>NW_027611915.1:0-1350274 GCF_964261635.1 Lissotriton helveticus | reverse complement strand
TACCATTTGGAGGCATTTAATGTTCAAGCAAAAACAGGTGATTTTTGACAAAAGAGATAACACCCCCATTACGTCATGCTTCAGAAAGGTGAAAAATGGTCAGTTTTCAAATGTTTTATTTTTGAACGTCAGTTGACATTTGTAGGTAGATCATCAGTTTTAGAGCTAAAATTAGCATTTTTAAAGTGATTTTCATGCTTCCAGGGGCCCAGGAAGTGAATTAAATACCATTTGGAGGCATTTAATGTTTAAGCAAAAACAGGTGATTTTTGACAAAAGAGATGACACCCCCCCATTACGTCATGCTTCAGAAAGGTGAAAAATGGTCCGTTTTCAAATGTTTTATTTTTGAACACCAGTTCACATTTGTAGGTAGATCATCAGTTTTAGAGCTAAAATTAGCATGTTTAAAGTGATTTTCATGCTTCCAGGGGCCCGGGAAGTGAATTAAATACCATTTGGAGGCATTTAATGTTCAAGCAAAAACAGGGGATTTTTGACAAAAGAGATAACACCCCCCCATTACGTCATGCTTCAGAAAGGTGAAAAATGGTCCGTTTTCAAATGTTTTATTTTTGAACGCCAGTTCACATTTGTAGGTAGATCATCAGTTTTAGAGCTAAAATTAGCATGTTTAAAGTGATTTTCATGCTTCCAGGGGCCCGGGAAGTAAATTAAATACCATTTGGAGGCATTTAATGTTCAAGCAAAAACAGGGGATTTTTGACAAAAGAGATAACACCCCCCCCATTACGTCATGCTTCAGAAAGGTGAAAAATGGTCCGTTTTCAAATGTTTTATTTTTGAACGCCAGTTCAAATTTGTAGGTAGATCATCAGTTTTAGAGCTAAAATTAGCATGTTTAAAGTTATTTTCATGCTTCGAGGGGCCCGGGAAGTGAATTAAATACCATTTGGAGGCATTTAATGTTCAAGCAAAAACAGGTGATTTTTGACAAAAGAGATAACACCCCCCCATTACGTCATGCTTCAGAAAGGTGAAAAATGGTCCGTTTTGAAATGTTTAATTTTTGAACGTCAGTTGACATTTGTAGGTAGATCATCAGTTCTAGAGCTAAAATTAGCATGTTTAAAGTGATTTTCATGCTTCCAGGGGCCTGGGAAGTGAATTAAATACCATTTGGAGGCATTTAATGTTCAAGCAAAAACAGGTGATTTTTGACAAAAGAGATAACACCCCCCATTACGTCATGCTTCAGAAAGGTGAAAAATGGTCAGTTTTCAAATGTTTTATTTTTGAACGTCAGTTGACATTTGTAGGTAGATCATCAGTTCTAGAGCTAAAATTAGCATGTTTAAAGTGATTTTCATGCTTCCAGGGGCCTGGGAAGTGAATTAAATACCATTTGGGGGCATTTAATGTTCAAGCAAAAACAGGTGATTTTTGACAAAAGAGATAACACCCCCCCATTACGTCATGCTTCAGAAAGGTGAAAAATGGTCCGTTTTCAAATGTTTTATTTTTGAACGTCAGTTCACATTTGTAGGTAGATCATCAGTTTTAGAGCTAAAATTAGCATTTTTAAAGTGATTTTCATGCTTCCAGGGGCCCAGGAAGTGAATTAAATACCATTTGGAGGCATTTAATGTTCAAGCAAAAACAGGTGATTTTTGACAAAAGAGATGACACCCCCCCCATTACGTCATGCTTCAGAAAGGTGAAAAATGGTCCGTTTTGAAATGTTTTATTTTTGAACGTCAGTTGACATTTGTAGGTAGATCATCAGTTCTAGAGCTAAAATTAGCATGTTTAAAGTGATTTGCATGCTTCCAGGGGCCCGGGAAGTGAATTAAATACCATTTGGAGGCATTTAATGTTCAAGCAAAAACAGGTGATTTTTGACAAAAGAGATAACACCCCCCATTACGTCATGCTTCAGAAAGGTGAAAAATGGTCCGTTTTCAAATGTTTAATTTTTGAACGTCAGTTCACATTTGTAGGTAGATCATCAGTTTTAGAGCTAAAATTAGCATGTTTAAAGTGATTTTCATGCTTCCAGGGGCCCGGGAAGTGAATTAAATACCATTTGGAGGCATTTAATGTTCAAGCAAAAACAGGGGATTTTTGACAAAAGAGATAACACCCCCCATTACGTCATGCTTCAGAAAGGTGAAAAATGGTCCATTTTCAAATGTTTTATTTTTGAACGTCAGTTCACATTTATAGGTAGATCATCAGTTTAAGAGCTAAAATTAGCATGTTTAAAGTGATTTTCATGCTCCCAGGGGCCCGGGAAGTGAATTAAATACCATTTGGAGGCATTTAATGTTCAAGCAAAAACAGGTGATTTTTGACAAAAGAGATAACACCCCCCCATTACGTCATGCTTCAGAAAGGTGAAAAATGGTCCGTTTTGAAATCTTTTATTTTTGAACGTCAGTTGACATTTGTAGGTAGATCATCAGTTCTAGAGCTAAAATTAGCATGTTTAAAGTGATTTTCATGCTTCCAGGGGCCTGGGAAGTGAATTAAATACCATTTGGAGGCATTTAATGTTCAAGCAAAAACAGGGGATTTTTGACAAAAGAGATAACACCCCCCCCATTACGTCATGCTTCAGAAAGGTGAAAAATGGTCCGTTTTCAAATGTTTTATTTTTGAACGCCAGTTCACATTTGTAGGTAGATCATCAGTTTTAGAGCTAAAATTAGCATGTTTAAAGTGATTTTCATGCTTCCAGGGGCCCGGGAAGTGAATTAAATACCATCTGGAGGCATTTAATGTTCAAGCAAAAACAGGGGATTTTTGACAAAAGAGATAACACCCCCCCCCATTACGTCATGCTTCAGAAAGGTGAAAAATGGTCCGTTTTCAAATGTTTTATTTTTGAACGCCAGTTCACATTTGTAGGTAGATCATCAGTTTTAGAGCTAAAATTAGCATGTTTAAAGTAATTTTCATGCTTCCAGGGGCCCGGGAAGTGAATTAAATACCATTTGGAGGCATTTAATGTTCAAGCAAAAACAGGTGATTTTTGACAAAAGAGATAACACCCCCCCATTACGTCATGCTTCAGAAAGGTGAAAAATGGTCCGTTTTGAAATGTTTTATTTTTGAACGTCAGTTGACATTTGTAGGTAGATCATCAGTTCTAGAGCTAAAATTAGCATGTTTAAAGTGATTTTCATGCTTCCAGGGGCCTGGGAAGTGAATTAAATACCATTTGGAGGCATTTAATGTTCAAGCAAAAACAGGTGATTTTTGACAAAAGAGATAACACCCCCATTACGTCATGCTTCAGAAAGGTGAAAAATGGTCAGTTTTCAAATGTTTTATTTTTGAACGTCAGTTGACATTTGTAGGTAGATCATCAGTTTTAGAGCTAAAATTAGCATTTTTAAAGTGATTTTCATGCTTCCAGGGGCCCAGGAAGTGAATTAAATACCATTTGGAGGCATTTAATGTTCAAGCAAAAACAGGTGATTTTTGACAAAAGAGATGACACCCCCCCATTACGTCATGCTTCAGAAAGGTGAAAAATGGTCCGTTTTCAAATGTTTTATTTTTGAACGTCAGTTCACATTTATAGGTAGATCATCAGTTTAAGAGCTAAAATTAGCATGTTTAAAGTGATTTTCATGCTTCCAGGGGCCCGGGAAGTGAATTAAATACCATTTGGAGGCATTTAATGTTCAAGCAAAAACAGGTGATTTTTGACAAAAGAGATAACACCCCCCCATTACGTCATGCTTCAGAAAGGTGAAAAATGGTCCGTTTTGAAATCTTTTATTTTTGAACGTCAGTTGACATTTGTAGGTAGATCATCAGTTCTAGAGCTAAAATTAGCATGTTTAAAGTGATTTTCATGCTTCCAGGGGCCTGGGAAGTGAATTAAATACCATTTGGAGGCATTTAATGTTCAAGCAAAAACAGGTGATTTTTGACAAAAGAGATAACACCCCCCATTACGTCATGCTTCAGAAAGGTGAAAAATGGTCAGTTTTCAAATGCTTTATTTTTGAACGTCAGTTCACATTTATAGGTAGATCATCAGTTTAAGAGCTAAAATTAGCATGTTTAAAGTGATTTTCATGCTTCCAGGGGCCCGGGAAGTGAATTAAATACCATTTGGAGGCATTTAATGTTCAAGCAAAAACAGGGGATTTTTGACAAAAGAGATAACACCCCCCCATTACGTCATGCTTCAGAAAGGTGAAAAATGGTCAGTTTTCAAATGTTTTATTTTTGAACGCCAGTTCACATTTGTAGGTAGATCATCAGTTTTAGAGCTAAAATTAGCATGTTTAAAGTGATTTTCATGCTTCCAGGGGCCCGGGAAGTGAATTAAATACCATTTGGAGGCATTTAATGTTCAAGCAAAAACAGGTGATTTTTGACAAAAGAGATAACACCCCCCCATTACGTCATGCTTCAGAAAGGTGAAAAATGGTCCGTATTGAAATGTTTTATTTTTGAACGTCAGTTGACATTTGTAGGTAGATCATCAGTTCTAGAGCTAAAATTAGCATGTTTAAAGTGATGTTCATGCTTCCAGGGGCCTGGGAAGTGAATTAAATACCATTTGGAGGCATTTAATGTTCAAGCAAAAACAGGTGATTTTTGACAAAAGAGATAACACCCCCCATTACGTCATGCTTCAGAAAGGTGAAAAATGGTCAGTTTTCAAATGCTTTATTTTTGAACGTCAGTTCACATTTATAGGTAGATCATCAGTTTAAGAGCTAAAATTAGCATGTTTAAAGTGATTTTCATGCTTCCAGGGGCCCGGGAAGTGAATTAAATACCATGTGGAGGCATTTAATGTTCAAGCAAAAACAGGGGATTTTTGACAAAAGAGATAACACCCCCCCATTACGTCATGCTTCAGAAAGGTGAAAAATGGTCCGTTTTCAAATGTTTTATTTTTGAACGCCAGTTCACATTTGTAGGTAGATCATCAGTTTTAGAGCTAAAATTAGCATGTTTAAAGTGATTTTCATGCTTCCAGGGGCCCGGGAAGTGAATTAAATACCATTTGGAGGCATTTAATGTTCAAGCAAAAACAGGGGATTTTTGACAAAAGAGATAACACCCCCCCATTACGTCATGCTTCAGAAAGGTGAAAAATGGTCCGTTTTCAAATGTTTTATTTTTGAACGCCAGTTCACATTTGTAGGTAGATCATCAGTTTTAGAGCTAAAATTAGCATGTTTAAAGTGATTTTCATGCTTCCAGGGGCCCGGGAAGTGAATTAAATACCATTTGGAGGCATTTAATGTTCAAGCAAAAACAGGGGATTTTTGACAAAAGAGATAACACCCCCCCCATTACGTCATGCTTCAGAAAGGTGAAAAATGGTCCGTTTTCAAATGTTTTATTTTTGAACGCCAGTTCAAATTTGTAGGTAGATCATCAGTTTTAGAGCTAAAATTAGCATGTTTAAAGTTATTTTCATGCTTCCAGGAGCCCGGGAAGTGAATTAAATACCATTTGGAGGCATTTAATGTTCAAGCAAAAACAGGTGATTTTTGACAAAAGAGATAACACCCCCCCATTACGTCATGCTTCAGAAAGGTGAAAAATGGTCCGTTTTGAAATGTTTAATTTTTGAACGTCAGTTGACATTTGTAGGTAGATCATCAGTTCTAGAGCTAAAATTAGCATGTTTAAAGTGATTTTCATGCTTCCAGGGGCCTGGGAAGTGAATTAAATACCATTTGGAGGCATTTAATGTTCAAGCAAAAACAGGTGATTTTTGACAAAAGAGATAACACCCCCCATTACGTCATGCTTCAGAAAGGTGAAAAATGGTCCGTTTTCAAAGGTTTTATTTTTGAACGCCAGTTCACATTTGTAGGTAGATCATCAGTTTTAGAGCTAAAATTAGCATGTTTAAAGTGATTTTCATGCTTCCAGGGGCCCGGGAAGTGAATTAAATACCATTTGGAGGCATTTAATGTTCAAGCAAAAACAGGTGATTTTTGACAAAAGAGATAACACCCCCCCATTACGTCATGCTTCAGAAAGGTGAAAAATGGTCCGTATTGAAATGTTTTATTTTTGAACGTCAGTTGACATTTGTAGGTAGATCATCAGTTCTAGAGCTAAAATTAGCATGTTTAAAGTGATTTTCATGCTTCCAGGGGCCTGGGAAGTGAATTAAATACCATTTGGAGGCATTTAATGTTCAAGCAAAAACAGGTGATTTTTGACAAAAGAGATAACACCCCCCATTACGTCATGCTTCAGAAAGGTGAAAAATTGTCAGTTTTCAAATGCTTTATTTTTGAACGTCAGTTCACATTTATAGGTAGATCATCAGTTTAAGAGCTAAAATTAGCATGTTTAAAGTGATTTTCATGCTTCCAGGGGCCCGGGAAGTGAATTAAATACCATTTGGAGGCATTTAATGTTCAAGCAAAAACAGGGGATTTTTGACAAAAGAGATAACACCCCCCCATTACGTCATGCTTCAGAAAGGTGAAAAATGGTCCGTTTTCAAATGTTTTATTTTTGAACACCAGTTCACATTTGTAGGTAGATCATCAGTTTTAGAGCTAAAATTAGCATGTTTAAAGTGATTTTCATGCTTCCAGGGGCCCGGGAAGTGAATTAAATACCATTTGGAGGCATTTAATGTTCGTGCAAAAACAGGGGATTTTTGACAAAAGAGATAACACCCCCCCATTACGTCATGCTTCAGAAAGGTGAAAAATGGTCCGTTTTCAAATGTTTTATTTTTGAACGCCAGTTCACATTTGTAGGTAGATCATCAGTTTTAGAGCTAAAATTAGCATGTTTAAAGTGATTTTCATGCTTCCAGGGGCCCGGGAAGTAAATTAAATACCATTTGGAGGCATTTAATGTTCAAGCAAAAACAGGGGATTTTTGACAAAAGAGATAACACCCCCCCCATTACGTCATGCTTCAGAAAGGTGAAAAATGGTCCGTTTTCAAATGTTTTATTTTTGAACGCCAGTTCAAATTTGTAGGTAGATCATCAGTTTTAGAGCTAAAATTAGCATGTTTAAAGTTATTTTCATGCTTCGAGGGGCCCGGGAAGTGAATTAAATACCATTTGGAGGCATTTAATGTTCAAGCAAAAACAGGTGATTTTTGACAAAAGAGATAACACCCCCCCATTACGTCATGCTTCAGAAAGGTGAAAAATGGTCCGTTTTGAAATGTTTAATTTTTGAACGTCAGTTGACATTTGTAGGTAGATCATCAGTTCTAGAGCTAAAATTAGCATGTTTAAAGTGATTTTCATGCTTCCAGGGGCCTGGGAAGTGAATTAAATACCATTTGGAGGCATTTAATGTTCAAGCAAAAACAGGTGATTTTTGACAAAAGAGATAACACCCCCCATTACGTCATGCTTCAGAAAGGTGAAAAATGGTCAGTTTTCAAATGTTTTATTTTTGAACGTCAGTTGACATTTGTAGGTAGATCATCAGTTCTAGAGCTAAAATTAGCATGTTTAAAGTGATTTTCATGCTTCCAGGGGCCTGGGAAGTGAATTAAATACCATTTGGGGGCATTTAATGTTCAAGCAAAAACAGGTGATTTTTGACAAAAGAGATAACACCCCCCCATTACGTCATGCTTCAGAAAGGTGAAAAATGGTCCGTTTTCAAATGTTTTATTTTTGAACGTCAGTTCACATTTGTAGGTAGATCATCAGTTTTAGAGCTAAAATTAGCATTTTTAAAGTGATTTTCATGCTTCCAGGGGCCCAGGAAGTGAATTAAATACCATTTGGAGGCATTTAATGTTCAAGCAAAAACAGGTGATTTTTGACAAAAGAGATGACACCCCCCCCATTACGTCATGCTTCAGAAAGGTGAAAAATGGTCCGTTTTGAAATGTTTTATTTTTGAACGTCAGTTGACATTTGTAGGTAGATCATCAGTTCTAGAGCTAAAATTAGCATGTTTAAAGTGATTTGCATGCTTCCAGGGGCCCGGGAAGTGAATTAAATACCATTTGGAGGCATTTAATGTTCAAGCAAAAACAGGTGATTTTTGACAAAAGAGATAACACCCCCCATTACGTCATGCTTCAGAAAGGTGAAAAATGGTCCGTTTTCAAATGTTTAATTTTTGAACGTCAGTTCACATTTGTAGGTAGATCATCAGTTTTAGAGCTAAAATTAGCATGTTTAAAGTGATTTTCATGCTTCCAGGGGCCCGGGAAGTGAATTAAATACCATTTGGAGGCATTTAATGTTCAAGCAAAAACAGGGGATTTTTGACAAAAGAGATAACACCCCCCATTACGTCATGCTTCAGAAAGGTGAAAAATGGTCCATTTTCAAATGTTTTATTTTTGAACGTCAGTTCACATTTATAGGTAGATCATCAGTTTAAGAGCTAAAATTAGCATGTTTAAAGTGATTTTCATGCTTCCAGGGGCCCGGGAAGTGAATTAAATACCATTTGGAGGCATTTAATGTTCAAGCAAAAACAGGTGATTTTTGACAAAAGAGATAACACCCCCCCATTACGTCATGCTTCAGAAAGGTGAAAAATGGTCCGTTTTGAAATCTTTTATTTTTGAACGTCAGTTGACATTTGTAGGTAGATCATCAGTTCTAGAGCTAAAATTAGCATGTTTAAAGTGATTTTCATGCTTCCAGGGGCCTGGGAAGTGAATTAAATACCATTTGGAGGCATTTAATGTTCAAGCAAAAACAGGTGATTTTTGACAAAAGAGATAACACCCCCCATTACGTCATGCTTCAGAAAGGTGAAAAATGGTCAGTTTTCAAATGTTTTATTTTTGAACGTCAGTTGACATTTGTAGGTAGATCATCAGTTCTAGAGCTAAAATTAGCATGTTTAAAGTGATTTTCATGCTTCCAGGGGCCTGGGAAGTGAATTAAATACCATTTGGAGGCATTTAATGTTCAAGCAAAAACAGGTGATTTTTGACAAAAGAGATAACACCCCCCCATTACGTCATGCTTCAGAAAGGTGAAAAATGGTCCGTTTTCAAATGTTTTATTTTTGAACGCCAGTTCACATTTGTAGGTAGATCATCAGTTTTAGAGCTAAAATTAGCATGTTTAAAGTGGTTTTCATGCTTCCAGGGGCCCTAAACACAAGATTTGTGGAATGGGTAAAGGTGCATGAAAATGGCCAATTTACTCAATCTGAGGTCTCAAAAAGTGTTTCTTCACCCCGGGAAGTGAATTAAATACCATTTGGAGGCATTTAATGTTCAAGCAAAAACAGGTGATTTTTGACAAAAGAGATAACACCCCCCCATTACGTCATGCTTCAGAAAGGTGAAAAATGGTCCGTATTGAAATGTTTTATTTTTGAACGTCAGTTGACATTTGTAGGTAGATCATCAGTTCTAGAGCTAAAATTAGCATGTTTAAAGTGATTTTCATGCTTCCAGGGGCCTTGGAAGTGAATTAAATACCATTTGGAGGCATTTAATGTTCAAGCAAAAACAGGTGATTTTTGACAAAAGAGATAACACCCCCCCATTACGTCATGCTTCAGAAAGGTGAAAAATGGTCCGTTTTCAAATGTTTTATTTTTGAACGCCAGTTCACATTTGTAGGTAGATCATCAGTTTTAGAGCTAAAATTAGCATGTTTAAAGTGGTTTTCATGCTTCCAGGGGCCCTAAACACAAGATTTGTGGAATGGGTAAAGGTGCATGAAAATGGCCAATTTACTCAATCTGAGGTCTCAAAAAGTGTTTCTTCACCCCGGGAAGTGATTTAAATACCATTTGGAGGCATTTAATATTCAAGCAAAAACAGGGGATTTTTTACAAAAGAGATAACACCACCCCATTACGTCATGCTTCAGAAAGGTGAAAAATGGTCCGTTTTCAAATGTTTTATTTTTTAAAGTCAGTTGACATTTGTAGGTAGATCATCAGTTTTAGAGCTAAAATTAGCATGTTTAAAGTGATTTTCATGCTTCCAGGGGCCCAGGAAGTGAATTAAATACCATTTGGAGGCATTTAATTGTTCAAGCAAAAACAGGTGATTTTTGACAAAAGAGATAACACCCCCCCATTACGTCATGCTTCAGAAAGGTGAAAAATGGTCCGTTTTCAAATGTTTTATTTTTGAACGTCAGTTCACATTTGTAGGTAGATCATCAGTTTTAGAGCTAAAATTAGCATTTTTAAAGTGATTTTCATGCTTCCAGGGGCCCAGGAAGTGAATTAAATACCATTTGGAGGCATTTAATGTTCAAGCAAAAACAGGTGATTTTTGACAAAAGAGATAACACCCCCCCATTACGTCATGCTTCAGAAAGGTGAAAAATGGTCCGTATTGAAATGTTTTATTTTTGAACGTCAGTTGACATTTGTAGGTAGATCATCAGTTCTAGAGCTAAAATTAGCATGTTTAAAGTGATTTTCATGCTTCCAGGGGCCTGGGAAGTGAATTAAATACCATTTGGAGGCATTTAATGTTCAAGCAAAAACAGGTGATTGTTGACAAAAGAGATAACACCCCCCATTACGTCATGCTTCAGAAAGGTGAAAAATGGTCAGTTTTCAAATGCTTTATTTTTGAACGTCAGTTCACATTTATAGGTAGATCATCAGTTTAAGAGCTAAAATTAGCATGTTTAAAGTGATTTTCATGCTTCCAGGGGCCCGGGAAGTGAATTAAATACCATTTGGAGGCATTTAATGTTCAAGCAAAAACAGGGGATTTTTGACAAAAGAGATAACACCCCCCCATTACGTCATGCTTCAGAAAGGTGAAAAATGGTCCGTTTTCAAATGTTTTATTTTTGAACGCCAGTTCACATTTGTAGGTAGATCATCAGTTTTAGAGCTAAAATTAGCATGTTTAAAGTGATTTTCATGCTTCCAGGGGCCCGGGAAGTGAATTAAATACCATTTGGAGGCATTTAATGTTCAAGCAAAAACAGGGGATTTTTGACAAAAGAGATAACACCCCCCCATTACGTCATGCTTCAGAAAGGTGAAAAATGGTCCGTTTTCAAATGTTTTATTTTTGAACGCCAGTTCACATTTGTAGGTAGATCATCAGTTTTAGAGCTAAAATTAGCATGTTTAAAGTGATTTACATGCTTCCAGGGGCCCGGGAAGTGAATTAAATACAATTTGGAGGCATTTAATGTTCAAGCAAAAACAGGGGATTTTTGACAAAAGAGATAACACCCCCCCCATTACGTCATGCTTCAGAAAGGTGAAAAATGGTCCGTTTTCAAATGTTTTATTTTTGAACGCCAGTTCAAATTTGTAGGTAGATCATCAGTTTTAGAGCTAAAATTAGCATGTTTAAAGTTATTTTCATGCTTCCAGGGGCCCGGGAAGTGAATTAAATACCATTTGGAGGCATTTAATGTTCAAGCAAAAACAGGTGATTTTTGACAAAAGAGATAACACCCCCCCATTACGTCATGCTTCAGAAAGGTGAAAAATTGTCCGTTTTGAAATGTTTAATTTTTGAACGTCAGTTGACATTTGTAGGTAGATCATCAGTTCTAGAGCTAAAATTAGCATGTTTAAAGTGATTTTCATGCTTCCAGGGGCCTGGGAAGTGAATTAAATACCATTTGGAGGCATTTAATGTTCAAGCAAAAACAGGTGATTTTTGACAAAAGAGATAACACCCCCCATTACGTCATGCTTCAGAAAGGTGAAAAATGGTCAGTTTTCAAATGTTTTATTTTTGAACGTCAGTTGACATTTGTAGGTAGATCATCAGTTCTAGAGCTAAAATTAGCATGTTTAAAGTGATTTTCATGCTTCCAGGGGCCTGGGAAGTGAATTAAATACCATTTGGGGGCATTTAATGTTCAAGCAAAAACAGGTGATTTTTGACAAAAGAGATAACACCCCCCCATTACGTCATGCTTCAGAAAGGTGAAAAATGGTCCGTTTTCAAATGTTTTATTTTTGAACGTCAGTTCACATTTGTAGGTAGATCATCAGTTTTAGAGCTAAAATTAGCATTTTTAAAGTGATTTTCATGCTTCCAGGGGCCCAGGAAGTGAATTAAATACCATTTGGAGGCATTTAATGTTCAAGCAAAAACAGGTGATTTTTGACAAAAGAGATGACACCCCCCCATTACGTCATGCTTCAGAAAGGTGAAAAATGGTCCGTTTTGAAATGTTTTATTTTTGAACGTCAGTTGACATTTGTAGGTAGATCATCAGTTCTAGAGCTAAAATTAGCATGTTTAAAGTGATTTGCATGCTTCCAGGGGCCCGGGAAGTGAATTAAATACCATTTGGAGGCATTTAATGTTCAAGCAAAAACAGGTGATTTTTGACAAAAGAGATAACACCCCCCATTACGTCATGCTTCAGAAAGGTGAAAAATGGTCCGTTTTCAAATGTTTAATTTTTGAACGTCAGTTCACATTTGTAGGTAGATCATCAGTTTTAGAGCTAAAATTAGCATGTTTAAAGTGATTTTCATGCTTCCAGGGGCCCGGGAAGTGAATTAAATACCATTTGGAGGCATTTAATGTTCAAGCAAAAACAGGGGATTTTTGACAAAAGAGATAACACCCCCCATTACGTCATGCTTCAGAAAGGTGAAAAATGGTCCATTTTCAAATGTTTTATTTTTGAACGTCAGTTCACATTTATAGGTAGATCATCAGTTTAAGAGCTAAAATTAGCATGTTTAAAGTGATTTTCATGCTTCCAGGGGCCCGGGAAGTGAATTAAATACCATTTGGAGGCATTTAATGTTCAAGCAAAAACAGGTGATTTTTGACAAAAGAGATAACACCCCCCCATTACGTCATGCTTCAGAAAGGTGAAAAATGGTCCGTTTTGAAATCTTTTATTTTTGAACGTCAGTTGACATTTGTAGGTAGATCATCAGTTCTAGAGCTAAAATTAGCATGTTTAAAGTGATTTTCATGCTTCCAGGGGCCTGGGAAGTGAATTAAATACCATTTGGAGGCATTTAATGTTCAAGCAAAAACAGGTGATTTTTGACAAAAGAGATAACACCCCCCATTACGTCATGCTTCAGAAAGGTGAAAAATGGTCAGTTTTCAAATGTTTTATTTTTGAACGTCAGTTCACATTTGTAGGTAGATCATCAGTTTTAGAGCTAAAATTAGCATTTTTAAAGTGATTTTCATGCTTCCAGGGGCCCAGGAAGTGAATTAAATACCATTTGGAGGCATTTAATGTTCAAGCAAAAACAGGTGATTTTTGACAAAAGAGATAACACCCCCCCATTACGTCATGCTTCAGAAAGGTGAAAAATGGTCCGTATTGAAATGTTTTATTTTTGAACGTCAGTTGACATTTGTAGGTAGATCATCAGTTCTAGAGCTAAAATTAGCATGTTTAAAGTGATTTTCATGCTTCCAGGGGCCTGGGAAGTGAATTAAATACCATTTGGAGGCATTTAATGTTCAAGCAAAAACAGGTGATTTTTGACAAAAGAGATAACACCCCCCATTACGTCATGCTTCAGAAAGGTGAAAAATGGTCAGTTTTCAAATGCTTTATTTTTGAACGTCAGTTCACATTTATAGGTAGATCATCAGTTTAAGAGCTAAAATTAGCATGTTTAAAGTGATTTTCATGCTTCCAGGGGCCCGGGAAGTGAATTAAATACCATTTGGAGGCATTTAATGTTCAAGCAAAAACAGGGGATTTTTGACAAAAGAGATAACACCCCCCCATTACGTCATGCTTCAGAAAGGTGAAAAATGGTCCGTTTTCAAATGTTTTATTTTTGAACGCCAGTTCACATTTGTAGGTAGATCATCAGTTTTAGAGCTAAAATTAGCATGTTTAAAGTGATTTTCATGCTTCCAGGGGCCCGGGAAGTGAATTAAATACCATTTGGAGGCATTTAATGTTCAAGCAAAAACAGGGGATTTTTGACAAAAGAGATAACACCCCCCCATTACGTCATGCTTCAGAAAGGTGAAAAATGGTCCGTTTTCAAATGTTTTATTTTTGAACGCCAGTTCACATTTGTAGGTAGATCATCAGTTTTAGAGCTAAAATTAGCATGTTTAAAGTGATTTACATGCTTCCAGGGGCCCGGGAAGTGAATTAAATACAATTTGGAGGCATTTAATGTTCAAGCAAAAACAGGGGATTTTTGACAAAAGAGATAACACCCCCCCCATTACGTCATGCTTCAGAAAGGTGAAAAATGGTCCGTTTTCAAATGTTTTATTTTTGAACGCCAGTTCAAATTTGTAGGTAGATCATCAGTTTTAGAGCTAAAATTAGCATGTTTAAAGTTATTTTCATGCTTCCAGGGGCCCGGGAAGTGAATTAAATACCATTTGGAGGCATTTAATGTTCAAGCAAAAACAGGTGATTTTTGACAAAAGAGATAACACCCCCCCATTACGTCATGCTTCAGAAAGGTGAAAAATTGTCCGTTTTGAAATGTTTAATTTTTGAACGTCAGTTGACATTTGTAGGTAGATCATCAGTTCTAGAGCTAAAATTAGCATGTTTAAAGTGATTTTCATGCTTCCAGGGGCCTGGGAAGTGAATTAAATACCATTTGGAGGCATTTAATGTTCAAGCAAAAACAGGTGATTTTTGACAAAAGAGATAACACCCCCCATTACGTCATGCTTCAGAAAGGTGAAAAATGGTCAGTTTTCAAATGTTTTATTTTTGAACGTCAGTTGACATTTGTAGGTAGATCATCAGTTCTAGAGCTAAAATTAGCATGTTTAAAGTGATTTTCATGCTTCCAGGGGCCTGGGAAGTGAATTAAATACCATTTGGGGGCATTTAATGTTCAAGCAAAAACAGGTGATTTTTGACAAAAGAGATAACACCCCCCCATTACGTCATGCTTCAGAAAGGTGAAAAATGGTCCGTTTTCAAATGTTTTATTTTTGAACGTCAGTTCACATTTGTAGGTAGATCATCAGTTTTAGAGCTAAAATTAGCATTTTTAAAGTGATTTTCATGCTTCCAGGGGCCCAGGAAGTGAATTAAATACCATTTGGAGGCATTTAATGTTCAAGCAAAAACAGGTGATTTTTGACAAAAGAGATGACACCCCCCCCATTACGTCATGCTTCAGAAAGGTGAAAAATGGTCCGTTTTGAAATGTTTTATTTTTGAACGTCAGTTGACATTTGTAGGTAGATCATCAGTTCTAGAGCTAAAATTAGCATGTTTAAAGTGATTTGCATGCTTCCAGGGGCCCGGGAAGTGAATTAAATACCATTTGGAGGCATTTAATGTTCAAGCAAAAACAGGTGATTTTTGACAAAAGAGATAACACCCCCCATTACGTCATGCTTCAGAAAGGTGAAAAATGGTCCGTTTTCAAATGTTTAATTTTTGAACGTCAGTTCACATTTGTAGGTAGATCATCAGTTTTAGAGCTAAAATTAGCATGTTTAAAGTGATTTTCATGCTTCCAGGGGCCCGGGAAGTGAATTAAATACCATTTGGAGGCATTTAATGTTCAAGCAAAAACAGGGGATTTTTGACAAAAGAGATAACACCCCCCATTACGTCATGCTTCAGAAAGGTGAAAAATGGTCCATTTTCAAATGTTTTATTTTTGAACGTCAGTTCACATTTATAGGTAGATCATCAGTTTAAGAGCTAAAATTAGCATGTTTAAAGTGATTTTCATGCTCCCAGGGGCCCGGGAAGTGAATTAAATACCATTTGGAGGCATTTAATGTTCAAGCAAAAACAGGTGATTTTTGACAAAAGAGATAACACCCCCCCATTACGTCATGCTTCAGAAAGGTGAAAAATGGTCCGTTTTGAAATCTTTTATTTTTGAACGTCAGTTGACATTTGTAGGTAGATCATCAGTTCTAGAGCTAAAATTAGCATGTTTAAAGTGATTTTCATGCTTCCAGGGGCCTGGGAAGTGAATTAAATACCATTTGGAGGCATTTAATGTTCAAGCAAAAACAGGGGATTTTTGACAAAAGAGATAACACCCCCCCCATTACGTCATGCTTCAGAAAGGTGAAAAATGGTCCGTTTTCAAATGTTTTATTTTTGAACGCCAGTTCACATTTGTAGGTAGATCATCAGTTTTAGAGCTAAAATTAGCATGTTTAAAGTGATTTTCATGCTTCCAGGGGCCCGGGAAGTGAATTAAATACCATCTGGAGGCATTTAATGTTCAAGCAAAAACAGGGGATTTTTGACAAAAGAGATAACACCCCCCCCCATTACGTCATGCTTCAGAAAGGTGAAAAATGGTCCGTTTTCAAATGTTTTATTTTTGAACGCCAGTTCACATTTGTAGGTAGATCATCAGTTTTAGAGCTAAAATTAGCATGTTTAAAGTAATTTTCATGCTTCCAGGGGCCCGGGAAGTGAATTAAATACCATTTGGAGGCATTTAATGTTCAAGCAAAAACAGGTGATTTTTGACAAAAGAGATAACACCCCCCCATTACGTCATGCTTCAGAAAGGTGAAAAATGGTCCGTTTTGAAATGTTTTATTTTTGAACGTCAGTTGACATTTGTAGGTAGATCATCAGTTCTAGAGCTAAAATTAGCATGTTTAAAGTGATTTTCATGCTTCCAGGGGCCTGGGAAGTGAATTAAATACCATTTGGAGGCATTTAATGTTCAAGCAAAAACAGGTGATTTTTGACAAAAGAGATAACACCCCCATTACGTCATGCTTCAGAAAGGTGAAAAATGGTCAGTTTTCAAATGTTTTATTTTTGAACGTCAGTTGACATTTGTAGGTAGATCATCAGTTTTAGAGCTAAAATTAGCATTTTTAAAGTGATTTTCATGCTTCCAGGGGCCCAGGAAGTGAATTAAATACCATTTGGAGGCATTTAATGTTCAAGCAAAAACAGGTGATTTTTGACAAAAGAGATGACACCCCCCCATTACGTCATGCTTCAGAAAGGTGAAAAATGGTCCGTTTTCAAATGTTTTATTTTTGAACGTCAGTTCACATTTATAGGTAGATCATCAGTTTAAGAGCTAAAATTAGCATGTTTAAAGTGATTTTCATGCTTCCAGGGGCCCGGGAAGTGAATTAAATACCATTTGGAGGCATTTAATGTTCAAGCAAAAACAGGTGATTTTTGACAAAAGAGATAACACCCCCCCATTACGTCATGCTTCAGAAAGGTGAAAAATGGTCCGTTTTGAAATCTTTTATTTTTGAACGTCAGTTGACATTTGTAGGTAGATCATCAGTTCTAGAGCTAAAATTAGCATGTTTAAAGTGATTTTCATGCTTCCAGGGGCCTGGGAAGTGAATTAAATACCATTTGGAGGCATTTAATGTTCAAGCAAAAACAGGTGATTTTTGACAAAAGAGATAACACCCCCCATTACGTCATGCTTCAGAAAGGTGAAAAATGGTCAGTTTTCAAATGCTTTATTTTTGAACGTCAGTTCACATTTATAGGTAGATCATCAGTTTAAGAGCTAAAATTAGCATGTTTAAAGTGATTTTCATGCTTCCAGGGGCCCGGGAAGTGAATTAAATACCATTTGGAGGCATTTAATGTTCAAGCAAAAACAGGGGATTTTTGACAAAAGAGATAACACCCCCCCATTACGTCATGCTTCAGAAAGGTGAAAAATGGTCAGTTTTCAAATGTTTTATTTTTGAACGCCAGTTCACATTTGTAGGTAGATCATCAGTTTTAGAGCTAAAATTAGCATGTTTAAAGTGATTTTCATGCTTCCAGGGGCCCGGGAAGTGAATTAAATACCATTTGGAGGCATTTAATGTTCAAGCAAAAACAGGTGATTTTTGACAAAAGAGATAACACCCCCCCATTACGTCATGCTTCAGAAAGGTGAAAAATGGTCCGTATTGAAATGTTTTATTTTTGAACGTCAGTTGACATTTGTAGGTAGATCATCAGTTCTAGAGCTAAAATTAGCATGTTTAAAGTGATGTTCATGCTTCCAGGGGCCTGGGAAGTGAATTAAATACCATTTGGAGGCATTTAATGTTCAAGCAAAAACAGGTGATTTTTGACAAAAGAGATAACACCCCCCATTACGTCATGCTTCAGAAAGGTGAAAAATGGTCAGTTTTCAAATGCTTTATTTTTGAACGTCAGTTCACATTTATAGGTAGATCATCAGTTTAAGAGCTAAAATTAGCATGTTTAAAGTGATTTTCATGCTTCCAGGGGCCCGGGAAGTGAATTAAATACCATGTGGAGGCATTTAATGTTCAAGCAAAAACAGGGGATTTTTGACAAAAGAGATAACACCCCCCCATTACGTCATGCTTCAGAAAGGTGAAAAATGGTCCGTTTTCAAATGTTTTATTTTTGAACGCCAGTTCACATTTGTAGGTAGATCATCAGTTTTAGAGCTAAAATTAGCATGTTTAAAGTGATTTTCATGCTTCCAGGGGCCCGGGAAGTGAATTAAATACCATTTGGAGGCATTTAATGTTCAAGCAAAAACAGGGGATTTTTGACAAAAGAGATAACACCCCCCCATTACGTCATGCTTCAGAAAGGTGAAAAATGGTCCGTTTTCAAATGTTTTATTTTTGAACGCCAGTTCACATTTGTAGGTAGATCATCAGTTTTAGAGCTAAAATTAGCATGTTTAAAGTGATTTTCATGCTTCCAGGGGCCCGGGAAGTGAATTAAATACCATTTGGAGGCATTTAATGTTCAAGCAAAAACAGGGGATTTTTGACAAAAGAGATAACACCCCCCCCATTACGTCATGCTTCAGAAAGGTGAAAAATGGTCCGTTTTCAAATGTTTTATTTTTGAACGCCAGTTCAAATTTGTAGGTAGATCATCAGTGTTAGAGCTAAAATTAGCATGTTTAAAGTTATTTTCATGCTTCCAGGAGCCCGGGAAGTGAATTAAATACCATTTGGAGGCATTTAATGTTCAAGCAAAAACAGGTGATTTTTGACAAAAGAGATAACACCCCCCCATTACGTCATGCTTCAGAAAGGTGAAAAATGGTCCGTTTTGAAATGTTTAATTTTTGAACGTCAGTTGACATTTGTAGGTAGATCATCAGTTCTAGAGCTAAAATTAGCATGTTTAAAGTGATTTTCATGCTTCCAGGGGCCTGGGAAGTGAATTAAATACCATTTGGAGGCATTTAATGTTCAAGCAAAAACAGGTGATTTTTGACAAAAGAGATAACACCCCCCATTACGTCATGCTTCAGAAAGGTGAAAAATGGTCCGTTTTCAAAGGTTTTATTTTTGAACGCCAGTTCACATTTGTAGGTAGATCATCAGTTTTAGAGCTAAAATTAGCATGTTTAAAGTGATTTTCATGCTTCCAGGGGCCCGGGAAGTGAATTAAATACCATTTGGAGGCATTTAATGTTCAAGCAAAAACAGGTGATTTTTGACAAAAGAGATAACACCCCCCCATTACGTCATGCTTCAGAAAGGTGAAAAATGGTCCGTATTGAAATGTTTTATTTTTGAACGTCAGTTGACATTTGTAGGTAGATCATCAGTTCTAGAGCTAAAATTAGCATGTTTAAAGTGATTTTCATGCTTCCAGGGGCCTGGGAAGTGAATTAAATACCATTTGGAGGCATTTAATGTTCAAGCAAAAACAGGTGATTTTTGACAAAAGAGATAACACCCCCCATTACGTCATGCTTCAGAAAGGTGAAAAATTGTCAGTTTTCAAATGCTTTATTTTTGAACGTCAGTTCACATTTATAGGTAGATCATCAGTTTAAGAGCTAAAATTAGCATGTTTAAAGTGATTTTCATGCTTCCAGGGGCCCGGGAAGTGAATTAAATACCATTTGGAGGCATTTAATGTTCAAGCAAAAACAGGGGATTTTTGACAAAAGAGATAACACCCCCCCATTACGTCATGCTTCAGAAAGGTGAAAAATGGTCCGTTTTCAAATGTTTTATTTTTGAACACCAGTTCACATTTGTAGGTAGATCATCAGTTTTAGAGCTAAAATTAGCATGTTTAAAGTGATTTTCATGCTTCCAGGGGCCCGGGAAGTGAATTAAATACCATTTGGAGGCATTTAATGTTCGTGCAAAAACAGGGGATTTTTGACAAAAGAGATAACACCCCCCCATTACGTCATGCTTCAGAAAGGTGAAAAATGGTCCGTTTTCAAATGTTTTATTTTTGAACGCCAGTTCACATTTGTAGGTAGATCATCAGTTTTAGAGCTAAAATTAGCATGTTTAAAGTGATTTTCATGCTTCCAGGGGCCCGGGAAGTAAATTAAATACCATTTGGAGGCATTTAATGTTCAAGCAAAAACAGGGGATTTTTGACAAAAGAGATAACACCCCCCCCATTACGTCATGCTTCAGAAAGGTGAAAAATGGTCCGTTTTCAAATGTTTTATTTTTGAACGCCAGTTCAAATTTGTAGGTAGATCATCAGTTTTAGAGCTAAAATTAGCATGTTTAAAGTTATTTTCATGCTTCGAGGGGCCCGGGAAGTGAATTAAATACCATTTGGAGGCATTTAATGTTCAAGCAAAAACAGGTGATTTTTGACAAAAGAGATAACACCCCCCCATTACGTCATGCTTCAGAAAGGTGAAAAATGGTCCGTTTTGAAATGTTTAATTTTTGAACGTCAGTTGACATTTGTAGGTAGATCATCAGTTCTAGAGCTAAAATTAGCATGTTTAAAGTGATTTTCATGCTTCCAGGGGCCTGGGAAGTGAATTAAATACCATTTGGAGGCATTTAATGTTCAAGCAAAAACAGGTGATTTTTGACAAAAGAGATAACACCCCCCATTACGTCATGCTTCAGAAAGGTGAAAAATGGTCAGTTTTCAAATGTTTTATTTTTGAACGTCAGTTGACATTTGTAGGTAGATCATCAGTTCTAGAGCTAAAATTAGCATGTTTAAAGTGATTTTCATGCTTCCAGGGGCCTGGGAAGTGAATTAAATACCATTTGGGGGCATTTAATGTTCAAGCAAAAACAGGTGATTTTTGACAAAAGAGATAACACCCCCCCATTACGTCATGCTTCAGAAAGGTGAAAAATGGTCCGTTTTCAAATGTTTTATTTTTGAACGTCAGTTCACATTTGTAGGTAGATCATCAGTTTTAGAGCTAAAATTAGCATTTTTAAAGTGATTTTCATGCTTCCAGGGGCCCAGGAAGTGAATTAAATACCATTTGGAGGCATTTAATGTTCAAGCAAAAACAGGTGATTTTTGACAAAAGAGATGACACCCCCCCCATTACGTCATGCTTCAGAAAGGTGAAAAATGGTCCGTTTTGAAATGTTTTATTTTTGAACGTCAGTTGACATTTGTAGGTAGATCATCAGTTCTAGAGCTAAAATTAGCATGTTTAAAGTGATTTGCATGCTTCCAGGGGCCCGGGAAGTGAATTAAATACCATTTGGAGGCATTTAATGTTCAAGCAAAAACAGGTGATTTTTGACAAAAGAGATAACACCCCCCATTACGTCATGCTTCAGAAAGGTGAAAAATGGTCCGTTTTCAAATGTTTAATTTTTGAACGTCAGTTCACATTTGTAGGTAGATCATCAGTTTTAGAGCTAAAATTAGCATGTTTAAAGTGATTTTCATGCTTCCAGGGGCCCGGGAAGTGAATTAAATACCATTTGGAGGCATTTAATGTTCAAGCAAAAACAGGGGATTTTTGACAAAAGAGATAACACCCCCCATTACGTCATGCTTCAGAAAGGTGAAAAATGGTCCATTTTCAAATGTTTTATTTTTGAACGTCAGTTCACATTTATAGGTAGATCATCAGTTTAAGAGCTAAAATTAGCATGTTTAAAGTGATTTTCATGCTTCCAGGGGCCCGGGAAGTGAATTAAATACCATTTGGAGGCATTTAATGTTCAAGCAAAAACAGGTGATTTTTGACAAAAGAGATAACACCCCCCCATTACGTCATGCTTCAGAAAGGTGAAAAATGGTCCGTTTTGAAATCTTTTATTTTTGAACGTCAGTTGACATTTGTAGGTAGATCATCAGTTCTAGAGCTAAAATTAGCATGTTTAAAGTGATTTTCATGCTTCCAGGGGCCTGGGAAGTGAATTAAATACCATTTGGAGGCATTTAATGTTCAAGCAAAAACAGGTGATTTTTGACAAAAGAGATAACACCCCCCATTACGTCATGCTTCAGAAAGGTGAAAAATGGTCAGTTTTCAAATGTTTTATTTTTGAACGTCAGTTGACATTTGTAGGTAGATCATCAGTTCTAGAGCTAAAATTAGCATGTTTAAAGTGATTTTCATGCTTCCAGGGGCCTGGGAAGTGAATTAAATACCATTTGGAGGCATTTAATGTTCAAGCAAAAACAGGTGATTTTTGACAAAAGAGATAACACCCCCCCATTACGTCATGCTTCAGAAAGGTGAAAAATGGTCCGTTTTCAAATGTTTTATTTTTGAACGCCAGTTCACATTTGTAGGTAGATCATCAGTTTTAGAGCTAAAATTAGCATGTTTAAAGTGGTTTTCATGCTTCCAGGGGCCCTAAACACAAGATTTGTGGAATGGGTAAAGGTGCATGAAAATGGCCAATTTACTCAATCTGAGGTCTCAAAAAGTGTTTCTTCACCCCGGGAAGTGAATTAAATACCATTTGGAGGCATTTAATGTTCAAGCAAAAACAGGTGATTTTTGACAAAAGAGATAACACCCCCCCATTACGTCATGCTTCAGAAAGGTGAAAAATGGTCCGTATTGAAATGTTTTATTTTTGAACGTCAGTTGACATTTGTAGGTAGATCATCAGTTCTAGAGCTAAAATTAGCATGTTTAAAGTGATTTTCATGCTTCCAGGGGCCTTGGAAGTGAATTAAATACCATTTGGAGGCATTTAATGTTCAAGCAAAAACAGGTGATTTTTGACAAAAGAGATAACACCCCCCCATTACGTCATGCTTCAGAAAGGTGAAAAATGGTCCGTTTTCAAATGTTTTATTTTTGAACGCCAGTTCACATTTGTAGGTAGATCATCAGTTTTAGAGCTAAAATTAGCATGTTTAAAGTGGTTTTCATGCTTCCAGGGGCCCTAAACACAAGATTTGTGGAATGGGTAAAGGTGCATGAAAATGGCCAATTTACTCAATCTGAGGTCTCAAAAAGTGTTTCTTCACCCCGGGAAGTGATTTAAATACCATTTGGAGGCATTTAATATTCAAGCAAAAACAGGGGATTTTTTACAAAAGAGATAACACCACCCCATTACGTCATGCTTCAGAAAGGTGAAAAATGGTCCGTTTTCAAATGTTTTATTTTTTAAAGTCAGTTGACATTTGTAGGTAGATCATCAGTTTTAGAGCTAAAATTAGCATGTTTAAAGTGATTTTCATGCTTCCAGGGGCCCAGGAAGTGAATTAAATACCATTTGGAGGCATTTAATGTTCAAGCAAAAACAGGGGATTTTTGACAAAAGAGATAACACCCCCCCCATTACGTCATGCTTCAGAAAGGTGAAAAATGGTCAGTTTTCAAATGTTTTATTTTTGAACGCCAGTTCACATTTGTAGGTAGATCATCAGTTTTAGAGCTAAAATTAGCATGTTTAAAGTGATTTTCATGCTTCCAGGGGCCCGGGAAGTGAATTAAATACCATTTGGAGGCATTTAATGTTCAAGCAAAAACAGGTGATTTTTGACAAAAGAGATAACACCCCCCATTACGTCATGCTTCAGAAAGGTGAAAAATGGTCCGTTTTCAAATGTTCTATTTTTGAACGCCAGTTCACATTTGTAGGTAGATCATCAGTTTTAGAGCTAAAATTAGCATGTTTAAAGTGATTTTCATGCTTCCAGGGGCCCGGGAAGTGAATTAAATACCATTTGGAGGCATTTAATGTTCAAGCAAAAACAGGTGATTTTTGACAAAAGAGATAACACCCCCCCCATTACGTCATGCTTCAGAAAGGTGAAAAATGGTCCGAATTGAAATGTTTTATTTTTGAACGTCAGTTGACATTTGTAGGTAGATCATCAGTTCTAGAGCTAAAATTAGCATGTTTAAAGTGATTTTCATGCTTCCAGGGGCCTGGGAAGTGAATTAAATACCATTTGGAGGCATTTAATGTTCAAGCAAAAACAGGTGATTTTTGACAAAAGAGATAACACCCCCCATTACGTCATGCTTCAGAAAGGTGAAAAATGGTCAGTTTTCAAATGCTTTATTTTTGAACGTCAGTTCACATTTATAGGTAGATCATCAGTTTAAGAGCTAAAATTAGCATGTTTAAAGTGATTTTCATGCTTCCAGGGGCCCGGGAAGTGAATTAAATACCATTTGGAGGCATTTAATGTTCAAGCAAAAACAGTGGATTTTTGACAAAAGAGATAACACCCCCCCATTACGTCATGCTTCAGAAAGGTGAAAAATGGTCCGTTTTCAAATGTTTTATTTTTGAACGCCAGTTCACATTTGTAGGTAGATCATCAGTTTTAGAGCTAAAATTAGCATGTTTAAAGTGATTTTCATGCTTCCAGGGGCCCGGGAAGTGAATTAAATACCATTTGGAGGCATTTAATGTTCAAGCAAAAACAGGGGATTTTTGACAAAAGAGATAACACCCCCCCCATTACATCATGCTTCAGAAAGGTGAAAAATGGTCCGTTTTCAAATGTTTTATTTTTGAACGCCAGTTCACATTTGTAGGTAGATCATCAGTTTTAGAGCTAAAATTAGCATGTTTAAAGTAATTTTCATGCTTCCAGGGGCCCGGGAAGTGAATTAAATACCATTTGGAGGCATTTAATGTTCAAGCAAAAACAGGTGATTTTTGACAAAAATGATAACACCCCCCCATTACGTCATGCTTCAGAAAGGTGAAAAATGGTCCGTTTTGAAATGTTTTATTTTTGAACGTCAGTTGACATTTGTAGGTAGATCATCAGTTCTAGAGCTAAAATTAGCATGTTTAAAGTGATTTTCATGCTTCCAGGGGCCTGGGAAGTGAATTAAATACCATTTGGAGGCATTTAATGTTCAAGCAAAAACAGGTGATTTTTGACAAAAGAGATAACACCCCCCATTACGTCATGCTTCAGAAAGGTGAAAAATGGTCAGTTTTCAAATGTTTTATTTTTGAACGTCAGTTGACATTTGTAGGTAGATCATCAGTTTTAGAGCTAAAATTAGCATTTTTAAAGTGATTTTCATGCTTCCAGGGGCCCAGGAAGTTAATTAAATACCATTTGGAGGCATTTAATGTTCAAGCAAAAACAGGTGATTTTTGACAAAAGAGATGACACCCCCCCATTACGTCATGCTTCAGAAAGGTGAAAAATGGTCCGTTTTGAAATGTTTTATTTTTGAACGCCAGTTCACATTTGTAGGTAGATCATCAGTTTTAGAGCTAAAATTAGCATGTTTAAAGTGATTTGCATGCTTCCAGGGGCCCGGGAAGTGAATTAAATACCATTTGGAGGCATTTAATGTTCAAGCAAAAACAGGTGATTTTTGACAAAAGAGATAACACCCCCCATTACGTCATGCTTCAGAAAGGTGAAAAATGGTCCGTTTTCAAATGTTTTATTTTTGAACGTCAGTTCACATTTATAGGTAGATCATCAGTTTAAGAGCTAAAATTAGCATGTTTAAAGTGATTTTCATGCTTCCAGGGGCCCGGGAAGTGAATTAAATACCATTTGGAGGCATTTAATGTTCAAGCAAAAACAGGGGATTTTTGACAAAAGAGATAACACCCCCCCATTACGTCATGCTTCAGAAAGGTGAAAAATGGTCCGTTTTCAAATGTTTTATTTTTGAACGCCAGTTCACATTTGTAGGTAGATCATCAGTTTTAGAGCTAAAATTAGCATGTTTAAAGTGATTTTCATGCTTCCAGGGGCCCGGGAAGTGAATTAAATACCATTTGGAGGCATTTAATGTTCAAGCAAAAACAGGGGATTTTTGACAAAAGAGATAACACCCCCCCCCCCATTACGTCATGCTTCAGAAAGGTGAAAAATGGTCCGTTTTCAAATGTTTTATTTTTGAACGTCAGTTGACATTTGTAGGTAGATCATCAGTTCTAGAGCTAAAATTAGCATGTTTAAAGTGATTTTCATGCTTCCAGGGGCCTGGGAAGTGAATTAAATACCATTTGGGGGCATTTAATGTTCAAGCAAAAATAGGTGATTTTTGACAAAAGAGATAACACCCCCCCATTACGTCATGCTTCAGAAAGGTGAAAAATGGTCCGTTTTCAAATGTTTTATTTTTGAACGTCAGTTCACATTTGTAGGTAGATCATCAGTTTTAGAGCTAAAATTAGCATTTTTAAAGTGATTTTCATGCTTCCAGGGGCCCAGGAAGTGAATTAAATACCATTTGGAGGCATTTAATGTTCAAGCAAAAACAGGTGATTTTTGACAAAAGAGATGACACCCCCCCATTACGTCATGCTTCAGAAAGGTGAAAAATGGTCCGTTTTGAAATGTTTTATTTTTGAACGTCAGTTGACATTTGTAGGTAGATCATCAGTTCTAGAGCTAAAATTAGCATGTTTAAAGTGATTTGCATGCTTCCAGGGGCCTGGGAAGTGAATTAAATACCATTTGGAGGCATTTAATGTTCAAGCAAAAACAGGTGATTTTTGACAAAATAGATAACACCCCCCATTACGTCATGCTTCAGAAAGGTGAAAAATGGTCCGTTTTCAAATGTTTAATTTTTGAACGTCAGTTCACATTTGTAGGTAGATCATCAGTTTTAGAGCTAAAATTAGCATGTTTAAAGTGATTTTCATGCTTCCAGGGGCCCGGGAAGTGAATTAAATACCATTTGGAGGCATTTAATGTTCAAGCAAAAACAGGGGATTTTTGACAAAAGAGATAACACCCCCCATTACGTCATGCTTCAGAAAGGTGAAAAATGGTCCATTTTCAAATGTTTTATTTTTGAACGTCAGTTCACATTTATAGGTAGATCATCAGTTTAAGAGCTAAAATTAGCATGTTTAAAGTGATTTTCATGCTTCCAGGGGCCCGGGAAGTGAATTAAATACCATTTGGAGGCATTTAATGTTCAAGCAAAAACAGGTGATTTTTGACAAAAGAGATAACACCCCCCCATTACGTCATGCTTCAGAAAGGTGAAAAATGGTCCGTTTTGAAATCTTTTATTTTTGAACGTCAGTTGACATTTGTAGGTAGATCATCAGTTCTAGAGCTAAAATTAGCATGTTTAAAGTGATTTTCATGCTTCCAGGGGCCTGGGAAGTGAATTAAATACCATTTGGAGGCATTTAATGTTCAAGCAAAAACAGGTGATTTTTGACAAAAGAGATAACACCCCCCATTACGTCATGCTTCAGAAAGGTGAAAAATGGTCAGTTTTCAAATGTTTTATTTTTGAACGTCAGTTGACATTTGTAGGTAGATCATCAGTTCTAGAGCTAAAATTAGCATGTTTAAAGTGATTTTCATGCTTCCAGGGGCCTGGGAAGTGAATTAAATACCATTTGGAGGCATTTAATGTTCAAGCAAAAACAGGTGATTTTTGACAAAAGAGATAACACCCCCCCATTACGTCATGCTTCAGAAAGGTGAAAAATGGTCCGTTTTCAAATGTTTTATTTTTGAACGCCAGTTCACATTTGTAGGTAGATCATCAGTTTTAGAGCTAAAATTAGCATGTTTAAAGTGGTTTTCATGCTTCCAGGGGCCCTAAACACAAGATTTGTGGAATGGGTAAAGGTGCATGAAAATGGCCAATTTACTCACTCTGAGGTCTCAAAAAGTGTTTCTTCACCCCGGGAAGTGATTTAAATACCATTTGGAGGCATTTAATATTCAAGCAAAAACAGGGGATTTTTTACAAAAGAGATAACACCACCCCATTACGTCATGCTTCAGAAAGGTGAAAAATGGTCCGTTTTCAAATGTTTTATTTTTTAAAGTCAGTTGACATTTGTAGGTAGATCATCAGTTTTAGAGCTAAAATTAGCATGTTTAAAGTGATTTTCATGCTTCCAGGGGCCCAGGAAGTGAATGAAATACCATTTGGAGGCATTTAATTGTTCAAGCAAAAACAGGTGATTTTTGACAAAAGAGATAACACCCCCCCATTACGTCATGCTTCAGAAAGGTGAAAAATGGTCAGTTTTGAAATGTTTTATTTTTTAAAGTCAGTTGACATTTGTAGGTAGATCGAAAGTTCTAGAGCTAAAATTAGCATGTTTAAAGTGATTTTCATGCTTCCAGGGGCCCGGGAAGTGAATTAAATACCATTTGGAGGCATTTAATGTTCAAGCAAAAACAGGTGATTTTTGACAAAAGAGATAACACCCCCCCATTACGTCATGCTTCAGAAAGGTGAAAAATGGTCCGTTTTGAAATGTTTTATTTTTGAACGTCAGTTGACATTTGTAGGTAGATCATCAGTTTAAGAGCTAAAATTAGCATGTTTAAAGTGATTTTCATGCTTCCAGGGGCCCGGGAAGTGAATTAAATACCATTTGGAGGCATTTAATGTTCAAGCAAAAACAGGGGATTTTTGACAAAAGAGATAACACCCCCCCCATTACGTCATGCTTCAGAAAGGTGAAAAATGGTCAGTTTTCAAATGTTTTATTTTTGAACGCCAGTTCACATTTGTAGGTAGATCATCAGTTTTAGAGCTAAAATTAGCATGTTTAAAGTGATTTTCATGCTTCCAGGGGCCCGGGAAGTGAATTAAATACCATTTGGAGGCATTTAATGTTCAAGCAAAAACAGGTGATTTTTGACAAAAGAGATAACACCCCCCATTACGTCATGCTTCAGAAAGGTGAAAAATGGTCCGTTTTCAAATGTTTTATTTTTGAACGCCAGTTCACATTTGTAGGTAGATCATCAGTTTTAGAGCTAAAATTAGCATGTTTAAAGTGATTTTCATGCTTCCAGGGGCCCGGGAAGTGAATTAAATACCATTTGGAGGCATTTAATGTTCAAGCAAAAACAGGTGATTTTTGACAAAAGAGATAACACCCCCCCATTACGTCATGCTTCAGAAAGGTGAAAAATGGTCCGTATTGAAATGTTTTATTTTTGAACGTCAGTTGACATTTGTAGGTAGATCATCAGTTCTAGAGCTAAAATTAGCATGTTTAAAGTGATTTTCATGCTTCCAGGGGCCCGGGAAGTGAATTAAATACCATTTGGAGGCATTTAATGTTCAAGCAAAAACAGGGGATTTTTGACAAAAGAGATAACACCCCCCCCATTACGTCATGCTTCAGAAAGGTGAAAAATGGTCAGTTTTCAAATGTTTTATTTTTGAACGCCAGTTCACATTTGTAGGTAGATCATCAGTTTTAGAGCTAAAATTAGCATGTTTAAAGTGATTTTCATGCTTCCAGGGGCCCGGGAAGTGAATTAAATACCATTTGGAGGCATTTAATGTTCAAGCAAAAACAGGTGATTTTTGACAAAAGAGATAACACCCCCCATTACGTCATGCTTCAGAAAGGTGAAAAATGGTCCGTTTTCAAATGTTTTATTTTTGAACGCCAGTTCACATTTGTAGGTAGATCATCAGTTTTAGAGCTAAAATTAGCATGTTTAAAGTGATTTTCATGCTTCCAGGGGCCCGGGAAGTGAATTAAATACCATTTGGAGGCATTTAATGTTCAAGCAAAAACAGGTGATTTTTGACAAAAGAGATAACACCCCCCCATTACGTCATGCTTCAGAAAGGTGAAAAATGGTCCGTATTGAAATGTTTTATTTTTGAACGTCAGTTGACATTTGTAGGTAGATCATCAGTTCTAGAGCTAAAATTAGCATGTTTAAAGTGATTTTCATGCTTCCAGGGGCCTGGGAAGTGAATTAAATACCATTTGGAGGCATTTAATGTTCAAGCAAAAACAGGTGATTTTTGACAAAAGAGATAACACCCCCCATTACGTCATGCTTCAGAAAGGTGAAAAATGGTCAGTTTTCAAATGCTTTATTTTTGAACGTCAGTTCACATTTATAGGTAGATCATCAGTTTAAGAGCTAAAATTAGCATGTTTAAAGTGATTTTCATGCTTCCAGGGGCCCGGGAAGTGAATTAAATACCATTTGGAGGCATTTAATGTTCAAGCAAAAACAGGGGATTTTTGACAAAAGAGATAACACCCCCCCATTACGTCATGCTTCAGAAAGGTGAAAAATGGTCCGTTTTCAAATGTTTTATTTTTGAACGCCAGTTCACATTTGTAGGTAGATCATCAGTTTTAGAGCTAAAATTAGCATGTTTAAAGTGATTTTCATGCTTCCAGGGGCCCGGGAAGTGAATTAAATACCATTTGGAGGCATTTAATGTTCAAGCAAAAACAGGGGATTTTTGACAAAAGAGATAACACCCCCCCCCATTACATCATGCTTCAGAAAGGTGAAAAATGGTCCGTTTTCAAATGTTTTATTTTTGAACGCCAGTTCACATTTGTAGGTAGATCATCAGTTTTAGAGCTAAAATTAGCATGTTTAAAGTAATTTTCATGCTTCCAGGGGCCCGGGAAGTGAATTAAATATCATTTGGAGGCATTTAATGTTCAAGCAAAAACAGGTGATTTTTGACAAAAGAGATAACACCCCCCCATTACGTCATGCTTCAGAAAGGTGAAAAATGGTCCGTTTTGAAATGTTTTATTTTTGAACGTCAGTTGACATTTGTAGGTAGATCATCAGTTCTAGAGCTAAAATTAGCATGTTTAAAGTGATTTTCATGCTTCCAGGGGCCTGGGAAGTGAATTAAATACCATTTGGAGGCATTTAATGTTCAAGCAAAAACAGGTGATTTTTGACAAAAGAGATAACACCCCCCATTACGTCATGCTTCAGAAAGGTGAAAAATGGTCAGTTTTCAAATGTTTTATTTTTGAACGTCAGTTGACATTTGTAGGTAGATCATCAGTTTTAGAGCTAAAATTAGCATTTTTAAAGTGATTTTCATGCTTCCAGGGGCCCAGGAAGTGAATTAAATACCATTTGGAGGCATTTAATGTTCAAGCAAAAACAGGTGATTTTTGACAAAAGAGATGACACCCCCCCATTACGTCATGCTTCAGAAAAGTGAAAAATGGTCCGTTTTGAAATGTTTTATTTTTGAACGTCAGTTGACATTTGTAGGTAGATCATCAGTTCTAGAGCTAAAATTAGCATGTTTAAAGTGATTTGCATGCTTCCAGGGGCCCGGGAAGTGAATTAAATACCATTTGGAGGCATTTAATGTTCAAGCAAAAACAGGTGATTTTTGACAAAAGAGATAACACCCCCCATTACGTCATGCTTCAGAAAGGTGAAAAATGGTCCGTTTTCAAATGTTTTATTTTTGAACGTCAGTTCACATTTATAGGTAGATCATCAGTTTAAGAGCTAAAATTAGCATGTTTAAAGTGATTTTCATGCTTCCAGGGGCCCGGGAAGTGAATTAAATACCATTTGGAGGCATTTAATGTTCAAGCAAAAACAGGGGATTTTTGACAAAAGAGATAACACCCCCCATTACGTCATGCTTCAGAAAGGTGAAAAATGGTCCGTTTTCAAATGTTTTATTTTTGAACGCCAGTTCACATTTGTAGGTAGACCATCAGTTTTAGAGCTAAAATTAGCATGTTTAAAGTGATTTTCATGCTTCCAGGGGCCCGGGAAGTGAATTAAATACCATTTGGAGGCATTTAATGTTCAAGCAAAAACAGGGGATTTTTGACAAAAGAGATAACACCCCCCCCCATTACGTCATGCTTCAGAAAGGTGAAAAATGGTCCGTTTTCAAATGTTTTATTTTTGAACGCCAGTTCAAATTTGTAGGTAGATCATCAGTTTTAGAGCTAAAATTAGCATGTTTAAAGTGATTTTCATGCTTCCAGGGGCCCGGGAAGTGAATTAAATACCATTTGGAGGCATTTAATGTTCAAGCAAAAACAGGGGATTTTTGACAAAAGAGATAACACCCCCCCATTACGTCATGCTTCAGAAAGGTGCAAAATGGTCCGTTTTCAAATGTTTTATTTTTGAACGCCAGTTCACATTTGTAGGTAGATCATCAGTTTTAGAGCTAAAATTAGCATGTTTAAAGTGATTTTCATGCTTCCAGGGGCCCGGGAAGTGAATTAAATACCATTTGGAGGCATTTAATGTTCAAGCAAAAACAGGGGATTTTTGACAAAAGAGATAACACCCCCCCCCCATTACGTCATGCTTCAGAAAGGTGAAAAATGGTCCGTTTTCAAATGTTTTATTTTTGAACGCCAGTTCAAATTTGTAGGTAGATCATCAGTTTTAGAGCTAAAATTAGCATGTTTAAAGTTATTTTCATGCTTCCAGGGGCCCGGGAAGTGAATTAAATACCATTTGGAGGCATTTAATGTTCAAGCAAAAACAGGTGATTTTTGACAAAAGAGATAACACCCCCCCCATTACGTCATGCTTCAGAAAGGTGAAAAATGGTCCGTTTTGAAATGTTTTATTTTTGAACGTCAGTTGACATTTGTAGGTAGATCATCAGTTCTAGAGCTAAAATTAGCATGTTTAAAGTGATTTTCATGCTTCCAGGGGCCTGGGAAGTGAATTAAATACCATTTGGAGGCATTTAATGTTCAAGCAAAAACAGGTGATTTTTGACAAAAGAGATAACACCCCCCATTACGTCATGCTTCAGAAAGGTGAAAAATGGTCAGTTTTCAAATGTTTTATTTTTGAACGTCAGTTGACATTTGTAGGTAGATCATCAGTTCTAGAGCTAAAATTAGCATGTTTAAAGTGATTTTCATGCTTCCAGGGGCCTGGGAAGTGAATTAAATACCATTTGGGGGCATTTAATGTTCAAGCAAAAACAGGTGATTTTTGACAAAAGAGATAACACCCCCCCATTACGTCATGCTTCAGAAAGGTGAAAAATGGTCCGTTTTCAAATGTTTTATTTTTGAACGTCAGTTGACATTTGTAGGTAGATCATCAGTTCTAGAGCTAAAATTAGCATGTTTAAAGTGATTTGCATGCTTCCAGGGGCCCGGGAAGTGAATTAAATACCATTTGGAGGCATTTAATGTTCAAGCAAAAACAGGTGATTTTTGACAAAAGAGATAACACCCCCCATTACGTCATGCTTCAGAAAGGTGAAAAATGGTCCGTTTTCAAATGTTTAATTTTTGAACGTCAGTTCACATTTGTAGGTAGATCATCAGTTTTAGAGCTAAAATTAGCATGTTTAAAGTGATTTTCATGCTTCCAGGGGCCCGGGAAGTGAATTAAATACCATTTGGAGGCATTTAATGTTCAAGCAAAAACAGGGGATTTTTGACAAAAGAGATAACACCCCCCATTACGTCATGCTTCAGAAAGGTGAAAAATGGTCCATTTTCAAATGTTTTATTTTTGAACGTCAGTTCACATTTATAGGTAGATCATCAGTTTAAGAGCTAAAATTAACATGTTTAAAGTGATTTTCATGCTTCCAGGGGCCCGGGAAGTGAATGAAATACCATTTGGAGGCATTTAATTGTTCAAGCAAAAACAGGTGATTTTTGACAAAAGAGATAACACCCCCCCATTACGTCATGCTTCAGAAAGGTGAAAAATGGTCAGTTTTGAAATGTTTTATTTTTTAAAGTCAGTTGACATTTGTAGGTAGATCATAAGTTCTAGAGCTAAAATTAGCATGTTTAAAGTGATTTTCATGCTTCCAGGGGCCCGGGAAGTGAATTAAATACCATTTGGAGGCATTTAATGTTCAAGCAAAAACAGGTGATTTTTGACAAAAGAGATAACACCCCCCCATTACGTCATGCTTCAGAAAGGTGAAAAATGGTCCGTTTTGAAATGTTTTATTTTTGAACGTCAGTTGACATTTGTAGGTAGATCATCAGTTTAAGAGCTAAAATTAGCATGTTTAAAGTGATTTTCATGCTTCCAGGGGCCCGGGAAGTGAATTAAATACCATTTGGAGGCATTTAATGTTCAAGCAAAAACAGGGGATTTTTGACAAAAGAGATAACACCCCCCCCATTACGTCATGCTTCAGAAAGGTGAAAAATGGTCAGTTTTCAAATGTTTTATTTTTGAACGCCAGTTCACATTTGTAGGTAGATCATCAGTTTTAGAGCTAAAATTAGCATGTTTAAAGTGATTTTCATGCTTCCAGGGGCCCGGGAAGTGAATTAAATACCATTTGGAGGCATTTAATGTTCAAGCAAAAACAGGTGATTTTTGACAAAAGAGATAACACCCCCCATTACGTCATGCTTCAGAAAGGTGAAAAATGGTCCGTTTTCAAATGTTTTATTTTTGAACGCCAGTTCACATTTGTAGGTAGATCATCAGTTTAAGAGCTAAAATTAGCATGTTTAAAGTGATTTTCATGCTTCCAGGGGCCCGGGAAGTGAATTAAATACCATTTGGAGGCATTTAATGTTCAAGCAAAAACAGGTGATTTTTGACAAAAGAGATAACACCCCCCCATTACGTCATGCTTCAGAAAGGTGAAAAATGGTCCGTATTGAAATGTTTTATTTTTGAACGTCAGTTGACATTTGTAGGTAGATCATCAGTTCTAGAGCTAAAATTAGCATGTTTAAAGTGATTTTCATGCTTCCAGGGGCCTGGGAAGTGAATTAAATACCATTTGGAGGCATTTAATGTTCAAGCAAAAACAGGTGATTTTTGACAAAAGAGATAACCCCCCCCATTACGTCATGCTTCAGAAAGGTGAAAAATGGTCAGTTTTCAAATGCTTTATTTTTGAACGTCAGTTCACATTTATAGGTAGATCATCAGTTTAAGAGCTAAAATTAGCATGTTTAAAGTGATTTTCATGCTTCCAGGGGCCCGGGAAGTGAATTAAATACCATTTGGAGGCATTTAATGTTCAAGCAAAAACAGGGGATTTTTGACAAAAGAGATAACACCCCCCCATTACGTCATGCTTCAGAAAGGTGAAAAATGGTCCGTTTTCAAATGTTTTATTTTTGAACGCCAGTTCACATTTGTAGGTAGATCATCAGTTTTAGAGCTAAAATTAGCATGTTTAAAGTGATTTTCATGCTTCCAGGGGCCCGGGAAGTGAATTAAAAAACCATTTGGAGGCATTTAATGTTCAAGCAAAAACAGGGGATTTTTGACAAAAGAGATAACACCCCCCCCCATTACATCATGCTTCAGAAAGGTGAAAAATGGTCCGTTTTCAAATGTTTTATTTTTGAACGCCAGTTCACATTTGTAGGTAGATCATCAGTTTTAGAGCTAAAATTAGCATGTTTAAAGTAATTTTCATGCTTCCAGGGGCCCGGGAAGTGAATTAAATATCATTTGGAGGCATTTAATGTTCAAGCAAAAACAGGTGATTTTTGACAAAAGAGATAACACCCCCCCATTACGTCATGCTTCAGAAAGGTGAAAAATGGTCCGTTTTGAAATGTTTTATTTTTGAACGTCAGTTGACATTTGTAGGTAGATCATCAGTTCTAGAGCTAAAATTAGCATGTTTAAAGTGATTTTCATGCTTCCAGGGGCCTGGGAAGTGAATTAAATACCATTTGGAGGCATTTAATGTTCAAGCAAAAACAGGTGATTTTTGACAAAAGAGATAACACCCCCCATTACGTCATGCTTCAGAAAGGTGAAAAATGGTCAGTTTTCAAATGTTTTATTTTTGAACGTCAGTTGACATTTGTAGGTAGATCATCAGTTTTAGAGCTAAAATTAGCATTTTTAAAGTGATTTTCATGCTTCCAGGGGCCCAGGAAGTGAATTAAATACCATTTGGAGGCATTTAATGTTCAAGCAAAAACAGGTGATTTTTGACAAAAGAGATGACACCCCCCCATTACGTCATGCTTCAGAAAAGTGAAAAATGGTCCGTTTTGAAATGTTTTATTTTTGAACGTCAGTTGACATTTGTAGGTAGATCATCAGTTCTAGAGCTAAAATTAGCATGTTTAAAGTGATTTGCATGCTTCCAGGGGCCCGGGAAGTGAATTAAATACCATTTGGAGGCATTTAATGTTCAAGCAAAAACAGGTGATTTTTGACAAAAGAGATAACACCCCCCATTACGTCATGCTTCAGAAAGGTGAAAAATGGTCCGTTTTCAAATGTTTTATTTTTGAACGTCAGTTCACATTTATAGGTAGATCATCAGTTTAAGAGCTAAAATTAGCATGTTTAAAGTGATTTTCATGCTTCCAGGGGCCCGGGAAGTGAATTAAATACCATTTGGAGGCATTTAATGTTCAAGCAAAAACAGGGGATTTTTGACAAAAGAGATAACACCCCCCATTACGTCATGCTTCAGAAAGGTGAAAAATGGTCCGTTTTCAAATGTTTTATTTTTGAACGCCAGTTCACATTTGTAGGTAGATCATCAGTTTTAGAGCTAAAATTAGCATGTTTAAAGTGATTTTCATGCTTCCAGGGGCCCGGGAAGTGAATTAAATACCATTTGGAGGCATTTAATGTTCAAGCAAAAACAGGGGATTTTTGACAAAAGAGATAACACCCCCCCCCATTACGTCATGCTTCAGAAAGGTGAAAAATGGTCCGTTTTCAAATGTTTTATTTTTGAACGCCAGTTCAAATTTGTAGGTAGATCATCAGTTTTAGAGCTAAAATTAGCATGTTTAAAGTGATTTTCATGCTTCCAGGGGCCCGGGAAGTGAATTAAATACCATTTGGAGGCATTTAATGTTCAAGCAAAAACAGGGGATTTTTGACAAAAGAGATAACACCCCCCCATTACGTCATGCTTCAGAAAGGTGCAAAATGGTCCGTTTTCAAATGTTTTATTTTTGAACGCCAGTTCACATTTGTAGGTAGATCATCAGTTTTAGAGCTAAAATTAGCATGTTTAAAGTGATTTTCATGCTTCCAGGGGCCCGGGAAGTGAATTAAATACCATTTGGAGGCATTTAATGTTCAAGCAAAAACAGGGGATTTTTGACAAAAGAGATAACACCCCCCCCCCATTACGTCATGCTTCAGAAAGGTGAAAAATGGTCCGTTTTCAAATGTTTTATTTTTGAACGTCAGTTGACATTTGTAGGTAGATCATCAGTTCTAGAGCTAAAATTAGCATGTTTAAAGTGATTTGCATGCTTCCAGGGGCCCGGGAAGTGAATTAAATACCATTTGGAGGCATTTAATGTTCAAGCAAAAACAGGTGATTTTTGACAAAAGAGATAACACCCCCCATTACGTCATGCTTCAGAAAGGTGAAAAATGGTCCGTTTTCAAATGTTTAATTTTTGAACGTCAGTTCACATTTGTAGGTAGATCATCAGTTTTAGAGCTAAAATTAGCATGTTTAAAGTGATTTTCATGCTTCCAGGGGCCCGGGAAGTGAATTAAATACCATTTGGAGGCATTTAATGTTCAAGCAAAAACAGGGGATTTTTGACAAAAGAGATAACACCCCCCATTACGTCATGCTTCAGAAAGGTGAAAAATGGTCCATTTTCAAATGTTTTATTTTTGAACGTCAGTTCACATTTATAGGTAGATCATCAGTTTAAGAGCTATAATTAGCATGTTTAAAGTGATTTTCATGCTTCCAGGGGCCCGGGAAGTGAATTAAATACCATTTGGAGGCATTTAATGTTCAAGCAAAAACAGGTGATTTTTGACAAAAGAGATAACACCCCCCCATTACGTCATGCTTCAGAAAGGTGAAAAATTGTCCGTTTTGAAATGTTTTATTTTTGAACGTCAGTTGACATTTGTAGGTAGATCATCAGTTCTAGAGCTAAAATTAGCATGTTTAAAGTGATTTTCATGCTTCCAGGGGCCTGGGAAGTGAATTAAATACCATTTGGAGGCATTTAATGTTCAAGCAAAAACAGGTGATTTTTGACAAAAGAGATAACACCCCCCATTACGTCATGCTTCAGAAAGGTGAAAAATGGTCAGTTTTCAAATGTTTTATTTTTGAACATCAGTTGACATTTGTAGGTAGATCATCAGTTTTAGAGCTAAAATTAGCATTTTTAAAGTGATTTTCATGCTTCCAGGGGCCTGGGAAGTGAATTAAATACAATTTGGAGGCATTTAATGTTCAAGCAAAAACAGGCGATTTTTGCCAAAAGAGATGACACCCCCCCATTACGTCATGCTTCAGAAAAGTGAAAAATGGTCCGTTTTGAAATGTTTTATTTTTGAACGTCAGTTGACATTTGTAGGTAGATCATCAGTTCTAGAGCTAAAATTAGCATGTTTAAAGTGATTTGCATGCTTCCAGGGGCCCGGGAAGTGAATTAAATACCATTTGGAGGCATTTAATGTTCAAGCAAAAACAGGTGATTTTTGACAAAAGAGATAACACCCCCCATTACGTCATGCTTCAGAAAGGTGAAAAATGGTCCGTTTTCAAATGTTTAATTTTTGAACGTCAGTTCACATTTGTAGGTAGATCATCAGTTTTAGAGCTAAAATTAGCATGTTTAAAGTGATTTTCATGCTTCCAGGGGCCCGGGAAGTGAATTAAATACCATTTGGAGGCATTTAATGTTCAAGCAAAAACAGGGGATTTTTGACAAAAGAGATAACACCCCCCATTACGTCATGCTTCAGAAAGGTGAAAAATGGTCCATTTTCAAATGTTTTATTTTTGAACGTCAGTTCACATTTATAGGTAGATCATCAGTTTAAGAGCTAAAATTAGCATGTTTAAAGTGATTTTCATGCTTCCAGGGGCCCGGGAAGTGAATTAAATACCATTTGGAGGCATTTAATGTTCAAGCAAAAACAGGTGATTTTTGACAAAAGAGATAACACCCCCCCATTACGTCATGCTTCAGAAAGGTGAAAAATTGTCCGTTTTGAAATGTTTTATTTTTGAACGTCAGTTGACATTTGTAGGTAGATCATCAGTTCTAGAGCTAAAATTAGCATGTTTAAAGTGATTTTCATGCTTCCAGGGGCCTGGGAAGTGAATTAAATACCATTTGGAGGCATTTAATGTTCAAGCAAAAACAGGTGATTTTTGACAAAAGAGATAACACCCCCCATTACGTCATGCTTCAGAAAGGTGAAAAATGGTCAGTTTTCAAATGTTTTATTTTTGAACATCAGTTGACATTTGTAGGTAGATCATCAGTTTTAGAGCTAAAATTAGCATTTTTAAAGTGATTTTCATGCTTCCAGGGGCCTGGGAAGTGAATTAAATACAATTTGGAGGCATTTAATGTTCAAGCAAAAACAGGCGATTTTTGACAAAAGAGATGACACCCCCCCATTACGTCATGCTTCAGAAAAGTGAAAAATGGTCCGTTTTGAAATGTTTTATTTTTGAACGTCAGTTGACATTTGTAGGTAGATCATCAGTTCTAGAGCTAAAATTAGCATGTTTAAAGTGATTTGCATGCTTCCAGGGGCCCGGGAAGTGAATTAAATACCATTTGGAGGCATTTAATGTTCAAGCAAAAACAGGTGATTTTTGACAAAAGAGATAACACCCCCCATTACGTCATGCTTCAGAAAGGTGAAAAATGGTCCGTTTTCAAATGTTTTATTTTTGAACGTCAGTTCACATTTATAGGTAGATCATCAGTTTAAGAGCTAAAATTAGCATGTTTAAAGTGATTTTCATGCTTCCAGGGGCCCGGGAAGTGAATTAAATACCATTTGGAGGCATTTAATGTTCAAGCAAAAACAGGGGATTTTTGACAAAAGAGATAACACCCCCCATTACGTCATGCTTCAGAAAGGTGAAAAATGGTCCGTTTTCAAATGTTTTATTTTTGAACGCCAGTTCACATTTGTAGGTAGATCATCAGTTTTAGAGCTAAAATTTGCATGTTTAAAGTGATTTTCATGCTTCCAGGGGCCCGGGAAGTGAATTAAATACCATTTGGAGGCATTTAATGTTCAAGCAAAAACAGGTGATTTTTGACAAAAGAGATAACACCCCCCCATTACGTCATGCTTCAGAAAGGTGAAAAATGGTCCGTTTTGAAATCTTTTATTTTTGAACGTCAGTTGACATTTGTAGGTAGATCATCAGTTCTAGAGCTAAAATTAGCATGTTTAAAGTGATTTTCATGCTTCCAGGGGCCTGGGAAGTGAATTAAATACCATTTGGAGGCATTTAATGTTCAAGCAAAAACAGGTGATTTTTGACAAAAGAGATAACACCCCCCATTACGTCATGCTTCAGAAAGGTGAAAAATGGTCAGATTTCAAATGTTTTATTTTTGAACGTCAGTTGACATTTGTAGGTAGATCATCAGTTCTAGAGCTAAAATTAGCATGTTTAAAGTGATTTTCATGCTTCCAGGGGCCCGGGAAGTGAATTAAATACCATTTGGAGGCATTTAATGTTCAAGCAAAAACAGGTGATTTTTGACAAAAGAGATAACACCCCCCCATTACGTCATGCTTCAGAAAGGTGAAAAATGGTCCGTTTTCAAATGTTTTATTTTTGAACGCCAGTTCACATTTGTAGGTAGATCATCAGTTTTAGAGCTAAAATTAGCATGTTTAAAGTGGTTTTCATGCTTCCAGGGGCCCTAAACACAAGATTTGTGGAATGGGTAAAGGTGCATGAAAATGGCCAATTTACTCACTCTGAGGTCTCAAAAAGTGTTTCTTCACCCCGGGAAGTGATTTAAATACCATTTGGAGGCATTTAATATTCAAGCAAAAACAGGGGATTTTTTACAAAAGAGATAACACCACCCCATTACGTCATGCTTCAGAAAGGTGAAAAATGGTCCGTTTTCAAATGTTTTATTTTTTAAAGTCAGTTGACTTTGTAGGTAGATCATCAGTTTTACAGCTAAAATTAGCATGTTTAAAGTGATTTTCATGCTTCCAGGGGCCCAGGAAGTGAATTAAATACCATTTGGAGGCATTTAATTGTTCAAGCAAAAACAGGTGATTTTTGACAAAAGAGATAACACCCCCCCATTACGTCATGCTTCAGAAAGGTGAAAAATGGTCAGTTTTGAAATGTTTTATTTTTTAAAGTCAGTTGACATTTGTAGGTAGATCATCAGTTCTAGAGCTAAAATTAGCATGTTTAAAGTGATTTTCATGCTTCCAGGGGCCCGGGAAGTGAATTAAATACCATTTGGAGGCATTTAAGGTTCAAGCAAAAACAGGTGATTTTTGACAAAAGAGATAACACCCCCCATTACGTCATGCTTCAGAAAGGTGAAAAATGGTCCGTTTTGAAATGTTTTATTTTTGAACGTCAGTTGACATTTGTAGGTAGATCATCAGTTTAAGAGCTAAAATTTGCATGTTTAAAGTGATTTTCATGCTTCCAGGGGCCCGGGAAGTGAATTAAATACCATTTGGAGGCATTTAATGTTCAAGCAAAAACAGGGGATTTTTGACAAAAGAGATAACACCCCCCCATTACGTCATGCTTCAGAAAGGTGAAAAATGGTCCGTTTTGAAATGTTTTATTTTTGAACGTCAGTTGACATTTGTAGGTAGATCATCAGTTCTAGAGCTAAAATTAGCATGTTTAAAGTGATTTTCATGCTTCCAGGGGCCCGGGAAGTGAATTAAATACCATTTGGAGGCATTTAATGTTCAAGCAAAAACAGGTGATTTTTGACAAAAGAGATAACACCCCCCCATTACGTCATGCTTCAGAAAGGTGAAAAATGGTCCGTTTTGAAATCTTTTATTTTTGAACGTCAGTTGACATTTGTAGGTAGATCATCAGTTCTAGAGCTAAAATTAGCATGTTTAAAGTGATTTTCATGCTTCCAGGGTCCTGGGAAGTGAATTAAATACCATTTGGAGGCATTTAATGTTCAAGCAAAAACAGGTGATTTTTGACAAAAGAGATAACACCCCCCATTACGTCATGCTTCAGAAAGGTGAAAAATGGTCAGTTTTCAAATGTTTTATTTTTGAACGTCAGTTGACATTTGTAGGTAGATCATCAGTTCTAGAGCTAAAATTAGCATGTTTAAAGTGATTTTCATGCTTCCAGGGGCCCGGGAAGTGAATTAAATACAATTTGGGGGCATTCAATGTTCAAGCAAAAACAGGTGATTTTTGACAAAAGAGATAACACCCCCCCATTACGTCATGCTTCAGAAAGGTGAAAAATGGTCCGTTTTCAAATGTTTTATTTTTGAACGTCAGTTCACATTTGTAGGTAGATCATCAGTTTTAGAGCTAAAATTAGCATTTTTAAAGTGATTTTCATGCTTCCAGGGGCAAAGGAAGTGAATTAAATACCATTTGGAGGCATTTAATGTTCAAGCAAAAACAGGTGATTTTTGACAAAAGAGATAACACCCCCCATTACGTCATGCTTCAGAAAGGTGAAAAATGGTCAGTTTTCAAATGTTTTATTTTTGAATGTCAGTTGACATTTGTAGGTAGATCATCAGTTCTAGAGCTAAAATTAGCATGTTTAAAGTGATTTTCATGCTTCCAGGGGCCCGGGAAGTGAATTAAATACCATTTGGAGGCATTTAATGTTCAAGCAAAAACAGGTGATTTTTGACAAAAGAGATAACACCCCCCCATTACGTCATGCTTCAGAAAGGTAAAAAATGGTCCGTTTTCAAATGTTTTATTTTTGAACGTCAGTTCACATTTGTAGGTAGATCATCAGTTCTAGAGCTAAAATTAGCATGTTTAAAGTGATTTTCATGCTTCCAGGGGCCCGGGAAGTGAATTAAATACCATTTGGAGGCATTTAATGTGAAAGCAAAAACAGGTGATTTTTGACAAAAGAGATAACACCCCCCCATTACGTCATGCTTCAGAAAGGTGAAAAATTGTCCGTTTTCAAATGTTTTATTTTTGAACGTCAGTTCACATTTGTAGGTAGATCATCAGTATAAGAGCTAAAATTAGCATGTTTAAAGTGATTTTCATGCTTCCAGGGGCCCGGGAAGTGAATTAAATACCATTTGGAGACATTTAATGTTCAAGCAAAAACAGGTGATTTTTGACAAAAGAGCTAACACCCCCCCATTACGTCATGCTTCAGAAAGGTGAACAATGGTCCGTTTTCAAATGTTTTATTTTTGAACGTCATTTCACATTTGTAGGTAGATCATCAGTTTAAGAGCTAAAATTAGCATGTTTAAAGTGATTTTCATGCTTCCAGGGGCCTGGGAAGTGAATTAAATACCATTTGGGGGCATTTAATGTTCAAGCAAAAACAGGTGATTTTTGACAAAAGAGATAACACCCCCCCATTACGTCATGCTTCAGAAAGGTGAAAAATGGTCCGTTTTCAAATGTTTTATTTTTGAACGTCAGTTCACATTTGTAGGTAGATCATCAGTTTTAGAGCTAAAATTAGCATTTTTAAAGTGATTTTCATGCTTCCAGGGGCCCAGGAAGTGAATTAAATACCATTTGGAGGCATTTAATGTTCAAGCAAAAACAGGTGATTTTTGACAAAAGAGATGACACCCCCCCATTACGTCATGCTTCAGAAAGGTGAAAAATGGTCAGTTTTGAAATGTTTTATTTTTGAACGTCAGTTGACATTTGTAGGTAGATCATCAGTTCTAGAGCTAAAATTAGCATGTTTAAAGTGATTTGCATGCTTCCAGGGGCCCGGGAAGTGAATTAAATACCATTTGGAGGCATTTAATGTTCAAGCAAAAACAGGTGATTTTTGACAAAAGAGATAACACCCCCCATTACGTCATGCTTCAGAAAGGTGAAAAATGGTCCGTTTTCAAATGTTTAATTTTTGAACGTCAGTTCACATTTGTAGGTAGATCATCAGTTTTAGAGCTAAAATTAGCATGTTTAAAGTGATTTTCATGCTTCCAGGGGCCCGGGAAGTGAATTAAATACCATTTGGAGGCATTTAATGTTCAAGCAAAAACAGGGGATTTTTGACAAAAGAGATAACACCCCCCATTACGTCATGCTTCAGAAAGGTGAAAAATGGTCCGTTTTCAAATGTTTTATTTTTGAACGTCAGTTCACATTTATAGGTAGATCATCAGTTTAAGAGCTAAAATTAGCATGTTTAAAGTGATTTTCATGCTTCCAGGGGCCCTGGAAGTGAATTAAATACCATTTGGAAACATTTAATGTTCAAGCAAAAACAGGTGATTTTTGACAAAAGAGATAACACCCCCCCATTACGTCATGCTTCAGAAAGGTGAAAAATGGTCCGTTTTGAAATGTTTTATTTTTGAACGTCAGTTGACATTTGTAGGTAGATCATCAGTTTAAGAGCTAAAATTAGCATGTTTAAAGTGATTTTCATGCTTCCAGGGGCCCGGGAAGTGAATTAAATACCATTTGGAGGCATTTAATGTTCAAGCAAAAACAGGGGATTTTTGATAAAAGAGATAACACCCCCCCCATTACGTCATGCTTCAGAAAGGTGAAAAATGGTCAGTTTTCAAATGTTTTATTTTTGAACGCCAGTTCACATTTGTAGGTAGATCATCAGTTTTAGAGCTAAAATTAGCATGTTTAAAGTGATTTTCATGCTTCCAGGGGCCCGGGAAGTGAATTAAATACCATTTGGAGGCATTTAATGTTCAAGCAAAAACAGGTGATTTTTGACAAAAGAGATAACACCCCCCATTACGTCATGCTTCAGAAAGGTGAAAAATGGTCCGTTTTTAAATGTTTTATTTTTGAACGTCAGTTGACATTTGTAGGTAGATCATCAGTTCTAGAGCTAAAATTAGCATGTTTAAAGTGATTTTCATGCTTCCAGGGGCCCGGGAAGTGAATTAAATACCATTTGGAGGCATTTAATGTTCAAGCAAAAACAGGTGATTTTTGACAAAAGAGATAACACCCCCCCATTAGTCATGCTTCAGAAAGGTGAAAAATGGTCCGTTTTGAAATCTTTTATTTTTGAACGTCAGTTGACATTTGTAGGTAGATCATCAGTTCTAGAGCTAAAATTAGCATGTTTAAAGTGATTTTCATGCTTCCAGGGTCCTGGGAAGTGAATTAAATACCATTTGGAGGCATTTAATGTTCAAGCAAAAACAGGTGATTTTTGACAAAAGAGATAACACCCCCCATTACGTCATGCTTCAGAAAGGTGAAAAATGGTCAGTTTTCAAATGTTTTATTTTTGAACGTCAGTTGACATTTGTAGGTAGATCATCAGTTCTAGAGCTAAAATTAGCATGTTTAAAGTGATTTTCATGCTTCCAGGGGCCCGGGAAGTGAATTAAATACAATTTGGGGGCATTCAATGTTCAAGCAAAAACAGGTGATTTTTGACAAAAGAGATAACACCCCCCCATTACGTCATGCTTCAGAAAGGTGAAAAATGGTCCGTTTTCAAATGTTTTATTTTTGAACGTCAGTTCACATTTGTAGGTAGATCATCAGTTTTAGAGCTAAAATTAGCATTTTTAAAGTGATTTTCATGCTTCCAGGGGCAAAGGAAGAGAATTAAATACCATTTGGAGGCATTTAATGTTCAAGCAAAAACAGGTGATTTTTGACAAAAGAGATAACACCCCCCCATTACGTCATGCTTCAGAAAGGTAAAAAATGGTCCGTTTTCAAATGTTTTATTTTTGAACGTCATTTCACATTTGTAAGTAGATCATCAGTTCTAGAGCTAAAATTAGCATGTTTAAAGTGATTTTCATGCTTCCAGGGGCCCGGGAAGTGAATTAAATACCATTTGGAGGCATTTAATGTTAAAGCAAAAACAGGTGATTTTTGACAAAAGAGATAACACCCCCCCATTACGTCATGCTTCAGAAAGGTGAAAAATGGTCCGTTTTCAAATGTTTTATTTTTGAACGTCAGTTCACATTTGTAGGTAGGTCATCAGTTCTAGAGCTAAAATTAGCATGTTTAGAGTGATTTTCATGCTTCCAGGGGCCCGGGAAGTGAATTAAATACCATTTGGAGACATTTAATGTTCAAGCAAAAACAGGTGATTTTTGACAAAAGAGCTAACACCCCCCCATTACGTCATGCTTCAGAAAGGTGAACAATGGTCCGTTTTCAAATGTTTTATTTTTGAACGTCAGTTGACATTTGTAGGTAGATCATCAGTTTAAGAGCTAAAATTAGCATGTTTAAAGTGATTTTCATGCTTCCAGGGGCCCGGGAAGTGAATTAAATACCATTTGGAGGCATTTAATGTTCAAGCAAAAACAGGTGATTTTTGACAAAAGAGATGACACCCCCCCATTACGTCATGCTTCAGAAAGGTGAAAAATGGTCAGTTTTGAAATGTTTTATTTTTGAACGTCAGTTGACATTTGTAGGTAGATCATCAGTTCTAGAGCTAAAATTAGCATGTTTAAAGTGATTTGCATGCTTCCAGGGGCCCGGGAAGTGAATTAAATACCATTTGGAGGCATTTAATGTTCAAGCAAAAACAGGTGATTTTTGACAAAAGAGATAACACCCCCCTGTCGTATTCCTGACCCTATTCTGGTTAAACTAACTATCAAGTTAACTAACAGTCAGCCCATGAGGCAAGAAAACCCCCATGATGCAGATACCGTTATCTGACGCAGTCACACTACGGCACAGGAACGTGTTATCTGATTAGGTCATAACGCTTGAGATCTAATTAGACAAGCGACATTCCTCCAGCCCCTGATAAGGCATACGACGTTCTCATAACAAATCAAACCTATGACAACCTGGATAATCCGTGCGGCCATTGTTTTGATTTCACAGAGAACTTTAGTAAAGAATGTGCTAACGAGCAAGTCGTATGACATCTTTATTGACGTACCTATGTCCATCCTTACGTCAATCCCGGCACCTTTAAGGTATAAATATTGCCGACCTTGCCCTATGCAAACACACGCGTGGTGACAAGACGGAGCAGCCATACTTGCCGAAGCCGAGAGCAGAAGCAGACCCCGCAGGCAACAGCCCCGCCTTCCTGACGCGCTGAGAGATGCGCTGCTATCTCAAGCCGAGAGACCCAGCACCGGCGCTTCCGGGTAGCCCTCGCAGGCAGCCTGGAATATCGAGAGCAGAGAAAGAGATACCATTCCTCATTCATCCTAAATTCCAGGTACAGAACTGAATAACCCCTCACAGAGAATTCTTTAGTTATTCACTTGGCAAAAACAAACTTAACTTAAACTGTAACTTTCTATTCCCGCCCACGCATTAGACTTAGGTCAGGTACACGGGGTAGGCGTATTTAGAAACACCAGTTGAGTACGTTTAGTCAAATGTATATGTGTATGTAAATATATTTTAATCATTTTAAACATCATATGGCTCAGAAACCATATCAATGTTTTTACAGTATTATTTTATACTATTGCTTCTAATGTATGCACTTTACTTAACAATAAGTATTGCAATAATATCGATCCATTTCTCTTGTACGAGAAAAGAGACTGATCAATAAATAACATCTTTTATTGAACACGCCCGTCTCTTCCTTTTCTCTACATTCTGATGAGACTAAGAATGCACGTACTGACTGAGTAAAATAATTGCCTTGTGCTCACACGACTCTTGAGATTGACTCTTGATTAGGGGAGAGCAAAGTTGTCATGTTCTATGGTTGTCAGAAACTAAATCCCTTCTTGTCTAATCAGGGGAGTTAATCCTTCCTTGAACATTTGAGAAAGTTTCTAGCGAACTCTGAGCTTAGCTGGCAAACCCAAAAATTAAGTCTAGTATCGACAGTAGTAGACCTAGTTAACGTCTGGTCTAGGCCTTTACTGCTGTAGGTACTATTCCAATGCGCAGAGCCTATTGGGAAAATAGGAACTACACTACATGGCGCCCAACGCGTTTGGAAAGGGCGATAAAACTAACGTAAGACATTTAGAGTAACTCAGTTGTGCTTTCTCACTCAGACCCCTTTTCCCAAATACTCCAAAGACGTCTGGAGTGGGTGAAAGGTTATTATATCCTCCAAAACCTCGCAGGAGGGAACTCCTATGTATGGTTCTTGGTCTAGTCAACGTTGAAGGATAAAACAGTTCCAGAATATTGTGCATCTAATCTCTGTTTCCATAAAGAAACCTGATCTGCAAACAAACATAATACCATCCTGTCAGTAAAATGGGAGACAGTGATGGAGAAAGAGAGGCAATTAGATTAGCTACTGAAATAGCAGATGCTGATGCTACCATGCAAGCAGCAGACGCGGATATAATACTCATTCCGGTCATTAAAAGGAGATCTATAACCTTAAAACTTATAGAAAATGGACTGACACCTAGAGGTGGCACAGTCATATTCGTAATTGAGGCACACGAATATCGGCAGACAGAGGTATACTATACATGGATACATTTTCCAGCAGCAAATGCTGTAACAAAGTACTTCCACTATTACAAAGTAGAGGAACCTCCTAATGAGTACACTCCTTTCGAGGAGGTGGAAGTACCACTCAAATTCCAAGAGCATTTGCTCTTATTTGATGGCGCCCTAATACATAACAATCACATTACAAGGCTCGGTCCTTTAGGTAGACCAGGAGCAACGTGGCCGGTCTTAGCCGGATACACACCACACCCAGACATCGAAGGAATGTCTACAGGAGAGCTGTTAATACAGCTAAAACAATTACTAAAAATTCATAGACAATTAGTTCAGTATGTAATGCGGACTTCAACAATTCAGCCAGCGATTAAACTTCCACAGCTGACCCCTCACCAGGGGAACACAAATAAAATTACACCACAGAACATCCAATCCTGCCTAGGTAAAGTTCCAGCTAAACGGGAACAGATACCATTCTGGTTGGCACAGAAAATTACCCAAAAGAGGCGGTGTTTCCTGACACCACCCCGCTGGAAAAACACAGGATTCTGACTATATGTCTCCCAATGGGAATCGCACCACACATTGAGGACTATGACACTTGGGGTACAGTCTTTGCTTCCATCTATACAAAAACGCACGGTGTTCCATCCATTTCGGTAATACCAGATGTGCTAAAACAAATTCAAGATGAATACGGTCCAGAACCTGCTTTAACTCTTGGTATGAAATTACTGAAAGACTTCAAGCAGGTCTCGGCTATATTATTAGCCAACATAAAAGGTGAAGCAGCAAACGTGGCGATCCGCCAGAGGTTAAAAGAGACAGATATAGCAGACCAACCAGCTGAAATTGCCAGAATCATAGAAAAATCCTATGAAGAACTAGGCAGAGATAGTCTAGGTGGAATACCAGTAAAACCGCAACTGACTACAAGTCCAGAAAAAATATTTTTTAATAATAATAATAATTCACCAAAAAAGAACTGGGATGGAAACAAACAATCCAATCCTAAAGAAAAGAAATTCCAGTCCAGAGAAAGGTCTCCTAGGCGAAGAGAGAAATCTCCAAACCCGAGACAAAGGTCACCCCAGAGTGACCCCTCTGGGAATAGATATAACCTTAGAAATAGGGATAATATTAAAAAACCTGATAGATATCAAGACATTGATACACGTCCCTCTCAATCTTTTCAGAATTCCTCGCAGAAATCGGAAAGAAGAGGACGATCAGAAGAGCACGCCAAGTCCAAAGACAAGGAACGTGCTCAACTGAAAAAGAAATCACAATTTCCAAAAAAGAAGGTAGCTAGTATCAAGGTAGTTAACAATGCCGAGAATACTGAGGACACAACTGAAAAACGGAGAGTGGGCTCAGACAATGCTAGACAGCGCAGCAGAGGTGAGCATAGCTCGCAAAGTCCTTATGAATCATCTGGAGACAGTGGACACGAATGAATACCTTCAAGTGGAAACTGCAGACACCAGAGTTAGCAAGCCCCACAAGATATACGAGATAACATTACGTATAGAGGGAGATAAGACTAGGAAAATAAGGGGACTATTTTGGGATAACCTCTGAAAGGGTTATGACATCCTTCTAGCTGAAAAAGACTGGCCACCAGAGTTTGTCAGGGAGTGCCCTCATGGCGAAGAAGTAATTATGCCTGCCTTCTCGAATCAAATACCGATTCATAAAAAATATACACTTGCTAGAAAGTGGGCAGTGGCCTTAGCACCTGCTTTATATAAAAATCATGTAGGATGGGATTAGGATTCTCCTCCTCACAAAGTCCAGTTAAAATCACAACCAACTGCACAGAGGCAGTACCCAATTAAGCAAGAATCTAAAAAACAAGTAAATGAAATACTAGATCAGCTAGAATACCAGGGGGTGATTGAAACTTGCACCTCACAAATGAACAATCCTTTGTTTCCGGTCGCCAAACCAGACAACTCATATCGTCTAGTTTTGGATTACCGACACCTTAACACATGTTGCAAAACCTTTGCAGTGCAAAACTCACACAGTGCTGCACTAATGAATAACATAGTGCGCAAAAAATACAAAACAACCTTGGACATCTCCAATGGCTTCTTTTGTCAAAACATAGCACCAGAGAGCAGATATTTAACAGCTTTCTCAGTAAATGGCACTCAAAAACAATTCTGTCGGTTAGCCCAGGGGTACAAGAACAGCCCGGGGGTATTCTCAGCGAGAGTAACAGAATTACTACAACTATATGATGATGAAGCATTATCTTATGTCGATGACATTTACTTAACAGATGATGACTTGGAGACTCACTTGAAAAGAGTGAACACCATAATACTTGGTTTCGCTGCAGAGGGTTAAAAATTCAACTTCAAAAAGTCCAGAACTGCCCATCTGACGGTCCTATTCTTAGGATATGAGTTATCAAGTGAAGGCAAAAGCCTGGCAGACAATTTCCTAGAGAAATGTGCCGTAATCCAAGCTCCTAAAACACTAAAAAACCTACAGTCAATTCTAGGCTTCCTAAATTTCGGAAGAACATATATTGCAAATTACGCAGAAAGGGTCAAACCCCTTTATGATCTAATTAAACCAGACTTTAAAAGATCCAGTTGGACTCAAGCACACACAGAAATTTTGAGATCCTTACAAACAGACATGCTAATTAAAACAAAATTAGAAACCCGTGATAATACACGCAACCTTGTGATCCGAGTCATCCCAGGGAGATGCGGATTCACATACCTAACCTCTAATGAGGGAGATAAGGTACCAATTGCATTCAAATCACATTTGTACACAAAAGCTGAACAGAGATTCAACAACAAAGGAAAAATTGTTCAAGCAGTTCAAACCGCAATAGCTAGAGAAAAAGACATAGCTGACGGTAGACATATCACAGTCAGAACAGCTGAATCAGCCTTTGAGGCATTAACAACACCGTGTAATTTACCAACAACAACATTGGATCCAGAATGGTTACAATGGGTAAATTCAATCACAACGGACAAAGTATATTACTTCTTTGATCCAGAACTAGAAGAATTGGAAAATCTAAAATATGAAAAGACGTATCCTCTGCCAATCGACATTCTGCCTCTACGACATTACGCCTGTGTAATCTATACAGACGGACATGCTCAACCCTCCGTTTGGGGAGAACAAGCATACAACCCCACATGTGAGATTACAAAAGAAGTGTGGCGCGGAGGTAAACTAAGACCTCTATTAACAAAGACACACTCAGTAGAAACCAATTCAGAACAACAAACTGAAATATTAGCTTTGAAAATGGCGCTAGATAATGCGGATCGCGAATTCCCGACACTTATAGTGTCAGATTCATATTACTGCGTCAAAGCATATAACAAGGATTTGCAGACATGGATTCAGAACGGTTACAAAGATGACACAGATGCACCAATAAAGCAGAGACTGCTCTGGGAACAAGTAGCTCTTTTGAAAAAAGAACTACCAAAGACTCACGTGACACACTCACTGAGTCACCAGCGTGATGGCGTTCACGTTGTAGGGAATTCATTGGCTGAAACAGCCGCAGCGGCAGCCAGTAAACAGGCTCCCGTAGATCGAAAAAAGCGTACATTAAAATACATTGACGGCGAAACATTGCTGGCGGTGAAAACATCATCAAAAGGCGACTGCTCAGCGTTACCGATCAATTATCCACTCAATTATACATACATAATCGATGCAAACTCCGTCCCTTTTGCTCGAATCCCTGGAGTGGGGGATAGAGTGATTCCAAACATGGACAGGAGAAACTTGTTAATCGCAGACGCACACATGGGCGAGGGTCACAGACACCTTAAATTAAAAGATTCTCTGGAAGAATTACAATCACGGTACTGGTGGCCAGGCATGAGCCTGCACTACACCATGTTTGTAAAAAACTGCCCAAACTGCAACAGAGATCGCAGTGGGGAGAGAAGCAGTTTAATACCTCGTCGTATCAAGGCAGATAATATTACCAGCAAAAAGAATGGCTTGCGATTAACATATACAGGCTAGTTCCACTTATAATGTAGATCCACAGCACTCGGCTGACGTCCGGACTGTTATACAAGATTTGCGAGTCTAAATGGCATATACGCTAAGAGCATGCTACGTTCGACCATTTCTTTCACTCAAGCAAACCAGCCTGGGGGGGAAACATGGCCAAATGAGCACAGCCCAGCGGGAATCTTCTCACTTCCTTCCTGAGGGTATGGGACGGTGTAAAGAAAAAACCAAGGCAGAAAGCAATCTATAATAGAAAGGATATTAGGTTCGGGAGCTGGGTGGGTCAAACATCTAACAAGTGTCCAACGTAGTCTAAATAACTTGCCAAGAAATTCTCTGAAGGGATTCAGTCCGTACGAATTATTATTCGGAACTAGGATGTTGATCTCTGACCTTGATAGTCAGACTTCAGTGGTAATAGAAAAAACCTTTGATGTCAAAGACCGTTTGGCTATTTTGCAGGACTTAAACAAAACAAGAAAAGACCTGAGCAACATACAGTTGAAACAACAGCCAACGACCACTGAAGACTCACCACCTGTCCCAGCAAGACCTGTCTAGATTCCAAAAGTCGGGGATCTAGTCAGGGAGAAGATCGCGGTAAAGAAGGAATTTGGGCCTTCTTACAGAAAAGCAGTTCCTGTCTTGTCTGTCAACGGGACAAGATCAGTTGTACTACCGCCACTTGCTGGAAAAAAGGAGAACCGAGTTGTATCCATCGACCTGGTAAAACCACAACATGTGGCCGATAACAAACAGTAGGCCAAGTGGACTCCCAATAAGTAGCAGAACACCAAGGTTTGCTACCAGTACAGAGGTCCTATCAAAGAGGCTCATCACATTCGAAACGCCTACAGAAGAACAACAAGGACTATGCAACAATGCAATAGAACTAAGACCTCTGAAAACCCAAATAAAGACATTTAGCAGAGAGACACCAATCTATACTGAAGTACCAAGTGAAAATGCAAAAAACAAAAATCCTGAACCAATTGGAACAATTGACAGAACTGCATCTGGTTACTTCATCAACTTCGATGATTCCTCTGACGGCTTCAGTGAACAAAAGACACAGCCATCATCAAAATCCTTTAAAGACAAAGCTAAGGAACTTTTGAAACAACTGAAAGAAACATATCTGGTTTCTCCATGGATTGAATTTTGGGTGGGTTTTGGTGCATTTATCCTCATACTTTGGCTCATCATGGTATTTACCTTGGGACGCTTCATTGAGGGAAAATATGCTAAAATGGACACAGCAAGTCAGAACATCAACTTGGTCCTCAAACCACACACATCTTCACACGTCAAGAAACGAGAACTTTCTTCAGAACTTTCTTCAGCCAACTTCACAGCAATTCCAATACCTGGTGGGGTAGCCTGGGACAACACTGACTATGAAATTTATGGTCCGGTCGAGATCCTGAAATATCCACACCAAATCAAGATCTCCTTGAGTGATTTTGCAAAACCAAACTCATTTGCTGATGATTGGGACTTTGAAAGTATAAATAATATGATGTCTGACTTAGTAATGTCTGCTAAATTTACAAAACATGATTATTTGCAGGGTTCTACAAATTATGATAGTATGTATTGCTATAACCATTATGGTAACCATTTCTTGCATAAATCTGCACAACCTAGAAATGTTTTAAATTATAATCAATGGGAACATTGTGCTACACCTCCAAAAGGGAGCTCTAGAACCGTTTATGACAAATATTCATATTTTTCAGGTTTTAACATAACTAATGCTGAAACATTTTATTACAAATTGTCAAACAAGACAGGGATGAAAACCATGATAACCAACACAAAATTGATTTATTCTGATTCGTTCTTTGAAAAAATGAATACTTTTGGATTTGATTATTGGGACAAAAATGTTGATTTGAAAAGTGTTTGGGGTACAAAAGAATGGCAAGTACAGGGTTTAGAAGCTTTGTTTAGAGCCTGCATGATCCCAGAACAAATAATATTTTTAAATGACACTGTTCAACAAACCACCTGTCTTGGCTTAGCCAAAATCAAAGATTTAAATAACCTGTCTATTCCAAAGCCGACAATGTTTAGCAATAGCTCTGAAACAGATGAAGAAATAGACATAAACCATATACTTAACCAAAACAGAACACATCCTGATTGGAAACAATGGTTAATCTGGCCCACAGATACAAATAACTGTCAAGATAGATTCCTGAATAAAACACAGGGTTTCAAAATGACCAGGCCAGAACCTAGATATCCTCAAAGACATCACCCAGGGATAATAACAACCTACAGTGTGGGGAAATTATGCCTTCAATGGCTACAAACTTCCACACTGCCTGAAATTAAGCAACACCTAACTTTACTTACTGATGGTGCTGACTTGCGTGATTTCATACTGGGACCACGCAAACAGCGTCATAAGCGTTTCATAGCAGCCTCTGTATATGCAGCATACAATGAGGCCTGGAAGGTTACTCAAATTGAGACAGCAGAGAGAATACGTGAAATTGATCGTATTAATTTGAAAAAATCACTTTCTGTAGTGGACAATGGGTTAATGACTCTGTCCTCCAGAATTTTTTCATTGGACAGCATTGTGTCTTCAGCAATCGATATATTATCGCAAGACTTACTGTTATTACAACATGGTCAGTCACAATTGCGTTCTATTGTACAGCTTGGCTGGACGTTACAAAATCTGCGTTCAGGCTATGTGCCTTGGCGTTTAATCAACACAACGTCACTATTCCAAATCTTTAACCTTACTGATAGACAAATCGGTATGGCGCAGAAGGGTGCTGATTATACAATCTTGAGCATTGAAAAACTAGAAAGATTACCAATGACAATGTCAGAACGACCTGTCAGTGAATGGATAATCCACGGAATCATAAATATTCCAATCTCAACCTTCAGGTTTCAATACTGCCAAAAATATATACAGGCTGGCATGTACGAGAAATTGGGAAAGGGGTACCTTAAAACAACTTGGAACCTGCCCTATTCACATGCATGTGTCAGTAACAAAGGACAGAAAGTGTTTCTTAGTGGCAACAATTGTGCTATGTCACTAAGCGGCACGCTTCTGTGTAACGGTATTAGTTTGCACGGAGCCTGTGAAGGGAATTCATACAACCTTTCATGTCACCAGCAAGGCGCACCTGCAACTGAAATAGAACCATTCTTTCAAAGACTCTATAATGGGAGTTACATTCTTATTGTAGACCGCAGATGTTGTAGTCTTATGCCCGGGACTCCTTATCTCGTCACCACGACGGCGAAGGTCAAGTGCTGTGGACGTTCTTTGTTCCCCAGCTCCTTTCCAGACAGGGAGGCAAGGGCATGGCCCAGTTTGAAAATTACTTCTATTCGAATAGATACTTTAAGCAGAATGAAAACAGTGCTTCTTCAGACGCCTACAAGGCTCACGTCATCTAAAGAAACGTATGATCTACAAGTCGCAAGGACGACTGCAGAGATACATACATTATTATCAACTAATTTCCCCGTACATTTCGCAGAAATCCTGAGCGAAATCTTAAATATTTCTGATACCACTGGGGTCTCAAAGGTATTTAAGACAGTATTTTCGATGGCATTAACACCATTCAAAGCCATATTGGGTATTTTTCCAGATTTCGTCCATTCGATTTTTGGCGGACTTCCCCTGATCCTAGGACTAATTGCAGGAATCCTATTCCTGGTCCTTATTTTTCGTTATGGCAACCCATGTCACAGATCAAACTCTCGCGACAATGGAAGATACGATCCTAGCCATTGGATACCGGGACCGGATATCAAAAATCCTGGGACTCTCCCGGCTTAGAGACCTAAACATGACTTGGTTTCTATCATTTCGACCAATGTGGCAAAGGTGTGTTTTACCTGTACTAAGGTGTCTGCTATGCGGAGAAGAATGCGTGTTAGACACCTGTCTGACGCTACAATCGGATGCGCCGGTGGATGCAGATACACTGTTGGTTCCTACCAAGGTTCACGCACTGTGCTGCCCTCAAAGGCTGCCAATTCTGATGACGGCATTCCTGGAATCTTCACCACTGCGATTGAAGAGTAGTGAAGTTCAAGATGAAAGCAGCATCGAACAGGTACGACCTTCTGTCAGCAATGCAAATCAGAATGTCAATGGAGACAATCATGCGCACGAATGCATGGTTACCCCTATTTCCGACTTAGAGGAACTTTCCCATGAAGCTGTTGACAGTTTTTTCGAAAGCCTGAATGATATGATGTTCTCTCCGGAACAGAAATAGAGACTTTTGAGTAAACTCGCACACGGCGTTCCCTGAATTCGGCCTTCAACTTTAAAAATAAAGTCACATGAACAATTACAATCCAGTTCACGGACAGCAACCTTTTTCAGCAAGCCCTTAAAATATTTTTCTATATATTTTTTCCAAGGGACACTGATCTTCTGCTTAAAGTAAGAAACTATTCCTAGAGAACTAAGATTTCTATTTTTAGATACTTTATATAGACTTTAGCTGCCCGCTGGTATGTTCACAAAATATATTATGTGATGAAATGGTTTCGACTTTTCTTTCTGTATAGCCATATTAAGAGCCATTTCATGTGTATTTCTCATATACCAACAAGCAATAATGCATAAAATGCGTGCTTACTTTTGCATTTAATTCATAGCTTAAGTGCATACAATATATGACTGCAATTTTTCAGTATATTTGAAAATTTCAAAATGCATTTATGTATTTTGGGGTGGTAAGGTATACACTATACTCTATAGTATGTTGTACTATGTTATACTATGCATAGATTAGTAGATATGACCATAGTTAGCGTGGAGTGGGTGTCGTGTATTTCTATAGGTTCTGAATCAGTCCCCCTATTCCTGACCCTATTCTGGTTAAACTAACTATCAAGTTAACTAACAGTCAGCCCATGAGGCAAGAAAACCCCCATGATGCAGATACCGTTATCTGACGCAGTCACACTACGGCACAGGAACGTGTTATCTGATTAGGTCATAACGCTTGAGATCTAATTAGACAAGTGACATTCCTCCAGCCCCTGATAAGGCATACGACGTTCTCATAACAAATCAAACCTATGACAACCTGGATAATCCGTGCGGCCATTGTTTTGATTTCACAGAGAACTTTAGTAAAGAATGTGCTAACGAGCAAGTCGTATGACATCTTTATTGACGTACCTATGTCCATCCTTACATCAATCCCGGCACCTTTAAGGTATAAATATTGCCGACCTTGCCCTATGCAAACACACGCGTGGTGACAAGACGGAGCAGCCATACTTGCCGAAGCCGAGAGCAGAAGCAGACCCCGCAGGCAACAGCCCCGCCTTCCTGACGCGCTGAGAGACGCGCTGCTATCTCAAGCCGAGAGACCCAGCACCGGCGCTTCCGGGTAGCCCTCGCAGGCAGCCTGGAATATCGAGAGCAGAGAAAGAGATACCATTCCTCATTCATCCTAAATTCCAGGTACAGAACTGAATAACCCCTCACAGAGAATTCTTTAGTTATTCACTTGGCAAAAACAAACTTAACTTAAACTGTAACTTTCTATTCCCGCCCACGCATTAGACTTAGGTCAGGTACACGGGGTAGGCGTATTTAGAAACACCAGTTGAGTACGTTTAGTCAAATGTATATGTGTATGTAAATATATTTTAATCATTTTAAACATCATATGGCTCAGAAACCATATCAATGTTTTTACAGTATTATTTTATACTATTGCTTCTAATGTATGCACTTTACTTAACAATAAGTATTGCAATAATATCGATCCATTTCTCTTGTACGAGAAAAGAGACTGATCAATAAATAACATCTTTTATTGAACACGCCCGTCTCTTCCTTTTCTCTACATTCTGATGAGACTAAGAATGCACGTACTGACTGAGTAAAATAATTGCCTTGTGCTCACACGACTCTTGAGATTGACTCTTGATTAGGGGAGAGCAAAGTTGTCATGTTCTATGGTTGTCAGAAACTAAATCCCTTCTTGTCTAATCAGGGGAGTTAATCCTTCCTTGAACATTCGAGAAAGTTTCTAGCGAACTCTGAGCTTAGCTGGCAAACCCAAAAATTAAGTCTAGTATCGACAGTAGTAGACCTAGTTAACGTCTGGTCTAGGCCTTTACTGCTGTAGGTACTATTCCAATGCGCAGAGCCTATTGGGAAAATAGGAACTACACTACACCCCATTACGTCATGCTTCAGAAAGGTGAAAAATGGTCCGTTTAAATGTTAAATTTTTGAACGTCAGTTCACATTTGTAGGTAGAGCATCAGTTTTAGAGCTAAAATTAGCATGTTTAAAGTGATTTTCATGCTTCCAGGGGCCCGGGAAGTGAATTAAATACCATTTGGAGGCATTTAATGTTCAAGCAAAAACAGGGGATTTTTGACAAAAGAGATAACACCCCCCATTACGTCATGCTTCAGAAAGGTGAAAAATGGTCCGTTTTCAAATGTTTTATTTTTGAACGTCAGTTCACATTTATAGGTAGATCATCAGTTTAAGAGCTAAAATTAGCATGTTTAAAGTGATTTTCATGCTTCCAGGGGCCCGGGAAGTGAATTAAATACCATTTGGAGGCATTTAATGTTCAAGCAAAAACAGGTGATTTTTGACAAAAAGATAACACCCCCCCATTACGTCATGCTTCAGAAAGGTGAAAAATGGTCCGTTTTGAAATGTTTTATTTTTGAACGTCAGTTGACATTTGTAGGTAGATCATCAGTTTAAGAGCTAAAATTAGCATGTTTAAAGTGATTTTCATGCTTCCAGGGGCCCGGGAAGTGAATTAAATACCATTTGGAGGCATTTAATGTTCAAGCAAAAACAGGGGATTTTTGACAAAAGAGATAACACCCCCCCCCCCATTACGTCATGCTTCAGAAAGGTGAAAAATGGTCAGTTTTCAAATGTTTTATTTTTGAACGCCAGTTCACATTTGTAGGTAGATCATCAGTTTTAGAGCTAAAATTAGCATGTTTAAAGTGATTTTCATGCTTCCAGGGGCCCGGGAAGTGAATTAAATACCATTTGGAGGCATTTAATGTTCAAGCAAAAACAGGTGATTTTTGACAAAAGAGATAACACCCCCCATTACGTCATGCTTCAGAAAGGTGAAAAATGGTCCGTTTTGAAATGTTTTATTTTTGAACGTCAGTTGACATTTGTAGGTAGATCATCAGTTCTAGAGCTAAAATTAGCATGTTTAAAGTGATTTTCATGCTTCCAGGGGCCCGGGAAGTGAATTAAATACCATTTGGAGGCATTTAATGTTCAAGCAAAAACAGGTGATTTTTGACAAAAGAGATAACACCCCCCCATTACGTCATGCTTCAGAAAGGTGAAAAATGGTCCGTTTTGAAATCTTTTATTTTTGAACGTCAGTTGACATTTGTAGGTAGATCATCAGTTCTAGAGCTAAAATTAGCATGTTTAAAGTGATTTTCATGCTTCCAGGGTCCTGGGAAGTGAATTAATTACCATTTGGAGGCATTTAATGTTCAAGCAAAAACAGGTGATTTTTGACAAAAGAGATAACACCCCCCATTACGTCATGCTTCAGAAAGGTGAAAAATGGTCAGTTTTCAAATGTTTTATTTTTGAACGTCAGTTGACATTTGTAGGTAGATCATCAGTTCTAGAGCTAAAATTAGCATGTTTAAAGTGATTTTCATGCTTCCAGGGGCCCGGGAAGTGAATTAAATACAATTTGGGGGCATTCAATGTTCAAGCAAAAACAGGTGATTTTTGACAAAAGAGATAACACCCCCCCATTACGTCATGCTTCAGAAAGGTGAAAAATGGTCCGTTTTCAAATGTTTTATTTTTGAACGTCAGTTCACATTTGTAGGTAGATCATCAGTTTTAGAGCTAAAATTAGCATTTTTAAAGTGATTTTCATGCTTCCAGGGGCAAAGGAAGTGAATTAAATACCATTTGGAGGCATTTAATGTTCAAGCAAAAACAGGTGATTTTTGACAAAAGAGATAACACCCCCCATTACGTCATGCTTCAGAAAGGTGAAAAATGGTCAGTTTTCAAATGTTTTATTTTTGAATGTCAGTTGACATTTGTAGGTAGATCATCAGTTCTAGAGCTAAAATTAGCATGTTTAAAGTGATTTTCATGCTTCCAGGGGCCCGGGAAGTGAATTAAATACCATTTGGAGGCATTTAATGTTCAAGCAAAAACAGGTGATTTTTGACAAAAGAGATAACACCCCCCCATTACGTCATGCTTCAGAAAGGTAAAAAATGGTCCGTTTTCAAATGTTTTATTTTTGAACGTCAGTTCACATTTGTAGGTAGATCATCAGTTTTAGAGCTAAAATTAGCATTTTTAAAGTGATTTTCATGCTTCCAGGGGCCCAGGAAGTGAATTAAATACCATTTGGAGGCATTTAATGTTCAAGCAAAAACAGGTGATTTTTGACAAAAGAGATGACACCCCCCCATTACGTCATGCTTCAGAAAGGTGAAAAATGGTCAGTTTTGAAATGTTTTATTTTTGAACGTCAGTTGACATTTGTAGGTAGATCATCAGTTCTAGAGCTAAAATTAGCATGTTTAAAGTGATTTGCATGCTTCCAGGGGCCCGGGAAGTGAATTAAATACCATTTGGAGGCATTTAATGTTCAAGCAAAAACAGGTGATTTTTGACAAAAGAGATAACACCCCCCATTACGTCATGCTTCAGAAAGGTGAAAAATGGTCCGTTTTCAAATGTTTAATTTTTGAACGTCAGTTCACATTTGTAGGTAGATCATCAGTTTTAGAGCTAAAATTAGCATGTTTAAAGTGATTTTCATGCTTCCAGGGGCCCGGGAAGTGAATTAAATACCATTTGGAGGCATTTAATGTTCAAGCAAAAACAGGGGATTTTTGACAAAAGAGATAACACCCCCCATTACGTCATGCTTCAGAAAGGTGAAAAATGGTCCGTTTTCAAATGTTTTATTTTTGAACGTCAGTTCACATTTATAGGTAGATCATCAGTTTAAGAGCTAAAATTAGCATGTTTAAAGTGATTTTCATGCTTCCAGGGGCCCGGGAAGTGAATTAAATACCATTTGGAGGCATTTAATGTTCAAGCAAAAACAGGTGATTTTTGACAAAAGAGATAACACCCCCCCATTACGTCATGCTTCAGAAAGGTGAAAAATGGTCCGTTTTGAAATCTTTTATTTTTGAACGTCAGTTGACATTTGTAGGTAGATCATCAGTTCTAGAGCTAAAATTAGCATGTTTAAAGTGATTTTCATGCTTCCAGGGGCCTGGGAAGTGAATTAAATACCATTTGGAGGCATTCAATGTTCAAGCAAAAACAGGTGATTTTTGACAAAAGAGATAACACCCCCCATTACGTCATGCTTCAGAAAGGTGAAAAATGGTCAGTTTTCAAATGTTTTATTTTTGAACGTCAGTTGACATTTGTAGGTAGATCATCAGTTCTAGAGCTAAAATTAGCATGTTTAAAGTGATTTTCATGCTTCCAGGGGCCCGGGAAGTGAATTAAATACCATTTGGAGGCATTTAATGTTCAAGCAAAAACAGGTGATTTTTGACAAAAGAGATAACACCCCCCCATTACGTCATGCTTCAGAAAGGTGAAAAATGGTCCGTTTTCAAATGTTTTATTTTTGAACGCCAGTTCACATTTGTAGGTAGATCATCAGTTTTAGAGCTAAAATTAGCATTTTTAAAGTGATTTTCATGCTTCCAGGGGCAAAGGAAGTGAATTAAATACCATTTGGAGGCATTTAATGTTCAAGCAAAAACAGGTGATTTTTGACAAAAGAGATAACACCCCCCCATTACGTCATGCTTCAGAAAGGTAAAAAATGGTCCGTTTTCAAATGTTTTATTTTTGAACGTCAGTTCACATTTGTAGGTAGATCATCAGTTTTAGAGCTAAAATTAGCATTTTTAAAGTGATTTTCATGCTTCCAGGGGCCCAGGAAGTGAATTAAATACCATTTGGAGGCATTTAATGTTCAAGCAAAAACAGGTGATTTTTGACAAAAGAGATGACACCCCCCCATTACGTCATGCTTCAGAAAGGTGAAAAATGGTCAGTTTTGAAATGTTTTATTTTTGAACGTCAGTTGACATTTGTAGGTAGATCATCAGTTCTAGAGCTAAAATTAGCATGTTTAAAGTGATTTGCATGCTTCCAGGGGCCCGGGAAGTGAATTAAATACCATTTGGAGGCATTTAATGTTCAAGCAAAAACAGGTGATTTTTGACAAAAGAGATAACACCCCCCATTACGTCATGCTTCAGAAAGGTGAAAAATGGTCCGTTTTCAAATGTTTAATTTTTGAACGTCAGTTCACATTTGTAGGTAGATCATCAGTTTTAGAGCTAAAATTAGCATGTTTAAAGTGATTTTCATGCTTCCAGGGGCCCGGGAAGTGAATTAAATACCATTTGGAGGCATTTAATGTTCAAGCAAAAACAGGGGATTTTTGACAAAAGAGATAACACCCCCCATTACGTCATGCTTCAGAAAGGTGAAAAATGGTCCGTTTTCAAATGTTTTATTTTTGAACGTCAGTTCACATTTATAGGTAGATCATCAGTTTAAGAGCTAAAATTAGCATGTTTAAAGTGATTTTCATGCTTCCAGGGGCCCGGGAAGTGAATTAAATACCATTTGGAGGCATTTAATGTTCAAGCAAAAACAGGTGATTTTTGACAAAAGAGATAACACCCCCCCATTACGTCATGCTTCAGAAAGGTGAAAAATGGTCCGTTTTGAAATCTTTTATTTTTGAACGTCAGTTGACATTTGTAGGTAGATCATCAGTTCTAGAGCTAAAATTAGCATGTTTAAAGTGATTTTCATGCTTCCAGGGGCCTGGGAAGTGAATTAAATACCATTTGGAGGCATTTAATGTTCAAGCAAAAACAGGTGATTTTTGACAAAAGAGATAACACCCCCCATTACGTCATGCTTCAGAAAGGTGAAAAATGGTCAGTTTTCAAATGTTTTATTTTTGAACGTCAGTTGACATTTGTAGGTAGATCATCAGTTCTAGAGCTAAAATTAGCATGTTTAAAGTGATTTTCATGCTTCCAGGGGCCCGGGAAGTGAATTAAATACCATTTGGAGGCATTTAATGTTCAAGCAAAAACAGGTGATTTTTGACAAAAGAGATAACACCCCCCCATTACGTCATGCTTCAGAAAGGTGAAAAATGGTCAGTTTTCAAATGTTTTATTTTTGAACGCCAGTTCACATTTGTAGGTAGATCATCAGTTTTAGAGCTAAAATTAGCATTTTTAAAGTGATTTTCATGCTTCCAGGGGCAAAGGAAGTGAATTAAATACCATTTGGAGGCATTTAATGTTCAAGCAAAAACAGGTGATTTTTGACAAAAGAGATAACACCCCCCATTACGTCATGCTTCAGAAAGGTGAAAAATGGTCAGTTTTCAAATGTTTTATTTTTGAATGTCAGTTGACATTTGTAGGTAGATCATCAGTTCTAGAGCTAAAATTAGCATGTTTAAAGTGATTTTCATGCTTCCAGGGGCCCGGGAAGTGAATTAAATACCATTTGGAGGCATTTAATGTTCAAGCAAAAACAGGTGATTTTTGACAAAAGAGATAACACCCCCCATTACGTCATGCTTCAGAAAGGTAAAAAATGGTCCGTTTTCAAATGTTTTATTTTTGAACGTCAGTTCACATTTGTAGGTAGATCATCAGTTCTAGAGCTAAAATTAGCATGTTTAAAGTGATTTTCATGCTTCCAGGGGCCCGGGAAGTGAATTAAATACCATTTGGAGGCATTTAATGTTAAAGCAAAAACAGGTGATTTTTGACAAAAGAGATAACACCCCCCCATTACGTCATGCTTCAGAAAGGTGAAAAATGGTCCGTTTTCAAATGTTTTATTTTTGAACGTCAGTTCACATTTGTAGGTAGATCATCAGTTTAAGAGCTAAAATTAGCATGTTTAAAGTGATTTTCATGCTTCCAGGGGCCCGGGAAGTGAATTAAATACCATTTGGAGACATTTAATGTTCAAGCAAAAACAGGTGATTTTTGACAAAAGAGCTAACACCCCCCCATTACGTCATGCTTCAGAAAGGTGAACAATGGTCCGTTTTCAAATGTTTTATTTTTAAACGTCAGTTCACACATGTAGGTAGATCATCAGTTTAAGAGCTAAAATTAGCATGTTTAAAGTGATTTTCATGCTTCCAGGGGCCTGGGAAGTGAATTAAATACCATTTGGGGGCATTTAATGTTCAAGCAAAAACAGGTGATTTTTGACAAAAGAGATAACACCCCCCCATTACGTCATGCTTCAGAAAGGTGAAAAATGGTCCGTTTTCAAATGTTTTATTTTTGAACGTCAGTTCACATTTGTAGGTAGATCATCAGTTTTAGAGCTAAAATTAGCATTTTTAAAGTGATTTTCATGCTTCCACGGCCCAGGAAGTGAATTAAATACCATTTGGAGGCATTTAATGTTCAAGCAAAAACAGGTGATTTTTGACAAAAGAGATGACACCCCCCCATTACGTCATGCTTCAGAAAGGTGAAGAATGGTCAGTTTTGAAATGTTTTATTTTTGAACGTCAGTTGACATTTGTAGGTAGATCATCAGTTCTAGAGCTAAAATTAGCATGTTTAAAGTGATTTGCATGCTTCCAGGGGCCCGGGAAGTGAATTAAATACCATTTGGAGGCATTTAATGTTCAAGCAAAAACAGGTGATTTTTGACAAAAGAGATAACACCCCCCATTACGTCATGCTTCAGAAAGGTGAAAAATGGTCAGTTTTCAAATGTTTTATTTTTGAACGTCAGTTGACATTTGTAGGTAGATCATCAGTTCTAGAGCTAAAATTAGCATGTTTAAAGTGATTTTCATGCTTCCAGGGGCCCGGGAAGTGAATTAAATACAATTTGGGGGCATTCAATGTTCAAGCAAAAACAGGTGATTTTTGACAAAAGAGATAACACCCCCCCATTACGTCATGCTTCAGAAAGGTGAAAAATGGTCCATTTTCAAATGTTTTATTTTGAACGTCAGTTCACATTTGTAGGTAGATCATCAGTTTTAGAGCTAAAATTAGCATTTTTAAAGTGATTTTCATGCTTCCAGGGGCAAAGGAAGTGAATTAAATACCATTTGGAGGCATTTAATGTTCAAGCAAAAACAGGTGATTTTTGACAAAAGAGATAACACCCCCCATTACGTCATGCTTCAGAAAGGTGAAAAATGGTCAGTTTTCAAATGTTTTATTTTTGAATGTCAGTTGACATTTGTAGGTAGATCATCAGTTCTAGAGCTAAAATTAGCATGTTTAAAGTGATTTTCATGCTTCCAGGGGCCCGGGAAGTGAATTAAATACCATTTGGAGGCATTTAATGTTCAAGCAAAAACAGGTGATTTTTGACAAAAGAGATAACACCCCCCCATTACGTCATGCTTCAGAAAGGTAAAAAATGGTCCGTTTTCAAATGTTTTATTTTTGAACGTCAGTTCACATTTGTAGGTAGATCATCAGTTTTAGAGCTAAAATTAGCATTTTTAAAGTGTTTTTCATGCTTCCAGGGGCCCAGGAAGTGAATTAAATACCATTTGGAGGCATTTAATGTTCAAGCAAAAACAGGTGATTTTTGACAAAAGAGATGACACCCCCCCATTACGTCATGCTTCAGAAAGGTGAAAAATGGTCAGTTTTGAAATGTTTTATTTTTGAACGTCAGTTGACATTTGTAGGTAGATCATCAGTTCTAGAGCTAAAATTAGCATGTTTAAAGTGATTTGAATGCTTCCAGGGGCCCGGGAAGTGAATTAAATACCATTTGGAGGCATTTAATGTTCAAGCAAAAACAGGTGATTTTTGACAAAAGAGATAACACCCCCCATTACGTCATGCTTCAGAAAGGTGAAAAATGGTCCGTTTTCAAATGTTTAATTTTTGAACGTCAGTTCACATTTGTAGGTAGATCATCAGTTTTAGAGCTAAAATTAGCATGTTTAAAGTGATTTTCATGCTTCCAGGGGCCCGGGAAGTGAATTAAATACCATTTGGAGGCATTTAATGTTCAAGCAAAAACAGGGGATTTTTGACAAAAGAGATAACACCCCCCATTACGTCATGCTTCAGAAAGGTGAAAAATGGTCCGTTTTCAAATGTTTTATTTTTGAACGTCAGTTCACATTTATAGGTAGATCATCAGTTTAAGAGCTAAAATTAGCATGTTTAAAGTGATTTTCATGCTTCCAAGGGCCCGGGAAGTGAATTAAATACCATTTGGAGGCATTTAATGTTCAAGCAAAAACAGGTGATTTTTGACAAAAGAGATAACACCCCCCCATTACGTCATGCTTCAGAAAGGTGAAAAATGGTCCGTTTTGAAATCTTTTATTTTTGAACGTCAGTTGACATTTGTAGGTAGATCATCAGTTCTAGAGCTAAAATTAGCATGTTTAAAGTGATTTTCATGCTTCCAGGGGCCTGGGAAGTGAATTAAATACCATTTGGAGGCATTTAATGTTCAAGCAAAAACAGGTGATTTTTGACAAAAGAGATAACACCCCCCATTACGTCATGCTTCAGAAAGGTGAAAAATGGTCAGTTTTCAAATGTTTTATTTTTGAACGTCAGTTGACATTTGTAGGTAGATCATCAGTTCTAGAGCTAAAATTAGCATGTTTAAAGTGATTTTCATGCTTCCAGGGGCCCGGGAAGTGAATTAAATACCATTTGGAGGCATTTAATGTTCAAGCAAAAACAGGTGATTTTTGACAAAAGAGATAACACCCCCCCATTACGTCATGCTTCAGAAAGGTGAAAAATGGTCCGTTTTCAAATGTTTTATTTTTGAACGCCAGTTCACATTTGTAGGTAGATCATCAGTTTTAGAGCTAAAATTAGCATTTTTAAAGTGATTTTCATGCTTCCAGGGGCAAAGGAAGTGAATTAAATACCATTTGGAGGCATTTAATGTTCAAGCAAAAACAGGTGATTTTTGACAAAAGAGATAACACCCCCCATTACGTCATGCTTCAGAAAGGTGAAAAATGGTCAGTTTTCAAATGTTTTATTTTTGAATGTCAGTTGACATTTGTAGGTAGATCATCAGTTCTAGAGCTAAAATTAGCATGTTTAAAGTGATTTTCATGCTTCCAGGGGCCCGGGAAGTGAATTAAATACCATTTGGAGGCATTTAATGTTCAAGCAAAAACAGGTGATTTTTGACAAAAGAGATAACACCCCCCATTACGTCATGCTTCAGAAAGGTAAAAAATGGTCCGTTTTCAAATGTTTTAATTTTGAACGTCAGTTCACATTTGTAGGTAGATCATCAGTTCTAGAGCTAAAATTAGCATGTTTAAAGTGATTTTCATGCTTCCAGGGGCCCGGGAAGTGAATTAAATACCATTTGGAGGCATTTAATGTTAAAGCAAAAACAGGTGATTTTTGACAAAAGAGATAACACCCCCCCATTACGTCATGCTTCAGAAAGGTGAAAAATGGTCCGTTTTCAAATGTTTTATTTTTGAACGTCAGTTCACATTTGTAGGTAGATCATCAGTTTAAGAGCTAAAATTAGCATGTTTAAAGTGATTTTCATGCTTCCAGGGGCCCGGGAAGTGAATTAAATACCATTTGGAGACATTTAATGTTCAAGCAAAAACAGGTGATTTTTGACAAAAGAGCTAACACCCCCCCATTACGTCATGCTTCAGAAAGGTGAACAATGGTCCGTTTTCAAATGTTTTATTTTTAAACGTCAGTTCACACATGTAGGTAGATCATCAGTTTAAGAGCTAAAATTAGCATGTTTAAAGTGATTTTCATGCTTCCAGGGGCCTGGGAAGTGAATTAAATACCATTTGGGGGCATTTAATGTTCAAGCAAAAACAGGTGATTTTTGACAAAAGAGATAACACCCCCCCATTACGTCATGCTTCAGAAAGGTGAAAAATGGTCCGTTTTCAAATGTTTTATTTTTGAACGTCAGTTCACATTTGTAGGTAGATCATCAGTTTTAGAGCTAAAATTAGCATTTTTAAAGTGATTTTCATGCTTCCAGGGGCCCAGGAAGTGAATTAAATACCATTTGGAGGCATTTAATGTTCAAGCAAAAACAGGTGATTTTTGACAAAAGAGATGACACCCCCCCATTACGTCATGCTTCAGAAAGGTGAAAAATGGTCAGTTTTGAAATGTTTTATTTTTGAACGTCAGTTGACATTTGTAGGTAGATCATCAGTTCTAGAGCTAAAATTAGCATGTTTAAAGTGATTTGCATGCTTCCAGGGGCCCGGGAAGTGAATTAAATACCATTTGGAGGCATTTAATGTTCAAGCAAAAACAGGTGATTTTTGACAAAAGAGATAACACCCCCCATTACGTCATGCTTCAGAAAGGTGAAAAATGGTCCGTTTTCAAATGTTTAATTTTTGAACGTCAGTTCACATTTGTAGGTAGATCATCAGTTTTAGAGCTAAAATTAGCATGTTTAAAGTGATTTTCATGCTTCCAGGGGCCCGGGAAGTGAATTAAATACCATTTGGAGGCATTTAATGTTCAAGCAAAAACAGGGGATTTTTGACAAAAGAGATAACACCCCCCATTACGTCATGCTTCAGAAAGGTGAAAAATGGTCCGTTTTCAAATGTTTTATTTTTGAACGTCAGTTCACATTTATAGGTAGATCATCAGTTTAAGAGCTAAAATTAGCATGTTTAAAGTGATTTTCATGCTTCCAGGGGCCCGGGAAGTGAATTAAATACCATTTGGAGGCATTTAATGTTCAAGCAAAAACAGGTGATTTTTGACAAAAGAGATAACACCCCCCCATTACGTCATGCTTCAGAAAGGTGAAAAATGGTCCGTTTTGAAATCTTTTATTTTTGAACGTCAGTTGACATTTGTAGGTAGATCATCAGTTCTAGAGCTAAAATTAGCATGTTTAAAGTGATTTTCATGCTTCCAGGGGCCTGGGAAGTGAATTAAATATCATTTGGAGGCATTTAATGTTCAAGCAAAAACAGGTGATTTTTGACAAAAGAGATAACACCCTCCATTACGTCATGCTTCAGAAAGGTGAAAAATGGTCAGTTTTCAAATGTTTTATTTTTGAACGTCAGTTGACATTTGTAGGTAGATCATCAGTTCTAGAGCTAAAATTAGCATGTTTAAAGTGATTTTCATGCTTCCAGGGGCCCGGGAAGTGAATTAAATACCATTTGGAGGCATTTAATGTTCAAGCAAAAACAGGTGATTTTTGACAAAAGAGATAACACCCCCCCATTACGTCATGCTTCAGAAAGGTGAAAAATGGTCCGTTTTCAAATGTTTTATTTTTGAACGCCAGTTCACATTTGTAGGTAGATCATCAGTTTTAGAGCTAAAATTAGCATGTTTAAAGTGGTTTTCATGCTTCCAGGGGCCCTAACCACAAGATTTGTGGAATGGGTAAAGGTGCATGAAAATGGCCAATTTACTCACTCTGAGGTCTCAAAAAGTGTTTCTTCACCCCGGGAAGTGATTTAAATACCATTTGGAGGCATTTAATATTCAAGCAAAAACAGGGGATTTTTTACAAAAGAGATAACACCACCCCATTACGTCATGCTTCAGAAAGGTGAAAAATGGTCCGTTTTCAAATGTTTTATTTTTTAAAGTCAGTTGACATTTGTAGGTAGATCATCAGTTTTAGAGCTAAAATTAGCATGTTTAAAGTGATTTTCATGCTTCCAGGGGCCCAGGAAGTGAATTAAATACCATTTGGAGGCATTTAATTGTTCAAGCAAAAACAGATGATTTTTGACAAAAGAGATAACACCCCCCCATTACGTCATGCTTCAGAAAGGTGAAAAATGGTCAGTTTTGAAATGTTTTATTTTTTAAAGTCAGTTGACATTTGTAGGTAGATCATCAGTTCTAGAGCTAAAATTAGCATGTTTAAAGTGATTTTCATGCTTCCAGGGGCCCGGGAAGTGAATTAAATACCATTTGGAGGCATTTAATGTTCAAGCAAAAACAGGTGATTTTTGACAAAAGAGATAACCCCCCCCCCTATTACGTCATGCTTCAGAAAGGTGAAAAATGGTCCGTTTTGAAATGTTTTATTTTTGAACGTCAGTTGACATTTGTAGGTAGATCATCAGTTTAAGAGCTAAAATTAGCATGTTTAAAGTGATTTTCATGCTTCCAGGGGCCCGGGAAGTGAATTAAATACCATTTGGAGGCATTTAATGTTCAAGCAAAAACAGGGGATTTTTGACAAAAGAGATAACACCCCTCCCATTACGTCATGCTTCAGAAAGGTGAAAAATTGTCAGTTTTCAAATGTTTTATTTTTGAACGGCAGTTCACATTTGTAGGTAGATCATCAGTTTTAGAGCTAAAATTAGCATGTTTAAAGTGATTTTCATGCTTCCAGGGGCCCGGGAAGTGAATTAAATACCATTTGGAGGCATTTAATGTTCAAGCAAAAACAGGTGATTTTTGACAAAAGAGATAACACCCCCCATTACGTCATGCTTCAGAAAGGTGAAAAATGGTCCGTTTTGAAATATTTTATTTTTGAACGTCAGTTGACATTTGTAGGTAGATCATCAGTTCTAGAGCTAAAATTAGCATGTTTAAAGTGATTTTCATGCTTCCAGGGGCCCGGGAAGTGAATTAAATACCATTTGGAAGCATTTAATGTTCAAGCAAAAACAGGTGATTTTTGACAAAAGAGATAACACCCCCCCATTACGTCATGCTTCAGAAAGGTGAAAAATGGTCCGTTTTGAAATCTTTTATTTTTGAACGTCAGTTGACATTTGTAGGTAGATCATCAGTTCTAGAGCTAAAATTAGCATGTTTAAAGTGATTTTCATGCTTCCAGGGTCCTGGGAAGTGAATTAAATACCATTTGGAGGCATTTAATGTTCAAGCAAAAACAGGTGATTTTTGACAAAAGAGATAACACCCCCCATTACGTCATGCTTCAGAAAGGTGAAAAATGGTCAGTTTTCAAATGTTTTATTTTTGAACGTCAGTTGACATTTGTAGGTAGATCATCAGTTCTAGAGCTAAAATTAGCATGTTTAAAGTGATTTTCATGCTTCCAGGGGCCCGGGAAGTGAATTAAATACAATTTGGGGGCATTCAATGTTCAAGCAAAAACAGGTGATTTTTGACAAAAGAGATAACACCCCCCCATTACGTCATGCTTCAGAAAGGTGAAAAATGGTCCGTTTTCAAATGTTTTATTTTTGAACGTCAGTTCACATTTGTAGGTAGATCATCAGTTTTAGAGCTAAAATTAGCATTTTTAAAGTGATTTTCATGCTTCCAGGGGCAAAGGAAGTGAATTAAATATCATTTGGAGGCATTTAATGTTCAAGCAAAAACAGGTGATTTTTGACAAAAGAGATAACACCCCCCATTACGTCATGCTTCAGAAAGGTGAAAAATGGTCCGTTTTCAAATGTTTAATTTTTGAACGTCAGTTCACATTTGTAGGTAGATCATCAGTTTTAGAGCTAAAATTAGCATGTTTAAAGTGATTTTCATGCTTCCAGGGGCCCGGGAAGTGAATTAAATACCATTTGGAGGCATTTAATGTTCAAGCAAAAACAGGGGATTTTTGACAAAAGAGATAACACCCCCCATTACGTCATGCTTCAGAAAGGTGAAAAATGGTCCGTTTTCAAATGTTTTATTTTTGAACGTCAGTTCACATTTATAGGTAGATCATCAGTTTAAGAGCTAAAATTAGCATGTTTAAAGTGATTTTCATGCTTCCAGGGGCCCGGGAAGTGAATTAAATACCATTTGGAGGCATTTAATGTTCAAGCAAAAACAGGTGATTTTTGACAAAAGAGATAACACCCCCCCATTACGTCATGCTTCAGAAAGGTGAAAAATGGTCCGTTTTGAAATCTTTTATTTTTGAACGTCAGTTGACATTTGTAGGTAGATCATCAGTTCTAGAGCTAAAATTAGCATGTTTAAAGTGATTTTCATGCTTCCAGGGGCCTGGGAAGTGAATTAAATATCATTTGGAGGCATTTAATGTTCAAGCAAAAACAGGTGATTTTTGACAAAAGAGATAACACCCCCCATTACGTCATGCTTCAGAAAGGTGAAAAATGGTCAGTTTTCAAATGTTTTATTTTTGAACGTCAGTTGACATTTGTAGGTAGATCATCAGTTCTAGAGCTAAAATTAGCATGTTTAAAGTGATTTTCATGCTTCCAGGGGCCCGGGAAGTGAATTAAATACCATTTGGAGGCATTTAATGTTCAAGCAAAAACAGGTGATTTTTGACAAAAGAGATAACACCCCCCCATTACGTCATGCTTCAGAAAGGTGAAAAATGGTCCGTTTTCAAATGTTTTATTTTTGAACGCCAGTTCACATTTGTAGGTAGATCATCAGTTTTAGAGCTAAAATTAGCATGTTTAAAGTGGTTTTCATGCTTCCAGGGGCCCTAACCACAAGATTTGTGGAATGGGTAAAGGTGCATGAAAATGGCCAATTTACTCACTCTGAGGTCTCAAAAAGTGTTTCTTCACCCCGGGAAGTGATTTAAATACCATTTGGAGGCATTTAATATTCAAGCAAAAACAGGGGATTTTTTACAAAAGAGATAACACCACCCCATTACGTCATGCTTCAGAAAGGTGAAAAATGGTCCGTTTTCAAATGTTTTATTTTTTAAAGTCAGTTGACATTTGTAGGTAGATCATCAGTTTTAGAGCTAAAATTAGCATGTTTAAAGTGATTTTCATGCTTCCAGGGGCCCAGGAAGTGAATTAAATACCATTTGGAGGCATTTAATTGTTCAAGCAAAAACAGATGATTTTTGACAAAAGAGATAACACCCCCCCATTACGTCATGCTTCAGAAAGGTGAAAAATGGTCAGTTTTGAAATGTTTTATTTTTTAAAGTCAGTTGACATTTGTAGGTAGATCATCAGTTCTAGAGCTAAAATTAGCATGTTTAAAGTGATTTTCATGCTTCCAGGGGCCCGTGAAGTGAATTAAATACCATTTGGAGGCATTTAATGTTCAAGCAAAAACAGGTGATTTTTGACAAAAGAGATAACCCCCCCCCCTATTACGTCATGCTTCAGAAAGGTGAAAAATGGTCCGTTTTGAAATGTTTTATTTTTGAACGTCAGTTGACATTTGTAGGTAGATCATCAGTTTAAGAGCTAAAATTAGCATGTTTAAAGTGATTTTCATGCTTCCAGGGGCCCGGGAAGTGAATTAAATACCATTTGGAGGCATTTAATGTTCAAGCAAAAACAGGGGATTTTTGACAAAAGAGATAACACCCCCCCCATTACGTCATGCTTCAGAAAGGTGAAAAATTGTCAGTTTTCAAATGTTTTATTTTTGAACGCCAGTTCACATTTGTAGGTAGATCATCAGTTTTAGAGCTAAAATTAGCATGTTTAAAGTGATTTTCATGCTTCCAGGGGCCCGGGAAGTGAATTAAATACCATTTGGAGGCATTTAATGTTCAAGCAAAAACAGGTGATTTTTGACAAAAGAGATAACACCCCCCATTACGTCATGCTTCAGAAAGGTGAAAAATGGTCCGTTTTGAAATATTTTATTTTTGAACGTCAGTTGACATTTGTAGGTAGATCATCAGTTCTAGAGCTAAAATTAGCATGTTTAAAGTGATTTTCATGCTTCCAGGGGCCCGGGAAGTGAATTAAATACCATTTGGAAGTATTTAATGTTCAAGCAAAAACAGGTGATTTTTGACAAAAGAGATAACACCCCCCCATTACGTCATGCTTCAGAAAGGTGAAAAATGGTCCGTTTTGAAATCTTTTATTTTTGAACGTCAGTTGACATTTGTAGGTAGATCATCAGTTCTAGAGCTAAAATTAGCATGTTTAAAGTGATTTTCATGCTTCCAGGGTCCTGGGAAGTGAATTAAATACCATTTGGAGGCATTTAATGTTCAAGCAAAAACAGGTGATTTTTGACAAAAGAGATAACACCCCCCATTACGTCATGTTTCAGAAAGGTGAAAAATGGTCAGTTTTCAAATGTTTTATTTTTGAACGTCAGTTGACATTTGTAGGTAGATCATCAGTTCTAGAGCTAAAATTAGCATGTTTAAAGTGATTTTCATGCTTCCAGGGGCCCGGGAAGTGAATTAAATACAATTTGGGGGCATTCAATGTTCAAGCAAAAACAGGTGATTTTTGACAAAAGAGATAACACCCCCCCATTACGTCATGCTTCAGAAAGGTGAAAAATGGTCCGTTTTCAAATGTTTTATTTTTGAACGTCAGTTCACATTTGTAGGTAGATCATCAGTTTTAGAGCTAAAATTAGCATTTTTAAAGTGATTTTCATGCTTCCAGGGGCAAAGGAAGTGAATTAAATACCATTTGGAGGCATTTAATGTTAAAGCAAAAACAGGTGATTTTTGACAAAAGAGATAACACCCCCCCATTACGTCATGCTTCAGAAAGGTGAAAAATGGTCCGTTTTTAAATGTTTTATTTTTGAACGTCAGTTCACATTTGTAGGTAGATCATCAGTTTAAGAGCTAAAATTAGCATGTTTAAAGTGATTTTCATGCTTCCAGGGGCCCGGGAAGTGAATTAAATACCATTTGGAGACATTTAATGTTCAAGCAAAAACAGGTGATTTTTGACAAAAGAGCTAACACCCCCCCATTACGTCATGCTTCAGAAAGGTGAACAATGGTCCGTTTTCAAATGTTTTATTTTTGAACGTCAGTTCACATTTGTAGGTAGATCATCAGTTTAAGAGCTAAAATTAGCATGTTTAAAGTGATTTTCATGCTTCCAGGGGCCCTAAACACAAGATTTGTGGAATGGTTAAAAGTGAATGAAAATGGCCAATTTACTCAGTCTGAGGTCTCAAAAAGTGTTTCTTCACCCCGGGAAGTGAATTAAATACCATTTGGAGGCATTTAATGTTCAAGCAAAAACAGGTGATTTTTGACAAAAGAGATAACACCCCCCCATTACGTCATGCTTCAGAAAGGTGAAAAATGGTCCGTTTTCAAATGTTTTATTTTTGAACGTCAGTTCACATTTATAGGTAGATCATCAGTTCTAGAGCTAAAATTAGCATGTTTAAAGTGATTTTCATGCTTCCAGGGGCCTGGGAAGTGAATTAAATACCATTTGGAGGCATTTAATGTTCAAGCAAAAACAGGTGATTTTTGACAAAAGAGATAACACCCCCCATTACGTCATGCTTCAGAAAGGTGAAAAATGGTCAGTTTTCAAATGTTTTATTTTTGAACGTCAGTTCACATTTGTAGGTAGATCATCAGTTTTAGAGCTAAAATTAGCATTTTTAAAGTGATTTTCATGCTTCCAGGGGCCCAGGAAGTGAATTAAATACCATTTGGAGGCATTTAATGTTCAAGCAAAAACAGGTGATTTTTGACAAAAGAGATGACACCCCCCCATTACGTCATGCTTCAGAAAGGTGAAAAATGGTCAGTTTTGAAATGTTTTATTTTTGAACGTCAGTTGACATTTGTAGGTAGATCATCAGTTCTAGAGCTAAAATTAGCATGTTTAAAGTGATTTTCATGCTTCCAGGGGCCCGGGAAGTGAATTAAATACCATTTGGAGGCATTTAATGTTCAAGCAAAAACAGGTGATTTTTGACAAAAGAGATAACACCCCCCATTACGTCATGCTTCAGAAAGGTGAAAAATGGTCCGTTTTCAAATGTTTAATTTTTGAACGTCAGTTCACATTTGTAGGTAGATCATCAGTTTTAGAGCTAAAATTAGCATGTTTAAAGTGATTTTCATGCTTCCAGGGGCCCGGGAAGTGAATTAAATACCATTTGGAGGCATTTAATGTTCAAGCAAAAACAGGGGATTTTTGACAAAAGAGATAACACCCCCCATTACGTCATGCTTCAGAAAGGTGAAAAATGGTCCGTTTTCAAATGTTTTATTTTTGAACGTCAGTTCACATTTATAGGTAGATCATCAGTTTAAGAGCTAAAATTAGCATGTTTAAAGTGATTTTCATGCTTCCAGGGGCCCGGGAAGTGAATTAAATACCATTTGGAGGCATTTAATGTTCAAGCAAAAACAGGTGATTTTTGACAAAAGAGATAACACCCCCCCATTACATCATGCTTCAGAAAGGTGAAAAATGGTCAGTTTTCAAATGTTTATTTTTGAACGCCAGTTCACATTTGTAGGTAGATCATCAGTTTTAGAGCTAAAATTAGCATTTTTAAAGTGATTTTCATGCTTCCAGGGGCAAAGGAAGTGAATTAAATACCATTTGGAGGCATTTAATGTTCAAGCAAAAACAGGTGATTTTTGACAAAAGAGATAACACCCCCCATTCCGTCATGCTTCAGAAAGGTGAAAAATGGGCAGTTTTCAAATGTTTTATTTTTGAATGTCAGTTGACATTTGTAGGTAGATCATCAGTTCTAGAGCTAAAATTAGCATGTTTAAAGTGATTTTCATGCTTCCAGGGGCCCGGGAAGTGAATTAAATACCATTTGGTGGCATTTAATGTTCAAGCAAAAACAGGTGATTTTTGACAAAAGAGATAACACCCCCCCATTACGTCATGCTTCAGAAAGGTAAAAAATGGTCCGTTTTCAAATGTTTTATTTTTGAACGTCAGTTCACATTTGTAGGTAGATCATCAGTTCTAGAGCTAAAATTAGCATGTTTAAAGTGATTTTCATGCTTCCAGGGGCCCGGGAAGTGAATTAAATACCATTTGGAGGCATTTAATGTTAAAGCAAAAACAGGTGATTTTTGACAAAAGAGATAACACCCCCCCATTACGTCATGCTTCAGAAAGGTGAAAAATGGTCCGTTTTCAAATGTTTTATTTTTGAACGTCAGTTCACATTTGTAGGTAGATCATCAGTTTAAGAGCTAAAATTAGCATGTTTAAAGTGATTTTCATGCTTCCAGGGGCCCGGGAAGTGAATTAAATACCATTTGGAGACATTTAATGTTCAAGCAAAAACAGGTGATTTTTGACAAAAGAGCTAACACCCCCCATTACGTCATGCTTCAGAAAGGTGAACAATGGTCCGTTTTCAAATGTTTTATTTTTAAACGTCAGTTCACACATGTAGGTAGATCATCAGTTTAAGAGCTAAAATTAGCATGTTTAAAGTGATTTTCATGCTTCCAGGGGCCCGGGAAGTGAATTAAATACCATTTGGAGGCATTTAATGTTCAAGCAAAAACAGGGGATTTTTGACAAAAGAGATAACACCCCCCCATTACGTCATGCTTCAGAAAGGTGAAAAATGGTCAGTTTTGAAATGTTTTATTTTTGAACGTCAGTTGACATTTGTAGGTAGATCATCAGTTCTAGAGCTAAAATTAGCATGTTTAAAGTGATTTGCATGCTTCCAGGGGCCCGGGAAGTGAATTAAATACCATTTGGAGGCATTTAATGTTCAAGCAAAAACAGGTGATTTTTGACAAAAGAGATAACACCCCCCATTACGTCATGCTTCAGAAAGGTGAAAAATGGTCCGTTTTCAAATGTTTAATTTTTGAACGTCAGTTCACATTTGTAGGTAGATCATCAGTTTTAGAGCTAAAATTAGCATGTTTAAAGTGATTTTCATGCTTCCAGGGGCCCGGGAAGTGAATTAAATACCATTTGGAGGCATTTAATGTTCAAGCAAAAACAGGGGATTTTTGACAAAAGAGATAACACCCCCCATTATGTCATGCTTCAGAAAGGTGAAAAATGGTCCGTTTTCAAATGTTTTATTTTTGAACGTCAGTTCACATTTATAGGTAGATCATCAGTTTAAGAGCTAAAATTAGCATGTTTAAAGTGGTTTTCATGCTTCCAGGGGCCCTAACCACAAGATTTGTGGAATGGGTAAAGGTGCATGAAAATGGCCAATTTACTCACTCTGAGGTCTCAAAGAGTGTTTCTTCACCCCGGGAAGTGATTTAAATACCATTTGGAGGCATTTAATATTCAAGCAAAAACAGGGGATTTTTTACAAAAGAGATAACACCACCCCATTACGTCATGCTTCAGAAAGGTGAAAAATGGTCCGTTTTCAAATGTTTTATTTTTTAAAGTCAGTTGACATTTGTAGGTAGATCATCAGTTTTAGAGCTAAAATTAGCATGTTTAAAGTGATTTTCATGCTTCCAGGGGCCCAGGAAGTGAATTAAATACCATTTGGAGGCATTTAATTGTTCAAGCAAAAACAGATGATTTTTGACAAAAGAGATAACACCCCCCCATTACGTCATGCTTCAGAAAGGTGAAAAATGGTCAGTTTTGAAATGTTTTATTTTTTAAAGTCAGTTGACATTTGTAGGTAGATCATCAGTTCTAGAGCTAAAATTAGCATGTTTAAAGTGATTTTCATGCTTCCAGGGGCCCGGGAAGTGAATTAAATACCATTTGGAGGCATTTAATGTTCAAGCAAAAACAGGTGATTTTTGACAAAAGAGATAACCCCCCCCCTATTACGTCATGCTTCAGAAAGGTGAAAAATGGTCCGTTTTGAAATGTTTTATTTTTGAACGTCAGTTGACATTTGTAGGTAGATCATCAGTTTAAGAGCTAAAATTAGCATGTTTAAAGTGATTTTCATGCTTCCAGGGGCCCGGGAAGTGAATTAAATACCATTTGGAGGCATTTAATGTTCAAGCAAAAACAGGGGATTTTTGACAAAAGAGATAACACCCCCCCCATTACGTCATGCTTCAGAAAGGTGAAAAATTGTCAGTTTTCAAATGTTTTATTTTTGAACGCCAGTTCACATTTGTAGGTAGATCATCAGTTTTAGAGCTAAAATTAGCATGTTTAAAGTGATTTTCATGCTTCCAGGGGCCCGGGAAGTGAATTAAATACCATTTGGAGGCATTTAATGTTCAAGCAAAAACAGGTGATTTTTGACAAAAGAGATAACACCCCCCATTACGTCATGCTTCAGAAAGGTGAAAAATGGTCCGTTTTGAAATATTTTATTTTTGAACGTCAGTTGACATTTGTAGGTAGATCATCAGTTCTAGAGCTAAAATTAGCATGTTTAAAGTGATTTTCATGCTTCCAGGGGCCCGGGAAGTGAATTAAATACCATTTGGAAGCATTTAATGTTCAAGCAAAAACAGGTGATTTTTGACAAAAGAGATAACACCCCCCCATTACGTCATGCTTCAGAAAGGTGAAAAATGGTCCGTTTTGAAATCTTTTATTTTTGAACGTCAGTTGACATTTGTAGGTAGATCATCAGTTCTAGAGCTAAAATTAGCATGTTTAAAGTGATTTTCATGCTTCCAGGGTCCTGGGAAGTGAATTAAATACCATTTGGAGGCATTTAATGTTCAAGCAAAAACAGGTGATTTTTGACAAAAGAGATAACACCCCCCATTACGTCATGCTTCAGAAAGGTGAAAAATGGTCAGTTTTCAAATGTTTTATTTTTGAACGTCAGTTGACATTTGTAGGTAGATCATCAGTTCTAGAGCTAAAATTAGCATGTTTAAAGTGATTTTCATGCTTCCAGGGGCCCGGGAAGTGAATTAAATACAATTTGGGGGCATTCAATGTTCAAGCAAAAACAGGTGATTTTTGACAAAAGAGATAACACCCCCCCATTACGTCATGCTTCAGAAAGGTGAAAAATGGTCCGTTTTCAAATGTTTTATTTTTGAACGTCAGTTCACATTTGTAGGTAGATCATCAGTTTTAGAGCTAAAATTAGCATTTTTAAAGTGATTTTCATGCTTCCAGGGGCAAAGGAAGTGAATTAAATACCATTTGGAGGCATTTAATGTTCAAGCAAAAACAGGTGATTTTTGACAAAAGAGATAACACCCCCCATTACGTCATGCTTCAGAAAGGTGAAAAATGGTCAGTTTTCAAATGTTTTATTTTTGAATGTCAGTTGACATTTGTAGGTAGATCATCAGTTCTAGAGCTAAAATTAGCATGTTTAAAGTGATTTTCATGCTTCCAGGGGCCCGGGAAGTGAATTAAATACCATTTGGAGGCATTTAATGTTAAAGCAAAAACAGGTGATTTTTGACAAAAGAGATAACACCCCCCCATTACGTCATGCTTCAGAAAGGTGAAAAATGGTCCGTTTTTAAATGTTTTATTTTTGAACGTCAGTTCACATTTGTAGGTAGATCATCAGTTTAAGAGCTAAAATTAGCATGTTTAAAGTGATTTTCATGCTTCCAGGGGCCCGGGAAGTGAATTAAATACCATTTGGAGACATTTAATGTTCAAGCAAAAACAGGTGATTTTTGACAAAAGAGCTAACACCCCCCCATTACGTCATGCTTCAGAAAGGTGAACAATGGTCCGTTTTCAAATGTTTTATTTTTGAACGTCAGTTCACATTTGTAGGTAAATCATCAGTTTAAGAGCTAAAATTAGCATGTTTAAAGTGATTTTCATGCTTCCAGGGGCCCTAAACACAAGATTTGTGGAATGGTTAAAAGTGAATGAAAATGGCCAATTTACTCAGTCTGAGGTCTCAAAAAGTGTTTCTTCACCCCGGGAAGTGAATTAAATACCATTTGGAGGCATTTAATGTTCAAGCAAAAACAGGTGATTTTTGACAAAAGAGATAACACCCCCCCATTACGTCATGCTTCAGAAAGGTGAAAAATGGTCCGTTTTCAAATGTTTTATTTTTGAACGTCAGTTCACATTTATAGGTAGATCATCAGTTCTAGAGCTAAAATTAGCATGTTTAAAGTGATTTTCATGCTTCCAGGGGCCTGGGAAGTGAATTAAATACCATTTGGAGGCATTTAATGTTCAAGCAAAAACAGGTGATTTTTGACAAAAGAGATAACACCCCCCATTACGTCATGCTTCAGAAAGGTGAAAAATGGTCAGTTTTCAAATGTTTTATTTTTGAACGTCAGTTCACATTTGTAGGTAGATCATCAGTTTTAGAGCTAAAATTAGCATTTTTAAAGTGATTTTCATGCTTCCAGGGGCCCAGGAAGTGAATTAAATACCATTTGGAGGCATTTAATGTTCAAGCAAAAACAGGTGATTTTTGACAAAAGAGATGACACCCCCCCATTACGTCATGCTTCAGAAAGGTGAAAAATGGTCAGTTTTGAAATGTTTTATTTTTGAACGTCAGTTGACATTTGTAGGTAGATCATCAGTTCTAGAGCTAAAATTAGCATGTTTAAAGTGATTTGCATGCTTCCAGGGGCCCGGGAAGTGAATTAAATACCATTTGGAGGCATTTAATGTTCAAGCAAAAACAGGTGATTTTTGACAAAAGAGATAACACCCCCCATTACGTCATGCTTCAGAAAGGTGAAAAATGGTCCGTTTTCAAATGTTTAATTTTTGAACGTCAGTTCACATTTGTAGGTAGATCATCAGTTTTAGAGCTAAAATTAGCATGTTTAAAGTGATTTTCATGCTTCCAGGGGCCCGGGAAGTGAATTAAATACCATTTGGAGGCATTTAATGTTCAAGCAAAAACAGGGGATTTTTGACAAAAGAGATAACACCCCCCATTACGTCATGCTTCAGAAAGGTGAAAAATGGTCCGTTTTCAAATGTTTTATTTTTGAACGTCAGTTCACATTTATAGGTAGATCATCAGTTTAAGAGCTAAAATTAGCATGTTTAAAGTGATTTTCATGCTTCCAGGGGCCCGGGAAGTGAATTAAATACCATTTGGAGGCATTTAATGTTCAAGCAAAAACAGGTGATTTTTGACAAAAGAGATAACACCCCCCCATTACGTCATGCTTCAGAAAGGTGAAAAATGGTCCGTTTTGAAATCTTTTATTTTTGAACGTCAGTTGACATTTGTAGGTAGATCATCAGTTCTAGAGCTAAAATTAGCATGTTTAAAGTGATTTTCATGCTTCCAGGGGCCTGGGAAGTGAATTAAATACCATTTGGAGGCATTTAATGTTCAAGCAAAAACAGGTGATTTTTGACAAAAGAGATAACACCCCCCATTACGTCATGCTTCAGAAAGGTGAAAAATGGTCAGTTTTCAAATGTTTTATTTTTGAACGTCAGTTGACATTTGTAGGTAGATCATCAGTTCTAGAGCTAAAATTAGCATGTTTAAAGTGATTTTCATGCTTCCAGGGGCCCGGGAAGTGAATTAAATACCATTTGGAGGCATTTAATGTTCAAGCAAAAACAGGTGATTTTTGACAAAAGAGATAACACCCCCCCATTACATCATGCTTCAGAAAGGTGAAAAATGGTCCGTTTTCAAATGTTTATTTTTGAACGCCAGTTCACATTTGTAGGTAGATCATCAGTTTTAGAGCTAAAATTAGCATTTTTAAAGTGATTTTCATGCTTCCAGGGGCAAAGGAAGTGAATTAAATACCATTTGGAGGCATTTAATGTTCAAGCAAAAACAGGTGATTTTTGACAAAAGAGATAACACCCCCCATTCCGTCATGCTTCAGAAAGGTGAAAAATGGTCAGTTTTCAAATGTTTTATTTTTGAATGTCAGTTGACATTTGTAGGTAGATCATCAGTTCTAGAGCTAAAATTAGCATGTTTAAAGTGATTTTCATGCTTCCAGGGGCCCGGGAAGTGAATTAAATACCATTTGGAGGCATTTAATGTTCAAGCAAAAACAGGTGATTTTTGACAAAAGAGATAACACCCCCCCATTACGTCATGCTTCAGAAAGGTAAAAAATGGTCCGTTTTCAAATGTTTTATTTTTGAACGTCAGTTCACATTTGTAGGTAGATCATCAGTTCTAGAGCTAAAATTAGCATGTTTAAAGTGATTTTCATGCTTCCAGGGGCCCGGGAAGTGAATTAAATACCATTTGGAGGCATTTAATGTTAAAGCAAAAACAGGTGATTTTTGACAAAAGAGATAACACCCCCCCATTACGTCATGCTTCAGAAAGGTGAAAAATGGTCCGTTTTCAAATGTTTTATTTTTGAACGTCAGTTCACATTTGTAGGTAGATCATCAGTTTAAGAGCTAAAATTAGCATGTTTAAAGTGATTTTCATGCTTCCAGGGGCCCGGGAAGTGAATTAAATACCATTTGGAGACATTTAATGTTCAAGCAAAAACAGGTGATTTTTGACAAAAGAGCTAACACCCCCCCATTACGTCATGCTTCAGAAAGGTGAACAATGGTCCGTTTTCAAATGTTTTATTTTTAAACGTCAGTTCACACATGTAGGTAGATCATCAGTTTAAGAGCTAAAATTAGCATGTTTAAAGTGATTTTCATGCTTCCAGGGGCCCGGGAAGTGAATTAAATACCATTTGGAGGCATTTAATGTTAAAGCAAAAACAGGTGATTTTTGACAAAAGAGATAACACCCCCCCATTACGTCATGCTTCAGAAAGGTGAAAAATGGTCCGTTTTCAAATGTTTTATTTTTGAACGTCAGTTCACATTTGTAGGTAGATCATCAGTTCTAGAGCTAAAATTAGCATGTTTAAAGTGATTTTCATGCTTCCAGGGGCCCGGGAAGTGAATTAAATACCATTTGGAGGCATTTAATGTTAAAGCAAAAACAGGTGATTTTTGACAAAAGAGATAACACCCCCCCATTACGTCATGCTTCAGAAAGGTGAAAAATGGTCCATTTTCAAATGTTTTATTTTTGAACGTCAGTTCACATTTGTAGGTAGATCATCAGTTTAAGAGCTAAAATTAGCATGTTTAAAGTGATTTTCATGCTTCCAGGGGCCCGGGAAGTGAATTAAATACCATTTGGAGACATTTAATGTTCAAGCAAAAACAGGTGATTTTTGACAAAAGAGCTAACACCCCCCCATTACGTCATGCTTCAGAAAGGTGAACAATGGTCCGTTTTCAAATGTTTTATTTTTAAACGTCAGTTCACACATGTAGGTAGATCATCAGTTTAAGAGCTAAAATTAGCATGTTTAAAGTGATTTTCATGCTTCCAGGGGCCCGGGAAGTGAATTAAATACCATTTGGAGGCATTTAATGTTCAAGCAAAAACAGGGGATTTTTGACAAAAGAGATAACACCCCCCCATTACGTCATGCTTCAGAAAGGTGAAAAATGGTCAGTTTTGAAATGTTTTATTTTTGAACGTCAGTTGACATTTGTAGGTAGATCATCAGTTCTAGAGCTAAAATTAGCATGTTTAAAGTGATTTGCATGCTTCCAGGGGCCCGGGAAGTGAATTAAATACCATTTGGAGGCATTTAATGTTCAAGCAAAAACAGGTGATTTTTGACAAAAGAGATAACACCCCCCATTACGTCATGCTTCAGAAAGGTGAAAAATGGTCCGTTTTCAAATGTTTAATTTTTGAACGTCAGTTCACATTTGTAGGTAGATCATCAGTTTTAGAGCTAAAATTAGCATGTTTAAAGTGATTTTCATGCTTCCAGGGGCCCGGGAAGTGAATTAAATACCATTTGGAGGCATTTAATGTTCAAGCAAAAACAGGGGATTTTTGACAAAAGAGATAACACCCCCCATTATGTCATGCTTCAGAAAGGTGAAAAATGGTCCGTTTTCAAATGTTTTATTTTAGAACGTCAGTTCACATTTATAGGTAGATCATCAGTTTAAGAGCTAAAATTAGCATGTTTAAAGTGGTTTTCATGCTTCCAGGGGCCCTAACCACAAGATTTGTGGAATGGGTAAAGGTGCATGAAAATGGCCAATTTACTCACTCTGAGGTCTCAAAAAGTGTTTCTTCACCCCGGGAAGTGATTTAAATACCATTTGGAGGCATTTAATATTCAAGCAAAAACAGGGGATTTTTTACAAAAGAGATAACACCACCCCATTACGTCATGCTTCAGAAAGGTGAAAAATGGTCCGTTTTCAAATGTTTTATTTTTTAAAGTCAGTTGACATTTGTAGGTAGATCATCAGTTTTAGAGCTAAAATTAGCATGTTTAAAGTGATTTTCATGCTTCCAGGGGCCCAGGAAGTGAATTAAATACCATTTGGAGGCATTTAATTGTTCAAGCAAAAACAGATGATTTTTGACAAAAGAGATAACACCCCCCCATTACGTCATGCTTCAGAAAGGTGAAAAATGGTCAGTTTTGAAATGTTTTATTTTTTAAAGTCAGTTGACATTTGTAGGTAGATCATCAGTTCTAGAGCTAAAATTAGCATGTTTAAAGTGATTTTCATGCTTCCAGGGGCCCGGGAAGTGAATTAAATACCATTTGGAGGCATTTAATGTTCAAGCAAAAACAGGTGATTTTTGACAAAAGAGATAACCCCCCCCCCTATTACGTCATGCTTCAGAAAGGTGAAAAATGGTCCGTTTTGAAATGTTTTATTTTTGAACGTCAGTTGACATTTGTAGGTAGATCATCAGTTTAAGAGCTAAAATTAGCATGTTTAAAGTGATTTTCATGCTTCCAGGGGCCCGGGAAGTGAATTAAATACCATTTGGAGGCATTTAATGTTCAAGCAAAAACAGGGGATTTTTGACAAAAGAGATAACACCCCCCCCATTAGGTCATGCTTCAGAAAGGTGAAAAATGGTCAGTTTTCAAATGTTTTATTTTTGAACGTCAGTTCACATTTGTAGGTAGATCATCAGTTCTAGAGCTAAAATTAGCATGTTTAAAGTGATTTTCATGCTTCCAGGGGCCCGGGAAGTGAATTAAATACAATTTGGGGGCATTCAATGTTCAAGCAAAAACAGGTGATTTTTGACAAAAGAGATAACACCCCCCCATTACGTCATGCTTCAGAAAGGTAAAAAATGGTCCGTTTTCAAATGTTTTATTTTTGAACGTCAGTTCACATTTGTAGGTAGATCATCAGTTCTAGAGCTAAAATTAGCATGTTTAAAGTGATTTTCATGCTTCCAGGGGCCCGGGAAGTGAATTAAATACCATTTGGAGGCATTTAATGTTAAAGCAAAAACAGGTGATTTTTGACAAAAGAGATAACACCCCCCCATTACGTCATGCTTCAGAAAGGTGAAAAATGGTCCGTTTTCAAATGTTTTATTTTTGAACGTCAGTTCACATTTGTAGGTAGATCATCAGTTTAAGAGCTAAAATTAGCATGTTTAAAGTGATTTTCATGCTTCCAGGGGCCCGGGAAGTGAATTAAATACCATTTGGAGACATTTAATGTTCAAGCAAAAACAGGTGATTTTTGACAAAAGAGCTAACACCCCCCCATTACGTCATGCTTCAGAAAGGTGAACAATGGTCCGTTTTCAAATGTTTTATTTTTAAACGTCAGTTCACACATGTAGGTAGATCATCAGTTTAAGAGCTAAAATTAGCATGTTTAAAGTGATTTTCATGCTTCCAGGGGCCCGGGAAGTGAATTAAATACCATTTGGAGGCATTTAATGTTAAAGCAAAAACAGGTGATTTTTGACAAAAGAGATAACACCCCCCCATTACGTCATGCTTCAGAAAGGTGAAAAATGGTCCGTTTTCAAATGTTTTATTTTTGAACGTCAGTTCACATTTGTAGGTAGATCATCAGTTCTAGAGCTAAAATTAGCATGTTTAAAGTGATTTTCATGCTTCCAGGGGCCCGGGAAGTGAATTAAATACCATTTGGAGGCATTTAATGTTAAAGCAAAAACAGGTGATTTTTGACAAAAGAGATAACACCCCCCCATTACGTCATGCTTCAGAAAGGTGAAAAATGGTCCGTTTTCAAATGTTTTATTTTTGAACGTCAGTTCACATTTGTAGGTAGATCATCAGTTTAAGAGCTAAAATTAGCATGTTTAAAGTGATTTTCATGCTTCCAGGGGCCCGGGAAGTGAATTAAATACCATTTGGAGACATTTAATGTTCAAGCAAAAACAGGTGATTTTTGACAAAAGAGCTAACACCCCCCCATTACGTCATGCTTCAGAAAGGTGAACAATGGTCCGTTTTCAAATGTTTTATTTTTAAACGTCAGTTCACACATGTAGGTAGATCATCAGTTTAAGAGCTAAAATTAGCATGTTTAAAGTGATTTTCATGCTTCCAGGGGCCCGGGAAGTGAATTAAATACCATTTGGAGGCATTTAATGTTCAAGCAAAAACAGGGGATTTTTGACAAAAGAGATAACACCCCCCCATTACGTCATGCTTCAGAAAGGTGAAAAATGGTCAGTTTTGAAATGTTTTATTTTTGAACGTCAGTTGACATTTGTAGGTAGATCATCAGTTCTAGAGCTAAAATTAGCATGTTTAAAGTGATTTGCATGCTTCCAGGGGCCCGGGAAGTGAATTAAATACCATTTGGAGGCATTTAATGTTCAAGCAAAAACAGGTGATTTTTGACAAAAGAGATAACACCCCCCATTACGTCATGCTTCAGAAAGGTGAAAAATGGTCCGTTTTCAAATGTTTAATTTTTGAACGTCAGTTCACATTTGTAGGTAGATCATCAGTTTTAGAGCTAAAATTAGCATGTTTAAAGTGATTTTCATGCTTCCAGGGGCCCGGGAAGTGAATTAAATACCATTTGGAGGCATTTAATGTTCAAGCAAAAACAGGGGATTTTTGACAAAAGAGATAACACCCCCCATTATGTCATGCTTCAGAAAGGTGAAAAATGGTCCGTTTTCAAATGTTTTATTTTTGAACGTCAGTTCACATTTATAGGTAGATCATCAGTTTAAGAGCTAAAATTAGCATGTTTAAAGTGGTTTTCATGCTTCCAGGGGCCCTAACCACAAGATTTGTGGAATGGGTAAAGGTGCATGAAAATGGCCAATTTACTCACTCTGAGGTCTCAAAAAGTGTTTCTTCACCCCGGGAAGTGATTTAAATACCATTTGGAGGCATTTAATATTCAAGCAAAAACAGGGGATTTTTTACAAAAGAGATAACACCACCCCATTACGTCATGCTTCAGAAAGGTGAAAAATGGTCCGTTTTCAAATGTTTTATTTTTTAAAGTCAGTTGACATTTGTAGGTAGATCATCAGTTTTAGAGCTAAAATTAGCATGTTTAAAGTGATTTTCATGCTTCCAGGGGCCCAGGAAGTGAATTAAATACCATTTGGAGGCATTTCATTGTTCAAGCAAAAACAGATGATTTTTGACAAAAGAGATAACACCCCCCCATTACGTCATGCTTCAGAAAGGTGAAAAATGGTCAGTTTTGAAATGTTTTATTTTTTAAAGTCAGTTGACATTTGTAGGTAGATCATCAGTTCTAGAGCTAAAATTAGCATGTTTAAAGTGATTTTCATGCTTCCAGGGGCCCGGGAAGTGAATTAAATACCATTTGGAGGCATTTAATGTTCAAGCAAAAACAGGTGATTTTTGACAAAAGAGATAACCCCCCCCCTATTACGTCATGCTTCAGAAAGGTGAAAAATGGTCCGTTTTGAAATGTTTTATTTTTGAACGTCAGTTGACATTTGTAGGCAGATCATCAGTTTAAGAGCTAAAATTAGCATGTTTAAAGTGATTTTCATGCTTCCAGGGGCCCGGGAAGTGAATTAAATACCATTTGGAGGCATTTAATGTTCAAGCAAAAACAGGGGATTTTTGACAAAAGAGATAACACCCCCCCCATTAGGTCATGCTTCAGAAAGGTGAAAAATTGTCAGTTTTCAAATGTTTTATTTTTGAACGCCAGTTCACATTTGTAGGTAGATCATCAGTTTTAGAGCTAAAATTAGCATGTTTAAAGTGATTTTCATGCTTCCAGGGGCCCGGGAAGTGAATTAAATACCATTTGGAGGCATTTAATGTTCAAGCAAAAACAGGTGATTTTTGACAAAAGAGATAACACCCCCCATTACGTCATGCTTCAGAAAGGTGAAAAATGGTCCGTTTTGAAATATTTTATTTTTGAACGTCAGTTGACATTTGTAGGTAGATCATCAGTTCTAGAGCTAAAATTAGCATGTTTAAAGTGATTTTCATGCTTCCAGGGGCCCGGGAAGTGAATTAAATACCATTTGGAGGCATTTAATGTTCAAGCAAAAACAGGTGATTTTTGACAAAAGAGATAACACCCCCCATTACGTCATGCTTCAGAAAGGTGAAAAATGGTCAGTTTTCAAATGTTTTATTTTTGAACGTCAGTTGACATTTGTAGGTAGATCATCAGTTCTAGAGCTAAAATTAGCATGTTTAAAGTGATTTTCATGCTTCCAGGGGCCCGGGAAGTGAATTAAATACAATTTGGGGGCATTCAATGTTCAAGCAAAAACAGGTGATTTTTGACAAAAGAGATAACACCCCCCCATTACGTCATGCTTCAGAAAGGTGAAAAATGGTCCGTTTTCAAATGTTTTATTTTTGAACGTCAGTTCACATTTGTAGGTAGATCATCAGTTTTAGAGCTAAAATTAGCATTTTTAAAGTGATTTTCATGCTTCCAGGGGCAAAGGAAGTGAATTAAATACCATTTGGAGGCATTTAATGTTCAAGCAAAAACAGGTGATTTTTGACAAAAGAGATAACACCCCCCATTACGTCATGCTTCAGAAAGGTGAAAAATGGTCAGTTTTCAAATGTTTTATTTTTGAATGTCAGTTGACATTTGTAGGTAGATCATCAGTTTAAGAGCTAAAATTAGCATGTTTAAAGTGATTTTCATGCTTCCAGGGGCCCGGGAAGTGAATTAAATACCATTTGGAGACATTTAATGTTCAAGCAAAAACAGGTGATTTTTGACAAAAGAGCTAACACCCCCCCATTACGTCATGCTTCAGAAAGGTGAACAATGGTCCGTTTTCAAATGTTTTATTTTTAAACGTCAGTTCACACATGTAGGTAGATCATCAGTTTAAGAGCTAAAATTAGCATGTTTAAAGTGATTTTCATGCTTCCAGGGGCCCGGGAAGTGAATTAAATACCATTTGGAGGCATTTAATGTTAAAGCAAAAACAGGTGATTTTTGACAAAAGAGATAACACCCCCCCATTACGTCATGCTTCAGAAAGGTGAAAAATGGTCCGTTTTCAAATGTTTTATTTTTGAACGTCAGTTCACATTTGTAGGTAGATCATCAGTTCTAGAGCTAAAATTAGCATGTTTAAAGTGATTTTCATGCTTCCAGGGGCCCGGGAAGTGAATTAAATACCATTTGGAGGCATTTAATGTTAAAGCAAAAACAGGTGATTTTTGACAAAAGAGATAACACCCCCCCATTACGTCATGCTTCAGAAAGGTGAAAAATGGTCCGTTTTCAAATGTTTTATTTTTGAACGTCAGTTCACATTTGTAGGTAGATCATCAGTTTAAGAGCTAAAATTAGCATGTTTAAAGTGATTTTCATGCTTCCAGGGGCCCGGGAAGTGAATTAAATACCATTTGGAGACATTTAATGTTCAAGCAAAAACAGGTGATTTTTGACAAAAGAGCTAACACCCCCCCATTACGTCATGCTTCAGAAAGGTGAACAATGGTCCGTTTTCAAATGTTTTATTTTTAAACGTCAGTTCACACATGTAGGTAGATCATCAGTTTAAGAGCTAAAATTAGCATGTTTAAAGTGATTTTCATGCTTCCAGGGGCCCGGGAAGTGAATTAAATACCATTTGGAGGCATTTAATGTTCAAGCAAAAACAGGGGATTTTTGACAAAAGAGATAACACCCCCCCATTACGTCATGCTTCAGAAAGGTGAAAAATGGTCAGTTTTGAAATGTTTTATTTTTGAACGTCAGTTGACATTTGTAGGTAGATCATCAGTTCTAGAGCTAAAATTAGCATGTTTAAAGTGATTTGCATGCTTCCAGGGGCCCGGGAAGTGAATTAAATACCATTTGGAGGCATTTAATGTTCAAGCAAAAACAGGTGATTTTTGACAAAAGAGATAACACCCCCCATTACGTCATGCTTCAGAAAGGTGAAAAATGGTCCGTTTTCAAATGTTTAATTTTTGAACGTCAGTTCACATTTGTAGGTAGATCATCAGTTTTAGAGCTAAAATTAGCATGTTTAAAGTGATTTTCATGCTTCCAGGGGCCCGGGAAGTGAATTAAATACCATTTGGAGGCATTTAATGTTCAAGCAAAAACAGGCGATTTTTGACAAAAGAGATAACACCCCCCATTATGTCATGCTTCAGAAAGGTGAAAAATGGTCCGTTTTCAAATGTTTTATTTTTGAACGTCAGTTCACATTTATAGGTAGATCATCAGTTTAAGAGCTAAAATTAGCATGTTTAAAGTGGTTTTCATGCTTCCAGGGGCCCTAACCACAAGATTTGTGGAATGGGTAAAGGTGCATGAAAATGGCCAATTTACTCACTCTGAGGTCTCAAAAAGTGTTTCTTCACCCCGGGAAGTGATTTAAATACCATTTGGAGGCATTTAATATTCAAGCAAAAACAGGGGATTTTTTACAAAAGAGATAACACCACCCCATTACGTCATGCTTCAGAAAGGTGAAAAATGGTCCGTTTTCAAATGTTTTATTTTTTAAAGTCAGTTGACATTTGTAGGTAGATCATCAGTTTTAGAGCTAAAATTAGCATGTTTAAAGTGATTTTCATGCTTCCAGGGGCCCAGGAAGTGAATTAAATACCATTTGGAGGCATTTAATTGTTCAAGCAAAAACAGATGATTTTTGACAAAAGAGATAACACCCCCCCATTACGTCATGCTTCAGAAAGGTGAAAAATGGTCAGTTTTGAAATGTTTTATTTTTTAAAGTCAGTTGACATTTGTAGGTAGATCATCAGTTCTAGAGCTAAAATTAGCATGTTTAAAGTGATTTTCATGCTTCCAGGGGCCCGGGAAGTGAATTAAATACCATTTGGAGGCATTTAATGTTCAAGCAAAAACAGGTGATTTTTGACAAAAGAGATAACCCCCCCCCCTATTACGTCATGCTTCAGAAAGGTGAAAAATGGTCCGTTTTGAAATGTTTTATTTTTGAACGTCAGTTGACATTTGTAGGTAGATCATCAGTTTAAGAGCTAAAATTAGCATGTTTAAAGTGATTTTCATGCTTCCAGGGGCCCGGGAAGTGAATTAAATACCATTTGGAGGCATTTAATGTTCAAGCAAAAACAGGGGATTTTTGACAAAAGAGATAACACCCCCCCCATTACGTCATGCTTCAGAAAGGTGAAAAATTGTCAGTTTTCAAATGTTTTATTTTTGAACGCCAGTTCACATTTGTAGGTAGATCATCAGTTTTAGAGCTAAAATTAGCATGTTTAAAGTGATTTTCATGCTTCCAGGGGCCCGGGAAGTGAATTAAATACCATTTGGAGGCATTTAATGTTCAAGCAAAAACAGGTGATTTTTGACAAAAGAGATAACACCCCCCATTACGTCATGCTTCAGAAAGGTGAAAAATGGTCAGTTTTGAAATATTTTATTTTTGAACGTCAGTTGACATTTGTAGGTAGATCATCAGTTCTAGAGCTAAAATTAGCATGTTTAAAGTGATTTTCATGCTTCCAGGGGCCCGGGAAGTGAATTAAATACCATTTGGAAGCATTTAATGTTCAAGCAAAAACAGGTGATTTTTGACAAAAGAGATTACACCCCCCCATTACGTCATGCTTCAGAAAGGTGAAAAATGGTCCGTTTTGAAATCTTTTATTTTTGAACGTCAGTTGACATTTGTAGATAGATCATCAGTTCTAGAGCTAAAACTAGCATGTTTAAAGTGATTTTCATGCTTCCAGGGTCCTGGGAAGTGAATTAAATACCATTTGGAGGCATTTAATGTTCAAGCAAAAACAGGTGATTTTTGACAAAAGAGATAACACCCCCCATTACGTCATGCTTCAGAAAGGTGAAAAATGGTCAGTTTTCAAATGTTTTATTTTTGAACGTCAGTTGACATTTGTAGGTAGATCATCAGTTCTAGAGCTAAAATTAGCATGTTTAAAGTGATTTTCATGCTTCCAGGGGCCCGGGAAGTGAATTAAATACCATTTGGAGGCATTTAATGTTCAAGCAAAAACAGGTGATTTTTGACAAAAGAGATAACACCCCCCCATTACGTCATGCTTCAGAAAGGTGAAAAATGGTCCGTTTTCAAATGTTTTATTTTTGAACGCCAGTTCACATTTGTAGGTAGATCATCAGTTTTAGAGCTAAAATTAGCATTTTTAAAGTGATTTTCATGCTTCCAGGGGCAAAGGAAGTGAATTAAATACCATTTGGAGGCATTTAATGTTCAAGCAAAAACAGGTGATTTTTGACAAAAGAGATAACACCCCCCCATTACGTCATGCTTCAGAAAGGTGAAAAATGGTCCGTTTTCAAATGTTTTATTTTTGAACGTCAGTTCACATTTGTAGGTAGATCATCAGTTTTAGAGCTAAAATTAGCATTTTTAAAGTGATTTTCATGCTTCCAGGGGCAAAGGAAGTGAATTTAATACCATTTGGAGGCATTTAATGTTCAAGCAAAAACAGGTGATTTTTGACAAAAGAGATAACACCCCCCATTACGTCATGCTTCAGAAAGGTGAAAAATGGTCAGTTTTCAAATGTTTTATTTTTGAATGTCAGTTGACATTTGTAGGTAGATCATCAGTTCTAGAGCTAAAATTAGCATGTTTAAAGTGATTTTCATGCTTCCAGGGGCCCGGGAAGTGAATTAAATACCATTTGGAGGCATTTAATGTTAAAGCAAAAACAGGTGATTTTTGACAAAAGAGATAACACCCCCCCATTACGTCATGCTTCAGAAAGGTGAAAAATGGTCCGTTTTTAAATGTTTTATTTTTGAACGTCAGTTCACATTTGTAGGTAGATCATCAGTTTAAGAGCTAAAATTAGCATGTTTAAAGTGATTTTCATGCTTCCAGGGGCCCGGGAAGTGAATTAAATACCATTTGGAGACATTTAATGTTCAAGCAAAAACAGGTGATTTTTGACAAAAGAGCTAACACCCCCCCATTACGTCATGCTTCAGAAAGGTGAACAATGGTCCGTTTTCAAATGTTTTATTTTTGAACGTCAGTTCACATTTGTAGGTAGATCATCAGTTTAAGAGCTAAAATTAGCATGTTTAAAGTGATTTTCATGCTTCCAGGGGCCCTAAACACAAGATTTGTGGAATGGTTAAAAGTGAATGAAAATGGCCAATTTACTCAGTCTGAGGTCTCAAAAAGTGTTTCTTCACCCCGGGAAGTGAATTAAATACCATTTGGAGGCATTTAATGTTCAAGCAAAAACAGGTGATTTTTGACAAAAGAGATAACACCCCCCCATTACGTCATGCTTCAGAAAGGTGAAAAATGTTCCGTTTTCAAATGTTTTATTTTTGAACGTCAGTTCACATTTATAGGTAGATCATCAGTTCTAGAGCTAAAATTAGCATGTTTAAAGTGATTTTCATGCTTCCAGGGGCCTGGGAAGTGAATTAAATACCATTTGGAGGCATTTAATGTTCAAGCAAAAACAGGTGATTTTTGACAAAAGAGATAACACCCCCCATTACGTCATGCTTCAGAAAGGTGAAAAATGGTCAGTTTTCAAATGTTTTATTTTTGAACGTCAGTTCACATTTGTAGGTAGATCATCAGTTTTAGAGCTAAAATTAGCATTTTTAAAGTGATTTTCATGCTTCCAGGGGCCCAGGAAGTGAATTAAATACCATTTGGAGGCATTTAATGTTCAAGCAAAAACAGGTGATTTTTGACAAAAGAGATGACACCCCCCCATTACGTCATGCTTCAGAAAGGTGAAAAATGGTCAGTTTTGAAATGTTTTATTTTTGAACGTCAGTTGACATTTGTAGGTAGATCATCAGTTCTAGAGCTAAAATTAGCATGTTTAAAGTGATTTGCATGCTTCCAGGGGCCCGGGAAGTGAATTAAATACCATTTGGAGGCATTTAATGTTCAAGCAAAAACAGGTGATTTTTGACAAAAGAGATAACACCCCCCATTACGTCATACTTCAGAAAGGTGAAAAATGGTCCGTTTTCAAATGTTTAATTTTTGAACGTCAGTTCACATTTGTAGGTAGATCATCAGTTTTAGAGCTAAAATTAGCATGTTTAAAGTGATTTTCATGCTTCCAGGGGCCCGGGAAGTGAATTAAATACCATTTGGAGGCATTTAATGTTCAAGCAAAAACAGGGGATTTTTGACAAAAGAGATAACACCCCCCATTACGTCATGCTTCAGAAAGGTGAAAAATGGTCCGTTTTCAAATGTTTTATTTTTGAACGTCAGTTCACATTTATAGGTAGATCATCAGTTTAAGAGCTAAAATTAGCATGTTTAAAGTGATTTTCATGCTTCCAGGGGCCCGGGAAGTGAATTAAATACCATTTGGAGGCATTTATTGTTCAAGCAAAAACAGGTGATTTTTGACAAAAGAGATAACACCCCCCCATTACGTCATGCTTCAGAAAGGTGAAAAATGGTCCGTTTTGAAATCTTTTATTTTTGAACGTCAGTTGACATTTGTAGGTAGATCATCAGTTCTAGAGCTAAAATTAGCATGTTTAAAGTGATTTTCATGCTTCCAGGGGCCTGGGAAGTGAATTAAATACCATTTGGAGGCATTTAATGTTCAAGCAAAAACAGGTGATTTTTGACAAAAGAGATAACACCCCCCCATTACATCATGCTTCAGAAAGGTGAAAAATGGTCCGTTTTCAAATGTTTATTTTTGAACGCCAGTTCACATTTGTAGGTAGATCATCAGTTTTAGAGCTAAAATTAGCATTTTTAAAGTGATTTTCATGCTTCCAGGGGCAAAGGAAGTGAATTAAATACCATTTGGAGGCATTTAATGTTCAAGCAAAAACAGGTGATTTTTGACAAAAGAGATAACACCCCCCATTCCGTCATGCTTCAGAAAGGTGAAAAATGGTCAGTTTTCAAATGTTTTATTTTTGAATGTCAGTTGACATTTGTAGGTAGATCATCAGTTCTAGAGCTAAAATTAGCATGTTTAAAGTGATTTTCATGCTTCCAGGGGCCCGGGAAGTGAATTAAATACCATTTGGAGGCATTTAATGTTCAAGCAAAAACAGGGGATTTTTGACAAAAGAGATAACACCCCCCATTACGTCATGCTTCAGAAAGGTGAAAAATGGTCCGTTTTCAAATGTTTTATTTTTGAACGTCAGTTCACATTTATAGGTAGATCATCAGTTTAAGAGCTAAAATTAGCATGTTTAAAGTGATTTTCATGCTTCCAGGGGCCCGGGAAGTGAATTAAATACCATTTGGAGGCATTTATTGTTCAAGCAAAAACAGGTGATTTTTGACAAAAGAGATAACACCCCCCCATTACGTCATGCTTCAGAAAGGTGAAAAATGGTCCGTTTTGAAATCTTTTATTTTTGAACGTCAGTTGACATTTGTAGGTAGATCATCAGTTCTAGAGCTAAAATTAGCATGTTTAAAGTGATTTTCATGCTTCCAGGGGCCTGGGAAGTGAATTAAATACCATTTGGAGGCATTTAATGTTCAAGCAAAAACAGGTGATTTTTTACAAAAGAGATAACACCCCCCCATTACATCATGCTTCAGAAAGGTGAAAAATGGTCCGTTTTCAAATGTTTATTTTTGAACGCCAGTTCACATTTGTAGGTAGATCATCAGTTTTAGAGCTAAAATTAGCATTTTTAAAGTGATTTTCATGCTTCCAGGGGCAAAGGAAGTGAATTAAATACCATTTGGAGGCATTTAATGTTCAAGCAAAAACAGGTGATTTTTGACAAAAGAGATAACACCCCCCATTCCGTCATGCTTCAGAAAGGTGAAAAATGGTCAGTTTTCAAATGTTTTATTTTTGAATGTCAGTTGACATTTGTAGGTAGATCATCAGTTCTAGAGCTAAAATTAGCATGTTTAAAGTGATTTTCATGCTTCCAGGGGCCCGGGAAGTGAATTAAATACCATTTGGAGGCATTTAATGTTCAAGCAAAAACAGGTGATTTTTGACAAAAGAGATAACACCCCCCCATTACGTCATGCTTCAGAAAGGTAAAAAATGGTCCGTTTTCAAATGTTTTATTTTTGAACGTCAGTTCACATTTGTAGGTAGATCATCAGTTCTAGAGCTAAAATTAGCATGTTTAAAGTGATTTTCATGCTTCCAGGGGCCCGGGAAGTGAATTAAATACCATTTGGAGGCATTTAATGTTAAAGCAAAAACAGGTGATTTTTGACAAAAGAGATAACACCCCCCCATTACGTCATGCTTCAGAAAGGTGAAAAATGGTCCGTTTTCAAATGTTTTATTTTTGAACGTCAGTTCACATTTGTAGGTAGATCATCAGTTTAAGAGCTAAAATTAGCATGTTTAAAGTGATTTTCATGCTTCCAGGGGCCCGGGAATTGAATTAAATACCATTTGGAGACATTTAATGTTCAAGCAAAAACAGGTGATTTTTGACAAAAGAGCTAACACCCCCCCATTACGTCATGCTTCAGAAAGGTGAACAATGGTCCGTTTTCAAATGTTTTATTTTTAAACGTCAGTTCACACATGTAGGTAGATCATCAGTTTAAGAGCTAAAATTAGCATGTTTAAAGTGATTTTCATGCTTCCAGGGGCCCGGGAAGTGAATTAAATACCATTTGGAGGCATTTAATGTTCAAGCAAAAACAGGGGATTTTTGACAAAAGAGATAACACCCCCCCATTACGTCATGCTTCAGAAAGGTGAAAAATGGTCAGTTTTGAAATGTTTTATTTTTGAACGTCAGTTGACATTTGTAGGTAGATCATCAGTTCTAGAGCTAAAATTAGCATGTTTAAAGTGATTTGCATGCTTCCAGGGGCCCGGGAAGTGAATTAAATACCATTTGGAGGCATTTAATGTTCAAGCAAAAACAGGTGATTTTTGACAAAAGAGATAACACCCCCCATTACGTCATGCTTCAGAAAGGTGAAAAATGGTCCGTTTTCAAATGTTTAATTTTTGAACGTCAGTTCACATTTGTAGGTAGATCATCAGTTTTAGAGCTAAAATTAGCATGTTTAAAGTGATTTTCATGCTTCCAGGGGCCCGGGAAGTGAATTAAATACCATTTGGAGGCATTTAATGTTCAAGCAAAAACAGGGGATTTTTGACAAAAGAGATAACACCCCCCATTATGTCATGCTTCAGAAAGGTGAAAAATGGTCCGTTTTCAAATCTTTATTTTTGAACGTCAGTTCACATTTATAGGTAGATCATCAGTTTAAGAGCTAAAATTAGCATGTTTAAAGTGATTTTCATGCTTCCAGGGGCCCGGGAAGTGAATTAAATACCATTTGGAGGCATTTAATGTTCAAGCAAAAACAGGTGATTTTTGACAAAAGAGATAACACCCCCCCATTACGTCATGCTTCAGAAAGGTGAAAAATGGTCCGTTTTGAAATCTTTTATTTTTGAACGTCAGTTGACATTTGTAGGTAGATCATCAGTTCTAGAGCTAAAATTAGCATGTTTAAAGTGATTTTCATGCTTCCAGGGGCCTGGGAAGTGAATTAAATACCATTTGGAGGCATTTAATGTTCAAGCAAAAACAGGTGATTTTTGACAAAAGAGATAACACCCCCCATTACGTCATGCTTCAGAAAGGTGAAAAATGGTCAGTTTTCAAATGTTTTATTTTTGAACGTCAGTTGACATTTGTAGGTAGATCATCAGTTCTAGAGCTAAAATTAGCATGTTTAAAGTGATTTTCATGCTTCCAGGGGCCCGGGAAGTGAATTAAATACCATTTGGAGGCATTTAATGTTCAAGCAAAAACAGGTGATTTTTGACAAAAGAGATAACACCCCCCCATTACGTCATGCTTCAGAAAGGTGAAAAATGGTCCGTTTTCAAATGTTTTATTTTTGAACGCCAGTTCACATTTGTAGCTAGATCATCAGTTTTAGAGCTAAAATTAGCATGTTTAAAGTGGTTTTCATGCTTCCAGGGGCCCTAACCACAAGATTTGTGGAATGGGTAAAGGTGCATGAAAATGGCCAATTTACTCACTCTGAGGTCTCAAAAAGTGTTTCTTCACCCCGGGAAGTGATTTAAATACCATTTGGAGGCATTTAATATTCAAGCAAAAACAAGGGACTTTTTACAAAAGAGATAACACCACCCCATTACGTCATGCTTCAGAAAGGTGAAAAATGGTCCGTTTTCAAATGTTTTATTTTTTAAAGTCAGTTGACATTTGTAGGTAGATCATCAGTTTTAGAGCTAAAATTAGCATGTTTAAAGTGATTTTCATGCTTCCAGGGGCCCAGGAAGTGAATTAAATACCATTTGGAGGCATTTAATTGTTCAAGCAAAAACAGGTGATTTTTGACAAAAGAGATAACACCCCCCCATTACGTCATGCTTCAGAAAGGTGAAAAATGGTCAGTTTTGAAATGTTTTATTTTTTAAAGTCAGTTGACATTTGTAGGTAGATCATCAGTTCTAGAGCTAAAATTAGCATGTTTAAAGTGATTTTCATGCTTCCAGGGGCCCGGGAAGTGAATTAAATACCATTTGGAGGCATTTAATGTTCAAGCAAAAACAGGTGATTTTTGACAAAAGAGATAACCCCCCCCCCCTATTACGTCATGCTTCAGAAAGGTGAAAAATGGTCCGTTTTGAAATGTTTTATTTTTGAACGTCAGTTGACATTTGTAGGTAGATCATCAGTTTAAGAGCTAAAATTAGCATGTTTAAAGTGATTTTCATGCTTCCAGGGGCCCGGGAAGTGAATTAAATACCATTTGGAGGCATTTAATGTTCAAGCAAAAACAGGGGATTTTTGACAAAAGAGATAACACCCCCCCCATTACGTCATGCTTCAGAAAGGTGAAAAATTGTCAGTTTTCAAATGTTTTATTTTTGAACGCCAGTTCACATTTGTAGGTAGATCATCAGTTTTAGAGCTAAAATTAGCATGTTTAAAGTGATTTTCATGCTTCCAGGGGCCCGGGAAGTGAATTAAATACCATTTGGAGGCATTTAATGTTCAAGCAAAAACAGGTGATTTTTGACAAAAGAGATAACACCCCCCATTACGTCATGCTTCAGAAAGGTGAAAAATGGTCCGTTTTGAAATATTTTATTTTTGAACGTCAGTTGACATTTGTAGGTAGATCATCAGTTCTAGAGCTAAAATTAGCATGTTTAAAGTGATTTTCATGCTTCCAGGGGCCCGGGAAGTGAATTAAATACCATTTGGAAGCATTTAATGTTCAAGCAAAAACAGGTGATTTTTGACAAAAGAGATAACACCCCCCCATTACGTCATGCTTCAGAAAGGTGAAAAATGGTCCGTTTTGAAATCTTTTATTTTTGAACGTCAGTTGACATTTGTAGGTAGATCATCAGTTCTAGAGCTAAAATTAGCATGTTTAAAGTGATTTTCATGCTTCCAGGGTCCTGGGAAGTGAATTAAATACCATTTGGAGGCATTTAATGTTCAAGCAAAAACAGGTGATTTTTGACAAAAGAGATAACACCCCCCATTACGTCATGCTTCAGAAAGGTGAAAAATGGTCAGTTTTCAAATGTTTTATTTTTGAATGTCAGTTGACATTTGTAGGTAGATCATCAGTTCTAGAGCTAAAATTAGCATGTTTAAAGTGATTTTCATGCTTCCAGGGGCCCGGGAAGTGAATTCAATACCATTTGGAGGCATTTAATGTTCAAGCAAAAACAGGTGATTTTTGACAAAAGAGATAACACCCCCCCATTACGTCATGCTTCAGAAAGGTAAAAAATGGTCCGTTTTCAAATGTTTTATTTTTGAACGTCAGTTCACATTTGTAGGTAGATCATCAGTTCTAGAGCTAAAATTAGCATGTTTAAAGTGATTTTCATGCTTCCAGGGGCCCGGGAAGTGAATTAAATACCATTTGGAGGCATTTAATGTTAAAGCAAAAACAGGTGATTTTTGACAAAAGAGATAACACCCCCCCATTACGTCATGCTTCAGAAAGGTGAAAAATGGTCCGTTCTTAAATGTTTTATTTTTGAACGTCAGTTCACATTTGTAGGTAGATCATCAGTTTAAGAGCTAAAATTAGCATGTTTAAAGTGATTTTCATGCTTCCAGGGGCCCGGGAAGTGAATTAAATACCATTTGGAGACATTTAATGTTCAAGCAAAAACAGGTGATTTTTGACAAAAGAGCTAACACCCCCCATTACGTCATGCTTCAGAAAGGTGAACAATGGTCCGTTTTCAAATGTTTTATTTTTGAACGTCAGTTCACATTTGTAGGTAGATCATCAGTTTAAGAGCTAAAATTAGCATGTTGAAAGTGATTTTCATGCTTCCAGGGGCCCTAAACACAAGATTTGTGGAATGGTTAAAAGTGAATGAAAATGGCCAATTTACTCAGTCTGAGGTCTCAAAAAGTGTTTCTTCACCCCGGGAAGTGAATTAAATACCATTTGGAGGCATTTAATGTTCAAGCAAAAACAGGTGATTTTTGACAAAAGAGATAACACCCCCCCATTACGTCATGCTTCAGAAAGGTGAAAAATGGTCCGTTTTCAAATGTTTTATTTTTGAACGTCAGTTCACATTTATAGGTAGATCATCAGTTCTAGAGCTAAAATTAGCATGTTTAAAGTGATTTTCATGCTTCCAGGGGCCTGGGAAGTGAATTAAATACCATTTGGAGGCATTTAATGTTCAAGCAAAAACAGGTGATTTTTGACAAAAGAGATAACACCCCCCATTACGTCATGCTTCAGAAAGGTGAAAAATGGTCAGTTTTCAAATGTTTTATTTTTGAACGTCAGTTCACATTTGTAGGTAGATCATCAGTTTTAGAGCTAAAATTAGCATTTTTAAAGTGATTTTCATGCTTCCAGGGGCCCAGGAAGTGAATTAAATACCATTTGGAGGCATTTAATGTTCAAGCAAAAACAGGTGATTTTTGACAAAAGAGATAACACCCCCCATTACGTCATGCTTCAGAAAGGTGAAAAATGGTCCGTTTTCAAATGTTTTATTTTTGAACGTCAGTTCACATTTATAGGTAGATCATCAGTTCTAGAGCTAAAATTAGCATGTTTAAAGTGATTTTCATGCTTCCAGGGGCCTGGGAAGTGAATTAAATACCATTTGGAGGCATTTAATGTTCAAGCAAAAACAGGTGATTTTTGACAAAAGAGATAACACCCCCCATTACGTCATGCTTCAGAAAGGTGAAAAATGGTCCGTTTTCAAATGTTTTATTTTTGTACGTCAGTTCACATTTGTAGGTAGATCATCAGTTTTAGAGCTAAAATTAGCATTTTTAAAGTGATTTTCATGCTTCCAGGGGCCCAGGAAGTGAATTAAATACCATTTGGAGGCATTTAATGTTCAAGCAAAAACAGGTGATTTTTGACAAAAGAGATAACACCCCCCATTACGTCATGCTTCAGAAAGGTGAAAAATGGTCAGTTTTCAAATGTTTTATTTTTGAACGTCAGTTGACATTTGTAGGTAGATCATCAGTTCTAGAGCTAAAATTAGCATGTTTAAAGTGATTTTCATGCTTCCAGGGGCCCGGGAAGTGAATTAAATACCATTTGGAGGCATTTAATGTTCAAGCAAAAACAGGTGATTTTTGACAAAAGAGATAACACCCCCCCATTACGTCATGCTTCAGAAAGGTGAAAAATTGTCCGTTTTCAAATGTTTTATTTTTGAACGTCAGTTCACATTTGTAGGTAGATCATCAGTATAAGAGCTAAAATTAGCATGTTTAAAGTGATTTTCATGCTTCCAGGGGCCCGGGAAGTGAATTAAATACCATTTGGAGACATTTAATGTTCAAGCAAAAACAGGTGATTTTTGACAAAAGAGCTAACACCCCCCCATTACGTCATGCTTCAGAAAGGTGAACAATGGTCCGTTTTCAAATGTTTTATTTTTGAACGTCAGTTCACATTTGTAGGTAGATCATCAGTTTAAGAGCTAAAATTAGCATGTTTAAAGTGATTTTCATGCTTCCAGGGGCCCTAAACACAAGATTTGTGGAATGGTTAAAAGTGAATGAAAATGGCCAATTTACTCAGTCTGAGGTCTCAAAAAGTGTTTCTTCACCCCGGGAAGTGAATTAAATACCATTTGGAGGCATTTAATGTTCAAGCAAAAACAGGGGATTTTTGACAAAAGAGATAACACCCCCCCCATTACGTCATGCTTCAGAAAGGTGAAAAATGGTCCGTTTTCAAATGTTTTATTTTTGAACGCCAGTTCACATTTGTAGGTAGATCATCAGTTTTAGAGCTAAAATTAGCATGTTTAAAGTGATTTTCATGCTTCCAGGGGCCCGGGAAGTGAATTAAATACCATTTGGAGGCATTTAATGTTCAAGCAAAAACAGGTGATTTTTGACAAAAGAGATAACACCCCCCCATTACGTCATGCTTCAGAAAGGTGAAAAATGGTCCGTTTTGAAATCTTTTATTTTTGAACGTCAGTTGACATTTGTAGGTAGATCATCAGTTCTAGAGCTAAAATTAGCATGTTTAAAGTGATTTTCATGCTTCCAGGGGCCCAGGAAGTGAATTAAATTCCATTTGGAGGCATTTCATGTTCAAGCAAAAACAGGTGATTTTTGACAAAAGAGATGACACCCCCCCATTACGTCATGCTTCAGAAAGGTGAAAAATGGTCAGTTTTGAAATGTTTTATTTTTGAACGTCAGTTGACATTTGTAGGTAGATCATCAGTTCTAGAGCTAAAATTAGCATGTTTAAAGTGATTTGCATGCTTCCAGGGGCCCGGGAAGTGAATTAAATACCATTTGGAGGCATTTAATGTTCAAGCAAAAACAGGTGATTTTTGACAAAAGAGATAACACCCCCCATTACGTCATGCTTCAGAAAGGTGAAAAATGGTCCGTTTTCAAATGTTTAATTTTTGAACGTCAGTTCACATTTGTAGGTAGATCATCAGTTTTAGAGCTAAAATTAGCATGTTTAAAGTGATTTTCATGCTTCCAGGGGCCCGGGAAGTGAATTAAATACCATTTGGAGGCATTTAATGTTCAAGCAAAAACAGGGGATTTTTGACAAAAGAGATAACACCCCCCATTACGTCATGCTTCAGAAAGGTGAAAAATGGTCCGTTTTCAAATGTTTTATTTTTGAACGTCAGTTCACATTTATAGGTAGATCATCAGTTTAAGAGCTAAAATTAGCATGTTTAAAGTGATTTTCATGCTTCCAGGGGCCCGGGAAGTGAATTAAATACCATTTGGAGGCATTTAATGTTCAAGCAAAAACAGGTGATTTTTGACAAAAGAGATAACACCCCCCCATTACGTCATGCTTCAGAAAGGTGAAAAATGGTCCGTTTTGAAATCTTTTATTTTTGAACGTCAGTTGACATTTGTAGGTAGATCATCAGTTCTAGAGCTAAAATTAGCATGTTTAAAGTGATTTTCATGCTTCCAGGGGCCTGGGAAGTGAATTAAATACCATTTGGAGGCATTTAATGTTCAAGCAAAAACAGGTGATTTTTGACAAAAGAGATAACACCCCCCATTACGTCATGCTTCAGAAAGGTGAAAAATGGTCAGTTTTCAAATGTTTTATTTTTGAACGTCAGTTGACATTTGTAGGTAGATCATCAGTTCTAGAGCTAAAATTAGCATGTTTAAAGTGATTTTCATGCTTCCAGGGGCCCGGGAAGTGAATTAAATACCATTTGGAGGCATTTAATGTTCAAGCAAAAACAGGTGATTTTTGACAAAAGAGATAACACCCCCCCATTAGGTCATGCTTCAGAAAGGTGAAAAATGGTCCGTTTTCAAATGTTTTATTTTTGAACGCCAGTTCACATTTGTAGCTAGATCATCAGTTTTAGAGCTAAAATTAGCATGTTTAAAGTGGTTTTCATGCTTCCAGGGGCCCTAACCACAAGATTTGTGGAATGGGTAAAGGTGCATGAAAATGGCCAATTTACTCACTCTGAGGTCTCAAAAAGTGTTTCTTCACCCCGGGAAGTGATTTAAATACCATTTGGAGGCATTTAATATTCAAGCAAAAACAGGGGACTTTTTACAAAAGAGATAACACCACCCCATTACGTCATGCTTCAGAAAGGTGAAAAATGGTCCGTTTTCAAATGTTTTATTTTTTAAAGTCAGTTGACATTTGTAGGTAGATCATCAGTTTTAGAGCTAAAATTAGCATGTTTAAAGTGATTTTCATGCTTCCAGGGGCCCAGGAAGTGAATTAAATACCATTTGGAGGCATTTAATTGTTCAAGCAAAAACAGGTGATTTTTGACAAAAGAGATAACACCCCCCCATTACGTCATGCTTCAGAAAGGTGAAAAATGGTCAGTTTTGAAATGTTTTATTTTTTAAAGTCAGTTGACATTTGTAGGTAGATCATCAGTTCTAGAGCTAAAATTAGCATGTTTAAAGTGATTTTCATGCTTCCAGGGGCCCGGGAAGTGAATTAAATACCATTTGGAGGCATTTAATGTTCAAGCAAAAACAGGTGATTTTTGACAAAAGAGATAACCCCCCCCTATTACGTCATGCTTCAGAAAGGTGAAAAATGGTCCGTTTTGAAATGTTTTATTTTTGAACGTCAGTTGACATTTGTAGGTAGATCATCAGTTTAAGAGCTAAAATTAGCATGTTTAAAGTGATTTTCATGCTTCCAGGGGCCCGGGAAGTGAATTAAATACCATTTGGAGGCATTTAATGTTCAAGCAAAAACAGGGGATTTTTGACAAAAGAGATAACACCCCCCCATTACGTCATGCTTCAGAAAGGTGAAAAATTGTCAGTTTTCAAATGTTTTATTTTTGAACGCCAGTTCACATTTGTAGGTAGATCATCAGTTTTAGAGCTAAAATTAGCATGTTTAAAGTGATTTTCATGCTTCCAGGGGCCCGGGAAGTGAATTAAATACCATTTGGAGGCATTTAATGTTCAAGCAAAAACAGGTGATTTTTGACAAAAGAGATAACACCCCCCATTACGTCATGCTTCAGAAAGGTGAAAAATGGTCCGTTTTGAAATATTTTATTTTTGAACGTCAGTTGACATTTGTAGGTAGATCATCAGTTCTAGAGCTAAAATTAGCATGTTTAAAGTGATTTTCATGCTTCCAGGGGCCCGGGAAGTGAATTAAATACCATTTGGAAGCATTTAATGTTCAAGCAAAAACAGGTGATTTTTGACAAAAGAGATAACACCCCCCCATTACGTCATGCTTCAGAAAGGTGAAAAATGGTCCGTTTTGAAATCTTTTATTTTTGAACGTCAGTTGACATTTGTAGGTAGATCATCAGTTCTAGAGCTAAAATTAGCATGTTTAAAGTGATTTTCATGCTTCCAGGGTCCTGGGAAGTGAATTAAATACCATTTGGAGGCATTTAATGTTCAAGCAAAAACAGGTGATTTTTGACAAAAGAGATAACACCCCCCATTACGTCATGCTTCAGAAAGGTGAAAAATGGTCAGTTTTCAAATGTTTTATTTTTGAACGTCAGTTGACATTTGTAGGTAGATCATCAGTTCTAGAGCTAAAATTAGCATGTTTAAAGTGATTTTCATGCTTCCAGGGGCCCGGGAAGTGAATTAAATACAATTTGGGGGCATTCAATGTTCAAGCAAAAACAGGTGATTTTTGACAAAAGAGATAACACCCCCCCATTACGTCATGCTTCAGAAAGGTGAAAAATGGTCCGTTTTCAAATGTTTTATTTTTGAACGTCAGTTCACATTTGTAGGTAGATCATCAGTTTTAGAGCTAAAATTAGCATTTTTAAAGTGATTTTCATGCTTCCAGGGGCAAAGGAAGTGAATTAAATACCATTTGGAGGCATTTAATGTTCAAGCAAAAACAGGTGATTTTTGACAAAAGAGATAACACCCCCCATTACGTCATGCTTCAGAAAGGTGAAAAATGGTCAGTTTTCAAATGTTTTATTTTTGAATGTCAGTTGACATTTGTAGGTAGATCATCAGTTCTAGAGCTAAAATTAGCATGTTTAAAGTGATTTTCATGCTTCCAGGGGCCCGGGAAGTGAATTAAATACCATTTGGAGGCATTTAATGTTCAAGCAAAAACAGGTGATTTTTGACAAAAGAGATAACACCCCCCCATTACGTCATGCTTCAGAAAGGTAAAAAATGGTCCGTTTTCAAATGTTTTATTTTTGAACGTCAGTTCACATTTGTAGGTAGATCATCAGTTCTAGAGCTAAAATTAGCATGTTTAAAGTGATTTTCATGCTTCCAGGGGCCCGGTAAGTGAATTAAATACCATTTGGAGGCATTTAATGTTAAAGCAAAAACAGGTGATTTTTGACAAAAGAGATAACACCCCCCCATTACGTCATGCTTCAGAAAGGTGAAAAATGGTCCGTTTTCAAATGTTTTATTTTTGAACGTCAGTTCACATTTGTAGGTAGATCATCAGTTTAAGAGCTAAAATTAGCATGTTTAATGTGATTTTCATGCTTCCAGGGGCCCTAAACACAAGATTTGTGGAATGGTTAAAAGTGAATGAAAATGGCCAATTTACTCAGTCTGAGGTCTCAAAAAGTGTTTCTTCACCCCGGGAAGTGAATTAAATACCATTTGGAGGCATTTAATGTTCAAGCAAAAACAGGTGATTTTTGACAAAAGAGATAACACCCCCCCATTACGTCATGCTTCAGAAAGGTGAAAAATGGTCCGTTTTCAAATGTTTTATTTTTGAACGTCAGTTCACATTTATAGGTAGATCATCAGTTCTAGAGCTAAAATTAGCATGTTTAAAGTGATTTTCATGCTTCCAGGGGCCTGGGAAGTGAATTAAATACCATTTGGAGGCATTTAATGTTCAAGCAAAAACAGGTGATTTTTGACAAAAGAGATAACACCCCCCATTACGTCATGCTTCAGAAAGGTGAAAAATGGTCAGTTTTCAAATGTTTTATTTTTGAACGTCAGTTCACATTTGTAGGTAGATCATCAGTTTTAGAGCTAAAATTAGCATTTTTAAAGTGATTTTCATGCTTCCAGGGGCCCAGGAAGTGAATTAAATACCATTTGGAGGCATTTAATGTTCAAGCAAAAACAGGTGATTTTTGACAAAAGAGATAACACCCCCCATTACGTCATGCTTCAGAAAGGTGAAAAATGGTCCGTTTTCAAATGTTTTATTTTTGAACGTCAGTTCACATTTATAGGTAGATCATCAGTTCTAGAGCTAAAATTAGCATGTTTAAAGTGATTTTCATGCTTCCAGGGGCCTGGGAAGTGAATTAAATACCATTTGGAGGCATTTAATGTTCAAGCAAAAACAGGTGATTTTTGACAAAAGAGATAACACCCCCCATTACGTCATGCTTCAGAAAGGTGAAAAATGGTCCGTTTTCAAATGTTTTATTTTTGTACGTCAGTTCACATTTGTAGGTAGATCATCAGTTTTAGAGCTAAAATTAGCATTTTTAAAGTGATTTTCATGCTTCCAGGGGCCCAGGAAGTGAATTAAATACCATTTGGAGGCATTTAATGTTCAAGCAAAACAGGTGATTTTTGACAAAAGAGATAACACCCCCCATTACGTCATGCTTCAGAAAGGTGAAAAATGGTCAGTTTTCAAATGTTTTATTTTTGAACGTCAGTTGACATTTGTAGGTAGATCATCAGTTCTAGAGCTAAAATTAGCATGTTTAAAGTGATTTTCATGCTTCCAGGGGCCCGGGAAGTGAATTAAATACCATTTGGAGGCATTTAATGTTCAAGCAAAAACAGGTGATTTTTGACAAAAGAGATAACACCCCCCCATTACGTCATGCTTCAGAAAGGTGAAAAATTGTCCGTTTTCAAATGTTTTATTTTTGAACGTCAGTTCACATTTGTAGGTAGATCATCAGTATAAGAGCTAAAATTAGCATGTTTAAAGTGATTTTCATGCTTCCAGGGGCCCAGGAAGTGAATTAAATACCATTTGGAGACATTTAATGTTCAAGCAAAAACAGGTGATTTTTGACAAAAGAGCTAACACCCCCCCATTACGTCATGCTTCAGAAAGGTGAACAATGGTCCGTTTTCAAATGTTTTATTTTTGAACGTCAGTTCACATTTGTAGGTAGATCATCAGTTTAAGAGCTAAAATTAGCATGTTTAAAGTGATTTTCATGCTTCCAGGGGCCCTAAACACAAGATTTGTGGAATGGTTAAAAGTGAATGAAAATGGCCAATTTACTCAGTCTGAGGTCTCAAAAAGTGTTTCTTCACCCCGGGAAGTGAATTAAATACCATTTGGAGGCATTTAATGTTCAAGCAAAAACAGGGGATTTTTGACAAAAGAGATAACACCCCCCCCATTACGTCATGCTTCAGAAAGGTGAAAAATGGTCCGTTTTCAAATGTTTTATTTTTGAACGCCAGTTCACATTTGTAGGTAGATCATCAGTTTTAGAGCTAAAATTAGCATGTTTAAAGTGATTTTCATGCTTCCAGGGGCCCGGAAGTGAATTAAATACCATTTGGAGGCATTTAATGTTCAAGCAAAAACAGGTGATTTTTGACAAAAGAGATAACACCCCCCATTACGTCATGCTTCAGAAAGGTGAAAAATGGTCCGTTTTGAAATGTTTTATTTTTGAACGTCAGTTGACATTTGTAGGTAGATCATCAGTTCTAGAGCTAAAATTAGCATGTTTAAAGTGATTTTCATGCTTCCAGGGGCCCGGGAAGTGAATTAAATACCATTTGGAGGCATTTAATGTTCAAGCAAAAACAGGTGATTTTTGACAAAAGAGATAACACCCCCCCATTACGTCATGCTTCAGAAAGGTGAAAAATGGTCCGTTTTGAAATGTTTTATTTTTGAACATCAGTTGACATTTGTAGGTAGATCATCAGTTCTAGAGCTAAAATTAGCATGTTTAAAGTGATTTTCATGCTTCCAGGGGCCTGGGAAGTGAATTAAATACCATTTGGAGGCATTTAATGTTCAAGCAAAAACAGGTGATTTTTGACAAAAGAGATAACACCCCCCATTACGTCATGCTTCAGAAAGGTGAAAAATGGTCAGTTTTCAAATGTTTTATTTTTGAACGTCAGTTGACATTTGTAGGTAGATCATCAGTTCTAGAGCTAAAATTAGCATGTTTAAAGTGATTTTCATGCTTCCAGGGGCCCGGGAAGTGAATTAAATACAATTTGGGGGCATTCAATGTTCAAGCAAAAACAGGTGATTTTTGACAAAAGAGATAACACCCCCCCCATTATGTCATGCTTCAGAAAGGTGAAAAATGGTCCGTTTTCAAATGTTTTATTTTTGAACGTCAGTTCACATTTGTAGGTAGATCATCAGTTTTAGAGCTAAAATTAGCATTTTTAAAGTGATTTTCATGCTTCCAGGGGCCCAGGAAGTGAATTAAATACCATTTGGAGGCATTTAATGTTCAAGCAAAAACAGGTGATTTTTGACAAAAGAGATAACACCCCCCATTACGTCATGCTTCAGAAAGGTGAAAAATGGTCAGTTTTCAAATGTTTTATTTTTGAATGTCAGTTGACATTTGTAGGTAGATCATCAGTTCTAGAGCTAAAATTAGCATGTTTAAAGTGATTTTCATGCTTCCAGGGGCCCGGGAAGTGAATTAAATACCATTTGGAGGCCTTTAATGTTCAAGCAAAAACAGGTGATTTTTGACAAAAGAGATAACACCCCCCCATTACGTCATGCTTCAGAAAGGTGAAAAATGGTCGGTTTTGAAATGTTTTATTTTTGAACGTCAGTTGACATTTGTAGGTAGATCATCAGTTCTAGAGCTAAAATTAGCATGTTTAACGTGATTTTCATGCTTCCAGGGGCCCGGGAAGTGAATTAAATACCATTTGGAGGCATTTAATGTTCAAGCAAAAACAGGTGATTTTGACAAAAGAGATAACACCCCCCCATTACGTCATGCTTCAGAAAGGTGAAAAATGGTCCGTTTTCAAATGTTTTATTTTTGAACGTCAGTTCACATTTGTAGGTAGATCATCAGTATAAGAGCTAAAATTAGCATGTTTAAAGTGATTTTCATGCTTCCAGGGGCCCGGGAAGTGAATTAAATACCATTTGGAGACATTTAATGTTCAAGCAAAAACAGGTGATTTTTGACAAAAGAGCTAACACCCCCCCATTACGTCATGCTTCAGAAAGGTGAACAATGGTCAGTTTTCAAATGTTTTATTTTTGAACGTCAGTTCACATTTGTAGGTAGATCATCAGTTTAAGAGCTAAAATTAGCATGTTTAAAGTGATTTTCATGCTTCCAGGGGCCCTAAACACAAGATTTGTGGAATGGTTAAAAGTGAATGAAAATGGCCAATTTACTCAGTCTGAGGTCTCAAAAAGTGTTTCTTCACCCCGGGAAGTGAATTAAATACCATTTGGAGGCATTTAATGTTCAAGCAAAAACAGGTGATTTTTGACAAAAGAGATAACACCCCCCCATTACGTCATGCTTCAGAAAGGTGAAAAATTGTCCGTTTTCAAATGTTTTATTTTTGAACGTCAGTTCACATTTGTAGGTAGATCATCAGTATAAGAGCTAAAATTAGCATGTTTAAAGTGATTTTCATGCTTCCAGGGGCCCGGGAAGTGAATTAAATACCATTTGGAGACATTTAATGTTCAAGCAAAAACAGGTGATTTTTGACAAAAGAGCTAACACCCCCCCATTACGTCATGCTTCAGAAAGGTGAACAATGGTCCGTTTTCAAATGTTTTATTTTTGAACGTCAGTTCACATTTGTAGGTAGATCATCAGTTTAAGAGCTAAAATTAGCATGTTTAAAGTGATTTTCATGCTTCCAGGGGCCCTAAACGCAAGATTTGTGGAATGGTTAAAAGTGAATGAAAATGGCCAATTTACTCAGTCTGAGGTCTCAAAAAGTGTTTCTTCACCCCGGGAAGTGAATTAAATACCATTTGGAGGCATTTAATGTTCAAGCAAAAACAGGGGATTTTTGACAAAAGAGATAACACCCCCCCCATTACGTCATGCTTCAGAAAGGTGAAAAATGGTCCGTTTTCAAATGTTTTATTTTTGAACGCCAGTTCACATTTGTAGGTAGATCATCAGTTTTAGAGCTAAAATTAGCATGTTTAAAGTGATTTTCATGCTTCCAGGGGCCCGGAAGTGAATTAAATACCATTTGGAGGCATTTAATGTTCAAGCAAAAACAGGTGATTTTTGACAAAAGAGATAACACCCCCCATTACGTCATGCTTCAGAAAGGTGAAAAATGGTCCGTTTTGAAATGTTTTATTTTTGAACGTCAGTTGACATTTGTAGGTAGATCATCAGTTCTAGAGCTAAAATTAGCATGTTTAAAGTGATTTTCATGCTTCCAGGGGCCCGGGAAGTGAATTAAATATCATTTGGAGGCATTTAATGTTCAAGCAAAAACAGGTGATTTTTGACAAAAGAGATAACACCCCCCCATTACGTCATGCTTCAGAAAGGTGAAAAATGGTCCGTTTTGAAATGTTTTATTTTTGAACATCAGTTGACATTTGTAGGTAGATCATCAGTTCTAGAGCTAAAATTAGCATGTTTAAAGTGATTTTCATGCTTCCAGGGGCCTGGGAAGTGAATTAAATACCATTTGGAGGCATTTAATGTTCAAGCAAAAACAGGTGATTTTTGACAAAAGAGATAACACCCCCCATTACGTCATGCTTCAGAAAGGTGAAAAATGGTCAGTTTTCAAATGTTTTATTTTTGAACGTCAGTTGACATTTGCAGGTAGATCATCAGTTCTAGAGCTAAAATTAGCATGTTTAAAGTGATTTTCATGCTTCCAGGGGCCCGGGAAGTGAATTAAATACAATTTGGGGGCATTCAATGTTCAAGCAAAAACAGGTGATTTTTGACAAAAGAGATAACACCCCCCCATTACGTCATGCTTCAGAAAGGTGAAAAATGGTCCGTTTTGAAATCTTTTATTTTTGAACGTCAGTTGACATTTGTAGGTAGATCATCAGTTCTAGAGCTAAAATTAGCATGTTTAAAGTGATTTTCATGCTTCCAGGGTCCTGGGAAGTGAATTAAATACCATTTGGAGGCATTTAATGTTAAAGCAAAAACAGGTGATTTTTGACAAAAGAGATAACACCCCCCCATTACGTCATGCTTCAGAAAGGTGAAAAATGGTCCGTTTTTAAATGTTTTATTTTTGAACGTCAGTTCACATTTGTAGGTAGATCATCAGTTCTAGAGCTAAAATTAGCATGTTTAAAGTGATTTTCATGCTTCCAGGGGCCCGGGAAGTGAATTCAATACCATTTGGAGGCATTTAATGTTCAAGCAAAAACAGGTGATTTTTGACAAAAGAGATAACACCCCCCCATTACGTCATGCTTCAGAAAGGTAAAAAATGGTCCGTTTTCAAATGTTTTATTTTTGAACGTCAGTTCACATTTGTAGGTAGATCATCAGTTCTAGAGCTAAAATTAGCATGTTTAAAGTGATTTTCATGCTTCCAGGGGCCCGGGAAGTGAATTAAATACCATTTGGAGGCATTTAATGTTAAAGCAAAAACAGGTGATTTTTGACAAAAGAGATAACACCCCCCCATTACGTCATGCTTCAGAAAGGTGAAAAATGGTCCGTTTTTAAATGTTTTATTTTTGAACGTCAGTTCACATTTGTAGGTAGATCATCAGTTTAAGAGCTAAAATTAGCATGTTTAAAGTGATTTTCATGCTTCCAGGGGCCCGGGAAGTGAATTAAATACCATTTGGAGACATTTAATGTTCAAGCAAAAACAGGTGATTTTTGACAAAAGAGCTAACACCCCCCATTACGTCATGCTTCAGAAAGGTGAACAATGGTCCGTTTTCAAATGTTTTATTTTTGAACGTCAGTTCACATTTGTAGGTAGATCATCAGTTTAAGAGCTAAAATTAGCATGTTGAAAGTGATTTTCATGCTTCCAGGGGCCCTAAACACAAGATTTGTGGAATGGTTAAAAGTGAATGAAAATGGCCAATTTACTCAGTCTGAGGTCTCAAAAAGTGTTTCTTCACCCCGGGAAGTGAATTAAATACCATTTGGAGGCATTTAATGTTCAAGCAAAAACAGGTGATTTTTGACAAAAGAGATAACACCCCCCCATTACGTCATGCTTCAGAAAGGTGAAAAATGGTCCGTTTTCAAATGTTTTATTTTTGAACGTCAGTTCACATTTATAGGTAGATCATCAGTTCTAGAGCTAAAATTAGCATGTTTAAAGTGATTTTCATGCTTCCAGGGGCCTGGGAAGTGAATTAAATACCATTTGGAGGCATTTAATGTTCAAGCAAAAACAGGTGATTTTTGACAAAAGAGATAACACCCCCCATTACGTCATGCTTCAGAAAGGTGAAAAATGGTCAGTTTTCAAATGTTTTATTTTTGAACGTCAGTTCACATTTGTAGGTAGATCATCAGTTTTAGAGCTAAAATTAGCATTTTTAAAGTGATTTTCATGCTTCCAGGGGCCCAGGAAGTGAATTAAATACCATTTGGAGGCATTTAATGTTCAAGCAAAAACAGGTGATTTTTGACAAAAGAGATAACACCCCCCATTACGTCATGCTTCAGAAAGGTGAAAAATGGTCCGTTTTCAAATGTTTTATTTTTGAACGTCAGTTCACATTTATAGGTAGATCATCAGTTCTAGAGCTAAAATTAGCATGTTTAAAGTGATTTTCATGCTTCCAGGGGCCTGGGAAGTGAATTAAATATCATTTGGAGGCATTTAATGTTCAAGCAAAAACAGGTGATTTTTGACAAAAGAGATAACACCCCCCATTACGTCATGCTTCAGAAAGGTGAAAAATGGTCCGTTTTCAAATGTTTTATTTTTGTACGTCAGTTCACATTTGTAGGTAGATCATCAGTTTTAGAGCTAAAATTAGCATTTTTAAAGTGATTTTCATGCTTCCAGGGGCCCAGGAAGTGAATTAAATACCATTTGGAGGCATTTAATGTTCAAGCAAAAACAGGTGATTTTTGACAAAAGAGATAACACCCCCCATTACGTCATGCTTCAGAAAGGTGAAAAATGGTCAGTTTTCAAATGTTTTATTTTTGAACGTCAGTTGACATTTGTAGGTAGATCATCAGTTCTAGAGCTAAAATTAGCATGTTTAAAGTGATTTTCATGCTTCCAGGGGCCCGGGAAGTGAATTAAATACCATTTGGAGGCATTTAATGTTCAAGCAAAAACAGGTGATTTTTGACAAAAGAGATAACACCCCCCCATTACGTCATGCTTCAGAAAGGTGAAAAATTGTCCGTTTTCAAATGTTTTATTTTTGAACGTCAGTTCACATTTGTAGGTAGATCATCAGTATAAGAGCTAAAATTAGCATGTTTAAAGTGATTTTCATGCTTCCAGGGGCCCGGGAAGTGAATTAAATACCATTTGGAGACATTTAATGTTCAAGCAAAAACAGGTGATTTTTGACAAAAGAGCTAACACCCCCCCATTACGTCATGCTTCAGAAAGGTGAACAATGGTCCGTTTTCAAATGTTTTATTTTTGAACGTCAGTTCACATTTGTAGGTAGATCATCAGTTTAAGAGCTAAAATTAGCATGTTTAAAGTGATTTTCATGCTTCCAGGGGCCCTAAACACAAGATTTGTGGAATGGTTAAAAGTGAATGAAAATGGCCAATTTACTCAGTCTGAGGTCTCAAAAAGTGTTTCTTCACCCCGGGAAGTGAATTAAATACCATTTGGAGGCATTTAATGTTCAAGCAAAAACAGGGGATTTTTGACAAAAGAGATAACACCCCCCCCATTACGTCATGCTTCAGAAAGGTGAAAAATGGTCCGTTTTCAAATGTTTTATTTTTGAACGCCAGTTCACATTTGTAGGTAGATCATCAGTTTTAGAGCTAAAATTAGCATGTTTAAAGTGATTTTCATGCTTCCAGGGGCCCGGGAAGTGAATTAAATACCATTTGGAGGCATTTAATGTTCAAGCAAAAACAGGTGATTTTTGACAAAAGAGATAACACCCCCCCATTACATCATGCTTCAGAAAGGTGAAAAATGGTCTGTTTTCAAATGTTTATTTTTGAACGCCAGTTCACATTTGTAGGTAGATCATCAGTTTTAGAGCTAAAATTAGCATTTTTAAAGTGATTTTCATGCTTCCAGGGGCAAAGGAAGTGAATTAAATACCATTTGGAGGCATTTAATGTTCAAGCAAAAACAGGTGATTTTTGACAAAAGAGATAACACCCCCCATTCCGTCATGCTTCAGAAAGGTGAAAAATGGTCAGTTTTCAAATGTTTTATTTTTGAATGTCAGTTGACATTTGTAGGTAGATCATCAGTTCTAGAGCTAAAATTAGCATGTTTAAAGTGATTTTCATGCTTCCAGGGGCCCGGGAAGTGAATTAAATACCATTTGGAGGCATTTAATGTTCAAGCAAAAACAGGTGATTTTTGACAAAAGAGATAACACCCCCCATTACGTCATGCTTCAGAAAGGTAAAAAATGGTCCGTTTTCAAATGTTTTATTTTTGAACGTCAGTTCACATTTGTAGGTAGATCATCAGTTCTAGAGCTAAAATTAGCATGTTTAAAGTGATTTTCATGCTTCCAGGGGCCCGGGAAGTGAATTAAATACCATTTGGAGGCATTTAATGTTAAAGCAAAAACAGGTGATTTTTGACAAAAGAGATAACACCCCCCCCATTACGTCATGCTTCAGAAAGGTGAAAAATGGTCCGTTTTCAAATGTTTTATTTTTGAACGTCAGTTCACATTTGTAGGTAGATCATCAGTTTAAGAGCTAAAATTAGCATGTTTAAAGTGATTTTCATGCTTCCAGGGGCCCGGGAAGTGAATTAAATACCATTTGGAGACATTTAATGTTCAAGCAAAAACAGGTGATTTTTGACAAAAGAGCTAACACCCCCCCATTACGTCATGCTTCAGAAAGGTGAAAAATGGTCCGTTTTCAAATGTTTTATTTTTGAACGTCAGTTCACATTTGTAGGTAGATCATCAGTTTTAGAGCTAAAATTAGCATTTTTAAAGTGATTTTCATGCTTCCAGGGGCCCAGGAAGTGAATTAAATACCATTTGGAGGCATTTAATGTTCAAGCAAAAACAGGTGATTTTTGACAAAAGAGATGACACCCCCCCATTACGTCATGCTTCAGAAAGGTGAAAAATGGTCAGTTTTGAAATGTTTTATTTTTGAACGTCAGTTGACATTTGTAGGTAGATCATCAGTTCTAGAGCTAAAATTAGCATGTTTAAAGTGATTTGCATGCTTCCAGGGGCCCGGGAAGTGAATTAAATACCATTTGGAGGCATTTAATGTTCAAGCAAAAACAGGTGATTTTTGACAAAAGAGATAACACCCCCCATTACGTCATGCTTCAGAAAGGTGAAAAATGGTCCGTTTTCAAATGTTTAATTTTTGAACGTCAGTTCACATTTGTAGGTAGATCATCAGTTTTAGAGCTAAAATTAGCATGTTTAAAGTGATTTTCATGCTTCCAGGGGCCCGGGAAGTGAATTAAATACCATTTGGAGGCATTTAATGTTCAAGCAAAAACAGGGGATTTTTGACAAAAGAGATAACACCCCCCATTACGTCATGCTTCAGAAAGGTGAAAAATGGTCCGTTTTCAAATGTTTTATTTTTGAACGTCAGTTCACATTTATAGGTAGATCATCAGTTTAAGAGCTAAAATTAGCATGTTTAAAGTGATTTTCATGCTTCCAGGGGCCCGGGAAGTGAATTAAATACCATTTGGAGGCATTTAATGTTCAAGCAAAAACAGGTGATTTTTGACAAAAGAGATAACACCCCCCCATTACGTCATGCTTCAGAAAGGTGAAAAATGGTCCGTTTTGAAATCTTTTATTTTTGAACGTCAGTTGACATTTGTAGGTAGATCATCAGTTCTAGAGCTAAAATTAGCATGTTTAAAGTGATTTTCATGCTTCCAGGGGCCTGGGAAGTGAATTAAATACCATTTGGAGGCATTTAATGTTCAAGCAAAAACAGGTGATTTTTGACAAAAGAGATAACACCCCCCATTACGTCATGCTTCAGAAAGGTGAAAAATGGTCAGTTTTCAAATGTTTTATTTTTGAACGTCAGTTGACATTTGTAGGTAGATCATCAGTTCTAGAGCTAAAATTAGCATGTTTAAAGTGATTTTCATGCTTCCAGGGGCCCGGGAAGTGAATTAAATACCATTTGGAGGCATTTAATGTTCAAGCAAAAACAGGTGATTTTTGACAAAAGAGATAACACCCCCCCATTACGTCATGCTTCAGAAAGGTGAAAAATGGTCCGTTTTCAAATGTTTTATTTTTGAACGCCAGTTCACATTTGTAGCTAGATCATCAGTTTTAGAGCTAAAATTAGCATGTTTAAAGTGGTTTTCATGCTTCCAGGGGCCCTAACCACAAGATTTGTGGAATGGGTAAAGGTGCATGAAAATGGCCAATTTACTCACTCTGAGGTCTCAAAAAGTGTTTCTTCACCCCGGGAAGTGATTTAAATACCATTTGGAGGCATTTAATATTCAAGCAAAAACAGGGGACTTTTTACAAAAGAGATAACACCACCCCATTACGTCATGCTTCAGAAAGGTGAAAAATGGTCCGTTTTCAAATGTTTTATTTTTTAAAGTCAGTTGACATTTGTAGGTAGATCATCAGTTTTAGAGCTAAAATTAGCATGTTTAAAGTGATTTTCATGCTTCCAGGGGCCCAGGAAGTGAATTAAATACCATTTGGAGGCATTTAATTGTTCAAGCAAAAACAGGTGATTTTTGACAAAAGAGATAACACCCCCCCATTACGTCATGCTTCAGAAAGGTGAAAAATGGTCAGTTTTGAAATGTTTTATTTTTTAAAGTCAGTTGACATTTGTAGGTAGATCATCAGTTCTAGAGCTAAAATTAGCATGTTTAAAGTGATTTTCATGCTTCCAGGGGCCCGGGAAGTGAATTAAATACCATTTGGAGGCATTTAATGTTCAAGCAAAAACAGGTGATTTTTGACAAAAGAGATAACCCCCCCCTATTACGTCATGCTTCAGAAAGGTGAAAAATGGTCCGTTTTGAAATGTTTTATTTTTGAACGTCAGTTGACATTTGTAGGTAGATCATCAGTTTAAGAGCTAAAATTAGCATGTTTAAAGTGATTTTCATGCTTCCAGGGGCCCGGGAAGTGAATTAAATACCATTTGGAGGCATTTAATGTTCAAGCAAAAACAGGGGATTTTTGACAAAAGAGATAACACCCCCCCCATTACGTCATGCTTCAGAAAGGTGAAAAATTGTCAGTTTTCAAATGTTTTATTTTTGAACGCCAGTTCACATTTGTAGGTAGATCATCAGTTTTAGAGCTAAAATTAGCATGTTTAAAGTGATTTTCATGCTTCCAGGGGCCCGGGAAGTGAATTAAATACCATTTGGAGGCATTTAATGTTCAAGCAAAAACAGGTGATTTTTGACAAAAGAGATAACACCCCCCATTACGTCATGCTTCAGAAAGGTGAAAAATGGTCCGTTTTGAAATATTTTATTTTTGAACGTCAGTTGACATTTGTAGGTAGATCATCAGTTCTAGAGCTAAAATTAGCATGTTTAAAGTGATTTTCATGCTTCCAGGGGCCCGGGAAGTGAATTAAATACCATTTGGAAGCATTTAATGTTCAAGCAAAAACAGGTGATTTTTGACAAAAGAGATAACACCCCCCCATTACGTCATGCTTCAGAAAGGTGAAAAATGGTCCGTTTTGAAATCTTTTATTTTTGAACGTCAGTTGACATTTGTAGGTAGATCATCAGTTCTAGAGCTAAAATTAGCATGTTTAAAGTGATTTTCATGCTTCCAGGGTCCTGGGAAGTGAATTAAATACCATTTGGAGGCATTTAATGTTCAAGCAAAAACAGGTGATTTTTGACAAAAGAGATAACACCCCCCATTACGTCATGCTTCAGAAAGGTGAAAAATGGTCAGTTTTCAAATGTTTTATTTTTGAACGTCAGTTGACATTTGTAGGTAGATCATCAGTTCTAGAGCTAAAATTAGCATGTTTAAAGTGATTTTCATGCTTCCAGGGGCCCGGGAAGTGAATTAAATACAATTTGGGGGCATTCAATGTTCAAGCAAAAACAGGTGATTTTTGACAAAAGAGATAACACCCCCCCATTACGTCATGCTTCAGAAAGGTGAAAAATGGTCCGTTTTCAAATGTTTTATTTTTGAACGTCAGTTCACATTTGTAGGTAGATCATCAGTTTTAGAGCTAAAATTAGCATTTTTAAAGTGATTTTCATGCTTCCAGGGGCAAAGGAAGTGAATTAAATACCATTTGGAGGCATTTAATGTTCAAGCAAAAACAGGTGATTTTTGACAAAAGAGATAACACCCCCCATTACGTCATGCTTCAGAAAGGTGAAAAATGGTCAGTTTTCAAATGTTTTATTTTTGAATGTCAGTTGACATTTGTAGGTAGATCATCAGTTCTAGAGCTAAAATTAGCATGTTTAAAGTGATTTTCATGCTTCCAGGGGCCCGGGAAGTGAATTAAATACCATTTGGAGGCATTTAATGTTCAAGCAAAAACAGGTGATTTTTGACAAAAGAGATAACACCCCCCCATTACGTCATGCTTCAGAAAGGTAAAAAATGGTCCGTTTTCAAATGTTTTATTTTTGAACGTCAGTTCACATTTGTAGGTAGATCATCAGTTCTAGAGCTAAAATTAGCATGTTTAAAGTGATTTTCATGCTTCCAGGGGCCCGGGAAGTGAATTAAATACCATTTGGAGGCATTTAATGTTAAAGCAAAAACAGGTGATTTTTGACAAAAGAGATAACACCCCCCCATTACGTCATGCTTCAGAAAGGTGAAAAATGGTCCGTTTTCAAATGTTTTATTTTTGAACGTCAGTTCACATTTGTAGGTAGATCATCAGTTTAAGAGCTAAAATTAGCATGTTTAATGTGATTTTCATGCTTCCAGGGGCCCTAAACACAAGATTTGTGGAATGGTTAAAAGTGAATGAAAATGGCCAATTTACTCAGTCTGAGGTCTCAAAAAGTGTTTCTTCACCCCGGGAAGTGAATTAAATACCATTTGGAGGCATTTAATGTTCAAGCAAAAACAGGTGATTTTTGACAAAAGAGATAACACCCCCCCATTACGTCATGCTTCAGAAAGGTGAAAAATGGTCCGTTTTCAAATGTTTTATTTTTGAACGTCAGTTCACATTTATAGGTAGATCATCAGTTCTAGAGCTAAAATTAGCATGTTTAAAGTGATTTTCATGCTTCCAGGGGCCTGGGAAGTGAATTAAATACCATTTGGAGGCATTTAATGTTCAAGCAAAAACAGGTGATTTTTGACAAAAGAGATAACACCCCCCATTACGTCATGCTTCAGAAAGGTGAAAAATGGTCAGTTTTCAAATGTTTTATTTTTGAACGTCAGTTCACATTTGTAGGTAGATCATCAGTTTTAGAGCTAAAATTAGCATTTTTAAAGTGATTTTCATGCTTCCAGGGGCCCAGGAAGTGAATTAAATACCATTTGGAGGCATTTAATGTTCAAGCAAAAACAGGTGATTTTTGACAAAAGAGATAACACCCCCCATTACGTCATGCTTCAGAAAGGTGAAAAATGGTCCGTTTTCAAATGTTTTATTTTTGAACGTCAGTTCACATTTATAGGTAGATCATCAGTTCTAGAGCTAAAATTAGCATGTTTAAAGTGATTTTCATGCTTCCAGGGGCCTGGGAAGTGAATTAAATACCATTTGGAGGCATTTAATGTTCAAGCAAAAACAGGTGATTTTTGACAAAAGAGATAACACCCCCCATTACGTCATGCTTCAGAAAGGTGAAAAATGGTCCGTTTTCAAATGTTTTATTTTTGTACGTCAGTTCACATTTGTAGGTAGATCATCAGTTTTAGAGCTAAAATTAGCATTTTTAAAGTGATTTTCATGCTTCCAGGGGCCCAGGAAGTGAATTAAATACCATTTGGAGGCATTTAATGTTCAAGCAAAACAGGTGATTTTTGACAAAAGAGATAACACCCCCCATTACGTCATGCTTCAGAAAGGTGAAAAATGGTCAGTTTTCAAATGTTTTATTTTTGAACGTCAGTTGACATTTGTAGGTAGATCATCAGTTCTAGAGCTAAAATTAGCATGTTTAAAGTGATTTTCATGCTTCCAGGGGCCCGGGAAGTGAATTAAATACCATTTGGAGGCATTTAATGTTCAAGCAAAAACAGGTGATTTTTGACAAAAGAGATAACACCCCCCCATTACGTCATGCTTCAGAAAGGTGAAAAATTGTCCGTTTTCAAATGTTTTATTTTTGAACGTCAGTTCACATTTGTAGGTAGATCATCAGTATAAGAGCTAAAATTAGCATGTTTAAAGTGATTTTCATGCTTCCAGGGGCCCGGGAAGTGAATTAAATACCATTTGGAGACATTTAATGTTCAAGCAAAAACAGGTGATTTTTGACAAAAGAGCTAACACCCCCCCATTACGTCATGCTTCAGAAAGGTGAACAATGGTCCGTTTTCAAATGTTTTATTTTTGAACGTCAGTTCACATTTGTAGGTAGATCATCAGTTTAAGAGCTAAAATTAGCATGTTTAAAGTGATTTTCATGCTTCCAGGGGCCCTAAACACAAGATTTGTGGAATGGTTAAAAGTGAATGAAAATGGCCAATTTACTCAGTCTGAGGTCTCAAAAAGTGTTTCTTCACCCCGGGAAGTGAATTAAATACCATTTGGAGGCATTTAATGTTCAAGCAAAAACAGGGGATTTTTGACAAAAGAGATAACACCCCCCCCATTACGTCATGCTTCAGAAAGGTGAAAAATGGTCCGTTTTCAAATGTTTTATTTTTGAACGCCAGTTCACATTTGTAGGTAGATCATCAGTTTTAGAGCTAAAATTAGCATGTTTAAAGTGATTTTCATGCTTCCAGGGGCCCGGAAGTGAATTAAATACCATTTGGAGGCATTTAATGTTCAAGCAAAAACAGGTGATTTTTGACAAAAGAGATAACACCCCCATTACGTCATGCTTCAGAAAGGTGAAAAATGGTCCGTTTTGAAATGTTTTATTTTTGAACGTCAGTTGACATTTGTAGGTAGATCATCAGTTCTAGAGCTAAAATTAGCATGTTTAAAGTGATTTTCATGCTTCCAGGGGCCCGGGAAGTGAATTAAATACCATTTGGAGGCATTTAATGTTCAAGCAAAAACAGGTGATTTTTGACAAAAGAGATAACACCCCCCCATTACGTCATGCTTCAGAAAGGTGAAAAATGGTCCGTTTTGAAATGTTTTATTTTTGAACATCAGTTGACATTTGCAGGTAGATCATCAGTTCTAGAGCTAAAATTAGCATGTTTAAAGTGATTTTCATGCTTCCAGGGGCCTGGGAAGTGAATTAAATACCATTTGGAGGCATTTAATGTTCAAGCAAAAACAGGTGATTTTTGACAAAAGAGATAACACCCCCCATTACGTCATGCTTCAGAAAGGTGAAAAATGGTCAGTTTTCAAATGTTTTATTTTTGAACGTCAGTTGACATTTGTAGGTAGATCATCAGTTCTAGAGCTAAAATTAGCATGTTTAAAGTGATTTTCATGCTTCCAGGGGCCCGGGAAGTGAATTAAATACAATTTGGGGGCATTCAATGTTCAAGCAAAAACAGGTGATTTTTGACAAAAGAGATAACACCCCCCCCATTATGTCATGCTTCAGAAAGGTGAAAAATGGTCCGTTTTCAAATGTTTTATTTTTGAACGTCAGTTCACATTTGTAGGTAGATCATCAGTTTTAGAGCTAAAATTAGCATTTTTAAAGTGATTTTCATGCTTCCAGGGGCCCAGGAAGTGAATTAAATACCATTTGGAGGCATTTAATGTTCAAGCAAAAACAGGTGATTTTTGACAAAAGAGATAACACCCCCCATTACGTCATGCTTCAGAAAGGTGAAAAATGGTCAGTTTTCAAATGTTTTATTTTTGAATGTCAGTTGACATTTGTAGGTAGATCATCAGTTCTAGAGCTAAAATTAGCATGTTTAAAGTGATTTTCATGCTTCCAGGGGCCCGGGAAGTGAATTAAATACCATTTGGAGGCCTTTAATGTTCAAGCAAAAACAGGTGATTTTTGACAAAAGAGATAACACCCCCCCATTACGTCATGCTTCAGAAAGGTGAAAAATGGTCCGTTTTGAAATGTTTTATTTTTGAACGTCAGTTGACATTTGTAGGTAGATCATCAGTTCTAGAGCTAAAATTAGCATGTTTAACGTGATTTTCATGCTTCCAGGGGCCCGGGAAGTGAATTAAATACCATTTGGAGGCATTTAATGTTCAAGCAAAAACAGGTGATTTTTGACAAAAGAGATAACACCCCCCCATTACGTCATGCTTCAGAAAGGTGAAAAATGGTCCGTTTTCAAATGTTTTATTTTTGAACGTCAGTTCACATTTGTAGGTAGATCATCAGTATAAGAGCTAAAATTAGCATGTTTAAAGTGATTTTCATGCTTCCAGGGGCCCGGGAAGTGAATTAAATACCATTTGGAGACATTTAATGTTCAAGCAAAAACAGGTGATTTTTGACAAAAGAGCTAACACCCCCCCATTACGTCATGCTTCAGAAAGGTGAACAATGGTCAGTTTTCAAATGTTTTATTTTTGAACGTCAGTTCACATTTGTAGGTAGATCATCAGTTTAAGAGCTAAAATTAGCATGTTTAAAGTGATTTTCATGCTTCCAGGGGCCCTAAACACAAGATTTGTGGAATGGTTAAAAGTGAATGAAAATGGCCAATTTACTCAGTCTGAGGTCTCAAAAAGTGTTTCTTCACCCCGGGAAGTGAATTAAATACCATTTGGAGGCATTTAATGTTCAAGCAAAAACAGGTGATTTTTGACAAAAGAGATAACACCCCCCCATTACGTCATGCTTCAGAAAGGTGAAAAATTGTCCGTTTTCAAATGTTTTATTTTTGAACGTCAGTTCACATTTGTAGGTAGATCATCAGTATAAGAGCTAAAATTAGCATGTTTAAAGTGATTTTCATGCTTCCAGGGGCCCGGGAAGTGAATTAAATACCATTTGGAGACATTTAATGTTCAAGCAAAAACAGGTGATTTTTGACAAAAGAGCTAACACCCCCCCATTACGTCATGCTTCAGAAAGGTGAACAATGGTCCGTTTTCAAATGTTTTATTTTTGAACGTCAGTTCACATTTGTAGGTAGATCATCAGTTTAAGAGCTAAAATTAGCATGTTTAAAGTGATTTTCATGCTTCCAGGGGCCCTAAACACAAGATTTGTGGAATGGTTAAAAGTGAATGAAAATGGCCAATTTACTCAGTCTGAGGTCTCAAAAAGTGTTTCTTCACCCCGGGAAGTGAATTAAATACCATTTGGAGGCATTTAATGTTCAAGCAAAAACAGGGGATTTTTGACAAAAGAGATAACACCCCCCCCCATTACGTCATGCTTCAGAAAGGTGAAAAATGGTCCGTTTTCAAATGTTTTATTTTTGAACGCCAGTTCACATTTGTAGGTAGATCATCAGTTTTAGAGCTAAAATTAGCATGTTTAAAGTGATTTTCATGCTTCCAGGGGCCCGGAAGTGAATTAAATACCATTTGGAGGCATTTAATGTTCAAGCAAAAACAGGTGATTTTTGACAAAAGAGATAACACCCCCCATTACGTCATGCTTCAGAAAGGTGAAAAATGGTCCGTTTTGAAATGTTTTATTTTTGAACGTCAGTTGACATTTGTAGGTAGATCATCAGTTCTAGAGCTAAAATTAGCATGTTTAAAGTGATTTTCATGCTTCCAGGGGCCCGGGAAGTGAATTAAATATCATTTGGAGGCATTTAATGTTCAAGCAAAAACAGGTGATTTTTGACAAAAGAGATAACACCCCCCCCATTACGTCATGCTTCAGAAAGGTGAAAAATGGTCCGTTTTGAAATGTTTTATTTTTGAACATCAGTTGACATTTGTAGGTAGATCATCAGTTCTAGAGCTAAAATTAGCATGTTTAAAGTGATTTTCATGCTTCCAGGGGCCTGGGAAGTGAATTAAATACCATTTGGAGGCATTTAATGTTCAAGCAAAAACAGGTGATTTTTGACAAAAGAGATAACACCCCCCATTACGTCATGCTTCAGAAAGGTGAAAAATGGTCAGTTTTCAAATGTTTTATTTTTGAACGTCAGTTGACATTTGTAGGTAGATCATCAGTTCTAGAGCTAAAATTAGCATGTTTAAAGTGATTTTCATGCTTCCAGGGGCCCGGGAAGTGAATTAAATACAATTTGGGGGCATTCAATGTTCAAGCAAAAACAGGTGATTTTTGACAAAAGAGATAACACCCCCCCATTACGTCATGCTTCAGAAAGGTGAAAAATGGTCCGTTTTCAAATGTTTTATTTTTGAACGTCAGTTCACATTTGTAGGTAGATCATCAGTTTTAGAGCTAAAATTAGCATTTTTAAAGTGATTTTCATGCTTCCAGGGGCCCGGGAAGTGAATTAAATACCATTTGGAGGCCTTTAATGTTCAAGCAAAAACAGGTGATTTTTGACAAAAGAGATAACACCCCCCCATTACGTCATGCTTCAGAAAGGTGAAAAATGGTCCATTTTGAAATGTTTTATTTTTGAACGTCAGTTGACATTTGTAGGTAGATCATCAGTTCTAGAGCTAAAATTAGCATGTTTAAAGTGATTTTCATGCTTCCAGGGGCCCGGGAAGTGAATTAAATACCATTTGGAGGCATTTAATGTTCAAGCAAAAACAGGGGATTTTTTACAAAAGAGATAACACCCCCCCATTACGTCATGCTTCAGAAAGGTGAACAATGGTCCGTTTTCAAATGTTTTATTTTTGAACGTCAGTTCACATTTGTAGGTAGATCATCAGTTTAAGAGCTAAAATTAGCATGTTTAAAGTGATTTTCATGCTTCCAGGGGCCCTAAACACAAGATTTGTGGAATGGTTAAAAGTGAATGAAAATGGCCAATTTACTCAGTCTGAGGTCTCAAAAAGTGTTTCTTCACCCCGGGAAGTGAATTAAATACCATTTGGAGGCATTTAATGTTCAAGCAAAAACAGGTGATTTTTGACAAAAGAGATAACACCCCCCCATTACGTCATGCTTCAGAAAGGTGAAAAATGGTCCGTTTTCAAATGTTTTATTTTTGAACGTCAGTTCACATTTATAGGTAGATCATCAGTTCTAGAGCTAAAATTAGCATGTTTAAAGTGATTTTCATGCTTCCAGGGGCCTGGGAAGTGAATTAAATACCATTTGGAGGCATTTAATGTTCAAGCAAAAACAGGTGATTTTTGACAAAAGAGATAACACCCCCCATTACGTCATGCTTCAGAAAGGTGAAAAATGGTCAGTTTTCAAATGTTTTATTTTTGAACGTCAGTTGACATTTGTAGGTAGATGTCAGTTCTAGAGCTAAAATTAGCATGTTTAAAGTGATTTTCATGCTTCCAGGGGCCCGGGAAGTGAATTAAATACAATTTGGGGGCATTCAATGTTCAAGCAAAAACAGGTGATTTTTGACAAAAGAGATAACACCGCCCATTACGTCATGCTTCAGAAATGTGAAAAATGGTCAGTTTTCAAATGTTTTATTTTTGAACGTCAGTTGACATTTGTAGGTAGATGTCAGTTCTAGAGCTAAAATTAGCATGTTTAAAGTGATTTTCATGCTTCCAGGGGCCCGGGAAGTGAATTAAATACAATTTGGGGGCATTCAATGTTCAAGCAAAAACAGGTGATTTTTGACAAAAGAGATAACACCCCCCATTACGTTATGCTTCAGAAAGGTGAAAAATGGTCCGTTTTCAAATGTTTTATTTTTGAACGTCAGTTCACATTTGTAGGTAGATCATCAGTATAAGAGCTAAAATTAGCATGTTTAAAGTGATTTTCATGCTTCCAGGGGCCCGGGAAGTGAATTAAATACCATTTGGAGACATTTAATGTTCAAGCAAAAACAGGTGATTTTTGACAAAAGAGATAACACCCCCCCATTACGTCATGCTTCAGAAAGGTGAAAAATGGTCAGTTTTCAAATGTTTTATTTTTGAACGCCAGTTCACATTTATAGGTAGATCATCAGTTTAAGAGCTAAAATTAGCATGTTTAAAGTGATTTTCATGCTTCCAGGGGCCCAGGAAGTGAATTAAATACCATTTGGAGGCATTTAATGTTCAAGCAAAAACAGGTGATTTTTGACAAAAGAGATAACACCCCCCATTACGTCATGCTTCAGAAAGGTGAAAAATGGTCCGTTTTGAAATGTTTTATTTTTGAACATCAGTTGACATTTGTAGGTAGATCATCAGTTCTAGAGCTAAAATTAGCATGTTTAAAGTGATTTTCATGCTTCCAGGGGCCCGGGAAGTGAATTAAATACCATTTGGAGGCATTTAATGTTCAAGCAAAAACTGGTGATTTTTGACAAAAGAGATAACACCCCCCCATTACGTCATGCTTCAGAAAGGTGAAAAATGGTCCGTTTTGAAATGTTTTATTTTTGAATGTCAGTTGACATTTGTAGGTAGATCATCAGTTTAAGAGCTAAAATTAGCATGTTTAAAGTGATTTTCATGCTTCCAGGGGCCCGGGAAGTGAATTAAATACCATTTGGAGGCATTTAATGTTCAAGCAAAAACAGGGGATTTTTGACAAAAGAGATAACACCCCCCCATTACGTCATGCTTCAGAAAGGTGAAAAATGGTCCGTTTTCAAATGTTTTATTTTTGAACGCCAGTTCACATTTGTAGGTAGATCATCAGTTTTAGAGCTAAAATTAGCATGTTTAAAGTGATTTTCATGCTTCCAGGGGCCCGGGAAGTGAATTAAATACCATTTGGAGGCATTTAATGTTCAAGCAAAAACAGGTGATTTTTGACAAAAGAGATAACACCCCCCCATTACGTCATGCTTCAGAAAGGTGAAAAATGGTCCGTTTTGAAATGTTTTATTTTTGAACGTCAGTTGACATTTGTAGGTAGATCATCAGTTCTAGAGCTAAAATTAGCATGTTTAAAGTGATTTTCATGCTTCCAGGGGCCCGGGAAGTGAATTAAATACCATTTGGAGGCATTTAATGTTCAAGCAAAAACAGGTGATTTTTGACAAAAGAGATAACACCCCCCCCATTACGTCATGCTTCAGAAAGGTGAAAAATGGTCCGTTTTCAAATGTTTTATTTTTGAACGCCAGTTCACATTTGTAGGTAGATCATCAGTTTTAGAGCTAAAATTCGCATGTTTAAAGTGATTTTCATGCTTCCAGGGGCCTGGGAAGTGAATTAAATACCATTCGGAGGCATTTAATGTTCAAGCAAAAACAGGTGATTTTTGACAAAAGAGATAACACCCCCCCATTACGTCATGCTTCAGAAAGGTGAAAAATGGTCCGTTTTCAAATGTTTTATTTTTGAACGCCAGTTCACATTTGTAGGTAGATCATCAGTTTTAGAGCTAAAATTAGCATGTTTAAAGTGATTTTCATGCTTCCAGGGGCCCGGGAAGTGAATTAAATACCATTTGGAGGCATTTAATGTTCAAGCAAAAACAGGGGATTTTTGACAAAAGAGATAACACCCCCCCATTACGTCATGCTTCAGAAAGGTGAAAAATGGTCCGTTTTCAAATGTTTTATTTTTGAACGCCAGTTCACATTTGTAGGTAGATCATCAGTTTTAGAGCTAAAATTAGCATGTTTAAAGTGTTTTTCATGCTTCCAGGGGCCCAGTAAGTGAATTAAATACCATTTGGAGGCATTTAATGTTCAGGCAAAAACAGGGGATTTTTGACAAAAGAGATAACACCCCCCCATTACGTCATGCTTCAGAAAGGTGAAAAATGGTCCGTTTTCAAATGTTTTATTTTTGAACGTCAGTTCACATTTATAGGTAGATCATCAGTTTAAGAGCTAAAATTAGCATGTTTAAAGTGATTTTCATGCTTCCAGGGGCCCGGGAAGTGAATTAAATACCATTTGGAGGCATTTAATGTTCAAGCAAAAACAGGTGATTTTTGACAAAAGAGATAACACCCCCCCATTACGTCATGCTTCAGAAAGGTGAAAAATGGTCTGTTTTCAAATGTTTTATTTTTGAACGCCAGTTCACATTTGTAGGTAGATCATCAGTTTTAGAGCTAAAATTAGCATGTTTAAAGTGATTTTCATGATTCCAGGGGCCCGGGAAGTGAATTAAATACCATTCGGAGGCATTTAATGTTCAAGCAAAAACAGGTGATTTTTGACAAAAGAGATAACACCCCCCCATTACGTCATGCTTCAGAAAGGTGAGAATTGGTCCGTTTTCAAATGTTTTATTTTTGAACGCCAGTTCACATTTGTAGGTAGATCATCAGTTTTAGAGCTAAAATTAGCATGTTTAAAGTGATTTTCATGCTTCCAGGGGCCCGGGAAGTGAATTAAATACCATTTGGAGGCATTTAATGTTCAAGCAAAAACAGGGGATTTTTGACAAAAGAGATAACACCCCCCCATTACGTCATGCTTCAGAAAGGTGAAAAATGGTCCGTTTTCAAATGTTTTATTTTTGAACGCCAGTTCACATTTGTAGGTAGATAATCAGTTTTAGAGCTAAAATTAGCATGTTTAAAGTGATTTTCATGCTTCCAGGGGCCCAGTAAGTGAATTAAATACCATTTGGAGGCATTTAATATTCAGGCAAAAACAGGGGATTTTTGACAAAAGAGATAACACCCCCCCATTACGTCATGCTTCAGAAAGGTGAAAAATGGTCCGTTTTCAAATGTTTTATTTTTGAACGTCAGTTCACATTTATAGGTAGATCATCAGTTCTAGAGCTAAAATTAGCATGTTTAAAGTGATTTTCATGCTTCCAGGGGCCTGGGAAGTGAATTAAATACCATTTGGAGGCATTTAATGTTCAAGCAAAAACAGGTGATTTTTGACAAAAGAGATAACACCCCCCATTACGTCATGCTTCAGAAAGGTGAAAAATGGTCAGTTTTCAAATGTTTTATTTTTGAACGTCAGTTGACATTTGTAGGTAGATGTCAGTTCTAGAGCTAAAATTAGCATGTTTAAAGTGATTGTCATGCTTCCAGGGGCCCAGGAAGTGAATTAAATACCATTTGGAGGCATTTAATTGTTCAAGCAAAAACAGGTGATTTTTGACAAAAGAGATAACACCCCCCCATTACGTCATGCTTCAGAAAGGTGAAAAATGGTCAGTTTTGAAATGTTTTATTTTTGAACGTCAGTTGACATTTGTAGGTAGATCATCAGTTCTAGAGCTAAAATTAGCATGTTTAAAGTGATTTTCATGCTTCCAGGGGCCCGGGAAGTGAATTAAATACCATTTGGAGGCATTTAATGTTCAAGCAAAAACAGGGGATTTTTGACAAAAGAGATAACACCCCCCCCCCATTACGTCATGCTTCAGAAAGGTGAAAAATTGTCAGTTTTCAAATGTTTTATTTTTGAACGCCAGTTCACATTTGTAGGTAGATCATCAGTTTTAGAGCTAAAATTAGCATGTTTAAAGTGATTTTCATGCTTCCAGGGGCCCGGGAAGTGAATTAAATACCATTTGGAGGCATTTAATGTTCAAGCAAAAACAGGTGATTTTTGACAAAAGAGATAACACCCCCCATTACGTCATGCTTCAGAAAGGTGAAAAATGGTCCGTTTTGAAATATTTTATTTTTGAACGTCAGTTGACATTTGTAGGTAGATCATCAGTTCTAGAGCTAAAATTAGCATGTTTAAAGTGATTTTCATGCTTCCAGGGGCCCGGGAAGTGAATTAAATACCATTTGGAAGCATTTAATGTTCAAGCAAAAACAGGTGATTTTTGACAAAAGAGATAACACCCCCCCATTACGTCATGCTTCAGAAAGGTGAAAAATGGTCCGTTTTGAAATCTTTTATTTTTGAACGTCAGTTGACATTTGTAGGTAGATCATCAGTTCTAGAGCTAAAATTAGCATGTTTAAAGTGATTTTCATGCTTCCAGGGTCCTGGGAAGTGAATTAAATACCATTTGGAGGCATTTAATGTTCAAGCAAAAACAGGTGATTTTTGACAAAAGAGATAACACCCCCCATTACGTCATGCTTCAGAAAGGTGAAAAATGGTCAGTTTTCAAATGTTTTATTTTTGAACGTCAGTTGACATTTGTAGGTAGATCATCAGTTCTAGAGCTAAAATTAGCATGTTTAAAGTGATTTTCATGCTTCCAGGGGCCCGGGAAGTGAATTAAATACAATTTGGGGGCATTCAATGTTCAAGCAAAAACAGGTGATTTTTGACAAAAGAGATAACACCCCCCCATTACGTCATGCTTCAGAAAGGTGAAAAATGGTCCGTTTTCAAATGTTTTATTTTTGAACGTCAGTTCACATTTGTAGGTAGATCATCAGTTTTAGAGCTAAAATTTGCATTTTTAAAGTGATTTTCATGCTTCCAGGGGCAAAGGAAGTGAATTAAATACCATTTGGAGGCATTTAATGTTCAAGCAAAAACAGGTGATTTTTGACAAAAGAGATAACACCCCCCATTACGTCATGCTTCAGAAAGGTGAAAAATGGTCAGTTTTCAAATGTTTTATTTTTGAATGTCAGTTGACATTTGTAGGTAGATCATCAGTTCTAGAGCTAAAATTAGCATGTTTAAAGTGATTTTCATGCTTCCAGGGGCCCGGGAAGTGAATTAAATACCATTTGGAGGCATTTAATGTTCAAGCAAAAACAGGTGATTTTTGACAAAAGAGATAACACCCCCCCCATTACGTCATGCTTCAGAAAGGTAAAAAATGGTCCGTTTTCAAATGTTTTATTTTTGAACGTCAGTTCACATTTGTAGGTAGATCATCAGTTCTAGAGCTAAAATTAGCATGTTTAAAGTGATTTTCATGCTTCCAGGGGCCCGGAAAGTGAATTAAATACCATTTGGAGGCATTTAATGTTAAAGCAAAAACAGGTGATTTTTGACAAAAGAGATAACACCCCCCCATTACGTCATGCTTCAGAAAGGTGAAAAATGGTCCGTTTTCAAATGTTTTATTTTTGAACGTCAGTTCACATTTGTAGGTAGATCATCAGTTTAAGAGCTAAAATTAGCATGTTTAAAGTGATTTTCATGCTTCCAGGGGCCCGGGAAGTGAATTAAATACCATTTGGAGACATTTAATGTTCAAGCAAAAACAGGTGATTTTTGACAAAAGAGCTAACACCCCCCCATTACGTCATGCTTCAGAAAGGTGAACAATGGTCCGTTTTCAAATGTTTTATTTTTGAACGTCAGTTCACATTTGTAGGTAGATCATCAGTTTAAGAGCTAAAATTAGCATGTTTAAAGTGATTTTCATGCTTCCAGGGGCCCTAAACACAAGATTTGTGGATTGGTTAAAAGTGAATGAAAATGGCCAATTTACTCAGTCTGAGGTCTCAAAAAGTGTTTCTTCACCCCGGGAAGTGAATTAAATACCATTTGGAGGCATTTAATGTTCAAGCAAAAACAGGTGATTTTTGACAAAAGAGATAACACCCCCCCATTACGTCATGCTTCAGAAAGGTGAAAAATGGTCCGTTTTCAAATGTTTTATTTTTGAACGTCAGTTCACATTTATAGGTAGATCATCAGTTCTAGAGCTAAAATTAGCATGTTTAAAGTGATTTTCATGCTTCCAGGGGCCTGGGAAGTGAATTAAATACCATTTGGAGGCATTTAATGTTCAAGCAAAAACAGGTGATTTTTGACAAAAGAGATAACACCCCCCATTACGTCATGCTTCAGAAAGGTGAAAAATGGTCCGTTTTCAAATGTTTTATTTTTGTACGTCAGTTCACATTTGTAGGTAGATCATCAGTTTTAGAGCTAAAATTAGCATTTTTAAAGTGATTTTCATGCTTCCAGGGGCCCAGGAAGTGAATTAAATACCATTTGGAGGCATTTAATGTTCAAGCAAAAACAGGTGATTTTTGACAAAAGAGATAACACCCCCCATTACGTCATGCTTCAGAAAGGTGAACAATGGTCCGTTTTCAAATGTTTTATTTTTGAACGTCAGTTCACATTTGTAGGTAGATCATCAGTTTAAGAGCTAAAATTAGCATGTTTAAAGTGATTTTCATGCTTCCAGGGGCCCTAAACACAAGATTTGTGGAATGGTTAAAAGTGAATGAAAATTGCCAATTTACTCAGTCTGAGGTCTCAAAAAGTGTTTCTACACCCCGGGAAGTGAATTAAATACCATTTGGAGGCATTTAATGTTCAAGCAAAAACAGGGGATTTTTGACAAAAGAGATAACACCCCCCCATTACGTCATGCTTCAGAAAGGTGAAAAATGGTCCGTTTTCAAATGTTTTATTTTTGAACGCCAGTTCACATTTGTAGGTAGATCATCAGTTTTAGAGCTAAAATTAGCATGTTTAAAGTGATTTTCATGCTTCCAGGGGCCCGGAAGTGAATTAAATATCATTTGGAGGCATTTAATGTTCAAGCAAAAACAGGTGATTTTTGACAAAAGAGATAACACCCCCCCATTACGTCATGCTTCAGAAAGGTGAAAAATGGTCCGTTTTGAAATGTTTTATTTTTGAACATCAGTTGACATTTGTAGGTAGATCATCAGTTCTAGAGCTAAAATTAGCATGTTTAAAGTGATTTTCATGCTTCCAGGGGCCTGGGAAGTGAATTAAATACCATTTGGAGGCATTTAATGTTCAAGCAAAAACAGGTGATTTTTGACAAAAGAGATAACACCCCCCATTACGTCATGCTTCAGAAAGGTGAAAAATGGTCAGTTTTCAAATGTTTTATTTTTGAACGTCAGTTGACATTTGTAGGTAGATCATCAGTTCTAGAGCTAAAATTAGCATGTTTAAAGTGATTTTCATGCTTCCAGGGGCCCGGGAAGTGAATTAAATACAATTTGGGGGCATTCAATGTTCAAGCAAAAACAGGTGATTTTTGACAAAAGAGATAACACCCCCCCATTACGTCATGCTTCAGAAAGGTGAAAAATGGTCCGTTTTCAAATGTTTTATTTTTGAACGTCAGTTCACATTTGTAGGTAGATCATCAGTTTTAGAGCTAAAATTAGCATTTTTAAAGTGATTTTCATGCTTCCAGGGGCCCAGGAAGTGAATTAAATACCATTTGGAGGCATTTAATGTTCAAGCAAAAACAGGTGATTTTTGACAAAAGAGATAACACCCCCCATTACGTCATGCTTCAGAAAGGTGAAAAATGGTCAGTTTTCAAATGTTTTATTTTTGAATGTCAGTTGACATTTGTAGGTAGATCATCAGTTCTAGAGCTAAAATTAGCATGTTTAAAGTGATTTTCATGCTTCCAGGGGCCCGGGAAGTGAATTAAATACCATTTGGAGGCCTTTAATGTTCAAGCAAAAACAGGTGATTTTTGACAAAAGAGATAACACCCCCCCATTACGTCATGCTTCAGAAAGGTGAAAAATGGTCCATTTTGAAATGTTTTATTTTTGAACGTCAGTTGACATTTGTAGGTAGATCATCAGTTCTAGAGCTAAAATTAGCATGTTTAAAGTGATTTTCATGCTTCCAGGGGCCCGGGAAGTGAATTAAATACCATTTGGAGGCATTTAATGTTCAAGCAAAAACAGGTGATTTTTGACAAAAGAGATAACACCCCCCCATTACGTCATGCTTCAGAAAGGTGAAATATGGTCCGTTTTCAAATGTTTTATTTTTGAACGTCAGTTCACATTTGTAGGTAGATCATCAGTATAAGAGCTAAAATTAGCATGTTTAAAGTGATTTTCATGCTTCCAGGGGCCCGGGAAGTGAATTAAATACCATTTGGAGACATTTAATGTTCAAGCAAAAACAGGTGATTTTTGACAAAAGAGATAACACCCCCCATTACGTCATGCTTCAGAAAGGTGAAAAATGGTCAGTTTTCAAATGTTTTATTTTTGAACGTCAGTTGACATTTGTAGGTAGATGTCAGTTCTAGAGCTAAAATTAGCATGTTTAAAGTGATTTTCATGCTTCCAGGGGCCCGGGAAGTGAATTAAATACAATTTGGGGGCATTCAATGTTCAAGCAAAAACAGGTGATTTTTGACAAAAGAGATAACACCGCCCATTACGTCATGCTTCAGAAATGTGAAAAATGGTCAGTTTTCAAATGTTTTATTTTTGAACGTCAGTTGACATTTGTAGGTAGATGTCAGTTCTAGAGCTAAAATTAGCATGTTTAAAGTGATTTTCATGCTTCCAGGGGCCCGGGAAGTGAATTAAATACAATTTGGGGGCATTCAATGTTCAAGCAAAAACAGGTGATTTTTGACAAAAGAGATAACACCCCCCATTACGTTATGCTTCAGAAAGGTGAAAAATGGTCAGTTTTCAAATGTTTTATTTTTGAACGTCAGTTCACATTTGTAGGTAGATCATCAGTATAAGAGCTAAAATTAGCATGTTTAAAGTGATTTTCATGCTTCCAGGGGCCCGGGAAGTGAATTAAATACCATTTGGAGACATTTAATGTTCAAGCAAAAACAGGTGATTTTTGACAAAAGAGATAACACCCCCCCATTACGTCATGCTTCAGAAAGGTGAAAAATGGTCCGTTTTGAAATGTTTTATTTTTGAACATCAGTTGACATTTGTAGGTAGATCATCAGTTCTAGAGCTAAAATTAGCATGTTTAAAGTGATTTTCATGCTTCCAGGGGCCCGGGAAGTGAATTAAATACCATTTGGAGGCATTTAATGTTCAAGCAAAAACTGGTGATTTTTGACAAAAGAGATAACACCCCCCCATTACGTCATGCTTCAGAAAGGTGAAAAATGGTCCGTTTTGAAATGTTTTATTTTTGAACGTCAGTTGACATTTGTAGGTAGATCATCAGTTTAAGAGCTAAAATTAGCATGTTTAAAGTGATTTTCATGCTTCCAGGGGCCCGGGAAGTGAATTAAATACCATTTGGAGGCATTTAATGTTCAAGCAAAAACAGGGGATTTTTGACAAAAGAGATAACACCCCCCCATTACGTCATGCTTCAGAAAGGTGAAAAATGGTCCGTTTTCAAATGTTTTATTTTTGAACGCCAGTTCACATTTGTAGGTAGATCATCAGTTTTAGAGCTAAAATTAGCATGTTTAAAGTGATTTTCATGCTTCCAGGGGCCCGGGAAGTGAATTAAATACCATTTGGAGGCATTTAATGTTCAAGCAAAAACAGGTGATTTTTGACAAAAGAGATAACACCCCCCCATTACGTCATGCTTCAGAAAGGTGAAAAATGGTCCGTTTTGAAATGTTTTATTTTTGAACGTCAGTTGACATTTGTAGGTAGATCATCAGTTCTAGAGCTAAAATTAGCATGTTTAAAGTGATTTTCATGCTTCCAGGGGCCCGGGAAGTGAATTAAATACCATTTGGAGGCATTTAATGTTCAAGCAAAAACAGGTGATTTTTGACAAAAGAGATAACGCCCCCCCATTACGTCATGCTTCAGAAAGGTGAAAAATGGTCCGTTTTCAAATGTTTTATTTTTGAACGCCAGTTCACATTTGTAGGTAGATCATCAGTTTTAGAGCTAAAATTCGCATGTTTAAAGTGATTTTCATGCTTCCAGGGGCCCGGGAAGTGAATTAAATACCATTCGGAGGCATTTAATGTTCAAGCAAAAACAGGTGATTTTTGACAAAAGAGATAACACCCCCCATTACGTCATGCTTCAGAAAGGTGAAAAATGGTCCGTTTTCAAATGTTTTATTTTTGAACGCCAGTTCACATTTGTAGGTAGATCATCAGTTTTAGAGCTAAAATTAGCATGTTTAAAGTGATTTTCATGCTTCCAGGGGCCCGGGAAGTGAATTAAATACCATTTGGAGGCATTTAATGTTCAAGCAAAAACAGGTGATTTTTGACAAAAGAGATAACACCCCCCCATTACGTCATGCTTCAGAAAGGTGAAAAATGGTCCGTTTTGAAATGTTTTATTTTTGAACATCAGTTGACATTTGTAGGTAGATCATCAGTTCTAGAGCTAAAATTAGCATGTTTAAAGTGATTTTCATGCTTCCAGGGGCCTGGGAAGTGAATTAAATACCATTTGGAGGCATTTAATGTTCAAGCAAAAACAGGTGATTTTTGACAAAAGAGATAACACCCCCCATTACGTCATGCTTCAGAAAGGTGAAAAATGGTCAGTTTTCAAATGTTTTATTTTTGAACGTCAGTTGACATTTGTAGGTAGATCATCAGTTCTAGAGCTAAAATTAGCATGTTTAAAGTGATTTTCATGCTTCCAGGGGCCCGGGAAGTGAATTAAATACAATTTGGGGGCATTCAATGTTCAAGCAAAAACAGGTGATTTTTGACAAAAGAGATAACACCCCCCCATTACGTCATGCTTCAGAAAGGTGAAAAATGGTCCGTTTTCAAATGTTTTATTTTTGAACGTCAGTTCACATTTGTAGGTAGATCATCAGTTTTAGAGCTAAAATTAGCATTTTTAAAGTGATTTTCATGCTTCCAGGGGCCCAGGAAGTGAATTAAATACCATTTGGAGGCATTTAATGTTCAAGCAAAAACAGGTGATTTTTGACAAAAGAGATAACACCCCCCATTACGTCATGCTTCAGAAAGGTGAAAAATGGTCAGTTTTCAAATGTTTTATTTTTGAATGTCAGTTGACATTTGTAGGTAGATCATCAGTTCTAGAGCTAAAATTAGCATGTTTAAAGTGATTTTCATGCTTCCAGGGGCCCGGGAAGTGAATTAAATACCATTTGGAGGCCTTTAATGTTCAAGCAAAAACAGGTGATTTTTGACAAAAGAGATAACACCCCCCCATTACGTCATGCTTCAGAAAGGTGAAAAATGGTCCATTTTGAAATGTTTTATTTTTGAACGTCAGTTGACATTTGTAGGTAGATCATCAGTTCTAGAGCTAAAATTAGCATGTTTAAAGTGATTTTCATGCTTCCAGGGGCCCGGGAAGTGAATTAAATACCATTTGGAGGCATTTAATGTTCAAGCAAAAACAGGTGATTTTTGACAAAAGAGATAACACCCCCCCATTACGTCATGCTTCAGAAAGGTGAAATATGGTCCGTTTTCAAATGTTTTATTTTTGAACGTCAGTTCACATTTGTAGGTAGATCATCAGTATAAGAGCTAAAATTAGCATGTTTAAAGTGATTTTCATGCTTCCAGGGGCCCGGGAAGTGAATTAAATACCATTTGGAGACATTTAATGTTCAAGCAAAAACAGGTGATTTTTGACAAAAGAGATAACACCCCCCATTACGTCATGCTTCAGAAAGGTGAAAAATGGTCAGTTTTCAAATGTTTTATTTTTGAACGTCAGTTGACATTTGTAGGTAGATGTCAGTTCTAGAGCTAAAATTAGCATGTTTAAAGTGATTTTCATGCTTCCAGGGGCCCGGGAAGTGAATTAAATACAATTTGGGGGCATTCAATGTTCAAGCAAAAACAGGTGATTTTTGACAAAAGAGATAACACCGCCCATTACGTCATGCTTCAGAAATGTGAAAAATGGTCAGTTTTCAAATGTTTTATTTTTGAACGTCAGTTGACATTTGTAGGTAGATGTCAGTTCTAGAGCTAAAATTAGCATGTTTAAAGTGATTTTCATGCTTCCAGGGGCCCGGGAAGTGAATTAAATACAATTTGGGGGCATTCAATGTTCAAGCAAAAACAGGTGATTTTTGACAAAAGAGATAACACCCCCCATTACGTTATGCTTCAGAAAGGTGAAAAATGGTCCGTTTTCAAATGTTTTATTTTTGAACGTCAGTTCACATTTGTAGGTAGATCATCAGTATAAGAGCTAAAATTAGCATGTTTAAAGTGATTTTCATGCTTCCAGGGGCCCGGGAAGTGAATTAAATACCATTTGGAGACATTTAATGTTCAAGCAAAAACAGGTGATTTTTGACAAAAGAGATAACACCCCCCCATTACGTCATGCTTCAGAATGGTGAAAAATGGTCAGTTTTCAAATGTTTTATTTTTGAACGCCAGTTCACATTTATAGGTAGATCATCAGTTTAAGAGCTAAAATTAGCATGTTTAAAGTGATTTTCATGCTTCCAGGGGCCCAGGAAGTGAATTAAATACCATTTGGAGGCATTTAATGTTCAAGCAAAAACAGGTGATTTTTGACAAAAGAGATAACACCCCCCCATTACGTCATGCTTCAGAAAGGTGAAAAATGGTCCGTTTTGAAATGTTTTATTTTTGAACATCAGTTGACATTTGTAGGTAGATCATCAGTTCTAGAGCTAAAATTAGCATGTTTAAAGTGATTTTCATGCTTCCAGGGGCCCGGGAAGTGAATTAAATACCATTTGGAGGCATTTAATGTTCAAGCAAAAACTGGTGATTTTTGACAAAAGAGATAACACCCCCCCATTACGTCATGCTTCAGAAAGGTGAAAAATGGTCCGTTTTGAAATGTTTTATTTTTGAACGTCAGTTGACATTTGTAGGTAGATCATCAGTTTAAGAGCTAAAATTAGCATGTTTAAAGTGATTTTCATGCTTCCAGGGGCCCGGGAAGTGAATTAAATACCATTTGGAGGCATTTAATGTTCAAGCAAAAACAGGGGATTTTTGACAAAAGAGATAACACCCCCCCATTACGTCATGCTTCAGAAAGGTGAAAAATGGTCCGTTTTCAAATGTTTTATTTTTGAACGCCAGTTCACATTTGTAGGTAGATCATCAGTTTTAGAGCTAAAATTAGCATGTTTAAAGTGATTTTCATGCTTCCAGGGGCCCGGGAAGTGAATTAAATACCATTTGGAGGCATTTAATGTTCAAGCAAAAACAGGTGATTTTTGACAAAAGAGATAACACCCCCCCATTACGTCATGCTTCAGAAAGGTGAAAAATGGTCCGTTTTGAAATGTTTTATTTTTGAACGTCAGTTGACATTTGTAGGTAGATCATCAGTTCTAGAGCTAAAATTAGCATGTTTAAAGTGATTTTCATGCTTCCAGGGGCCCGGGAAGTGAATTAAATACCATTTGGAGGCATTTAATGTTCAAGCAAAAACAGGTGATTTTTGACAAAAGAGATAACACCCCCCCATTACGTCATGCTTCAGAAAGGTGAAAAATGGTCCGTTTTCAAATGTTTTATTTTTGAACGCCAGTTCACATTTGTAGGTAGATCATCAGTTTTATAGCTAAAATTCGCATGTTTAAAGTGATTTTCATGCTTCCAGGGGCCCGGGAAGTGAATTAAATACCATTCGGAGGCATTTAATGTTCAAGCAAAAACAGGTGATTTTTGACAAAAGAGATAACACCCCCCCATTACGTCATGCTTCAGAAAGGTGAAAAATGGTCCGTTTTCAAATGTTTTATTTTTGAACGCCAGTTCACATTTGTAGGTAGATCATCAGTTTTAGAGCTAAAATTAGCATGTTTAAAGTGATTTTCATGCTTCCAGGGGCCCGGGAAGTGAATTAAATACCATTTGGAGGCATTTAATGTTCAAGCAAAAACAGGTGATTTTTGACAAAAGAGATAACACCCCCCCATTACGTCATGCTTCAGAAAGGTGAAAAATGGTCCGTTTTCAAATGTTTTATTTTTGAACGTCAGTTCACATTTATAGGTAGATCATCAGTTTTAGAGCTAAAATTAGCATGTTTAAAGTGATTTTCATGCTTCCAGGGGCCCGGGAAGTGAATTAAATACCATTTGGAGGCATTTAATGTTCAAGCAAAAACAGGTGATTTTTGACAAAAGAGATAACACCCCCCCATTACGTCATGCTTCAGAAAGGTGAAAAATGGTCCGTTTTGAAATGTTTTATTTTTGAACGTCAGTTGACATTTGTAGGTAGATCATCAGTTCTAGAGCTAAAATTAGCATGTTTAAAGTGATTTTCATGCTTCCAGGGGCCCGGGAAGTGAATTAAATACCATTTGGAGGCATTTAATGTTCAAGCAAAAACAGGTGATTTTTGACAAAAGAGATAACGCCCCCCCATTACGTCATGCTTCAGAAAGGTGAAAAATGGTCCGTTTTCAAATGTTTTATTTTTGAACGCCAGTTCACATTTGTAGGTAGATCATCAGTTTTAGAGCTAAAATTCGCATGTTTAAAGTGATTTTCATGCTTCCAGGGGCCCGGGAAGTGAATTAAATACCATTCGGAGGCATTTAATGTTCAAGCAAAAACAGGTGATTTTTGACAAAAGAGATAACACCCCCCATTACGTCATGCTTCAGAAAGGTGAAAAATGGTCCGTTTTCAAATGTTTTATTTTTGAACGCCAGTTCACATTTGTAGGTAGATCATCAGTTTTAGAGCTAAAATTAGCATGTTTAAAGTGATTTTCATGCTTCCAGGGGCCCGGGAAGTGAATTAAATACCATTTGGAGGCATTTAATGTTCAAGCAAAAACAGGTGATTTTTGACAAAAGAGATAACACCCCCCCATTACGTCATGCTTCAGAAAGGTGAAAAATGGTCCGTTTTGAAATGTTTTATTTTTGAACATCAGTTGACATTTGTAGGTAGATCATCAGTTCTAGAGCTAAAATTAGCATGTTTAAAGTGATTTTCATGCTTCCAGGGGCCTGGGAAGTGAATTAAATACCATTTGGAGGCATTTAATGTTCAAGCAAAAACAGGTGATTTTTGACAAAAGAGATAACACCCCCCATTACGTCATGCTTCAGAAAGGTGAAAAATGGTCAGTTTTCAAATGTTTTATTTTTGAACGTCAGTTGACATTTGTAGGTAGATCATCAGTTCTAGAGCTAAAATTAGCATGTTTAAAGTGATTTTCATGCTTCCAGGGGCCCGGGAAGTGAATTAAATACAATTTGGGGGCATTCAATGTTCAAGCAAAAACAGGTGATTTTTGACAAAAGAGATAACACCCCCCCATTACGTCATGCTTCAGAAAGGTGAAAAATGGTCCGTTTTCAAATGTTTTATTTTTGAACGTCAGTTCACATTTGTAGGTAGATCATCAGTTTTAGAGCTAAAATTAGCATTTTTAAAGTGATTTTCATGCTTCCAGGGGCCCAGGAAGTGAATTAAATACCATTTGGAGGCATTTAATGTTCAAGCAAAAACAGGTGATTTTTGACAAAAGAGATAACACCCCCCATTACGTCATGCTTCAGAAAGGTGAAAAATGGTCAGTTTTCAAATGTTTTATTTTTGAATGTCAGTTGACATTTGTAGGTAGATCATCAGTTCTAGAGCTAAAATTAGCATGTTTAAAGTGATTTTCATGCTTCCAGGGGCCCGGGAAGTGAATTAAATACCATTTGGAGGCCTTTAATGTTCAAGCAAAAACAGGTGATTTTTGACAAAAGAGATAACACCCCCCCATTACGTCATGCTTCAGAAAGGTGAAAAATGGTCCATTTTGAAATGTTTTATTTTTGAACGTCAGTTGACATTTGTAGGTAGATCATCAGTTCTAGAGCTAAAATTAGCATGTTTAAAGTGATTTTCATGCTTCCAGGGGCCCGGGAAGTGAATTAAATACCATTTGGAGGCATTTAATGTTCAAGCAAAAACAGGTGATTTTTGACAAAAGAGATAACACCCCCCCATTACGTCATGCTTCAGAAAGGTGAAATATGGTCCGTTTTCAAATGTTTTATTTTTGAACGTCAGTTCACATTTGTAGGTAGATCATCAGTATAAGAGCTAAAATTAGCATGTTTAAAGTGATTTTCATGCTTCCAGGGGCCCGGGAAGTGAATTAAATACCATTTGGAGACATTTAATGTTCAAGCAAAAACAGGTGATTTTTGACAAAAGAGATAACACCCCCCATTACGTCATGCTTCAGAAAGGTGAAAAATGGTCAGTTTTCAAATGTTTTATTTTTGAACGTCAGTTGACATTTGTAGGTAGATGTCAGTTCTAGAGCTAAAATTAGCATGTTTAAAGTGATTTTCATGCTTCCAGGGGCCCGGGAAGTGAATTAAATACAATTTGGGGGCATTCAATGTTCAAGCAAAAACAGGTGATTTTTGACAAAAGAGATAACACCGCCCATTACGTCATGCTTCAGAAATGTGAAAAATGGTCAGTTTTCAAATGTTTTATTTTTGAACGTCAGTTGACATTTGTAGGTAGATGTCAGTTCTAGAGCTAAAATTAGCATGTTTAAAGTGATTTTCATGCTTCCAGGGGCCCGGGAAGTGAATTAAATACAATTTGGGGGCATTCAATGTTCAAGCAAAAACAGGTGATTTTTGACAAAAGAGATAACACCCCCCATTACGTTATGCTTCAGAAAGGTGAAAAATGGTCCGTTTTCAAATGTTTTATTTTTGAACGTCAGTTCACATTTGTAGGTAGATCATCAGTATAAGAGCTAAAATTAGCATGTTTAAAGTGATTTTCATGCTTCCAGGGGCCCGGGAAGTGAATTAAATACCATTTGGAGACATTTAATGTTCAAGCAAAAACAGGTGATTTTTGACAAAAGAGATAACACCCCCCCATTACGTCATGCTTCAGAATGGTGAAAAATGGTCAGTTTTCAAATGTTTTATTTTTGAACGCCAGTTCACATTTATAGGTAGATCATCAGTTTAAGAGCTAAAATTAGCATGTTTAAAGTGATTTTCATGCTTCCAGGGGCCCAGGAAGTGAATTAAATACCATTTGGAGGCATTTAATGTTCAAGCAAAAACAGGTGATTTTTGACAAAAGAGATAACACCCCCCCATTACGTCATGCTTCAGAAAGGTGAAAAATGGTCCGTTTTGAAATGTTTTATTTTTGAACATCAGTTGACATTTGTAGGTAGATCATCAGTTCTAGAGCTAAAATTAGCATGTTTAAAGTGATTTTCATGCTTCCAGGGGCCCGGGAAGTGAATTAAATACCATTTGGAGGCATTTAATGTTCAAGCAAAAACTGGTGATTTTTGACAAAAGAGATAACACCCCCCCATTACGTCATGCTTCAGAAAGGTGAAAAATGGTCCGTTTTGAAATGTTTTATTTTTGAACGTCAGTTGACATTTGTAGGTAGATCATCAGTTTAAGAGCTAAAATTAGCATGTTTAAAGTGATTTTCATGCTTCCAGGGGCCCGGGAAGTGAATTAAATACCATTTGGAGGCATTTAATGTTCAAGCAAAAACAGGGGATTTTTGACAAAAGAGATAACACCCCCCCATTACGTCATGCTTCAGAAAGGTGAAAAATGGTCCGTTTTCAAATGTTTTATTTTTGAACGCCAGTTCACATTTGTAGGTAGATCATCAGTTTTAGAGCTAAAATTAGCATGTTTAAAGTGATTTTCATGCTTCCAGGGGCCCGGGAAGTGAATTAAATACCATTTGGAGGCATTTAATGTTCAAGCAAAAACAGGTGATTTTTGACAAAAGAGATAACACCCCCCCATTACGTCATGCTTCAGAAAGGTGAAAAATGGTCCGTTTTGAAATGTTTTATTTTTGAACGTCAGTTGACATTTGTAGGTAGATCATCAGTTCTAGAGCTAAAATTAGCATGTTTAAAGTGATTTTCATGCTTCCAGGGGCCCGGGAAGTGAATTAAATACCATTTGGAGGCATTTAATGTTCAAGCAAAAACAGGTGATTTTTGACAAAAGAGATAACACCCCCCCATTACGTCATGCTTCAGAAAGGTGAAAAATGGTCCGTTTTCAAATGTTTTATTTTTGAACGCCAGTTCACATTTGTAGGTAGATCATCAGTTTTATAGCTAAAATTCGCATGTTTAAAGTGATTTTCATGCTTCCAGGGGCCCGGGAAGTGAATTAAATACCATTCGGAGGCATTTAATGTTCAAGCAAAAACAGGTGATTTTTGACAAAAGAGATAACACCCCCCCATTACGTCATGCTTCAGAAAGGTGAAAAATGGTCCGTTTTCAAATGTTTTATTTTTGAACGCCAGTTCACATTTGTAGGTAGATCATCAGTTTTAGAGCTAAAATTAGCATGTTTAAAGTGATTTTCATGCTTCCAGGGGCCCGGGAAGTGAATTAAATACCATTTGGAGGCATTTAATGTTCAAGCAAAAACAGGTGATTTTTGACAAAAGAGATAACACCCCCCCATTACGTCATGCTTCAGAAAGGTGAAAAATGGTCCGTTTTCAAATGTTTTATTTTTGAACGTCAGTTCACATTTATAGGTAGATCATCAGTTCTAGAGCTAAAATTAGCATGTTTAAAGTGATTTTCATGCTTCCAGGGGCCTGGGAAGTGAATTAAATACCATTTGGAGGCATTTAATGTTCAAGCAAAAACAGGTGATTTTTGACAAAAGAGATAACACCCCCCATTACGTCATGCTTCAGAAAGGTGAAAAATGGTCAGTTTTCAAATGTTTTATTTTTGAACGTCAGTTCACATTTGTAGGTAGATCATCAGTTTTAGAGCTAAAATTAGCATTTTTAAAGTGATTTTCATGCTTCCAGGGGCCCAGGAAGTGAATTAAATACCATTTGGAGGCATTTAATGTTCAAGCAAAAACAGGTGATTTTTGACAAAAGAGATAACACCCCCCATTACGTCATGCTTCAGAAAGGTGAAAAATGGTCCGTTTTCAAATGTTTTATTTTTGAACGTCAGTTCACATTTATAGGTAGATCATCAGTTCTAGAGCTAAAATTAGCATGTTTAAAGTGATTTTCATGCTTCCAGGGGCCTGGGAAGTGAATTAAATACCATTTGGAGGCATTTAATGTTCAAGCAAAAACAGGTGATTTTTGACAAAAGAGATAACACCCCCCATTACGTCATGCTTCAGAAAGGTGAAAAATGGTCAGTTTTCAAATGTTTTATTTTTGTACGTCAGTTCACATTTGTAGGTAGATCATCAGTTTTAGAGCTAAAATTAGCATTTTTAAAGTGATTTTCATGCTTCCAGGGGCCCAGGAAGTGAATTAAATACCATTTGGAGGCATTTAATGTTCAAGCAAAAACAGGTGATTTTTGACAAAAGAGATAACACCCCCCATTACGTCATGCTTCAGAAAGGTGAAAAATGGTCAGTTTTCAAATGTTTTATTTTTGAACGTCAGTTGACATTTGTAGGTAGATCATCAGTTCTAGAGCTAAAATTAGCATGTTTAAAGTGATTTTCATGCTTCCAGGGGCCCGGGAAGTGAATTAAATACCATTTGGAGGCATTTAATGTTCAAGCAAAAACAGGTGATTTTTGACAAAAGAGATAACACCCCCCCATTACGTCATGCTTCAGAAAGGTGAAAAATTGTCCGTTTTCAAATGTTTTATTTTTGAACGTCAGTTCACATTTGTAGGTAGATCATCAGTATAAGAGCTAAAATTAGCATGTTTAAAGTGATTTTCATGCTTCCAGGGGCCCGGGAAGTGAATTAAATACCATTTGGAGACATTTAATGTTCAAGCAAAAACAGGTGATTTTTGACAAAAGAGCTAACACCCCCCCATTACGTCATGCTTCAGAAAGGTGAACAATGGTCCGTTTTCAAATGTTTTATTTTTGAACGTCAGTTCACATTTGTAGGTAGATCATCAGTTTAAGAGCTAAAATTAGCATGTTTAAAGTGATTTTCATGCTTCCAGGGGCCCTAAACACAAGATTTGTGGAATGGTTAAAAGTGAATGAAAATGGCCAATTTACTCAGTCTGAGGTCTCAAAAAGTGTTTCTTCACCCCGGGAAGTGAATTAAATACCATTTGGAGGCATTTAATGTTCAAGCAAAAACAGGGGATTTTTGACAAAAGAGATAACACCCCCCCCATTACGTCATGCTTCAGAAAGGTGAAAAATGGTCCGTTTTCAAATGTTTTATTTTTGAACGCCAGTTCACATTTGTAGGTAGATCATCAGTTTTAGAGCTAAAATTAGCATGTTTAAAGTGATTTTCATGCTTCCAGGGGCCCGGGAAGTGAATTAAATACCATTTGGAGGCATTTAATGTTCAAGCAAAAACTGGTGATTTTTGACAAAAGAGATAACACCCCCCCATTACGTCATGCTTCAGAAAGGTGAAAAATGGTCCGTTTTGAAATGTTTTATTTTTGAACGTCAGTTGACATTTGTAGGTAGATCATCAGTTCTAGAGCTAAAATTAGCATGTTTAAAGTGATTTTCATGCTTCCAGGGGCCCGGGAAGTGAATTAAATACCATTTGGAGGCATTTAATGTTCAAGCAAAAACTGGTGATTTTTGACAAAAGAGATAACACCCCCCCATTACGTCATGCTTCAGAAAGGTGAAAAATGGTCCGTTTTGAAATGTTTTATTTTTGAACGTCAGTTGACATTTGTAGGTAGATCATCAGTTTAAGAGCTAAAATTAGCATGTTTAAAGTGATTTTCATGCTTCCAGGGGCCCGGGAAGTGAATTAAATACCATTTGGAGGCATTTAATGTTCAAGCAAAAACAGGGGATTTTTGACAAAAGAGATAACACCCCCCCATTACGTCATGCTTCAGAAAGGTGAAAAATGGTCCGTTTTCAAATGTTTTATTTTTGAACGCCAGTTCACATTTGTAGGTAGATCATCAGTTTTAGAGCTAAAATTAGCATGTTTAAAGTGATTTTCATGCTTCCAGGGGCCCGGGAAGTGAATTAAATACCATTTGGAGGCATTTAATGTTCAAGCAAAAACAGGTGATTTTTGACAAAAGAGATAACACCCCCCCATTACGTCATGCTTCAGAAAGGTGAAAAATGGTCCGTTTTGAAATGTTTTATTTTTGAACGTCAGTTGACATTTGTAGGTAGATCATCAGTTCTAGAGCTAAAATTAGCATGTTTAAAGTGATTTTCATGCTTCCAGGGGCCCGGGAAGTGAATTAAATACCATTTGGAGGCATTTAATGTTCAAGCAAAAACAGGTGATTTTTGACAAAAGAGATAACGCCCCCCCATTACGTCATGCTTCAGAAAGGTGAAAAATGGTCCGTTTTCAAATGTTTTATTTTTGAACGCCAGTTCACATTTGTAGGTAGATCATCAGTTTTAGAGCTAAAATTCGCATGTTTAAAGTGATTTTCATGCTTCCAGGGGCCCGGGAAGTGAATTAAATACCATTCGGAGGCATTTAATGTTCAAGCAAAAACAGGTGATTTTTGACAAAAGAGATAACACCCCCCATTACGTCATGCTTCAGAAAGGTGAAAAATGGTCCGTTTTCAAATGTTTTATTTTTGAACGCCAGTTCACATTTGTAGGTAGATCATCAGTTTTAGAGCTAAAATTAGCATGTTTAAAGTGATTTTCATGCTTCCAGGGGCCCGGGAAGTGAATTAAATACCATTTGGAGGCATTTAATGTTCAAGCAAAAACAGGTGATTTTTGACAAAAGAGATAACACCCCCCCATTACGTCATGCTTCAGAAAGGTGAAAAATGGTCCGTTTTGAAATGTTTTATTTTTGAACATCAGTTGACATTTGTAGGTAGATCATCAGTTCTAGAGCTAAAATTAGCATGTTTAAAGTGATTTTCATGCTTCCAGGGGCCTGGGAAGTGAATTAAATACCATTTGGAGGCATTTAATGTTCAAGCAAAAACAGGTGATTTTTGACAAAAGAGATAACACCCCCCATTACGTCATGCTTCAGAAAGGTGAAAAATGGTCAGTTTTCAAATGTTTTATTTTTGAACGTCAGTTGACATTTGTAGGTAGATCATCAGTTCTAGAGCTAAAATTAGCATGTTTAAAGTGATTTTCATGCTTCCAGGGGCCCGGGAAGTGAATTAAATACAATTTGGGGGCATTCAATGTTCAAGCAAAAACAGGTGATTTTTGACAAAAGAGATAACACCCCCCATTACGTCATGCTTCAGAAAGGTGAAAAATGGTCCGTTTTCAAATGTTTTATTTTTGAACGTCAGTTCACATTTGTAGGTAGATCATCAGTTTTAGAGCTAAAATTAGCATTTTTAAAGTGATTTTCATGCTTCCAGGGGCCCAGGAAGTGAATTAAATACCATTTGGAGGCATTTAATGTTCAAGCAAAAACAGGTGATTTTTGACAAAAGAGATAACACCCCCCATTACGTCATGCTTCAGAAAGGTGAAAAATGGTCAGTTTTCAAATGTTTTATTTTTGAATGTCAGTTGACATTTGTAGGTAGATCATCAGTTCTAGAGCTAAAATTAGCATGTTTAAAGTGATTTTCATGCTTCCAGGGGCCCGGGAAGTGAATTAAATACCATTTGGAGGCCTTTAATGTTCAAGCAAAAACAGGTGATTTTTGACAAAAGAGATAACACCCCCCCATTACGTCATGCTTCAGAAAGGTGAAAAATGGTCCATTTTGAAATGTTTTATTTTTGAACGTCAGTTGACATTTGTAGGTAGATCATCAGTTCTAGAGCTAAAATTAGCATGTTTAAAGTGATTTTCATGCTTCCAGGTGCCCGGGAAGTGAATTAAATACCATTTGGAGGCATTTAATGTTCAAGCAAAAACAGGTGATTTTTGACAAAAGAGATAACACCCCCCCATTACGTCATGCTTCAGAAAGGTGAAATATGGTCCGTTTTCAAATGTTTTATTTTTGAACGTCAGTTCACATTTGTAGGTAGATCATCAGTATAAGAGCTAAAATTAGCATGTTTAAAGTGATTTTCATGCTTCCAGGGGCCCGGGAAGTGAATTAAATACCATTTGGAGACATTTAATGTTCAAGCAAAAACAGGTGATTTTTGACAAAAGAGATAACACCCCCCATTACGTCATGCTTCAGAAAGGTGAAAAATGGTCAGTTTTCAAATGTTTTATTTTTGAACGTCAGTTGACATTTGTAGGTAGATGTCAGTTCTAGAGCTAAAATTAGCATGTTTAAAGTGATTTTCATGCTTCCAGGGGCCCGGGAAGTGAATTAAATACAATTTGGGGGCATTCAATGTTCAAGCAAAAACAGGTGATTTTTGACAAAAGAGATAACACCGCCCATTACGTCATGCTTCAGAAATGTGAAAAATGGTCAGTTTTCAAATGTTTTATTTTTGAACGTCAGTTGACATTTGTAGGTAGATGTCAGTTCTAGAGCTAAAATTAGCATGTTTAAAGTGATTTTCATGCTTCCAGGGGCCCGGGAAGTGAATTAAATACAATTTGGGGGCATTCAATGTTCAAGCAAAAACAGGTGATTTTTGACAAAAGAGATAACACCCCCCATTACGTTATGCTTCAGAAAGGTGAAAAATGGTCCGTTTTCAAATGTTTTATTTTTGAACGTCAGTTCACATTTGTAGGTAGATCATCAGTATAAGAGCTAAAATTAGCATGTTTAAAGTGATTTTCATGCTTCCAGGGGCCCGGGAAGTGAATTAAATACCATTTGGAGACATTTAATGTTCAAGCAAAAACAGGTGATTTTTGACAAAAGAGATAACACCCCCCCATTACGTCATGCTTCAGAAAGGTGAAAAATGGTCAGTTTTCAAATGTTTTATTTTTGAACGCCAGTTCACATTTATAGGTAGATCATCAGTTTAAGAGCTAAAATTAGCATGTTTAAAGTGATTTTCATGCTTCCAGGGGCCCAGGAAGTGAATTAAATACCATTTGGAGGCATTTAATGTTCAAGCAAAAACAGGTGATTTTTGACAAAAGAGATAACACCCCCCCATTACGTCATGCTTCAGAAAGGTGAAAAATGGTCCGTTTTGAAATGTTTTATTTTTGAACATCAGTTGACATTTGTAGGTAGATCATCAGTTCTAGAGCTAAAATTAGCATGTTTAAAGTGATTTTCATGCTTCCAGGGGCCCGGGAAGTGAATTAAATACCATTTGGAGGCATTTAATGTTCAAGCAAAAACTGGTGATTTTTGACAAAAGAGATAACACCCCCCCATTACGTCATGCTTCAGAAAGGTGAAAAATGGTCCGTTTTGAAATGTTTTATTTTTGAACGTCAGTTGACATTTGTAGGTAGATCATCAGTTTAAGAGCTAAAATTAGCATGTTTAAAGTGATTTTCATGCTTCCAGGGGCCCGGGAAGTGAATTAAATACCATTTGGAGGCATTTAATGTTCAAGCAAAAACAGGGGATTTTTGACAAAAGAGATAACACCCCCCCATTACGTCATGCTTCAGAAAGGTGAAAAATGGTCCGTTTTCAAATGTTTTATTTTTGAACGCCAGTTCACATTTGTAGGTAGATCATCAGTTTTAGAGCTAAAATTAGCATGTTTAAAGTGATTTTCATGCTTCCAGGGGCCCGGGAAGTGAATTAAATACCATTTGGAGGCATTTAATGTTCAAGCAAAAACAGGTGATTTTTGACAAAAGAGATAACACCCCCCCATTACGTCATGCTTCAGAAAGGTGAAAAATGGTCCGTTTTGAAATGTTTTATTTTTGAACGTCAGTTGACATTTGTAGGTAGATCATCAGTTCTAGAGCTAAAATTAGCATGTTTAAAGTGATTTTCATGCTTCCAGGGGCCCGGGAAGTGAATTAAATACCATTTGGAGGCATTTAATGTTCAAGCAAAAACAGGTGATTTTTGACAAAAGAGATAACACCCCCCCATTACGTCATGCTTCAGAAAGGTGAAAAATGGTCCGTTTTCAAATGTTTTATTTTTGAACGCCAGTTCACATTTGTAGGTAGATCATCAGTTTTATAGCTAAAATTCGCATGTTTAAAGTGATTTTCATGCTTCCAGGGGCCCGGGAAGTGAATTAAATACCATTCGGAGGCATTTAATGTTCAAGCAAAAACAGGTGATTTTTGACAAAAGAGATAACACCCCCCCATTACGTCATGCTTCAGAAAGGTGAAAAATGGTCCGTTTTCAAATGTTTTATTTTGAACGCCAGTTCACATTTGTAGGTAGATCATCAGTTTTAGAGCTAAAATTAGCATGTTTAAAGTGATTTTCATGCTTCCAGGGGCCCGGGAAGTGAATTAAATACCATTTGGAGGCATTTAATGTTCAAGCAAAAACAGGTGATTTTTGACAAAAGAGATAACACCCCCCCATTACGTCATGCTTCAGAAAGGTGAAAAATGGTCCGTTTTCAAATGTTTTATTTTGAACGTCAGTTCACATTTATAGGTAGATCATCAGTTCTAGAGCTAAAATTAGCATGTTTAAAGTGATTTTCATGCTTCCCAGGGGCCTGGGAAGTGAATTAAATACCATTTGGAGGCATTTAATGTTCAAGCAAAAAACAGGTGATTTTTGACAAAAGAGATAACACCCCCCATTACGTCATGCTTCAGAAAGGTGAAAAATGGTCAGTTTTCAAATGTTTTATTTTTGAACGTCAGTTCACATTTGTAGGTAGATCATCAGTTTTAGAGCTAAAATTAGCATTTTTAAAGTGATTTTCATGCTTCCAGGGGCCCAGGAAGTGAATTAAATACCATTTGGAGGCATTTAATGTTCAAGCAAAAACAGGTGATTTTTGACAAAAGAGAAAACACCCCCCATTACGTCATGCTTCAGAAAGGTGAAAAATGGTCCGTTTTCAAATGTTTTATTTTTGAACGTCAGTTCACATTTATAGGTAGATCATCAGTTCTAGAGCTAAAATTAGCATGTTTAAAGTGATTTTCATGCTTCCAGGGGCCTGGGAAGTGAATTAAATACCATTTGGAGGCATTTAATGTTCAAGCAAAAACAGGTGATTTTTGACAAAAGAGATAACACCCCCCATTACGTCATGCTTCAGAAAGGTGAAAAATGGTCAGTTTTCAAATGTTTTATTTTTGTACGTCAGTTCACATTTGTAGGTAGATCATCAGTTTTAGAGCTAAAATTAGCATTTTTAAAGTGATTTTCATGCTTCCAGGGGCCCAGGAAGTGAATTAAATACCATTTGGAGGCATTTAATGTTCAAGCAAAAACAGGTGATTTTTGACAAAAGAGATAACACCCCCCATTACGTCATGCTTCAGAAAGGTGAAAAATGGTCAGTTTTCAAATGTTTTATTTTTGAACGTCAGTTGACATTTGTAGGTAGATCATCAGTTCTAGAGCTAAAATTAGCATGTTTAAAGTGATTTTCATGCTTCCAGGGGCCCGGGAAGTGAATTAAATACCATTTGGAGGCATTTAATGTTCAAGCAAAAACAGGTGATTTTTGACAAAAGAGATAACACCCCCCCATTACGTCATGCTTCAGAAAGGTGAAAAATTGTCCGTTTTCAAATGTTTTATTTTTGAACGTCAGTTCACATTTGTAGGTAGATCATCAGTTTAAGAGCTAAAATTAGCATGTTTAAAGTGATTTTCATGCTTCCAGGGGCCCTAAACACAAGATTTGTGGAATGGTTAAAAGTGAATGAAAATGGCCAATTTACTCAGTCTGAGGTCTCAAAAAGTGTTTCTTCACCCCGGGAAGTGAATTAAATACCATTTGGAGGCATTTAATGTTCAAGCAAAAACAGGGGATTTTTGACAAAAGAGATAACACCCCCCCCATTACGTCATGCTACAGAAAGGTGAAAAATGGTCCGTTTTCAAATGTTTTATTTTTGAACGCCAGTTCACATTTGTAGGTAGATCATCAGTTTTAGAGCTAAAATTAGCATGTTTAAAGTGATTTTCATGCTTCCAGGGGCCCGGAAGTGAATTAAATACCATTTGGAGGCATTTAATGTTCAAGCAAAAACAGGTGATTTTTGACAAAAGAGATAACACCCCCCATTACGTCATGCTTCAGAAAGGTGAAAAATGGTCCGTTTTGAAATGTTTTATTTTTGAACGTCAATTGACATTTGTAGGTAGATCATCCGTTCTAGAGCTAAAATTAGCATGTTTAAAGTGATTTTCATGCTTCCAGGGGCCCGGGAAGTGAATTAAATACCATTTGGAGGCATTTAATGTTCAAGCAAAAACAGGTGATTTTTGACAAAAGAGATAATACCCCCCCATTACGTCATGCTTCAGAAAGGTGAAAAATGGTCCGTTTTGAAATGTTTTATTTTTGAACATCAGTTGACATTTGTAGGTAGATCATCAGTTCTAGAGCTAAAATTAGCATGTTTAAATGGATTTTCATGCTTCCAGGGGCCTGGGAAGTGAATTAAATACCATTTGGAGGCATTTAATGTTCAAGCAAAAACAGGTGATTTTTGACAAAAGAGATAACACCCCCCATTACGTCATGCTTCAGAAAGGTGAAAAATGGTCAGTTTTCAAATGTTTTATTTTTGAACGTCAGTTGACATTTGTAGGTAGATCATCAGTTCTAGAGCTAAAATTAGCATGTTTAAAGTGATTTTCATGCTTCCAGGGGCCCGGGAAGTGAATTAAATACAATTTGGGGGCATTCAATGTTCAAGCAAAAACAGGTGATTTTTGACAAAAGAGATAACACCCCCCCATTACGTCATGCTTCAGAAAGGTGAAAAATGGTCCGTTTTCAAATGTTTTATTTTTGAACGTCAGTTCACATTTGTAGGTAGATCATCAGTTTTAGAGCTAAAATTAGCATTTTTAAAGTGATTTTCATGCTTCCAGGGGCCCAGGAAGTGAATTAAATACCATTTGGAGGCATTTAATGTTCAAGCAAAAACAGGTGATTTTTGACAAAAGAGATAACACCCCCCATTACGTCATGCTTCAGAAAGGTGAAAAATGGTCAGTTTTCAAATGTTTTATTTTTGAATGTCAGTTGACATTTGTAGGTAGATCATCAGTTCTAGAGCTAAAATTAGCATGTTTAAAGTGATTTTCATGCTTCCAGGGGCCCGGGAAGTGAATTAAATACCATTTGGAGGCCTTTAATGTTCAAGCAAAAACAGGTGATTTTTGACAAAAGAGATAACACCCCCCCATTACGTCATGCTTCAGAAAGGTGAAAAATGGTCCGTTTTGAAATGTTTTATTTTTGAACGTCAGTTGACATTTGTAGGTAGATCATCAGTTCTAGAGCTAAAATTAGCATGTTTAACGTGATTTTCATGCTTCCAGGGGCCCAGGAAGTGAATTAAATACCATTTGGAGGCATTTAATGTTCAAGCAAAAACAGGTGATTTTTGACAAAAGAGATAACACCCCCCCATTACGTCATGCTTCAGAAAGGTGAAAAATGGTCCGTTTTCAAATGTTTTATTTTTGAACGTCAGTTCACATTTGTAGGTAGATCATCAGTATAAGAGCTAAAATTAGCATGTTTAAAGTGATTTTCATGCTTCCAGGGGCCCGGGAAGTGAATTAAATACCATTTGGAGACATTTAATGTTCAAGCAAAAACAGGTGATTTTTGACAAAAGAGCTAACACCCCCCCATTACGTCATGCTTCAGAAAGGTGAACAATGGTCCGTTTTCAAATGTTTTATTTTTGAACGTCAGTTCACATTTGTAGGTAGATCATCAGTTTAAGAGCTAAAATTAGCATGTTTAAAGTGATTTTCATGCTTCCAGGGGCCCTAAACACAAGATTTGTGGAATGGTTAAAAGTGAATGAAAATGGCCAATTTACTCAGTCTGAGGTCTCAAAAAGTGTTTCTTCACCCCGGGAAGTGAATTAAATACCATTTGGAGGCATTTAATGTTCAAGCAAAAACAGGTGATTTTTGACAAAAGAGATAACACCCCCCCATTACGTCATGCTTCAGAAAGGTGAAAAATTGTCCGTTTTCAAATGTTTTATTTTTGAACGTCAGTTCACATTTGTAGGTAGATCATCAGTATAAGAGCTAAAATTAGCATGTTTAAAGTGATTTTCATGCTTCCAGGGGCCCGGGAAGTGAATTAAATACCATTTGGAGACATTTAATGTTCAAGCAAAAACAGGTGATTTTTGACAAAAGAGCTAACACCCCCCCATTACGTCATGCTTCAGAAAGGTGAACAATGGTCCGTTTTCAAATGTTTTATTTTTGAACGTCAGTTCACATTTGTAGGTAGATCATCAGTTTAAGAGCTAAAATTAGCATGTTTAAAGTGATTTTCATGCTTCCAGGGGCCCTAAACACAAGATTTGTGGAATGGTTAAAAGTGAATGAAAATGGCCAATTTACTCAGTCTGAGGTCTCAAAAAGTGTTTCTTCACCCCGGGAAGTGAATTAAATACCATTTGGAGGCATTTAATGTTCAAGTAAAAACAGGGGATTTTTGACAAAAGAGATAACACCCCCCCCATTACGTCATGCTTCAGAAAGGTGAAAAATGGTCCATTTTCAAATGTTTTATTTTTGAACGCCAGTTCACATTTGTAGGTAGATCATCAGTTTTAGAGCTAAAATTAGCATGTTTAAAGTGATTTTCATGCTTCCAGGGGCCCGGAAGTGAATTAAATACCATTTGGAGGCATTTAATGTTCAAGCAAAAACAGGTGATTTTTGACAAAAGAGATAACACCCCCCATTATGTCATGCTTCAGAAAGGTGAAAAATGGTCCGTTTTGAAATGTTTTATTTTTGAACGTCAGTTGACATTTGTAGGTAGATCATCAGTTCTAGAGCTAAAATTAGCATGTTTAAAGTGATTTTCATGCTTCCAGGGGCCCGGGAAGTGAATTAAATATCATTTGGAGGCATTTAATGTTCAAGCAAAAACAGGTGATTTTTGACAAAAGAGATAACACCCCCCCATTACGTCATGCTTCAGAAAGGTGAAAAATGGTCCGTTTTGAAATGTTTTATTTTTGAACATCAGTTGACATTTGTAGGTAGATCATCAGTTCTAGAGCTAAAATTAGCATGTTTAAAGTGATTTTCATGCTTCCAGGGGCCTGGGAAGTGAATTAAATACCATTTGGAGGCATTTAATGTTCAAGCAAAAACAGGTGATTTTTGACAAAAGAGATAACACCCCCCATTACGTCATGCTTCAGAAAGGTGAAAAATGGTCAGTTTTCAAATGTTTTATTTTTGAACGTCAGTTGACATTTGTAGGTAGATCATCAGTTCTAGAGCTAAAATTAGCATGTTTAAAGTGATTTTCATGCTTCCAGGGGCCCGGGAAGTGAATTAAATACAATTTGGGGGCATTCAATGTTCAAGCAAAAACAGGTGATTTTTGACAAAAGAGATAACACCCCCCCATTACGTCATGCTTCAGAAAGGTGAAAAATGGTCCGTTTTCAAATGTTTTATTTTTGAACGTCAGTTCACATTTGTAGGTAGATCATCAGTTTTAGAGCTAAAATTAGCATTTTTAAAGTGATTTTCATGCTTCCAGGGGCCCAGGAAGTGAATTAAATACCATTTGGAGGCATTTAATGTTCAAGCAAAAACAGGTGATTTTTGACAAAAGAGATAACACCCCCCATTACGTCATGCTTCAGAAATGTGAAAAATGGTCAGTTTTCAAATGTTTTATTTTTGAATGTCAGTTGACATTTGTAGGTAGATCATCAGTTCTAGAGCTAAAATTAGCATGTTTAAAGTGATTTTCATGCTTCCAGGGGCCCGGGAAGTGAATTAAATACCATTTGGAGGCCTTTAATGTTCAAGCAAAAACAGGTGATTTTTGACAAAAGAGATAACACCCCCCCATTACGTCATGCTTCAGAAAGGTGAAAAATGGTCCGTTTTCAAATGTTTTATTTTTGAACGTCAGTTCACATTTATAGGTAGATCATCAGTTTAAGAGCTAAAATTAGCATGTTTAAAGTGATTTTCATGCTTCCAGGGGCCCGGGAAGTGAATTAAATACCATTTGGAGGCATTTAATGTTCAAGCAAAAACAGGTGATTTTTGACAAAAGAGATAACACCCCCCCATTACGTCATGCTTCAGAAAGGTGAAAAATGGTCTGTTTTCAAATGTTTTATTTTTGAACGCCAGTTCACATTTGTAGGTAGATCATCAGTTTTAGAGCTAAAATTAGCATGTTTAAAGTGATTTTCATGATTCCAGGGGCCCGGGAAGTGAATTAAATACCATTCGGAGGCATTTAATGTTCAAGCAAAAACAGGTGATTTTTGACAAAAGAGATAACACCCCCCCATTACGTCATGCTTCAGAAAGGTGAAAAATGGTCCGTTTTCAAATGTTTTATTTTTGAACGCCAGTTCACATTTGTAGGTAGATCATCAGTTTTAGAGCTAAAATTAGCATGTTTAAAGTGATTTTCATGCTTCCAGGGGCCCGGGAAGTGAATTAAATACCATTTGGAGGCATTTAATGTTCAAGCAAAAACAGGGGATTTTTGACAAAAGAGATAACACCCCCCCATTACGTCATGCTTCAGAAAGGTGAAAAATGGTCCGTTTTCAAATGTTTTATTTTTGAACGCCAGTTCACATTTGTAGGTAGATAATCAGTTTTAGAGCTAAAATTAGCATGTTTAAAGTGATTTTCATGCTTCCAGGGGCCCAGTAAGTGAATTAAATACCATTTGGAGGCATTTAATATTCAGGCAAAAACAGGGGATTTTTGACAAAAGAGATAACACCCTCCCATTACGTCATGCTTCAGAAAGGTGAAAAATGGTCCGTTTTCAAATGTTTTATTTTTGAACGTCAGTTCACATTTATAGGTAGATCATCAGTTCTAGAGCTAAAATTAGCATGTTTAAAGTGATTTTCATGCTTCCAGGGGCCTGGGAAGTGAATTAAATACCATTTGGAGGCATTTAATGTTCAAGCAAAAACAGGTGATTTTTGACAAAAGAGATAACACCCCCCATTACGTCATGCTTCAGAAAGGTGAAAAATGGTCAGTTTTCAAATGTTTTATTTTTGAACGTCAGTTGACATTTGTAGGTAGATGTCAGTTCTAGAGCTAAAATTAGCATGTTTAAAGTGATTGTCATGCTTCCAGGGGCCCAGGAAGTGAATTAAATACCATTTGGAGGCATTTAATTGTTCAAGCAAAAACAGGTGATTTTTGACAAAAGAGATAACACCCCCCCATTACGTCATGCTTCAGAAAGGTGAAAAATGGTCAGTTTTGAAATGTTTTATTTTTGAACGTCAGTTGACATTTGTAGGTAGATCATCAGTTCTAGAGCTAAAATTAGCATGTTTAAAGTGATTTTCATGCTTCCAGGGGCCCGGGAAGTGAATTAAATACCATTTGGAGGCATTTAATGTTCAAGCAAAAACAGGGGATTTTTGACAAAAGAGATAACACCCCCCCCATTACGTCATGCTTCAGAAAGGTGAAAAATTGTCAGTTTTCAAATGTTTTATTTTTGAACGCCAGTTCACATTTGTAGGTAGATCATCAGTTTTAGAGCTAAAATTAGCATGTTTAAAGTGATTTTCATGCTTCCAGGGGCCCGGGAAGTGAATTAAATACCATTTGGAGGCATTTAATGTTCAAGCAAAAACAGGTGATTTTTGACAAAAGAGATAACACCCCCCATTACGTCATGCTTCAGAAAGGTGAAAAATGGTCCGTTTTGAAATATTTTATTTTTGAACGCCAGTTGACATTTGTAGGTAGATCATCAGTTCTAGAGCTAAAATTAGCATGTTTAAAGTGATTTTCATGCTTCCAGGGGCCCGGGAAGTGAATTAAATACCATTTGGAAGCATTTAATGTTCAAGCAAAAACAGGTGATTTTTGACAAAAGAGATAACACCCCCCCATTACGTCATGCTTCAGAAAGGTGAAAAATGGTCCGTTTTGAAATCTTTTATTTTTGAACGTCAGTTGACATTTGTAGGTAGATCATCAGTTCTAGAGCTAAAATTAGCATGTTTAAAGTGATTTTCATGCTTCCAGGGTCCTGGGAAGTGAATTAAATACCATTTGGAGGCATTTAATGTTCAAGCAAAAACAGGAGATTTTTGACAAAAGAGATAACACCCCCCATTACGTCATGCTTCAGAAAGGTGAAAAATGGTCCGTTTTCAAATGTTTTATTTTTGAACGTCAGTTGACATTTGTAGGTAGATCATCAGTTCTAGAGCTAAAATTAGCATGTTTAAAGTGATTTTCATGCTTCCAGGGGCCCGGGAAGTGAATTAAATACCATTTGGAAGCATTTAATGTTCAAGCAAAAACAGGTGATTTTTGACAAAAGAGATAACACCCCCCCATTACGTCATGCTTCAGAAAGGTGAAAAATGGTCAGTTTTCAAATGTTTTATTTTTGAATGTCAGTTGACATTTGTAGGTAGATCATCAGTTCTAGAGCTAAAATTAGCATGTTTAAAGTGATTTTCATGCTTCCAGGGGCCCGGGAAGTGAATTAAATACCATTTGGAGGCATTTAATGTTCAAGCAAAAACAGGTGATTTTTGACAAAAGAGATAACACCCCCCATTACGTCATGCTTCAGAAAGGTGAAAAATGGTCAGTTTTCAAATGTTTTATTTTTGAATGTCAGTTGACATTTGTAGGTAGATCATCAGTTCTAGAGCTAAAATTAGCATGTTTAAAGTGATTTTCATGCTTCCAGGGGCCCGGGAAGTGAATTAAATACCATTTGGAGGCCTTTAATGTTCAAGCAAAAACAGGTGATTTTTGACAAAAGAGATAACACCCCCCCATTACGTCATGCTTCAGAAAGGTGAAAAATGGTCCGTTTTCAAATGTTTTATTTTTGAACGTCAGTTCACATTTATAGGTAGATCATCAGTTTAAGAGCTAAAATTAGCATGTTTAAAGTGATTTTCATGCTTCCAGGGGCCCGGGAAGTGAATTAAATACCATTTGGAGGCATTTAATGTTCAAGCAAAAACAGGTGATTTTTGACAAAAGAGATAACACCCCCCCATTACGTCATGCTTCAGAAAGGTGAAAAATGGTCTGTTTTCAAATGTTTTATTTTTGAACGCCAGTTCACATTTGTAGGTAGATCATCAGTTTTAGAGCTAAAATTAGCATGTTTAAAGTGATTTTCATGATTCCAGGGGCCCGGGAAGTGAATTAAATACCATTCGGAGGCATTTAATGTTCAAGCAAAAACAGGTGATTTTTGACAAAAGAGATAACACCCCCCCATTACGTCATGCTTCAGAAAGGTGAAAAATGGTCCGTTTTCAAATGTTTTATTTTTGAACGCCAGTTCACATTTGTAGGTAGATCATCAGTTTTAGAGCTAAAATTAGCATGTTTAAAGTGATTTTCATGCTTCCAGGGGCCCGGGAAGTGAATTAAATACCATTTGGAGGCATTTAATGTTCAAGCAAAAACAGGGGATTTTTGACAAAAGAGATAACACCCCCCCATTACGTCATGCTTCAGAAAGGTGAAAAATGGTCCGTTTTCAAATGTTTTATTTTTGAACGCCAGTTCACATTTGTAGGTAGATAATCAGTTTTAGAGCTAAAATTAGCATGTTTAAAGTGATTTTCATGCTTCCAGGGGCCCAGTAAGTGAATTAAATACCATTTGGAGGCATTTAATATTCAGGCAAAAACAGGGGATTTTTGACAAAAGAGATAACACCCTCCCATTACGTCATGCTTCAGAAAGGTGAAAAATGGTCCGTTTTCAAATGTTTTATTTTTGAACGTCAGTTCACATTTATAGGTAGATCATCAGTTCTAGAGCTAAAATTAGCATGTTTAAAGTGATTTTCATGCTTCCAGGGGCCTGGGAAGTGAATTAAATACCATTTGGAGGCATTTAATGTTCAAGCAAAAACAGGTGATTTTTGACAAAAGAGATAACACCCCCCATTACGTCATGCTTCAGAAAGGTGAAAAATGGTCAGTTTTCAAATGTTTTATTTTTGAACGTCAGTTGACATTTGTAGGTAGATGTCAGTTCTAGAGCTAAAATTAGCATGTTTAAAGTGATTGTCATGCTTCCAGGGGCCCAGGAAGTGAATTAAATACCATTTGGAGGCATTTAATTGTTCAAGCAAAAACAGGTGATTTTTGACAAAAGAGATAACACCCCCCCATTACGTCATGCTTCAGAAAGGTGAAAAATGGTCAGTTTTGAAATGTTTTATTTTTGAACGTCAGTTGACATTTGTAGGTAGATCATCAGTTCTAGAGCTAAAATTAGCATGTTTAAAGTGATTTTCATGCTTCCAGGGGCCCGGGAAGTGAATTAAATACCATTTGGAGGCATTTAATGTTCAAGCAAAAACAGGGGATTTTTGACAAAAGAGATAACACCCCCCCCCATTACGTCATGCTTCAGAAAGGTGAAAAATTGTCAGTTTTCAAATGTTTTATTTTTGAACGCCAGTTCACATTTGTAGGTAGATCATCAGTTTTAGAGCTAAAATTAGCATGTTTAAAGTGATTTTCATGCTTCCAGGGGCCCGGGAAGTGAATTAAATACCATTTGGAGGCATTTAATGTTCAAGCAAAAACAGGTGATTTTTGACAAAAGAGATAACACCCCCCATTACGTCATGCTTCAGAAAGGTGAAAAATGGTCCGTTTTGAAATATTTTATTTTTGAACGTCAGTTGACATTTGTAGGTAGATCATCAGTTCTAGAGCTAAAATTAGCATGTTTAAAGTGATTTTCATGCTTCCAGGGGCCCGGGAAGTGAATTAAATACCATTTGGAAGCATTTAATGTTCAAGCAAAAACAGGTGATTTTTGACAAAAGAGATAACACCCCCCCATTACGTCATGCTTCAGAAAGGTGAAAAATGGTCCGTTTTGAAATCTTTTATTTTTGAACGTCAGTTGACATTTGTAGGTAGATCATCAGTTCTAGAGCTACAATTAGCATGTTTAAAGTGATTTTCATGCTTCCAGGGTCCTGGGAAGTGAATTAAATACCATTTGGAGGCATTTAATGTTCAAGCAAAAACAGGTGATTTTTGACAAAAGAGATAACACCCCCCATTACGTCATGCTTCAGAAAGGTGAAAAATGGTCAGTTTTCAAATGTTTTATTTTTGAACGTCAGTTGACATTTGTAGGTAGATCATCAGTTCTAGAGCTAAAATTAGCATGTTTAAAGTGATTTTCATGCTTCCAGGGGCCCGGGAAGTGAATTAAATACCATTTGGAAGCATTTAATGTTCAAGCAAAAACAGGTGATTTTTGACAAAAGAGATAACACCCCCCCATTACGTCATGCTTCAGAAAGGTGAAAAATGGTCAGTTTTCAAATGTTTTATTTTTGAATGTCAGTTGACATTTGTAGGTAGATCATCAGTTCTAGAGCTAAAATTAGCATGTTTAAAGTGATTTTCATGCTTCCAGGGGCCCGGGAAGTGAATTAAATACCATTTGGAGGCATTTAATGTTCAAGCAAAAACAGGTGATTTTTGACAAAAGAGATAACACCCCCCCATTACGTCATGCTTCAGAAAGGTAAAAAATGGTCCGTTTTCAAATGTTTTATTTTTGAACGTCAGTTCACATTTGTAGGTAGATCATCAGTTCTAGAGCTAAAATTAGCATGTTTAAAGTGATTTTCATGCTTCCAGGGGCCAGGAAAGTGAATTAAATACCATTTGGAGGCATTTAATGTTAAAGCAAAAACAGGTGATTTTTGACAAAAGAGATAACACCCCCCCATTACGTCATGCTTCAGAAAGGTGAAAAATGGTCCGTTTTCAAATGTTTTATTTTTGAACGTCAGTTCACATTTGTAGGTAGATCATCAGTTTAAGAGCTAAAATTAGCATGTTTAAAGTGATTTTCATGCTTCCAGGGGCCCGGGAAGTGAATTAAATACCATTTGGAGACATTTAATGTTCAAGCAAAAACAGGTGATTTTTGACAAAAGAGCTAACACCCCCCCATTACGTCATGCTTCAGAAAGGTGAACAATGGTCCGTTTTCAAATGTTTTATTTTTGAACGTCAGTTCACATTTGTAGGTAGATCATCAGTTTAAGAGCTAAAATTAGCATGTTTAAAGTGATTTTCATGCTTCCAGGGGCCCTAAACACAAGATTTGTGGAATGGTTAAAAGTGAATGAAAATGGCCAATTTACTCAGTCTGAGGTCTCAAAAAGTGTTTCTTCACCCCGGGAAGTGAATTAAATACCATTTGGAGGCATTTAATGTTCAAGCAAAAACAGGTGATTTTTGACAAAAGAGATAACACCCCCCCATTACGTCATGCTTCAGAAAGGTGAAAAATGGTCCGTTTTCAAATGTTTTATTTTTGAACGTCAGTTCACATTTATAGGTAGATCATCAGTTCTAGAGCTAAAATTAGCATGTTTAAAGTGATTTTCATGCTTCCAGGGGCCTGGGAAGTGAATTAAATACCATTTGGAGGCATTTAATGTTCAAGCAAAAACAGGTGATTTTTGACAAAAGAGATAACACCCCCCATTACGTCATGCTTCAGAAAGGTGAAAAATGGTCAGTTTTCAAATGTTTTATTTTTGAACGTCAGTTCACATTTGTAGGTAGACCATCAGTTTTAGAGCTAAAATTAGCATTTTTAAAGTGATTTTCATGCTTCCAGGGGCCCAGGAAGTGAATTAAATACCATTTGGAGGCATTTAATGTTCAAGCAAAAACAGGTGATTTTTGACAAAAGAGATAACACCCCCCATTACGTCATGCTTCAGAAAGGTGAAAAATGGTCCGTTTTCAAATGTTTTATTTTTGTACGTCAGTTCACATTTGTAGGTAGATCATCAGTTTTAGAGCTAAAATTAGCATTTTTAAAGTGATTTTCATGCTTCCAGGGGCCCAGGAAGTGAATTAAATACCATTTGGAGGCATTTAATGTTCAAGCAAAAACAGGTGATTTTTGACAAAAGAGATAACACCCCCCATTACGTCATGCTTCAGAAAGGTGAAAAATGGTCAGTTTTCAAATGTTTTATTTTTGAACGTCAGTTGACATTTGTAGGTAGATCATCAGTTCTAGAGCTAAAATTAGCATGTTTAAAGTGATTTTCATGCTTCCAGGGGCCCGGGAAGTGAATTAAATACCATTTGGAGGCATTTAATGTTCAAGCAAAAACAGGTGATTTTTGACAAAAGAGATAACACCCCCCCCATTACGTCATGCTTCAGAAAGGTGAAAAATTGTCCGTTTTCAAATGTTTTATTTTTGAACGTCAGTTCACATTTGTAGGTAGATCATCAGTATAAGAGCTAAAATTAGCATGTTTAAAGTGATTTTCATGCTTCCAGGGGCCCGGGAAGTGAATTAAATACCATTTGGAGACATTTAATGTTCAAGCAAAAACAGGTGATTTTTGACAAAAGAGCTAACACCCCCCCATTACGTCATGCTTCAGAAAGGTGAACAATGGTCCGTTTTCAAATGTTTTATTTTTGAACGTCAGTTCACATTTGTAGGTAGATCATCAGTTTAAGAGCTAAAATTAGCATGTTTAAAGTGATTTTCATGCTTCCAGGGGCCCTAAACACAAGATTTGTGGAATGGTTAAAAGTGAATGAAAATGGCCAATTTACTCAGTCTGAGGTCTCAAAAAGTGTTTCTTCACCCCGGGAAGTGAATTAAATACCATTTGGAGGCATTTAATGTTCAAGCAAAAACAGGGGATTTTTGACAAAAGAGATAACACCCCCCCCATTACGTCATGCTTCAGAAAGGTGAAAAATGGTCCGTTTTCAAATGTTTTATTTTTGAACGCCAGTTCACATTTGTAGGTAGATCATCAGTTTTAGAGCTAAAATTAGCATGTTTAAAGTGATTTTCATGCTTCCAGGGGCCCGGAAGTGAATTAAATACCATTTGGAGGCATTTAATGTTCAAGCAAAAACAGGTGATTTTTGACAAAAGAGATAACACCCCCCATTACGTCATGCTTCAGAAAGGTGAAAAATGGTCCGTTTTGAAATGTTTTATTTTTGAACGTCAATTGACATTTGTAGGTAGATCATCAGTTCTAGAGCTAAAATTAGCATGTTTAAAGTGATTTTCATGCTTCCAGGGGCCCGGGAAGTGAATTAAATACCATTTGGAGGCATTTAATGTTCAAGCAAAAACAGGTGATTTTTGACAAAAGAGATAACACCCCCCCATTACGTCATGCTTCAGAAAGGTGAAAAATGGTCCGTTTTGAAATGTTTTATTTTTGAACATCAGTTGACATTTGTAGGTAGATCATCAGTTCTAGAGCTAAAATTAGCATGTTTAAAGTGATTTTCATGCTTCCAGGGGCCTGGGAAGTGAATTAAATACCATTTGGAGGCATTTAATGTTCAAGCAAAAACAGGTGATTTTTGACAAAAGAGATAACACCCCCCATTACGTCATGCTTCAGAAAGGTGAAAAATGGTCAGTTTTCAAATGTTTTATTTTTGAACGTCAGTTGACATTTGTAGGTAGATCATCAGTTCTAGAGCTAAAATTAGCATGTTTAAAGTGATTTTCATGCTTCCAGGGGCCCGGGAAGTGAATTAAATACAATTTGGGGGCATTCAATGTTCAAGCAAAAACAGGTGATTTTTGACAAAAGAGATAACACCCCCCCCATTACGTCATGCTTCAGAAAGGTGAAAAATGGTCCGTTTTCAAATGTTTTATTTTTGAACGTCAGTTCACATTTGTAGGTAGATCATCAGTTTTAGAGCTAAAATTAGCATTTTTAAAGTGATTTTCATGCTTCCAGGGGCCCAGGAAGTGAATTAAATACCATTTGGAGGCATTTAATGTTCAAGCAAAAACAGGTGATTTTTGACAAAAGAGATAACACCCCCCATTACGTCATGCTTCAGAAAGGTGAAAAATGGTCAGTTTTCAAATGTTTTATTTTTGAATGTCAGTTGACATTTGTAGGTAGATCATCAGTTCTAGAGCTAAAATTAGCATGTTTAAAGTGATTTTCATGCTTCCAGGGGCCCGGGAAGTGAATTAAATACCATTTGGAGGCCTTTAATGTTCAAGCAAAAACAGGTGATTTTTGACAAAAGAGATAACACCCCCCCATTACGTCATGCTTCAGAAAGGTGAAAAATGGTCCGTTTTGAAATGTTTTATTTTTGAACGTCAGTTGACATTTGTAGGTAGATCATCAGTTCTAGAGCTAAAATTAGCATGTTTAACGTGATTTTCATGCTTCCAGGGGCCCAGGAAGTGAATTAAATACCATTTGGAGGCATTTAATGTTCAAGCAAAAACAGGTGATTTTTGACAAAAGAGATAACACCCCCCCATTACGTCATGCTTCAGAAAGGTGAAAAATGGTCCGTTTTCAAATGTTTTATTTTTGAACGTCAGTTCACATTTGTAGGTAGATCATCAGTATAAGAGCTAAAATTAGCATGTTTAAAGTGATTTTCATGCTTCCAGGGGCCCGGGAAGTGAATTAAATACCATTTGGAGACATTTAATGTTCAAGCAAAAACAGGTGATTTTTGACAAAAGAGCTAACACCCCCCCATTACGTCATGCTTCAGAAAGGTGAACAATGGTCCGTTTTCAAATGTTTTATTTTTGAACGTCAGTTCACATTTGTAGGTAGATCATCAGTTTAAGAGCTAAAATTAGCATGTTTAAAGTGATTTTCATGCTTCCAGGGGCCCTAAACACAAGATTTGTGGAATGGTTAAAAGTGAATGAAAATGGCCAATTTACTCAGTCTGAGGTCTCAAAAAGTGTTTCTTCACCCCGGGAAGTGAATTAAATACCATTTGGAGGCATTTAATGTTCAAGCAAAAACAGGGGATTTTTGACAAAAGAGATAACACCCCCCCCCATTACGTCATGCTTCAGAAAGGTGAAAAATAGTCCGTTTTCAAATGTTTTATTTTTGAACGCCAGTTCACATTTGTAGGTAGATCATCAGTTTTAGAGCTAAAATTAGCATGTTTAAAGTGATTTTCATGCTTCCAGGGGCCCGGAAGTGAATTAAATACCATTTGGAGGCATTTAATGTTCAAGCAAAAACAGGTGATTTTTGACAAAAGAGATAACACCCCCCATTATGTCATGCTTCAGAAAGGTGAAAAATGGTCCGTTTTGAAATGTTTTATTTTTGAACGTCAGTTGACATTTGTAGGTAGATCATCAGTTCTAGAGCTAAAATTAGCATGTTTAAAGTGATTTTCATGCTTCCAGGGGCCCGGGAAGTGAATTAAATATCATTTGGAGGCATTTAATGTTCAAGCAAAAACAGGTGATTTTTGACAAAAGAGATAACACCCCCCCATTACGTCATGCTTCAGAAAGGTGAAAAATGGTCCGTTTTCAAATGTTTTATTTTTGAACGCCAGTTCACATTTGTAGGTAGATAATCAGTTTTAGAGCTAAAATTAGCATGTTTAAAGTGATTTTCATGCTTCCAGGGGCCCGGGAAGTGAATTAAATACCATTTGGAGGCATTTAATGTTCGAGCAAAAACAGGTGATTTTTGACAAAAGAGATAACACCCCCCATTACGTCATGCTTCAGAAAGGTGAAAAATGGTCCGTTTTCAAATGTTTTATTTTTGTACGTCAGTTCACATTTGTAGGTAGATCATCAGTTTTAGAGCTACAATTAGCATTTTTAAAGTGATTTTCATGCTTCCAGGGGCCCAGGAAGTGAATTAAATACCATTTGGAGGCATTTAATGTTCAAGCAAAAACAGGTGATTGTTGACAAAAGAGATAACACCCCCCATTACGTCATGCTTCAGAAAGGTGAAAAATGGTCAGTTTTCAAATGTTTTATTTTTGAACGTCAGTTGACATTTGTAGGTAGATCATCAGTTCTAGAGCTAAAATTAGCATGTTTAAAGTGATTTTCATGCTTCCAGGGGCCCGGGAAGTGAATTAAATACCATTTGGAGGCATTTAATGTTCAAGCAAAAACAGGTGATTTTTGACAAAAGAGATAACACCCCCCCATTACGTCATGCTTCAGAAAGGTGAAAAATTGTCCGTTTTCAAATGTTTTATTTTTGAACGTCAGTTCACATTTGTAGGTAGATCATCAGTATAAGAGCTAAAATTAGCATGTTTAAAGTGATTTTCATGCTTCCAGGGGCCCGGGAAGTGAATTAAATACCATTTGGAGACATTTAATGTTCAAGCAAAAACAGGTGATTTTTGACAAAAGAGCTAACACCCCCCCATTACGTCATGCTTCAGAAAGGTGAACAATGGTCCGTTTTCAAATGTTTTATTTTTGAACGTCAGTTCACATTTGTAGGTAGATCATCAGTTTAAGAGCTAAAATTAGCATGTTTAAAGTGATTTTCATGCTTCCAGGGGCCCTAAACACAAGATTTGTGGAATGGTTAAAAGTGAATGAAAATGGCCAATTTACTCAGTCTGAGGTCTCAAAAAGTGTTTCTTCACCCCGGGAAGTGAATTAAATACCATTTGGAGGCATTTAATGTTCAAGCAAAAACAGGGGATTTTTGACAAAAGAGATAACACCCCCCCCATTACGTCATGCTTCAGAAAGGTGAAAAATGGTCCGTTTTCAAATGTTTATTTTTGAACGCCAGTTCACATTTGTAGGTAGATCATCAGTTTTAGAGCTAAAATTAGCATGTTTAAAGTGATTTTCATGCTTCCAGGGGCCCGGAAGTGAATTAAATACCATTTGGAGGCATTTAATGTTCAAGCAAAAACAGGTGATTTTTGACAAAAGAGATAACACCCCCCATTACGTCATGCTTCAGAAAGGTGAAAAATGGTCCGTTTTGAAATGTTTTATTTTTGAACGTCAATTGACATTTGTAGGTAGATCATCAGTTCTAGAGCTAAAATTAGCATGTTTAAAGTGATTTTCATGCTTCCAGGGGCCCGGGAAGTGAATTAAATACCATTTGGAGGCATTTAATGTTCAAGCAAAAACAGGGGATTTTTGACAAAAGAGATAACACCCCCCCCATTACGTCATGCTTCAGAAAGGTGAAAAATTGTCAGTTTTCAAATGTTTTATTTTTGAACGCCAGTTCACATTTGTAGGTAGATCATCAGTTTTAGAGCTAAAATTAGCATGTTTAAAGTGATTTTCATGCTTCCAGGGGCCCGGGAAGTGAATTAAATACCATTTGGAGGCATTTAATGTTCAAGCAAAAACAGGTGATTTTTGACAAAAGAGATAACACCCCCCATTACGTCATGCTTCAGAAAGGTGAAAAATGGTCCGTTTTGAAATATTTTATTTTTGAACGTCAGTTGACATTTGTAGGTAGATCATCAGTTCTAGAGCTAAAATTAGCATGTTTAAAGTGATTTTCATGCTTCCAGGGGCCCGGGAAGTGAATTAAATACCATTTGGAAGCATTTAATGTTCAAGCAAAAACAGGTGATTTTTGACAAAAGAGATAACACCCCCCCATTACGTCATGCTTCAGAAAGGTGAAAAATGGTCCGTTTTGAAATCTTTTATTTTTGAACGTCAGTTGACATTTGTAGGTAGATCATCAGTTCTAGAGCTAAAATTAGCATGTTTAAAGTGATTTTCATGCTTCCAGGGTCCTGGGAAGTGAATTAAATACCATTTGGAGGCATTTAATGTTCAAGCAAAAACAGGAGATTTTTGACAAAAGAGATAACACCCCCCATTACGTCATGCTTCAGAAAGGTGAAAAATGGTCCGTTTTCAAATGTTTTATTTTTGAACGTCAGTTGACATTTGTAGGTAGATCATCAGTTCTAGAGCTAAAATTAGCATGTTTAAAGTGATTTTCATGCTTCCAGGGGCCCGGGAAGTGAATTAAATACCATTTGGAAGCATTTAATGTTCAAGCAAAAACAGGTGATTTTTGACAAAAGAGATAACACCCCCCCATTACGTCATGCTTCAGAAAGGTGAAAAATGGTCAGTTTTCAAATGTTTTATTTTTGAATGTCAGTTGACATTTGTAGGTAGATCATCAGTTCTAGAGCTAAAATTAGCATGTTTAAAGTGATTTTCATGCTTCCAGGGGCCCGGGAAGTGAATTAAATACCATTTGGAGGCATTTAATGTTCAAGCAAAAACAGGTGATTTTTGACAAAAGAGATAACACCCCCCATTACGTCATGCTTCAGAAAGGTGAAAAATGGTCAGTTTTCAAATGTTTTATTTTTGAATGTCAGTTGACATTTGTAGGTAGATCATCAGTTCTAGAGCTAAAATTAGCATGTTTAAAGTGATTTTCATGCTTCCAGGGGCCCGGGAAGTGAATTAAATACCATTTGGAGGCCTTTAATGTTCAAGCAAAAACAGGTGATTTTTGACAAAAGAGATAACACCCCCCCATTACGTCATGCTTCAGAAAGGTGAAAAATGGTCCGTTTTCAAATGTTTTATTTTTGAACGTCAGTTCACATTTATAGGTAGATCATCAGTTTAAGAGCTAAAATTAGCATGTTTAAAGTGATTTTCATGCTTCCAGGGGCCCGGGAAGTGAATTAAATACCATTTGGAGGCATTTAATGTTCAAGCAAAAACAGGTGATTTTTGACAAAAGAGATAACACCCCCCCATTACGTCATGCTTCAGAAAGGTGAAAAATGGTCTGTTTTCAAATGTTTTATTTTTGAACGCCAGTTCACATTTGTAGGTAGATCATCAGTTTTAGAGCTAAAATTAGCATGTTTAAAGTGATTTTCATGATTCCAGGGGCCCGGGAAGTGAATTAAATACCATTCGGAGGCATTTAATGTTCAAGCAAAAACAGGTGATTTTTGACTAAAGAGATAACACCCCCCCATTACGTCATGCTTCAGAAAGGTGAAAAATGGTCCGTTTTCAAATGTTTTATTTTTGAATGCCAGTTCACATTTGTAGGTAGATCATCAGTTTTAGAGCTAAAATTAGCATGTTTAAAGTGATTTTCATGCTTCCAGGGGCCCGGGAAGTGAATTAAATACCATTTGGAGGCATTTAATGTTCAAGCAAAAACAGGGGATTTTTGACAAAAGAGATAACACCCCCCCATTACGTCATGCTTCAGAAAGGTGAAAAATGGTCCGTTTTCAAATGTTTTATTTTTGAACGCCAGTTCACATTTGTAGGTAGATAATCAGTTTTAGAGCTAAAATTAGCATGTTTAAAGTGATTTTCATGCTTCCAGGGGCCCAGTAAGTGAATTAAATACCATTTGGAGGCATTTAATATTCAGGCAAAAACAGGGGATTTTTGACAAAAGAGATAACACCCTCCCATTACGTCATGCTTCAGAAAGGTGAAAAATGGTCCGTTTTTAAATGTTTTATTTTTGAACGTCAGTTCACATTTATAGGTAGATCATCAGTTCTAGAGCTAAAATTAGCATGTTTAAAGTGATTTTCATGCTTCCAGGGGCCTGGGAAGTGAATTAAATACCATTTGGAGGCATTTAATGTTCAAGCAAAAACAGGTGATTTTTGACAAAAGAGATAACACCCCCCATTACGTCATGCTTCAGAAAGGTGAAAAATGGTCAGTTTTCAAATGTTTTATTTTTGAACGTCAGTTGACATTTGTAGGTAGATGTCAGTTCTAGAGCTAAAATTAGCATGTTTAAAGTGATTGTCATGCTTCCAGGGGCCCAGGAAGTGAATTAAATACCATTTGGAGGCATTTAATTGTTCAAGCAAAAACAGGTGATTTTTGACAAAAGAGATAACACCCCCCCATTACGTCATGCTTCAGAAAGGTGAAAAATGGTCAGTTTTGAAATGTTTTATTTTTGAACGTCAGTTGACATTTGTAGGTAGATCATCAGTTCTAGAGCTAAAATTAGCATGTTTAAAGTGATTTTCATGCTTCCAGGGGCCCGGGAAGTGAATTAAATACCATTTGGAGGCATTTAATGTTCAAGCAAAAACAGGGGATTTTTGACAAAAGAGATAACACCCCCCCCATTACGTCATGCTTCAGAAAGGTGAAAAATTGTCAGTTTTCAAATGTTTTATTTTTGAACGCCAGTTCACATTTGTAGGTAGATCATCAGTTTTAGAGCTAAAATTAGCATGTTTAAAGTGATTTTCATGCTTCCAGGGGCCCGGGAAGTGAATTAAATACCATTTGGAGGCATTTAATGTTCAAGCAAAAACAGGTGATTTTTGACAAAAGAGATAACACCCCCCATTACGTCATGCTTCAGAAAGGTGAAAAATGGTCCGTTTTGAAATATTTTATTTTTGAACGTCAGTTGACATTTGTAGGTAGATCATCAGTTCTAGAGCTAAAATTAGCATGTTTAAAGTGATTTTCATGCTTCCAGGGGCCCGGGAAGTGAATTAAATACCATTTGGAAGCATTTAATGTTCAAGCAAAAACAGGTGATTTTTGACAAAAGAGATAACACCCCCCCATTACGTCATGCTTCAGAAAGGTGAAAAATGGTCCGTTTTGAAATCTTTTATTTTTGAACGTCAGTTGACATTTGTAGGTAGATCATCAGTTCTAGAGCTAAAATTAGCATGTTTAAAGTGATTTTCATGCTTCCAGGGTCCTGGGAAGTGAATTAAATACCATTTGGAGGCATTTAATGTTCAAGCAAAAACAGGTGATTTTTGACAAAAGAGATAACACCCCCCATTACGTCATGCTTCAGAAAGGTGAAAAATGGTCAGTTTTCAAATGTTTTATTTTTGAACGTCAGTTGACATTTGTAGGTAGATCATCAGTTCTAGAGCTAAAATTAGCATGTTTAAAGTGATTTTCATGCTTCCAGGGGCCCGGGAAGTGAATTAAATACCATTTGGAAGCATTTAATGTTCAAGCAAAAACAGGTGATTTTTGACAAAAGAGATAACACCCCCCCATTACGTCATGCTTCAGAAAGGTGAAAAATGGTCAGTTTTCAAATGTTTTATTTTTGAATGTCAGTTGACATTTGTAGGTAGATCATCAGTTCTAGAGCTAAAATTAGCATGTTTAAAGTGATTTTCATGCTTCCAGGGGCCCGGGAAGTGAATTAAATACCATTTGGAGGCATTTAATGTTCAAGCAAAAACAGGTGATTTTTGACAAAAGAGATAACACCCCCCCATTACGTCATGCTTCAGAAAGGTAAAAAATGGTCCGTTTTCAAATGTTTTATTTTTGAACGTCAGTTCACATTTGTAGGTAGATCATCAGTTCTAGAGCTAAAATTAGCATGTTTAAAGTGATTTTCATGCTTCCAGGGGCCCGGAAAGTGAATTAAATACCATTTGGAGGCATTTAATGTTAAAGCAAAAACAGGTGATTTTTGACAAAAGAGATAACACCCCCCCATTACGTCATGCTTCAGAAAGGTGAAAAATGGTCCGTTTTCAAATGTTTTATTTTTGAACGTCAGTTCACATTTGTAGGTAGATCATCAGTTTAAGAGCTAAAATTAGCATGTTTAAAGTGATTTTCATGCTTCCAGGGGCCCGGGAAGTGAATTAAATACCATTTGGAGACATTTAATGTTCAAGCAAAAACAGGTGATTTTTGACAAAAGAGCTAACACCCCCCCATTACGTCATGCTTCAGAAAGGTGAACAATGGTCCGTTTTCAAATGTTTTATTTTTGAACGTCAGTTCACATTTGTAGGTAGATCATCAGTTTAAGAGCTAAAATTAGCATGTTTAAAGTGATTTTCATGCTTCCAGGGGCCCTAAACACAAGATTTGTGGAATGGTTAAAAGTGAATGAAAATGGCCAATTTACTCAGTCTGAGGTCTCAAAAAGTGTTTCTTCACCCCGGGAAGTGAATTAAATACCATTTGGAGGCATTTAATGTTCAAGCAAAAACAGGTGATTTTTGACAAAAGAGATAACACCCCCCCATTACGTCATGCTTCAGAAAGGTGAAAAATGGTCCGTTTTCAAATGTTTTATTTTTGAACGTCAGTTCACATTTATAGGTAGATCATCAGTTCTAGAGCTAAAATTAGCATGTTTAAAGTGATTTTCATGCTTCCAGGGGCCTGGGAAGTGAATTAAATACCATTTGGAGGCATTTAATGTTCAAGCAAAAACAGGTGATTTTTGACAAAAGAGATAACACCCCCCATTACGTCATGCTTCAGAAAGGTGAAAAATGGTCAGTTTTCAAATGTTTTATTTTTGAACGTCAGTTCACATTTGTAGGTAGATCATCAGTTTTAGAGCTAAAATTAGCATTTTTAAAGTGATTTTCATGCTTCCAGGGGCCCAGGAAGTGAAGTAAATACCATTTGGAGGCATTTAATGTTCAAGCAAAAACAGGTGATTTTTGACAAAAGAGATAACACCCCCCATTACGTCATGCTTCAGAAAGGTGAAAAATGGTCCGTTTTCAAATGTTTTATTTTTGAACGTCAGTTCACATTTATAGGTAGATCATCAGTTCTAGAGCTAAAATTAGCATGTTTAAAGTGATTTTCATGCTTCCAGGGGCCTGGGAAGTGAATTAAATACCATTTGGAGGCATTTAATGTTCAAGCAAAAACAGGTGATTTTTGACAAAAGAGATAACACCCCCCATTACGTCATGCTTCAGAAAGGTGAAAAATGGTCCGTTTTCAAATGTTTTATTTTTGTACGTCAGTTCACATTTGTAGGTAGATCATCAGTTTTAGAGCTAAAATTAGCATTTTTAAAGTGATTTTCATGCTTCCAGGGGCCCAGGAAGTGAATTAAATACCATTTGGAGGCATTTAATGTTCAAGCAAAAACAGGTGATTTTTGACAAAAGAGATAACACCCCCCATTACGTCATGCTTCAGAAAGGTGAAAAATGGTCAGTTTTCAAATGTTTTATTTTTGAACGTCAGTTGACATTTGTAGGTAGATCATCAGTTCTAGAGCTAAAATTAGCATGTTTAAAGTGATTTTCATGCTTCCAGGGGCCCGGGAAGTGAATTAAATACCATTTGGAGGCATTTAATGTTCAAGCAAAAACAGGTGATTTTTGACAAAAGAGATAACACCCCCCCCATTACGTCATGCTTCAGAAAGGTGAAAAATTGTCCGTTTTCAAATGTTTTATTTTTGAACGTCAGTTCACATTTGTAGGTAGATCATCAGTATAAGAGCTAAAATTAGCATGTTTAAAGTGATTTTCATGCTTCCAGGGGCCCGGGAAGTGAATTAAATACCATTTGGAGACATTTAATGTTCAAGCAAAAACAGGTGATTTTTGACAAAAGAGCTAACACCCCCCCATTACGTCATGCTTCAGAAAGGTGAACAATGGTCCGTTTTCAAATGTTTTATTTTTGAACGTCAGTTCACATTTGTAGGTAGATCATCAGTTTAAGAGCTAAAATTAGCATGTTTAAAGTGATTTTCATGCTTCCAGGGGCCCTAAACACAAGATTTGTGGAATGGTTAAAAGTGAATGAAAATGGCCAATTTACTCAGTCTGAGGTCTCAAAAAGTGTTTCTTCACCCCGGGAAGTGAATTAAATACCATTTGGAGGCATTTAATGTTCAAGCAAAAACAGGGGATTTTTGACAAAAGAGATAACACCCCCCCATTACGTCATGCTTCAGAAAGGTGAAAAATGGTCCGTTTTCAAATGTTTTATTTTTGAACGCCAGTTCACATTTGTAGGTAGATCATCAGTTTTAGAGCTAAAATTAGCATGTTTAAAGTGATTTTCATGCTTCCAGGGGCCCGGAAGTGAATTAAATACCATTTGGAGGCATTTAATGTTCAAGCAAAAACAGGTGATTTTTGACAAAAGAGATAACACCCCCCATTACGTCATGCTTCAGAAAGGTGAAAAATGGTCCGTTTTGAAATGTTTTATTTTTGAACGTCAATTGACATTTGTAGGTAGATCATCAGTTCTAGAGCTAAAATTAGCATGTTTAAAGTGATTTTCATGCTTCCAGGGGCCCGGGAAGTGAATTAAATACCATTTGGAGGCATTTAATGTTCAAGCAAAAACAGGTGATTTTTGACAAAAGAGATAACACCCCCCCATTACGTCATGCTTCAGAAAGGTGAAAAATGGTCCGTTTTGAAATGTTTTATTTTTGAACATCAGTTGACATTTGTAGGTAGATCATCAGTTCTAGAGCTAAAATTAGCATGTTTAAAGTGATTTTCATGCTTCCAGGGGCCTGGGAAGTGAATTAAATACCATTTGGAGGCATTTAATGTTCAAGCAAAAACAGGTGATTTTTGACAAAAGAGATAACACCCCCCATTACGTCATGCTTCAGAAAGGTGAAAAATGGTCAGTTTTCAAATGTTTTATTTTTGAACGTCAGTTGACATTTGTAGGTAGATCATCAGTTCTAGAGCTAAAATTAGCATGTTTAAAGTGATTTTCATGCTTCCAGGGGCCCGGGAAGTGAATTAAATACAATTTGGGGGCATTCAATGTTCAAGCAAAAACAGGTGATTTTTGACAAAAGAGATAACACCCCCCCCATTACGTCATGCTTCAGAAAGGTGAAAAATGGTCCGTTTTCAAATGTTTTATTTTTGAACGTCAGTTCACATTTGTAGGTAGATCATCAGTTTTAGAGCTAAAATTAGCATTTTTAAAGTGATTTTCATGCTTCCAGGGGCCCAGGAAGTGAATTAAATACCATTTGGAGGCATTTAATGTTCAAGCAAAAACAGGTGATTTTTGACAAAAGAGATAACACCCCCCATTACGTCATGCTTCAGAAAGGTGAAAAATGGTCAGTTTTCAAATGTTTTATTTTTGAATGTCAGTTGACATTTGTAGGTAGATCATCAGTTCTAGAGCTAAAATTAGCATGTTTAAAGTGATGTTCATGCTTCCAGGGGCCCGGGAAGTGAATTAAATACCATTTGGAGGCCTTTAATGTTCAAGCAAAAACAGGTGATTTTTGACAAAAGAGATAACACCCCCCCATTACGTCATGCTTCAGAAAGGTGAAAAATGGTCCGTTTTGAAATGTTTTATTTTTGAACGTCAGTTGACATTTGTAGGTAGATCATCAGTTCTAGAGCTAAAATTAGCATGTTTAACGTGATTTTCATGCTTCCAGGGGCCCAGGAAGTGAATTAAATACCATTTGGAGGCATTTAATGTTCAAGCAAAAACAGGTGATTTTTGACAAAAGAGATAACACCCCCCATTACGTCATGCTTCAGAAAGGTGAAAAATGGTCCGTTTTCAAATGTTTTATTTTTGAACGTCAGTTCACATTTGTAGGTAGATCATCAGTATAAGAGCTAAAATTAGCATGTTTAAAGTGATTTTCATGCTTCCAGGGGCCCGGGAAGTGAATTAAATACCATTTGGAGACATTTAATGTTCAAGCAAAAACAGGTGATTTTTGACAAAAGAGCTAACACCCCCCCATTACGTCATGCTTCAGAAAGGTGAACAATGGTCCGTTTTCAAATGTTTTATTTTTGAACGTCAGTTCACATTTGTAGGTAGATCATCAGTTTAAGAGCTAAAATTAGCATGTTTAAAGTGATTTTCATGCTTCCAGGGGCCCTAAACACAAGATTTGTGGAATGGTTAAAAGTGAATGAAAATGGCCAATTTACTCAGTCTGAGGTCTCAAAAAGTGTTTCTTCACCCCGGGAAGTGAATTAAATACCATTTGGAGGCATTTAATGTTCAAGCAAAAACAGGTGATTTTTGACAAAAGAGATAACACCCCCCCATTACGTCATGCTTCAGAAAGGTGAAAAATTGTCCGTTTTCAAATGTTTTATTTTTGAACGTCAGTTCACATTTGTAGGTAGATCATCAGTATAAGAGCTAAAATTAGCATGTTTAAAGTGATTTTCATGCTTCCAGGGGCCCGGGAAGTGAATTAAATACCATTTGGAGACATTTAATGTTCAAGCAAAAACAGGTGATTTTTGACAAAAGAGCTAACACCCCCCCATTACGTCATGCTTCAGAAAGGTGAACAATGGTCCGTTTTCAAATGTTTTATTTTTGAACGTCAGTTCACATTTGTAGGTAGATCATCAGTTTAAGAGCTAAAATTAGCATGTTTAAAGTGATTTTCATGCTTCCAGGGGCCCTAAACACAAGATTTGTGGAATGGTTAAAAGTGAATGAAAATGGCCAATTTACTCAGTCTGAGGTCTCAAAAAGTGTTTCTTCACCCCGGGAAGTGAATTAAATACCATTTGGAGGCATTTAATGTTCAAGCAAAAACAGGGGATTTTTGACAAAAGAGATAACACCCCCCCCATTACGTCATGCTTCAGAAAGGTGAAAAATGGTCCGTTTTCAAATGTTTTATTTTTGAACGCCAGTTCACATTTGTAGGTAGATCATCAGTTTTAGAGCTAAAATTAGCATGTTTAAAGTGATTTTCATGCTTCCAGGGGCCCGGAAGTGAATTAAATACCATTTGGAGGCATTTAATGTTCAAGCAAAAACAGGTGATTTTTGACAAAAGAGATAACACCCCCCATTATGTCATGCTTCAGAAAGGTGAAAAATGGTCCGTTTTGAAATGTTTTATTTTTGAACGTCAGTTGACATTTGTAGGTAGATCATCAGTTCTAGAGCTAAAATTAGCATGTTTAAAGTGATTTTCATGCTTCCAGGGGCCCGGGAAGTGAATTAAATATCATTTGGAGGCATTTAATGTTCAAGCAAAAACAGGTGATTTTTGACAAAAGAGATAACACCCCCCCATTACGTCATGCTTCAGAAAGGTGAAAAATGGTCCGTTTTCAAATGTTTTATTTTTGAACGCCAGTTCACATTTGTAGGTAGATAATCAGTTTTAGAGCTAAAATTAGCATGTTTAAAGTGATTTTCATGCTTCCAGGGGCCCGGGAAGTGAATTAAATACCATTTGGAGGCATTTAATGTTCGAGCAAAAACAGGTGATTTTTGACAAAAGAGATAACACCCCCCATTACGTCATGCTTCAGAAAGGTGAAAAATGGTCCGTTTTCAAATGTTTTATTTTTGTACGTCAGTTCACATTTGTAGGTAGATCATCAGTTTTAGAGCTACAATTAGCATTTTTAAAGTGATTTTCATGCTTCCAGGGGCCCAGGAAGTGAATTAAATACCATTTGGAGGCATTTAATGTTCAAGCAAAAACAGGTGATTTTTGACAAAAGAGATAACACCCCCCATTACGTCATGCTTCAGAAAGGTGAAAAATGGTCAGTTTTCAAATGTTTTATTTTTGAACGTCAGTTGACATTTGTAGGTAGATCATCAGTTCTAGAGCTAAAATTAGCATGTTTAAAGTGATTTTCATGCTTCCAGGGGCCCGGGAAGTGAATTAAATACCATTTGGAGGCATTTAATGTTCAAGCAAAAACAGGTGATTTTTGACAAAAGAGATAACACCCCCCCATTACGTCATGCTTCAGAAAGGTGAAAAATTGTCCGTTTTCAAATGTTTTATTTTTGAACGTCAGTTCACATTTGTAGGTAGATCATCAGTATAAGAGCTAAAATTAGCATGTTTAAAGTGATTTTCATGCTTCCAGGGGCCCGGGAAGTGAATTAAATACCATTTGGAGACATTTAATGTTCAAGCAAAAACAGGTGATTTTTGACAAAAGAGCTAACACCCCCCCATTACGTCATGCTTCAGAAAGGTGAACAATGGTCCGTTTTCAAATGTTTTATTTTTGAACGTCAGTTCACATTTGTAGGTAGATCATCAGTTTAAGAGCTAAAATTAGCATGTTTAAAGTGATTTTCATGCTTCCAGGGGCCCTAAACACAAGATTTGTGGAATGGTTAAAAGTGAATGAAAATGGCCAATTTACTCAGTCTGAGGTCTCAAAAAGTGTTTCTTCACCCCGGGAAGTGAATTAAATACCATTTGGAGGCATTTAATGTTCAAGCAAAAACAGGGGATTTTTGACAAAAGAGATAACACCCCCCCCATTACGTCATGCTTCAGAAAGGTGAAAAATGGTCCGTTTTCAAATGTTTATTTTTGAACGCCAGTTCACATTTGTAGGTAGATCATCAGTTTTAGAGCTAAAATTAGCATGTTTAAAGTGATTTTCATGCTTCCAGGGGCCCGGAAGTGAATTAAATACCATTTGGAGGCATTTAATGTTCAAGCAAAAACAGGTGATTTTTGACAAAAGAGATAACACCCCCCATTACGTCATGCTTCAGAAAGGTGAAAAATGGTCCGTTTTGAAATGTTTTATTTTTGAACGTCAATTGACATTTGTAGGTAGATCATCAGTTCTAGAGCTAAAATTAACATGTTTAAAGTGATTTTCATGCTTCCAGGGGCCCGGGAAGTGAATTAAATACCATTTGGAGGCATTTAATGTTCAAGCAAAAACAGGTGATTTTTGACAAAAGAGATAACACCCCCCCATTACGTCATGCTTCAGAAAGGTGAAAAATGGTCCGTTTTGAAATGTTTTATTTTTGAACATCAGTTGACATTTGTAGGTAGATCATCAGTTCTAGAGCTAAAATTAGCATGTTTAAAGTGATTTTCATGCTTCCAGGGGCCTGGGAAGTGAATTAAATACCATTTGGAGGCATTTAATGTTCAAGCAAAAACAGGTGATTTTTGACAAAAGAGATAACACCCCCCATTACGTCATGCTTCAGAAAGGTGAAAAATGGTCAGTTTTCAAATGTTTTATTTTTGAACGTCAGTTGACATTTGTAGGTAGATCATCAGTTCTAGAGCTAAAATTAGCATGTTTAAAGTGATTTTCATGCTTCCAGGGGCCCGGGAAGTGAATTAAATACAATTTGGGGGCATTCAATGTTCAAGCAAAAACAGGTGATTTTTGACAAAAGAGATAACACCCCCCCATTACGTCATGCTTCAGAAAGGTGAAAAATGGTCCGTTTTCAAATGTTTTATTTTTGAACGTCAGTTCACATTTGTAGGTAGATCATCAGTTTTAGAGCTAAAATTAGCATTTTTAAAGTGATTTTCATGCTTCCAGGGGCCCAGGAAGTGAATTAAATACCATTTGGAGGCATTTAATGTTCAAGCATAAACAGGTGATTTTTGACAAAAGAGATAACACCCCCCATTACGTCATGCTTCAGAAAGGTGAAAAATGGTCAGTTTTCAAATGTTTTATTTTTGAATGTCAGTTGACATTTGTAGGTAGATCATCAGTTCTAGAGCTAAAATTAGCATGTTTAAAGTGATTTTCATGCTTCCAGGGGCCCGGGAAGTGAATTAAATACCATTTGGAGGCCTTTAATGTTCAAGCAAAAACAGGTGATTTTTGACAAAAGAGATAACACCCCCCCATTACGTCATGCTTCAGAAAGGTGAAAAATGGTCCGTTTTGAAATGTTTTATTTTTGAACGTCAGTTGACATTTGTAGGTAGATCATCAGTTCTAGAGCTAAAATTAGCATGTTTAACGTGATTTTCATGCTTCCAGGGGCCCAGGAAGTGAATTAAATACCATTTGGAGGCATTTAATGTTCAAGCAAAAACAGGTGATTTTTGACAAAAGAGATAACACCCCCACATTACGTCATGCTTCAGAAAGGTGAAAAATGGTCCGTTTTCAAATGTTTTATTTTTGAACGTCAGTTCACATTTGTAGGTAGATCATCAGTATAAGAGCTAAAATTAGCATGTTTAAAGTGATTTTCATGCTTCCAGGGGCCCGGGAAGTGAATTAAATACCATTTGGAGACATTTAATGTTCAAGCAAAAACAGGTGATTTTTGACAAAAGAGCTAACACCCCCCCATTACGTCATGCTTCAGAAAGGTGAACAATGGTCCGTTTTCAAATGTTTTATTTTTGAACGTCAGTTCACATTTGTAGGTAGATCATCAGTTTAAGAGCTAAAATTAGCATGTTTAAAGTGATTTTCATGCTTCCAGGGGCCCTAAACACAAGATTTGTGGAATGGTTAAAAGTGAATGAAAATGGCCAATTTACTCAGTCTGAGGTCTCAAAAAGTGTTTCTTCACCCCGGGAAGTGAATTAAATACCATTTGGAGGCATTTAATGTTCAAGCAAAAACAGGTGATTTTTGACAAAAGAGATAACACCCCCCCATTACGTCATGCTTCAGAAAGGTGAAAAATTGTCCGTTTTCAAATGTTTTATTTTTGAACGTCAGTTCACATTTGTAGGTAGATCATCAGTATAAGAGCTAAAATTAGCATGTTTAAAGTGATTTTCATGCTTCCAGGGGCCCGGGAAGTGAATTAAATACCATTTGGAGACATTTAATGTTCAAGCAAAAACAGGTGATTTTTGACAAAAGAGCTAACACCCCCCCATTACGTCATGCTTCAGAAAGGTGAACAATGGTCCGTTTTCAAATGTTTTATTTTTGAACGTCAGTTCACATTTGTAGGTAGATCATCAGTTTAAGAGCTAAAATTAGCATGTTTAAAGTGATTTTCATGCTTCCAGGGGCCCTAAACACAAGATTTGTGGAATGGTTAAAAGTGAATGAAAATGGCCAATTTACTCAGTCTGAGGTCTCAAAAAGTGTTTCTTCACCCCGGGAAGTGAATTAAATACCATTTGGAGGCATTTAATGTTCAAGCAAAAACAGGGGATTTTTGACAAAAGAGATAACACCCCCCCCATTACGTCATGCTTCAGAAAGGTGAAAAATGGTCCGTTTTCAAATGTTTTATTTTTGAACGCCAGTTCACATTTGTAGGTAGATCATCAGTTTTAGAGCTAAAATTAGCATGTTTAAAGTGATTTTCATGCTTCCAGGGGCCCGGAAGTGAATTAAATACCATTTGGAGGCATTTAATGTTCAAGCAAAAACAGGTGATTTTTGACAAAAGAGATAACACCCCCCATTATGTCATGCTTCAGAAAGGTGAAAAATGGTCCGTTTTGAAATGTTTTATTTTTGAACGTCAGTTGACATTTGTAGGTAGATCATCAGTTCTAGAGCTAAAATTAGCATGTTTAAAGTGATTTTCATGCTTCCAGGGGCCCGGGAAGTGAATTAAATATCATTTGGAGGCATTTAATGTTCAAGCAAAAACAGGTGATTTTTGACAAAAGAGATAACACCCCCCCATTACGTCATGCTTCAGAAAGGTGAAAAATGGTCCGTTTTGAAATGTTTTATTTTTGAACATCAGTTGACATTTGTAGGTAGATCATCAGTTCTAGAGCTAAAATTAGCATGTTTAAAGTGATTTTCATGCTTCCAGGGGCCTGGGAAGTGAATTAAATACCATTTGGAGGCATTTAATGTTCAAGCAAAAACAGGTGATTTTTGACAAAAGAGATAACACCCCCCATTACGTCATGCTTCAGAAAGGTGAAAAATGGTCAGTTTTCAAATGTTTTATTTTTGAACGTCAGTTGACATTTGTAGGTAGATCATCAGTTCTAGAGCTAAAATTAGCATGTTTAAAGTGATTTTCATGCTTCCAGGGGCCCGGGAAGTGAATTAAATACAATTTGGGGGCATTCAATGTTCAAGCAAAAACAGGTGATTTTTGACAAAAGAGATAACACCCCCCCATTACGTCATGCTTCAGAAAGGTGAAAAATGGTCCGTTTTCAAATGTTTTATTTTTGAACGTCAGTTCACATTTGTAGGTAGATCATCAGTTTTAGAGCTAAAATTAGCATTTTTAAAGTGATTTTCATGCTTCCAGGGGCCCAGGAAGTGAATTAAATACCATTTGGAGGCATTTAATGTTCAAGCAAAAACAGGTGATTTTTGACAAAAGAGATAACACCCCCCATTACGTCATGCTTCAGAAAGGTGAAAAATGGTCAGTTTTCAAATGTTTTATTTTTGAATGTCAGTTGACATTTGTAGGTAGATCATCAGTTCTAGAGCTAAAATTAGCATGTTTAAAGTGATTTTCATGCTTCCAGGGGCCCGGGAAGTGAATTAAATACCATTTGGAGGCCTTTAATGTTCAAGCAAAAACAGGTGATTTTTGACAAAAGAGATAACACCCCCCCATTACGTCATGCTTCAGAAAGGTGAAAAATGGTCCGTTTTCAAATGTTTTATTTTTGAACGTCAGTTCACATTTATAGGTAGATCATCAGTTTAAGAGCTAAAATTAGCATGTTTAAAGTGATTTTCATGCTTCCAGGGGCCCGGGAAGTGAATTAAATACCATTTGGAGGCATTTAATGTTCAAGCAAAAACAGGTGATTTTTGACAAAAGAGATAACACCCCCCCATTACGTCATGCTTCAGAAAGGTGAAAAATGGTCTGTTTTCAAATGTTTTATTTTTGAACGCCAGTTCACATTTGTAGGTAGATCATCAGTTTTAGAGCTAAAATTAGCATGTTTAAAGTGATTTTCATGATTCCAGGGGCCCGGGAAGTGAATTAAATACAATTCGGAGGCATTTAATGTTCAAGCAAAAACAGGTGATTTTTGACAAAAGAGATAACACCCCCCCATTACGTCATGCTTCAGAAAGGTGAAAAATGGTCCGTTTTCAAATGTTTTATTTTTGAACGCCAGTTCACATTTGTAGGTAGATCATCAGTTTTAGAGCTAAAATTAGCATGTTTAAAGTGATTTTCATGCTTCCAGGGGCCCGGGAAGTGAATTAAATACCATTTGGAGGCATTTAATGTTCAAGCAAAAACAGGGGATTTTTGACAAAAGAGATAACACCCCCCCATTACGTCATGCTTCAGAAAGGTGAAAAATGGTCCGTTTTCAAATGTTTTATTTTTGAACGCCAGTTCACATTTGTAGGTAGATAATCAGTTTTAGAGCTAAAATTAGCATGTTTAAAGTGATTTTCATGCTTCCAGGGGCCCAGTAAGTGAATTAAATACCATTTGGAGGCATTTAATATTCAGGCAAAAACAGGGGATTTTTGACAAAAGAGATAACACCCTCCCATTACGTCATGCTTCAGAAAGGTGAAAAATGGTCCGTTTTCAAATGTTTTATTTTTGAACGTCAGTTCACATTTATAGGTAGATCATCAGTTCTAGAGCTAAAATTAGCATGTTTAAAGTGATTTTCATGCTTCCAGGGGCCTGGGAAGTGAATTAAATACCATTTGGAGGCATTTAATGTTCAAGCAAAAACAGGTGATTTTTGACAAAAGAGATAACACCCCCCATTACGTCATGCTTCAGAAAGGTGAAAAATGGTCAGTTTTCAAATGTTTTATTTTTGAACGTCAGTTGACATTTGTAGGTAGATGTCAGTTCTAGAGCTAAAATTAGCATGTTTAAAGTGATTGTCATGCTTCCAGGGGCCCAGGAAGTGAATTAAATACCATTTGGAGGCATTTAATTGTTCAAGCAAAAACAGTTGATTTTTGACAAAAGAGATAACACCCCCCCATTACGTCATGCTTCAGAAAGGTGAAAAATGGTCAGTTTTGAAATGTTTTATTTTTGAACGTCAGTTGACATTTGTAGGTAGATCATCAGTTCTAGAGCTAAAATTAGCATGTTTAAAGTGATTTTCATGCTTCCAGGGGCCCGGGAAGTGAATTAAATACCATTTGGAGGCATTTAATGTTCAAGCAAAAACAGGGGATTTTTGACAAAAGAGATAACACCCCCCCCATTACGTCATGCTTCAGAAAGGTGAAAAATTGTCAGTTTTCAAATGTTTTATTTTTGAACGCCAGTTCACATTTGTAGGTAGATCATCAGTTTTAGAGCTAAAATTAGCATGTTTAAAGTGATTTTCATGCTTCCAGGGGCCCGGGAAGTGAATTAAATACCATTTGGAGGCATTTAATGTTCAAGCAAAAACAGGTGATTTTTGACAAAAGAGATAACACCCCCCATTACGTCATGCTTCAGAAAGGTGAAAAATGGTCCGTTTTGAAATATTTTATTTTTGAACGTCAGTTGACATTTGTAGGTAGATCATCAGTTCTAGAGCTAAAATTAGCATGTTTAAAGTGATTTTCATGCTTCCAGGGGCCCGGGAAGTGAATTAAATACCATTTGGAAGCATTTAATGTTCAAGCAAAAACAGGTGATTTTTGACAAAAGAGATAACACCCCCCCATTACGTCATGCTTCAGAAAGGTGAAAAATGGTCCGTTTTGAAATCTTTTATTTTTGAACGTCAGTTGACATTTGTAGGTAGATCATCAGTTCTAGAGCTAAAATTAGCATGTTTAAAGTGATTTTCATGCTTCCAGGGTCCTGGGAAGTGAATTAAATACCATTTGGAGGCATTTAATGTTCAAGCAAAAACAGGTGATTTTTGACAAAAGAGATAACACCCCCCATTACGTCATGCTTCAGAAAGGTGAAAAATGGTCAGTTTTCAAATGTTTTATTTTTGAACGTCAGTTGACATTTGTAGGTAGATCATCAGTTCTAGAGCTAAAATTAGCATGTTTAAAGTGATTTTCATGCTTCCAGGGGCCCGGGAAGTGAATTAAATACCATTTGGAAGCATTTAATGTTCAAGCAAAAACAGGTGATTTTTGACAAAAGAGATAACACCCCCCCATTACGTCATGCTTCAGAAAGGTGAAAAATGGTCAGTTTTCAAATGTTTTATTTTTGAATGTCAGTTGACATTTGTAGGTAGATCATCAGTTCTAGAGCTAAAATTAGCATGTTTAAAGTGATTTTCATGCTTCCAGGGGCCCGGGAAGTGAATTAAATACCATTTGGAGGCATTTAATGTTCAAGCAAAAACAGGTGATTTTTGACAAAAGAGATAACACCCCCCCATTACGTCATGCTTCAGAAAGGTAAAAAATGGTCCGTTTTCAAATGTTTTATTTTTGAACGTCAGTTCACATTTGTAGGTAGATCATCAGTTCTAGAGCTAAAATTAGCATGTTTAAAGTGATTTTCATGCTTCCAGGGGCCCGGAAAGTGAATTAAATACCATTTGGAGGCATTTAATGTTAAAGCAAAAACAGGTGATTTTTGACAAAAGAGATAACACCCCCCCATTACGTCATGCTTCAGAAAGGTGAAAAATGGTCCGTTTTCAAATGTTTTATTTTTGAACGTCAGTTCACATTTGTAGGTAGATCATCAGTTTAAGAGCTAAAATTAGCATGTTTAAAGTGATTTTCATGCTTCCAGGGGCCCGGGAAGTGAATTAAATACCATTTGGAGACATTTAATGTTCAAGCAAAATCAGGTGATTTTTGACAAAAGAGCTAACACCCCCCCATTACGTCATGCTTCAGAAAGGTGAACAATGGTCCGTTTTCAAATGTTTTATTTTTGAACGTCAGTTCACATTTGTAGGTAGATCATCAGTTTAAGAGCTAAAATTAGCATGTTTAAAGTGATTTTCATGCTTCCAGGGGCCCTAAACACAAGATTTGTGGAATGGTTAAAAGTGAATGAAAATGGCCAATTTACTCAGTCTGAGGTCTCAAAAAGTGTTTCTTCACCCCGGGAAGTGAATTAAATACCATTTGGAGGCATTTAATGTTCAAGCAAAAACAGGTGATTTTTGACAAAAGAGATAACACCCCCCCATTACGTCATGCTTCAGAAAGGTGAAAAATGGTCCGTTTTCAAATGTTTTATTTTTGAACGTCAGTTCACATTTATAGGTAGATCATCAGTTCTAGAGCTAAAATTAGCATGTTTAAAGTGATTTTCATGCTTCCAGGGGCCTGGGAAGTGAATTAAATACCATTTGGAGGCATTTAATGTTCAAGCAAAAACAGGTGATTTTTGACAAAAGAGATAACACCCCCCATTACGTCATGCTTCAGAAAGGTGAAAAATGGTCCGTTTTCAAATGTTTTATTTTTGAACGTCAGTTCACATTTATAGGTAGATCATCAGTTCTAGAGCTAAAATTAGCATGTTTAAAGTGATTTTCATGCTTCCAGGGGCCTGGGAAGTGAATTAAATACCATTTGGAGGCATTTAATGTTCAAGCAAAAACAGGTGATTTTTGACAAAAGAGATAACACCCCCCCATTACGTCATGCTTCAGAAAGGTGAAAAATGGTCCGTTTTCAAATGTTTTATTTTTGAACGTCAGTTCACATTTATAGGTAGATCATCAGTTCTAGAGCTAAAATTAGCATGTTTAAAGTGATTTTCATGCTTCCAGGGGCCTGGGAAGTGAATTAAATACCATTTGGAGGCATTTAATGTTCAAGCAAAAACAGGTGATTTTTGACAAAAGAGATAACACCCCCCATTACGTCATGCTTCAGAAAGGTGAAAAATGGTCCGTTTTCAAATGTTTTATTTTTGAACGTCAGTTCACATTTGTAGGTAGATCATCAGTTTTAGAGCTAAAATTAGCATTTTTAAAGTGATTTTCATGCTTCCAGGGGCCCAGGAAGTGAATTAAATACCATTTGGAGGCATTTAATGTTCAAGCAAAAACAGGTGATTTTTGACAAAAGAGATAACACCCCCCATTACGTCATGCTTCAGAAAGGTGAAAAATGGTCCGTTTTCAAATGTTTTATTTTTGAACGTCAGTTCACATTTATAGGTAGATCATCAGTTCTAGAGCTAAAATTAGCATGTTTAAAGTGATTTTCATGCTTCCAGGGGCCTGGGAAGTGAATTAAATACCATTTGGAGGCATTTAATGTTCAAGCAAAAACAGGTGATTTTTGACAAAAGAGATAACACCCCCCATTACGTCATGCTTCAGAAAGGTGAAAAATGGTCCGTTTTCAAATGTTTTATTTTTGTACGTCAGTTCACATTTGTAGGTAGATCATCAGTTTTAGAGCTAAAATTAGCATTTTTAAAGTGATTTTCATGCTTCCAGGGGCCCAGGAAGTGAATTAAATACCATTTGGAGGCATTTAATGTTCAAGCAAAAACAGGTGATTTTTGACAAAAGAGATAACACCCCCCATTACGTCATGCTTCAGAAAGGTGAAAAATGGTCAGTTTTCAAATGTTTTATTTTTGAACGTCAGTTGACATTTGTAGGTAGATCATCAGTTCTAGAGCTAAAATTAGCATGTTTAAAGTGATTTTCATGCTTCCAGGGGCCCGGGAAGTGAATTAAATACCATTTGGAGGCATTTAATGTTCAAGCAAAAACAGGTGATTTTTGACAAAAGAGATAACACCCCCCCATTACGTCATGCTTCAGAAAGGTGAAAAATTGTCCGTTTTCAAATGTTTTATTTTTGAACGTCAGTTCACATTTGTAGGTAGATCATCAGTATAAGAGCTAAAATTAGCATGTTTAAAGTGATTTTCATGCTTCCAGGGGCCCGGGAAGTGAATTAAATACCATTTGGAGACATTTAATGTTCAAGCAAAAACAGGTGATTTTTGACAAAAGAGCTAACACCCCCCCATTACGTCATGCTTCAGAAAGGTGAACAATGGTCCGTTTTCAAATGTTTTATTTTTGAACGTCAGTTCACATTTGTAGGTAGATCATCAGTTTAAGAGCTAAAATTAGCATGTTTAAAGTGATTTTCATGCTTCCAGGGGCCCTAAACACAAGATTTGTGGAATGGTTAAAAGTGAATGAAAATGGCCAATTTACTCAGTCTGAGGTCTCAAAAAGTGTTTCTTCACCCCGGGAAGTGAATTAAATACCATTTGGAGGCATTTAATGTTCAAGCAAAAACAGGGGATTTTTGACAAAAGAGATAACACCCCCCCCATTACGTCATGCTTCAGAAAGGTGAAAAATGGTCCGTTTTCAAATGTTTTATTTTTGAACGCCAGTTCACATTTGTAGGTAGATCATCAGTTTTAGAGCTAAAATTAGCATGTTTAAAGTGATTTTCATGCTTCCAGGGGCCCGGAAGTGAATTAAATACCATTTGGAGGCATTTAATGTTCAAGCAAAAACAGGTGATTTTTGACAAAAGAGATAACACCCCCCATTACGTCATGCTTCAGAAAGGTGAAAAATGGTCCGTTTTGAAATGTTTTATTTTTGAACGTCAATTGACATTTGTAGGTAGATCATCAGTTCTAGAGCTAAAATTAGCATGTTTAAAGTGATTTTCATGCTTCCAGGGGCCCGGGAAGTGAATTAAATACCATTTGGAGGCATTTAATGTTCAAGCAAAAACAGGTGATTTTTGACAAAAGAGATAACACCCCCCCATTACGTCATGCTTCAGAAAGGTGAAAAATGGTCCGTTTTGAAATGTTTTATTTTTGAACATCAGTTGACATTTGTAGGTAGATCATCAGTTCTAGAGCTAAAATTAGCATGTTTAAAGTGATTTTCATGCTTCCAGGGGCCTGGGAAGTGAATTAAATACCATTTGGAGGCATTTAATGTTCAAGCAAAAACAGGTGATTTTTGACAAAAGAGATAACACCCCCCATTACGTCATGCTTCAGAAAGGTGAAAAATGGTCAGTTTTCAAATGTTTTATTTTTGAACGTCAGTTGACATTTGTAGGTAGATCATCAGTTCTAGAGCTAAAATTAGCATGTTTAAAGTGATTTTCATGCTTCCAGGGGCCCGGGAAGTGAATTAAATACAATTTGGGGGCATTCAATGTTCAAGCAAAAACAGGTGATTTTTGACAAAAGAGATAACACCCCCCCATTACGTCATGCTTCAGAAAGGTGAAAAATGGTCCGTTTTCAAATGTTTTATTTTTGAACATCAGTTCACATTTGTAGGTAGATCATCAGTTTTAGAGCTAAAATTAGCATTTTTAAAGTGATTTTCATGCTTCCAGGGGCCCAGGAAGTGAATTAAATACCATTTGGAGGCATTTAATGTTCAAGCAAAAACAGGTGATTTTTGACAAAAGAGATAACACCCCCCATTACGTCATGCTTCAGAAAGGTGAAAAATGGTCAGTTTTCAAATGTTTTATTTTTGAATGTCAGTTGACATTTGTAGGTAGATCATCAGTTCTAGAGCTAAAATTAGCATGTTTAAAGTGATTTTCATGCTTCCAGGGGCCCGGGAAGTGAATTAAATACCATTTGGAGGCCTTTAATGTTCAAGCAAAAACAGGTGATTTTTGACAAAAGAGATAACACCCCCCCATTACGTCATGCTTCAGAAAGGTGAAAAATGGTCCGTTTTGAAATGTTTTATTTTTGAACGTCAGTTGACATTTGTAGGTAGATCATCAGTTCTAGAGCTAAAATTAGCATGTTTAACGTGATTTTCATGCTTCCAGGGGCCCAGGAAGTGAATTAAATACCATTTGGAGGCATTTAATGTTCAAGCAAAAACAGGTGATTTTTGACAAAAGAGATAACACCCCCCCATTACGTCATGCTTCAGAAAGGTGAAAAATGGTCCGTTTTCAAATGTTTTATTTTTGAACGTCAGTTCACATTTGTAGGTAGATCATCAGTATAAGAGCTAAAATTAGCATGTTTAAAGTGATTTTCATGCTTCCAGGGGCCCGGGAAGTGAATTAAATACCATTTGGAGACATTTAATGTTCAAGCAAAAACAGGTGATTTTTGACAAAAGAGCTAACACCCCCCCATTACGTCATGCTTCAGAAAGGTGAACAATGGTCCGTTTTCAAATGTTTTATTTTTGAACGTCAGTTCACATTTGTAGGTAGATCATCAGTTTAAGAGCTAAAATTAGCATGTTTAAAGTGATTTTCATGCTTCCAGGGGCCCTAAACACAAGATTTGTGGAATGGTTAAAAGTGAATGAAAATGGCCAATTTACTCTGTCTGAGGTCTCAAAAAGTGTTTCTTCACCCCGGGAAGTGAATTAAATACCATTTGGAGGCATTTAATGTTCAAGCAAAAACAGGGGATTTTTGACAAAAGAGATAACACCCCCCCCATTACGTCATGCTTCAGAAAGGTGAAAAATGGTCCGTTTTCAAATGTTTTATTTTTGAACGCCAGTTCACATTTGTAGGTAGATCATCAGTTTTAGAGCTAAAATTAGCATGTTTAAAGTGATTTTCATGCTTCCAGGGGCCCGGAAGTGAATTAAATACCATTTGGAGGCATTTAATGTTCAAGCAAAAACAGGTGATTTTTGACAAAAGAGATAACACCCCCCATTATGTCATGCTTCAGAAAGGTGAAAAATGGTCCGTTTTGAAATGTTTTATTTTTGAACGTCAGTTGACATTTGTAGGTAGATCATCAGTTCTAGAGCTAAAATTAGCATGTTTAAAGTGATTTTCATGCTTCCAGGGGCCCGGGAAGTGAATTAAATATCATTTGGAGGCATTTAATGTTCAAGCAAAAACAGGTGATTTTTGACAAAAGAGATAACACCCCCCCATTACGTCATGCTTCAGAAAGGTGAAAAATGGTCCGTTTTGAAATGTTTTATTTTTGAACATCAGTTGACATTTGTAGGTAGATCATCAGTTCTAGAGCTAAAATTAGCATGTTTAAAGTGATTTTCATGCTTCCAGGGGCCTGGGAAGTGAATTAAATACCATTTGGAGGCATTTAATGTTCAAGCAAAAACAGGTGATTTTTGACAAAAGAGATAACACCCCCCATTACGTCATGCTTCAGAAAGGTGAAAAAAGGTCAGTTTTCAAATGTTTTATTTTTGAACGTCAGTTGACATTTGTAGGTAGATCATCAGTTCTAGAGCTAAAATTAGCATGTTTAAAGTGATTTTCATGCTTCCAGGGGCCCGGGAAGTGAATTAAATACAATTTGGGGGCATTCAATGTTCAAGCAAAAACAGGTGATTTTTGACAAAAGAGATAACACCCCCCCATTACGTCATGCTTCAGAAAGGTGAAAAATGGTCCGTTTTCAAATGTTTTATTTTTGAACGTCAGTTCACATTTGTAGGTAGATCATCAGTTTTAGAGCTAAAATTAGCATTTTTAAAGTGATTTTCATGCTTCCAGGGGCCCAGGAAGTGAATTAAATACCATTTGGAGGCATTTAATGTTCAAGCAAAAACAGGTGATTTTTGACAAAAGAGATAACACCCCCCATTACGTCATGCTTCAGAAAGGTGAAAAATGGTCAGTTTTCAAATGTTTTATTTTTGAATGTCAGTTGACATTTGTAGGTAGATCATCAGTTCTAGAGCTAAAATTAGCATGTTTAAAGTGATTTTCATGCTTCCAGGGGCCCGGGAAGTGAATTAAATACCATTTGGAGGCCTTTAATGTTCAAGCAAAAACAGGTGATTTTTGACAAAAGAGATAACACCCCCCCATTACGTCATGCTTCAGAAAGGTGAAAAATGGTCCGTTTTGAAATGTTTTATTTTTGAACGTCAGTTGACATTTGTAGGTAGATCATCAGTTCTAGAGCTAAAATTAGCATGTTTAAAGTGATTTTCATGCTTCCAGGGGCCCGGGAAGTGAATTAAATACCATTTGGAGGCATTTAATGTTCAAGCAAAAACAGGTGATTTTTGACAAAAGAGATAACACCCCCCCATTACGTCATGCTTCAGAAAGGTGAAATATGGTCCGTTTTCAAATGTTTTATTTTTGAACGTCAGTTCACATTTGTAGGTAGATCATCAGTATAAGAGCTAAAATTAGCATGTTTAAAGTGATTTTCATGCTTCCAGGGGCCCGGGAAGTGAATTAAATACCATTTGGAGACATTTAATGTTCAAGCAAAAACAGGTGATTTTTGACAAAAGAGCTAACACCCCCCCATTACGTCATGCTTCAGAAAGGTGAACAATGGTCCGTTTTCAAATGTTTTATTTTTGAACGTCAGTTCACATTTGTAGGTAGATCATCAGTTTAAGAGCTAAAATTAGCATGTTTAAAGTGATTTTCATGCTTCCAGGGGCCCTAAACACAAGATTTGTGGAATGGTTAAAAGTGAATGAAAATGGCCAATTTACTCAGTCTGAGGTCTCAAAAAGTGTTTCTTCACCCCGGGAAGTGAATTAAATACCATTTGGAGGCATTTAATGTTCAAGCAAAAACAGGTGATTTTTGACAAAAGAGATAACACCCCCCCATTACGTCATGCTTCAGAAAGGTGAAAAATGGTCCGTTTTCAAATGTTTTATTTTTGAACGTCAGTTCACATTTATAGGTAGATCATCAGTTCTAGAGCTAAAATTAGCATGTTTAAAGTGATTTTCATGCTTCCAGGGGCCTGGGAAGTGAATTAAATACCATTTAGAGGCATTTAATGTTCAAGCAAAAACAGGTGATTTTTGACAAAAGAGATAACACCGCCCATTACGTCATGCTTCAGAAATGTGAAAAATGGTCAGTTTTCAAATGTTTTATTTTTGAACGTCAGTTGACATTTGTAGGTAGATGTCAGTTCTAGAGCTAAAATTAGCATGTTTAAAGTGATTTTCATGCTTCCAGGGGCCCGGGAAGTGAATTAAATACAATTTGGGGGCATTCAATGTTCAAGCAAAAACAGGTGATTTTTGACAAAAGAGATAACACCGCCCATTACGTCATGCTTCAGAAATGTGAAAAATGGTCAGTTTTCAAATGTTTTATTTTTGAACGTCAGTTGACATTTGTAGGTAGATCATCAGTTCTAGAGCTAAAATTAGCATGTTTAAAGTGATTTTCATGCTTCCAGGGGCCCGGGAAGTGAATTAAATACCATTTGGAGGCATTTAATGTTCAAGCAAAAACAGGTGATTTTTGACAAAAGAGATAACACCCCCCCATTACGTCATGCTTCAGAAAGGTGAAAAATGGTCCGTTTTGAAATGTTTTATTTTTGAACATCAGTTGACATTTGTAGGTAGATCATCAGTTCTAGAGCTAAAATTAGCATGTTTAAAGTGATTTTCATGCTTCCAGGGGCCCGGGAAGTGAATTAAATACCATTTGGAGGCATTTAATGTTCAAGCAAAAACTGGTGATTTTTGACAAAAGAGATAACACCCCCCCATTACGTCATGCTTCAGAAAGGTGAAAAATGGTCCGTTTTGAAATGTTTTATTTTTGAACGTCAGTTGACATTTGTAGGTAGATCATCAGTTTAAGAGCTAAAATTAGCATGTTTAAAGTGATTTTCATGCTTCCAGGGGCCCGGGAAGTGAATTAAATACCATTTGGAGGCATTTAATGTTCAAGCAAAAACAGGGGATTTTTGACAAAAGAGATAACACCCCCCCATTACGTCATGCTTCAGAAAGGTGAAAAATGGTCCGTTTTCAAATGTTTTATTTTTGAACGCCAGTTCACATTTGTAGGTAGATCATCAGTTTTAGAGCTAAAATTAGCATGTTTAAAGTGATTTTCATGCTTCCAGGGGCCCGGGAAGTGAATTAAATACCATTTGGAGGCATTTAATGTTCAAGCAAAAACAGGTGATTTTTGACAAAAGAGATAACACCCCCCATTACGTCATGCTTCAGAAAGGTGAAAAATGGTCCGTTTTGAAATGTTTTATTTTTGAACGTCAGTTGACATTTGTAGGTAGATCATCAGTTCTAGAGCTAAAATTAGCATGTTTAAAGTGTTTTTCATGCCTCCAGGGGCCCGGGAAGTGAATTAAATACCATTTGGAGGCATTTAATGTTCAAGCAAAAACAGGTGATTTTTGACAAAAGAGATAACACCCCCCATTACGTCATGCTTCAGAAAGGTGAAAAATGGTCCGTTTTCAAATGTTTTATTTTTGAACGCCAGTTCACATTTGTAGGTAGATCATCAGTTTTAGAGCTAAAATTAGCATGTTTAAAGTGATTTTCATGCTTCCAGGGGCCCGGGAAGTGAATTAAATACCATATGGAGGCATTTAATGTTCAAGCAAAAACAGGTGATTTTTGACAAAAGAGATAACACCCCCCCATTACGTCATGCTTCAGAAAGGTGAAAAATGGTCCGTTTTCAAATGTTTTATTTTTGAACGCCAGTTCACATTTGTAGGTAGATCATCAGTTTTAGAGCTAAAATTAGCATGTTTAAAGTGATTTTCATGCTTCCAGGGGCCCGGGAAGTGAATTAAATACCATTTGGAGGCATTTAATGTTCAAGCAAAAACAGGGGATTTTTGACAAAAGAGATAACACCCCCCCATTACGTCATGCTTCAGAAAGGTGAAAAATGGTCCGTTTTCAAATGTTTTATTTTTGAACGCCAGTTCACATTTGTAGGTAGATCATCAGTTTTAGAGCTAAAATTAGCATGTTTAAAGTGATTTTCATGCTTCCAGGGGCCCAGTAAGTGAATTAAATACCATTTGGAGGCATTTAATGTTCAGGCAAAAACAGGGGATTTTTGACAAAAGAGATAACACCCCCCCATTACGTCATGCTTCAGAAAGGTGAAAAATGGTCCGTTTTCAAATGTTTTATTTTTGAACGTCAGTTCACATTTATAGGTAGATCATCAGTTTAAGAGCTAAAATTAGCATGTTTAAAGTGATTTTCATGCTTCCAGGGGCCCGGGAAGTGAATTAAATACCATTTGGAGGCATTTAATGTTCAAGCAAAAACAGGTGATTTTTGACAAAAGAGATAACACCCCCCCATTACGTCATGCTTCAGAAAGGTGAAAAATGGTCTGTTTTCAAATGTTTTATTTTTGAACGCCAGTTCACATTTGTAGGTAGATCATCAGTTTTAGAGCTAAAATTAGCATGTTTAAAGTGATTTTCATGATTCCAGGGGCCCGGGAAGTGAATTAAATACCATTCGGAGGCATTTAATGTTCAAGCAAAAACAGGTGATTTTTGACAAAAGAGATAACACCCCCCCATTACGTCATGCTTCAGAAAGGTGAAAAATGGTCCGTTTTCAAATGTTTTATTTTTGAACGCCAGTTCACATTTGTAGGTAGATCATCAGTTTTAGAGCTAAAATTAGCATGTTTAAAGTGATTTTCATGCTTCCAGGGGCCCGGGAAGTGAATTAAATACCATTTGGAGGCATTTAATGTTCAAGCAAAAACAGGGGATTTTTGACAAAAGAGATAACACCCCCCCATTACGTCATGCTTCAGAAAGGTGAAAAATGGTCCGTTTTCAAATGTTTTATTTTTGAACGCCAGTTCACATTTGTAGGTAGATCATCAGTTCTAGAGCTAAAATTAGCATGTTTAAAGTGATTTTCATGCTTCCAGGGGCCCAGGAAGTGAATTAAATACCATTTGGAGGCATTTAATGTTCAGGCAAAAACAGGGGATTTTTGACAAAAGAGATAACACCCCCCCATTACGTCACGCTTCAGAAAGGTGAAAAATGGTCCGTTTTCAAATGTTTTATTTTTGAACGTCAGTTCACATTTATAGGTAGATCATCAGTTTAAGAGCTAAAATTAGCATGTTTAAAGTGATTTTCATGCTTCCAGGGGCCCAGGAAGTGAATTAAATACCATTTGGAGGCATTTAATGTTCAAGCAAAAACTGGTGATTTTTGACAAAAGAGATAACACCCCCCCATTACGTCATGCTTCAGAAAGGTGAAAAATGGTCCGTTTTGAAATGTTTTATTTTTGAACATCAGTTGACATTTGTAGGTAGATCATCAGTTCTAGAGCTAAAATTAGCATGTTTAAAGTGATTTTCATGCTTCCAGGGGCCCGGGAAGTGAATTAAATACCATTTGGAGGCATTTAATGTTCAAGCAAAAACAGGGGATTTTTGACAAAAGAGATAACACCCCCCCATTACGTCATGCTTCAGAAAGGTGAAAAATGGTCCGTTTTCAAATGTTTTATTTTTGAACGCCAGTTCACATTTGTAGGTAGATCATCAGTTTTAGAGCTAAAATTAGCATGTTTAAAGTGATTTTCATGCTTCCAGGGGCACGGGAAGTGAATTAAATACCATTTGGAGGCATTTAATGTTCAAGCAAAAACAGGTGATTTTTGACAAAAGAGATAACACCCCCCCATTACGTCATGCTTCAGAAAGGTGAAAAATTGTCCGTTTTGAAATGTTTTATTTTTGAACGTCAGTTGACATTTGTAGGTAGATCATCAGTTCTAGAGCTAAAATTAGCATGTTTAAAGTGATTTTCATGCTTCCAGGGGCCCGGGAAGTGAATTAAATACCATTTGGAGGCATTTAATGTTCAAGCAAAAACTGGTGATTTTTGACAAAAGAGATAACACCCCCCCATTACGTCATGCTTCAGAAAGGTGAAAAATGGTCCGTTTTGAAATATTTTATTTTTGAACGTCAGTTGACATTTGTAGGTAGATCATCAGTTCTAGAGCTAAAATTAGCATGTTTAAAGTGATTTTCATGCTTCCAGGGGCCCGGGAAGTGAATTAAATACCATTTGGAGGCATTTAATGTTCAAGCAAAAACAGGTGATTTTTGACAAAAGAGATAACACCCCCCCATTACGTCATGCTTCAGAAAGGTGAAAAATGGTCCGTTTTCAAATGTTTTATTTTTGAACGCCAGTTCACATTTGTAGGTAGATCATCAGTTTTAGAGCTAAAATTAGCATGTTTAAAGTGATTTTCATGCTTCCAGGGGCCCGGGAAGTGAATTAAATACCATTCGGAGGCATTTAATGTTCAAGCAAAAACAGGTGATTTTTGACAAAAGAGATAACACCCCCCCATTACGTCATGCTTCAGAAAGGTGAAAAATGGTCTGTTTTCAAATGTTTTATTTTTGAACGCCAGTTCACATTTGTAGGTAGATAATCAGTTTTAGAGCTAAAATTAGCATGTTTAAAGTGATTTTCATGCTTCCAGGGGCCCAGTAAGTGAATTAAATACCATTTGGAGGCATTTAATGTTCAGGCAAAAACAGGGGATTTTTGACAAAAGAGATAACACCCCCCCATTACGTCATGCTTCAGAAAGGTGAAAAATGGTCCGTTTTCAAATGTTTTATGTTTGAACGTCAGTTCACATTTATAGGTATATCATCAGTTTAAGAGCTAAAATTAGCATGTTTAAAGTGATTTTCATGCTTCCAGGGGCCCGGGAAGTGAATTAAATACCATTTGGAGGCATTTAATGTTCGAGCAAAAACAGGTGATTTTTGACAAAAGAGATAACACCCCCCCATTACGTCATGCTTCAGAAAGGTGAAAAATGGTCCGTTTTCAAATGTTTTATTTTTGAACGCCAGTTCACATTTGTAGGTAGATCATCAGTTTTAGAGCTAAAATTAGCATGTTTAAAGTGATTTTCATGCTTCCAGGGGCACGGGAAGTGAATTAAATACCATTTGGAGGCATTTAATGTTCAAGCAAAAACAGGTGATTTTTGACAAAAGAGATAACACCCCCCCATTACGTCATGCTTCAGAAAGGTGAAAAATTGTCCGTTTTGAAATGTTTTATTTTTGAACGTCAGTTGACATTTGTAGGTAGATCATCAGTTCTAGAGCTAAAATTAGCATGTTTAAAGTGATTTTCATGCTTCCAGGGGCCCGGGAAGTGAATTAAATACCATTTGGAGGCATTTAATGTTCAAGCAAAAACTGGTGATTTTTGACAAAAGAGATAACACCCCCCCATTACGTCATGCTTCAGAAAGGTGAAAAATGGTCCGTTTTGAAATATTTTATTTTTGAACGTCAGTTGACATTTGTAGGTAGATCATCAGTTCTAGAGCTAAAATTAGCATGTTTAAAGTGATTTTCATGCTTCCAGGGGCCCGGGAAGTGAATTAAATACCATTTGGAGGCATTTAATGTTCAAGCAAAAACAGGTGATTTTTGACAAAAGAGATAACACCCCCCCATTACGTCATGCTTCAGAAAGGTGAAAAATGGTCCGTTTTCAAATGTTTTATTTTTGAACGCCAGTTCACATTTGTAGGTAGATCATCAGTTTTAGAGCTAAAATTAGCATGTTTAAAGTGATTTTCATGCTTCCAGGGGCCCGGGAAGTGAATTAAATACCATTCGGAGGCATTTAATGTTCAAGCAAAAACAGGTGATTTTTGACAAAAGAGATAACACCCCCCCATTACGTCATGCTTCAGAAAGGTGAAAAATGGTCCGTTTTCAAATGTTTTATTTTTGAACGCCAGTTCACATTTGTAGGTAGATCATCAGTTTTAGAGCTAAAATTAGCATGTTTAAAGTGATTTTCATGCTTCCAGGGGCCCGGGAAGTGAATTAAATACCATTTGGAGGCATTTAATGTTCAAGCAAAAACAGGGGATTTTTGACAAAAGAGATAACACCCCCCCATTACGTCATGCTTCAGAAAGGTGAAAAATGGTCCGTTTTCAAATGTTTTATTTTTGAACGCCAGTTCACATTTGTAGGTAGATCATCAGTTTTAGAGCTAAAATTAGCATGTTTAAAGTGATTTTCATGCTTCCAGGGGCCCAGTAAGTGAATTAAATACCATTTGGAGGCATTTAATGTTCAGGCAAAAACAGGGGATTTTTGACAAAAGAGATAACACCCCCCCATTACGTCATGCTTCAGAAAGGTGAAAAATGGTCCGTTTTCAAATGTTTTATTTTTGAACGTCAGTTCACATTTATAGGTAGATCATCAGTTTAAGAGCTAAAATTAGCATGTTTAAAGTGATTTTCATGCTTCCAGGGGCCCGGGAAGTGAATTAAATACCATTTGGAGGCATTTAATGTTCAAGCAAAAACAGGGGATTTTTGACAAAAGAGATAACACCCCCCATTACGTCATGCTTCAGAAAGGTGAAAAATGGTCCGTTTTCAAATGTTTTATTTTTGAACGCCAGTTCACATTTGTAGGTAGATCATCAGTTTTAGAGCTAAAATTAGCATGTTTAAAGTGATTTTCATGCTTCCAGGGGCCCAGTAAGTGAATTAAATACCATTTGGAGGCATTTAATGTTCAGGCAAAAACAGGGGATTTTTGACAAAAGAGATAACACCCCCCCATTACGTCATGCTTCAGAAAGGTGAAAAATGGTCCGTTTTCAAATGTTTTATTTTTGAACGTCAGTTCACATTTATAGGTAGATCATCAGTTTAAGAGCTAAAATTAGCATGTTTAAAGTGATTTTCATGCTTCCAGGGGCCCGGGAAGTGAATTAAATACCATTTGGAGGCATTTAATGTTCAAGCAAAAACAGGTGATTTTTGACAAAAGAGATAACACCCCCCCATTACGTCATGCTTCAGAAAGGTGAAAAATGGTCCGTTTTCAAATGTTTTATTTTTGAATGTCAGTTCACATTTGTAGGTAGATCATCAGTTTTAGAGCTAAAATTAGCATGTTTAAAGTGATTTTCATGCTTCCAGGGGCCCGGGAAGTGAATTAAATACCATTTGGAGGCATTTAATGTTCAAGCAAAAACAGGGGATTTTTGACAAAAGAGATAACACCCCCCCATTACGTCATGCTTCAGAAAGGTGAAAAATGGTCCGTTTTCAAATGTTTTATTTTTGAACGCCAGTTCACATTTGTAGGTAGATAATCAGTTTTAGAGCTAAAATTAGCATGTTTAAAGTGATTTTCATGCTTCCAGGGGCCCGGGAAGTGAATTAAATACCATTTGGAGGCATTTAATGTTCGAGCAAAAACAGGTGATTTTTGACAAAAGAGATAACACCCCCCCATTACGTCATGCTTCAGAAAGGTGAAAAATGGTCCGTTTTCAAATGTTTTATTTTTGAACGCCAGTTCACATTTGTAGGTAGATCATCAGTTTTAGAGCTAAAATTAGCATGTTTAAAGTGATTTTCATGCTTCCAGGGGCCCGGGAAGTGAATTAAATACCATTTGGAGGCATTTAATGTTCAAGCAAAAAACAGGTGATTTTTGACAAAAGATATAACACCCCCCCATTACGTCATGCTTCAGAAAGGTGAAAATGGTCCGTTTTGAAATGTTTTATTTTTGAACGTCAGTTGACATTTGTAGGTAGATCATCAGTTTTAGAGCTAAAATTAGCATGTTTAAAGTGATTTTCATGCTTCCAGGGGCCCGGGAAGTGAATTAAATACCATTTGGAGGCATTTAATGTTCAAGCAAAAACAGGTGATTTTTGACAAAAGAGATAACACCCCCCCATTACGTCATGCTTCAGAAAGGTGAAAAATGGTCCGTTTTCAAATGTTTTATTTTTGAACGCCAGTTCACATTTGTAGGTAGATCATCAGTTTTAGAGCTAAAATTAGCATGTTTAAAGTGATTTTCATGCTTCCAGGGGCCCGGGAAGTGAATTAAATACCATTTGGAGGCATTTAATGTTCAAGCAAAAACAGGGGATTTTTGACAAAAGAGATAACACCCCCCCATTACGTCATGCTTCAGAAAGGTGAAAAATGGTCCGTTTTCAAATGTTTTATTTTTGAACGCCAGTTCACATTTGTAGGTAGATCATCAGTTTTAGAGCTAAAATTAGCATGTTTAAAGTGATTTTCATGCTTCCAGGGGCCCAGTAAGTGAATTAAATACCATTTGGAGGCATTTAATGTTCAGGCAAAAACAGGGGATTTTTGACAAAAGAGATAACACCCCCCCATTACGTCATGCTTCAGAAAGGTGAAAAATGGTCCGTTTTCAAATGTTTTATTTTTGAACGTCAGTTCACATTTATAGGTAGATCATCAGTTTAAGAGCTAAAATTAGCATGTTTAAAGTGATTTTCATGCTTCCAGGGGCCCGGGAAGTGAATTAAATACCATTTGGAGGCATTTAATGTTCAAGCAAAAACAGGTGATTTTTGACAAAAGAGATAACACCCCCCCATTACGTCATGCTTCAGAAAGGTGAAAAATGGTCCGTTTTCAAATGTTTTATTTTTGAATGCCAGTTCACATTTGTAGGTAGATCATCAGTTTTAGAGCTAAAATTAGCATGTTTAAAGTGATTTTCATGCTTCCAGGGGCCCGGGAAGTGAATTAAATACCATTTGGAGGCATTTAATGTTCAAGCAAAAACAGGTGATTTTTGACAAAAGAGATAACACCCCCCCATTACGTCATGCTTCAGAAAGGTGAAAAATGGTCCGTTTTCAAATGTTTTATTTTTGAACGCCAGTTCACATTTGTAGGTAGATCATCAGTTTTAGAGCTAACATTAGCATGTTTAAAGTGATTTTCATGCTTCCAGGGGCCCGGGAAGTGAATTAAATACCATTTGGAGGCATTTAATGTTCAAGCAAAAACAGGGGATTTTTGACAAAAGAGATAACACCCCCCCATTACGTCATGCTTCAGAAAGGTGAAAAATGGTCCGTTTTCAAATGTTTTATTTTTGAACGCCAGTTCACATTTGTAGGTAGATCATCAGTTTTAGAGCTAAAATTAGCATGTTTAAAGTGATTTTCATGCTTCCAGGGGCCCAGTAAGTGAATTAAATACCATTTGGAGGCATTTAATGTTCAGGCAAAAACAGGGGATTTTTGACAAAAGAGATAACACCCCCCCATTACGTCATGCTTCAGAAAGGTGAAAAATGGTCCGTTTTCAAATGTTTTATTTTTGAACGTCAGTTCACATTTATAGGTAGATCATCAGTTTAAGAGCTAAAATTAGCATGTTTAAAGTGATTTTCATGCTTCCAGGGGCCCGGGAAGTGAATTAAATACCATTTGGAGGCATTTAATGTTCAAGCAAAAACAGGTGATTTTTGACAAAAGAGATAACACCCCCCCATTACGTCATGCTTCAGAAAGGTGAAAAATGGTCTGTTTTCAAATGTTTTATTTTTGAACGCCAGTTCACATTTGTAGGTAGATCATCAGTTTTAGAGCTAAAATTAGCATGTTTAAAGTGATTTTCATGATTCCAGGGGCCCGGGAAGTGAATTAAATACCATTCGGAGGCATTTAATGTTCAAGCAAAAACAGGTGATTTTTGACAAAAGAGATAACACCCCCCCATTACGTCATGCTTCAGAAAGGTGAAAAATGGTCCGTTTTCAAATGTTTTATTTTTGAACGCCAGTTCACATTTGTAGGTAGATCATCAGTTTTAGAGCTAAAATTAGCATGTTTAAAGTGATTTTCATGATTCCAGGGGCCCGGGAAGTGAATTAAATACCATTCGGAGGCATTTAATGTTCAAGCAAAAACAGGTGATTTTTGACAAAAGAGATAACACCCCCCCATTACGTCATGCTTCAGAAAGGTGAAAAATGGTCCGTTTTCAAATGTTTTATTTTTGAACGCCAGTTCACATTTGTAGGTAGATCATCAGTTTTAGAGCTAAAATTAGCATGTTTAAAGTGATTTTCATGCTTCCAGGGGCCCAGTAAGTGAATTAAATACCATTTGGAGGCATTTAATGTTCAAGCAAAAACAGGTGATTTTTGACAAAAGAGATAACACCCCCCATTACGTCATGCTTCAGAAAGGTGAAAAATGGTCAGTTTTCAAATGTTTTATTTTTGAACGTCAGTTGACATTTGTAGGTAGATGTCAGTTCTAGAGCTAAAATTAGCATGTTTAAAGTGATTTTCATGCTTCCAGGGGCCCGGGAAGTGAATTAAATACAATTTGGGGGCATTCAATGTTCAAGCAAAAACAGGTGATTTTTGACAAAAGAGATAACACCCCCCATTACGTCATGCTTCAGAAATGTGAAAAATGGTCAGTTTTCAAATGTTTTATTTTTGAACGTCAGTTGACATTTGTAGGTAGATCATCAGTTCTAGAGCTAAAATTAGCATGTTTAAAGTGATTTTCATGCTTCCAGGGGCCCAGGAAGTGAATTAAATACCATTTGGAGGCATTTAATGTTCAGGCAAAAACAGGGGATTTTTGACAAAAGAGATAACACCCCCCCATTACGTCACGCTTCAGAAAGGTGAAAAATGGTCCGTTTTCAAATGTTTTATTTTTGAACGTCAGTTCACATTTATAGGTAGATCATCAGTTTAAGAGCTAAAATTAGCATGTTTAAAGTGATTTTCATGCTTCCAGGGGCCCAGGAAGTGAATTAAATACCATTTGGAGGCATTTAATGTTCAAGCAAAAACAGGTGATTTTTGACAAAAGAGATAACACCCCCCCATTACGTCATGCTTCAGAAAGGTGAAAAATGGTCCGTTTTGAAATGTTTTATTTTTGAACATCAGTTGACATTTGTAGGTAGATCATCAGTTCTAGAGCTAAAATTAGCATGTTTAAAGTGATTTTCATGCTTCCAGGGGCCCGGGAAGTGAATTAAATACCATTTGGAGGCATTTAATGTTCAAGCAAAAACTGGTGATTTTTGACAAAAGAGATAACACCCCCCCATTACGTCATGCTTCAGAAGGGTGAAAAATGGTCCGTTTTGAAATGTTTTATTTTTGAACGTCAGTTGACATTTGTAGGTAGATCATCAGTTTAAGAGCTAAAATTAGCATGTTTAAAGTGATTTTCATGCTTCCAGGGGCCCGGGAAGTGAATTAAATACCATTTGGAGGCATTTATTGTTCAAGCAAAAACTGGTGATTTTTGACAAAAGAGATAACACCCCCCCATTACGTCATGCTTCAGAAGGGTGAAAAATGGTCCGTTTTGAAATGTTTTATTTTTGAACGTCAGTTGACATTTGTAGGTAGATCATCAGTTTAAGAGCTAAAATTAGCATGTTTAAAGTGATTTTCATGCTTCCAGGGGCCCGGGAAGTGAATTAAATACCATTTGGAGGCATTTAATGTTCAAGCAAAAACAGGTGATTTTTGACAAAAGAGATAACACCCCCCCATTACGTCATGCTTCAGAAAGGTGAAAAATTGTCCGTTTTGAAATGTTTTATTTTTGAACGTCAGTTGACATTTGTAGGTAGATCATCAGTTCTAGAGCTGAAATGAGCATGTTTAAAGTGATTTTCATGCTTCCAGGGGCCCGGGAAGTGAATTAAATACCATTTGGAGGCATTTAATGTTCAAGCAAAAACTGGTGATTTTTGACAAAAGAGATAACACCCCCCCCATTACGTCATGCTTCAGAAAGGTGAAAAATGGTCCGTTTTGAAATATTTTATTTTTGAACGTCAGTTGACATTTGTAGGTAGATCATCAGTTCTAGAGCTAAAATTAGCATGTTTAAAGTGATTTTCATGCTTCCAGGGGCCCGGGAAGTGAATTAAATACCATTCGGAGGCATTTAATGTTCAAGCAAAAACAGGTGATTTTTGACAAAAGAGATAACTCCCCCCCATTACGTCATGCTTCAGAAAGGTGAAAAATGGTCCGTTTTCAAATGTTTTATTTTTGAACGCCAGTTCACATTTGTAGGTAGATCATCAGTTTTAGAGCTAAAATTAGCATGTTTAAAGTGATTTTCATGCTTCCAGGGGCCCGGGAAGTGAATTAAATACCATTTGGAGGCATTTAATGTTCAAGCAAAAACAGGGGATTTTTGACAAAAGAGATAACACCCCCCCATTACGTCATGCTTCAGAAAGGTGAAAAATGGTCCGTTTTCAAATGTTTTATTTTTGAACGCCAGTTCACATTTGTAGGTAGATCATCAGTTTTAGAGCTAAAATTAGCATGTTTAAAGTGATTTTCATGCTTCCAGGGGCCCAGTAAGTGAATTAAATACCATTTGGAGGCATTTAATGTTCAGGCAAAAACAGGGGATTTTTGACAAAAGAGATAACACCCCCCCATTACGTCATGCTTCAGAAAGGTGAAAAATGGTCCGTTTTCAAATGTTTTATTTTTGAACGTCAGTTCACATTTATAGGTAGATCATCAGTTTAAGAGCTAAAATTAGCATGTTTAAAGTGATTTTCATGCTTCCAGGGGCCCGGGAAGTGAATTAAATACCATTTGGAGGCATTTAATGTTCAAGCAAAAACAGGTGATTTTTGACAAAAGAGATAACACCCCCCCATTACGATATGCTTCAGAAAGGTGAAAAATGGTCTGTTTTCAAATGTTTTATTTTTGAACGCCAGTTCACATTTGTAGGTAGATCATCAGTTTTAGAGCTAAAATTAGCATGTTTAAAGTGATTTCCATGCTTCCAGGGGCCCGGGAAGTGAATTAAATACCATTTGGAGGCATTTAATGTTCAAGCAAAAACAGGGGATTTTTGACAAAAGAGATAACACCCCCCATTACGTCATGCTTCAGAAAGGTGAAAAATGGTCCGTTTTCAAATGTTTTATTTTTGAACGCCAGTTCACATTTGTAGGTAGATAATCAGTTTTAGAGCTAAAATTAGCATGTTTAAAGTGATTTTCATGCTTCCAGGGGCCCAGTAAGTGAATTAAATACCATTTGGAGGCATTTAATGTTCAAGCAAAAACAGGGGATTTTTGACAAAAGAGATAACACCCCCCCATTACGTCATGCTTCAGAAAGGTGAAAAATGGTCCGTTTTCAAATGTTTTATTTTTGAACGTCAGTTCACATTTATAGGTATATCATCAGTTTAAGAGCTAAAATTAGCATGTTTAAAGTGATTTTCATGCTTCCAGGGGCCCGGGAAGTGAATTAAATACCATTTGGAGGCATTTAATGTTCGAGCAAAAACAGGTGATTTATGACAAAAGAGATAACACCCCCCCATTACGTCATGCTTCAGAAAGGTGAAAAATGGTCCGTTTTCAAATGTTTTATTTTTGAACGCCAGTTCACATTTGTAGGTAGATCATCAGTTTTAGAGCTAAAATTCGCATGTTTAAAGTGATTTTCATGCTTCCAGGGGCCCGGGAAGTGAATTAAATACCATTTGGAGGCATTTAATGTTCAAGCAAAAACAGGTGATTTTTGACAAAAGATATAACACCCCCCCATTACGTCATGCTTCAGAAAGGTGAAAAATGGTCCGTTTTGAAATGTTTTATTTTTGAACGTCAGTTGACATTTGTAGGTAGATCATCAGTTTTAGAGCTAAAATTAGCATGTTTAAAGTGATTTTCATGCTTCCAGGGGCCCGGGAAGTGAATTAAATACCATTTGGAGGCATTTAATGTTCAAGCAAAAACAGGGGATTTTTGACAAAAGAGATAACACCCCCCCATTACGTCATGCTTCAGAAAGGTGAAAAATGGTCCGTTTTCAAATGTTTTATTTTTGAACGCCAGTTCACATTTGTAGGTAGATAATCAGTTTTAGAGCTAAAATTAGCATGTTTAAAGTGATTTTCATGCTTCCAGGGGCCCAGTAAGTGAATTAAATACCATTTGGAGGCATTTAATGTTCAGGCAAAAACAGGGGATTTTTGACAAAAGAGATAACACCCCCCCATTACGTCATGCTTCAGAAAGGTGAAAAATGGTCCGTTTTCAAATGTTTTATTTTTGAACGTCAGTTCACATTTATAGGTATATCATCAGTTTAAGAGCTAAAATTAGCATGTTTAAAGTGATTTTCATGCTTCCAGGGGCCCGGGAAGTGAATTAAATACCATTTGGAGGCATTTAATGTTCGAGCAAAAACAGGTGATTTTTGACAAAAGAGATAACACCCCCCCATTACGTCATGCTTCAGAAAGGTGAAAAATGGTCCGTTTTCAAATGTTTTATTTTTGAACGCCAGTTCACATTTGTAGGTAGATCATCAGTTTTAGAGCTAAAATTAGCATGTTTAAAGTGATTTTCATGCTTCCAGGGGCCCGGGAAGTGAATTAAATACCATTTGGAGGCATTTAATGTTCAAGCAAAAACAGGTGATTTTTGACAAAAGAGATAACACCCCCCCATTACGTCATGCTTCAGAAAGGTGAAAAATGGTCCGTTTTCAAATGTTTTATTTTTGAACGCCAGTTCACATTTGTAGGTAGATCATCAGTTTTAGAGCTAAAATTAGCATGTTTAAAGTGATTTTCATGCTTCCAGGGGCCCGGGAAGTGAATTAAATACCATTCGGAGGCATTTAATGTTCAAGCAAAAACAGGTGATTTTTGACAAAAGAGATAACACCCCCCCATTACGTCATGCTTCAGAAAGGTGAAAAATGGTCCGTTTTCAAATGTTTTATTTTTGAACGCCAGTTCACATTTGTAGGTAGATCATCAGTTTTAGAGCTAACATTAGCATGTTTAAAGTGATTTTCATGCTTCCAGGGGCCCGGGAAGTGAATTAAATACCATTTGGAGGCATTTAATGTTCAAGCAAAAACAGGGGATTTTTGACAAAAGAGATAACACCCCCCCATTACGTCATGCTTCAGAAAGGTGAAAAATGGTCCGTTTTCAAATGTTTTATTTTTGAACGCCAGTTCACATTTGTAGGTAGATCATCAGTTTTAGAGCTAAAATTAGCATGTTTAAAGTGATTTTCATGCTTCCAGGGGCCCAGTAAGTGAATTAAATACCATTTGGAGGCATTTAATGTTCAGGCAAAAACAGGGGATTTTTGACAAACGAGATAACACCCCCCCATTACGTCATGCTTCAGAAAGGTGAAAAATGGTCCGTTTTCAAATGTTTTATTTTTGAACGTCAGTTCACATTTATAGGTAGATCATCAGTTTAAGAGCTAAAATTAGCATGTTTAAAGTGATTTTCATGCTTCCAGGGGCCCGGGAAGTGAATTAAATACCATTTGGAGGCATTTAATGTTCAAGCAAAAACAGGTGATTTTTGACAAAAGAGATAACACCCCCCCATTACGTCATGCTTCAGAAAGGTGAAAAATGGTCTGTTTTCAAATGTTTTATTTTTGAACGCCAGTTCACATTTGTAGGTAGATCATCAGTTTTAGAGCTAAAATTAGCATGTTTAAAGTGATTTTCATGATTCCAGGGGCCCGGGAAGTGAATTAAATACCATTCGGAGGCATTTAATGTTCAAGCAAAAACAGGTGATTTTTGACAAAAGAGATAACACCCCCCCATTACGTCATGCTTCAGAAAGGTGAAAAATGGTCCGTTTTCAAATGTTTTATTTTTGAACGCCAGTTCACATTTGTAGGTAGATCATCAGTTTTAGAGCTAAAATTAGCATGTTTAAAGTGATTTTCATGCTTCCAGGGGCCCGGGAAGTGAATTAAATACCATTTGGAGGCATTTAATGTTCAAGCAAAAACAGGGGATTTTTGACAAAAGAGATAACACCCCCCCATTACGTCATGCTTCAGAAAGGTGAAAAATGGTCCGTTTTGAAATGTTTTATTTTTGAACATCAGTTGACATTTGTAGGTAGATCATCAGTTCTAGAGCTAAAATTAGCATGTTTAAAGTGATTTTCATGCTTCCAGGGGCCCGGGAAGTGAATTAAATACCATTTGGAGGCATTTAATGTTCAAGCAAAAACAGGGGATTTTTGACAAAAGAGATAACACCCCCCCATTACGTCATGCTTCAGAAAGGTGAAAAATGGTCCGTTTTCAAATGTTTTATTTTTGAACGCCAGTTCACATTTGTAGGTAGATCATCAGTTTTAGAGCTAAAATTAGCATGTTTAAAGTGATTTTCATGCTTCCAGGGGCACGGGAAGTGAATTAAATACCATTTGGAGGCATTTAATGTTCAAGCAAAAACAGGTGATTTTTGACAAAAGAGATAACACCCCCCCATTACGTCATGCTTCAGAAAGGTGAAAAATTGTCCGTTTTGAAATGTTTTATTTTTGAACGTCAGTTGACATTTGTAGGTAGATCATCAGTTCTAGAGCTAAAATTAGCATGTTTAAAGTGATTTTCATGCTTCCAGGGGCCCGGGAAGTGAATTAAATACCATTTGGAGGCATTTAATGTTCAAGCAAAAACTGGTGATTTTTGACAAAAGAGATAACACCCCCCCATTACGTCATGCTTCAGAAAGGTGAAAAATGGTCCGTTTTGAAATATTTTATTTTTGAACGTCAGTTGACATTTGTAGGTAGATCATCAGTTCTAGAGCTAAAATTAGCATGTTTAAAGTGATTTTCATGCTTCCAGGGGCCCGGGAAGTGAATTAAATACCATTTGGAGGCATTTAATGTTCAAGCAAAAACAGGTGATTTTTGACAAAAGAGATAACACCCCCCCATTACGTCATGCTTCAGAAAGGTGAAAAATGGTCCGTTTTCAAATGTTTTATTTTTGAACGCCAGTTCACATTTGTAGGTAGATCATCAGTTTTAGAGCTAAAATTAGCATGTTTAAAGTGATTTTCATGCTTCCAGGGGCCCGGGAAGTGAATTAAATACCATTCGGAGGCATTTAATGTTCAAGCAAAAACAGGTGATTTTTGACAAAAGAGATAACACCCCCCCATTACGTCATGCTTCAGAAAGGTGAAAAATGGTCCGTTTTCAAATGTTTTATTTTTGAACGCCAGTTCACATTTGTAGGTAGATCATCAGTTTTAGAGCTAAAATTAGCATGTTTAAAGTGATTTTCATGCTTCCAGGGGCCCGGGAAGTGAATTAAATACCATTTGGAGGCATTTAATGTTCAAGCAAAAACAGGGGATTTTTGACAAAAGAGATAACACCCCCCCATTACGTCATGCTTCAGAAAGGTGAAAAATGGTCCGTTTTCAAATGTTTTATTTTTGAACGCCAGTTCACATTTGTAGGTAGATCATCAGTTTTAGAGCTAAAATTAGCATGTTTAAAGTGATTTTCATGCTTCCAGGGGCCCGGGAAGTGAATTAAATACCATTTGGAGGCATTTAATGTTCAAGCAAAAACAGGGGATTTTTGACAAAAGAGATAACACCCCCCCATTACGTCATGCTTCAGAAAGGTGAAAAATGGTCCGTTTTCAAATGTTTTATTTTTGAACGTCAGTTCACATTTGTAGGTAGATCATCAGTTTTAGAGCTAAAATTAGCATGTTTAAAGTGATTTTCATGCTTCCAGGGGCCCAGTAAGTGAATTAAATACCATTTGGAGGCATTTAATGTTCAGGCAAAAACAGGGGATTTTTGACAAAAGAGATAACACCCCCCCATTACGTCATGCTTCAGAAAGGTGAAAAATGGTCCGTTTTCAAATGTTTTATTTTTGAACGTCAGTTCACATTTATAGGTAGATCATCAGTTTAAGAGCTAAAATTAGCATGTTTAAAGTGATTTTCATGCTTCCAGGGGCCCGGGAAGTGAATTAAATACCATTTGGAGGCATTTAATGTTCAAGCAAAAACAGGTGATTTTTGACAAAAGAGATAACACCCCCCCATTACGTCATGCTTCAGAAAGGTGAAAAATGGTCCGTTTTCAAATGTTTTATTTTTGAATGCCAGTTCACATTTGTAGGTAGATCATCAGTTTTAGAGCTAAAATTAGCATGTTTAAAGTGATTTTCATGCTTCCAGGGGCCCGGGAAGTGAATTAAATACCATTTGGAGGCATTTAATGTTCAAGCAAAAACAGGGGATTTTTGACAAAAGAGATAACACCCCCCCATTACGTCATGCTTCAGAAAGGTGAAAAATGGTCCGTTTTCAAATGTTTTATTTTTGAACGCCAGTTCACATTTGTAGGTAGATAATCAGTTTTAGAGCTAAAATTAGCATGTTTAAAGTGATTTTCATGCTTCCAGGGGCCCGGGAAGTGAATTAAATACCATTTGGAGGCATTTAATGTTCGAGCAAAAACAGGTGATTTTTGACAAAAGAGATAACACCCCCCCATTACGTCATGCTTCAGAAAGGTGAAAAATGGTCCGTTTTCAAATGTTTTATTTTTGAACGCCAGTTCACATTTGTAGGTAGATCATCAGTTTTAGAGCTAAAATTAGCATGTTTAAAGTGATTTTCATGCTTCCAGGGGCCCGGGAAGTGAATTAAATACCATTTGGAGGCATTTAATGTTCAAGCAAAAACAGGTGATTTTTGACAAAAGATATAACACCCCCCCATTACGTCATGCTTCAGAAAGGTGAAAAATGGTCCGTTTTGAAATGTTTTATTTTTGAACGCCAGTTCACATTTGTAGGTAGATCATCAGTTTTAGAGCTAAAATTAGCATGTTTAAAGTGATTTTCATGCTTCCAGGGGCCCGGGAAGTGAATTAAATACCATTTGGAGGCATTTAATGTTCAAGCAAAAACAGGTGATTTTTGACAAAAGAGATAACACCCCCCCATTACGTCATGCTTCAGAAAGGTGAAAAATGGTCCGTTTTCAAATGTTTTATTTTTGAACGCCAGTTCACATTTGTAGGTAGATCATCAGTTTTAGAGCTAAAATTAGCATGTTTAAAGTGATTTTCATGCTTCCAGGGGCCCGGGAAGTGAATTAAATACCATTCGGAGGCATTTAATGTTCAAGCAAAAACAGGTGATTTTTGACAAAAGAGATAACACCCCCCCATTACGTCATGCTTCAGAAAGGTGAAAAATGGTCCGTTTTCAAATGTTTTATTTTTGAACGCCAGTTCACATTTGTAGGTAGATCATCAGTTTTAGAGCTAACATTAGCATGTTTAAAGTGATTTTCATGCTTCCAGGGGCACGGGAAGTGAATTAAATACCATTTGGAGGCATTTAATGTTCAAGCAAAAACAGGGGATTTTTGACAAAAGAGATAACACCCCCCATTACGTCATGCTTCAGAAAGGTGAAAAATGGTCCGTTTTCAAATGTTTTATTTTTGAACGCCAGTTCACATTTGTAGGTAGATCATCAGTTTTAGAGCTAAAATTAGCATGTTTAAAGTGATTTTCATGCTTCCAGGGGCCCAGTAAGTGAATTAAATACCATTTGGAGGCATTTAATGTTCAGGCAAAAACAGGGGATTTTTGACAAAAGAGATAACACCCCCCCATTACGTCATGCTTCAGAAAGGTGAAAAATGGTCCGTTTTCAAATGTTTTATTTTTGAACGTCAGTTCACATTTATAGGTAGATCATCAGTTTAAGAGCTAAAATTAGCATGTTTAAAGTGATTTTCATGCTTCCAGGGGCCCGGGAAGTGAATTAAATACCATTTGGAGGCATTTAATGTTCAAGCAAAAACAGGTGATTTTTGACAAAAGAGATAACACCCCCCCATTACGTCATGCTTCAGAAAGGTGAAAAATGGTCTGTTTTCAAATGTTTTATTTTTGAACGCCAGTTCACATTTGTAGGTAGATCATCAGTTTTAGAGCTAAAATTAGCATGTTTAAAGTGATTTTCATGATTCCAGGGGCCCGGGAAGTGAATTAAATACCATTCGGAGGCATTTAATGTTCAAGCAAAAACAGGTGATTTTTGACAAAAGAGATAACACCCCCCCATTACGTCATGCTTCAGAAAGGTGAAAAATGGTCCGTTTTCAAATGTTTTATTTTTGAACGCCAGTTCACATTTGTAGGTAGATCATCAGTTTTAGAGCTAAAATTAGCATGTTTAAAGTGATTTTCATGCTTCCAGGGGCCAGGGAAGTGAATTAAATACCATTTGGAGGCATTTAATGTTCAAGCAAAAACAGGGGATTTTTGACAAAAGAGATAACACCCCCCCATTACGTCATGCTTCAGAAAGGTGAAAAATGGTCCGTTTTCAAATGTTTTATTTTTGAACGCCAGTTCACTTTGTAGGTAGATAATCAGTTTTAGAGCTAAAATTAGCATGTTTAAAGTGATTTTCATGCTTCCAGGGGCCCAGTAAGTGAATTAAATACCATTTGGAGGCATTTAATGTTCTGGCAAAAACAGGGGATTTTTGACAAAAGAGATAACACCCCCCCATTACGTCATGCTTCAGAAAGGTGAAAAATGGTCCGTTTTCAAATGTTTTATTTTTGAACGTCAGTTCACATTTATAGGTAGATCATCAGTTCTAGAGCTAAAATTAGCATGTTTAAAGTGATTTTCATGCTTCCAGGGGCCTGGGAAGTGAATTAAATACCATTTGGAGGCATTTAATGTTCAAGCAAAAACAGGTGATTTTTGACAAAAGAGATAACACCCCCCATTACGTCATGCTTCAGAAAGGTGAAAAATGGTCAGTTTTCAAATGTTTTATTTTTGAACGTCAGTTGACATTTGTAGGTAGATGTCAGTTCTAGAGCTAAAATTAGCATGTTTAAAGTGATTTTCATGCTTCCAGGGGCCCGGGAAGTGAATTAAATACAATTTGGGGGCATTCAATGTTCAAGCAAAAACAGGTGATTTTTGACAAAAGAGATAACACCCCCCATTACGTCATGCTTCAGAAATGTGAAAAATGGTCAGTTTTCAAATGTTTTATTTTTGAACGTCAGTTGACATTTGTAGGTAGATCATCAGTTCTAGAGCTAAAATTAGCATGTTTAAAGTGATTTTCATGCTTCCAGGGGCCCAGGAAGTGAATTAAATACCATTTGGAGGCATTTAATGTTCAGGCAAAAACAGGGGATTTTTGACAAAAGAGATAACACCCCCCCATTACGTCACGCTTCAGAAAGGTGAAAAATGGTCCGTTTTCAAATGTTTTATTTTTGAACGTCAGTTCACATTTATAGGTAGATCATCAGTTTAAGAGCTAAAATTAGCATGTTTAAAGTGATTTTCATGCTTCCAGGGGCCCAGGAAGTGAATTAAATACCATTTGGAGGCATTTAATGTTCAAGCAAAAACAGGTGATTTTTGACAAAAGAGATAACACCCCCCCATTACGTCATGCTTCAGAAAGGTGAAAAATGGTCCGTTTTGAAATGTTTTATTTTTGAACATCAGTTGACATTTGTAGGTAGATCATCAGTTCTAGAGCTAAAATTAGCATGTTTAAAGTGATTTTCATGCTTCCAGGGGCCCGGGAAGTGAATTAAATACCATTTGGAGGCATTTAATGTTCAAGCAAAAACTGGTGATTTTTGACAAAAGAGATAACACCCCCCCATTACGTCATGCTTCAGAAGGGTGAAAAATGGTCCGTTTTGAAATGTTTTATTTTTGAACGTCAGTTGACATTTGTAGGTAGATCATCAGTTTAAGAGCTAACATTAGCATGTTTAAAGTGATTTTCATGCTTCCAGGGGCCCGGGAAGTGAATTAAATACCATTTGGAGGCATTTATTGTTCAAGCAAAAACTGGTGATTTTTGACAAAAGAGATAACACCCCCCCATTACGTCATGCTTCAGAAGGGTGAAAAATGGTCCGTTTTGAAATGTTTTATTTTTGAACGTCAGTTGACATTTGTAGGTAGATCATCAGTTTAAGAGCTAAAATTAGCATGTTTAAAGTGATTTTCATGCTTCCAGGGGCCCGGGAAGTGAATTAAATACCATTTGGAGGCATTTAATGTTCAAGCAAAAACAGGTGATTTTTGACAAAAGAGATAACACCCCCCCATTACGTCATGCTTCAGAAAGGTGAAAAATTGTCCGTTTTGAAATGTTTTATTTTTGAACGTCAGTTGACATTTGTAGTTAGATCATCAGTTCTAGAGCTGAAATGAGCATGTTTAAAGTGATTTTCATGCTTCCAGGGGCCCGGGAAGTGAATTAAATACCATTTGGAGGCATTTAATGTTCAAGCAAAATCTGGTGATTTTTGACAAAAGAGATAACACCCCCCCATTACGTCATGCTTCAGAAAGGTGAAAAATGGTCCGTTTTGAAATATTTTATTTTTGAACGTCAGTTGACATTTGTAGGTAGATCATCAGTTCTAGAGCTAAAATTAGCATGTTTAAAGTGATTTTCATGCTTCCAGGGGCCCGGGAAGTGAATTAAATACCATTCGGAGGCATTTAATGTTCAAGCAAAAACAGGTGATTTTTGACAAAAGAGATAACTCCCCCCCATTACGTCATGCTTCAGAAAGGTGAAAAATGGTCCGTTTTCAAATGTTTTATTTTTGAACGCCAGTTCACATTTGTAGGTAGATCATCAGTTTTAGAGCTAAAATTAGCATGTTTAAAGTGATTTTCATGCTTCCAGGGGCCCGGGAAGTGAATTAAATACCATTTGGAGGCATTTAATGTTCAAGCAAAAACAGGGGATTTTTGACAAAAGAGATAACACCCCCCCATTACGTCATGCTTCAGAAAGGTGAAAAATGGTCCGTTTTCAAATGTTTTATTTTTGAACGCCAGTTCACATTTGTAGGTAGATCATCAGTTTTAGAGCTAAAATTAGCATGTTTAAAGTGATTTTCATGCTTCCAGGGGCCCAGTAAGTGAATTAAATACCATTTGGAGGCATTTAATGTTCAGGCAAAAACAGGGGATTTTTGACAAAAGAGATAACACCCCCCCATTACGTCATGCTTCAGAAAGGTGAAAAATGGTCCGTTTTCAAATGTTTTATTTTTGAACGTCAGTTCACATTTATAGGTAGATCATCAGTTTAAGAGCTAAAATTAGCATGTTTAAAGTGATTTTCATGCTTCCAGGGGCCCGGGAAGTGAATTAAATACCATTTGGAGGCATTTAATGTTCAAGCAAAAACAGGTGATTTTTGACAAAAGAGATAACACCCCCCCATTACGTCATGCTTCAGAAAGGTGAAAAATGGTCTGTTTTCAAATGTTTTATTTTTGAACGCCAGTTCACATTTGTAGGTAGATCATCAGTTTTAGAGCTAAAATTAGCATGTTTAAAGTGATTTTCATGATTCCAGGGGCCCGGGAAGTGAATTAAATACCATTCGGAGGCATTTAATGTTCAAGCAAAAACAGGTGATTTTTGACAAAAGAGATAACACCCCCCCATTACGTCATGCTTCAGAAAGGTGAAAAATGGTCCGTTTTCAAATGTTTTATTTTTGAATGCCAGTTCACATTTGTAGGTAGATCATCAGTTTTAGAGCTAAAATTAGCATGTTTAAAGTGATTTTCATGCTTCCAGGGGCCCGGGAAGTGAATTAAATACCATTTGGAGGCATTTAATGTTCAAGCAAAAACAGGGGATTTTTGACAAAAGAGATAACACCCCCCCATTACGTCATGCTTCAGAAAGGTGAAAAATGGTCCGTTTTCAAATGTTTTATTTTTGAACGCCAGTTCACATTTGTAGGTAGATAATCAGTTTTAGAGCTAAAATTAGCATGTTTAAAGTGATTTTCATGCTTCCAGGGGCCCAGTAAGTGAATTAAATACCATTTGGAGGCATTTAATGTTCAGGCAAAAACAGGGGATTTTTGACAAAAGAGATAACACCCCCCCATTACGTCATGCTTCAGAAAGGTGAAAAATGGTCCGTTTTCAAATGTTTTATTTTTGAACGTCAGTTCACATTTATAGGTATATCATCAGTTTAAGAGCTAAAATTAGCATGTTTAAAGTGATTTTCATGCTTCCAGGGGCCCGGGAAGTGAATTAAATACCATTTGGAGGCATTTAATGTTCGAGCAAAAACAGGTGATTTATGACAAAAGAGATAACACCCCCCCATTACGTCATGCTTCAGAAAGGTGAAAAATGGTCCGTTTTCAAATGTTTTATTTTTGAACGCCAGTTCACATTTGTAGGTAGATCATCAGTTTTAGAGCTAAAATTCGCATGTTTGAAGTGATTTTCATGCTTCCAGGGGCCCGGGAAGTGAATTAAATACCATTTGGAGGCATTTAATGTTCAAGCAAAAACAGGTGATTTTTGACAAAAGATATAACACCCCCCCATTACGTCATGCTTCAGAAAGGTGAAAAATGGTCCGTTTTGAAATGTTTTATTTTTGAACGTCAGTTGACATTTGTAGGTAGATCATCAGTTTTAGAGCTAAAATTAGCATGTTTAAAGTGATTTTCATGCTTCCAGGGGCCCGGGAAGTGAATTAAATACCATTTGGAGGCATTTAATGTTCAAGCAAAAACAGGGGATTTTTGACAAAAGAGATAACACCCCCCCATTACGTCATGCTTCAGAAAGGTGAAAAATGGTCCGTTTTCAAATGTTTTATTTTTGAACGCCAGTTCACATTTGTAGGTAGATAATCAGTTTTAGAGCTAAAATTAGCATGTTTAAAGTGATTTTCATGCTTCCAGGGGCCCAGTAAGTGAATTAAATACCATTTGGAGGCATTTAATGTTCAGGCAAAAACAGGGGATTTTTGACAAAAGAGATAACACCCCCCCATTATGTCATGCTTCAGAAAGGTGAAAAATGGTCCGTTTTCAAATGTTTTATTTTTGAGCGTCAGTTCACATTTATAGGTATATCATCAGTTTAAGAGCTAAAATTAGCATGTTTAAAGTGATTTTCATGCTTCCAGGGGCCCGGGAAGTGAATTAAATACCATTTGGAGGCATTTAATGTTCGAGCAAAAACAGGTGATTTTTGACAAAAGAGATAACACCCCCCATTACGTCATGCTTCAGAAAGGTGAAAAATGGTCCGTTTTCAAATGTTTTATTTTTGAACGCCAGTTCACATTTGTAGGTAGATCATCAGTTTTAGAGCTAAAATTAGCATGTTTAAAGTGATTTTCATGCTTCCAGGGGCCCGGGAAGTGAATTAAATACCATTTGGAGGCATTTAATGTTCAAGCAAAAACAGGTGATTTTTGACAAAAGAGATAACACCCCCCCATTACGTCATGCTTCAGAAAGGTGAAAAATGGTCCGTTTTCAAATGTTTTATTTTTGAACGCCAGTTCACATTTGTAGGTAGATCATCAGTTTTAGAGCTAAAATTAGCATGTTTAAAGTGATTTTCATGCTTCCAGGGGCCCGGGAAGTGAATTAAATACCATTCGGAGGCATTTAATGTTCAAGCAAAAACAGGTGATTTTTGACAAAAGAGATAACACCCCCCAATTACGTCATGCTTCAGAAAGGTGAAAAATGGTCCGTTTTCAAATGTTTTATTTTTGAACGCCAGTTCACATTTGTAGGTAGATCATCAGTTTTAGAGCTAACATTAGCATGTTTAAAGTGATTTTCATGCTTCCAGGGGCCCGGGAAGTGAATTAAATACCATTTGGAGGCATTTAATGTTCAAGCAAAAACAGGGGATTTTTGACAAAAGAGATAACACCCCCCCATTACGTCATGCTTCAGAAAGGTGAAAAATGGTCCGTTTTCAAATGTTTTATTTTTGAACGCCAGTTCACATTTGTAGGTAGATCATCAGTTTTAGAGCTAAAATTAGCATGTTTAAAGTGATTTTCATGCTTCCAGGGGCCCAGTAAGTGAATTAAATACCATTTGGAGGCATTTAATGTTCAGGCAAAAACAGGGGATTTTTGACAAACGAGATAACACCCCCCCATTACGTCATGCTTCAGAAAGGTGAAAAATGGTCCGTTTTCAAATGTTTTATTTTTGAACGTCAGTTCACATTTATAGGTAGATCATCAGTTTAAGAGCTAAAATTAGCATGTTTAAAGTGATTTTCATGCTTCCAGGGGCCCGGGAAGTGAATTAAATACCATTTGGAGGCATTTAATGTTCAAGCAAAAACAGGTGATTTTTGACAAAAGAGATAACACCCCCCCATTACGTCATGCTTCAGAAAGGTGAAAAATGGTCTGTTTTCAAATGTTTTATTTTTGAACGCCAGTTCACATTTGTAGGTAGATCATCAGTTTTAGAGCTAAAATTAGCATGTTTAAAGTGATTTTCATGATTCCAGGGGCCCGGGAAGTGAATTAAATACCATTCGGAGGCATTTAATGTTCAAGCAAAAACAGGTGATTTTTGACAAAAGAGATAACACCCCCCCATTACGTCATGCTTCAGAAAGGTGAAAAATGGTCCGTTTTCAAATGTTTTATTTTTGAACGCCAGTTCACATTTGTAGGTAGATCATCAGTTTTAGAGCTAAAATTAGCATGTTTAAAGTGATTTTCATGCTTCCAGGGGCCCGGGAAGTGAATTAAATACCATTTGGAGGCATTTAATGTTCAAGCAAAAACAGGGGATTTTTGACAAAAGAGATAACACCCCCCCATTACGTCATGCTTCAGAAAGGTGAAAAATGGTCCGTTTTCAAATGTTTTATTTTTGAACGCCAGTTCACATTTGTAGGTAGATAATCAGTTTTAGAGCTAAAATTAGCATGTTTAAAGTGATTTTCATGCTTCCAGGGGCCCAGTAAGTGAATTAAATACCATTTGGAGGCATTTAATGTTCAGGCAAAAACAGGGGATTTTTGACAAAAGAGATAACACCCCCCCATTACGTCATGCTTCAGAAAGGTGAAAAATGGTCCGTTTTCAAATGTTTTATTTTTGAACGTCAGTTCACATTTATAGGTAGATCATCAGTTCTAGAGCTAAAATTAGCATGTTTAAAGTGATTTTCATGCTTCCAGGGGCCTGGGAAGTGAATTAAATACCATTTGGAGGCATTTAATGTTCAAGCAAAAACAGGTGATTTTTGACAAAAGAGATAACACCCCCCCATTACGTCATGCTTCAGAAAGGTGAAAAATGGTCCGTTTTGAAATGTTTTATTTTTGAACATCAGTTGACATTTGTAGGTAGATCATCAGTTCTAGAGCTAAAATTAGCATGTTTAAAGTGATTTTCATGCTTCCAGGGGCCCGGGAAGTGAATTAAATACCATTTGGAGGCATTTAATGTTCAAGCAAAAACTGGTGATTTTTGACAAAAGAGATAACACCCCCCCATTACGTCATGCTTCAGAAAGGTGAAAAATGGTCCGTTTTCAAATGTTTTATTTTTGAACGTCAGTTGACATTTGTAGGTAGATCATCAGTTTAAGAGCTAAAATTAGCATGTTTAAAGTGATTTTCATGCTTCCAGGGGCCCGGGAAGTGAATTAAATACCATTTGGAGGCATTTAATGTTCAAGCAAAAACAGGTGATTTTTGACAAAAGAGATAACACCCCCCCATTACGTCATGCTTCAGAAAGGTGAAAAATTGTCCGTTTTGAAATGTTTTATTTTTGAACGTCAGTTGACATTTGTAGGTAGATCATCAGTTCTAGAGCTAAAATTAGCATGTTTAAAGTGATTTTCATGCTTCCAGGGGCCCGGGAAGTGAATTAAATACCATTTGGAGGCATTTAATGTTCAAGCAAAAACTGGTGATTTTTGACAAAAGAGATAACACCCCCCCATTACGTCATGCTTCAGAAAGGTGAAAAATGGTCCGTTTTGAAATATTTTATTTTTGAACGTCAGTTGACATTTGTAGGTAGATCATCAGTTCTAGAGCTAAAATTAGCATGTTTAAAGTGATTTTCATGCTTCCAGGGACCCGGGAAGTGATTTAAATACCATTTGGAGGCATTTAATGTTCAAGCAAAAACAGGTGATTTTTGACAAAAGAGATAACACCCCCCCATTACGTCATGCTTCAGAAAGGTGAAAAATGGTCCGTTTTCAAATGTTTTATTTTTGAACGCCAGTTCACATTTGTAGGTAGATCATCAGTTTTAGAGCTAAAATTAGCATGTTTAAAGTGATTTTCATGCTTCCAGGGGCCCGGGAAGTGAATTAAATACCATTCGGAGGCATTTAATGTTCAAGCAAAAACAGGTGATTTTTGACAAAAGAGATAACACCCCCCCATTACGTCATGCTTCAGAAAGGTGAAAAATGGTCCGTTTTCAAATGTTTTATTTTTGAACGCCAGTTCACATTTGTAGGTAGATCATCAGTTTTAGAGCTAAAATTAGCATGTTTAAAGTGATTTTCATGCTTCCAGGGGCCCGGGAAGTGAATTAAATACCATTTGGAGGCATTTAATGTTCAAGCAAAAACAGGGGATTTTTGACAAAAGAGATAACACCCCCCCATTACGTCATGCTTCAGAAAGGTGAAAAATGGTCCGTTTTCAAATGTTTTATTTTTGAACGCCAGTTCACATTTGTAGGTAGATCATCAGTTTTAGAGCTAAAATTAGCATGTTTAAAGTGATTTTCATGCTTCCAGGGGCCCAGTAAGTGAATTAAATACCATTTGGAGGCATTTAATGTTCAGGCAAAAACAGGGGATTTTTGACAAAAGAGATAACACCCCCCCATTACGTCATGCTTCAGAAAGGTGAAAAATGGTCCGTTTTCAAATGTTTTATTTTTGAACGTCAGTTCACATTTATAGGTAGATCATCAGTTTAAGAGCTAAAATTAGCATGTTTAAAGTGATTTTCATGCTTCCAGGGGCCCGGGAAGTGAATTAAATACCATTTGGAGGCATTTAATGTTCAAGCAAAAACAGGTGATTTTTGACAAAAGAGATAACACCCCCCCATTACGTCATGCTTCAGAAAGGTGAAAAATGGTCTGTTTTCAAATGTTTTATTTTTGAACGCCAGTTCACATTTGTAGGTAGATAATCAGTTTTAGAGCTAAAATTAGCATGTTTAAAGTGATTTTCATGCTTCCAGGGGCCCAGTAAGTGAATTAAATACCATTTGGAGGCATTTAATGTTCAGGCAAAAACAGGGGATTTTTAAAAAAGAGATAACACCCCCCCATTACGTCATGCTTCAGAAAGGTGAAAAATGGTCCGTTTTCAAATGTTTTATGTTTGAACGTCAGTTCACATTTATAGGTATATCATCAGTTTAAGAGCTAAAATTAGCATGTTTAAAGTGATTTTCATGCTTCCAGGGGCCCGGGAAGTGAATTAAATACCATTTGGAGGCATTTAATGTTCGAGCAAAAACAGGTGATTTTTGACAAAAGAGATAACACCCCCCCATTACGTCATGCTTCAGAAAGGTGAAAAATGGTCCGTTTTCAAATGTTTTATTTTTGAACGCCAGTTCACATTTGTAGGTAGATCATCAGTTTTAGAGCTAAAATTAGCATGTTTAAAGTGATTTTCATGCTTCCAGGGGCCCAGTAAGTGAATTAAATACCATTTGGAGGCATTTAATGTTCAGGCAAAAACAGGGGATTTTTGACAAAAGAGATAACACCCCCCCCATTACGTCATGCTTCAGAAAGGTGAAAAATGGTCCGTTTTCAAATGTTTTATTTTTGAACGCCAGTTCACATTTGTAGGTAGATCATCAGTTTTAGAGCTAACATTAGCATGTTTAAAGTGATTTTCATGCTTCCAGGGGCCCGGGAAGTGAATTAAATACCATTTGGAGGCATTTAATGTTCAAGCAAAAACAGGGGATTTTTGACAAAAGAGATAACACCCCCCCATTACGTCATGCTTCAGAAAGGTGAAAAATGGTCCGTTTTCAAATGTTTTATTTTTGAACGCCAGTTCACATTTGTAGGTAGATCATCAGTTTTAGAGCTAAAATTAGCATGTTTAAAGTGATTTTCATGCTTCCAGGGGCCCAGTAAGTGAATTAAATACCATTTGGAGGCATTTAATGTTCAGGCAAAAACAGGGGATTTTTGACAAAAGAGATAACACCCCCCCCATTACGTCATGCTTCAGAAAGGTGAAAAATGGTCCGTTTTCAAATGTTTTATTTTTGAACGTCAGTTCACATTTATAGGTAGATCATCAGTTTAAGAGCTAAAATTAGCATGTTTAAAGTGATTTTCATGCTTCCAGGGGCCCGGGAAGTGAATTAAATACCATTTGGAGGCATTTAATGTTCAAGCAAAAACAGGTGATTTTTGACAAAAGAGATAACACCCCCCCATTACGTCATGCTTCAGAAAGGTGAAAAATGGTCCGTTTTCAAATGTTTTATTTTTGAACGCCAGTTCACATTTGTAGGTAGATCATCAGTTTTAGAGCTAAAATTAGCATGTTTAAAGTGATTTTCATGCTTCCAGGGGCCCGGGAAGTGAATTAAATAGCATTCGGAGGCATTTAATGTTCAAGCAAAAACAGGTGATTTTTGACAAAAGAGATAACACCCCCCCATTACGTCATGCTTCAGAAAGGTGAAAAATGGTCCGTTTTCAAATGTTTTATTTTTGAACGCCAGTTCACATTTGTAGGTAGATCATCAGTTTTAGAGCTAAAATTAGCATGTTTAAAGTGATTTTCATGCTTCCAGGGGCCCAGTAAGTGAATTAAATACCATTTGGAGGCATTTAATGTTCAGGCAAAAACAGGGGATTTTTGACAAAAGAGATAACACCCCCCCATTACGTCATGCTTCAGAAAGGTGAAAAATGGTCCGTTTTCAAATGTTTTATTTTTGAACGTCAGTTCACATTTATAGGTAGATCATCAGTTCTAGAGCTAAAATTAGCATGTTTAAAGTGATTTTCATGCTTCCAGGGGCCTGGGAAGTGAATTAAATACCATTTGGAGGCATTTAATGTTCAAGCAAAAACAGGTGATTTTTGACAAAAGAGATAACACCCCCCCATTACGTCATGCTTCAGAAAGGTGAAAAATGGTCCGTTTTGAAATGTTTTATTTTTGAACATCAGTTGACATTTGTAGGTAGATCATCAGTTCTAGAGCTAAAATTAGCATGTTTAAAGTGATTTTCATGCTTCCAGGGGCCCGGGAAGTGAATTAAATACCATTTGGAGGCATTTAATGTTCAAGCAAAAACTGGTGATTTTTGACAAAAGAGATAACACCCCCCCATTACGTCATGCTTCAGAAAGGTGAAAAATGGTCCGTTTTGAAATGTTTTATTTTTGAACGTCAGTTGACATTTGTAGGTAGATCATCAGTTTAAGAGCTAAAATTAGCATGTTTAAAGTGATTTTCATGCTTCCAGGGGCCCGGGAAGTGAATTAAATACCATTTGGAGGCATTTAATGTTCAAGCAAAAACAGGGGATTTTTGACAAAAGAGATAACACCCCCCCATTACGTCATGCTTCAGAAAGGTGAAAAATGGTCCGTTTTCAAATGTTTTATTTTTGAACGCCAGTTCACATTTGTAGGTAGATCATCAGTTTTAGAGCTAAAATTAGCATGTTTAAAGTGATTTTCATGCTTCCAGGGGCCCGGGAAGTGAATTAAATACCATTTGGAGGCATTTAATGTTCAAGCAAAAACAGGTGATTTTTGACAAAAGAGATAACACCCCCCCATTACGTCATGCTTCAGAAAGGTGAAAAATTGTCCGTTTTGAAATGTTTTATTTTTGAACGTCAGTTGACATTTGTAGGTAGATCATCAGTTCTAGAGCTAAAATTAGCATGTTTAAAGTGATTTTCATGCTTCCAGGGGCCCGGGAAGTGAATTAAATACCATTTGGAGGCATTTAATGTTCAAGCAAAAACTGGTGATTTTTGACAAAAGAGATAACACCCCCCCATTACGTCATGCTTCAGAAAGGTGAAAAATGGTCCGTTTTGAAATATTTTATTTTTGAACGTCAGTTGACATTTGTAGGTAGATCATCAGTTCTAGAGCTAAAATTAGCATGTTTAAAGTGATTTTCATGCTTCCAGGGACCCGGGAAGTGATTTAAATACCATTTGGAGGCATTTAATGTTCAAGCAAAAACAGGTGATTTTTGACAAAAGAGATAACACCCCCCCATTACGTCATGCTTCAGAAAGGTGAAAAATGGTCCGTTTTCAAATGTTTTATTTTTGAACGCCAGTTCACATTTGTAGGTAGATCATCAGTTTTAGAGCTAAAATTAGCATGTTTAAAGTGATTTTCATGCTTCCAGGGGCCCGGGAAGTGAATTAAATACCATTCGGAGGCATTTAATGTTCAAGCAAAAACAGGTGATTTTTGACAAAAGAGATAACACCCCCCCATTACGTCATGCTTCAGAAAGGTGAAAAATGGTCCGTTTTCAAATGTTTTATTTTTGAACGCCAGTTCACATTTGTAGGTAGATCATCAGTTTTAGAGCTAAAATTAGCATGTTTAAAGTGATTTTCATGCTTCCAGGGGCCCGGGAAGTGAATTAAATACCATTTGGAGGCATTTAATGTTCAAGCAAAAACAGGGGATTTTTGACAAAAGAGATAACACCCCCCCATTACGTCATGCTTCAGAAAGGTGAAAAATGGTCCGTTTTCAAATGTTTTATTTTTGAACGCCAGTTCACATTTGTAGGTAGATCATCAGTTTTAGAGCTAAAATTAGCATGTTTAAAGTGATTTTCATGCTTCCAGGGGCCCAGTAAGTGAATTAAATACCATTTGGAGGCATTTAATGTTCAGGCAAAAACAGGGGATTTTTGACAAAAGAGATAACACCCCCCCATTACGTCATGCTTCAGAAAGGTGAAAAATGGTCCGTTTTCAAATGTTTTATTTTTGAACGTCAGTTCACATTTATAGGTAGATCATCAGTTTAAGAGCTAAAATTAGCATGTTTAAAGTGATTTTCATGCTTCCAGGGGCCCGGGAAGTGAATTAAATACCATTTGGAGGCATTTAATGTTCAAGCAAAAACAGGTGATTTTTGACAAAAGAGATAACACCCCCCCATTACGTCATGCTTCAGAAAGGTGAAAAATGGTCTGTTTTCAAATGTTTTATTTTTGAACGCCAGTTCACATTTGTAGGTAGATAATCAGTTTTAGAGCTAAAATTAGCATGTTTAAAGTGATTTTCATGCTTCCAGGGGCCCAGTAAGTGAATTAAATACCATTTGGAGGCATTTAATGTTCAGGCAAAAACAGGGGATTTTTGACAAAAGAGATAACACCCCCCCATTACGTCATGCTTCAGAAAGGTGAAAAATGGTCCGTTTTCAAATGTTTTATGTTTGAACGTCAGTTCACATTTATAGGTATATCATCAGTTTAAGAGCTAAAATTAGCATGTTTAAAGTGATTTTCATGCTTCCAGGGGCCCGGGAAGTGAATTAAATACCATTTGGAGGCATTTAATGTTCGAGCAAAAACAGGTGATTTTTGACAAAAGAGATAACACCCCCCCATTACGTCATGCTTCAGAAAGGTGAAAAATGGTCCGTTTTCAAATGTTTTATTTTTGAACGCCAGTTCACATTTGTAGGTAGATCATCAGTTTTAGAGCTAAAATTAGCATGTTTAAAGTGATTTTCATGCTTCCAGGGGCCCAGTAAGTGAATTAAATACCATTTGGAGGCATTTAATGTTCAGGCAAAAACAGGGGATTTTTGACAAAAGAGATAACACCCCCCCCATTACGTCATGCTTCAGAAAGGTGAAAAATGGTCCGTTTTCAAATGTTTTATTTTTGAACGCCAGTTCACATTTGTAGGTAGATCATCAGTTTTAGAGCTAACATTAGCATGTTTAAAGTGATTTTCATGCTTCCAGGGGCCCGGGAAGTGAATTAAATACCATTTGGAGGCATTTAATGTTCAAGCAAAAACAGGGGATTTTTGACAAAAGAGATAACACCCCCCCATTACGTCATGCTTCAGAAAGGTGAAAAATGGTCCGTTTTCAAATGTTTTATTTTTGAACGCCAGTTCACATTTGTAGGTAGATCATCAGTTTTAGAGCTAAAATTAGCATGTTTAAAGTGATTTTCATGCTTCCAGGGGCCCAGTAAGTGAATTAAATACCATTTGGAGGCATTTAATGTTCAGGCAAAAACAGGGGATTTTTGACAAAAGAGATAACACCCCCCCATTACGTCATGCTTCAGAAAGGTGAAAAATGGTCCGTTTTCAAATGTTTTATTTTTGAACGTCAGTTCACATTTATAGGTAGATCATCAGTTTAAGAGCTAAAATTAGCATGTTTAAAGTGATTTTCATGCTTCCAGGGGCCCGGGAAGTGAATTAAATACCATTTGGAGGCATTTAATGTTCAAGCAAAAACAGGTGATTTTTGACAAAAGAGATAACACCCCCCCATTACGTCATGCTTCAGAAAGGTGAAAAATGGTCCGTTTTCAAATGTTTTATTTTTGAACGCCAGTTCACATTTGTAGGTAGATCATCAGTTTTAGAGCTAAAATTAGCATGTTTAAAGTGATTTTCATGCTTCCAGGGGCCCGGGAAGTGAATTAAATAGCATTCGGAGGCATTTAATGTTCAAGCAAAAACAGGTGATTTTTGACAAAAGAGATAACACCCCCCCATTACGTCATGCTTCAGAAAGGTGAAAAATGGTCCGTTTTCAAATGTTTTATTTTTGAACGCCAGTTCACATTTGTAGGTAGATCATCAGTTTTAGAGCTAAAATTAGCATGTTTAAAGTGATTTTCATGCTTCCAGGGGCCCGGGAAGTGAATTAAATACCATTTGGAGGCATTTAATGTTCAAGCAAAAACAGGGGATTTTTGACAAAAGAGATAACACCCCCCATTACGTCATGCTTCAGAAAGGTGAAAAATGGTCCGTTTTCAAATGTTTTATTTTTGAACGCCAGTTCACATTTGTAGGTAGATAATCAGTTTTAGAGCTAAAATTAGCATGTTTAAAGTGATTTTCATGCTTCCAGGGGCCCAGTAAGTGAATTAAATACCATTTGGAGGCATTTAATGTTCAGGCAAAAACAGGGGATTTTTGACAAAAGAGATAACACCCCCCCATTACGTCATGCTTCAGAAAGGTAAAAAATGGTCCGTTTTCAAATGTTTTATTTTTGAACGTCAGTTCACATTTATAGGTAGATCATCAGTTTAAGAGCTAAAATTAGCATGTTTAAAGTGATTTTCATGCTTCCAGGGGCCCGGGAAGTGAATTAAATACCATTTGGAGGCATTTAATGTTCGAGCAAAAACAGGTGATTTTTGACAAAAGAGATAACACCCCCCCATTACGTCATGCTTCAGAAAGGTGAAAAATGGTCCGTTTTCAAATGTTTTATTTTTGAACGCCAGTTCACATTTGTAGGTAGATCATCAGTTTTAGAGCTAAAATTAGCATGTTTAAAGTGATTTTCATGCTTCCAGGGGCCCGGGAAGTGAATTAAATACCATTTGGAGGCATTTAATGTTCAAAGAAAAACAGGTGATTTTTGACAAAAGAGATAACACCCCCCCATTACGTCATGCTTCAGAAAGGTGAAAAATGGTCCGTTTTGAAATGTTTTATTTTTGAACGTCAGTTGACATTTGTAGGTAGATCATCAGTTTTAGAGCTAAAATTAGCATGTTTAAAGTGATTTTCATGCTTCCAGGGGCCCGGGAAGTGAATTAAATACCATTTGGAGGCATTTAATGTTCAAGCAAAAACAGGTGATTTTTGACAAAAGAGATAACACCCCCCCATTACGTCATGCTTCAGAAAGGTGAAAAATTGTCCGTTTTGAAATGTTTTATTTTTGAACGTCAGTTGACATTTGTAGGTAGATCATCAGTTCTAGAGCTAAAATTAGCATGTTTAAAGTGATTTTCATGCTTCCAGGGGCCCGGGAAGTGAATTAAATACCATTTGGAGGCATTTAATGTTCAAGCAAAAACAGGTGATTTTTGACAAAAGAGATAACACCCCCCCATTACGTCATGCTTCAGAAAGGTGAAAAATGGTCCGTTTTGAAATGTTTTATTTTTGAACGTCAGTTGACATTTGTAGGTAGATCATCAGTTCTAGAGCTAAAATTAGCATGTTTAAAGTGATTTTCATGCTTCCAGGGGCCCGGGAAGTGAATTAAATACCATTTGGAGGCATATAATGTTCAAGCAAAAACAGGTGATTTTTGACAAAAGAGATAACACCCCCCCATTACGTCATGCTTCAGAAAGGTGAAAAATGGTCCGTTTTCAAATGTTTTATTTTTGAACGCCAGTTCACATTTGTAGGTAGATCATCAGTTTTAGAGCTAAAATTAGCATGTTTAAAGTGATTTTCATGCTTCCAGGGGCCCGGGAAGTGAATTAAATACCATTCGGAGGCATTTAATGTTCAAGCAAAAACAGGTGATTTTTGACAAAAGAGATAACACCCCCCCATTACGTCATGCTTCAGAAAGGTGAAAAATGGTCCGTTTTCAAATGTTTTATTTTTGAACGCCAGTTCACATTTGTAGGTAGATCATCCGTTTTAGAGCTAAAATTAGCATGTTTAAAGTGATTTTCATGCTTCCAGGGGCCCGGGAAGTGAATTAAATACCATTTGGAGGCATTTAATGTTCAAGCAAAAACAGGGGATTTTTGACAAAAGAGATAACACCCCCCCATTACGTCATGCTTCAGAAAGGTGAAAAATGGTCCGTTTTCAAATGTTTTATTTTTGAACGTCAGTTCACATTTATAGGTAGATCATCAGTTTAAGAGCTAAAATTAGCATGTTTAAAGTGATTTTCATGCTTCCAGGGGCCCGGGAAGTGAATTAAATACCATTTGGAGGCATTTAATGTTCAAGCAAAAACAGGTGATTTTTGACAAAAGAGATAACACCCCCCCATTACGTCATGCTTCAGAAAGGTGAAAAATGGTCCGTTTTCAAATGTTTTATTTTTGAACGCCAGTTCACATTTGTAGGTAGATCATCAGTTTTAGAGCTAAAATTAGCATGTTTAAAGTGATTTTCATGCTTCCAGGGGCCCGGGAAGTGAATTAAATACCATTCGGAGGCATTTAATGTTCAAGCAAAAACAGGTGATTTTTGACAAAAGAGATAACACCCCCCCATTACGTCATGCTTCAGAAAGGTGAAAAATGGTCCGTTTTCAAATGTTTTATTTTTGAACGCCAGTTCACATTTGTAGGTAGATCATCAGTTTTAGAGCTAAAATTAGCATGTTTAAAGTGATTTTCATGCTTCCAGGGGCCCGGGAAGTGAATTAAATACCATTTGGAGGCATTTAATGTTCAAGCAAAAACAGGGGATTTTTGACAAAAGAGATAACACCCCCCCATTACGTCATGCTTCAGAAAGGTGAAAAATGGTCCGTTTTCAAATGTTTTATTTTTGAACGCCAGTTCACATTTGTAGGTAGATCATCAGTTTTAGAGCTAAAATTAGCATGTTTAAAGTGATTTTCATGCTTCCAGGGGCCCAGTAAGTGAATTAAATACCATTTGGAGGCATTTAATGTTCAGGCAAAAACAGGGGATTTTTGACAAAAGAGATAACACCCCCCCATTACGTCATGCTTCAGAAAGGTGAAAAATGGTCCGTTTTCAAATGTTTTATTTTTGAACGTCAGTTCACATTTATAGGTAGATCATCAGTTTAAGAGCTAAAATTAGCATGTTTAAAGTGATTTTCATGCTTCCAGGGGCCCGGGAAGTGAATTAAATACCATTTGGAGGCATTTAATGTTCAAGCAAAAACAGGTGATTTTTGACAAAAGAGATAACACCCCCCCATTACGTCATGCTTCAGAAAGGTGAAAAATGGTCTGTTTTCAAATGTTTTATTTTTGAACGCCAGTTCACATTTGTAGGTAGATAATCAGTTTTAGAGCTAAAATTAGCATGTTTAAAGTGATTTTCATGCTTCCAGGGGCCCAGTAAGTGAATTAAATACCATTTGGAGGCATTTAATGTTCAGGCAAAAACAGGGGATTTTTGACAAAAGAGATAACACCCCCCCATTACGTCATGCTTCAGAAAGGTGAAAAATGGTCCGTTTTCAAATGTTTTATGTTTGAACGTCAGTTCACATTTATAGGTATATCATCAGTTTAAGAGCTAAAATTAGCATGTTTAAAGTGATTTTCATGCTTCCAGGGGCCCGGGAAGTGAATTAAATACCATTTGGAGGCATTTAATGTTCGAGCAAAAACAGGTGATTTTTGACAAAAGAGATAACACCCCCCCATTACGTCATGCTTCAGAAAGGTGAAAAATGGTCCGTTTTCAAATGTTTTATTTTTGAACGCCAGTTCACATTTGTAGGTAGATCATCAGTTTTAGAGCTAACATTAGCATGTTTAAAGTGATTTTCATGCTTCCAGGGGCCCGGGAAGTGAATTAAATACCATTTGGAGGCATTTAATGTTCAAGCAAAAACAGGGGATTTTTGACAAAAGAGATAACACCCCCCCATTACGTCATGCTTCAGAAAGGTGAAAAATGGTCCGTTTTCAAATGTTTTATTTTTGAACGCCAGTTCACATTTGTAGGTAGATCATCAGTTTTAGAGCTAAAATTAGCATGTTTAAAGTGATTTTCATGCTTCCAGGGGCCCAGTAAGTGAATTAAATACCATTTGGAGGCATTTAATGTTCAGGCAAAAACAGGGGATTTTTGACAAAAGAGATAACACCCCCCCCATTACGTCATGCTTCAGAAAGGTGAAAAATGGTCCGTTTTCAAATGTTTTATTTTTGAACGTCAGTTCACATTTATAGGTAGATCATCAGTTTAAGAGCTAAAATTAGCATGTTTAAAGTGATTTTCATGCTTCCAGGGGCCCGGGAAGTGAATTAAATACCATTTGGAGGCATTTAATGTTCAAGCAAAAACAGGTGATTTTTGGCAAAAGAGATAACACCCCCCCATTACGTCATGCTTCAGAAAGGTGAAAAATGGTCCGTTTTCAAATGTTTTATTTTTGAACGCCAGTTCACATTTGTAGGTAGATCATCAGTTTTAGAGCTAAAATTAGCATGTTTAAAGTGATTTTCATGCTTCCAGGGGCCCAGTAAGTGAATTAAATACCATTTGGAGGCATTTAATGTTCAGGCAAAAACAGGGGATTTTTGACAAAAGAGATAACACCCCCCCATTACGTCATGCTTCAGAAAGGTGAAAAATGGTCCGTTTTCAAATGTTTTATTTTTGAACGTCAGTTCACATTTATAGGTAGATCATCAGTTTAAGAGCTAAAATTAGCATGTTTAAAGTGATTTTCATGCTTCCAGGGGCCCGGGAAGTGAATTAAATACCATTTGGAGGCATTTAATGTTCGAGCAAAAACAGGTGATTTTTGACAAAAGAGATAACACCCCCCCATTACGTCATGCTTCAGAAAGGTGAAAAATGGTCCGTTTTCAAATATTTTATTTTTGAACGCCAGTTCACATTTGTAGGTAGATCATCAGTTTTAGAGCTAAAATTAGCATGTTTAAAGTGATTTTCATGCTTCCAGGGGCCCGGGAAGTGAATTAAATACCATTTGGAGGCATTTAATGTTCAAAGAAAAACAGGTGATTTTTGACAAAAGAGATAACACCCCCCATTACGTCATGCTTCAGAAAGGTGAAAAATGGTCCGTTTTGAAATGTTTTATTTTTGAACGTCAGTTGACATTTGTAGGTAGATCATCAGTTTTAGAGCTAAAATTAGCATGTTTAAAGTGATTTTCATGCTTCCAGGGGCCCGGGAAGTGAATTAAATACCATTTGGAGGCATTTAATGTTCAAGCAAAAACAGGTGATTTTTGACAAAAGAGATAACACCCCCCCATTACGTCATGCTTCAGAAAGGTGAAAAATTGTCCGTTTTGAAATGTTTTATTTTTGATCGTCAGTTGACATTTGTAGGTAGATCATCAGTTCTAGAGCTAAAATTAGCATGTTTAAAGTGATTTTCATGCTTCCAGGGGCCCGGGAAGTGAATTAAATACCATTTGGAGGCATTTAATGTTCAAGCAAAAACAGGTGATTTTTGACAAAAGAGATAACACCCCCCCATTACGTCATGCTTCAGAAAGGTGAAAAATGGTCCGTTTTGAAATGTTTTATTTTTGAACATCAGTTGACATTTGTAGGTAGATCATCAGTTCTAGAGCTAAAATTAGCATGTTTAAAGTGATTTTCATGCTTCCAGGGGCCCGGGAAGTGAATTAAATACCATTTGGAGGCATTTAATGTTCAAGCAAAAACAGGTGATTTTTGACAAAAGAGATAACACCCCCCCATTACGTCATGCTTCAGAAAGGTGAAAAATGGTCCGTTTTCAAATGTTTTATTTTTGAACGCCAGTTCACATTTGTAGGTAGATCATCAGTTTTAGAGCTAAAATTAGCATGTTTAAAGTGATTTTCATGCATCCAGGGGCCCGGGAAGTGAATTAAATACCATTCGGAGGCATTTAATGTTCAAGCAAAAACAGGTGATTTTTGACAAAAGAGATAACACCCCCCCATTACGTCATGCTTCAGAAAGGTGAAAAATGGTCCGTTTTCAAATGTTTTATTTTTGAACGCCAGTTCACATTTGTAGGTAGATCATCAGTTTTAGAGCTAAAATTAGCATGTTTAAAGTGATTTTCATGCTTCCAGGGGCCCGGGAAGTGAATTAAATACCATTTGGAGGCATTTAATGTTCAAGCAAAAACAGGGGATTTTTGACAAAAGAGATAACACCCCCCCATTACGTCATGCTTCAGAAAGGTGAAAAATGGTCCGTTTTCAAATGTTTTATTTTTGAACGCCAGTTCACATTTGTAGGTAGATCATCAGTTTTAGAGCTAAAATTAGCATGTTTAAAGTGATTTTCATGCTTCCAGGGGCCCAGTAAGTGAATTAAATACCATTTGGAGGCATTTAATGTTCAGGCAAAAACAGGGGATTTTTGACAAAAGAGATAACACCCCCCCATTACGTCATGCTTCAGAAAGGTGAAAAATGGTCCGTTTTCAAATGTTTTATTTTTGAACGTCAGTTCACATTTATAGGTAGATCATCAGTTTAAGAGCTAAAATTAGCATGTTTAAAGTGATTTTCATGCTTCCAGGGGCCCGGGAAGTGAATTAAATACCATTTGGAGGCATTTAATGTTCAAGCAAAAACAGGTGATTTTTGACAAAAGAGATAACACCCCCCCATTACGTCATGCTTCAGAAAGGTGAAAAATGGTCTGTTTTCAAATGTTTTATTTTTGAACGCCAGTTCACATTTGTAGGTAGATCATCAGTTTTAGAGCTAAAATTAGCATGTTGAAAGTGATTTTCATGATTCCAGGGGCCCGGGAAGTGAATTAAATACCATTCGGAGGCATTTAATGTTCAAGCAAAAACAGGTGATTTTTGACAAAAGAGATAACACCCCCCCATTACGTCATGCTTCAGAAAGGTGAAAAATGGTCCGTTTTCAAATGTTTTATTTTTGAACGCCAGTTCACATTTGTAGGTAGATCATCAGTTTTAGAGCTAAAATTAGCATGTTTAAAGTGATTTTCATGCTTCCAGGGGCCCGGGAAGTGAATTAAATACCATTTGGAGGCATTTAATGTTCAAGCAAAAACAGGGGATTTTTGACAAAAGAGATAACACCCCCCCCATTACGTCATGCTTCAGAAATGTGAAAAATGGTCAGTTTTCAAATGTTTTATTTTTGAACGCCAGTTCACATTTGTAGGTAGATAATCAGTTTTAGAGCTAAAATTAGCATGTTTAAAGTGATTTTCATGCTTCCAGGGGCCCAGTAAGTGAATTAAATACCATTTGGAGGCATTTAATGTTCAGGCAAAAACAGGGGATTTTTGACAAAAGAGATAACACCCCCCCATTACGTCATGCTTCAGAAAGGTGAAAAATGGTCCGTTTTCAAATGTTTTATTTTTGAACGTCAGTTCACATTTATAGGTAGATCATCAGTTCTAGAGCTAAAATTAGCATGTTTAAAGTGATTTTCATGCTTCCAGGGGCCTGGGAAGTGAATTAAATACCATTTGGAGGCATTTAATGTTCAAGCAAAAACAGGTGATTTTTGACAAAAGAGATAACACCCCCCATTACGTCATGCTTCAGAAAGGTGAAAAATGGTCAGTTTTCAAATGTTTTATTTTTGAACGTCAGTTGACATTTGTAGGTAGATCATCAGTTTTAGAGCTAAAATTAGCATGTTTAAAGTGATTTTCATGCTTCCAGGGGCCCAGTAAGTGAATTAAATACCATTTGGAGGCATTTAATGTTCAGGCAAAAACAGGGGATTTTTGACAAAAGAGATAACACCCCCCCATTACGTCATGCTTCAGAAAGGTGAAAAATGGTCCGTTTTCAAATGTTTTATGTTTGAACGTCAGTTCACATTTATAGGTATATCATCAGTTTAAGAGCTAAAATTAGCATGTTTAAAGTGATTTTCATGCTTCCAGGGGCCCGGGAAGTGAATTAAATACCATTTGGAGGCATTTAATGTTCGAGCAAAAACAGGTGATTTTTGACAAAAGAGATAACACCCCCCCATTACGTCATGCTTCAGAAAGGTGAAAAATGGTCCGTTTTCAAATGTTTTATTTTTGAACGCCAGTTCACATTTGTAGGTAGATCATCAGTTTTAGAGCTAAAATTAGCATGTTTAAAGTGATTTTCATGCTTCCAGGGGCCCAGTAAGTGAATTAAATACCATTTGGAGGCATTTAATGTTCAGGCAAAAACAGGGGATTTTTGACAAAAGAGATAACACCCCCCCCATTACGTCATGCTTCAGAAAGGTGAAAAATGGTCCGTTTTCAAATGTTTTATTTTTGAACGCCAGTTCACATTTGTAGGTAGATCATCAGTTTTAGAGCTAACATTAGCATGTTTAAAGTGATTTTCATGCTTCCAGGGGCCCGGGAAGTGAATTAAATACCATTTGGAGGCATTTAATGTTCAAGCAAAAACAGGGGATTTTTGACAAAAGAGATAACACCCCCCCATTACGTCATGCTTCAGAAAGGTGAAAAATGGTCCGTTTTCAAATGTTTTATTTTTGAACGCCAGTTCACATTTGTAGGTAGATCATCAGTTTTAGAGCTAAAATTAGCATGTTTAAAGTGATTTTCATGCTTCCAGGGGCCCAGTAAGTGAATTAAATACCATTTGGAGGCATTTAATGTTCAGGCAAAAACAGGGGATTTTTGACAAAAGAGATAACACCCCCCCATTACGTCATGCTTCAGAAAGGTGAAAAATGGTCCGTTTTCAAATGTTTTATTTTTGAACGTCAGTTCACATTTATAGGTAGATCATCAGTTTAAGAGCTAAAATTAGCATGTTTAAAGTGATTTTCATGCTTCCAGGGGCCCGGGAAGTGAATTAAATACCATTTGGAGGCATTTAATGTTCAAGCAAAAACAGGTGATTTTTGACAAAAGAGATAACACCCCCCCATTACGTCATGCTTCAGAAAGGTGAAAAATGGTCCGTTTTCAAATGTTTTATTTTTGAACGCCAGTTCACATTTGTAGGTAGATCATCAGTTTTAGAGCTAAAATTAGCATGTTTAAAGTGATTTTCATGCTTCCAGGGGCCCGGGAAGTGAATTAAATAGCATTCGGAGGCATTTAATGTTCAAGCAAAAACAGGTGATTTTTGACAAAAGAGATAACACCCCCCATTACGTCATGCTTCAGAAAGGTGAAAAATGGTCCGTTTTCAAATGTTTTATTTTTGAACGCCAGTTCACATTTGTAGGTAGATCATCAGTTTTAGAGCTAAAATTAGCATGTTTAAAGTGATTTTCATGCTTCCAGGGGCCCGGGAAGTGAATTAAATACCATTTGGAGGCATTTAATGTTCAAGCAAAAACAGGGGATTTTTGACAAAAGAGATAACACCCCCCATTACGTCATGCTTCAGAAAGGTGAAAAATGGTCCGTTTTCAAATGTTTTATTTTTGAACGCCAGTTCACATTTGTAGGTAGATAATCAGTTTTAGAGCTAAAATTAGCATGTTTAAAGTGATTTTCATGCTTCCAGGGGCCCAGTAAGTGAATTAAATACCATTTGGAGGCATTTAATGTTCAGGCAAAAACAGGGGATTTTTGACAAAAGAGATAACACCCCCCCATTACGTCATGCTTCAGAAAGGTAAAAAATGGTCCGTTTTCAAATGTTTTATTTTTGAACGTCAGTTCACATTTATAGGTAGATCATCAGTTTAAGAGCTAAAATTAGCATGTTTAAAGTGATTTTCATGCTTCCAGGGGCCCGGGAAGTGAATTAAATACCATTTGGAGGCATTTAATGTTCGAGCAAAAACAGGTGATTTTTGACAAAAGAGATAACACCCCCCCATTACGTCATGCTTCAGAAAGGTGAAAAATGGTCCGTTTTGAAATGTTTTATTTTTGAACGCCAGTTCACATTTGTAGGTAGATCATCAGTTTTAGAGCTAAAATTAGCATGTTTAAAGTGATTTTCATGCTTCCAGGGGCCCGGGAAGTGAATTAAATACCATTTGGAGGCATTTAATGTTCAAAGAAAAACAGGTGATTTTTGACAAAAGAGATAACACCCCCCCATTACGTCATGCTTCAGAAAGGTGAAAAATGGTCCGTTTTGAAATGTTTTATTTTTGAACGTCAGTTGACATTTGTAGGTAGATCATCAGTTTTAGAGCTAAAATTAGCATGTTTAAAGTGATTTTCATGCTTCCAGGGGCCCGGGAAGTGAATTAAATACCATTTGGAGGCATTTAATGTTCAAGCAAAAACAGGTGATTTTTGACAAAAGAGATAACACCCCCCCATTACGTCATGCTTCAGAAAGGTGAAAAATTGTCCGTTTTGAAATGTTTTATTTTTGAACGTCAGTTGACATTTGTAGGTAGATCATCAGTTCTAGAGCTAAAATTAGCATGTTTAAAGTGATTTTCATGCTTCCAGGGGCCCGGGAAGTGAATTAAATACCATTTGGAGGCATTTAATGTTCAAGCAAAAACAGGTGATTTTTGACAAAAGAGATAACACCCCCCCATTACGTCATGCTTCAGAAAGGTGAAAAATGGTCCGTTTTGAAATGTTTTATTTTTGAACGTCAGTTGACATTTGTAGGTAGATCATCAGTTCTAGAGCTAAAATTAGCATGTTTAAAGTGATTTTCATGCTTCCAGGGGCCCGGGAAGTGAATTAAATACCATTTGGAGGCATATAATGTTCAAGCAAAAACAGGTGATTTTTGACAAAAGAGATAACACCCCCCCATTACGTCATGCTTCAGAAAGGTGAAAAATGGTCCGTTTTCAAATGTTTTATTTTTGAACGCCAGTTCACATTTGTAGGTAGATCATCAGTTTTAGAGCTAAAATTAGCATGTTTAAAGTGATTTTCATGCTTCCAGGGGCCCGGGAAGTGAATTAAATACCATTCGGAGGCATTTAATGTTCAAGCAAAAACAGGTGATTTTTGACAAAAGAGATAACACCCCCCATTACGTCATGCTTCAGAAAGGTGAAAAATGGTCCGTTTTCAAATGTTTTATTTTTGAACGCCAGTTCACATTTGTAGGTAGATCATCCGTTTTAGAGCTAAAATTAGCATGTTTAAAGTGATTTTCATGCTTCCAGGGGCCCGGGAAGTGAATTAAATACCATTTGGAGGCATTTAATGTTCAAGCAAAAACAGGGGATTTTTGACAAAAGAGATAACACCCCCCCATTACGTCATGCTTCAGAAAGGTGAAAAATGGTCCGTTTTCAAATGTTTTATTTTTGAACGTCAGTTCACATTTATAGGTAGATCATCAGTTTAAGAGCTAAAATTAGCATGTTTAAAGTGATTTTCATGCTTCCAGGGGCCCGGGAAGTGAATTAAATACCATTTGGAGGCATTTAATGTTCAAGCAAAAACAGGTGATTTTTGACAAAAGAGATAACACCCCCCCATTACGTCATGCTTCAGAAAGGTGAAAAATGGTCCGTTTTCAAATGTTTTATTTTTGAACGCCAGTTCACATTTGTAGGTAGATCATCAGTTTTAGAGCTAAAATTAGCATGTTTAAAGTGATTTTCATGCTTCCAGGGGCCCGGGAAGTGAATTAAATACCATTCGGAGGCATTTAATGTTCAAGCAAAAACAGGTGATTTTTGACAAAAGAGATAACACCCCCCCATTACGTCATGCTTCAGAAAGGTGAAAAATGGTCCGTTTTCAAATGTTTTATTTTTGAACGCCAGTTCACATTTGTAGGTAGATCATCAGATTTAGAGCTAAAATTAGCATGTTTAAAGTGATTTTCATGCTTCCAGGGGCCCGGGAAGTGAATTAAATACCATTTGGAGGCATTTAATGTTCAAGCAAAAACAGGGGATTTTTGACAAAAGAGATAACACCCCCCCATTACGTCATGCTTCAGAAAGGTGAAAAATGGTCCGTTTTCAAATGTTTTATTTTTGAACGCCAGTTCACATTTGTAGGTAGATCATCAGTTTTAGAGCTAAAATTAGCATGTTTAAAGTGATTTTCATGCTTCCAGGGGCCCAGTAAGTGAATTAAATACCATTTGGAGGCATTTAATGTTCAGGCAAAAACAGGGGATTTTTGACAAAAGAGATAACACCCCCCCATTACGTCATGCTTCAGAAAGGTGAAAAATGGTCCGTTTTCAAATGTTTTATTTTTGAACGTCAGTTCACATTTATAGGTAGATCATCAGTTTAAGAGCTAAAATTAGCATGTTTAAAGTGATTTTCATGCTTCCAGGGGCCCGGGAAGTGAATTAAATACCATTTGGAGGCATTTAATGTTCAAGCAAAAACAGGTGATTTTTGACAAAAGAGATAACACCCCCCCATTACGTCATGCTTCAGAAAGGTGAAAAATGGTCTGTTTTCAAATGTTTTATTTTTGAACGCCAGTTCACATTTGTAGGTAGATAATCAGTTTTAGAGCTAAAATTAGCATGTTTAAAGTGATTTTCATGCTTCCAGGGGCCCAGTAAGTGAATTAAATACCATTTGGAGGCATTTAATGTTCAGGCAAAAACAGGGGATTTTTGACAAAAGAGATAACACCCCCCCATTACGTCATGCTTCAGAAAGGTGAAAAATGGTCCGTTTTCAAATGTTTTATGTTTGAACGTCAGTTCACATTTATAGGTATATCATCAGTTTAAGAGCTAAAATTAGCATGTTTAAAGTGATTTTCATGCTTCCAGGGGCCCGGGAAGTGAATTAAATACCATTTGGAGGCATTTAATGTTCGAGCAAAAACAGGTGATTTTTGACAAAAGAGATAACACCCCCCCATTACGTCATGCTTCAGAAAGGTGAAAAATGGTCCGTTTTCAAATGTTTTATTTTTGAACGCCAGTTCACATTTGTAGGTAGATCATCAGTTTTAGAGCTAACATTAGCATGTTTAAAGTGATTTTCATGCTTCCAGGGGCCCGGGAAGTGAATTAAATACCATTTGGAGGCATTTAATGTTCAAGCAAAAACAGGGGATTTTTGACAAAAGAGATAACACCCCCCCATTACGTCATGCTTCAGAAAGGTGAAAAATGGTCCGTTTTCAAATGTTTTATTTTTGAACGCCAGTTCACATTTGTAGGTAGATCATCAGTTTTAGAGCTAAAATTAGCATGTTTAAAGTGATTTTCATGCTTCCAGGGGCCCAGTAAGTGAATTAAATACCATTTGGAGGCATTTAATGTTCAGGCAAAAACAGGGGATTTTTGACAAAAGAGATAACACCCCCCCCATTACGTCATGCTTCAGAAAGGTGAAAAATGGTCCGTTTTCAAATGTTTTATTTTTGAACGTCAGTTCACATTTATAGGTAGATCATCAGTTTAAGAGCTAAAATTAGCATGTTTAAAGTGATTTTCATGCTTCCAGGGGCCCGGGAAGTGAATTAAATACCATTTGGAGGCATTTAATGTTCAAGCAAAAACAGGTGATTTTTGGCAAAAGAGATAACACCCCCCCATTACGTCATGCTTCAGAAAGGTGAAAAATGGTCCGTTTTCAAATGTTTTATTTTTGAACGCCAGTTCACATTTGTAGGTAGATCATCAGTTTTAGAGCTAAAATTAGCATGTTTAAAGTGATTTTCATGCTTCCAGGGGCCCAGTAAGTGAATTAAATACCATTTGGAGGCATTTAATGTTCAGGCAAAAACAGGGGATTTTTGACAAAAGAGATAACACCCCCCCATTACGTCATGCTTCAGAAAGGTGAAAAATGGTCCGTTTTCAAATGTTTTATTTTTGAACGTCAGTTCACATTTATAGGTAGATCATCAGTTTAAGAGCTAAAATTAGCATGTTTAAAGTGATTTTCATGCTTCCAGGGGCCCGGGAAGTGAATTAAATACCATTTGGAGGCATTTAATGTTCGAGCAAAAACAGGTGATTTTTGACAAAAGAGATAACACCCCCCCATTACGTCATGCTTCAGAAAGGTGAAAAATGGTCCGTTTTCAAATATTTTATTTTTGAACGCCAGTTCACATTTGTAGGTAGATCATCAGTTTTAGAGCTAAAATTAGCATGTTTAAAGTGATTTTCATGCTTCCAGGGGCCCGGGAAGTGAATTAAATACCATTTGGAGGCATTTAATGTTCAAAGAAAAACAGGTGATTTTTGACAAAAGAGATAACACCCCCCCATTACGTCATGCTTCAGAAAGGTGAAAAATGGTCCGTTTTGAAATGTTTTATTTTTGAACGTCAGTTGACATTTGTAGGTAGATCATCAGTTTTAGAGCTAAAATTAGCATGTTTAAAGTGATTTTCATGCTTCCAGGGGCCCGGGAAGTGAATTAAATACCATTTGGAGGCATTTAATGTTCAAGCAAAAACAGGTGATTTTTGACAAAAGAGATAACACCCCCCCATTACGTCATGCTTCAGAAAGGTGAAAAATTGTCCGTTTTGAAATGTTTTATTTTTGAACGTCAGTTGACATTTGTAGGTAGATCATCAGTTCTAGAGCTAAAATTAGCATGTTTAAAGTGATTTTCATGCTTCCAGGGGCCCGGGAAGTGAATTAAATACCATTTGGAGGCATTTAATGTTCAAGCAAAAACAGGTGATTTTTGACAAAAGAGATAACACCCCCCCATTACGTCATGCTTCAGAAAGGTGAAAAATGGTCCGTTTTGAAATGTTTTATTTTTGAACGTCAGTTGACATTTGTAGGTAGATCATCAGTTCTAGAGCTAAAATTAGCATGTTTAAAGTGATTTTCATGCTTCCAGGGGCCCGGGAAGTGAATTAAATACCATTTGGAGGCATTTAATGTTCAAGCAAAAACAGGTGATTTTTGACAAAAGAGATAACACCCCCCCATTACGTCATGCTTCAGAAAGGTGAAAAATGGTCCGTTTTCAAATGTTTTATTTTTGAACGCCAGTTCACATTTGTAGGTAGATCATCAGTTTTAGAGCTAAAATTAGCATGTTTAAAGTGATTTTCATGCATCCAGGGGCCCGGGAAGTGAATTAAATACCATTCGGAGGCATTTAATGTTCAAGCAAAAACAGGTGATTTTTGACAAAAGAGATAACACCCCCCCATTACGTCATGCTTCAGAAAGGTGAAAAATGGTCCGTTTTCAAATGTTTTATTTTTGAACGCCAGTTCACATTTGTAGGTAGATCATCAGTTTTAGAGCTAAAATTAGCATGTTTAAAGTGATTTTCATGCTTCCAGGGGCCCGGGAAGTGAATTAAATACCATTTGGAGGCATTTAATGTTCAAGCAAAAACAGGGGATTTTTGACAAAAGAGATAACACCCCCCCATTACGTCATGCTTCAGAAAGGTGAAAAATGGTCCGTTTTCAAATGTTTTATTTTTGAACGCCAGTTCACATTTGTAGGTAGATCATCAGTTTTAGAGCTAAAATTAGCATGTTTAAAGTGATTTTCATGCTTCCAGGGGCCCAGTAAGTGAATTAAATACCATTTGGAGGCATTTAATGTTCAGGCAAAAACAGGGGATTTTTGACAAAAGAGATAACACCCCCCCATTACGTCATGCTTCAGAAAGGTGAAAAATGGTCCGTTTTCAAATGTTTTATTTTTGAACGTCAGTTCACATTTATAGGTAGATCATCAGTTTAAGAGCTAAAATTAGCATGTTTAAAGTGATTTTCATGCTTCCAGGGGCCCGGGAAGTGAATTAAATACCATTTGGAGGCATTTAATGTTCAAGCAAAAACAGGTGATTTTTGACAAAAGAGATAACACCCCCCCATTACGTCATGCTTCAGAAAGGTGAAAAATGGTCTGTTTTCAAATGTTTTATTTTTGAACGCCAGTTCACATTTGTAGGTAGATCATCAGTTTTAGAGCTAAAATTAGCATGTTGAAAGTGATTTTCATGATTCCAGGGGCCCGGGAAGTGAATTAAATACCATTCGGAGGCATTTAATGTTCAAGCAAAAACAGGTGATTTTTGACAAAAGAGATAACACCCCCCCATTACGTCATGCTTCAGAAAGGTGAAAAATGGTCCGTTTTCAAATGTTTTATTTTTGAACGCCAGTTCACATTTGTAGGTAGATCATCAGTTTTAGAGCTAAAATTAGCATGTTTAAAGTGATTTTCATGCTTCCAGGGGCCCGGGAAGTGAATTAAATACCATTTGGAGGCATTTAATGTTCAAGCAAAAACAGGGGATTTTTGACAAAAGAGATAACACCCCCCCCATTACGTCATGCTTCAGAAATGTGAAAAATGGTCAGTTTTCAAATGTTTTATTTTTGAACGCCAGTTCACATTTGTAGGTAGATAATCAGTTTTAGAGCTAAAATTAGCATGTTTAAAGTGATTTTCATGCTTCCAGGGGCCCAGTAAGTGAATTAAATACCATTTGGAGGCATTTAATGTTCAGGCAAAAACAGGGGATTTTTGACAAAAGAGATAACACCCCCCCATTACGTCATGCTTCAGAAAGGTGAAAAATGGTCCGTTTTCAAATGTTTTATTTTTGAACGTCAGTTCACATTTATAGGTAGATCATCAGTTCTAGAGCTAAAATTAGCATGTTTAAAGTGATTTTCATGCTTCCAGGGGCCTGGGAAGTGAATTAAATACCATTTGGAGGCATTTAATGTTCAAGCAAAAACAGGTGATTTTTGACAAAAGAGATAACACCCCCCATTACGTCATGCTTCAGAAAGGTGAAAAATGGTCAGTTTTCAAATGTTTTATTTTTGAACGTCAGTTGACATTTGTAGGTAGATCATCAGTTTTAGAGCTAAAATTAGCATGTTTAAAGTGATTTTCATGCTTCCAGGGGCCCAGTAAGTGAATTAAATACCATTTGGAGGCATTTAATGTTCAGGCAAAAACAGGGGATTTTTGACAAAAGAGATAACACCCCCCCATTACGTCATGCTTCAGAAAGGTGAAAAATGGTCCGTTTTCAAATGTTTTATTTTTGAACGTCAGTTCACATTTATAGGTAGATCATCAGTTTAAGAGCTAAAATTAGCATGTTTAAAGTGATTTTCATGCTTCCAGGGGCCCGGGAAGTGAATTAAATACCATTTGGAGGCATTTAATGTTCAAGCAAAAACAGGTGATTTTTGACAAAAGAGATAACACCCCCCCATTACGTCATGCTTCAGAAAGGTGAAAAATGGTCTGTTTTCAAATGTTTTATTTTTGAACGCCAGTTCACATTTGTAGGTAGATCATCAGTTTTAGAGCTAAAATTAGCATGTTGAAAGTGATTTTCATGATTCCAGGGGCCCGGGAAGTGAATTAAATACCATTTGGAGGCATTTAATGTTCAAAGAAAAACAGGTGATTTTTGACAAAAGAGATAACACCCCCCCATTACGTCATGCTTCAGAAAGGTGAAAAATGGTCCGTTTTCAAATGTTTTATTTTTGAACGCCAGTTCACATTTGTAGGTAGATCATCAGTTTTAGAGCTAAAATTAGCATGTTTAAAGTGATTTTCATGCTTCCAGGGGCCCGGGAAGTGAATTAAATACCATTTGGAGGCATTTAATGTTCAAGCAAAAACAGGGGATTTTTGACAAAAGAGATAACACCCCCCCCATTACGTCATGCTTCAGAAAGATGAAAAATGGTCCGTTTTCAAATGTTTTATTTTTGAACGCCAGTTCACATTTGTAGGTAGATAATCAGTTTTAGAGCTAAAATTAGCATGTTTAAAGTGATTTTCATGCTTCCAGGGGCCCAGTAAGTGAATTAAATACCATTTGGAGGCATTTAATGTTCAGGCAAAAACAGGGGATTTTTGACAAAAGAGATAACACCCCCCCATTACGTCATGCTTCAGAAAGGTGAAAAATGGTCCGTTTTCAAATGTTTTATTTTTGAACGTCAGTTCACATTTATAGGTAGATCATCAGTTCTAGAGCTAAAATTAGCATGTTTAAAGTGATTTTCATGCTTCCAGGGGCCTGGGAAGTGAATTAAATACCATTTGGAGGCATTTAATGTTCAAGCAAAAACAGGTGATTTTTGACAAAAGAGATAACACCCCCCATTACGTCATGCTTCAGAAAGGTGAAAAATGGTCAGTTTTCAAATGTTTTATTTTTGAACGTCAGTTGACATTTGTAGGTAGATGTCAGTTCTAGAGCTAAAATTAGCATGTTTAAAGTGATTTTCATGCTTCCAGGGGCCCGGGAAGTGAATTAAATACAATTTGGGGGCATTCAATGTTCAAGCAAAAACAGGTGATTTTTGACAAAAGAGATAACACCCCCCATTACGTCATGCTTCAGAAAGGTGAAAAATGGTCCGTTTTCAAATGTTTTATTTTTGAACGTCAGTTCACATTTATAGGTAGATCATCAGTTTAAGAGCTAAAATTAGCATGTTTAAAGTGATTTTCATGCTTCCAGGGTCCCGGGAAGTGAATTAAATACCATTTGGAGGCATTTAATGTTCGAGCAAAAACAGGTGATTTTTGACAAAAGAGATAACACCCCCCCATTACGTCATGCTTCAGAAAGGTGAAAAATGGTCCGTTTTCAAATGTTTTATTTTTGAACGCCAGTTCACATTTGTAGGTAGATCATCAGTTTTAGAGCTAAAATTAGCATGTTTAAAGTGATTTTCATGCTTCCAGGGGCCCGGGAAGTGAATTAAATACCATTTGGAGGCATTTAATGTTCAAAGAAAAACAGGTGATTTTTGACAAAAGAGATAACACCCCCCCATTACGTCATGCTTCAGAAAGGTGAAAAATGGTCCGTTTTGAAATGTTTTATTTTTGAACGTCAGTTGACATTTGTAGGTAGATCATCAGTTTTAGAGCTAAAATTAGCATGTTTAAAGTGATTTTCATGCTTCCAGGGGCCCGGGAAGTGAATTAAATACCATTTGGAGGCATTTAATGTTCAAGAAAAACAGGTGATTTTTGACAAAAGAGATAACACCCCCCCATTACGTCATGCTTCAGAAAGGTGAAAAATTGTCCGTTTTGAAATGTTTTATTTTTGAACGTCAGTTGACATTTGTAGGTAGATCATCAGTTCTAGAGCTAAAATTAGCAAGTTTAAAGTGATTTTCATGCTTCCAGGGGCCCGGGAAGTGAATTAAATACCATTTGGAGGCATTTAATGTTCAAGCAAAAACAGGTGATTTTTGACAAAAGAGATAACACCCCCCCATTACGTCATGCTTCAGAAAGTTGAAAAATGGTCCGTTTTGAAATGTTTTATTTTTGAACGTCAGTTGACATTTGTAGGTAGATCATCAGTTCTAGAGCTAAAATTAGCATGTTTAAAGTGATTTTCATGCTTCCAGGGGCCCGGGAAGTGAATTAAATACCATTTGGAGGCATTTAATGTTCAAGCAAAAACAGGTGATTTTTGACAAAAGAGATAACACCCCCCCATTACGTCATGCTTCAGAAAGGTGAAAAATGGTCCGTTTTCAAATGTTTTATTTTTGAACGCCAGTTCACATTTGTAGGTAGATCATCAGTTTTAGAGCTAAAATTAGCATGTTTAAAGTGATTTTCATGCTTCCAGGGGCCCGGGAAGTGAATTAAATACCATTCGGAGGCATTTAATGTTCAAGCAAAAACAGGTGATTTTTGACAAAAGAGATAACACCCCCCCATTACGTCATGCTTCAGAAAGGTGAAAAATGGTCCGTTTTCAAATGTTTTATTTTTGAACGCCAGTTCACATTTGTAGGTAGATCATCAGTTTTAGAGCTAAAATTAGCATGTTTAAAGTGATTTTCATGCTTCCAGGGGCCCAGGAAGTGAATTAAATACCATTTGGAGGCATTTAATGTTCAAGCAAAAACAGGGGATTTTTGACAAAAGAGATAACACCCCCCCATTACGTCATGCTTCAGAAAGGTGAAAAATGGTCCGTTTTCAAATGTTTTATTTTTGAACGCCAGTTCACATTTGTAGGTAGATCATCAGTTTTAGAGCTAAAATTAGCATGTTTAAAGTGATTTTCATGCTTCCAGGGGCCCAGTAAGTGAATTTAATACCATTTGGAGGCATTTAATGTTCAGGCAAAAACAGGGGATTTTTGACAAAAGAGATAACACCCCCCCATTACGTCATGCTTCAGAAAGGTGAAAAATGGTCCGTTTTCAAATGTTTTATTTTTGAACGTCAGTTCACATTTATAGGTAGATCATCAGTTTAAGAGCTAAAATTAGCATGTTTAAAGTGATTTTCATGCTTCCAGGGGCCCAGGAAGTGAATTAAATACCATTTGGAGGCATTTAATGTTCAAGCAAAAACAGGTGATTTTTGACAAAAGAGATAACACCCACCCATTACGTCATGCTTCAGAAAGGTGAAAAATGGTCTGTTTTCAAATGTTTTATTTTTGAACGCCAGTTCACATTTGTAGGTAGATCATCAGTTTTAGAGCTAAAATTAGCATGTTTAAAGTGATTTTCATGATTCCAGGGGCCCGGGAAGTGAATTAAATACCATTCGGAGGCATTTAATGTTCAAGCCAAAACAGGTGATTTTTGACAAAAGAGATAACACCCCCCCATTACGTCATGCTTCAGAAAGGTGAAAAATGGTCCGTTTTCAAATGTTTTATTTTTGAACGTCAGTTCACATTTATAGGTAGATCATCAGTTCTAGAGCTAAAATTAGCATGTTTAAAGTGATTTTCATGCTTCCAGGGGCCTGGGAAGTGAATTAAATACCATTTGGAGGCATTTAATGTTCAAGCAAAAACAGGTGATTTTTGACAAAAGAGATAACACCCCCCATTACGTCATGCTTCAGAAAGGTGAAAAATGGTCAGTTTTCAAATGTTTTATTTTTGAACGTCAGTTGACATTTGTAGGTAGATGTCAGTTCTAGAGCTAAAATTAGCATGTTTAAAGTGATTTTCATGCTTCCTGGGGCCCGGGAAGTGAATTAAATACAATTTGGGGGCATTCAATGTTCAAGCAAAAACAGGTGATTTTTGACAAAAGAGATAACACCCCCCATTACGTCATGCTTCAGAAATGTGAAAAATGGTCAGTTTTCAAATGTTTTATTTTTGAACGTCAGTTGACATTTGTAGGTAGATCATCAGTTCTAGAGCTAAAATTAGCATGTTTAAAGTGATTTTCATGCTTCCAGGGGCCCGGGAAGTGAATTAAATACCATTTGGAGGCATTTAATGTTCAAGCAAAAACAGGTGATTTTTGACAAAAGAGATAACACCCCCCCATTACGTCATGCTTCAGAAAGGTGAAAAATGGTCCGTTTTCAAATGTTTTATTTTTGAACGTCAGTTCACATTTGTAGGTAGATCATCAGTATAAGAGCTAAAATTAGCATGTTTAAAGTGATTTTCATGCTTCCAGGGGCCCGGGAAGTGAATTAAATACCATTTGGAGACATTTAATGTTCAAGCAAAAACAGGTGATTTTTGACAAAAGAGATAACACCCCCCCATTACGTCATGCTTCAGAAAGGTGAAAAATGGTCCGTTTTCAAATGTTTTATTTTTGAACGCCAGTTCACATTTGTAGGTAGATCATCAGTTTTAGAGCTAAAATTAGCATGTTTAAAGTGATTTTCATGCTTCCAGGGGCCCAGGAAGTGAATTAAATACCATTTGGAGGCATTTAATGTTCAGGCAAAAACAGGGGATTTTTGACAAAAGAGATAACACCCCCCCATTACGTCATGCTTCAGAAAGGTGAAAAATGGTCCGTTTTCAAATGTTTTATTTTTGAACGTCAGTTCACATTTATAGGTAGATCATCAGTTTAAGAGCTAAAATTAGCATGTTTAAAGTGATTTTCATGCTTCCAGGGGCCCAGGAAGTGAATTAAATACCATTTGGAGGCATTTAATGTTCAAGCAAAAACAGGTGATTTTTGACAAAAGAGATAACACCCCCCCATTACGTCATGCTTCAGAAAGGTGAAAAATGGTCCGTTTTGAAATGTTTTATTTTTGAACATCAGTTGACATTTGTAGGTAGATCATCAGTTCTAGAGCTAAAATTAGCATGTTTAAAGTGATTTTCATGCTTCCAGGGGCCCGGGAAGTGAATTAAATACCATTTGGAGGCATTTAATGTTCAAGCAAAAACTGGTGATTTTTGACAAAAGAGATAACACCCCCCCATTACGTCATGCTTCAGAAAGGTGAAAAATGGTCCGTTTTGAAATGTTTTATTTTTGAACGTCAGTTGACATTTGTAGGTAGATCATCAGTTTAAGAGCTAAAATTAGCATGTTTAAAGTGATTTTCATGCTTCCAGGGGCCCGGGAAGTGAATTAAATACCATTTGGAGGCATTTAATGTTCAAGCAAAAACAGGTGATTTTTGACAAAAGAGATAACACCCCCCCATTACGTCATGCTTCAGAAAGGTGAAAAATGGTCTGTTTTCAAATGTTTTATTTTTGAACGCCAGTTCACATTTGTAGGTAGATCATCAGTTTTAGAGCTAAAATTAGCATGTTTAAAGTGATTTTCATGCTTCCAGGGGCCCGGGAAGTGAATTAAATACCATTTGGAGGCATTTAATGTTCAAGCAAAAACTGGTGATTTTTGACAAAAGAGATAACACCCCCCCATTACGTCATGCTTCAGAAAGGTGAAAAATGGTCCGTTTTGAAATGTTTTATTTTTGAACGTCAGTTGACATTTGTAGGTAGATCATCAGTTTAAGAGCTAAAATTAGCATGTTTAAAGTGATTTTCATGCTTCCAGGGGCCCGGGAAGTGAATTAAATACCATTTGGAGGCATTTAATGTTCAAGCAAAAACAGGGGATTTTTGACAAAAGAGATAACACCCCCCCATTACGTCATGCTTCAGAAAGGTGAAAAATGGTCCGTTTTCAAATGTTTTATTTTTGAACGCCAGTTCACATTTGTAGGTAGATCATCAGTTTTAGAGCTAAAATTAGCATGTTTAAAGTGATTTTCATGCTTCCAGGGGCCCGGGAAGTGAATTAAATACCATTTGGAGGCATTTAATGTTCAAGCAAAACCAGGTGATTTTTGACAAAAGAGATAACACCCCCCCATTACGTCATGCTTCAGAAAGGTGAAAAATGGTCCGTTTTGAAATATTTTATTTTTGAACGTCAGTTGACATTTGTAGGTAGATCATCAGTTCTAGAGCTAAAATTAGCATGTTTAAAGTGATTTTCATGCTTCCAGGGGCCCGGGAAGTGAATTAAATACCATTTGGAGGCATTTAATGTTCAAGCAAAAACAGGTGATTTTTGACAAAAGAGATAACACCCCCCCATTACGTCATGCTTCAGAAAGGTGAAAAATGGTCCGTTTTCAAATGTTTTATTTTTGAACGCCAGTTCACATTTGTAGGTAGATCATCAGTTTTAGAGCTAAAATTAGCATGTTTAAAGTGATTTTCATGCTTCCAGGGGCCCGGGAAGTGAATTAAATACCATTCAGAGGCATTTAATGTTCAAGCAAAAACAGGTGATTTTTGACAAAAGAGATAACACCCCCCCCCCATTACGTCATGCTTCAGAAAGGTGAAAAATGGTCCGTTTTCAAATGTTTTATTTTTGAACGCCAGTTCACATTTGTAGGTAGATCATCAGTTTTAGAGCTAAAATTAGCATGTTTAAAGTGATTTTCATGCTTCCAGGGTCCCGGGAAGTGAATTAAATACCATTTGGAGGCATTTAATGTTCAAGCAAAAACAGGTGATTTTTGACAAAAGAGATAACACCCCCCCATTACGTCATGCTTCAAAAAGGTGAAAAATGGTCCATTTTCAAATGTTTTATTTTTGAACGCCAGTTCACATTTGTAGGTAGATCATCAGTTTTAGAGCTAAAATTAGCATGTTTAAAGTGATTTTCATGCTTCCAGGGGCCCAGTAAGTGAATTAAATACCATTTGGAGGCATTTAATGTTCAGGCAAAAACAGGGGATTTTTGACAAAAGAGATAACACCCCCCCATTACGTCATGCTTAAGAAAGGTGAAAAATGGTCCGTTTTCAAATGTTTTATTTTTGAACGTCAGTTCACATTTATAGGTAGATCATCAGTTTAAGAGCTAAAATTAGCATGTTTAAAGTGATTTTCATGCTTCCAGGGGCCCGGGAAGTGAATTAAATACCATTTGAAGGCATTTAATGTTCAAGCAAAAACAGGTGATTTTTGACAAAAGAGATAACACCCCCCCATTACGTCATGCTTCAGAAAGGTGAAAAATGGTCTGTTTTCAAATGTTTTATTTTTGAACGCCAGTTCACATTTGTAGGTAGATCATCAGTTTTAGAGCTAAAATTAGCATGTTTAAAGTGATTTTCATGATTCCAGGGGCCCGGGAAGTGAATTAAATACCATTCGGAGGCATTTAATGTTCAAGCAAAAACAGGTGATTTTTGACAAAAGAGATAACACCCCCCCATTACGTCATGCTTCAGAAAGGTGAAAAATGGTCCGTTTTCAAATGTTTTATTTTTGAACGCCAGTTCACATTTGTAGGTAGATCATCAGTTTTAGAGCTAAAATTAGCATGTTTAAAGTGATTTTCATGCTTCCAGGGGCCCGGGAAGTGAATTAAATACCATTTGGAGGCATTTAATGTTCAAGCAAAAACAGGGGATTTTTGACAAAAGAGATAACACCCCCCCATTACGTCATGCTTCAGAAAGGTGAAAAATGGTCCGTTTTCAAATGTTTTATTTTTGAACGCCAGTTCACATTTGTAGGTAGATAATCAGTTTTAGAGCTAAAATTAGCATGTTTAAAGTGATTTTCATGCTTCCAGGGGCCCAGTAAGTGAATTAAATACCATTTGGAGGCATTTAATGTTCAGGCAAAAACAGGGGATTTTTGACAAAAGAGATAACACCCTCCCATTAGCTCATGCTTCAGAAAGGTGAAAAATGGTCCGTTTTCAAATGTTTTATTTTTGAACGTCAGTTCACATTTATAGGTATATCATCAGTTTAAGAGCTAAAATTAGCATGTTTAAAGTGATTTTCATGCTTCCAGGGGCCCGGGAAGTGAATTAAATACCATTTGGAGGCATTTAATGTTCGAGCAAAAACAGGTGATTTTTGACAAAAGAGATAACACCCCCCCATTACGTCATGCTTCAGAAAGGTGAAAAATGGTCTGTTTTCAAATGTTTTATTTTTGAACGCCAGTTCACATTTGTAGGTAGATCATCAGTTTTAGAGCTAAAATTAGCATGTTTAAAGTGATTTTCATGCTTCCAGGGGCCCGGGAAGTGAATTAAATACCATTTGGAGGCATTTAATGTTCAAGCAAAAACAGGTGATTTTTGACAAAAGAGATAACACCCCCCCATTACGTCATGCTTCAGAAAGGTGAAAAATGGTCCGTTTTGAAATGTTTTATTTTTGAACGTCAGTTGACATTTGTAGGTAGATCATCAGTTTTAGAGCTAAAATTAGCATGTTTAAAGTGATTTTCATGCTTCCAGGGGCCCGGGAAGTGAATTAAATACCATTTGGAGGCATTTAATGTTCAAGCAAAAACAGGGGATTTTTGACAAAAGAGATAACACCCCCCCCATTACGTCATGCTTCAGAAAGATGAAAAATGGTCCGTTTTCAAATGTTTTATTTTTGAACGCCAGTTCACATTTGTAGGTAGATAATCAGTTTTAGAGCTAAAATTAGCATGTTTAAAGTGATTTTCATGCTTCCAGGGGCCCAGTAAGTGAATTAAATACCATTTGGAGGCATTTAATGTTCAGGCAAAAACAGGGGATTTTTGACAAAAGAGATAACACCCCCCCATTACGTCATGCTTCAGAAAGGTGAAAAATGGTCCGTTTTCAAATGTTTTATTTTTGAACGTCAGTTCACATTTATAGGTAGATCATCAGTTCTAGAGCTAAAATTAGCATGTTTAAAGTGATTTTCATGCTTCCAGGGGCCTGGGAAGTGAATTAAATACCATTTGGAGGCATTTAATGTTCAAGCAAAAACAGGTGATTTTTGACAAAAGAGATAACACCCCCCATTACGTCATGCTTCAGAAAGGTGAAAAATTGTCAGTTTTCAAATGTTTTATTTTTGAACGTCAGTTGACATTTGTAGGTAGATGTCAGTTCTAGAGCTAAAATTAGCATGTTTAAAGTGATTTTCATGCTTCCAGGGGCCCGGGAAGTGAATTAAATACAATTTGGGGGCATTCAATGTTCAAGCAAAAACAGGTGATTTTTGACAAAAGAGATAACACCCCCCATTACGTCATGCTTCAGAAAGGTGAAAAATGGTCCGTTTTCAAATGTTTTATTTTTGAACGTCAGTTCACATTTATAGGTAGATCATCAGTTTAAGAGCTAAAATTAGCATGTTTAAAGTGATTTTCATGCTTCCAGGGGCCCGGGAAGTGAATTAAATACCATTTGGAGGCATTTAATGTTCGAGCAAAAACAGGTGATTTTTGACAAAAGAGATAACACCCCCCCATTACGTCATGCTTCAGAAAGGTGAAAAATGGTCCGTTTTCAAATGTTTTATTTTTGAACGCCAGTTCACATTTGTAGGTAGATCATCAGTTTTAGAGCTAAAATTAGCATGTTTAAAGTGATTTTCATGCTTCCAGGGGCCCGGGAAGTGAATTAAATACCATTTGGAGGCATTTAATGTTCAAAGAAAAACAGGTGATTTTTGACAGAAGAGATAACACCCCCCCATTACGTCATGCTTCAGAAAGGTGAAAAATGGTCCGTTTTGAAATGTTTTATTTTTGAACGTCAGTTGACATTTGTAGGTAGATCATCAGTTTTAGAGCTAAAATTAGCATGTTTAAAGTGATTTTCATGCTTCCAGGGGCCCGGGAAGTGAATTAAATACCATTTGGAGGCATTTAATGTTCAAGAAAAACAGGTGATTTTTGACAAAAGAGATAACACCCCCCCATTACGTCATGCTTCAGAAAGGTGAAAAATTGTCCGTTTTGAAATGTTTTATTTTTGAACGTCAGTTGACATTTGTAGGTAGATCATCAGTTCTAGAGCTAAAATTAGCATGTTTAAAGTGATTTTCATGCTTCCAGGGGCCAGGGAAGTGAATTAAATACCATTTGGAGGCATTTAATGTTCAAGCAAAAACAGGTGATTTTTGACAAAAGAGATAACACCCCCCCATTACGTCATGCTTCAGAAAGGTGAAAAATGGTCCGTTTTGAAATGTTTTATTTTTGAACGTCAGTTGACATTTGTAGGTAGATCATCAGTTCTAGAGCTAAAATTAGCATGTTTAAAGTGATTTTCATGCTTCCAGGGGCCCGGGAAGTGAATTAAATACCATTTGGAGGCATTTAATGTTCAAGCAAAAACAGGTGATTTTTGACAAAAGAGATAACACCCCCCCCATTACGTCATGCATCAGAAAGGTGAAAAATGGTCCGTTTTCAAATGTTTTATTTTTGAACGCCAGTTCACATTTGTAGGTAGATCATCAGTTTTAGAGCTAAAATTAGCATGTTTAAAGTGATTTTCATGCTTCCAGGGGCCCGGGAAGTGAATTAAATACCATTCGGAGGCATTTAATGTTCAAGCAAAAACAGGTGATTTTTGACAAAAGAGATAACACCCCCCCATTACGTCATGCTTCAGAAAGGTGAAAAATGGTCCGTTTTCAAATGTTTTATTTTTGAACGCCAGTTCACATTTGTAGGTAGATCATCAGTTTTAGAGCTAAAATTAGCATGTTTAAAGTGATTTTCATGCTTCCAGGGGCCCGGGAAGTGAATTAAATACCATTTGGAGGCATTTAATGTTCAAGCAAAAACAGGGGATTTTTGACAAAAGAGATAACACCCCCCCATTACGTCATGCTTCAGAAAGGTGAAAAATGGTCCGTTTTCAAATGTTTTATTTTTGAACGCCAGTTCACATTTGTAGGTAGATCATCCGTTTTAGAGCTAAAATTAGCATGTTTAAAGTGATTTTCATGCTTCCAGGGGCCCAGTAAGTGAATTAAATACCATTTGGAGGCATTTAATGTTCAGGCAAAAACAGGGGATTTTTGACAAAAGAGATAACACCCCCCCATTACGTCATGCTTCAGAAAGGTGAAAAATGGTCCGTTTTCAAATGTTTTATTTTTGAACGTCAGTTCACATTTATAGGTAGATCATCAGTTTAAGAGCTAAAATTAGCATGTTTAAAGTGATTTTCATGCTTCCAGGGGCCCGGGAAGTGAATTAAATACCATTTGGAGGCATTTAATGTTCAAGCAAAAACAGGTGATTTTTGACAAAAGAGATAACACCCACCCATTACGTCATGCTTCAGAAAGGTGAAAAATGGTCTGTTTTCAAATGTTTTATTTTTGAACGCCAGTTCACATTTGTAGGTAGATCATCAGTTTTAGAGCTAAAATTAGCATGTTTAAAGTGATTTTCATGATTCCAGGGGCCCGGGAAGTGAATTAAATACCATTCGGAGGCATTTAATGTTCAAGCAAAAACAGGTGATTTTTGACAAAAGAGATAACACCCCCCCATTACGTCATGCTTCAGAAAGGTGAAAAATGGTCCGTTTTCAAATGTTTTATTTTTGAACGTCAGTTCACATTTATAGGTAGATCATCAGTTCTAGAGCTAAAATTAGCATGTTTAAAGTGATTTTCATGCTTCCAGGGGCCTGGGAAGTGAATTAAATACCATTTGGAGGCATTTAATGTTCAAGCAAAAACAGGTGATTTTTGACAAAAGAGATAACACCCCCCATTACGTCATGCTTCAGAAAGGTGAAAAATGGTCAGTTTTCAAATGTTTTATTTTTGAACGTCAGTTGACATTTGTAGGTAGATGTCAGTTCTAGAGCTAAAATTAGCATGTTTAAAGTGATTTTCATGCTTCCTGGGGCCCGGGAAGTGAATTAAATACAATTTGGGGGCATTCAATGTTCAAGCAAAAACAGGTGATTTTTGACAAAAGAGATAACACCCCCCATTACGTCATGCTTCAGAAATGTGAAAAATGGTCAGTTTTCAAATGTTTTATTTTTGAACGTCAGTTGACATTTGTAGGTAGATCATCAGTTCTAGAGCTAAAATTAGCATGTTTAAAGTGATTTTCATGCTTCCAGGGGCCCGGGAAGTGAATTAAATACCATTTGGAGGCATTTAATGTTCAAGCAAAAACAGGTGATTTTTGACAAAAGAGATAACACCCCCCCATTACGTCATGCTTCAGAAAGGTGAAAAATGGTCCGTTTTCAAATGTTTTATTTTTGAACGTCAGTTCACATTTGTAGGTAGATCATCAGTATAAGAGCTAAAATTAGCATGTTTAAAGTGATTTTCATGCTTCCAGGGGCCCGGGAAGTGAATTAAATACCATTTGGAGACATTTAATGTTCAAGCAAAAACAGGTGATTTTTGACAAAAGAGATAACACCCCCCCATTACGTCATGCTTCAGAAAGGTGAAAAATGGTCCGGTTTCAAATGTTTTATTTTTGAACGCCAGTTCACATTTGTAGGTAGATCATCAGTTTTAGAGCTAAAATTAGCATGTTTAAAGTGATTTTCATGCTTCCAGGGGCCCAGGAAGTGAATTAAATACCATTTGGAGGCATTTAATGTTCAGGCAAAAACAGGGGATTTTTGACAAAAGAGATAACACCCCCCCATTACGTCATGCTTCAGAAAGGTGAAAAATGGTCCGTTTTCAAATGTTTTATTTTTGAACGTCAGTTCACATTTATAGGTAGATCATCAGTTTAAGAGCTAAAATTAGCATGTTTAAAGTGATTTTCATGCTTCCAGGGGCCCAGGAAGTGAATTAAATACCATTTGGAGGCATTTAATGTTCAAGCAAAAACAGGTGATTTTTGACAAAAGAGATAACACCCCCCCATTACGTCATGCTTCAGAAAGGTGAAAAATGGTCCGTTTTGAAATGTTTTATTTTTGAACATCAGTTGACATTTGTAGGTAGATCATCAGTTCTAGAGCTAAAATTAGCATGTTTAAAGTGATTTTCATGCTTCCAGGGGCCCGGGAAGTGAATTAAATACCATTTGGAGGCATTTAATGTTCAAGCAAAAACTGGTGATTTTTGACAAAAGAGATAACACCCCCCCATTACGTCATGCTTCAGAAAGGTGAAAAATGGTCCGTTTTGAAATGTTTTATTTTTGAACGTCAGTTGACATTTGTAGGTAGATCATCAGTTTAAGAGCTAAAATTAGCATGTTTAAAGTGATTTTCATGCTTCCAGGGGCCCGGGAAGTGAATTAAATACCATTTGGAGGCATTTAATGTTCAAGCAAAAACAGGGGATTTTTGACAAAAGAGATAACACCCCCCCATTACGTCATGCTTCAGAAAGGTGAAAAATGGTCCGTTTTCAAATGTTTTATTTTTGAACGCCAGTTCACATTTGTAGGTAGATCATCAGTTTTAGAGCTAAAATTAGCATGTTTAAAGTGATTTTCATGCTTCCAGGGGCCCGGGAAGTGAATTAAATACCATTTGGAGGCATTTAATGTTCAAGCAAAACCAGGTGATTTTTGACAAAAGAGATAACACCCCCCCATTACGTCATGCTTCAGAAAGGTGAAAAATGGTCCGTTTTGAAATATTTTATTTTTGAACGTCAGTTGACATTTGTAGGTAGATCATCAGTTCTAGAGCTAAAATTAGCATGTTTAAAGTGATTTTCATGCTTCCAGGGGCCCGGGAAGTGAATTAAATACCATTTGGAGGCATTTAATGTTCAAGCAAAAACAGGTGATTTTTGACAAAAGAGATAACACCCCCCCATTACGTCATGCTTCAGAAAGGTGAAAAATGGTCCGTTTTCAAATCTTTTATTTTTGAACGCCAGTTCACATTTGTAGGTAGATCATCAGTTTTAGAGCTAAAATTAGCATGTTTAAAGTGATTTTCATGCTTCCAGGGGCCCGGGAAGTGAATTAAATACCATTCAGAGGCATTTAATGTTCAAGCAAAAACAGGTGATTTTTGACAAAAGAGATAACACCCCCCCATTACGTCATGCTTCAGAAAGGTGAAAAATGGTCCGTTTTCAAATGTTTTATTTTTGAACGCCAGTTCACATTTGTAGGTAGATCATCAGTTTTAGAGCTAAAATTAGCATGTTTAAAGTGATTTTCATGCTTCCAGGGTCCCGGGAAGTGAATTAAATACCATTTGGAGGCATTTAATGTTCAAGCAAAAACAGGTGATTTTTGACAAAAGAGATAACACCCCCCCATTACGTCATGCTTCAGAAAGGTGAAAAATGGTCCGTTTTCAAATGTTTTATTTTTGAACGCCAGTTCACATTTGTAGGTAGATCATCAGTTTTAGAGCTAAAATTAGCATGTTTAAAGTGATTTTCATGCTTCCAGGGGCCCAGTAAGTGAATTAAATACCATTTGGAGGCATTTAATGTTCAGGCAAAAACAGGGGATTTTTGACAAAAGAGATAACACCCCCCCATTACGTCATGCTTAAGAAAGGTGAAAAATGGTCCGTTTTCAAATGTTTTATTTTTGAACGTCAGTTCACATTTATAGGTAGATCATCAGTTTAAGAGCTAAAATTAGCATGTTTAAAGTGATTTTCATGCTTCCAGGGGCCCGGGAAGTGAATTAAATACCATTTGAAGGCATTTAATGTTCAAGCAAAAACAGGTGATTTTTGACAAAAGAGATAACACCCCCCCATTACGTCATGCTTCAGAAAGGTGAAAAATGGTCTGTTTTCAAATGTTTTATTTTTGAACGCCAGTTCACATTTGTAGGTAGATCATCAGTTTTAGAGCTAAAATTAGCATGTTTAAAGTGATTTTCATGATTCCAGGGGCCCGGGAAGTGAATTAAATACCATTCGGAGGCATTTAATGTTCAAGCAAAAACAGGTGATTTTTGACAAAAGAGATAACACCCCCCCATTACGTCATGCTTCAGAAAGGTGAAAAATGGTCCGTTTTCAAATGTTTTATTTTTGAACGCCAGTTCACATTTGTAGGTAGATCATCAGTTTTAGAGCTAAAATTAGCATGTTTAAAGTGATTTTCATGCTTCCAGGGGCCCGGGAAGTGAATTAAATACCATTTGGAGGCATTTAATGTTCAAGCAAAAACAGGGGATTTTTGACAAAAGAGATAACACCCCCCCATTACGTCATGCTTCAGAAAGGTGAAAAATGGTCCGTTTTCAAATGTTTTATTTTTGAACGCCAGTTCACATTTGTAGGTAGATAATCAGTTTTAGAGCTAAAATTAGCATGTTTAAAGTGATTTTCATGCTTCCAGGGGCCCAGTAAGTGAATTAAATACCATTTGGAGGCATTTAATGTTCAGGCAAAAACAGGGGATTTTTGACAAAAGAGATAACACCCCCCCATTAGCTCATGCTTCAGAAAGGTGAAAAATGGTCCGTTTTCAAATGTTTTATTTTTGAACGTCAGTTCACATTTATAGGTATATCATCAGTTTAAGAGCTAAAATTAGCATGTTTAAAGTGATTTTCATGCTTCCAGGGGCCCGGGAAGTGAATTAAATACCATTTGGAGGCATTTAATGTTCGAGCAAAAACAGGTGATTTTTGACAAAAGAGATAACACCCCCCCATTACGTCATGCTTCAGAAAGGTGAAAAATGGTCTGTTTTCAAATGTTTATTTTTGAACGCCAGTTCACATTTGTAGGTAGATCATCAGTTTTAGAGCTAAAATTAGCATGTTTAAAGTGATTTTCATGCTTCCAGGGGCCCGGGAAGTGAATTAAATACCATTTGGAGGCATTTAATGTTCAAGCAAAAACAGGTGATTTTTGACAAAAGAGATAACACCCCCCCATTACGTCATGCTTCAGAAAGGTGAAAAATGGTCCGTTTTGAAATGTTTTATTTTTGAACGTCAGTTGACATTTGTAGGTAGATCATCAGTTTTAGAGCTAAAATTAGCATGTTTAAAGTGATTTTCATGCTTCCAGGGGCCCGGGAAGTGAATTAAATACCATTTGGAGGCATTTAATGTTCAAGCAAAAACAGGTGATTTTTGACAAAAGAGATAACACCCCCCCATTACGTCATGCTTCAGAAAGGTGAAAAATGGTCAGTTTTCAAATGTTTTATTTTTGAACGCCAGTTCACATTTGTAGGTAGATCATCAGTTTTAGAGCTAAAATTAGCATGTTTAAAGTGATTTTCATGCTTCCAGGGGCCCGGGAAGTGAATTAAATACCATTTGGAGGCATTTAATGTTCAAGCAAAAACAGGTGATTTTTGACAAAAGAGATAACACCCCCCATTACGTCATGCTTCAGAAAGGTGAAAAATGGTCCGTTTTCAAATGTTTTATTTTTGAACGCCAGTTCACATTTGTAGGTAGATCATCAGTTTTAGAGCTAAAATTAGCATGTTTAAAGTGATTTTCATGCTTCCAGGGGCCCGGGAAGTGAATTAAATACCATTTGGAGGCATTTAATGTTCAAGCAAAAACAGGGGATTTTTGACAAAAGAGATAACACCCCCCCATTACGTCATGCTTCAGAAAGGTGAAAAATGGTCCGTTTTCAAATGTTTTATTTTTGAACGCCAGTTCACATTTGTAGGTAGATCATCAGTTTTAGAGCTAAAATTAGCATGTTTAAAGTGATTTTCATGCTTCCAGGGACCCAGTAAGTGAATTAAATACCATTTGGAGGCATTTAATGTTCAGGCAAAAACAGGGGATTTTTGACAAAAGAGATAACACCCCCCCATTACGTCATGCTTCAGAAAGGTGAAAAATGGTCCGTTTTCAAATGTTTTATTTTTGAACGTCAGTTCACATTTATAGGTAGATCATCAGTTTAAGAGCTAAAATTAGCATGTTTAAAGTGATTTTCATGCTTCCAGGGGCCCGGGAAGTGAATTAAATACCATTTGGAGGCATTTAATGTTCAAGCAAAAACAGGTGATTTTTGACAAAAGAGATAACACCCCCCCATTACGTCATGCTTCAGAAAGGTGAAAAATGGTCCGTTTTCAAATGTTTTATTTTTGAACGCCAGTTCACATTTGTAGGTAGATCATCAGTTTTAGAGCTAAAATTAGCATGTTTAAAGTGATTTTCATGCTTCCAGGGGCCCGGGAAGTGAATTAAATACCATTCGGAGGCATTTAATGTTCAAGCAAAAACAGGTGATTTTTGACAAAAGAGATAACACCCCCCCATTACGTCATGCTTCAGAAAGGTGAAAAATGGTCCGTTTTCAAATGTTTTATTTTTGAACGCCAGTTCACATTTGTAGGTAGATCATCAGTTTTAGAGCTAAAATTAGCATGTTTAAAGTGATTTTCATGCTTCCAGGGGCCCGGGAAGTGAATTAAATACCATTTGGAGGCATTTAATGTTCAAGCAAAAACAGGGGATTTTTGACAAAAGAGATAACACCCCCCCATTACGTCATGCTTCAGAAAGGTGAAAAATGGTCCGTTTTCAAATGTTTTATTTTTGAACGCCAGTTCACATTTGTAGGTAGATAATCAGTTTTAGAGCTAAAATTAGCATGTTTAAAGTGATTTTCATGCTTCCAGGGGCCCAGTAAGTGAATTAAATACCATTTGGAGGCATTTAATGTTCAGGCAAAAACAGGGGATTTTTGACAAAAGAGATAACACCCCCCATTACGTCATGCTTCAGAAAGGTGAAAAATGGTCCGTTTTCAAATGTTTTATTTTTGAACGCCAGTTCACATTTGTAGGTAGATCATCAGTTTTAGAGCTAAAATTAGCATGTTTAAAGTGATTTTCATGCTTCCAGGGGCCCGGGAAGTGAATTAAATACCATTTGGAGGCATTTAATGTTCAAGCAAAAACAGGGGATTTTTGACAAAAGAGATAACACCCCCCCATTACGTCATGCTTCAGAAAGGTGAAAAATGGTCCGTTTTCAAATGTTTTATTTTTGAACGCCAGTTCACATTTGTAGGTAGATAATCAGTTTTAGAGCTAAAATTAGCATGTTTAAAGTGATTTTCATGCTTCCAGGGGCCCAGTAAGTGAATTAAATACCATTTGGAGGCATTTAATGTTCAGGCAAAAACAGGGGATTTTTGACAAAAGAGATAACACCCCCCCATTACGTCATGCTTCAGAAAGGTGAAAAATGGTCCGTTTTCAAATGTTTTATTTTTGAACGTCAGTTCACATTTATAGGTAGATCATTAGTTTAAGAGCTAAAATTAGCATGTTTAAAGTGATTTTCATGCTTCCAGGGGCCCGGGAAGTGAATTAAATACCATTTGGAGGCATTTAATGTTCGAGCAAAAACAGGTGATTTTTGACAAAAGAGATAACACCCCCCCATTACGTCATGCTTCAGAAAGGTGAAAAATGGTCCGTTTTCAAATGTTTTATTTTTGAACGCCAGTTCACATTTGTAGGTAGATCATCAGTTTTAGAGCTAAAATTAGCATGTTTAAAGTGATTTTCATGCTTCCAGGGGCCCGGGAAGTGAATTAAATACCATTTGGAGGCATTTAATGTTCAAGCAAAAACAGGTGATTTTTGACAAAAGAGATAACACCCCCCCATTACGTCATGCTTCAGAAAGGTGAAAAATGGTCCGTTTTGAAATGTTTTATTTTTGAACGTCAGTTGACATTTGTAGGTAGATCATCAGTTTTAGAGCTAAAATTAGCATGTTTAAAGTGATTTTCATGCTTCCAGGGGCCCTAAACACAAGATTTGTGGAATGGGTAAAAGTGCATGAAAATGGCCAATTTACTCACTCTGAGGTCTCAAAAAGTGTTTCTTCACCCCGGGAAGTGATTTAAATACCATTTGGAGGCATTTAATGTTCAAGCAAAAACAGGTGATTTTTGACAAAAGAGATAACACCCCCCATTACGTCATGCTTCAGAAAGGTGAAAAATGGTCCATTTTCAAATGCTTTATTTTTGAACGTCAGTTCACATTTATAGGTAGATCATCAGTTTAAGAGCTAAAATTAGCATGTTTAAAGTGATTTTCATGCTTCCAGGGGCCCGGGAAGTGAATTAAATACCATTTGGAGGCATTTAATGTTCAAGCAAAAACAGGTGATTTTTGACAAAAGAGATAACACCCCCCCATTACGTCATGCTTCAGAAAGGTGAAAAATGGTCCGTTTTCAAATGTTTTATTTTTGAACGCCAGTTCACATTTGTAGGTAGATCGTCAGTTTTAGAGCTAAAATTAGCATGTTTAAAGTGATTTTCATGCTTCCAGGGGCCCGGGAAGTGAATTAAATACCATTTGGAGGCATTTAATGTTCAAGCAAAAACAGGGGATTTTTGACAAAAGAGATAACACCCCCCCATTACGTCATGCTTCAGAAAGGTGAAAAATGGTCCGTTTTCAAATGTTTTATTTTTGAACGCCAGTTCACATTTGTTGGTAGATCATCAGTTTTAGAGCTAAAATTAGCATGTTTAAAGTGATTTTCATGCTTCCAGGGGCCCAGTAAGTGAATTAAATACCATTTGGAGGCATTTAATGTTCAGGCAAAAACAGGGGATTTTTGACAAAAGAGATAACACCCCCCCATTACGTCATGCTTCAGAAAGGTGAAAAATGGTCCGTTTTCAAATGTTTTATTTTTGAACGTCAGTTCACATTTATAGGTAGATCATCAGTTTAAGAGCTAAAATTAGCATGTTTAAAGTGATTTTCATGCTTCCAGGGGCCCGGGAAGTGAATTAAATACCATTTGGAGGTATTTAATGTTCAAGCAAAAACAGGTGATTTTTGACAAAAGAGATAACACCCCCCCCATTACGTCATGCTTCAGAAAGGTGAAAAATGGTCCGTTTTCAAATGTTTTATTTTTGAACGCCAGTTCACATTTGTAGGTAGATCATCAGTTTTAGAGCTAAAATTAGCATGTTTAAAGTGATTTTCATGCTTCCAGGGGCCCTAAACACAAGATTTGTGGAATGGGTAAAAGTGCATGAAAATGGCCAATTTACTCACTCTGAGGTCTCAAAAAGTGTTTCTTCACCCCGGGAAGTGATTTAAATACCATTTGGAGGCATTTAATGTTCAAGCAAAAACAGGTGATTTTTGACAAAACAGATAACACCCCCCATTACGTCATGCTTCAGAAAGGTGAAAAATGGTCCATTTTCAAATGCTTTATTTTTGAACGTCAGTTGACATTTGTAGGTAGATCATCAGTTTAAGAGCTAAAATTAGCATGTTTAAAGTGATTTTCATGCTTCCAGGGGCCCGGGAAGTGAATTAAATACCATTTGGAGGCATTTAATGTTCAAGCAAAAACAGGGGATTTTTGACAAAAGAGATAACACCCCCCATTACGTCATGCTTCAGAAAGGTGAAAAATGGTCCGTTTTCAAATGTTTTATTTTTGAACGCCAGTTCACATTTGTAGGTAGATCATCAGTTTTAGAGCTAAAATTAGCATGTTTAAAGTGATTTTCATGCTTCCAGGGGCCCGGGAAGTGAATTAAATACCATTTGAGGCATTTAATGTTCAAGCAAAAACAGGTGATTTTTGACAAAGGAGATAACACCCCCCCATTACGTCATGCTTCAGAAAGGTGAAAAATTGTCCGTTTTGAAATGTTTTATTTTTGAACGTCAGTTGACATTTGTAGGTAGATCATCAGTTCTAGAGCTAAAATTAGCATGTTTAAAGTGATTTTCATGCTTCCAGGGGCCCGGGAAGTGTATTAAATACCATTTGGAGGCATTTAATGTTCAAGCAAAAACAGGTGATTTTTGACAAAAGAGATAACACCCCCCCCATTACGTCATGCTTCAGAAAGGTGAAAAATGGTCCGTTTTGAAATGTTTTATTTTTGAACGTCAGTTGACATTTGTAGGTAGATCATCAGTTCTAGAGCTAAAATTAGCATGTTTAAAGTGATTTTCATGCTTCCAGGGGCCCGGGAAGTGAATTAAATACCATTTGGAGGCATTTAATGTTCAAGCAAAAACAGGTGATTTTTGACAAAAGAGATAACACCCCCCCATTACGTCATGCTTCAGAAAGGTGAAAAATTGTCCGTTTTGAAATGTTTTATTTTTGAACGTCAGTTGACATTTGTAGGTAGATCATCAGTTCTAGAGCTAAAATTAGCATGTTTAAAGTGATTTTCATGCTTCCAGGGGCCCGGGAAGTGAATTAAATACCATTTGGAGGCATTTAATGTTCAAGCAAAAACAGGTGATTTTTGACAAAAGAGATAACACCCCCCCATTATGTCATGCTTCAGAAAGGTGAAAAATGGTCCGTTTTGAAATGTTTTATTTTTGAACGTCAGTTGACATTTGTAGGTAGATCATCAGTTCTAGAGCTAAAATTAGCATGTTTAAAGTGATTTTCATGCTTCCAGGGGCCCGGGAAGTGAATTAAATACCATTTGGAGGCATTTAATGTTCAAGCAAAAACAGGTGATTTTTGACAAAAGAGATAACACCCCCCCATTACGTCATGCTTCAGAAAGGTGAAAAATGGTCCGTTTTGAAATGTTTTATTTTTGAACGTCAGTTGACATTTGTAGGTAGATCATCAGTTTAAGAGCTAAAATTAGCATGTTTAAAGTGATTTTCATGCTTCCAGGGGCCCGGGAAGTGAATTAAATACCATTTGGAGGCATTTAATGTTCAAGCAAAAACAGGTGATTTTTGACAAAAGAGATAACACCCCCCCATTACGTCATGCTTCAGAAAGGTGAAAAATGGTCCGTTTTGAAATGTTTTATTTTTGAACGTCAGTTGACATTTGTAGGTAGATCATCAGTTTTAGAGCTAAAATTAGCATGTTTAAAGTGATTTTCATGCTTCCAGGGGCCCTAAACACAAGATTTGTGGAATGGGTAAAAGTGCATGAAAATGACCAATTTACTCACTCTGAGGTCTCAAAAAGTGTTTCTTCACCCCGGGAAGTGATTTAAATACCATTTGGAGGCATTTAATGTTCAAGCAAAAACAGGTGATTTTGACAAAAGAGATAACACCCCCCATTACGTCATGCTTCAGAAAGGTGAAAAATGGTCCATTTTCAAATGCTTTATTTTTGAACGTCAGTTCACATTTATAGGTAGATCATCAGTTTAAGAGCTAAAATTAGCATGTTTAAAGTGATTTTCATGCTTCCAGGGGCCCGGGAAGTGAATTAAATACCATTTGGAGGCATTTAATGTTCAAGCAAAAACAGGTGATTTTTGACAAAAGAGATAACACCCCCCCATTACGTCATGCTTCAGAAAGGTGAAAAATGGTCCGTTTTCAAATGTTTTATTTTTGAACGCCAGTTCACATTTGTAGGTAGATCATCAGTTTTAGAGCTAAAATTAGCATGTTTAAAGTGATTTTCATGCTTGCAGGGGCCCGGGAAGTGAATTAAATACCATTTGGAGGCATTTAATGTTCAAGCAAAAACAGGGGATTTTTGACAAAAGAGATAACACCCCCCCATTACGTCATGCTTCAGAAAGGTGAAAAATGGTCCGTTTTCAAATGTTTTATTTTTGAACGCCAGTTCACATTTGTTGGTAGATCATCAGTTTTAGAGCTAAAATTAGCATGTTTAAAGTGATTTTCATGCTTCCAGGGGCCCAGTAAGTGAATTAAATACCATTTGGAGGCATTTAATGTTCAGGCAAAAACAGGGGATTTTTGACAAAAGAGATAACACCCCCCCATTACGTCATGCTTCAGAAAGGTGAAAAATGGTCCGTTTTCAAATGTTTTATTTTTGAACGTCAGTTCACATTTATAGGTAGATCATCAGTTTAAGAGCTAAAATTAGCATGTTTAAAGTGATTTTCATGCTTCCAGGGGCCCGGGAAGTGAATTAAATACCATTTGGAGGCATTTAATGTTCAAGCAAAAACAGGTGATTTTTGACAAAAGAGATAACACCCCCCCATTACGTCATGCTTCAGAAAGGTGAAAAATGGTCCGTTTTCAAATGTTTTATTTTTGAACGCCAGTTCACATTTGTAGGTAGATCATCAGTTTTAGAGCTAAAATTAGCATGTTTAAAGTGATTTTCATGCTTCCAGGGGCCCGGGAAGTGAATTAAATACCATTTGGAGGCATTTAATGTTCAAGCAAAAACAGGTGATTTTTGACAAAAGAGATAACACCCCCCAGTACGTCATGCTTCAGAAAGGTGAAAAATGGTCCGTTTTGAAATGTTTTATTTTTGAACGTCAGTTGACATTTGTAGGTAGATCATCAGTTCTAGAGCTAAAATTAGCATGCTTAAAGTGATTTTCATGCTTCCAGGGGCCTGGGAAGTGAATTAAATACCATTTGGGGGCATTTAATGTTCAAGCAAAAACAGGTGATTTTTGACAAAAGAGATAACACCCCCCATTACGTTATGCTTCAGAAAGGTAAAAAATGGTCAGTTTTCAAATGTTTTATTTTTGAACGTCAGTTGACATTTGTAGGTAGATCATCAGTTTTAGAGCTAAAATTAGCATGTTTAAAGTGATTTTCATGCTTCCAGGGGCCCTAAACACAAGATTTGTGGAATGGGTAAAAGTGCATGAAAATGGCCAATTTACTCACGCTGAGGTCTCAAAAAGTGTTTCTTCACCCCGGGAAGTGATTTAAATACCATTTGGAGGCATTTAATGTTCAAGCAAAAACAGGTGATTTTTGACAAAACAGATAACACCCCCCATTACGTCATGCTTCAGAAAGGTGAAAAATGGTCCATTTTCAAATGCTTTATTTTTGAACGTCAGTTCACATTTATAGGTAGATCATCAGTTTAAGAGCTAAAATTAGCATGTTTAAAGTGATTTTCATGCTTCCAGGGGCCCGGGAAGTGAATTAAATACCATTTGGAGGCATTTAATGTTCAAGCAAAAACTGGTGATTTTTGACAAAAGAGATAACACCCCCCATTACGTCATGCTTCAGAAAGGTGAAAAATGGTCCGTTTTGAAATGTTTTATTTTTGAACGTCAGTTGACATTTGTAGGTAGATCATCAGTTTAAGAGCTAAAATTAGCATGTTTAAAGTGATTTTCATGCTTCCAGGGGCCCGGGAAGTGAATTAAATACCATTTGGAGGCATTTAATGTTCAAGCAAAAACAGGGGATTTTTGACAAAAGAGATAACACCCCCCCATTACGTCATGCTTCAGAAAGGTGAAAAATGGTCCGTTTTCAAATGTTTTATTTTTGAACGCCAGTTCACATTTGTAGGTAGATCATCAGTTTTAGAGCTAAAATTAGCATGTTTAAAGTGATTTTCATGCTTCCAGGGGCCCGGGAAGTGAATTAAATACCATTTGAGGCATTTAATGTTCAAGCAAAAACAGGTGATTTTTGACAAAAGAGATAACACCCCCCATTACGTCATGCTTCAGAAAGGTGAAAAATTGTCCGTTTTGAAATGTTTTATTTTTGAACGTCAGTTGACATTTGTAGGTAGATCATCAGTTCTAGAGCTAAAATTAGCATGTTTAAAGTGATTTTCATGCTTCCAGGGGCCCGGGAAGTGAATTAAATACCATTTGGAGGCATTTAATGTTCAAGCAAAAACAGGGGATTTTTGACAAAAGAGATAACACCCCCCCATTACGTCATGCTTCAGAAAGGTGAAAAATGGTCCGTTTTCAAATGTTTTATTTTTGAACGCCAGTTCACATTTGTAGGTAGATCATCAGTTTTAGAGCTAAAATTAGCATGTTTAAAGTGATTTTCATGCTTCCAGGGGCCCAGTAAGTGAATTAAATACCATTTGGAGGCATTTAATGTTCAGGCAAAAACAGGGGATTTTTGACAAAAGAGATAACACCCCCCCATTACGTCATGCTTCAGAAAGGTGAAAAATGGTCCGTTTTCAAATGTTTTATTTTTGAACGTCAGTTCACATTTATAGGTAGATCATCAGTTTAAGAGCTAAAATTAGCATGTTTAAAGTGATTTTCATGCTTCCAGGGGCCCGGGAAGTGAATTAAATACCATTTGGAGGCATTTAATGTTCAAGCAAAAACAGGTGATTTTTGACAAAAGAGATAACACCCCCCCATTACGTCATGCTTCAGAAAGGTGAAAAATGGTCCGTTTTCAAATGTTTTATTTTTGAACGCCAGTTCACATTTGTAGGTAGATCATCAGTTTTAGAGCTAAAATTAGCATGTTTAAAGTGATTTTCATGCTTCCAGGGGCCCGGGAAGTGAATTAAATACCATTCGGAGGCATTTAATGTTCAAGCAAAAACAGGGGATTTTTGACAAAAGAGATAACACCCCCCCATTACGTCATGCTTCAGAAAGGTGAAAAATGGTCCGTTTTCAAATGTTTTATTTTTGAACGCCAGTTCACATTTGTAGGTAGATAATCAGTTTTAGAGCTAAAATTAGCATGTTTAAAGTGATTTTCATGCTTCCAGGGGCCCAGTAAGTGAATTAAATACCATTTGGAGGCATTTAATGTTCAGGCAAAAACAGGGGATTTTTGACAAAAGAGATAACACCCCCCCATTACGTCATGCTTCAGAAAGGTGAAAAATGGTCCGTTTTCAAATGTTTTATTTTTGAACGTCAGTTCACATTTATAGGTAGATCATCAGTTTAAGAGCTAAAATTAGCATGTTTAAAGTGATTTTCATGCTTCCAGGGGCCCGGGAAGTGAATTAAATACCATTTGGAGGCATTTAATGTTCGAGCAAAAACAGGTGATTTTTGACAAAAGAGATAACACCCCCCCATTACGTCATGCTTCAGAAAGGTGAAAAATGGTCCGTTTTCAAATGTTTTATTTTTGAACGCCAGTTCACATTTGTAGGTAGATCATCAGTTTTAGAGCTAAAATTAGCATGTTTAAAGTGATTTTCATGCTTCCAGGGGCCCGGGAAGTGAATTAAATACCATTTGGAGGCATTTAATGTTCAAGCAAAAACAGGTGATTTTTGACAAAAGAGATAACACCCCCCCATTACGTCATGCTTCAGAAAGGTGAAAAATGGTCCGTTTTGAAATGTTTTATTTTTGAACGTCAGTTGACATTTGTAGGTAGATCATCAGTTTTAGAGCTAAAATTAGCATGTTTAAAGTGATTTTCATGCTTCCAGGGGCCCTAAACACAAGATTTGTAGAATGGGTAAAAGTGCATGAAAATGGCCAATTTACTCACTCTGAGGTCTCAAAAAGTGTTTCTTTACCCCGGGAAGTGATTTAAATACCATTTGGAGGCATTTAATGTTCAAGCAAAAACAGGTGATTTTTGACAAAAGAGATAACACCCCCCATTACGTCATGCTTCAGAAAGGTGAAAAATGGTCCATTTTCAAATGCTTTATTTTTGAACGTCAGTTCACATTTATAGGTAGATCATCAGTTTAAGAGCTAAAATTAGCATGTTTAAAGTGATTTTCATGCTTCCAGGGGCCCGGGAAGTGAATTAAATACCATTTGGAGGCATTTAATGTTCAAGCAAAAACAGGTGATTTTTGACAAAAGAGATAACACCCCCCCATTACGTCATGCTTCAGAAAGGTGAAAAAGGGTCCGTTTTCAAATGTTTTATTTTTGAACGCCAGTTCACATTTGTAGGTAGATCATCAGTTTTAGAGCTAAAATTAGCATGTTTAAAGTGATTTTCATGCTTCCAGGGGCCCGGGAAGTGAATTAAATACCATTTGGAGGCATTTAATGTTCAAGCAAAAACAGGGGATTTTTGACAAAAGAGATAACACCCCCCCATTACGTCATGCTTCAGAAAGGTGAAAAATGGTCCGTTTTCAAATGTTTTATTTTTGAACGCCAGTTCACATTTGTTGGTAGATCATCAGTTTTAGAGCTAAAATTAGCATGTTTAAAGTGATTTTCATGCTTCCAGGGGCCCAGTAAGTGAATTAAATACCATTTGGAGGCATTTAATGTTCAGGCAAAAACAGGGGATTTTTGACAAAAGAGATAACACCCCCCCATTACGTCATGCTTCAGAAAGGTGAAAAATGGTCCGTTTTCAAATGTTTTATTTTTGAACGTCAGTTCACATTTATAGGTAGATCATCAGTTTAAGAGCTAAAATTAGCATGTTTAAAGTGATTTTCATGCTTCCAGGGGCCCGGGAAGTGAATTAAATACCATTTGGAGGTATTTAATGTTCAAGCAAAAACAGGTGATTTTTGACAAAAGAGATAACACCCCCCCATTACGTCATGCTTCAGAAAGGTGAAAAATGGTCCGTTTTCAAATGTTTTATTTTTGAACGCCAGTTCACATTTGTAGGTAGATCATCAGTTTTAGAGCTAAAATTAGCATGTTTAAAGTGATTTTCATGCTTCCAGGGGCCCTAAACACAAGATTTGTGGAATGGGTAAAAGTGCATGAAAATGGCCAATTTACTCACTCTGAGGTCTCAAAAAGTGTTTCTTCACCCCGGGAAGTGATTTAAATACCATTTGGAGGCATTTAATGTTCAAGCAAAAACAGGTGATTTTTGACAAAACAGATAACACCCCCCATTACGTCATGCTTCAGAAAGGTGAAAAATGGTCCGTTTTGAAATGTTTTATTTTTGAACGTCAGTTGACATTTGTAGGTAGATCATCAGTTTAAGAGCTAAAATTAGCATGTTTAAAGTGATTTTCATGCTTCCAGGGGCCCGGGAAGTGAATTAAATACCATTTGGAGGCATTTAATGTTCAAGCAAAAACAGGTGATTTTTGACAAAAGAGATAACACCCCCCCATTACGTCATGCTTCAGAAAGGTGAAAAATGGTCCGTTTTGAAATGTTTTATTTTTGAACGTCAGTTGACATTTGTAGGTAGATCATCAGTTTTAGAGCTAAAATTAGCATGTTTAAAGTGATTTTCATGCTTCCAGGGGCCCTAAACACAAGATTTGTGGAATGGGTAAAAGTGCATGAAAATGACCAATTTACTCACTCTGAGGTCTCAAAAAGTGTTTCTTCACCCCGGGAAGTGATTTAAATACCATTTGGAGGCATTTAATGTTCAAGCAAAAACAGGTGATTTTGACAAAAGAGATAACACCCCCCATTACGTCATGCTTCAGAAAGGTGAAAAATGGTCCATTTTCAAATGCTTTATTTTTGAACGTCAGTTCACATTTATAGGTAGATCATCAGTTTAAGAGCTAAAATTAGCATGTTTAAAGTGATTTTCATGCTTCCAGGGGCCCGGGAAGTGAATTAAATACCATTTGGAGGCATTTAATGTTCAAGCAAAAACAGGTGATTTTTGACAAAAGAGATAACACCCCCCCATTACGTCATGCTTCAGAAAGGTGAAAAATGGTCCGTTTTCAAATGTTTTATTTTTGAACGCCAGTTCACATTTGTAGGTAGATCATCAGTTTTAGAGCTAAAATTAGCATGTTTAAAGTGATTTTCATGCTTGCAGGGGCCCGGGAAGTGAATTAAATACCATTTGGAGGCATTTAATGTTCAAGCAAAAACAGGGGATTTTTGACAAAAGAGATAACACCCCCCCATTACGTCATGCTTCAGAAAGGTGAAAAATGGTCCGTTTTCAAATGTTTTATTTTTGAACGCCAGTTCACATTTGTTGGTAGATCATCAGTTTTAGAGCTAAAATTAGCATGTTTAAAGTGATTTTCATGCTTCCAGGGGCCCAGTAAGTGAATTAAATACCATTTGGAGGCATTTAATGTTCAGGCAAAAACAGGGGATTTTTGACAAAAGAGATAACACCCCCCCATTACGTCATGCTTCAGAAAGGTGAAAAATGGTCCGTTTTCAAATGTTTTATTTTTGAACGTCAGTTCACATTTATAGGTAGATCATCAGTTTAAGAGCTAAAATTAGCATGTTTAAAGTGATTTTCATGCTTCCAGGGGCCCGGGAAGTGAATTAAATACCATTTGGAGGCATTTAATGTTCAAGCAAAAACAGGTGATTTTTGACAAAAGAGATAACACCCCCCCATTACGTCATGCTTCAGAAAGGTGAAAAATGGTCCGTTTTCAAATGTTTTATTTTTGAACGCCAGTTCACATTTGTAGGTAGATCATCAGTTTTAGAGCTAAAATTAGCATGTTTAAAGTGATTTTCATGCTTCCAGGGGCCCGGGAAGTGAATTAAATACCATTTGGAGGCATTTAATGTTCAAGCAAAAACAGGTGATTTTTGACAAAAGAGATAACACCCCCCAGTACGTCATGCTTCAGAAAGGTGAAAAATGGTCCGTTTTGAAATGTTTTATTTTTGAACGTCAGTTGACATTTGTAGGTAGATCATCAGTTCTAGAGCTAAAATTAGCATGCTTAAAGTGATTTTCATGCTTCCAGGGGCCTGGGAAGTGAATTAAATACCATTTGGGGGCATTTAATGTTCAAGCAAAAACAGGTGATTTTTGACAAAAGAGATAACACCCCCCATTACGTTATGCTTCAGAAAGGTAAAAAATGGTCAGTTTTCAAATGTTTTATTTTTGAACGTCAGTTGACATTTGTAGGTAGATCATCAGTTTTAGAGCTAAAATTAGCATGTTTAAAGTGATTTTCATGCTTCCAGGGGCCCTAAACACAAGATTTGTGGAATGGGTAAAAGTGCATGAAAATGGCCAATTTACTCACGCTGAGGTCTCAAAAAGTGTTTCTTCACCCCGGGAAGTGATTTAAATACCATTTGGAGGCATTTAATGTTCAAGCAAAAACAGGTGATTTTTGACAAAACAGATAACACCCCCCATTACGTCATGCTTCAGAAAGGTGAAAAATGGTCCATTTTCAAATGCTTTATTTTTGAACGTCAGTTCACATTTATAGGTAGATCATCAGTTTAAGAGCTAAAATTAGCATGTTTAAAGTGATTTTCATGCTTCCAGGGGCCCGGGAAGTGAATTAAATACCATTTGGAGGCATTTAATGTTCAAGCAAAAACTGGTGATTTTTGACAAAAGAGATAACACCCCCCATTACGTCATGCTTCAGAAAGGTGAAAAATGGTCCGTTTTGAAATGTTTTATTTTTGAACGTCAGTTGACATTTGTAGGTAGATCATCAGTTTAAGAGCTAAAATTAGCATGTTTAAAGTGATTTTCATGCTTCCAGGGGCCCGGGAAGTGAATTAAATACCATTTGGAGGCATTTAATGTTCAAGCAAAAACAGGGGATTTTTGACAAAAGAGATAACACCCCCCCATTACGTCATGCTTCAGAAAGGTGAAAAATGGTCCGTTTTCAAATGTTTTATTTTTGAACGCCAGTTCACATTTGTAGGTAGATCATCAGTTTTAGAGCTAAAATTAGCATGTTTAAAGTGATTTTCATGCTTCCAGGGGCCCGGGAAGTGAATTAAATACCATTTGAGGCATTTAATGTTCAAGCAAAAACAGGTGATTTTTGACAAAAGAGATAACACCCCCCATTACGTCATGCTTCAGAAAGGTGAAAAATTGTCCGTTTTGAAATGTTTTATTTTTGAACGTCAGTTGACATTTGTAGGTAGATCATCAGTTCTAGAGCTAAAATTAGCATGTTTAAAGTGATTTTCATGCTTCCAGGGGCCCGGGAAGTGAATTAAATACCATTTGGAGGCATTTAATGTTCAAGCAAAAACAGGGGATTTTTGACAAAAGAGATAACACCCCCCCATTACGTCATGCTTCAGAAAGGTGAAAAATGGTCCGTTTTCAAATGTTTTATTTTTGAACGCCAGTTCACATTTGTAGGTAGATCATCAGTTTTAGAGCTAAAATTAGCATGTTTAAAGTGATTTTCATGCTTCCAGGGGCCCAGTAAGTGAATTAAATACCATTTGGAGGCATTTAATGTTCAGGCAAAAACAGGGGATTTTTGACAAAAGAGATAACACCCCCCCATTACGTCATGCTTCAGAAAGGTGAAAAATGGTCCGTTTTCAAATGTTTTATTTTTGAACGTCAGTTCACATTTATAGGTAGATCATCAGTTTAAGAGCTAAAATTAGCATGTTTAAAGTGATTTTCATGCTTCCAGGGGCCCGGGAAGTGAATTAAATACCATTTGGAGGCATTTAATGTTCAAGCAAAAACAGGTGATTTTTGACAAAAGAGATAACACCCCCCCATTACGTCATGCTTCAGAAAGGTGAAAAATGGTCCGTTTTCAAATGTTTTATTTTTGAACGCCAGTTCACATTTGTAGGTAGATAATCAGTTTTAGAGCTAAAATTAGCATGTTTAAAGTGATTTTCATGCTTCCAGGGGCCCAGTAAGTGAATTAAATACCATTTGGAGGCATTTAATGTTCAGGCAAAAACAGGGGATTTTTGACAAAAGAGATAACACCCCCCCATTACGTCATGCTTCAGAAAGGTGAAAAATGGTCCGTTTTCAAATGTTTTATTTTTGAACGCCAGTTCACATTTGTAGGTAGATAATCAGTTTTAGAGCTAAAATTAGCATGTTTAAAGTGATTTTCATGCTTCCAGGGGCCCAGTAAGTGAATTAAATACCATTTGGAGGCATTTAATGTTCAGGCAAAAACAGGGGATTTTTGACAAAAGAGATAACACCCCCCCATTACGTCATGCTTCAGAAAGGTGAAAAATGGTCCGTTTTCAAATGTTTTATTTTTGAACGTCAGTTCACATTTATAGGTAGATCATCAGTTTAAGAGCTAAAATTAGCATGTTTAAAGTGATTTTCATGCTTCCAGGGGCCCGGGAAGTGAATTAAATACCATTTGGAGGCATTTAATGTTCGAGCAAAAACAGGTGATTTTTGACAAAAGAGATAACACCCCCCCATTACGTCATGCTTCAGAAAGGTGAAAAATGGTCCGTTTTCAAATGTTTTATTTTTGAACGCCAGTTCACATTTGTAGGTAGATCATCAGTTTTAGAGCTAAAATTAGCATGTTTAAAGTGATTTTCATGCTTCCAGGGGCCCGGGAAGTGAATTAAATACCATTTGGAGGCATTTAATGTTCAAGCAAAAACAGGTGATTTTTGACAAAAGAGATAACACCCCCCCATTACGTCATGCTTCAGAAAGGTGAAAAATGGTCCGTTTTGAAATGTTTTATTTTTGAACGTCAGTTGACATTTGTAGGTAGATCATCAGTTTTAGAGCTAAAATTAGCATGTTTAAAGTGATTTTCATGCTTCCAGGGGCCCTAAACACAAGATTTGTAGAATGGGTAAAAGTGCATGAAAATGGCCAATTTACTCACTCTGAGGTCTCAAAAAGTGTTTCTTTACCCCGGGAAGTGATTTAAATACCATTTGGAGGCATTTAATGTTCAAGCAAAAACAGGTGATTTTTGACAAAAGAGATAACACCCCCCATTACGTCATGCTTCAGAAAGGTGAAAAATGGTCCATTTTCAAATGCTTTATTTTTGAACGTCAGTTCACATTTATAGGTAGATCATCAGTTTAAGAGCTAAAATTAGCATGTTTAAAGTGATTTTCATGCTTCCAGGGGCCCGGGAAGTGAATTAAATACCATTTGGAGGCATTTAATGTTCAAGCAAAAACAGGTGATTTTTGACAAAAGAGATAACACCCCCCCATTACGTCATGCTTCAGAAAGGTGAAAAAGGGTCCGTTTTCAAATGTTTTATTTTTGAACGCCAGTTCACATTTGTAGGTAGATCATCAGTTTTAGAGCTAAAATTAGCATGTTTAAAGTGATTTTCATGCTTCCAGGGGCCCGGGAAGTGAATTAAATACCATTTGGAGGCATTTAATGTTCAAGCAAAAACAGGGGATTTTTGACAAAAGAGATAACACCCCCCCATTACGTCATGCTTCAGAAAGGTGAAAAATGGTCCGTTTTCAAATGTTTTATTTTTGAACGCCAGTTCACATTTGTTGGTAGATCATCAGTTTTAGAGCTAAAATTAGCATGTTTAAAGTGATTTTCATGCTTCCAGGGGCCCAGTAAGTGAATTAAATACCATTTGGAGGCATTTAATGTTCAGGCAAAAACAGGGGATTTTTGACAAAAGAGATAACACCCCCCCATTACGTCATGCTTCAGAAAGGTGAAAAATGGTCCGTTTTCAAATGTTTTATTTTTGAACGTCAGTTCACATTTATAGGTAGATCATCAGTTTAAGAGCTAAAATTAGCATGTTTAAAGTGATTTTCATGCTTCCAGGGGCCCGGGAAGTGAATTAAATAACATTTGGAGGTATTTAATGTTCAAGCAAAAACAGGTGATTTTTGACAAAAGAGATAACACCCCCCCATTACGTCATGCTTCAGAAAGGTGAAAAATGGTCCGTTTTCAAATGTTTTATTTTTGAACGCCAGTTCACATTTGTAGGTAGATCATCAGTTTTAGAGCTAAAATTAGCATGTTTAAAGTGATTTTCATGCTTCCAGGGGCCCTAAACACAAGATTTGTGGAATGGGTAAAAGTGCATGAAAATGGCCAATTTACTCACTCTGAGGTCTCAAAAAGTGTTTCTTCACCCCGGGAAGTGATTTAAATACCATTTGGAGGCATTTAATGTTCAAGCAAAAACAGGTGATTTTTGACAAAACAGATAACACCCCCCATTACGTCATGCTTCAGAAAGGTGAAAAATGGTCCATTTTCAAATGCTTTATTTTTGAACGTCAGTTCACATTTATAGGTAGATCATCAGTTTAAGAGCTAAAATTAGCATGTTTAAAGTGATTTTCATGCTTCCAGGGGCCCGGGAAGTGAATTAAATACCATTTGGAGGCATTTAATGTTCAAGCAAAAACTGGTGATTTTTGACAAAAGAGATAACACCCCCCATTACGTCATGCTTCAGAAAGGTGAAAAATTGTCCGTTTTGAAATGTTTTATTTTTGAACGTCAGTTGACATTTGTAGGTAGATCATCAGTTCTAGAGCTAAAATTAGCATGTTTAAAGTGATTTTCATGCTTCCAGGGGCCCGGGAAGTGAATTAAATACCATTTGGAGGCATTTAATGTTCAAGCAAAAACAGGTGATTTTTGACAAAAGAGATAACACCCCCCCATTACGTCATGCTTCAGAAAGGTGAAAAATGGTCCGTTTTGAAATGTTTTATTTTTGAACGTCAGTTGACATTTGTAGGTAGATCATCAGTTCTAGAGCTAAAATTAGCATGTTTAAAGTGATTTTCATGCTTCCAGGGGCCCGGGAAGTGAATTAAATACCATTTGGAGGCATTTAATGTTCAAGCAAAAACAGGTGATTTTTGACAAAAGAGATAACACCCCCCCATTACGTCATGCTTCAGAAAGGTGAAAAATGGTCCGTTTTGAAATGTTTTATTTTTGAACGTCAGTTGACATTTGTAGGTAGTTCATCAGTTTTAGAGCTAAAATTAGCATGTTTAAAGTGATTTTCATGCTTCCAGGGGCCCTAAACACAAGATTTGTGGAATGGGTAAAAGTGCATGAAAATGGCCAATTTACTCACTCTGAGGTCTCAAAAAGTGTTTCTTCACCCCGGGAAGTGATTTAAATACCATTTGGAGGCATTTAATGTTCAAGCAAAAACAGGTGATTTTTGACAAAAGAGATAACACCCCCCCATTACGTCATGCTTCAGAAAGGTGAAAAATGGTCCGTTTTCAAATTTTTTTTTTTGAACGCCAGTTCACATTTGTAGGTAGATCATCAGTTTTAGAGCTAAAATTAGCATGTTTAAAGTGATTTTCATGCTTCCAGGGGCCCGGGAAGTGAATTAAATACCATTTGGAGGCATTTAATGTTCAAGCAAAAACAGGGGATTTTTGACAAAAGAGATAACACCCCCCCATTACGTCATGCTTCAGAAAGGTGAAAAATGGTCCGTTTTCAAATGTTTTATTTTTGAACGCCAGTTCACATTTGTTGGTAGATCATCAGTTTTAGAGCTAAAATTAGCATGTTTAAAGTGATTTTCATGCTTCCAGGGGCCCAGTAAGTGAATTAAATACCATTTGGAGGCATTTAATGTTCAGGCAAAAACAGGGGATTTTTGACAAAAGAGATAACACCCCCCCATTACGTCATGCTTCAGAAAGGTGAAAAATGGTCCGTTTTCAAATGTTTTATTTTTGAACGTCAGTTCACATTTATAGGTAGATCATCAGTTTAAGAGCTAAAATTAGCATGTTTAAAGTGATTTTCATGCTTCCAGGGGCCCGGGAAGTGAATTAAATACCATTTGGAGGCATTTAATGTTCAAGCAAAAACAGGTGATTTTTGACAAAAGAGATAACACCCCCCCATTACGTCATGCTTCAGAAAGGTGAAAAATGGTCCGTTTTCAAATGTTTTATTTTTGAACGCCAGTTCACATTTGTAGGTAGATCATCAGTTTTAGAGCTAAAATTAGCATGTTTAAAGTGATTTTCATGCTTCCAGGGGCCCGGGAAGTGAATTAAATACCATTTGGAGGCATTTAATGTTCAAGCAAAAACAGGTGATTTTTGACAAAAGAGATAACACCCCCCCATTACGTCATGCTTCAGAAAGGTAAGAAATGGTCAGTTTTCAAATGTTTTATTTTTGAACGTCAGTTGACATTTGTAGGTAGATCATCAGTTTTAGAGCTAAAATTAGCATGTTTAAAGTGATTTTCATGCTTCCAGGGGCCCTAAACACAAGATTTGTGGAATGGGTAAAAGTGCATGAAAATGGCCAATTTACTCACGCTGAGGTCTCAAAAAGTGTTTCTTCACCCCGGGAAGTGATTTAAATACCATTTGGAGGCATTTAATGTTCAAGCAAAAACAGGTGATTTTTGCCAAAACAGATAACACCCCCCATTACGTCATGCTTCAGAAAGGTGAAAAATGGTCCATTTTCAAATGCTTTATTTTTGAACGTCAGTTCACATTTATAGGTAGATCATCAGTTTAAGAGCTAAAATTAGCATGTTTAAAGTGATTTTCATGCTTCCAGGGGCCCGGGAAGTGAATTAAATACCATTTGGAGGCATTTAATGTTCAAGCAAAAACAGGGGATTTTTGACAAAAGAGATAACACCCCCCATTACGTCATGCTTCAGAAAGGTGAAAAATGGTCCGTTTTCAAATGTTTTATTTTTGAACGCCAGTTCACATTTGTAGGTAGATCATCAGTTTTAGAGCTAAAATTAGCATGTTTAAAGTGATTTTCATGCTTCCAGGGGCCCGGGAAGTGAATTAAATACCATTTGAGGCATTTAATGTTCAAGCAAAAACAGGTGATTTTTGACAAAAGAGATAACACCCCCCCCATTACGTCATGCTTCAGAAAGGTGAAAAATTGTCCGTTTTGAAATGTTTTATTTTTGAACGTCAGTTGACATTTGTAGGTAGATCATCAGTTCTAGAGCTAAAATTAGCATGTTTAAAGTGATTTTCATGCTTCCAGGGGCCCGGGAAGTGTATTAAATACCATTTGGAGGCATTTAATGTTCAAGCAAAAACAGGTGATTTTTGACAAAAGAGATAACACCCCCCCATTACGTCATGCTTCAGAAAGGTGAAAAATGGTCCGTTTTGAAATGTTTTATTTTTGAACGTCAGTTGACATTTGTAGGTAGATCATCAGTTCTAGAGCTAAAATTAGCATGTTTAAAGTGATTTTCATGCTTCCAGGGGCCCGGGAAGTGAATTAAATACCATTTGGAGGCATTTAATGTTCAAGCAAAAACAGGTGATTTTTGACAAAAGAGATAACACCTCCCCATTACGTCATGCTTCAGAAAGGTGAAAAATGGTCCGTTTTCAAATGTTTTATTTTTGAACGCCAGTTCACATTTGTAGGTAGATCATCAGTTTTAGAGCTAAAATTAGCATGTTTAAAGTGATTTTCATGCTTCCAGGGGCCCGGGAAGTGAATTAAATACCATTTGGAGGCATTTAATGTTCAAGCAAAAACAGGGGATTTTTGACAAAAGAGATAACACCCCCCCATTACGTCATGCTTCAGAAAGGTGAAAAATGGTCCGTTTTCAAATGTTTTATTTTTGAAAGCCAGTTCACATTTGTAGGTAGATAATCAGTTTTAGAGCTAAAATTAGCATGTTTAAAGTGATTTTCATGCTTCCAGGGGCCCAGTAAGTGAATTAAATACCATTTGGAGGCATTTAATGTTCAGGCAAAAACAGGGGATTTTTGACAAAAGAGATAACACCCCCCCATTACGTCATGCTTCAGAAAGGTGAAAAATGGTCAGTTTTCAAATGTTTTATTTTTGAACGTCAGTTCACATTTATAGGTAGATCATCAGTTTAAGAGCTAAAATTAGCATGTTTAAAGTGATTTTCATGCTTCCAGGGGCCCGGGAAGTGAATTAAATACCATTTGGAGGCATTTAATGTTCGAGCAAAAACAGGTGATTTTTGACAAAAGAGATAACACCCCCCCATTACGTCATGCTTCAGAAAGGTGAAAAATGGTCCGTTTTCAAATGTTTTATTTTTGAACGCCAGTTCACATTTGTAGGTAGATCATCAGTTTTAGAGCTAAAATTAGCATGTTTAAAGTGATTTTCATGCTTCCAGGGGCCCGGGAAGTGAATTAAATACCATTTGGAGGCATTTAATGTTCAAGCAAAAACAGGTGATTTTTGACAAAAGAGATAACACCCCACCATTACGTCATGCTTCAGAAAGGTGAAAAATGGTCCGTTTTGAAATGTTTTATTTTTGAACGTCAGTTGACATTTGTAGGTAGATCATCAGTTTTAGAGCTAAAATTAGCATGTTTAAAGTGATTTTCATGCTTCCAGGGGCCCTAAACACAAGATTTGTGGAATGGGTAAAAGTGCATGAAAATGGCTAATTTACTCACTCTGAGGTCTCAAAAAGTGTTTCTTCACCCCGGGAAGTGATTTAAATACCATTTGGAGGCATTTAATGTTCAAGCAAAAACAGGTGATTTTTGACAAAAGAGATAACACCCCCCATTACGTCATGCTTCAGAAAGGTGAAAAATGGTCCATTTTCAAATGCTTTATTTTTGAACGCCAGTTCACATTTATAGGTAGATCATCAGTTTAAGAGCTAAAATTAGCATGTTTAAAGTGATTTTCATGCTTCCAGGGGCCCGGGAAGTGAATTAAATACCATTTGGAGGCATTTAATGTTCAAGCAAAAACAGGGGATTTTTGACAAAAGAGATAACACCCCCCCATTATGTCATGCTTCAGAAAGGTGAAAAATGGTCCGTTTTCAAATGTTTTATTTTTGAACGCCAGTTCACATTTGTAGGTAGATCATCAGTTTTAGAGCTAAAATTAGCATGTTTAAAGTGATTTTCATGCTTCCAGGGGCCCGGGAAGTGAATTAAATACCATTTGAGGCATTTAATGTTCAAGCAAAAACAGGTGATTTTTGACAAAAGAGATAACACCCCCCCATTACGTCATGCTTCAGAAAGGTGAAAAATTGTCCGTTTTGAAATGTTTTATTTTTGAACGTCAGTTGACATTTGTAGGTAGATCATCAGTTCTAGAGCTAAAATTAGCATGTTTAAAGTGATTTTCATGCTTCCAGGGGCCCGGGAAGTGTATTAAATACCATTTGGAGGCATTTAATGTTCAAGCAAAAACAGGTGATTTTTGACAAAAGAGATAACACCCCCCCATTACGTCATGCTTCAGAAAGGTGAAAAATGGTCCGTTTTCAAATGTTTTATTTTTGAACGCCAGTTCACATTTGTAGGTAGATCATCAGTTTTAGAGCTAAAATTAGCATGTTTAAAGTGATTTTCATGCTTCCAGGGGCCCGGGAAGTGAATTAAATACCATTTGGAGGCATTTAATGTTCAAGCAAAAACAGGTGATTTTTGACAAAAGAGATAACACCCCCCCATTACGTCATGCTTCAGAAAGGTAAAAAATGGTCAGTTTTCAAATGTTTTATTTTTGAACGTCAGTTGACATTTGTAGGTAGATCATCAGTTTTAGAGCTAAAATTAGCATGTTTAAAGTGATTTTCATGCTTCCAGGGGCCCTAAACACAAGATTTGTGGAATGGGTAAAAGTGCATGAAAATGGCCAATTTACTCACGCTGAGGTCTCAAAAAGTGTTTCTTCACCCCGGGAAGTGATTTAAATACCATTTGGAGGCATTTAATGTTCAAGCAAAAACAGGTGATTTTTGACAAAACAGATAACACCCCCCATTACGTCATGCTTCAGAAAGGTGAAAAATGGTCCATTTTCAAATGCTTTATTTTTGAACGTCAGTTCACATTTATAGGTAGATCATCAGTTTAAGAGCTAAAATTAGCATGTTTAAAGTTATTTTCATGCTTCCAGGGGCCCGGGAAGTGAATTAAATACCATTTGGAGGCATTTAATGTTCAAGCAAAAACAGGGGATTTTTGACAAAAGAGATAACACCCCCCCATTACGTCATGCTTCAGAAAGGTGAAAAATGGTCCGTTTTCAAATGTTTTATTTTTGAACGCCAGTTCACATTTGTAGGTAGATCATCAGTTTTAGAGCTAAAATTAGCATGTTTAAAGTGATTTTCATGCTTCCAGGGGCCCGGGAAGTGAATTAAATACCATTTGAGGCATTTAATGTTCAAGCAAAAACAGGTGATTTTTGACAAAAGAGATAACACCCCCCCATTACGTCATGCTTCAGAAAGGTGAAAAATTGTCCGTTTTGAAATGTTTTATTTTTGAATGTCAGTTGACATTTGTAGGTAGATCATCAGTTCTAGAGCTAAAATTAGCATGTTTAAAGTGATTTTCATGCTTCCAGGGGCCCGGGAAGTGTATTAAATACCATTTGGAGGCATTTAATGTTCAAGCAAAAACAGGTGATTTTTGACAAAAGAGATAACACCCCCCCATTACGTCATGCTTCAGAAAGGTGAAAAATGGTCCGTTTTCAAATGTTTTATTTTTGAACGCCAGTTCACATTTGTAGGTAGATCATCAGTTTTAGAGCTAAAATTAGCATGTTTCAAGTGATTTTCATGCTTCCAGGGGCCCGGGAAGTGAATTAAATACCATTTGGAGGCATTTAATGTTCAAGCAAAAACAGGTGATTTTTGACAAAAGAGATAACACCCCCCCATTACGTCATGCTTCAGAAAGGTGAAAAATGGTCCGTTTTCAAATGTTTTATTTTTGAACGCCAGTTCACATTTGTAGGTAGATCATCAGTTTTAGAGCTAAAATTAGCATGTTTAAAGTGATTTTCATGCTTCCAGGGGCCCGGGAAGTGAATTAAATACCATTTGGAGGCATTTAATGTTCAAGCAAAAACAGGTGATTTTTGACAAAAGAGATAACACCCCCCCATTACGTCATGCTTCAGAAAGGTGAAAAATGGTCCGTTTTGAAATGTTTTATTTTTGAACGTCAGTTGACATTTGTAGGTAGATCATCAGTTCTAGAGCTAAAATTAGCATGCTTAAAGTGATTTTCATGCTTCCAGGGGCCTGGGAAGTGAATTAAATACCATTTGGGGGCATTTAATGTTCAAGCAAAAACAGGTGATTTTTGACAAAAGAGATAACACCCCCCATTACGTTATGCTTCAGAAAGGTAAAAAATGGTCAGTTTTCAAATGTTTTATTTTTGAACGTCAGTTGACATTTGTAGGTAGATCATCAGTTTTAGAGCTAAAATTAGCATGTTTAAAGTGATTTTCATGCTTCCAGGGGCCCTAAACACAAGATTTGTGGAATGGGTAAAAGTGCATGAAAATGGCCAATTTACTCACTCTGAGGTCTCAAAAAGTGTTTCTTCACCCCGGGAAGTGATTTAAATACCATTTGGAGGCATTTAATGTTCAAGCAAAAACAGGTGATTTTTGACAAAACAGATAACACCCCCCATTACGTCATGCTTCAGAAAGGTGAAAAATGGTCCATTTTCAAATGCTTTATTTTTGAACGCCAGTTCACATTTGTAGGTAGATCATCAGTTTTAGAGCTAAAATTAGCATGTTTAAAGTGATTTTCATGCTTCCAGGGGCCCGGGAAGTGATTTAAATACCATTTGGAGGCATTTAATGTTCAAGCAAAAACAGGTGATTTTTGACAAAAGAGATAACACCCCCCCATTACGTCATGCTTCAGAAAGGTGAAAAATGGTCCGTTTTCAAATTTTTATTTTTGAACGCCAGTTCACATTTGTAGGTAGATCATCAGTTTTAGAGCTAAAATTAGCATGTTTAAAGTGATTTTCATGCTTCCAGGGGCCCGGGAAGTGAATTAAATACCATTTGGAGGCATTTAATGTTCAAGCAAAAACAGGGGATTTTTGACAAAAGAGATAACACCCCCCCATTACGTCATGCTTCAGAAAGGTGAAAAATGGTCCGTTTTCAAATGTTTTATTTTTGAACGCCAGTTCACATTTGTTGGTAGATCATCAGTTTTAGAGCTAAAATTAGCATGTTTAAAGTGATTTTCATGCTTCCAGGGGCCCAGTAAGTGAATTAAATACCATTTGGAGGCATTTAATGTTCAGGCAAAAACAGGGGATTTTTGACAAAAGAGATAACACCCCCCCATTACGTCATGCTTCAGAAAGGTGAAAAATGGTCCGTTTTCAAATGTTTTATTTTTGAACGTCAGTTCACATTTATAGGTAGATCATCAGTTTAAGAGCTAAAATTAGCATGTTTAAAGTGATTTTCATGCTTCCAGGGGCCCGGGAAGTGAATTAAATACCATTTGGAGGCATTTAATGTTCAAGCAAAAACAGGTGATTTTTGACAAAAGAGATAACACCCCCCCATTACGTCATGCTTCAGAAAGGTGAAAAATGGTCCGTTTTCAAATGTTTTATTTTTGAACGCCAGTTCACATTTGTAGGTAGATCATCAGTTTTAGAGCTAAAATTAGCATGTTTAAAGTGATTTTCATGCTTCCAGGGGCCCGGGAAGTGAATTAAATACCATTTGGAGGCATTTAATGTTCAAGCAAAAACAGGTGATTTTTGACAAAAGAGATAACACCCCCCCATTACGTCATGCTTCAGAAAGGTAAAAAATGGTCAGTTTTCAAATGTTTTATTTTTGAACGTCAGTTGACATTTGTAGGTAGATCATCAGTTTTAGAGCTAAAATTAGCATGTTTAAAGTGATTTTCATGCTTCCAGGGGCCCTAAACACAAGATTTGTGGAATGGGTAAAAGTGCATGAAAATGGCCAATTTACTCACGCTGAGGTCTCAAAAAGTGTTTCTTCACCCCGGGAAGTGATTCAAATACCATTTGGAGGCATTTAATGTTCAAGCAAAAACAGGTGATTTTTGACAAAACAGATAACACCCCCCATTACGTCATGCTTCAGAAAGGTGAAAAATGGTCCATTTTCAAATGCTTTATTTTTGAACGTCAGTTCACATTTATAGGTAGATCATCAGTTTAAGAGCTAAAATTAGCATGTTTAAAGTGATTTTCATGCTTCCAGGGGCCCGGGAAGTGAATTAAATACCATTTGGAGGCATTTAATGTTCAAGCAAAAACAGGGGATTTTTGACAAAAGAGATAACACCCCCCATTACGTCATGCTTCAGAAAGGTGAAAAATGGTCCGTTTTCAAATGTTTTATTTTTGAACGCCAGTTCACATTTGTAGGTAGATCATCAGTTTTAGAGCTAAAATTAGCATGTTTAAAGTGATTTTCATGCTTCCAGGGGCCCGGGAAGTGAATTAAATACCATTTGAGGCATTTAATGTTCAAGCAAAAACAGGTGATTTTTGACAAAGGAGATAACACCACCCCATTACGTCATGCTTCAGAAAGGTGAAAAATTGTCCGTTTTGAAATGTTTTATTTTTGAACGTCAGTTGACATTTGTAGGTAGATCATCAGTTCTAGAGCTAAAATTAGCATGTTTAAAGTGATTTTCATGCTTCCAGGGGCCCGGGAAGTGTATTAAATACCATTTGGAGGCATTTAATGTTCAAGCAAAAACAGGTGATTTTTGACAAAAGAGATAACACCCCCCCATTACGTCATGCTTCAGAAAGGTGAAAAATGGTCCGTTTTGAAATGTTTTATTTTTGAACGTCAGTTGACATTTGTAGGTAGATCATCAGTTCTAGAGCTAAAATTAGCATGTTTAAAGTGATTTTCATGCTTCCAGGGGCCCGGGAAGTGAATTAAATACCATTTGGAGGCATTTAATGTTCAAGCAAAAACAGGTGATTTTTGACAAAAGAGATAACACCCCCCCATTACGTCATGCTTCAGAAAGGTGAAAAATGGTCCGTTTTCAAATGTTTTATTTTTGAACGCCAGTTCACATTTGTAGGTAGATCATCAGTTTTAGAGCTAAAATTAGCATGTTTAAAGTGATTTTCATGCTTCCAGGGGCCCGGGAAGTGAATTAAATACCATTCGGAGGCATTTAATGTTCAAGCAAAAACAGGTGATTTTTGACAAAAGAGATAACACCCCCCCATTACGTCATGCTTCAGAAAGGTGAAAAATGGTCCGTTTTCAAATGTTTTATTTTTGAACGCCAGTTCACATTTGTAGGTAGATCATCAGTTTTAGAGCTAAAATTAGCATGTTTAAAGTGATTTTCATGCTTCCAGGGGCCCGGGAAGTGAATTAAATACCATTTGGAGGCATTTAATGTTCAAGCAAAAACAGGGGATTTTTGACAAAAGAGATAACACCCCCCCATTACGTCATGCTTCAGAAAGGTGAAAAATGGTCCGTTTTCAAATGTTTTATTTTTGAACGCCAGTTCACATTTGTAGGTAGATAATCAGTTTTAGAGCTAAAATTAGCATGTTTAAAGTGATTTTCATGCTTCCAGGGGCCCAGTAAGTGAATTAAATACCATTTGGAGGCATTTAATGTTCAGGCAAAAACAGGGGATTTTTGACAAAAGAGATAACACCCCCCCATTACGTCATGCTTCAGAAAGGTGAAAAATGGTCCGTTTTCAAATGTTTTATTTTTGAACGTCAGTTCACATTTATAGGTAGATCATCAGTTTAAGAGCTGAAATTAGCATGTTTAAAGTGATTTTCATGCTTCCAGGGGCCCGGGAAGTGAATTAAATACCATTTGGAGGCATTTAATGTTCGAGCAAAAACAGGTGATTTTTGACAAAAGAGATAACACCCCCCCATTACGTCATGCTTCAGAAAGGTGAAAAATGGTCCGTTTTCAAATGTTTTATTTTTGAACGCCAGTTCACATTTGTAGGTAGATCATCAGTTTTAGAGCTAAAATTAGCATGTTTAAAGTGATTTTCATGCTTCCAGGGGCCCGGGAAGTGAATTAAATACCATTTGGAGGCATTTAATGTTCAAGCAAAAACAGGTGATTTTTGACAAAAGAGATAACACCCCACCATTACGTCATGCTTCAGAAAGGTGAAAAATGGTCCGTTTTGAAATGTTTTATTTTTGAACGTCAGTTGACATTTGTAGGTAGATCATCAGTTTTAGAGCTAAAATTAGCATGTTTAAAGTGATTTTCATGCTTCCAGGGGCCCTAAACACAAGATTTGTGGAATGGGTAAAAGTGCATGAAAATGGCTAATTTACTCACTCTGAGGTCTCAAAAAGTGTTTCTTCACCCCGGGAAGTGATTTAAATACCATTTGGAGGCATTTAATGTTCAAGCAAAAACAGGTGATTTTTGACAAAAGAGATAACACCCCCCATTACGTCATGCTTCAGAAAGGTGAAAAATGGTCCATTTTCAAATGCTTTATTTTTGAACGTCAGTTCACATTTATAGGTAGATCATCAGTTTAAGAGCTAAAATTAGCATGTTTAAAGTGATTTTCATGCTTCCAGGGGCCCGGGAAGTGAATTAAATACCATTTGGAGGCATTTAATGTTCAAGCAAAAACAGGGGATTTTTGACAAAAGAGATAACACCCCCCCATTACGTCATGCTTCAGAAAGGTGAAAAATGGTCCGTTTTCAAATGTTTTATTTTTGAACGCCAGTTCACATTTGTAGGTAGATCATCAGTTTTAGAGCTAAAATTAGCATGTTTAAAGTGATTTTCATGCTTCCAGGGGCCCGGGAAGTGAATTAAATACCATTTGAGGCATTTAATGTTCAAGCAAAAACAGGTGATTTTTGACAAAAGAGATAACACCCCCCCATTACGTCATGCTTCAGAAAGGTGAAAAATTGTCCGTTTTGAAATGTTTTATTTTTGAACGTCAGTTGACATTTGTAGGTAGATCATCAGTTCTAGAGCTAAAATTAGCATGTTTAAAGTGATTTTCATGCTTCCAGGGGCCCGGGAAGTGTATTAAATACCATTTGGAGGCATTTAATGTTCAAGCAAAAACAGGTGATTTTTGACAAAAGAGATAACACCCCCCCATTACGTCATGCTTCAGAAAGGTGAAAAATGGTCCATTTTCAAATGTTTTATTTTTGAACGCCAGTTCACATTTGTAGGTAGATCATCAGTTTTAGAGCTAAAATTAGCATGTTTAAAGTGATTTTCATGCTTCCAGGGGCCCGGGAAGTGAATTAAATACCATTTGGAGGCATTTAATGTTCAAGCAAAAACAGGTGATTTTTGACAAAAGAGATAACACCCCCCCATTACGTCATGCTTCAGAAAGGTAAAAAATGGTCAGTTTTCAAATGTTTTATTTTTGAACGTCAGTTGACATTTGTAGGTAGATCATCAGTTTTAGAGCTAAAATTAGCATGTTTAAAGTGATTTTCATGCTTCCAGGGGCCCTAAACACAAGATTTGTGGAATGGGTAAAAGTGCATGAAAATGGCCAATTTACTCACGCTGAGGTCTCAAAAAGTGTTTCTTCACCCCGGGAAGTGATTTAAATACCATTTGGAGGCATTTAATGTTCAAGCAAAAACAGGTGATTTTTGACAAAACAGATAACACCCCCCATTACGTCATGCTTCAGAAAGGTGAAAAATGGTCCATTTTCAAATGCTTTATTTTTGAACGTCAGTTCACATTTATAGGTAGATCATCAGTTTAAGAGCTAAAATTAGCATGTTTAAAGTGATTTTCATGCTTCCAGGGGCCCGGGAAGTGAATTAAATACCATTTGGAGGCATTTAATGTTCAAGCAAAAACAGGGGATTTTTGACAAAAGAGATAACACCCCCCCATTACGTCATGCTTCAGAAAGGTGAAAAATGGTCCGTTTTCAAATGTTTTATTTTTGAACGCCAGTTCACATTTGTAGGTAGATCATCAGTTTTAGAGCTAAAATTAGCATGTTTAAAGTGATTTTCATGCTTCCAGGGGCCCGGGAAGTGAATTAAATACCATTTGAGGCATTTAATGTTCAAGCAAAAACAGGTGATTTTTGACAAAAGAGATAACACCCCCCCATTACGTCATGCTTCAGAAAGGTGAAAAATTGTCCGTTTTGAAATGTTTTATTTTTGAACGTCAGTTGACATTTGTAGGTAGATCATCAGTTCTAGAGCTAAAATTAGCATGTTTAAAGTGATTTTCATGCTTCCAGGGGCCCGGGAAGTGAATTAAATACCATTTGGAGGCATTTAATGTTCAAGCAAAAACAGGTGATTTTTGACAAAAGAGATAACACCCCCCCATTACGTCATGCTTCAGAAAGGTGAAAAATGGTCCGTTTTCAAATGTTTTATTTTTGAACGCCAGTTCACATTTGTAGGTAGATCATCAGTTTTAGAGCTAAAATTAGCATGTTTAAAGTGATTTTCATGCTTCCAGGGGCCCGGGAAGTGAATTAAATACCATTTGGAGGCATTTAATGTTCAAGCAAAAACAGGGGATTTTTGACAAAAGAGATAACACCCCCCCATTACGTCATGCTTCAGAAAGGTGAAAAATGGTCCGTTTTCAAATGTTTTATTTTTGAACGCCAGTTCACATTTGTAGGTAGATAATCAGTTTTAGAGCTAAAATTAGCATGTTTAAAGTGATTTTCATGCTTCCAGGGGCCCAGTAAGTGAATTAAATACCATTTGGAGGCATTTAATGTTCAGGCAAAAACAGGGGATTTTTGACAAAAGAGATAACACCCCCCCATTACGTCATGCTTCAGAAAGGTGAAAAATGGTCCGTTTTCAAATGTTTTATTTTTGAACGTCAGTTCACATTTATAGGTAGATCATCAGTTTAAGAGCTAAAATTAGCATGTTTAAAGTGATTTTCATGCTTCCAGGGGCCCGGGAAGTGAATTAAATACCATTTGGAGGCATTTAATGTTCGAGCAAAAACAGGTGATTTTTGACAAAAGAGATAACACCCCCCCATTACGTCATGCTTCAGAAAGGTGAAAAATGGTCCGTTTTCAAATGTTTTATTTTTGAACGCCAGTTCACATTTGTAGGTAGATCATCAGTTTTAGAGCTAAAATTAGCATGTTTAAAGTGATTTTCATGCTTCCAGGGGCCCGGGAAGTGAATTAAATACCATTTGGAGGCATTTAATGTTCAAGCAAAAACAGGTGATTTTTGACAAAAGAGATAACACCCCCCCATTACGTCATGCTTCAGAAAGGTGAAAAATGGTCCGTTTTGAAATGTTTTATTTTTGAACGTCAGTTGACATTTGTAGGTAGATCATCAGTTTTAGAGCTAAAATTAGCATGTTTAAAGTGATTTTCATGCTTCCAGGGGCCCTAAACACAAGATTTGTAGAATGGGTAAAAGTGCATGAAAATGGCCAATTTACTCACTCTGAGGTCTCAAAAAGTGTTTCTTTACCCCGGGAAGTGATTTAAATACCATTTGGAGGCATTTAATGTTCAAGCAAAAACAGGTGATTTTTGACAAAAGAGATAACACCCCCCATTACGTCATGCTTCAGAAAGGTGAAAAATGGTCCATTTTCAAATGCTTTATTTTTGAACGTCAGTTCACATTTATAGGTAGATCATCAGTTTAAGAGCTAAAATTAGCATGTTTAAAGTGATTTTCATGCTTCCAGGGGCCCGGGAAGTGAATTAAATACCATTTGGAGGCATTTAATGTTCAAGCAAAAACAGGGGATTTTTGACAAAAGAGATAACACCCCCCCATTACGTCATGCTTCAGAAAGGTGAAAAATGGTCCGTTTTCAAATGTTTTATTTTTGAACGCCAGTTCACATTTGTTGGTAGATCATCAGTTTTAGAGCTAAAATTAGCATGTTTAAAGTGATTTTCATGCTTCCAGGGGCCCAGTAAGTGAATTAAATACCATTTGGAGGCATTTAATGTTCAGGCAAAAACAGGGGATTTTTGACAAAAGAGATAACACCCCCCCATTACGTCATGCTTCAGAAAGGTGAAAAATGGTCCGTTTTCAAATGTTTTATTTTTGAACGTCAGTTCACATTTATAGGTAGATCATCAGTTTAAGAGCTAAAATTAGCATGTTTAAAGTGATTTTCATGCTTCCAGGGGCCCGGGAAGTGAATTAAATACCATTTGGAGGTATTTAATGTTCAAGCAAAAACAGGTGATTTTTGACAAAAGAGATAACACCCCCCCATTACGTCATGCTTCAGAAAGGTGAAAAATGGTCCGTTTTCAAATGTTTTATTTTTGAACGCCAGTTCACATTTGTAGGTAGATCATCAGTTTTAGAACTAAAATTAGCATGTTTAAAGTGATTTTCATGCTTCCAGGGGCCCGGGAAGTGAATTAAATACCATTTGGAGGCATTTAATGTTCAAGCAAAAACAGGTGATTTTTGACAAAAGAGATAACACCCCCCCATTACGTCATGCTTCAGAAAGGTGAAAAATTGTCCGTTTTGAAATGTTTTATTTTTGAACGTCAGTTGACATTTGTAGGTAGATCATCAGTTCTAGAGCTAAAATTAGCATGTTTAAAGTGATTTTCATGCTTCCAGGGGCCCGGGAAGTGAATTAAATACCATTTGGAGGCATTTAATGTTCAAGCAAAAACAGGTGATTTTTGACAAAAGAGATAACACCCCCCCATTACGTCATGCTTCAGAAAGGTGAAAAATGGTCCGTTTTGAAATGTTTTATTTTTGAACGTCAGTTGACATTTGTAGGTAGATCATCAGTTCTAGAGCTAAAATTAGCATGTTTAAAGTGATTTTCATGCTTCCAGGGGCCCGGGAAGTGAATTAAATACCATTTGGAGGCATTTAATGTTCAAGCAAAAACAGGTGATTTTTGACAAAAGAGATAACACCCCCCCATTACGTCATGCTTCAGAAAGGTGAAAAATGGTCCGTTTTGAAATGTTTTATTTTTGAACGTCAGTTGACATTTGTAGGTAGTTCATCAGTTTTAGAGCTAAAATTAGCATGTTTAAAGTGATTTTCATGCTTCCAGGGGCCCTAAACACAAGATTTGTGGAATGGGTAAAAGTGCATGAAAATGGCCAATTTACTCACTCTGAGGTCTCAAAAAGTGTTTCTTCACCCCGGGAAGTGATTTAAATACCATTTGGAGGCATTTAATGTTCAAGCAAAAACAGGTGATTTTTGACAAAAGAGATAACACCCCCCCATTACGTCATGCTTCAGAAAGGTGAAAAATGGTCCGTTTTCAAATTTTTATTTTTGAACGCCAGTTGCCATTTGTAGGTAGATCATCAGTTTTAGAGCTAAAATTAGCATGTTTAAAGTGATTTTCATGCTTCCAGGGGCCCGGGAAGTGAATTAAATACCATTTGGAGGCATTTAATGTTCAAGCAAAAACAGGGGATTTTTGACAAAAGAGATAACACCCCCCCATTACGTCATGCTTCAGAAAGGTGAAAAATGGTCCGTTTTCAAATGTTTTATTTTTGAACGCCAGTTCACATTTGTTGGTAGATCATCAGTTTTAGAGCTAAAATTAGCATGTTTAAAGTGATTTTCATGCTTCCAGGGGCCCAGTAAGTGAATTAAATACCATTTGGAGGCATTTAATGTTCAGGCAAAAACAGGGGATTTTTGACAAAAGAGATAACACCCCCCCATTACGTCATGCTTCAGAAAGGTGAAAAATGGTCCGTTTTCAAATGTTTTATTTTTGAACGTCAGTTCACATTTATAGGTAGATCATCAGTTTAAGAGCTAAAATTAGCATGTTTAAAGGGATTTTCATGCTTCCAGGGGCCCGGGAAGTGAATTAAATACCATTTGGAGGCATTTAATGTTCAAGCAAAAACAGGTGATTTTTGACAAAAGAGATAACACCCCCCCATTACGTCATGCTTCAGAAAGGTGAAAAATGGTCCGTTTTCAAATGTTTTATTTTTGAACGCCAGTTCACATTTGTAGGTAGATCATCAGTTTTAGAGCTAAAATTAGCATGTTTAAAGTGATTTTCATGCTTCCAGGGGCCCGGGAAGTGAATTAAATACCATTTGGAGGCATTTAATGTTCAAGCAAAAACAGGTGATTTTTGACAAAAGAGATAACACCCCCCCATTACGTCATGCTTCAGAAAGGTAAAAAATGGTCAGTTTTCAAATGTTTTATTTTTGAACGTCAGTTGACATTTGTAGGTAGATCATCAGTTTTAGAGCTAAAATTAGCATGTTTAAAGTGATTTTCATGCTTCCAGGGGCCCTAAACACAAGATTTGTGGAATGGGTAAAAGTGCATGAAAATGGCCAATTTACTCACGCTGAGGTCTCAAAAAGTGTTTCTTCACCCCGGGAAGTGATTTAAATACCATTTGGAGGCATTTAATGTTCAAGCAAAAACAGGTGATTTTTGACAAAACAGATAACACCCCCCATTACGTCATGCTTCAGAAAGGTGAAAAATGGTCCATTTTCAAATGCTTTATTTTTGAACGTCAGTTCACATTTATAGGTAGATCATCAGTTTAAGAGCTAAAATTAGCATGTTTAAAGTGATTTTCATGCTTCCAGGGGCCCGGGAAGTGAATTAAATACCATTTGGAGGCATTTAATGTTCAAGCAAAAACAGGGGATTTTTGACAAAAGAGATAACACCCCCCATTACGTCATGCTTCAGAAAGGTGAAAAATGGTCCGTTTTCAAATGTTTTATTTTTGAACGCCAGTTCACATTTGTAGGTAGATCATCAGTTTTAGAGCTAAAATTAGCATGTTTAAAGTGATTTTCATGCTTCCAGGGGTCCGGGAAGTGAATTAAATACCATTTGAGGCATTTAATGTTCAAGCAAAAACAGGTGATTTTTGACAAAAGAGATAACACCCCCCCATTACGTCATGCTTCAGAAAGGTGAAAAATTGTCCGTTTTGAAATGTTTTATTTTTGAACGTCAGTTGACATTTGTAGGTAGATCATCAGTTCTAGAGCTAAAATTAGCATGTTTAAAGTGATTTTCATGCTTCCAGGGGCCCGGGAAGTGTATTAAATACCATTTGGAGGCATTTAATGTTCAAGCAAAAACAGGTGATTTTTGACAAAAGAGATAACACCCCCCCATTACGTCATGCTTCAGAAAGGTGAAAAATGGTCCGTTTTGAAATGTTTTATTTTTGAACGTCAGTTGACATTTGTAGGTAGATCATCAGTTCTAGAGCTAAAATTAGCATGTTTAAAGTGATTTTCATGCTTCCAGGGGCCCGGGAAGTGAATTAAATACCATTTGGAGGCATTTAATGTTCAAGCAAAAACAGGTGATTTTTGACAAAAGAGATAACACCCCCCCATTACGTCATGCTTCAGAAAGGTGAAAAATGGTCCGTTTTCAAATGTTTTATTTTTGAACGCCAGTTCACATTTGTAGGTAGATCATCAGTTTTAGAGCTAAAATTAGCATGTTTAAAGTGATTTTCATGCTTCCAGGGGCCCGGGAAGTGAATTAAATACCATTCGGAGGCATTTAATGTTCAAGCAAAAACAGGTGATTTTTGACAAAAGAGATAACACCCCCCCATTACGTCATGCTTCAGAAAGGTGAAAAATGGTCCGTTTTCAAATGTTTTATTTTTGAACGCCAGTTCACATTTGTAGGTAGATCATCAGTTTTAGAGCTAAAATTAGCATGTTTAAAGTGATTTTCATGCTTCCAGGGGCCCGGGAAGTGAATTAAATACCATTTGGAGGCATTTAATGTTCAAGCAAAAACAGGGGATTTTTGACAAAAGAGATAACACCCCCCCATTACGTCATGCTTCAGAAAGGTGAAAAATGGTCCGTTTTCAAATGTTTTATTTTTGAAAGCCAGTTCACATTTGTAGGTAGATAATCAGTTTTAGAGCTAAAATTAGCATGTTTAAAGTGATTTTCATGCTTCCAGGGGCCCAGTAAGTGAATTAAATACCATTTGGAGGCATTTAATGTTCAGGCAAAAACAGGGGATTTTTGACAAAAGAGATAACACCCCCCCATTACGTCATGCTTCAGAAAGGTGAAAAATGGTCAGTTTTCAAATGTTTTATTTTTGAACGTCAGTTCACATTTATAGGTAGATCATCAGTTTAAGAGCTAAAATTAGCATGTTTAAAGTGATTTTCATGCTTCCAGGGGCCCGGGAAGTGAATTAAATACCATTTGGAGGCATTTAATGTTCGAGCAAAAACAGGTGATTTTTGACAAAAGAGATAACACCCCCCCATTACGTCATGCTTCAGAAAGGTGAAAAATGGTCCGTTTTCAAATGTTTTATTTTTGAACGCCAGTTCACATTTGTAGGTAGATCATCAGTTTTAGAGCTAAAATTAGCATGTTTAAAGTGATTTTCATGCTTCCAGGGGCCCGGGAAGTGAATTAAATACCATTTGGAGGCATTTAATGTTCAAGCAAAAAGAGGTGATTTTTGACAAAAGAGATAACACCCCACCATTACGTCATGCTTCAGAAAGGTGAAAAATGGTCCGTTTTGAAATGTTTTATTTTTGAACGTCAGTTGACATTTGTAGGTAGATCATCAGTTTTAGAGCTAAAATTAGCATGTTTAAAGTGATTTTCATGCTTCCAGGGGCCCTAAACACAAGATTTGTGGAATGGGTAAAAGTGCATGAAAATGGCTAATTTACTCACTCTGAGGTCTCAAAAAGTGTTTCTTCACCCCGGGAAGTGATTTAAATACCATTTGGAGGCATTTAATGTTCAAGCAAAAACAGGTGATTTTTGACAAAAGAGATAACACCCCCCATTACGTCATGCTTCAGAAAGGTGAAAAATGGTCCATTTTCAAATGCTTTATTTTTGAACGTCAGTTCACATTTATAGGTAGATCATCAGTTTAAGAGCTAAAATTAGCATGTTTAAAGTGATTTTCATGCTTCCAGGGCCCCGGGAAGTGAATTAAATACCATTTGGAGGCATTTAATGTTCAAGCAAAAACAGGGGATTTTTGACAAAAGAGATAACACCCCCCATTACGTCATGCTTCAGAAAGGTGAAAAATGGTCCGTTTTCAAATGTTTTATTTTTGAACGCCAGTTCACATTTGTAGGTAGATCATCAGTTTTAGAGCTAAAATTAGCATGTTTAAAGTGATTTTCATGCTTCCAGGGGCCCGGGAAGTGAATTAAATACCATTTGAGGCATTTAATGTTCAAGCAAAAACAGGTGATTTTTGACAAAAGAGATAACACCCCCCCATTACGTCATGCTTCAGAAAGGTGAAAAATTGTCCGTTTTGAAATGTTTTATTTTTGAACGTCAGTTGACATTTGTAGGTAGATCATCAGTTCTAGAGCTAAAATTAGCATGTTTAAAGTGATTTTCATGCTTCCAGGGGCCCAGGAAGTGTATTAAATACCATTTGGAGGCATTTAATGTTCAAGCAAAAACAGGTGATTTTTGACAAAAGAGATAACACCCCCCCATTACGTCATGCTTCAGAAAGGTGAAAAATGGTCCGTTTTCAAATGTTTTATTTTTGAACGCCAGTTCACATTTGTAGGTAGATCATCAGTTTTAGAGCTAAAATTAGCATGTTTAAAGTGATTTTCATGCTTCCAGGGGCCCGGGAAGTGAATTAAATACCATTTGGAGGCATTTAATGTTCAAGCAAAAACAGGTGATTTTTGACAAAAGAGATAACACCCCCCCATTACGTCATGCTTCAGAAAGGTAAAAAATGGTCAGTTTTCAAATGTTTTATTTTTGAACGTCAGTTGACATTTGTAGGTAGATCATCAGTTTTAGAGCTAAAATTAGCATGTTTAAAGTGATTTTCATGCTTCCAGGGGCCCTAAACACAAGATTTGTGGAATGGGTAAAAGTGCATGAAAATGGCCAATTTACTCACGCTGAGGTCTCAAAAAGTGTTTCTTCACCCCGGGAAGTGATTTAAATACCATTTGGAGGCATTTAATGTTCAAGCAAAAACAGGTGATTTTTGACAAAACAGATAACACCCCCCATTACGTCATGCTTCAGAAAGGTGAAAAATGGTCCATTTTCAAATGCTTTATTTTTGAACGTCAGTTCACATTTATAGGTAGATCATCAGTTTAAGAGCTAAAATTAGCATGTTTAAAGTGATTTTCATGCTTCCAGGGGCCCGGGAAGTGAATTAAATACCATTTGGAGGCATTTAATGTTCAAGCAAAAACAGGGGATTTTTGACAAAAGAGATAACACCCCCCCATTACGTCATGCTTCAGAAAGGTGAAAAATGGTCCGTTTTCAAATGTTTTATTTTTGAACGCCAGTTCACATTTGTAGGTAGATCATCAGTTTTAGAGCTAAAATTAGCATGTTTAAAGTGATTTTCATGCTTCCAGGGGCCCGGGAAGTGAATTAAATACCATTTGAGGCATTTAATGTTCAAGCAAAAACAGGTGATTTTTGACAAAAGAGATAACACCCCCCCATTACGTCATGCTTCAGAAAGGTGAAAAATTGTCCGTTTTGAAATGTTTTATTTTTGAACGTCAGTTGACATTTGTAGGTAGATCATCAGTTCTAGAGCTAAAATTAGCATGTTTAAAGTGATTTTCATGCTTCCAGGGGCCCGGGAAGTGTATTAAATACCATTTGGAGGCATTTAATGTTCAAGCAAAAACAGGTGATTTTTGACAAAAGAGATAACACCCCCCCATTACGTCATGCTTCAGAAAGGTGAAAAATGGTCCGTTTTCAAATGTTTTATTTTTGAACGCCAGTTCACATTTGTAGGTAGATCATCAGTTTTAGAGCTAAAATTAGCATGTTTCAAGTGATTTTCATGCTTCCAGGGGCCCGGGAAGTGAATTAAATACCATTTGGAGGCATTTAATGTTCAAGCAAAAACAGGTGATTTTTGACAAAAGAGATAACACCCCCCCATTACGTCATGCTTCAGAAAGGTGAAAAATGGTCCGTTTTCAAATGTTTTATTTTTGAAGGCCAGTTCACATTTGTAGGTAGATCATCAGTTTTAGAGCTAAAATTAGCATGTTTAAAGTGATTTTCATGCTTCCAGGGGCCCGGGAAGTGAATTAAATACCATTTGGAGGCATTTAATGTTCAAGCAAAAACAGGTGATTTTTGACAAAAGAGATAACACCCCCCCATTACGTCATGCTTCAGAAAGGTGAAAAATGGTCCGTTTTGAAATGTTTTATTTTTGAACGTCAGTTGACATTTGTAGGTAGATCATCAGTTCTAGAGCTAAAATTAGCATGCTTAAAGTGATTTTCATGCTTCCAGGGGCCTGGGAAGTGAATTAAATACCATTTGGGGGCATTTAATGTTCAAGCAAAAACAGGTGATTTTTGACAAAAGAGATAACACCCCCCATTACGTTATGCTTCAGAAAGGTAAAAAATGGTCAGTTTTCAAATGTTTTATTTTTGAACGTCAGTTGACATTTGTAGGTAGATCATCAGTTTTAGAGCTAAAATTAGCATGTTTAAAGTGATTTTCATGCTTCCAGGGGCCCTAAACACAAGATTTGTGGAATGGGTAAAAGTGCATGAAAATGGCCAATTTACTCACTCTGAGGTCTCAAAAAGTGTTTCTTCACCCCGGGAAGTGATTTAAATACCATTTGGAGGCATTTAATGTTCAAGCAAAAACAGGTGATTTTTGACAAAACAGATAACACCCCCCATTACGTCATGCTTCAGAAAGGTGAAAAATGGTCCATTTTCAAATGCTTTATTTTTGAACGCCAGTTCACATTTGTAGGTAGATCATCAGTTTTAGAGCTAAAATTAGCATGTTTAAAGTGATTTTCATGCTTCCAGGGGCCCGGGAAGTGATTTAAATACCATTTGGAGGCATTTAATGTTCAACCAAAAACAGGTGATTTTTGACAAAAGAGATAACACCCCCCCATTACGTCATGCTTCAGAAAGGTGAAAAATGGTCCGTTTTCAAATTTTTATTTTTGAACGCCAGTTCACATTTGTAGGTAGATCATCAGTTTTAGAGCTAAAATTAGCATGTTTAAAGTGATTTTCATGCTTCCAGGGGCCCGGGAAGTGAATTAAATACCATTTGGAGGCATTTAATGTTCAAGCAAAAACAGGGGATTTTTGACAAAAGAGATAACACCCCCCCATTACGTCATGCTTCAGAAAGGTGAAAAATGGTCCGTTTTCAAATGTTTTATTTTTGAACGCCAGTTCACATTTGTAGGTAGATCATCAGTTTTAGAGCTAAAATTAGCATGTTTAAAGTGATTTTCATGCTTCCAGGGGCCCGGGAAGTGAATTAAATACCATTTGGAGGCATTTAATGTTCAAGCAAAAACAGGGGATTTTTGACAAAAGAGATAACACCCCCCCATTACGTCATGCTTCAGAAAGGTGAAAAATGGTCCGTTTTCAAATGTTTTATTTTTGAAAGCCAGTTCACATTTGTAGGTAGATAATCAGTTTTAGAGCTAAAATTAGCATGTTTAAAGTGATTTTCATGCTTCCAGGGGCCCAGTAAGTGAATTAAATACCATTTGGAGGCATTTAATGTTCAGGCAAAAACAGGGGATTTTTGACAAAAGAGATAACACCCCCCCATTACGTCATGCTTCAGAAAGGTGAAAAATGGTCAGTTTTCAAATGTTTTATTTTTGAACGTCAGTTCACATTTATAGGTAGATCATCAGTTTAAGAGCTAAAATTAGCATGTTTAAAGTGATTTTCATGCTTCCAGGGGCCCGGGAAGTGAATTAAATACCATTTGGAGGCATTTAATGTTCGAGCAAAAACAGGTGATTTTTGACAAAAGAGATAACACCCCCCCATTACGTCATGCTTCAGAAAGGTGAAAAATGGTCCGTTTTCAAATGTTTTATTTTTGAACGCCAGTTCACATTTGTAGGTAGATCATCAGTTTTAGAGCTAAAATTAGCATGTTTAAAGTGATTTTCATGCTTCCAGGGGCCCGGGAAGTGAATTAAATACCATTTGGAGGCATTTAATGTTCAAGCAAAAAGAGGTGATTTTTGACAAAAGAGATAACACCCCACCATTACGTCATGCTTCAGAAAGGTGAAAAATGGTCCGTTTTGAAATGTTTTATTTTTGAACGTCAGTTGACATTTGTAGGTAGATCATCAGTTTTAGAGCTAAAATTAGCATGTTTAAAGTGATTTTCATGCTTCCAGGGGCCCTAAACACAAGATTTGTGGAATGGGTAAAAGTGCATGAAAATGGCTAATTTACTCACTCTGAGGTCTCAAAAAGTGTTTCTTCACCCCGGGAAGTGATTTAAATACCATTTGGAGGCATTTAATGTTCAAGCAAAAACAGGTGATTTTTGACAAAAGAGATAACACCCCCCATTACGTCATGCTTCAGAAAGGTGAAAAATGGTCCATTTTCAAATGCTTTATTTTTGAACGTCAGTTCACATTTATAGGTAGATCATCAGTTTAAGAGCTAAAATTAGCATGTTTAAAGTGATTTTCATGCTTCCAGGGCCCCGGGAAGTGAATTAAATACCATTTGGAGGCATTTAATGTTCAAGCAAAAACAGGGGATTTTTGACAAAAGAGATAACACCCCCCATTACGTCATGCTTCAGAAAGGTGAAAAATGGTCCGTTTTCAAATGTTTTATTTTTGAACGCCAGTTCACATTTGTAGGTAGATCATCAGTTTTAGAGCTAAAATTAGCATGTTTAAAGTGATTTTCATGCTTCCAGGGGCCCGGGAAGTGAATTAAATACCATTTGAGGCATTTAATGTTCAAGCAAAAACAGGTGATTTTTGACAAAAGAGATAACACCCCCCCATTACGTCATGCTTCAGAAAGGTGAAAAATTGTCCGTTTTGAAATGTTTTATTTTTGAACGTCAGTTGACATTTGTAGGTAGATCATCAGTTCTAGAGCTAAAATTAGCATGTTTAAAGTGATTTTCATGCTTCCAGGGGCCCAGGAAGTGTATTAAATACCATTTGGAGGCATTTAATGTTCAAGCAAAAACAGGTGATTTTTGACAAAAGAGATAACACCCCCCCATTACGTCATGCTTCAGAAAGGTGAAAAATGGTCCGTTTTCAAATGTTTTATTTTTGAACGCCAGTTCACATTTGTAGGTAGATCATCAGTTTTAGAGCTAAAATTAGCATGTTTAAAGTGATTTTCATGCTTCCAGGGGCCCGGGAAGTGAATTAAATACCATTTGGAGGCATTTAATGTTCAAGCAAAAACAGGTGATTTTTGACAAAAGAGATAACACCCCCCCATTACGTCATGCTTCAGAAAGGTAAAAAATGGTCAGTTTTCAAATGTTTTATTTTTGAACGTCAGTTGACATTTGTAGGTAGATCATCAGTTTTAGAGCTAAAATTAGCATGTTTAAAGTGATTTTCATGCTTCCAGGGGCCCTAAACACAAGATTTGTGGAATGGGTAAAAGTGCATGAAAATGGCCAATTTACTCACGCTGAGGTCTCAAAAAGTGTTTCTTCACCCCGGGAAGTGATTTAAATACCATTTGGAGGCATTTAATGTTCAAGCAAAAACAGGTGATTTTTGACAAAACAGATAACACCCCCCATTACGTCATGCTTCAGAAAGGTGAAAAATGGTCCATTTTCAAATGCTTTATTTTTGAACGTCAGTTCACATTTATAGGTAGATCATCAGTTTAAGAGCTAAAATTAGCATGTTTAAAGTGATTTTCATGCTTCCAGGGGCCCGGGAAGTGAATTAAATACCATTTGGAGGCATTTAATGTTCAAGCAAAAACAGGGGATTTTTGACAAAAGAGATAACACCCCCCCATTACGTCATGCTTCAGAAAGGTGAAAAATGGTCCGTTTTCAAATGTTTTATTTTTGAACGCCAGTTCACATTTGTAGGTAGATCATCAGTTTTAGAGCTAAAATTAGCATGTTTAAAGTGATTTTCATGCTTCCAGGGGCCCGGGAAGTGAATTAAATACCATTTGAGGCATTTAATGTTCAAGCAAAAACAGGTGATTTTTGACAAAAGAGATAACACCCCCCCATTACGTCATGCTTCAGAAAGGTGAAAAATTGTCCGTTTTGAAATGTTTTATTTTTGAACGTCAGTTGACATTTGTAGGTAGATCATCAGTTCTAGAGCTAAAATTAGCATGTTTAAAGTGATTTTCATGCTTCCAGGGGCCCGGGAAGTGTATTAAATACCATTTGGAGGCATTTAATGTTCAAGCAAAAACAGGTGATTTTTGACAAAAGAGATAACACCCCCCCATTACGTCATGCTTCAGAAAGGTGAAAAATGGTCCGTTTTCAAATGTTTTATTTTTGAACGCCAGTTCACATTTGTAGGTAGATCATCAGTTTTAGAGCTAAAATTAGCATGTTTCAAGTGATTTTCATGCTTCCAGGGGCCCGGGAAGTGAATTAAATACCATTTGGAGGCATTTAATGTTCAAGCAAAAACAGGTGATTTTTGACAAAAGAGATAACACCCCCCCATTACGTCATGCTTCAGAAAGGTGAAAAATGGTCCGTTTTCAAATGTTTTATTTTTGAAGGCCAGTTCACATTTGTAGGTAGATCATCAGTTTTAGAGCTAAAATTAGCATGTTTAAAGTGATTTTCATGCTTCCAGGGGCCCGGGAAGTGAATTAAATACCATTTGGAGGCATTTAATGTTCAAGCAAAAACAGGTGATTTTTGACAAAAGAGATAACACCCCCCCATTACGTCATGCTTCAGAAAGGTGAAAAATGGTCCGTTTTGAAATGTTTTATTTTTGAACGTCAGTTGACATTTGTAGGTAGATCATCAGTTCTAGAGCTAAAATTAGCATGCTTAAAGTGATTTTCATGCTTCCAGGGGCCTGGGAAGTGAATTAAATACCATTTGGGGGCATTTAATGTTCAAGCAAAAACAGGTGATTTTTGACAAAAGAGATAACACCCCCCATTACGTTATGCTTCAGAAAGGTAAAAAATGGTCAGTTTTCAAATGTTTTATTTTTGAACGTCAGTTGACATTTGTAGGTAGATCATCAGTTTTAGAGCTAAAATTAGCATGTTTAAAGTGATTTTCATGCTTCCAGGGGCCCTAAACACAAGATTTGTGGAATGGGTAAAAGTGCATGAAAATGGCCAATTTACTCACTCTGAGGTCTCAAAAAGTGTTTCTTCACCCCGGGAAGTGATTTAAATACCATTTGGAGGCATTTAATGTTCAAGCAAAAACAGGTGATTTTTGACAAAACAGATAACACCCCCCATTACGTCATGCTTCAGAAAGGTGAAAAATGGTCCATTTTCAAATGCTTTATTTTTGAACGCCAGTTCACATTTGTAGGTAGATCATCAGTTTTAGAGCTAAAATTAGCATGTTTAAAGTGATTTTCATGCTTCCAGGGGCCCGGGAAGTGATTTAAATACCATTTGGAGGCATTTAATGTTCAACCAAAAACAGGTGATTTTTGACAAAAGAGATAACACCCCCCCATTACGTCATGCTTCAGAAAGGTGAAAAATGGTCCGTTTTCAAATTTTTATTTTTGAACGCCAGTTCACATTTGTAGGTAGATCATCAGTTTTAGAGCTAAAATTAGCATGTTTAAAGTGATTTTCATGCTTCCAGGGGCCCGGGAAGTGAATTAAATACCATTTGGAGGCATTTAATGTTCAAGCAAAAACAGGGGATTTTTGACAAAAGAGATAACACCCCCCCATTACGTCATGCTTCAGAAAGGTGAAAAATGGTCCGTTTTCAAATGTTTTATTTTTGAACGCCAGTTCACATTTGTTGGTAGATCATCAGTTTTAGAGCTAAAATTAGCATGTTTAAAGTGATTTTCATGCTTCCAGGGGCCCAGTAAGTGAATTAAATACCATTTGGAGGCATTTAATGTTCAGGCAAAAACAGGGGATTTTTGACAAAAGAGATAACACCCCCCCATTACGTCATGCTTCAGAAAGGTGAAAAATGGTCCGTTTTCAAATGTTTTATTTTTGAACGTCAGTTCACATTTATAGGTAGATCATCAGTTTAAGAGCTAAAATTAGCATGTTTAAAGTGATTTTCATGCTTCCAGGGGCCCGGGAAGTGAATTAAATACCATTTGGAGGCATTTAATGTTCAAGCAAAAACAGGTGATTTTTGACAAAAGAGATAACACCCCCCCATTACGTCATGCTTCAGAAAGGTGAAAAATGGTCCGTTTTCAAATGTTTTATTTTTGAACGCCAGTTCACATTTGTAGGTAGATCATCAGTTTTAGAGCTAAAATTAGCATGTTTAAAGTGATTTTCATGCTTCCAGGGGCCCGGGAAGTGAATTAAATACCATTTGGAGGCATTTAATGTTCAAGCAAAAACAGGTGATTTTTGACAAAAGAGATAACACCCCCCCATTACGTCATGCTTCAGAAAGGTAAAAAATGGTCAGTTTTCAAATGTTTTATTTTTGAACGTCAGTTGACATTTGTAGGTAGATCATCAGTTTTAGAGCTAAAATTAGCATGTTTAAAGTGATTTTCATGCTTCCAGGGGCCCTAAACACAAGATTTGTGGAATGGGTAAAAGTGCATGAAAATGGCCAATTTACTCACGCTGAGGTCTCAAAAAGTGTTTCTTCACCCCGGGAAGTGATTTAAATACCATTTGGAGGCATTTAATGTTCAAGCAAAAACAGGTGATTTTTGACAAAACAGATAACACCCCCCATTACGTCATGCTTCAGAAAGGTGAAAAATGGTCCATTTTCAAATGCTTTATTTTTGAACGTCAGTTCACATTTATAGGTAGATCATCAGTTTAAGAGCTAAAATTAGCATGTTTAAAGTGATTTTCATGCTTCCAGGGGCCCGGGAAGTGAATTAAATACCATTTGGAGGCATTTAATGTTCAAGCAAAAACAGGGGATTTTTGACAAAAGAGATAACACCCCCCATTACGTCATGCTTCAGAAAGGTGAAAAATGGTCCGTTTTCAAATGTTTTATTTTTGAACGCCAGTTCACATTTGTAGGTAGATCATCAGTTTTAGAGCTAAAATTAGCATGTTTAAAGTGATTTTCATGCTTCCAGGGGTCCGGGAAGTGAATTAAATACCATTTGAGGCATTTAATGTTCAAGCAAAAACAGGTGATTTTTGACAAAAGAGATAACACCCCCCCATTACGTCATGCTTCAGAAAGGTGAAAAATTGTCCGTTTTGAAATGTTTTATTTTTGAACGTCAGTTGACATTTGTAGGTAGATCATCAGTTCTAGAGCTAAAATTAGCATGTTTAAAGTGATTTTCATGCTTCCAGGGGCCCGGGAAGTGTATTAAATACCATTTGGAGGCGTTTAATGTTCAAGCAAAAACAGGTGATTTTTGACAAAAGAGATAACACCCCCCCATTACGTCATGCTTCAGAAAGGTGAAAAATGGTCCGTTTTGAAATGTTTTATTTTTGAACGTCAGTTGACATTTGTAGGTAGATCATCAGTTCTAGAGCTAAAATTAGCATGTTTAAAGTGATTTTCATGCTTCCAGGGGCCCGGGAAGTGAATTAAATACCATTTGGAGGCATTTAATGTTCAAGCAAAAACAGGTGATTTTTGACAAAAGAGATAACACCCCCCCATTACGTCATGCTTCAGAAAGGTGAAAAATGGTCCGTTTTCAAATGTTTTATTTTTGAACGCCAGTTCACATTTGTAGGTAGATCATCAGTTTTAGAGCTAAAATTAGCATGTTTAAAGTGATTTTCATGCTTCCAGGGGCCCGGGAAGTGAATTAAATACCATTCGGAGGCATTTAATGTTCAAGCAAAAACAGGTGATTTTTGACAAAAGAGATAACACCCCCCCATTACGTCATGCTTCAGAAAGGTGAAAAATGGTCCGTTTTCAAATGTTTTATTTTTGAACGCCAGTTCACATTTGTAGGTAGATCATCAGTTTTAGAGCTAAAATTAGCATGTTTAAAGTGATTTTCATGCTTCCAGGGGCCCGGGAAGTGAATTAAATACCATTTGGAGGCATTTAATGTTCAAGCAAAAACAGGGGATTTTTGACAAAAGAGATAACACCCCCCCATTACGTCATGCTTCAGAAAGGTGAAAAATGGTCCGTTTTCAAATGTTTTATTTTTGAAAGCCAGTTCACATTTGTAGGTAGATAATCAGTTTTAGAGCTAAAATTAGCATGTTTAAAGTGATTTTCATGCTTCCAGGGGCCCAGTAAGTGAATTAAATACCATTTGGAGGCATTTAATGTTCAGGCAAAAACAGGGGATTTTTGACAAAAGAGATAACACCCCCCCATTACGTCATGCTTCAGAAAGGTGAAAAATGGTCAGTTTTCAAATGTTTTATTTTTGAACGTCAGTTCACATTTATAGGTAGATCATCAGTTTAAGAGCTAAAATTAGCATGTTTAAAGTGATTTTCATGCTTCCAGGGGCCCGGGAAGTGAATTAAATACCATTTGGAGGCATTTAATGTTCGAGCAAAAACAGGTGATTTTTGACAAAAGAGATAACACCCCCCCATTACGTCATGCTTCAGAAAGGTGAAAAATGGTCCGTTTTCAAATGTTTTATTTTTGAACGCCAGTTCACATTTGTAGGTAGATCATCAGTTTTAGAGCTAAAATTAGCATGTTTAAAGTGATTTTCATGCTTCCAGGGGCCCGGGAAGTGAATTAAATACCATTTGGAGGCATTTAATGTTCAAGCAAAAAGAGGTGATTTTTGACAAAAGAGATAACACCCCACCATTACGTCATGCTTCAGAAAGGTGAAAAATGGTCCGTTTTGAAATGTTTTATTTTTGAACGTCAGTTGACATTTGTAGGTAGATCATCAGTTTTAGAGCTAAAATTAGCATGTTTAAAGTGATTTTCATGCTTCCAGGGGCCCTAAACACAAGATTTGTGGAATGGGTAAAAGTGCATGAAAATGGCTAATTTACTCACTCTGAGGTCTCAAAAAGTGTTTCTTCACCCCGGGAAGTGATTTAAATACCATTTGGAGGCATTTAATGTTCAAGCAAAAACAGGTGATTTTTGACAAAAGAGATAACACCCCCCATTACGTCATGCTTCAGAAAGGTGAAAAATGGTCCATTTTCAAATGCTTTATTTTTGAACGTCAGTTCACATTTATAGGTAGATCATCAGTTTAAGAGCTAAAATTAGCATGTTTAAAGTGATTTTCATGCTTCCAGGGGCCCGGGAAGTGAATTAAATACCATTTGAGGCATTTAATGTTCAAGCAAAAACAGGTGATTTTTGACAAAAGAGATAACACCCCCCCATTACGTCATGCTTCAGAAAGGTGAAAAATTGTCCGTTTTGAAATGTTTTATTTTTGAACGTCAGTTGACATTTGTAGGTAGATCATCAGTTCTAGAGCTAAAATTAGCATGTTTAAAGTGATTTTCATGCTTCCAGGGGCCCAGGAAGTGTATTAAATACCATTTGGAGGCATTTAATGTTCAAGCAAAAACAGGTGATTTTTGACAAAAGAGATAACACCCCCCCATTACGTCATGCTTCAGAAAGGTGAAAAATGGTCCGTTTTCAAATGTTTTATTTTTGAACGTCAGTTCACATTTATAGGTAGATCATCAGTTTAAGAGCTAAAATTAGCATGTTTAAAGTGATTTTCATGCTTCCAGGGGCCCGGGAAGTGAATTAAATACCATTTGGAGGCATTTAATGTTCAAGCAAAAACAGGTGATTTTTGACAAAAGAGATAACACCCCCCCATTACGTCATGCTTCAGAAAGGTGAAAAATGGTCCGTTTTCAAATGTTTTATTTTTGAACGCCAGTTCACATTTGTAGGTAGATCATCAGTTTTAGAGCTAAAATTAGCATGTTTAAAGTGATTTTCATGCTTCCAGGGGCCCGGGAAGTGAATTAAATACCATTTGGAGGCATTTAATGTTCAAGCAAAAACAGGTGATTTTTGACAAAAGAGATAACACCCCCCCATTACGTCATGCTTCAGAAAGGTAAAAAATGGTCAGTTTTCAAATGTTTTATTTTTGAACGTCAGTTGACATTTGTAGGTAGATCATCAGTTTTAGAGCTAAAATTAGCATGTTTAAAGTGATTTTCATGCTTCCAGGGGCCCTAAACACAAGATTTGTGGAATGGGTAAAAGTGCATGAAAATGGCCAATTTACTCACGCTGAGGTCTCAAAAAGTGTTTCTTCACCCCGGGAAGTGATTTAAATACCATTTGGAGGCATTTAATGTTCAAGCAAAAACAGGTGATTTTTGACAAAACAGATAACACCCCCCATTACGTCATGCTTCAGAAAGGTGAAAAATGGTCCATTTTCAAATGCTTTATTTTTGAACGTCAGTTCACATTTATAGGTAGATCATCAGTTTAAGAGCTAAAATTAGCATGTTTAAAGTGATTTTCATGCTTCCAGGGGCCCGGGAAGTGAATTAAATACCATTTGGAGGCATTTAATGTTCAAGCAAAAACAGGGGATTTTTGACAAAAGAGATAACACCCCCCATTACGTCATGCTTCAGAAAGGTGAAAAATGGTCCGTTTTCAAATGTTTTATTTTTGAACGCCAGTTCACATTTGTAGGTAGATCATCAGTTTTAGAGCTAAAATTAGCATGTTTAAAGTGATTTTCATGCTTCCAGGGGTCCGGGAAGTGAATTAAATACCATTTGAGGCATTTAATGTTCAAGCAAAAACAGGTGATTTTTGACAAAAGAGATAACACCCCCCCATTACGTCATGCTTCAGAAAGGTGAAAAATTGTCCGTTTTGAAATGTTTTATTTTTGAACGTCAGTTGACATTTGTAGGTAGATCATCAGTTCTAGAGCTAAAATTAGCATGTTTAAAGTGATTTTCATGCTTCCAGGGGCCCGGGAAGTGTATTAAATACCATTTGGAGGCGTTTAATGTTCAAGCAAAAACAGGTGATTTTTGACAAAAGAGATAACACCCCCCCATTACGTCATGCTTCAGAAAGGTGAAAAATGGTCCGTTTTGAAATGTTTTATTTTTGAACGTCAGTTGACATTTGTAGGTAGATCATCAGTTCTAGAGCTAAAATTAGCATGTTTAAAGTGATTTTCATGCTTCCAGGGGCCCGGGAAGTGAATTAAATACCATTTGGAGGCATTTAATGTTCAAGCAAAAACAGGTGATTTTTGACAAAAGAGATAACACCCCCCCATTACGTCATGCTTCAGAAAGGTGAAAAATGGTCCGTTTTCAAATGTTTTATTTTTGAACGCCAGTTCACATTTGTAGGTAGATCATCAGTTTTAGAGCTAAAATTAGCATGTTTAAAGTGATTTTCATGCTTCCAGGGGCCCGGGAAGTGAATTAAATACCATTCGGAGGCATTTAATGTTCAAGCAAAAACAGGTGATTTTTGACAAAAGAGATAACACCCCCCCATTACGTCATGCTTCAGAAAGGTGAAAAATGGTCCGTTTTCAAATGTTTTATTTTTGAACGCCAGTTCACATTTGTAGGTAGATCATCAGTTTTAGAGCTAAAATTAGCATGTTTAAAGTGATTTTCATGCTTCCAGGGGCCCGGGAAGTGAATTAAATACCATTTGGAGGCATTTAATGTTCAAGCAAAAACAGGGGATTTTTGACAAAAGAGATAACACCCCCCCATTACGTCATGCTTCAGAAAGGTGAAAAATGGTCCGTTTTCAAATGTTTTATTTTTGAAAGCCAGTTCACATTTGTAGGTAGATAATCAGTTTTAGAGCTAAAATTAGCATGTTTAAAGTGATTTTCATGCTTCCAGGGGCCCAGTAAGTGAATTAAATACCATTTGGAGGCATTTAATGTTCAGGCAAAAACAGGGGATTTTTGACAAAAGAGATAACACCCCCCCATTACGTCATGCTTCAGAAAGGTGAAAAATGGTCAGTTTTCAAATGTTTTATTTTTGAACGTCAGTTCACATTTATAGGTAGATCATCAGTTTAAGAGCTAAAATTAGCATGTTTAAAGTGATTTTCATGCTTCCAGGGGCCCGGGAAGTGAATTAAATACCATTTGGAGGCATTTAATGTTCGATCAAAAACAGGTGATTTTTGACAAAAGAGATAACACCCCCCCATTACGTCATGCTTCAGAAAGGTGAAAAATGGTCCGTTTTCAAATGTTTTATTTTTGAACGCCAGTTCACATTTGTAGGTAGATCATCAGTTTTAGAGCTAAAATTAGCATGTTTAAAGTGATTTTCATGCTTCCAGGGGCCCGGGAAGTGAATTAAATACCATTTGGAGGCATTTAATGTTCAAGCAAAAAGAGGTGATTTTTGACAAAAGAGATAACACCCCACCATTACGTCATGCTTCAGAAAGGTGAAAAATGGTCCGTTTTGAAATGTTTTATTTTTGAACGTCAGTTGACATTTGTAGGTAGATCATCAGTTTTAGAGCTAAAATTAGCATGTTTAAAGTGATTTTCATGCTTCCAGGGGCCCTAAACACAAGATTTGTGGAATGGGTAAAAGTGCATGAAAATGGCTAATTTACTCACTCTGAGGTCTCAAAAAGTGTTTCTTCACCCCGGGAAGTGATTTAAATACCATTTGGAGGCATTTAATGTTCAAGCAAAAACAGGTGATTTTTGACAAAAGAGATAACACCCCCCATTACGTCATGCTTCAGAAAGGTGAAAAATGGTCCATTTTCAAATGCTTTATTTTTGAACGTCAGTTCACATTTATAGGTAGATCATCAGTTTAAGAGCTAAAATTAGCATGTTTAAAGTGATTTTCATGCTTCCAGGGGCCCGGGAAGTGAATTAAATACCATTTGAGGCATTTAATGTTCAAGCAAAAACAGGTGATTTTTGACAAAAGAGATAACACCCCCCCATTACGTCATGCTTCAGAAAGGTGAAAAATTGTCCGTTTTGAAATGTTTTATTTTTGAACGTCAGTTGACATTTGTAGGTAGATCATCAGTTCTAGAGCTAAAATTAGCATGTTTAAAGTGATTTTCATGCTTCCAGGGGCCCAGGAAGTGTATTAAATACCATTTGGAGGCATTTAATGTTCAAGCAAAAACAGGTGATTTTTGACAAAAGAGATAACACCCCCCCATTACGTCATGCTTCAGAAAGGTGAAAAATGGTCCGTTTTCAAATGTTTTATTTTTGAACGCCAGTTCACATTTGTAGGTAGATCATCAGTTTTAGAGCTAAAATTAGCATGTTTAAAGTGATTTTCATGCTTCCAGGGGCCCGGGAAGTGAATTAAATACCATTTGGAGGCATTTAATGTTCAAGCAAAAACAGGTGATTTTTGACAAAAGAGATAACACCCCCCCATTACGTCATGCTTCAGAAAGGTAAAAAATGGTCAGTTTTCAAATGTTTTATTTTTGAACGTCAGTTGACATTTGTAGGTAGATCATCAGTTTTAGAGCTAAAATTAGCATGTTTAAAGTGATTTTCATGCTTCCAGGGGCCCTAAACACAAGATTTGTGGAATGGGTAAAAGTGCATGAAAATGGCCAATTTACTCACGCTGAGGTCTCAAAAAGTGTTTCTTCACCCCGGGAAGTGATTTAAATACCATTTGGAGGCATTTAATGTTCAAGCAAAAACAGGTGATTTTTGACAAAACAGATAACACCCCCCATTACGTCATGCTTCAGAAAGGTGAAAAATGGTCCATTTTCAAATGCTTTATTTTTGAACGTCAGTTCACATTTATAGGTAGATCATCAGTTTAAGAGCTAAAATTAGCATGTTTAAAGTGATTTTCATGCTTCCAGGGGCCCGGGAAGTGAATTAAATACCATTTGGAGGCATTTAATGTTCAAGCAAAAACAGGGGATTTTTGACAAAAGAGATAACACCCCCCCATTACGTCATGCTTCAGAAAGGTGAAAAATGGTCCGTTTTCAAATGTTTTATTTTTGAACGCCAGTTCACATTTGTAGGTAGATCATCAGTTTTAGAGCTAAAATTAGCATGTTTAAAGTGATTTTCATGCTTCCAGGGGCCCGGGAAGTGAATTAAATACCATTTGAGGCATTTAATGTTCAAGCAAAAACAGGTGATTTTTGACAAAAGAGATAACACCCCCCCATTACGTCATGCTTCAGAAAGGTGAAAAATGGTCCGTTTTCAAATGTTTTATTTTTGAAGGCCAGTTCACATTTGTCGGTAGATCATCAGTTTTAGAGCTAAAATTAGCATGTTTAAAGTGATTTTCATGCTTCCAGGGGCCCGGGAAGTGAATTAAATACCATTTGGAGGCATTTAATGTTCAAGCAAAAACAGGTGATTTTTGACAAAAGAGATAACACCCCCCCATTACGTCATGCTTCAGAAAGGTGAAAAATGGTCCGTTTTGAAATGTTTTATTTTTGAACGTCAGTTGACATTTGTAGGTAGATCATCAGTTCTAGAGCTAAAATTAGCATGCTTAAAGTGATTTTCATGCTTCCAGGGGCCTGGGAAGTGAATTAAATACCATTTGGGGGCATTTAATGTTCAAGCAAAAACAGGTGATTTTTGACAAAAGAGATAACACCCCCCATTACATTATGCTTCAGAAAGGTAAAAAATGGTCAGTTTTCAAATGTTTTATTTTTGAACGTCAGTTGACATTTGTAGGTAGATCATCAGTTTTAGAGCTAAAATTAGCATGTTTAAAGTGATTTTCATGCTTCCAGGGGCCCTAAACACAAGATTTGTGGAATGGGTAAAAGTGCATGAAAATGGCCAATTTACTCACTCTGAGGTCTCAAAAAGTGTTTCTTCACCCCGGGAAGTGATTTAAATACCATTTGGAGGCATTTAATGTTCAAGCAAAAACAGGTGATTTTTGACAAAACAGATAACACCCCCCATTACGTCATGCTTCAGAAAGGTGAAAAATGGTCCATTTTCAAATGCTTTATTTTTGAACGCCAGTTCACATTTGTAGGTAGATCATCAGTTTTAGAGCTAAAATTAGCATGTTTAAAGTGATTTTCATGCTTCCAGGGGCCCGGGAAGTGATTTAAATACCATTTGGAGGCATTTAATGTTCAAGCAAAAACAGGTGATTTTTGACAAAAGAGATAACACCCCCCCATTACGTCATGCTTCAGAAAGGTGAAAAATGGTCCGTTTTCAAATTTTTATTTTTGAACGCCAGTTCACATTTGTAGGTAGATCATCAGTTTTAGAGCTAAAATTAGCATGTTTAAAGTGATTTTCATGCTTCCAGGGGCCCGGGAAGTGAATTAAATACCATTTGGAGGCATTTAATGTTCAAGCAAAAACAGGGGATTTTTGACAAAAGAGATAACACCCCCCCATTACGTCATGCTTCAGAAAGGTGAAAAATGGTCCGTTTTCAAATGTTTTATTTTTGAACGCCAGTTCACATTTGTTGGTAGATCATCAGTTTTAGAGCTAAAATTAGCATGTTTAAAGTGATTTTCATGCTTCCAGGGGCCCAGTAAGTGAATTAAATACCATTTGGAGGCATTTAATGTTCAGGCAAAAACAGGGGATTTTTGACAAAAGAGATAACACCCCCCCATTACGTCATGCTTCAGAAAGGTGAAAAATGGTCCGTTTTCAAATGTTTTATTTTTGAACGTCAGTTCACATTTATAGGTAGATCATCAGTTTAAGAGCTAAAATTAGCATGTTTAAAGTGATTTTCATGCTTCCAGGGGCCCGGGAAGTGAATTAAATACCATTTGGAGGCATTTAATGTTCAAGCAAAAACAGGTGATTTTTGACAAAAGAGATAACACCCCCCCATTACGTCATGCTTCAGAAAGGTGAAAAATGGTCCGTTTTCAAATGTTTTATTTTTGAACGCCAGTTCACATTTGTAGGTAGATCATCAGTTTTAGAGCTAAAATTAGCATGTTTAAAGTGATTTTCATGCTTCCAGGGGCCCGGGAAGTGAATTAAATACCATTTGGAGGCATTTAATGTTCAAGCAAAAACAGGTGATTTTTGACAAAAGAGATAACACCCCCCCATTACGTCATGCTTCAGAAAGGTAAAAAATGGTCAGTTTTCAAATGTTTTATTTTTGAACGTCAGTTGACATTTGTAGGTAGATCATCAGTTTTAGAGCTAAAATTAGCATGTTTAAAGTGATTTTCATGCTTCCAGGGGCCCTAAACACAAGATTTGTGGAATGGGTAAAAGTGCATGAAAATGGCCAATTTACTCACGCTGAGGTCTCAAAAAGTGTTTCTTCACCCCGGGAAGTGATTTAAATACCATTTGGAGGCATTTAATGTTCAAGCAAAAACAGGTGATTTTTGACAAAACAGATAACACCCCCCATTACGTCATGCTTCAGAAAGGTGAAAAATGGTCCATTTTCAAATGCTTTATTTTTGAACGTCAGTTCACATTTATAGGTAGATCATCAGTTTAAGAGCTAAAATTAGCATGTTTAAAGTGATTTTCATGCTTCCAGGGGCCCGGGAAGTGAATTAAATACCATTTGGAGGCATTTAATGTTCAAGCAAAAACAGGGGATTTTTGACAAAAGAGATAACACCCCCCATTACGTCATGCTTCAGAAAGGTGAAAAATGGTCCGTTTTCAAATGTTTTATTTTTGAACGCCAGTTCACATTTGTAGGTAGATCATCAGTTTTAGAGCTAAAATTAGCATGTTTAAAGTGATTTTCATGCTTCCAGGGGCCCGGGAAGTGAATTAAATACCATTTGAGGCATTTAATGTTCAAGCAAAAACAGGTGATTTTTGACAAAAGAGATAACACCCCCCCATTACGTCATGCTTCAGAAAGGTGAAAAATTGTCCGTTTTGAAATGTTTTATTTTTGAACGTCAGTTGACATTTGTAGGTAGATCATCAGTTCTAGAGCTAAAATTAGCATGTTTAAAGTGATTTTCATGCTTCCAGGGGCCCGGGAAGTGTATTAAATACCATTTGGAGGCATTTAATGTTCAAGCAAAAACAGGTGATTTTTGACAAAAGAGATAACACCCCCCCATTACGTCATGCTTCAGAAAGGTGAAAAATGGTCCGTTTTGAAATGTTTTATTTTTGAACGTCAGTTGACATTTGTAGGTAGATCATCAGTTCTAGAGCTAAAATTAGCATGTTTAAAGTGATTTTCATGCTTCCGGGGACCCAGGAAGTGAATTAAATACCATTTGGAGGCATTTAATGTTCAAGCAAAAACAGGTGATTTTTGACAAAAGAGATAACACCCCCCCATTACGTCATGCTTCAGAAAGGTGAAAAATGGTCCGTTTTCAAATGTTTTATTTTTGAACGCCAGTTCACATTTGTAGGTAGATCATCAGTTTTAGAGCTAAAATTAGCATGTTTAAAGTGATTTTCATGCTTCCAGGGGCCCGGGAAGTGAATTAAATACCATTTGGAGGCATTTAATGTTCGAGCAAAAACAGGTGATTTTTGACAAAAGAGATAACACCCCCCCATTACGTCATGCTTCAGAAAGGTGAAAAATGGTCCGTTTTCAAATGTTTTATTTTTGAACGCCAGTTCACATTTGTAGGTAGATCATCAGTTTTAGAGCTAAAATTAGCATGTTTAAAGTGATTTTCATGCTTCCAGGGGCCCGGGAAGTGAATTAAATACCATTTGGAGGCATTTAATGTTCAAGCAAAAAGAGGTGATTTTTGACAAAAGAGATAACACCCCACCATTACGTCATGCTTCAGAAAGGTGAAAAATGGTCCGTTTTGAAATGTTTTATTTTTGAACGTCAGTTGACATTTGTAGGTAGATCATCAGTTTTAGAGCTAAAATTAGCATGTTTAAAGTGATTTTCATGCTTCCAGGGGCCCTAAACACAAGATTTGTGGAATGGGTAAAAGTGCATGAAAATGGCTAATTTACTCACTCTGAGGTCTCAAAAAGTGTTTCTTCACCCCGGGAAGTGATTTAAATACCATTTGGAGGCATTTAATGTTCAAGCAAAAACAGGTGATTTTTGACAAAAGAGATAACACCCCCCATTACGTCATGCTTCAGAAAGGTGAAAAATGGTCCATTTTCAAATGCTTTATTTTTGAACGTCAGTTCACATTTATAGGTAGATCATCAGTTTAAGAGCTAAAATTAGCATGTTTAAAGTGATTTTCATGCTTCCAGGGGCCCGGGAAGTGAATTAAATACCATTTGAGGCATTTAATGTTCAAGCAAAAACAGGTGATTTTTGACAAAAGAGATAACACCCCCCCATTACGTCATGCTTCAGAAAGGTGAAAAATTGTCCGTTTTGAAATGTTTTATTTTTGAACGTCAGTTGACATTTGTAGGTAGATCATCAGTTCTAGAGCTAAAATTAGCATGTTTAAAGTGATTTTCATGCTTCCAGGGGCCCAGGAAGTGTATTAAATACCATTTGGAGGCATTTAATGTTCAAGCAAAAACAGGTGATTTTTGACAAAAGAGATAACACCCCCCCATTACGTCATGCTTCAGAAAGGTGAAAAATGGTCCGTTTTCAAATGTTTTATTTTTGAACGCCAGTTCACATTTGTAGGTAGATCATCAGTTTTAGAGCTAAAATTAGCATGTTTAAAGTGATTTTCATGCTTCCAGGGGCCCGGGAAGTGAATTAAATACCATTTGGAGGCATTTAATGTTCAAGCAAAAACAGGTGATTTTTGACAAAAGAGATAACACCCCCCCATTACGTCATGCTTCAGAAAGGTAAAAAATGGTCAGTTTTCAAATGTTTTATTTTTGAACGTCAGTTGACATTTGTAGGTAGATCATCAGTTTTAGAGCTAAAATTAGCATGTTTAAAGTGATTTTCATGCTTCCAGGGGCCCTAAACACAAGATTTGTGGAATGGGTAAAAGTGCATGAAAATGGCCAATTTACTCACGCTGAGGTCTCAAAAAGTGTTTCTTCACCCCGGGAAGTGATTTAAATACCATTTGGAGGCATTTAATGTTCAAGCAAAAACAGGTGATTTTTGACAAAACAGATAACACCCCCCATTACGTCATGCTTCAGAAAGGTGAAAAATGGTCCATTTTCAAATGCTTTATTTTTGAACGTCAGTTCACATTTATAGGTAGATCATCAGTTTAAGAGCTAAAATTAGCATGTTTAAAGTGATTTTCATGCTTCCAGGGGCCCGGGAAGTGAATTAAATACCATTTGGAGGCATTTAATGTTCAAGCAAAAACAGGGGATTTTTGACAAAAGAGATAACACCCCCCCATTACGTCATGCTTCAGAAAGGTGAAAAATGGTCCGTTTTCAAATGTTTTATTTTTGAACGCCAGTTCACATTTGTAGGTAGATCATCAGTTTTAGAGCTAAAATTAGCATGTTTAAAGTGATTTTCATGCTTCCAGGGGCCCGGGAAGTGAATTAAATACCATTTGAGGCATTTAATGTTCAAGCAAAAACAGGTGATTTTTGACAAAAGAGATAACACCCCCCCATTACGTCATGCTTCAGAAAGGTGAAAAATGGTCCGTTTTCAAATGTTTTATTTTTGAAGGCCAGTTCACATTTGTCGGTAGATCATCAGTTTTAGAGCTAAAATTAGCATGTTTAAAGTGATTTTCATGCTTCCAGGGGCCCGGGAAGTGAATTAAATACCATTTGGAGGCATTTAATGTTCAAGCAAAAACAGGTGATTTTTGACAAAAGAGATAACACCCCCCCATTACGTCATGCTTCAGAAAGGTGAAAAATGGTCCGTTTTGAAATGTTTTATTTTTGAACGTCAGTTGACATTTGTAGGTAGATCATCAGTTCTAGAGCTAAAATTAGCATGCTTAAAGTGATTTTCATGCTTCCAGGGGCCTGGGAAGTGAATTAAATACCATTTGGGGGCATTTAATGTTCAAGCAAAAACAGGTGATTTTTGACAAAAGAGATAACACCCCCCATTACATTATGCTTCAGAAAGGTAAAAAATGGTCAGTTTTCAAATGTTTTATTTTTGAACGTCAGTTGACATTTGTAGGTAGATCATCAGTTTTAGAGCTAAAATTAGCATGTTTAAAGTGATTTTCATGCTTCCAGGGGCCCTAAACACAAGATTTGTGGAATGGGTAAAAGTGCATGAAAATGGCCAATTTACTCACTCTGAGGTCTCAAAAAGTGTTTCTTCACCCCGGGAAGTGATTTAAATACCATTTGGAGGCATTTAATGTTCAAGCAAAAACAGGTGATTTTTGACAAAACAGATAACACCCCCCATTACGTCATGCTTCAGAAAGGTGAAAAATGGTCCATTTTCAAATGCTTTATTTTTGAACGCCAGTTCACATTTGTAGGTAGATCATCAGTTTTAGAGCTAAAATTAGCATGTTTAAAGTGATTTTCATGCTTCCAGGGGCCCGGGAAGTGATTTAAATACCATTTGGAGGCATTTAATGTTCAAGCAAAAACAGGTGATTTTTGACAAAAGAGATAACACCCCCCCATTACGTCATGCTTCAGAAAGGTGAAAAATGGTCCGTTTTCAAATTTTTATTTTTGAACGCCAGTTCACATTTGTAGGTAGATCATCAGTTTTAGAGCTAAAATTAGCATGTTTAAAGTGATTTTCATGCTTCCAGGGGCCCGGGAAGTGAATTAAATACCATTTGGAGGCATTTAATGTTCAAGCAAAAACAGGGGATTTTTGACAAAAGAGATAACACCCCCCCATTACGTCATGCTTCAGAAAGGTGAAAAATGGTCCGTTTTCAAATGTTTTATTTTTGAACGCCAGTTCACATTTGTTGGTAGATCATCAGTTTTAGAGCTAAAATTAGCATGTTTAAAGTGATTTTCATGCTTCCAGGGGCCCAGTAAGTGAATTAAATACCATTTGGAGGCATTTAATGTTCAGGCAAAAACAGGGGATTTTTGACAAAAGAGATAACACCCCCCCATTACGTCATGCTTCAGAAAGGTGAAAAATGGTCCGTTTTCAAATGTTTTATTTTTGAACGTCAGTTCACATTTATAGGTAGATCATCAGTTTAAGAGCTAAAATTAGCATGTTTAAAGTGATTTTCATGCTTCCAGGGGCCCGGGAAGTGAATTAAATACCATTTGGAGGCATTTAATGTTCAAGCAAAAACAGGTGATTTTTGACAAAAGAGATAACACCCCCCCATTACGTCATGCTTCAGAAAGGTGAAAAATGGTCCGTTTTCAAATGTTTTATTTTTGAACGCCAGTTCACATTTGTAGGTAGATCATCAGTTTTAGAGCTAAAATTAGCATGTTTAAAGTGATTTTCATGCTTCCAGGGGCCCGGGAAGTGAATTAAATACCATTTGGAGGCATTTAATGTTCAAGCAAAAACAGGTGATTTTTGACAAAAGAGATAACACCCCCCCATTACGTCATGCTTCAGAAAGGTAAAAAATGGTCAGTTTTCAAATGTTTTATTTTTGAACGTCAGTTGACATTTGTAGGTAGATCATCAGTTTTAGAGCTAAAATTAGCATGTTTAAAGTGATTTTCATGCTTCCAGGGGCCCTAAACACAAGATTTGTGGAATGGGTAAAAGTGCATGAAAATGGCCAATTTACTCACGCTGAGGTCTCAAAAAGTGTTTCTTCACCCCGGGAAGTGATTTAAATACCATTTGGAGGCATTTAATGTTCAAGCAAAAACAGGTGATTTTTGACAAAACAGATAACACCCCCCATTACGTCATGCTTCAGAAAGGTGAAAAATGGTCCATTTTCAAATGCTTTATTTTTGAACGTCAGTTCACATTTATAGGTAGATCATCAGTTTAAGAGCTAAAATTAGCATGTTTAAAGTGATTTTCATGCTTCCAGGGGCCCGGGAAGTGAATTAAATACCATTTGGAGGCATTTAATGTTCAAGCAAAAACAGGGGATTTTTGACAAAAGAGATAACACCCCCCATTACGTCATGCTTCAGAAAGGTGAAAAATGGTCCGTTTTCAAATGTTTTATTTTTGAACGCCAGTTCACATTTGTAGGTAGATCATCAGTTTTAGAGCTAAAATTAGCATGTTTAAAGTGATTTTCATGCTTCCAGGGGCCCGGGAAGTGAATTAAATACCATTTGAGGCATTTAATGTTCAAGCAAAAACAGGTGATTTTTGACAAAAGAGATAACACCCCCCCATTACGTCATGCTTCAGAAAGGTGAAAAATTGTCCGTTTTGAAATGTTTTATTTTTGAACGTCAGTTGACATTTGTAGGTAGATCATCAGTTCTAGAGCTAAAATTAGCATGTTTAAAGTGATTTTCATGCTTCCAGGGGCCCGGGAAGTGTATTAAATACCATTTGGAGGCATTTAATGTTCAAGCAAAAACAGGTGATTTTTGACAAAAGAGATAACACCCCCCCATTACGTCATGCTTCAGAAAGGTGAAAAATGGTCCGTTTTGAAATGTTTTATTTTTGAACGTCAGTTGACATTTGTAGGTAGATCATCAGTTCTAGAGCTAAAATTAGCATGTTTAAAGTGATTTTCATGCTTCCAGGGGCCCGGGAAGTGAATTAAATACCATTTGGAGGCATTTAATGTTCAAGCAAAAACAGGTGATTTTTGACAAAAGAGATAACACCCCCCCATTACGTCATGCTTCAGAAAGGTGAAAAATGGTCCGTTTTCAAATGTTTTATTTTTGAACGCCAGTTCACATTTGTAGGTAGATCATCAGTTTTAGAGCTAAAATTAGCATGTTTAAAGTGATTTTCATGCTTCCAGGGGCCCGGGAAGTGAATTAAATACCATTCGGAGGCATTTAATGTTCAAGCAAAAACAGGTGATTTTTGACAAAAGAGATAACACCCCCCCATTACGTCATGCTTCAGAAAGGTAAAAAATGGTCAGTTTTCAAATGTTTTATTTTTGAACGTCAGTTGACATTTGTAGGTAGATCATCAGTTTTAGAGCTAAAATTAGCATGTTTAAAGTGATTTTCATGCTTCCAGGGGCCCTAAACACAAGATTTGTGGAATGGGTAAAAGTGCATGAAAATGGCCAATTTACTCACGCTGAGGTCTCAAAAAGTGTTTCTTCACCCCGGGAAGTGATTTAAATACCATTTGGAGGCATTTAATGTTCAAGCAAAAACAGGTGATTTTTGACAAAACAGATAACACCCCCCATTACGTCATGCTTCAGAAAGGTGAAAAATGGTCCATTTTCAAATGCTTTATTTTTGAACGTCAGTTCACATTTATAGGTAGATCATCAGTTTAAGAGCTAAAATTAGCATGTTTAAAGTGATTTTCATGCTTCCAGGGGCCCGGGAAGTGAATTAAATACCATTTGGAGGCATTTAATGTTCAAGCAAAAACAGGGGATTTTTGACAAAAGAGATAACACCCCCCATTACGTCATGCTTCAGAAAGGTGAAAAATGGTCCGTTTTCAAATGTTTTATTTTTGAACGCCAGTTCACATTTGTAGGTAGATCATCAGTTTTAGAGCTAAAATTAGCATGTTTAAAGTGATTTTCATGCTTCCAGGGGCCCGGGAAGTGAATTAAATACCATTTGAGGCATTTAATGTTCAAGCAAAAACAGGTGATTTTTGACAAAAGAGATAACACCCCCCCATTACGTCATGCTTCAGAAAGGTGAAAAATTGTCCGTTTTGAAATGTTTTATTTTTGAACGTCAGTTGACATTTGTAGGTAGATCATCAGTTCTAGAGCTAAAATTAGCATGTTTAAAGTGATTTTCATGCTTCCAGGGGCCCGGGAAGTGTATTAAATACCATTTGGAGGCATTTAATGTTCAAGCAAAAACAGGTGATTTTTGACAAAAGAGATAACACCCCCCCATTACGTCATGCTTCAGAAAGGTGAAAAATGGTCCGTTTTGAAATGTTTTATTTTTGAACGTCAGTTGACATTTGTAGGTAGATCATCAGTTCTAGAGCTAAAATTAGCATGTTTAAAGTGATTTTCATGCTTCCAGGGGCCCGGGAAGTGAATTAAATACCATTTGGAGGCATTTAATGTTCAAGCAAAAACAGGTGATTTTTGACAAAAGAGATAACACCCCCCCATTACGTCATGCTTCAGAAAGGTGAAAAATGGTCCGTTTTCAAATGTTTTATTTTTGAACGCCAGTTCACATTTGTAGGTAGATCATCAGTTTTAGAGCTAAAATTAGCATGTTTAAAGTGATTTTCATGCTTCCAGGGGCCCGGGAAGTGAATTAAATACCATTTGGAGGCATTTAATGTTCAAGCAAAAACAGGTGATTTTTGACAAAAGAGATAACACCCCCCCATTACGTCATGCTTCAGAAAGGTGAAAAATGGTCCGTTTTCAAATGTTTTATTTTTGAACGCCAGTTCACATTTGTAGGTAGATAATCAGTTTTAGAGCTAAAATTAGCATGTTTAAAGTGATTTTCATGCTTCCAGGGGCCCAGTAAGTGAATTAAATACCATTTGGAGGCATTTAATGTTCAGGCAAAAACAGGGGATTTTTGACAAAAGAGATAACACCCCCCCATTACGTCATGCTTCAGAAAGGTGAAAAATGGTCCGTTTTCAAATGTTTTATTTTTGAACGTCAGTTCACATTTATAGGTAGATCATCAGTTTAAGAGCTGAAATTAGCATGTTTAAAGTGATTTTCATGCTTCCAGGGGCCCGGGAAGTGAATTAAATACCATTTGGAGGCATTTAATGTTCGAGCAAAAACAGGTGATTTTTGAAAAAAGAGATAACACCCCCCCATTACGTCATGCTTCAGAAAGGTGAAAAATGGTCCGTTTTCAAATGTTTTATTTTTGAACGCCAGTTCACATTTGTAGGTAGATCATCAGTTTTAGAGCTAAACTTAGCATGTTTAAAGTGATTTTCATGCTTCCAGGGGCCCGGGAAGTGAATTAAATACCATTTGGAGGCATTTAATGTTCAAGCAAAAACAGGTGATTTTTGACAAAAGAGATAACACCCCACCATTACGTCATGCTTCAGAAAGGTGAAAAATGGTCCGTTTTGAAATGTTTTATTTTTGAACGTCAGTTGACATTTGTAGGTAGATCATCAGTTTTAGAGCTAAAATTAGCATGTTTAAAGTGATTTTCATGCTTCCAGGGGCCCTAAACACAAGATTTGTGGAATGGGTAAAAGTGCATGAAAATGGCTAATTTACTCACTCTGAGGTCTCAAAAAGTGTTTCTTCACCCCGGGAAGTGATTTAAATACCATTTGGAGGCATTTAATGTTCAAGCAAAAACAGGTGATTTTTGACAAAAGAGATAACACCCCCCCATTACGTCATGCTTCAGAAAGGTGAAAAATGGTCCATTTTCAAATGTTTTATTTTTGAACGCCAGTTCACATTTGTAGGTAGATCATCAGTTTTAGAGCTAAAATTAGCATGTTTAAAGTGATTTTCATGCTTCCAGGGGCCCGGGAAGTGAATTAAATACCATTTGGAGGCATTTAATGTTCAAGCAAAAACAGGTGATTTTTGACAAAAGAGATAACACCCCCCCATTACGTCATGCTTCAGAAAGGTAAAAAATGGTCAGTTTTCAAATGTTTTATTTTTGAACGTCAGTTGACATTTGTAGGTAGATCATCAGTTTTAGAGCTAAAATTAGCATGTTTAAAGTGATTTTCATGCTTCCAGGGGCCCTAAACACAAGATTTGTGGAATGGGTAAAAGTGCATGAAAATGGCCAATTTACTCACGCTGAGGTCTCAAAAAGTGTTTCTTCACCCCGGGAAGTGATTTAAATACCATTTGGAGGCATTTAATGTTCAAGCAAAAACAGGTGATTTTTGACAAAACAGATAACACCCCCCATTACGTCATGCTTCAGAAAGGTGAAAAATGGTCCATTTTCAAATGCTTTATTTTTGAACGTCAGTTCACATTTATAGGTAGATCATCAGTTTAAGAGCTAAAATTAGCATGTTTAAAGTGATTTTCATGCTTCCAGGGGCCCGGGAAGTGAATTAAATACCATTTGGAGGCATTTAATGTTCAAGCAAAAACAGGGGATTTTTGACAAAAGAGATAACACCCCCCCATTACGTCATGCTTCAGAAAGGTGAAAAATGGTCCGTTTTCAAATGTTTTATTTTTGAACGCCAGTTCACATTTGTAGGTAGATCATCAGTTTTAGAGCTAAAATTAGCATGTTTAAAGTGATTTTCATGCTTCCAGGGGCCCGGGAAGTGAATTAAATACCATTTGAGGCATTTAATGTTCAAGCAAAAACAGGTGATTTTTGACAAAAGAGATAACACCCCCCCATTACGTCATGCTTCAGAAAGGTGAAAAATTGTCCGTTTTGAAATGTTTTATTTTTGAACGTCAGTTGACATTTGTAGGTAGATCATCAGTTCTAGAGCTAAAATTAGCATGTTTAAAGTGATTTTCATGCTTCCAGGGGCCCGGGAAGTGTATTAAATACCATTTGGAGGCATTTAATGTTCAAGCAAAAACAGGTGATTTTTGACAAAAGAGATAACACCCCCCCATTACGTCATGCTTCAGAAAGGTGAAAAATGGTCCGTTTTCAAATGTTTTATTTTTGAACGCCAGTTCACATTTGTAGGTAGATCATCAGTTTTAGAGCTAAAATTAGCATGTTTCAAGTGATTTTCATGCTTCCAGGGGCCCGGGAAGTGAATTAAATACCATTTGGAGGCATTTAATGTTCAAGCAAAAACAGGTGATTTTTGACCAAAGAGATAACACCCCCCCATTACGTCATGCTTCAGAAAGGTGAAAAATGGTCCGTTTTCAAATGTTTTATTTTTGAACGCCAGTTCACATTTGTAGGTAGATCATCAGTTTTAGAGCTAAAATTAGCATGTTTAAAGTGATTTTCATGCTTCCAGGGGCCCGGGAAGTGAATTAAATACCATTTGGAGGCATTTAATGTTCAAGCAAAAACAGGTGATTTTTGACAAAAGAGATAACACCCCCCCATTACGTCATGCTTCAGAAAGGTGAAAAATGGTCCGTTTTGAAATGTTTTATTTTTGAACGTCAGTTGACATTTGTAGGTAGATCATCAGTTCTAGAGCTAAAATTAGCATGCTTAAAGTGATTTTCATGCTTCCAGAGGCCTGGGAAGTGAATTAAATACCATTTGGGGGCATTTAATGTTCAAGCAAAAACAGGTGATTTTTGACAAAAGAGATAACACCCCCCATTATGTTATGCTTCAGAAAGGTAAAAAATGGTCAGTTTTCAAATGTTTTATTTTTGAACGTCAGTTGACATTTGTAGGTAGATCATCAGTTTTAGAGCTAAAATTAGCATGTTTAAAGTGATTTTCATGCTTCCAGGGGCCCTAAACACAAGATTTGTGGAATGGGTAAAAGTGCATGAAAATGGCTAATTTACTCACTCTGAGGTCTCAAAAAGTGTTTCTTCACCCCGGGAAGTGATTTAAATACCATTTGGAGGCATTTAATGTTCAAGCAAAAACAGGTGATTTTTGACAAAAGAGATAACACCCCCCATTACGTCATGCTTCAGAAAGGTGAAAAATGGTCCATTTTCAAATGCTTTATTTTTGAACGTCAGTTCACATTTATAGGTAGATCATCAGTTTAAGAGCTAAAATTAGCATGTTTAAAGTGATTTTCATGCTTCCAGGGGCCCGGGAAGTGAATTAAATACCATTTGGAGGCATTTAATGTTCAAGCAAAAACAGGGGATTTTTGACAAAAGAGATAACACCCCCCCATTACGTCATGCTTCAGAAAGGTGAAAAATGGTCCGTTTTCAAATGTTTTATTTTTGAACGCCAGTTCACATTTGTAGGTAGATCATCAGTTTTAGAGCTAAAATTAGCATGTTTAAAGTGATTTTCATGCTTCCAGGGGCCCGGGAAGTGAATTAAATACCATTTGAGGCATTTAATGTTCAAGCAAAAACAGGTGATTTTTGACAAAAGAGACAACACCCCCCCATTACGTCATGCTTCAGAAAGGTGAAAAATTGTCCGTTTTGAAATGTTTTATTTTTGAACGTCAGTTGACATTTGTAGGTAGATCATCAGTTCTAGAGCTAAAATTAGCATGTTTAAAGTGATTTTCATGCTTCCAGGGGCCCGGGAAGTGTATTAAATACCATTTGGAGGCATTTAATGTTCAAGCAAAAACAGGTGATTTTTGACAAAAGAGATAACACCCCCCCATTACGTCATGCTTCAGAAAGGTGAAAAATGGTCCATTTTCAAATGTTTTATTTTTGAACGCCAGTTCACATTTGTAGGTAGATCATCAGTTTTAGAGCTAAAATTAGCATGTTTAAAGTGATTTTCATGCTTCCAGGGGCCCGGGAAGTGAATTAAATACCATTTGGAGGCATTTAATGTTCAAGCAAAAACAGGTGATTTTTGACAAAAGAGATAACACCCCCCCATTACGTCATGCTTCAGAAAGGTAAAAAATGGTCAGTTTTCAAATGTTTTATTTTTGAACGTCAGTTGACATTTGTAGGTAGATCATCAGTTTTAGAGCTAAAATTAGCATGTTTAAAGTGATTTTCATGCTTCCAGGGGCCCTAAACACAAGATTTGTGGAATGGGTAAAAGTGCATGAAAATGGCCAATTTACTCACGCTGAGGTCTCAAAAAGTGTTTCTTCACCCCGGGAAGTGATTTAAATACCATTTGGAGGCATTTAATGTTCAAGCAAAAACAGGTGATTTTTGACAAAACAGATAACACCCCCCATTACGTCATGCTTCAGAAAGGTGAAAAATGGTCCATTTTCAAATGCTTTATTTTTTAACGTCAGTTCACATTTATAGGTAGATCATCAGTTTAAGAGCTAAAATTAGCATGTTTAAAGTGATTTTCATGCTTCCAGGGGCCCGGGAAGTGAATTAAATACCATTTGGAGGCATTTAATGTTCAAGCAAAAACAGGGGATTTTTGACAAAAGAGATAACACCCCCCCATTACGTCATGCTTCAGAAAGGTGAAAAATGGTCCGTTTTCAAATGTTTTATTTTTGAACGTCAGTTGACATTTGTAGGTAGATCATCAGTTCTAGAGCTAAAATTAGCATGTTTAAAGTGATTTTCATGCTTCCAGGGGCCCGGGAAGTGTATTAAATACCATTTGGAGGCATTTAATGTTCAAGCAAAAACAGGTGATTTTTGACAAAAGAGATAACACCCCCCCATTACGTCATGCTTCAGAAAGGTGAAAAATGGTCAGTTTTCAAATGTTTTATTTTTGAACGCCAGTTCACATTTGTAGGTAGATCATCAGTTTTAGAGCTAAAATTAGCATGTTTCAAGTGATTTTCATGCTTCCAGGGGCCCGGGAAGTGAATTAAATACCATTTGGAGGCATTTAATGTTCAAGCAAAAACAGGTGATTTTTGACCAAAGAGATAACCCCCCCCCATTACGTCATGCTTCAGAAAGGTGAAAAATGGTCCGTTTTCAAATGTTTTATTTTTGAACGCCAGTTCACATTTGTAGGTAGATCATCAGTTTTAGAGCTAAAATTAGCATGTTTAAAGTGATTTTCATGCTTCCAGGGGCCCGGGAAGTGAATTAAATACCATTTGGAGGCATTTAATGTTCAAGCAAAAACAGGTGATTTTTGACAAAAGAGATAACACCCCCCCATTACGTCATGCTTCAGAAAGGTGAAAAATGGTCCGTTTTGAAATGTTTTATTTTTGAACGTCAGTTGACATTTGTAGGTAGATCATCAGTTCTAGAGCTAAAGTTAGCATGCTTAAAGTGATTTTCATGCTTCCAGGGGCCTGGGAAGTGAATTAAATACCATTTGGGGGCATTTAATGTTCAAGCAAAAACAGGTGATTTTTGACAAAAGAGATAACACCCCCCATTACGTTATGCTTCAGAAAGGTAAAAAAGTGGTCAGTTTTCAAATGTTTTATTTTTGAACGTCAGTTGACATTTGTAGGTAGATCATCAGTTTTTAGAGCTAAAATTAGCATGTTTAAAGTGTTTTTCATGCTTCCAGGGGCCCTAAACACAAGATTTGTGGAATGGGTAAAAGTGCATGAAAATGGCCAATTTACTCACTCTGAGGTCTCAAAAAGTGTTTCTTCACCCCGGGAAGTGATTTAAATACCATTTGGAGGCATTTAATGTTCAAGCAAAAACAGGTGATTTTTGACAAAACAGATAACACCCCCCATTACGTCATGCTTCAGAAAGGTGAAAAATGGTCCATTTTCAAATGCTTTATTTTTGAACGCCAGTTCACATTTGTAGGTAGATCATCAGTTTTAGAGCTAAAATTAGCATGTTTAAAGTGATTTTCATGCTTCCAGGGGCCCGGGAAGTGAATTAAATACCATTTGGAGGCATTTAATGTTCAAGCAAAAACAGGTGATTTTTGACAAAAGAGATAACACCCCCCATTACGTCATGCTTCAGAAAGGTGAAAAATGGTCCATTTTGAAATGTTTTATTTTTGAACGTCAGTTGACATTTGTAGGTAGATCATCAGTTCTAGAGCTAAAATTAGCATGTTTAAAGTGATTTTCATGTTTCCAGGGGCCCGGGAAGTGAATTAAATACCATTTGGAGGCATTTAATGTTCAAGCAAAAACAGGTGATTTTTGACAAAAGAGATAACACCCCCCCATTACGTCATGCTTCAGAAAGGTGAAAAATGGTCCGTTTTCAAATGTTTTATTTTTGAACGCCAGTTCACATTTGTAGGTAGATCATCAGTTCTAGAGCTAAAATTAGCATGTTTAAAGTGATTTTCATGCTTCCAGGGGCCCGGGAAGTGTATTAAATACCATTTGGAGGCATTTAATGTTCAAGCAAAAACAGGTGATTTTTGACAAAAGAGATAACACCCCCCCATTACGTCATGCTTCAGAAAGGTGAAAAATGGTCCATTTTCAAATGTTTTATTTTTGAACGCCAGTTCACATTTGTAGGTAGATCATCAGTTTTAGAGCTAAAATTAGCATGTTTAAAGTGATTTTCATGCTTCCAGGGGCCCGGGAAGTGAATTAAATACCATTTGGAGGCATTTAATGTTCAAGCAAAAACAGGTGATTTTTGACAAAAGAGATAACACCCCCCCATTACGTCATGCTTCAGAAAGGTAAAAAATGGTCAGTTTTCAAATGTTTTATTTTTGAACGTCAGTTGACATTTGTAGGTAGATCATCAGTTTTAGAGCTAAAATTAGCATGTTTAAAGTGATTTTCATGCTTCCAGGGGCCCTAAACACAAGATTTGTGGAATGGGTAAAAGTGCATGAAAATGGCCAATTTACTCACGCTGAGGTCTCAAAAAGTGTTTCTTCACCCCGGGAAGTGATTTAAATACCATTTGGAGGCATTTAATGTTCAAGCAAAAACAGGTGATTTTTGACAAAACAGATAACACCCCCCATTACGTCATGCTTCAGAAAGGTGAAAAATGGTCCATTTTCAAATGCTTTATTTTTGAACGTCAGTTCACATTTATAGGTAGATCATCAGTTTAAGAGCTAAAATTAGCATGTTTAAAGTGATTTTCATGCTTCCAAGGGCCCGGGAAGTGAATTAAATACCATTTGGAGGCATTTAATGTTCAAGCAAAAACAGGGGATTTTTGACAAAAGAGATAACACCCCCCCATTAGGTCATGCTTCAGAAAGGTGAAAAATGGTCCGTTTTCAAATGTTTTATTTTTGAACGCCAGTTCACATTTGTAGGTAGATCATCAGTTTTAGAGCTAAAATTAGCATGTTTAAAGTGATTTTCATGCTTCCAGGGGCCCGGGAAGTGAATTAAATACCATTTGAGGCATTTAATGTTCAAGCAAAAACAGGTGATTTTTGACAAAAGAGATAACACCCCCCCATTACGTCATGCTTCAGAAAGGTGAAAAATTGTCCGTTTTGAAATGTTTTATTTTTGAACGTCAGTTGACATTTGTAGGTAGATCATCAGTTCTAGAGCTAAAATTAGCATGTTTAAAGTGATTTTCATGCTTCCAGGGGCCCGGGAAGTGTATTAAATACCATTTGGAGGCATTTAATGTTCAAGCAAAAACAGGTGATTTTTGACAAAAGAGATAACACCCCCCCATTACGTCATGCTTCAGAAAGGTGAAAAATGGTCCGTTTTCAAATGTTTTATTTTTGAACGCCAGTTCACATTTGTAGGTAGATCATCAGTTTTAGAGCTAAAATTAGCATGTTTCAAGTGATTTTCATGCTTCCAGGGGCCCGGGAAGTGAATTAAATACCATTTGGAGGCATTTAATGTTCAAGCAAAAACAGGTGATTTTTGACCAAAGAGATAACACCCCCCCATTACGTCATGCTTCAGAAAGGTGAAAAATGGTCCGTTTTCAAATGTTTTATTTTTGAACGCCAGTTCACATTTGTAGGTAGATCATCAGTTTTAGAGCTAAAATTAGCATGTTTAAAGTGATTTTCATGCTTCCAGGGGCCCGGGAAGTGAATTAAATACCATTTGGAGGCATTTAATGTTCAAGCAAAAACAGGTGATTTTTGACAAAAGAGATAACACCCCCCCATTACGTCATGCTTCAGAAAGGTGAAAAATGGTCCGTTTTGAAATGTTTTATTTTTGAACGTCAGTTGACATTTGTAGGTAGATCATCAGTTCTAGAGCTAAAATTAGCATGCTTAAAGTGATTTTCATGCTTCCAGAGGCCTGGGAAGTGAATTAAATACCATTTGGGGGCATTTAATGTTCAAGCAAAAACAGGTGATTTTTGACAAAAGAGATAACACCCCCCATTATGTTATGCTTCAGAAAGGTAAAAAATGGTCAGTTTTCAAATGTTTTATTTTTGAACGTCAGTTGACATTTGTAGGTAGATCATCAGTTTTAGAGCTAAAATTAGCATGTTTAAAGTGATTTTCATGCTTCCAGGGGCCCTAAACACAAGATTTGTGGAATGGGTAAAAGTGCATGAAAATGGCTAATTTACTCACTCTGAGGTCTCAAAAAGTGTTTCTTCACCCCGGGAAGTGATTTAAATACCATTTGGAGGCATTTAATGTTCAAGCAAAAACAGGTGATTTTTGACAAAAGAGATAACACCCCCCATTACGTCATGCTTCAGAAAGGTGAAAAATGGTCCATTTTCAAATGCTTTATTTTTGAACGTCAGTTCACATTTATAGGTAGATCATCAGTTTAAGAGCTAAAATTAGCATGTTTAAAGTGATTTTCATGCTTCCAGGGGCCCGGGAAGTGAATTAAATACCATTTGGAGGCATTTAATGTTCAAGCAAAAACAGGGGATTTTTGACAAAAGAGATAACACCCCCCCATTACGTCATGCTTCAGAAAGGTGAAAAATGGTCCGTTTTCAAATGTTTTATTTTTGAACGCCAGTTCACATTTGTAGGTAGATCATCAGTTTTAGAGCTAAAATTAGCATGTTTAAAGTGATTTTCATGCTTCCAGGGGCCCGGGAAGTGAATTAAATACCATTTGAGGCATTTAATGTTCAAGCAAAAACAGGTGATTTTTGACAAAAGAGATAACACCCCCCCATTACGTCATGCTTCAGAAAGGTGAAAAATTGTCCGTTTTGAAATGTTTTATTTTTGAACGTCAGTTGACATTTGTAGGTAGATCATCAGTTCTAGAGCTAAAATTAGCATGTTTAAAGTGATTTTCATGCTTCCAGGGGCCCGGGAAGTGTATTAAATACCATTTGGAGGCATTTAATGTTCAAGCAAAAACAGGTGATTTTTGACAAAAGAGATAACACCCCCCCATTACGTCATGCTTCAGAAAGGTGAAAAATGGTCCATTTTCAAATGTTTTATTTTTGAACGCCAGTTCACATTTGTAGGTAGATCATCAGTTTTAGAGCTAAAATTAGCATGTTTAAAGTGATTTTCATGCTTCCAGGGGCCCGGGAAGTGAATTAAATACCATTTGGAGGCATTTAATGTTCAAGCAAAAACAGGTGATTTTTGACAAAAGAGATAACACCCCCCCATTACGTCATGCTTCAGAAAGGTAAAAAATGGTCAGTTTTCAAATGTTTTATTTTTGAACGTCAGTTGACATTTGTAGGTAGATCATCAGTTTTAGAGCTAAAATTAGCATGTTTAAAGTGATTTTCATGCTTCCAGGGGCCCTAAACACAAGATTTGTGGAATGGGTAAAAGTGCATGAAAATGGCCAATTTACTCACGCTGAGGTCTCAAAAAGTGTTTCTTCACCCCGGGAAGTGATTTAAATACCATTTGGAGGCATTTAATGTTCAAGCAAAAACAGGTGATTTTTCACAAAACAGATAACACCCCCCATTACGTCATGCTTCAGAAAGGTGAAAAATGGTCCATTTTCAAATGCTTTATTTTTTAACGTCAGTTCACATTTATAGGTAGATCATCAGTTTAAGAGCTAAAATTAGCATGTTTAAAGTGATTTTCATGCTTCCAGGGGCCCGGGAAGTGAATTAAATACCATTTGGAGGCATTTAATGTTCAAGCAAAAACAGGGGATTTTTGACAAAAGAGATAACACCCCCCCATTACGTCATGCTTCAGAAAGGTGAAAAATGGTCCGTTTTCAAATGTTTTATTTTTGAACGTCAGTTGACATTTGTAGGTAGATCATCAGTTCTAGAGCTAAAATTAGCATGTTTAAAGTGATTTTCATGCTTCCAGGGGCCCGGGAAGTGTATTAAATACCATTTGGAGGCATTTAATGTTCAAGCAAAAACAGGTGATTTTTGACAAAAGAGATAACACCCCCCCATTACGTCATGCTTCAGAAAGGTGAAAAATGGTCAGTTTTCAAATGTTTTATTTTTGAACGCCAGTTCACATTTGTAGGTAGATCATCAGTTTTAGAGCTAAAATTAGCATGTTTCAAGTGATTTTCATGCTTCCAGGGGCCCGGGAAGTGAATTAAATACCATTTGGAGGCATTTAATGTTCAAGCAAAAACAGGTGATTTTTGACCAAAGAGATAACCCCCCCCCCATTACGTCATGCTTCAGAAAGGTGAAAAATGGTCCGTTTTCAAATGTTTTATTTTTGAACGCCAGTTCACATTTGTAGGTAGATCATCAGTTTTAGAGCTAAAATTAGCATGTTTAAAGTGATTTTCATGCTTCCAGGGGCCCGGGAAGTGAATTAAATACCATTTGGAGGCATTTAATGTTCAAGCAAAAACAGGTGATTTTTGACAAAAGAGATAACACCCCCCCATTACGTCATGCTTCAGAAAGGTGAAAAATGGTCCGTTTTGAAATGTTTTATTTTTGAACGTCAGTTGACATTTGTAGGTAGATCATCAGTTCTAGAGCTAAAATTAGCATGCTTAAAGTGATTTTCATGCTTCCAGGGGCCTGGGAAGTGAATTAAATACCATTTGGGGGCATTTAATGTTCAAGCAAAAACAGGTGATTTTTGACAAAAGAGATAACACCCCCCATTACGTTATGCTTCAGAAAGGTAAAAAAGTGGTCAGTTTTCAAATGTTTTATTTTTGAACGTCAGTTGACATTTGTAGGTAGATCATCAGTTTTAGAGCTAAAATTAGCATGTTTAAAGTGATTTTCATGCTTCCAGGGGCCCTAAACACAAGATTTGTGGAATGGGTAAAAGTGCATGAAAATGGCCAATTTACTCACTCTGAGGTCTCAAAAAGTGTTTCTTCACCCCGGGAAGTGATTTAAATACCATTTGGAGGCATTTAATGTTCAAGCAAAAACAGGTGATTTTTGACAAAACAGATAACACCCCCCATTACGTCATGCTTCAGAAAGGTGAAAAATGGTCCATTTTCAAATGCTTTATTTTTGAACGCCAGTTCACATTTGTAGGTAGATCATCAGTTTTAGAGCTAAAATTAGCATGTTTAAAGTGATTTTCATGCTTCCAGGGGCCTGGGAAGTGAATTAAATACCATTTGGAGGCATTTAATGTTCAAGCAAAAACAGGTGATTTTTGACAAAAGAGATAACACCCCCCATTACGTCATGCTTCAGAAAGGTGAAAAATGGTCCATTTTGAAATGTTTTATTTTTGAACGTCAGTTGACATTTGTAGGTAGATCATCAGTTCTAGAGCTAAAATTAGCATGTTTAAAGTGATTTTCATGTTTCCAGGGGCCCGGGAAGTGAATTAAATACCATTTGGAGGCATTTAATGTTCAAGCAAAAACAGGTGATTTTTGACAAAAGAGATAACACCCCCCCATTACGTCATGCTTCAGAAAGGTGAAAAATGGTCCGTTTTCAAATGTTTTATTTTTGAACGCCAGTTCACATTTGTAGGTAGATCATCAGTTTTAGAGCTAAAATTAGCATGTTTAAAGTGATTTTCATGCTTCCAGGGGCCCGGGAAGTGAATTAAATACCATTTGAGGCATTTAATGTTCAAGCAAAAACAGGTGATTTTTGACAAAAGAGATAACACCCCCCCATTACGTCATGCTTCAGAAAGGTGAAAAATTGTCCGTTTTGAAATGTTTTATTTTTGAACGTCAGTTGACATTTGTAGGTAGATCATCAGTTCTAGAGCTAAAATTAGCATGTTTAAAGTGATTTTCATGCTTCCAGGGGCCCGGGAAGTGTATTAAATACCATTTGGAGGCATTTAATGTTCAAGCAAAAACAGGTGATTTTTGACAAAAGAGATAACACCCCCCCATTACGTCATGCTTCAGAAAGGTGAAAAATGGTCCGTTTTCAAATGTTTTATTTTTGAACGCCAGTTCACATTTGTAGGTAGATCATCAGTTTTAGAGCTAAAATTAGCATGTTTCAAGTGATTTTCATGCTTCCAGGGGCCCGGGAAGTGAATTAAATACCATTTGGAGGCATTTAATGTTCAAGCAAAAACAGGTGATTTTTGACCAAAGAGATAACACCCCCCCATCACGTCATGCTTCAGAAAGGTGAAAAATGGTCCGTTTTCAAATGTTTTATTTTTGAACGCCAGTTCACATTTGTAGGTAGATCATCAGTTTTAGAGCTAAAATTAGCATGTTTAAAGTGATTTTCATGCTTCCAGGGGCCCGGGAAGTGAATTAAATACCATTTGGAGGCATTTAATGTTCAAGCAAAAACAGGTGATTTTTGACAAAAGAGATAACACCCCCCCATTACGTCATGCTTCAGAAAGGTGAAAAATGGTCCGTTTTGAAATGTTTTATTTTTGAACGTCAGTTGACATTTGTAGGTAGATCATCAGTTCTAGAGCTAAAATTAGCATGCTTAAAGTGATTTTCATGCTTCCAGGGGCCTGGGAAGTGAATTAAATACCATTTGGGGGCATTTAATGTTCAAGCAAAAACAGGTGATTTTTGACAAAAGAGATAACACCCCCCATTACGTTATGCTTCAGAAAGGTAAAAAATGGTCAGTTTTCAAATGTTTTATTTTTGAACGTCAGTTGACATTTGTAGGTAGATCATCAGTTTTAGAGCTAAAATTAGCATGTTTAAAGTGATTTTCATGCTTCCAGGGGCCCTAAACACAAGATTTGTGGAATGGGTAAAAGTGCATGAAAATGGCCAATTTACTCACTCTGAGGTCTCAAAAAGTGTTTCTTCACCCCGGGAAGTGATTTAAATACCATTTGGAGGCATTTAATGTTCAAGCAAAAACAGGTGATTTTTGACAAAACAGATAACACCCCCCATTACGTCATGCTTCAGAAAGGTGAAAAATGGTCCATTTTCAAATGCTTTATTTTTGAACGCCAGTTCACATTTGTAGGTAGATCATCAGTTTTAGAGCTAAAATTAGCATGTTTAAAGTGATTTTCATGCTTCCAGGGGCCCGGGAAGTGAATTAAATACCATTTGGAGGCATTTAATGTTCAAGCAAAAACAGGTGATTTTTGACAAAAGAGATAACACCCCCCCATTACGTCATGCTTCAGAAAGGTGAAAAATTGTCCGTTTTGAAATGTTTTATTTTTGAACGTCAGTTGACATTTGTAGGTAGATCATCAGTTCTAGAGCTAAAATTAGCATGTTTAAAGTGATTTTCATGCTTCCAGGGGCCCGGGAAGTGAATTAAATACCATTTGGAGGCATTTAATGTTCAAGCAAAAACAGGTGATTTTTGACAAAAGAGATAACACCCCCCATTACGTCATGCTTCAGAAAGGTGAAAAATGGTCCATTTTGAAATGTTTTATTTTTGAACGTCAGTTGACATTTGTAGGTAGATCATCAGTTCTAGAGCTAAAATTAGCATGTTTAAAGTGATTTTCATGTTTCCAGGGGCCCGGGAAGTGAATTAAATACCATTTGGAGGCATTTAATGTTCAAGCAAAAACAGGTGATTTTTGACAAAAGAGATAACACCCCCCCATTACGTCATGCTTCAGAAAGGTGAAAAATGGTCCGTTTTGAAATGTTTTATTTTTGAACGTCAGTTGACATTTGTAGGTAGATCATCAGTTTAAGAGCTAAAATTAGCATGTTTAAAGTGATTTTCATGCTTCCAGGGGCCCGGGAAGTGAATTAAATACCATTTGGAGGCATTTAATGTTCAAGCAAAAACAGGTGATTTTTGACAAAAGAGATAACACCCCCCCATTACGTCATGCTTCAGAAAGGTGAAAAATGGTCCGTTTTGAAATGTTTTATTTTTGAACGTCAGTTGACATTTGTAGGTAGATCATCAGTTTTAGAGCTAAAATTAGCATGTTTAAAGTGATTTTCATGCTTCCAGGGGCCCTAAACACAAGATTTGTGGAATGGGTAAAAGTGCATGAAAATGGCCAATTTACTCACTCTGAGGTCTCAAAAAGTGTTTCTTCACCCCGGGAAGTGATTTAAATACCATTTGGAGGCATTTAATGTTCAAGCAAAAACAGGTGATTTTTGACAAAAGAGATAATACCCCCCATTACGTCATGCTTCAGAAAGGTGAAAAATGGTCAGTTCTCAAATGTTTTATTTTTGAACGTCAGTTGACATTTGTAGGTAGATCATCAGTTCTAGAGCTAAAATTAGCATGTTTAAAGTGATTTTCATGCTTCCAGGGGCCCGGGAAGTGAATTAAATACCATTTGGAGGCATTTAATGTTCAAGCAAAAACAGGTGATTTTTGACAAAAGAGATAACACCCCCCCATTACGTCATGCTTCAGAAAGGTGAAAAATGGTCCGTTTTGAAATATTTTATTTTTGAACGTCAGTTGACATTTGTAGGTAGATCATCAGTTCTAGAGCTAAAATTAGCATGTTTAAAGTGATTTTCATGCTTCCAGGGGCCCGGGAAGTGAATTAAATACCATTTGGAGGCATTTAATGTTCAAGCAAAAACAGGTGATTTTTGACAAAAGAGATAACACCCCCCCATTACGTCATGCTTCAGAAAGGTGAAAAATGGTCCGTTTTCAAATGTTTTATTTTTGAACGCCAGTTCACATTTGTAGGTAGATCATCAGTTTTAGAGCTAAAATTAGCATGTTTAAAGTGATTTTCATGCTTCCAGGGGCCCGGGAAGTGAATTAAATACCATTTGGAGGCATTTAATGTTCAGGCAAAAACAGGGGATTTTTGACAAAAGAGATAACACCCCCCCATTACGTCATGCTTCAGAAAGGTGAAAAATGGTCCGTTTTCAAATGTTTTATTTTTGAACGCCAGTTCACATTTGTTGGTAGATCATCAGTTTTAGAGCTAAAATTAGCATGTTTAAAGTGATTTTCATGCTTCCAGGGGCCCAGTAAGTGAATTAAATACCATTTGGAGGCATTTAATGTTCAGGCAAAAACAGGGGATTTTTGACAAAAGAGATAACACCCCCCCATTACGTCATGCTTCAGAAAGGTGAAAAATGGTCAGTTTTCAAATGTTTTATTTTTGAACGTGAGTTCACATTTATAGGTAGATCATCAGTTTAAGAGCTAAAATTAGCATGTTTAAAGTGATTTTCATGCTTCCAGGGGCCCGGGAAGTGAATTAAATACCATTTGGAGGCATTTAATGTTCAAGCAAAAACAGGTGATTTTTGACAAGAGATAACACCCCCCCATTACGTCATGCTTCAGAAAGGTGAAAAATGGTCCGTTTTCAAATGTTTTATTTTTGAACGCCAGTTCACATTTGTAGGTAGATCATCAGTTTTAGAGCTAAAATTAGCATGTTTAAAGTGATTTTCATGCTTCCAGGGGCCCGGGAAGTGAATTAAATACCATTTGGAGGCATTTAATGTTCAAGCAAAAACAGGTGATTTTTGACAAAAGAGATAACACCCCCCCATTACGTCATGCTTCAGAAAGGTGAAAAATGGTCCGTTTTGAAATGTTTTATTTTTGAACGTCAGTTGACATTTGTAGGTAGATCATCAGTTCTAGAGCTAAAATTAGCATGCTTAAAGTGATTTTCATGCTTCCAGGGGCCTGGGAAGTGAATTAAATACCATTTGGGGGCATTTAATGTTCAAGCAAAAACAGGTGATTTTTGACAAAAGAGATAACACCCCCTATTACGTTATGCTTCAGAAAGGTAAAAAATGGTCAGTTTTCAAATGTTTTATTTTTGAACGTCAGTTGACATTTGTAGGTAGATCATCAGTTTTAGAGCTAAAATTAGCATGTTTAAAGTGATTTTCATGCTTCCAGGGGCCCTAAACACAAGATTTGTGGAATGGGTAAAAGTGCATGAAAATGGCCAATTTACTCACTCTGAGGTCTCAAAAAGTGTTTCTTCACCCCGGGAAGTGATTTAAATACCATTTGGAGGCATTTAATGTTCAAGCAAAAACAGGTGATTTTTGACAAAACAGATAACACCCCCCATTACGTCATGCTTCAGAAAGGTGAAAAATGGTCCATTTTCAAATGCTTTATTTTTGAACGTCAGTTCACATTTATAGGTAGATCATCAGTTTAAGAGCTAAAATTAGCATGTTTAAAGTGATTTTCATGCTTCCAGGGGCCCGGGAAGTGAATTAAATACCATTTGGAGGCATTTAATGTTCAAGCAAAAACTGGTGATTTTTGACAAAAGAGATAACACCCCCCCATTACGTCATGCTTCAGAAAGGTGAAAAATGGTCCGTTTTGAAATGTTTTATTTTTGAACGTCAGTTGACATTTGTAGGTAGATCATCAGTTTAAGAGCTAAAATTAGCATGTTTAAAGTGATTTTCATGCTTCCAGGGGCCCGGGAAGTGAATTAAATACTATTTGGAGGCATTTAATGTTCAAGCAAAAACAGGGGATTTTTGACAAAAGAGATAACACCCCCCCATTACGTCATGCTTCAGAAAGGTGAAAAATGGTCCGTTTTCAAATGTTTTATTTTTGAACGCCAGTTCACATTTGTAGGTAGATCATCAGTTTTAGAGCTAAAATTAGCATGTTTAAAGTGATTTTCATGCTTCCAGGGGCCCGGGAAGTGAATTAAATACCATTTGAGGCATTTAATGTTCAAGCAAAAACAGGTGATTTTTGACAAAAGAGATAACACCCCCCCATTACGTCATGCTTCAGAAAGGTGAAAAATGGTCCGTTTTCAAATGTTTTATTTTTGAACGCCAGTTCACATTGGTAGGTAGATCATCAGTTTTAGAGCTAAAATTAGCATGTTTAAAGTGATTTTCATGCTTCCAGGGGCCCGGGAAGTTAATTAAATACCATTTGGAGGCATTTAATGTTCAAGCAAAAACAGGTGATTTTTGACAAAAGAGATAACACCCCCCCATTACGTCATGCTTCAGAAAGGTGAAAAATGGTCCGTTTTCAAATGTTTTATTTTTGAACGCCAGTTCACATTTGTAGGTAGATCATCAGTTTTAGAGCTAAAATTAGCATGTTTAAAGTGATTTTCATGCTTCCAGGGGCCCGGGAAGTGAATTAAATACCATTTGGAGGCATTTAATGTTCAAGCAAAAACAGGTGATTTTTGACAAAAGAGATAACACCCCCCCCATTACGTCATGCTTCAGAAAGGTGAAAAATGGTCCGTTTTGAAATGTTTTATTTTTGAACGTCAGTTGACATTTGTAGGTAGATCATCAGTTCTAGAGCTAAAATTAGCATGCTTAAAGTGATTTTCATGCTTCCAGGGGCCTGGGAAGTGATTTAAATACCATTTGGAGGCATTTAATGTTCAAGCAAAAACAGGTGATTTTTGACAAAACAGATAACACCCCCCATTACGTCATGCTTCAGAAAGGTGAAAAATGGTCCATGTTCAAATGCTTTATTTTTGAACGTCAGTTCACATTTATAGCTAGATCATCAGTTTAAGAGCTAAAATTAGCATGTTTAAAGTGATTTTCATGCTTCCAGGGGCCCGGGAAGTGAAATAAATACCATTTGGAGGCATTTAATGTTCAAGCAAAAACAGGTGATTTTTGACAAAAGAGATAACACCCCCCCATTACGTCATGCTTCAGAAAGGTGAAAAATGGTCCGTTTTCAAATGTTTTATTTTTGAACGCCAGTTCACATTTGTAGGTAGATCATCAGTTTTAGAGCTAAAATTAGCATGTTTAAAGTGATTTTCATGCTTCCAGGGGCCCGGGAAGTGAATTAAATACCATTTGGAGGCATTTAATGTTCAAGCAAAAACAGGGGATTTTTGACAAAAGAGATAACACCCCCCCATTACGTCATGCTTCAGAAAGGTGAAAAATGGTCCGTTTTCAAATGTTTTATTTTTGAACGCCAGTTCACATTTGTTGGTAGATCATCAGTTTTAGAGCTAAAATTAGCATGTTTAAAGTGATTTTCATGCTTCCAGAGGCCCAGTAAGTGAATTAAATACCATTTGGAGGCATTTAATGTTCAGGCAAAAACAGGGGATTTTTGACAAAAGAGATAACACCCCCCCATTACGTCATGCTTCAGAAAGGTGAAAAATGGTCCGTTTTCAAATGTTTTATTTTTGAACGTCAGTTCACATTTATAGGTAGATCATCAGTTTAAGAGCTAAAATTAGCATGTTTAAAGTGATTTTCATGCTTCCAGGGGCCCGGGAAGTGAATTAAATACCATTTGGAGGCATTTAATGTTCAAGCAAAAACAGGTGATTTTTGACAAAAGAGATAACACCCCCCCATTACGTCATGCTTCAGAAAGGTGAAAAATGGTCCGTTTTGAAATGTTTTATTTTTGAACGTCAGTTGACATTTGTAGGTAGATCATCAGTTCTAGAGCTAAAATTAGCATGCTTAAAGTGATTTTCATGCTTCCAGGGGCCTGGGAAGTGAATTAAATACCATTTGGGGCATTTAATGTTCAAGCAAAAACAGGTGATTTTTGACAAAAGAGATAACACCCCCCATTACGTTATGCTTCAGAAAGGTAAAAAATGGTCAGTTTTCAAATGTTTTATTTTTGAACGTCAGTTGGCATTTGTAGGTAGATCATCAGTTTTAGAGCTAAAATTAGCATGTTTAAAGTGATTTTCATGCTTCCAGGGGCCCTAAACACAAGATTTGTGGAATGGGTAAAAGTGCATGAAAATGGCCAATTTACTCACTCTGAGGTCTCAAAAAGTGTTTCTTCACCCCGGGAAGTGATTTAAATACCATTTGGAGGCATTTAATGTTCAAGCAAAAACAGGTGATTTTTGACAAAACAGATAACACCCCCCATTACGTCATGCTTCAGAAAGGTGAAAAATGGTCCATTTTCAAATGCTTTATTTTTGAACGTCAGTTCACATTTATAGGTAGATCATCAGTTTAAGAGCTAAAATTAGCATGTTTAAAGTGATTTTCATGCTTCCAGGGGCACGGGAAGTGAATTAAATACCATTTGGAGGCATTTAATGTTCAAGCAAAAACAGGTGATTTTTGACAAAAGAGATAACACCCCCCCATTACGTCATGCTTCAGAAAGGTGAAAAATGGTCCGTTTTGAAATGTTTTATTTTTGAACGTCAGTTGACATTTGTAGGTAGATCATCAGTTTAAGAGCTAAAATTAGCATGTTTAAAGTGATTTTCATGCTTCCAGGGGCCCGGGAAGTGAATTAAATACTATTTGGAGGCATTTAATGTTCAAGCAAAAACAGGGGATTTTTGACAAAAGAGATAACACCCCCCCATTACGTCATGCTTCAGAAAGGTGAAAAATGGTCCGTTTTCAAATGTTTTATTTTTGAACGCCAGTTCACATTTGTAGGTAGATCATCAGTTTTAGAGCTAAAATTAGCATGTTTAAAGTGATTTTCATGCTTCCAGGGGCCCGGGAAGTGAATTAAATACCATTTGAGGCATTTAATGTTCAAGCAAAAACAGGTGATTTTTGACAAAAGAGATAACACCCCCCCATTACGTCATGCTTCAGAAAGGTGAAAAATTGTCCGTTTTGAAATGTTTTATTTTTGAACGTCAGTTGACATTTGTAGGTAGATCATCAGTTCTAGAGCTAAAATTAGCATGTTTAAAGTGATTTTCATGCTTCCAGGGGCCCGGGAAGTGAATTAAATACCATTTGGAGGCATTTAATGTTCAAGCAAAAACAGGTGATTTTTGACAAAAGAGATAACACCCCCCCATTACGCCATGCTTCAGAAAGGTGAAAAATGGTCCGTTTTGAAATGTTTTATTTTTGAACGTCAGTTGACATTTGTAGGTAGATCATCAGTTCTAGAGCTACAATTAGCATGTTTAAAGTGATTTTCATGCTTCCAGGGGCCCGGGAAGTGAATTAAATACCATTTGGAGGCATTTAATGTTCAAGCAAAAACAGGTGATTTTTGACAAAAGAGATAACACCCCCCCATTACGTCATGCTTCAGAAAGGTGAAAAATGGTCCGTTTTCAAATGTTTTATTTTTGAACGCCAGTTCACATTTGTAGGTAGATCATCAGTTTTAGAGCTAAAATTAGCATGTTTAAAGTGATTTTCATGCTTCCAGGGGCCCGGGAAGTGAATTAAATACCATTCGGAGGCATTTAATGTTCAAGCAAAAACAGGTGATTTTTGACAAAAGAGCTAACACCCCCCCATTACGTCATGCTTCAGAAAGGTGAACAATGGTCCGTTTTCAAATGTTTTATTTTTGAACGTCAGTTCACATTTGTAGGTAGATCATCAGTTTTAGAGCTAAAATTAGCATGTTTAAAGTGATTTTCATGCTTCCAGGGGCCCTAAACACAAGATTTGTGGAATGGGTAAAAGTGCATGAAAATGGCCAATTTACTCACTCTGAGGTCTCAAAAAGTGTTTCTTCACCCCGGGAAGTGATTTAAATACCATTTGGAGGCATTTAATGTTCAAGCAAAAACAGGTGATTTTTGACAAAAGAGATAACACCCCCCATTACGTCATGCTTCAGAAAGGTGAAAAATGGTCCATTTTCAAATGCTTTATTTTTGAACGTCAGTTCACATTTATAGGTAGATCATCAGTTTAAGAGCTAAAATTAGCATGTTTAAAGTGATTTTCATGCTTCCAGGGGCCCGGGAAGTGAATTAAATACCATTTGGAGGCATTTAATGTTCAAGCAAAAACAGGTGATTTTTGACAAAAGAGATAACACCCCCCCATTACGTCATGCTTCAGAAAGGTGAAAAATGGTCCGTTTTCAAATGTTTTATTTTTGAACGCCAGTTCACATTTGTAGGTAGATCATCAGTTTTAGAGCTAAAATTAGCATGTTTAAAGTGATTTTCATGCTTCCAGGGGCCCGGGAAGTGAATTAAATACCATTTGGAGGCATTTAATGTTCAAGCAAAAACAGGGGATTTTTGACAAAAGAGATAACACCCCCCCATTACGTCATGCTTCAGAAAGGTGAAAAATGGTCCGTTTTCAAATGTTTTATTTTTGAACGCCAGTTCACATTTGTTGGTAGATCATCAGTTTTAGAGCTAAAATTAGCATGTTTAAAGTGATTTTCATGCTTCCAGGGGCCCAGTAAGTGAATTAAATACCATTTGGAGGCATTTAATGTTCAGGCAAAAACAGGGGATTTTTGACAAAAGAGATAACACCCCCCCATTACGTCATGCTTCAGAAAGGTGAAAAATGGTCCGTTTTCAAATGTTTTATTTTTGAACGTCAGTTCACATTTATAGGTAGATCATCAGTTTAAGAGCTAAAATTAGCATGTTTAAAGTGATTTTCATGCTTCCAGGGGCCCGGGAAGTGAATTAAATACCATTTGGAGGCATTTAATGTTCAAGCAAAAACAGGTGATTTTTGACAAAAGAGATAACACCCCCCCATTACGTCATGCTTCAGAAAGGTGAAAAATGGTCCGTTTTCAAATGTTTTATTTTTGAACGCCAGTTCACATTTGTAGGTAGATCATCAGTTTTAGAGCTAAAATTAGCATGTTTAAAGTGATTTTCATGCTTCCAGGGGCCCGGGAAGTGAATTAAATACCATTTGGAGGCATTTAATGTTCAAGCAAAAACAGGTGATTTTTGACAAAAGAGATAACACCCCCCCATTACGTCATGCTTCAGAAAGGTGAAAAATGGTCCGTTTTGAAATGTTTTATTTTTGAACGTCAGTTGACATTTGTAGGTAGATCATCAGTTCTAGAGCTAAAATTAGCATGCTTAAAGTGATTTTCATGCTTCCAGGGGCCTGGGAAGTGAATTAAATACCATTTGGGGGCATTTAATGTTCAAGCAAAAACAGGTGATTTTTGACAAAAGAGATAACACCCCCCATTACGTTATGCTTCAGAAAGGTAAAAAATGGTCAGTTTTCAAATGTTTTATTTTTGAACGTCAGTTGACATTTGTAGGTAGATCATCAGTTTTAGAGCTAAAATTAGCATGTTTAAAGTGATTTTCATGCTTCCAGGGGCCCTAAACACAAGATTTGTGGAATGGGTAAAAGTGCATGAAAATGGCCAATTTACTCACTCTGAGGTCTCAAAAAGTGTTTCTTCACCCCGGGAAGTGATTTAAATACCATTTGGAGGCATTTAATGTTCAAGCAAAAACAGGTGATTTTTGACAAAACAGATAACACCCCCCATTACGTCATGCTTCAGAAAGGTGAAAAATGGTCCATTTTCAAATGCTTTATTTTTGAACGTCAGTTCACATTTATAGGTAGATCATCAGTTTAAGAGCTAAAATTAGCATGTTTAAAGTGATTTTCATGCTTCCAGGTGCCCGGGAAGTAAATTAAATACCATTTGGAGGCATTTAATGTTCAAGCAAAAACTGGTGATTTTTGACAAAAGAGATAACACCCCCCCATTACGTCATGCTTCAGAAAGGTGAAAAATGGTCCGTTTTGAAATGTTTTATTTTTGAACGTCAGTTGACATTTGTAGGTAGATCATCAGTTCTAGAGCTAAAATTAGCATGTTTAAAGTGATTTTCATGCTTCCAGGGGCCCGGGAAGTGAATTAAATACCATTTGGAGGCATTTAATGTTCAAGCAAAAACAGGTGATTTTTGACAAAAGAGATAACACCCCCCCATTACGTCATGCTTCAGAAAGGTGAAAAATGGTCCGTTTTCAAATGTTTTATTTTTGAACGCCAGTTCACATTTGTAGGTAGATCATCAGTTTTAGAGCTAAAATTAGCATGTTTAAAGTGATTTTCATGCTTCCAGGGGCCCGGGAAGTGAATTAAATACCATTCGGAGGCATTTAATGTTCAAGCAAAAACAGGTGATTTTTGACAAAAGAGCTAACACCCCCCCATTACGTCATGCTTCAGAAAGGTGAACAATGGTCCGTTTTCAAATGTTTTATTTTTGAACATCAGTTCACATTTGTAGGTAGATCATCAGTTTTAGAGCTAAAATTAGCATGTTTAAAGTGATTTTCATGCTTCCAGGGGCCCTAAACACAAGATTTGTGGAATGGGTAAAAGTGCATGAAAATGGCCAATTTACTCACTCTGAGGTCTCAAAAAGTGTTTCTTCACCCCGGGAAGTGATTTAAATACCATTTGGAGGCATTTAATGTTCAAGCAAAAACAGGTGATTTTTGACAAAAGAGATAACACCCCCCATTACGTCATGCTTCAGAAAGGTGAAAAATGGTCCATTTTCAAATGCTTTATTTTTGAACGTCAGTTCACATTTATAGGTAGATCATCAGTTTAAGAGCTAAAATTAGCATGTTTAAAGTGATTTTCATGCTTCCAGGGGCCCGGGAAGTGAATTAAATACCATTTGGAGGCATTTAATGTTCAAGCAAAAACAGGTGATTTTTGACAAAAGAGATAACACCCCCCCATTACGTCATGCTTCAGAAAGGTGAAAAATGGTCCGTTTTCAAATGTTTTATTTTTGAACGCCAGTTCACATTTGTAGGTAGATCATCAGTTTTAGAGCTAAAATTAGCATGTTTAAAGTGATTTTCATGCTTCCAGGGGCCCGGGAAGTGAATTAAATACCATTTGGAGGCATTTAATGTTCAAGCAAAAACAGGGGATTTTTGACAAAAGAGATAACACCCCCCCATTACGTCATGCTTCAGAAAGGTGAAAAATGGTCCGTTTTCAAATGTTTTATTTTTGAACGCCAGTTCACATTTGTTGGTAGATCATCAGTTTTAGAGCTAAAATTAGCATGTTTAAAGTGATTTTCATGCTTCCAGGGGCCCAGTAAGTGAATTAAATACCATTTGGAGGCATTTAATGTTCAGGCAAAAACAGGGGATTTTTGACAAAAGAGATAACACCCCCCCATTACGTCATGCTTCAGAAAGGTGAAAAATGGTCCGTTTTCAAATGTTTTATTTTTGAACGTCAGTTCACATTTATAGGTAGATCATCAGTTTAAGAGCTAAAATTAGCATGTTTAAAGTGATTTTCATGCTTCCAGGGGCCCGGGAAGTGAATTAAATACCATTTGGAGGCATTTAATGTTCAAGCAAAAACAGGTGATTTTTGACAAAAGAGATAACACCCCCCCATTACGTCATGCTTCAGAAAGGTGAAAAATGGTCCGTTTTCAAATGTTTTATTTTTGAACGCCAGTTCACATTTGTAGGTAGATCATCAGTTTTAGAGCTAAAATTAGCATGTTTAAAGTGATTTTCATGCTTCCAGGGGCCCGGGAAGTGAATTAAATACCATTTGGAGGCATTTAATGTTCAAGCAAAAACAGGTGATTTTTGACAAAAGAGATAACACCCCCCCATTACGTCATGCTTCAGAAAGGTGAAAAATGGTCCGTTTTGAAATGTTTTATTTTTGAACGTCAGTTGACATTTGTAGGTAGATCATCAGTTCTAGAGCTAAAATTAGCATGCTTAAAGTGATTTTCATGCTTCCAGGGGCCCTAAACACAAGATTTGTGGAATGGGTAAAAGTGCATGAAAATGGCCAATTTACTCACTCTGAGGTCTCAAAAAGTGTTTCTTCACCCCGGGAAGTGATTTAAATACCATTTGGAGGCATTTAATGTTCAAGCAAAAACAGGTGATTTTTGACAAAACAGATAACACCCCCCATTACGTCATGCTTCAGAAAGGTGAAAAATGGTCCATTTTCAAATGCTTTATTTTTGAACGTCAGTTCACATTTATAGGTAGATCATCAGTTTAAGAGCTAAAATTAGCATGTTTAAAGTGATTTTCATGCTTCCAGGTGCCCGGGAAGTGAATTAAATACCATTTGGAGGCATTTAATGTTCAAGCAAAAACTGGTGATTTTTGACAAAAGAGATAACACCCCCCCATTACGTCATGCTTCAGAAAGGTGAAAAATGGTCCGTTTTGAAATGTTTTATTTTTGAACGTCAGTTGACATTTGTAGGTAGATCATCAGTTTAAGAGCTAAAATTAGCATGTTTAAAGTGATTTTCATGCTTCCAGGGGCCTGGGAAGTGAATTAAATACTATTTGGAGGCATTTAATGTTCAAGCAAAAACAGGGGATTTTTGACAAAAGAGATAACACCCCCCCATTACGTCATGCTTCAGAAAGGTGAAAAATGGTCCGTTTTCAAATGTTTTATTTTTGAACGCCAGTTCACATTTGTAGGTAGATCATCAGTTTTAGAGCTAAAATTAGCATGTTTAAAGTGATTTTCATGCTTCCAGGAGCCCGGGAAGTGAATTAAATACCATTTGAGGCATTTAATGTTCAAGCAAAAACAGGTGATTTTTGACAAAAGAGATAACACCCCCCCATTACGTCATGCTTCAGAAAGGTGAAAAATTGTCCGTTTTGAAATGTTTTATTTTTGAACGTCAGTTGACATTTGTAGGTAGATCATCAGTTCTAGAGCTAAAATTAGCATGTTTAAAGTGATTTTCATGCTTCCAGGGGCCCGGGAAGTGAATTAAATACCATTTGGAGGCATTTAATGTTCAAGCAAAAACAGGTGATTTTTGACAAAAGAGATAACACCCCCCCATTACGTCATGCTTCAGAAAGGTGAAAAATGGTCCGTTTTCAAATGTTTTATTTTTGAACGCCAGTTCACATTTGTAGGTAGATCATCAGTTTTAGAGCTAAAATTAGCATGTTTAAAGTGATTTTCATGCTTCCAGGGGCCCGGGAAGTGAATTAAATACCATTCGGAGGCATTTAATGTTCAAGCAAAAACAGGTGATTTTTGACAAAAGAGATAACACCCCCCCATTACGTCATGCTTCAGAAAGGTGAAAAATGGTCCGTTTTCAAATGTTTTATTTTTGAACGCCAGTTCACATTTGTAGGTAGATCATCAGTTTTAGAGCTAAAATTAGCATGTTTAAAGTGATTTTCATGCTTCCAGGGGCCCGGGAAGTGAATTAAATACCATTTGGAGGCATTTAATGTTCAAGCAAAAACAGGGGATTTTTGACAAAAGAGATAACACCCCCCCATTACGTCATGCTTCAGAAAGGTGAAAAATGGTCCGTTTTCAAATGTTTTATTTTTGAACGCCAGTTCACATTTGTAGGTAGATAATCAGTTTTAGAGCTAAAATTAGCATGTTTAAAGTGATTTTCATGCTTCCAGGGGCCCAGTAAGTGAATTAAATACCATTTGGAGGCATTTAATGTTCAGGCAAAAACAGGGGATTTTTGACAAAAGAGATAACACCCCCCCATTACGTCATGCTTCAGAAAGGTGAAAAATGGTCCGTTTTGAAATGTTTTATTTTTGAACGTCAGTTGACATTTGTAGGTAGATCATCAGTTCTAGAGCTAAAATTAGCATGCTTAAAGTGATTTTCATGCTTCCAGGGGCCTGGGAAGTGAATTAAATACCATTTGGGGGCATTTAATGTTCAAGCAAAAACAGGTGATTTTTGACAAAAGAGATAACACCCCCCATTACGTTATGCTTCAGAAAGGTAAAAAATGGTCAGTTTTCAAATGTTTTATTTTTGAACGTCAGTTGACATTTGTAGGTAGATCATCAGTTTTAGAGCTAAAATTAGCATGTTTAAAGTGATTTTCATGCTTCCAGGGGCCCTAAACACAAGATTTGTGGAATGGGTAAAAGTGCATGAAAATGGCCAATTTACTCACTCTGAGGTCTCAAAAAGTGTTTCTTCACCCCGGGAAGTGATTTAAATACCATTTGGAGGCATTTAATGTTCAAGCAAAAACAGGTGATTTTTGACAAAACAGATAACACCCCCCATTACGTCATGCTTCAGAAAGGTGAAAAATGGTCCATTTTCAAATGCTTTATTTTTGAACGTCAGTTCACATTTATAGGTAGATAATCAGTTTAAGAGCTAAAATTAGCATGTTTAAAGTGATTTTCATGCTTCCAGGGGCCCGGGAAGTGAATTAAATACCATTTGGAGGCATTTAATGTTCAAGCAAAAACAGGTGATTTTTGACAAAAGAGATAACACCCCCCCATTACGTCATGCTTCAGAAAGGTGAAAAATGGTCCGTTTTGAAATGTTTTATTTTTGAACGTCAGTTGACATTTGTAGGTAGATCATCAGTTTAAGAGCTAAAATTAGCATGTTTAAAGTGATTTTCATGCTTCCAGGGGCCCGGGAAGTGAATTAAATACCATTCGGAGGCATTTAATGTTCAAGCAAAAACAGGTGATTTTTGACAAAAGAGATAACACCCCCCCATTACGTCATGCTTCAGAAAGGTGAAAAATGGTCCGTTTTCAAATGTTTTATTTTTGAACGCCAGTTCACATTTGTAGGTAGATCATCAGTTTTAGAGCTAAAATTAGCATGTTTAAAGTGATTTTCATGCTTCCAGGGGCCCGGGAAGTGAATTAAATACCATTTGGAGGCATTTAATGTTCAAGCAAAAACAGGGGATTTTTGACAAAAGAGATAACACCCCCCATTACGTCATGCTTCAGAAAGGTGAAAAATGGTCCGTTTTCAAATGTTTTATTTTTGAACGCCAGTTCACATTTGTAGGTAGATAATCAGTTTTAGAGCTAAAATTAGCATGTTTAAAGTGATTTTCATGCTTCCAGGGGCCCAGTAAGTGAATTAAATACCATTTGGAGGCATTTAATGTTCAGGCAAAAACAGGGGATTTTTGACAAAAGAGATAACACCCCCCCATTACGTCATGCTTCAGAAAGGTGAAAAATGGTCCGTTTTGAAATGTTTTATTTTTGAACGTCAGTTGACATTTGTAGGTAGATCGTCAGTTCTAGAGCTAAAATTAGCATGCTTAAAGTGATTTTCATGCTTCCAGGGGCCTGGGAAGTGAATTAAATACCATTTGGGGGCATTTAATGTTCAAGCAAAAACAGGTGATTTTTGACAAAAGAGATAACACCCCCCATTACGTTATGCTTCAGAAAGGTAAAAAATGGTCAGTTTTCAAATGTTTTATTTTTGAACGTCAGTTGACATTTGTAGGTAGATCATCAGTTTTAGAGCTAAAATTAGCATGTTTAAAGTGATTTTCATGCTTCCAGGGGCCCTAAACACAAGATTTGTGGAATGGGTAAAAGTGCATGAAAATGGCCAATTTACTCACTCTGAGGTCTCAAAAAGTGTTTCTTCACCCCGGGAAGTGATTTAAATACCATTTGGAGGCATTTAATGTTCAAGCAAAAACAGGTGATTTTTGACAAAACAGATAACACCCCCCATTACGTCATGCTTCAGAAAGGTGAAAAATGGTCCATTTTCAAATGCTTTATTTTTGAACGTCAGTTCACATTTATAGGTAGATCATCAGTTTAAGAGCTAAAATTAGCATGTTTAAAGTGATTTTCATGCTTCCAGGGGCCCGGGAAGTGAATTAAATACCATTTGGAGGCATTTAATGTTCAAGCAAAAACAGGTGATTTTTGACAAAAGAGATAACACCCCCCCCATTACGTCATGCTTCAGAAAGGTGAAAAATGGTCCGTTTTGAAATGTTTTATTTTTGAACGTCAGTTGACATTTGTAGGTAGATCATCAGTTTAAGAGCTAAAATTAGCATGTTTAAAGTGATTTTCATGCTTCCAGGGGCCCGGGAAGTGAATTAAATACCATTTGGAGGCATTTAATGTTCAAGCAAAAACAGGGGATTTTTGACAAAAGAGATAACACCCCCCCATTACGTCATGCTTCAGAAAGGTGAAAAATGGTCCGTTTTCAAATGTTTTATTTTTGAACGCCAGTTCACATTTGTAGGTAGATCATCAGTTTTAGAGCTAAAATTAGCATGTTTAAAGTGATTTTCATGCTTCCAGGGGCCCGGGAAGTGAATTAAATACCATTTGGAGGCATTTAATGTTCAAGCAAAAACAGGTGATTTTTGACAAAAGAGATAACACCCCCCCATTACGTCATGCTTCAGAAAGGTGAAAAATGGTCCGTTTTGAAATGTTTTATTTTTGAACGTCAGTTGACATTTGTAGGTAGATCATCAGTTTAAGAGCTAAAATTAGCATGTTTAAAGTGATTTTCATGCTTCCAGGGGCCCGGGAAGTGAATTAAATACCATTTGGAGGCATTTAATGTTCAAGCAAAAACAGGGGATTTTTGACAAAAGAGATAACACCCCCCCATTACGTCATGCTTCAGAAAGGTGAAAAATGGTCCGTTTTCAAATGTTTTATTTTTGAACGACAGTTCACATTTGTAGGTAGATCATCAGTTTTAGAGCTAAAATTAGCATGTTTAAAGTGATTTTCATGCTTCCAGGGGCCCGGGAAGTGAATTAAATACCATTTGGAGGCATTTAATGTTCAAGCAAAAACAGGTGATTTTTGACAAAAGAGATAACACCCCCCCATTACGTCATGCTTCAGAAAGGTGAAAAATGGTCCGTTTTGAAATGTTTTATTTTTGAACGTCAGTTGACATTTGTAGGTAGATCATCAGTTCTAGAGCTAAAATTAGCATGTTTAAAGTGATTTTCATGCTTCCAGGGGCCTGGGAAGTGAATTAAATACCATTTGGAGGCATTTAATGTTCAAGCAAAAACAGGTGATTTTTGACCAAAGAGATAACACCCCCCATTACGTCATGCTTCAGAAAGGTGAAAAATGGTCAGTTTTCAAATGTTTTATTTTTGAACGTCAGTTGACATTTGTAGGTAGATCATCAGTTCTAGAGCTAAAATTAGCATGTTTAAAGTGATTTTCATGCTTCCAGGGGCCCGGGAAGTGAATTAAATACCATTTGGGGGCATTTAATGTTCAAGCAAAAACAGGTGATTTTTGACAAAACAGATAACACCCCCCCATTACGTCATGCTTCAGAAAGGTGAAAAATGGTCCGTTTTGAAATGTTTTATTTTTGAACGTCAGTTGACATTTGTAGGTAGATCATCAGTTCTAGAGCTAAAATTAGCATTTTTAAAGTGATTTTCATGCTTCCAGGGGCCTGGGAAGTGAATTAAATACCATTTGGAGGCATTTAATGTTCAAGCAAAAACAGGTGATTTTTGACCAAAGAGATAACACCCCCCATTACGTCATGCTTCAGAAAGGTGAAAAATGGTCAGTTTTCAAATGTTTTATTTTTGAACGTCAGTTGACATTTGTAGGTAGATCATCAGTTCTAGAGCTAAAATTAGCATGTTTAAAGTGATTTTCATGCTTCCAGGGGCCCGGGAAGTGAATTAAATACTATTTGGGGGCATTTAATGTTCAAGCAAAAACAGGTGATTTTTGACAAAAGAGATAACACCCCCCATTACGTCATGCTTCAGAAAGGTGAAAAATGGTCCGTTTTCAAATGTTTTATTTTTGAACGCCAGTTCACATTTGTAGGTAGATCATCAGTTTTAGAGCTAAAATTAGCATGTTTAAAGTGATTTTCATGCTTCCAGGGGCCCGGGAAGTGAATTAAATACCATTTGGAGGCATTTAATGTTCAAGCAAAAACAGGGGATTTTTGACAAAAGAGATAACACCCCCCCATTATGTCATGCTTCAGAAAGGTGAAAAATGGTCCGTTTTCAAATGTTTTATTTTTGAACGCCAGTTCACATTTGTAGGTAGATCATCAGTTTTAGAGCTAAAATTAGCATGTTTAAAGTGATTTTCATGCTTCCAGGGGCCCAGTAAGTGAATTAAATACCATTTGGAGGCATTTAATGTTCAGGCAAAAACAGGGGATTTTTGACAAAAGAGATAACACCCCCCCATTACGTCATGCTTCAGAAAGGTGAAAAATGGTCCGTTTTGAAATGTTTTATTTTTGAACGTCAGTTGACATTTGTAGGTAGATCATCAGTTCTAGAGCTAAAATTAGCATGCTTAAAGTGATTTTCATGCTTCCAGGGGCCTGGGAAGTGAATTAAATACCATTTGGGGGCATTTAATGTTCAAGCAAAAACAGGTGATTTTTGACAAAAGAGATAACACCCCCCATTACGTTATGCTTCAGAAAGGTAAAAAATGGTCAGTTTTCAAATGTTTTATTTTTGAACGTCAGTTGACATTTGTAGGTAGATCATCAGTTTTAGAGCTAAAATTAGCATGTTTAAAGTGATTTTCATGCTTCCAGGGGCCCTAAACACAAGATTTGTGGAATGGGTAAAAGTGCATGAAAATGGCCAATTTACTCACTCTGAGGTCTCAAAAAGTGTTTCTTCACCCCGGGAAGTGATTTAAATACCATTTGGAGGCATTTAATGTTCAAGCAAAAACAGGTGATTTTTGACAAAACAGATAACACCCCCCATTACGTCATGCTTCAGAAAGGTGAAAAATGGTCCATTTTCAAATGCTTTATTTTTGAACGTCAGTTCACATTTATAGGTAGATCATCAGTTTAAGAGCTAAAATTAGCATGTTTAAAGTGATTTTCATGCTTCCAGGGGCCCGGGAAGTGAATTAAATACCATTTGGAGGCATTTAATGTTCAAGCAAAAACAGGTGATTTTTGACAAAAGAGATAACACCCCCCCATTACGTCATGCTTCAGAAAGGTGAAAAATGGTCCGTTTTGAAATGTTTTATTTTTGAACGTCAGTTGACATTTGTAGGTAGATCATCAGTTTAAGAGCTAAAATTAGCATGTTTAAAGTGATTTTCATGCTTCCAGGGGCCCGGGAAGTGAATTAAATACCATTCGGAGGCATTTAATGTTCAAGCAAAAACAGGTGATTTTTGACAAAAGAGATAACACCCCCCCATTACGTCATGCTTCAGAAAGGTGAAAAATGGTCCGTTTTCAAATGTTTTATTTTTGAACGCCAGTTCACATTTGTAGGTAGATCATCAGTTTTAGAGCTAAAATTAGCATGTTTAAAGTGATTTTCATGCTTCCAGGGGCCCGGGAAGTGAATTAAATACCATTTGGAGGCATTTAATGTTCAAGCAAAAACAGGGGATTTTTGACAAAAGAGATAACACCCCCCCATTACGTCATGCTTCAGAAAGGTGAAAAATGGTCCGTTTTGAAATGTTTTATTTTTGAACGCCAGTTCACATTTGTAGGTAGATAATCAGTTTTAGAGCTAAAATTAGCATGTTTAAAGTGATTTTCATGCTTCCAGGGGCCCAGTAAGTGAATTAAATACCATTTGGAGGCATTTAATGTTCAAGCAAAAACAGGTGATTTTTGACCAAAGAGATAACACCCCCCATTACGTCATGCTTCAGAAAGGTAAAAAATGGTCAGTTTTCAAATGTTTTATTTTTGAACGTCAGTTGACATTTGTAGGTAGATCATCAGTTCTAGAGCTAAAATTAGCATGTTTAAAGTGATTTTCATGCTTCCAGGGGCCCGGGAAGTGAATTAAATACCATTTGGAGGCATTTAATGTTCAAGCAAAAACAGGTGATTTTTGACAAAACAGATAACACCCCCCCATTACGTCATGCTTCAGAAAGGTGAAAAATGCCGTTTTGAAATGTTTTATTTTTGAACTGCCAGTTCACATTTGGAGGTTAGATCATCAGTTTTAGAGGCTCAAATTAGCATGTTTAAAGTGATTTTCATGCTTCCAGGGGCCCGGGAAGTGAATTAAATACCATTTGGAGGCATTTAATGTTCAAGCAAAACAGGGGATTTTTGACAAAAGAGATAACACCCCCCCATTACGTCATGCTTCAGAAAGGTGAAAAATGGTCCGTTTTCAAATGTTTTATTTTTGAACGCCAGTTCACATTTGTTGGTAGATCATCAGTTTTAGAGCTAAAATTAGCATGTTTAAAGTGATTTTCATGCTTCCAGGGGCCCAGTAAGTGAATTAAATACCATTTGGAGGCATTTAATGTTCAGGCAAAAACAGGGGATTTTTGACAAAAGAGATAACACCCCCCCATTACGTCATGCTTCAGAAAGGTGAAAAATGGTCCGTTTTCAAATGTTTTATTTTTGAACGTCAGTTCACATTTATAGGTAGATCATCAGTTTAAGAGCTAAAATTAGCATGTTTAAAGTGATTTTCATGCTTCCAGGGGCCCGGGAAGTGAATTAAATACCATTTGGAGGCATTTAATGTTCAAGCAAAAACAGGTGATTTTTGACAAAAGAGATAACACCCCCCCATTACGTCATGCTTCAGAAAGGTGAAAAATGGTCCGTTTTCAAATGTTTTATTTTTGAACGCCAGTTCACATTTGTAGGTAGATCATCAGTTTTAGAGCTAAAATTAGCATGTTTAAAGTGATTTTCATGCTTCCAGGGGCCCGGGAAGTGAATTAAATACCATTTGGAGGCATTTAATGTTCAAGCAAAAACAGGTGATTTTTGACAAAAGAGATAACACCCCCCCATTACGTCATGCTTCAGAAAGGTGAAAAATGGTCCGTTTTGAAATGTTTTATTTTTGAACGTCAGTTGACATTTGTAGGTAGATCATCAGTTCTAGAGCTAAAATTAGCATGCTTAAAGTGATTTTCATGCTTCCAGGGGCCCTAAACACAAGATTTGTGGAATGGGTAAAAGTGCATGAAAATGGCCAATTTACTCACTCTGAGGTCTCAAAAAGTGTTTCTTCACCCCGGGAAGTGATTTAAATACCATTTGGAGGCATTTAATGTTCAAGCAAAAACAGGTGATTTTTGACAAAACAGATAACACCCCCCATTACGTCATGCTTCAGAAAGGTGAAAAATGGTCCGTTTTGAAATGCTTTATTTTTGAACGTCAGTTGACATTTGTAGGTAGATCATCAGTTTAAGAGCTAAAATTAGCATGTTTAAAGTGATTTTCATGCTTCCAGGGGCCTGGGAAGTGAATTAAATACTATTTGGAGGCATTTAATGTTCAAGCAAAAACAGGGGATTTTTGACAAAAGAGATAACACCCCCCCATTACGTCATGCTTCAGAAAGGTGAAAAATGGTCCGTTTTCAAATGTTTTATTTTTGAACGCCAGTTCACATTTGTAGGTAGATCATCAGTTTTAGAGCTAAAATTAGCATGTTTAAAGTGATTTTCATGCTTCCAGGAGCCCGGGAAGTGAATTAAATACCATTTGAGGCATTTAATGTTCAAGCAAAAACAGGTGATTTTTGACAAAAGAGATAACACCCCCCCATTACGTCATGCTTCAGAAAGGTGAAAAATTGTCCGTTTTGAAATGTTTTATTTTTGAACGTCAGTTGACATTTGTAGGTAGATCATCAGTTCTAGAGCTAAAATTAGCATGTTTAAAGTGATTTTCATGCTTCCAGGGGCCCGGGAAGTGAATTAAATACCATTTGGAGGCATTTAATGTTCAAGCAAAAACAGGTGATTTTTGACAAAAGAGATAACACCCCCCCATTACGTCATGCTTCAGAAAGGTGAAAAATGGTCCGTTTTCAAATGTTTTATTTTTGAACGCCAGTTCACATTTGTAGGTAGATCATCAGTTTTAGAGCTAAAATTAGCATGTTTAAAGTGATTTTCATGCTTCCAGGGGCCCGGGAAGTGAATTAAATACCATTCGGAGGCATTTAATGTTCAAGCAAAAACAGGTGATTTTTGACAAAAGAGATAACACCCCCCCATTACGTCATGCTTCAGAAAGGTGAAAAATGGTCCGTTTTCAAATGTTTTATTTTTGAACGCCAGTTCACATTTGTAGGTAGATCATCAGTTTTAGAGCTAAAATTAGCATGTTTAAAGTGATTTTCATGCTTCCAGGGGCCCGGGAAGTGAATTAAATACCATTTGGAGGCATTTAATGTTCAAGCAAAAACAGGGGATTTTTGACAAAAGAGATAACACCCCCCCATTACGTCATGCTTCAGAAAGGTGAAAAATGGTCCGTTTTCAAATGTTTTATTTTTGAACGCCAGTTCACATTTGTAGGTAGATAATCAGTTTTAGAGCTAAAATTAGCATGTTTAAAGTGATTTTCATGCTTCCAGGGGCCCAGTAAGTGAATTAAATACCATTTGGAGGCATTTAATGTTCAGGCAAAAACAGGGGATTTTTGACAAAAGAGATAACACCCCCCCATTACGTCATGCTTCAGAAAGGTGAAAAATGGTCCGTTTTGAAATGTTTTATTTTTGAACGTCAGTTGACATTTGTAGGTAGATCATCAGTTCTAGAGCTAAAATTAGCATGCTTAAAGTGATTTTCATGCTTCCAGGGGCCTGGGAAGTGAATTAAATACCATTTGGGGGCATTTAATGTTCAAGCAAAAACAGGTGATTTTTGACAAAAGAGATAACACCCCCCATTACGTTATGCTTCAGAAAGGTAAAAAATGGTCAGTTTTCAAATGTTTTATTTTTGAACGTCAGTTGACATTTGTAGGTAGATCATCAGTTTTAGAGCTAAAATTAGCATGTTTAAAGTGATTTTCATGCTTCCAGGGGCCCTAAACACAAGATTTGTGGAATGGGTAAAAGTGCATGAAAATGGCCAATTTACTCACTCTGAGGTCTCAAAAAGTGTTTCTTCACCCCGGGAAGTGATTTAAATACCATTTGGAGGCATTTAATGTTCAAGCAAAAACAGGTGATTTTTGACAAAACAGATAACACCCCCCATTACGTCATGCTTCAGAAAGGTGAAAAATGGTCCATTTTCAAATGCTTTATTTTTGAACGTCAGTTCACATTTATAGGTAGATAATCAGTTTAAGAGCTAAAATTAGCATGTTTAAAGTGATTTTCATGCTTCCAGGGGCCCGGGAAGTGAATTAAATACCATTTGGAGGCATTTAATGTTCAAGCAAAAACAGGTGATTTTTGACAAAAGAGATAACACCCCCCCATTACGTCATGCTTCAGAAAGGTGAAAAATGGTCCGTTTTGAAATGTTTTATTTTTGAACGTCAGTTGACATTTGTAGGTAGATCATCAGTTTAAGAGCTAAAATTAGCATGTTTAAAGTGATTTTCATGCTTCCAGGGGCCCGGGAAGTGAATTAAATACCATTCGGAGGCATTTAATGTTCAAGCAAAAACAGGTGATTTTTGACAAAAGAGATAACACCCCCCCATTACGTCATGCTTCAGAAAGGTGAAAAATGGTCCGTTTTCAAATGTTTTATTTTTGAACGCCAGTTCACATTTGTAGGTAGATCATCAGTTTTAGAGCTAAAATTAGCATGTTTAAAGTGATTTTCATGCTTCCAGGGGCCCGGGAAGTGAATTAAATACCATTTGGAGGCATTTAATGTTCAAGCAAAAACAGGGGATTTTTGACAAAAGAGATAACACCCCCCATTACGTCATGCTTCAGAAAGGTGAAAAATGGTCCGTTTTCAAATGTTTTATTTTTGAACGCCAGTTCACATTTGTAGGTAGATAATCAGTTTTAGAGCTAAAATTAGCATGTTTAAAGTGATTTTCATGCTTCCAGGGGCCCAGTAAGTGAATTAAATACCATTTGGAGGCATTTAATGTTCAGGCAAAAACAGGGGATTTTTGACAAAAGAGATAACACCCCCCCATTACGTCATGCTTCAGAAAGGTGAAAAATGGTCCGTTTTGAAATGTTTTATTTTTGAACGTCAGTTGACATTTGTAGGTAGATCGTCAGTTCTAGAGCTAAAATTAGCATGCTTAAAGTGATTTTCATGCTTCCAGGGGCCTGGGAAGTGAATTAAATACCATTTGGGGGCATTTAATGTTCAAGCAAAAACAGGTGATTTTTGACAAAAGAGATAACACCCCCCATTACGTTATGCTTCAGAAAGGTAAAAAATGGTCAGTTTTCAAATGTTTTATTTTTGAACGTCAGTTGACATTTGTAGGTAGATCATCAGTTTTAGAGCTAAAATTAGCATGTTTAAAGTGATTTTCATGCTTCCAGGGGCCCTAAACACAAGATTTGTGGAATGGGTAAAAGTGCATGAAAATGGCCAATTTACTCACTCTGAGGTCTCAAAAAGTGTTTCTTCACCCCGGGAAGTGATTTAAATACCATTTGGAGGCATTTAATGTTCAAGCAAAAACAGGTGATTTTTGACAAAACAGATAACACCCCCCATTACGTCATGCTTCAGAAAGGTGAAAAATGGTCCATTTTCAAATGCTTTATTTTTGAACGTCAGTTCACATTTATAGGTAGATCATCAGTTTAAGAGCTAAAATTAGCATGTTTAAAGTGATTTTCATGCTTCCAGGGGCCCGGGAAGTGAATTAAATACCATTTGGAGGCATTTAATGTTCAAGCAAAAACAGGTGATTTTTGACAAAAGAGATAACACCCCCCCCATTACGTCATGCTTCAGAAAGGTGAAAAATGGTCCGTTTTGAAATGTTTTATTTTTGAACGTCAGTTGACATTTGTAGGTAGATCATCAGTTTAAGAGCTAAAATTAGCATGTTTAAAGTGATTTTCATGCTTCCAGGGGCCCGGGAAGTGAATTAAATACCATTTGGAGGCATTTAATGTTCAAGCAAAAACAGGGGATTTTTGACAAAAGAGATAACACCCCCCCATTACGTCATGCTTCAGAAAGGTGAAAAATGGTCCGTTTTCAAATGTTTTATTTTTGAACGCCAGTTCACATTTGTAGGTAGATCATCAGTTTTAGAGCTAAAATTAGCATGTTTAAAGTGATTTTCATGCTTCCAGGGGCCCGGGAAGTGAATTAAATACCATTTGGAGGCATTTAATGTTCAAGCAAAAACAGGTGATTTTTGACAAAAGAGATAACACCCCCCCATTACGTCATGCTTCAGAAAGGTGAAAAATGGTCCGTTTTGAAATGTTTTATTTTTGAACGTCAGTTGACATTTGTAGGTAGATCATCAGTTTAAGAGCTAAAATTAGCATGTTTAAAGTGATTTTCATGCTTCCAGGGGCCCGGGAAGTGAATTAAATACCATTTGGAGGCATTTAATGTTCAAGCAAAAACAGGGGATTTTTGACAAAAGAGATAACACCCCCCCATTACGTCATGCTTCAGAAAGGTGAAAAATGGTCCGTTTTCAAATGTTTTATTTTTGAACGCCAGTTCACATTTGTAGGTAGATCATCAGTTTTAGAGCTAAAATTAGCATGTTTAAAGTGATTTTCATGCTTCCAGGGGCCCGGGAAGTGAATTAAATACCATTTGGAGGCATTTAATGTTCAAGCAAAAACAGGTGATTTTTGACAAAAGAGATAACACCCCCCCATTACGTCATGCTTCAGAAAGGTGAAAAATGGTCCGTTTTGAAATGTTTTATTTTTGAACGTCAGTTGACATTTGTAGGTAGATCATCAGTTCTAGAGCTAAAATTAGCATGTTTAAAGTGATTTTCATGCTTCCAGGGGCCTGGGAAGTGAATTAAATACCATTTGGAGGCATTTAATGTTCAAGCAAAAACAGGTGATTTTTGACCAAAGAGATAACACCCCCCATTACGTCATGCTTCAGAAAGGTGAAAAATGGTCAGTTTTCAAATGTTTTATTTTTGAACGTCAGTTGACATTTGTAGGTAGATCATCAGTTCTAGAGCTAAAATTAGCATGCTTAAAGTGATTTTCATGCTTCCAGGGGCCTGGGAAGTGAATTAAATACCATTTGGGGGCATTTAATGTTCAAGCAAAAACAGGTGATTTTTGACAAAAGAGATAACACCCCCCATTACGTTATGCTTCAGAAAGGTAAAAAATGGTCAGTTTTCAAATGTTTTATTTTTGAACGTCAGTTGACATTTGTAGGTAGATCATCAGTTTTAGAGCTAAAATTAGCATGTTTAAAGTGATTTTCATGCTTCCAGGGGCCCTAAACACAAGATTTGTGGAATGGGTAAAAGTGCATGAAAATGGCCAATTTACTCACTCTGAGGTCTCAAAAAGTGTTTCTTCACCCCGGGAAGTGATTTAAATACCATTTGGAGGCATTTAATGTTCAAGCAAAAACAGGTGATTTTTGACAAAACAGATAACACCCCCCATTACGTCATGCTTCAGAAAGGTGAAAAATGGTCCATTTTCAAATGCTTTATTTTTGAACGTCAGTTCACATTTATAGGTAGATAATCAGTTTAAGAGCTAAAATTAGCATGTTTAAAGTGATTTTCATGCTTCCAGGGGCCCGGGAAGTGAATTAAATACCATTTGGAGGCATTTAATGTTCAAGCAAAAACAGGTGATTTTTGACAAAAGAGATAACACCCCCCCATTACGTCATGCTTCAGAAAGGTGAAAAATGGTCCGTTTTGAAATGTTTTATTTTTGAACGTCAGTTGACATTTGTAGGTAGATCATCAGTTTAAGAGCTAAAATTAGCATGTTTAAAGTGATTTTCATGCTTCCAGGGGCCCGGGAAGTGAATTAAATACCATTCGGAGGCATTTAATGTTCAAGCAAAAACAGGTGATTTTTGACAAAAGAGATAACACCCCCCCATTACGTCATGCTTCAGAAAGGTGAAAAATGGTCCGTTTTCAAATGTTTTATTTTTGAACGCCAGTTCACATTTGTAGGTAGATCATCAGTTTTAGAGCTAAAATTAGCATGTTTAAAGTGATTTTCATGCTTCCAGGGGCCCGGGAAGTGAATTAAATACCATTTGGAGGCATTTAATGTTCAAGCAAAAACAGGGGATTTTTGACAAAAGAGATAACACCCCCCATTACGTCATGCTTCAGAAAGGTGAAAAATGGTCCGTTTTCAAATGTTTTATTTTTGAACGCCAGTTCACATTTGTAGGTAGATAATCAGTTTTAGAGCTAAAATTAGCATGTTTAAAGTGATTTTCATGCTTCCAGGGGCCCAGTAAGTGAATTAAATACCATTTGGAGGCATTTAATGTTCAGGCAAAAACAGGGGATTTTTGACAAAAGAGATAACACCCCCCCATTACGTCATGCTTCAGAAAGGTGAAAAATGGTCCGTTTTGAAATGTTTTATTTTTGAACGTCAGTTGACATTTGTAGGTAGATCGTCAGTTCTAGAGCTAAAATTAGCATGCTTAAAGTGATTTTCATGCTTCCAGGGGCCTGGGAAGTGAATTAAATACCATTTGGGGGCATTTAATGTTCAAGCAAAAACAGGTGATTTTTGACAAAAGAGATAACACCCCCCATTACGTTATGCTTCAGAAAGGTAAAAAATGGTCAGTTTTCAAATGTTTTATTTTTGAACGTCAGTTGACATTTGTAGGTAGATCATCAGTTTTAGAGCTAAAATTAGCATGTTTAAAGTGATTTTCATGCTTCCAGGGGCCCTAAACACAAGATTTGTGGAATGGGTAAAAGTGCATGAAAATGGCCAATTTACTCACTCTGAGGTCTCAAAAAGTGTTTCTTCACCCCGGGAAGTGATTTAAATACCATTTGGAGGCATTTAATGTTCAAGCAAAAACAGGTGATTTTTGACAAAACAGATAACACCCCCCATTACGTCATGCTTCAGAAAGGTGAAAAATGGTCCATTTTCAAATGCTTTATTTTTGAACGTCAGTTCACATTTATAGGTAGATCATCAGTTTAAGAGCTAAAATTAGCATGTTTAAAGTGATTTTCATGCTTCCAGGGGCCCGGGAAGTGAATTAAATACCATTTGGAGGCATTTAATGTTCAAGCAAAAACAGGTGATTTTTGACAAAAGAGATAACACCCCCCCCATTACGTCATGCTTCAGAAAGGTGAAAAATGGTCCGTTTTGAAATGTTTTATTTTTGAACGTCAGTTGACATTTGTAGGTAGATCATCAGTTTAAGAGCTAAAATTAGCATGTTTAAAGTGATTTTCATGCTTCCAGGGGCCCGGGAAGTGAATTAAATACCATTTGGAGGCATTTAATGTTCAAGCAAAAACAGGGGATTTTTGACAAAAGAGATAACACCCCCCCATTACGTCATGCTTCAGAAAGGTGAAAAATGGTCCGTTTTCAAATGTTTTATTTTTGAACGCCAGTTCACATTTGTAGGTAGATCATCAGTTTTAGAGCTAAAATTAGCATGTTTAAAGTGATTTTCATGCTTCCAGGGGCCCGGGAAGTGAATTAAATACCATTTGGAGGCATTTAATGTTCAAGCAAAAACAGGTGATTTTTGACAAAAGAGATAACACCCCCCCATTACGTCATGCTTCAGAAAGGTGAAAAATGGTCCGTTTTGAAATGTTTTATTTTTGAACGTCAGTTGACATTTGTAGGTAGATCATCAGTTTAAGAGCTAAAATTAGCATGTTTAAAGTGATTTTCATGCTTCCAGGGGCCCGGGAAGTGAATTAAATACCATTTGGAGGCATTTAATGTTCAAGCAAAAACAGGGGATTTTTGACAAAAGAGATAACACCCCCCCATTACGTCATGCTTCAGAAAGGTGAAAAATGGTCCGTTTTCAAATGTTTTATTTTTGAACGCCAGTTCACATTTGTAGGTAGATCATCAGTTTTAGAGCTAAAATTAGCATGTTTAAAGTGATTTTCATGCTTCCAGGGGCCCGGGAAGTGAATTAAATACCATTTGGAGGCATTTAATGTTCAAGCAAAAACAGGTGATTTTTGACAAAAGAGATAACACCCCCCCATTACGTCATGCTTCAGAAAGGTGAAAAATGGTCCGTTTTGAAATGTTTTATTTTTGAACGTCAGTTGACATTTGTAGGTAGATCATCAGTTCTAGAGCTAAAATTAGCATGTTTAAAGTGATTTTCATGCTTCCAGGGGCCTGGGAAGTGAATTAAATACCATTTGGAGGCATTTAATGTTCAAGCAAAAACAGGTGATTTTTGACCAAAGAGATAACACCCCCCATTACGTCATGCTTCAGAAAGGTGAAAAATGGTCAGTTTTCAAATGTTTTATTTTTGAACGTCAGTTGACATTTGTAGGTAGATCATCAGTTCTAGAGCTAAAATTAGCATGTTTAAAGTGATTTTCATGCTTCCAGGGGCCCGGGAAGTGAATTAAATACCATTTGGGGGCATTTAATGTTCAAGCAAAAACAGGTGATTTTTGACAAAACAGATAACACCCCCCCATTACGTCATGCTTCAGAAAGGTGAAAAATGGTCCGTTTTGAAATGTTTTATTTTTGAACGTCAGTTGACATTTGTAGGTAGATCATCAGTTCTAGAGCTAAAATTAGCATTTTTAAAGTGATTTTCATGCTTCCAGGGGCCTGGGAAGTGAATTAAATACCATTTGGAGGCATTTAATGTTCAAGCAAAAACAGGTGATTTTTGACCAAAGAGATAACACCCCCCATTACGTCATGCTTCAGAAAGGTGAAAAATGGTCCGTTTTCAAATGTTTTATTTTTGAACGCCAGTTCACATTTGTAGGTAGATCATCAGTTTTAGAGCTAAAATTAGCATGTTTAAAGTGATTTTCATGCTTCCAGGGGCCCGGGAAGTGAATTAAATACCATTTGGAGGCATTTAATGTTCAAGCAAAAACAGGGGATTTTTGACAAAAGAGATAACACCCCCCCATTATGTCATGCTTCAGAAAGGTGAAAAATGGTCCGTTTTCAAATGTTTTATTTTTGAACGCCAGTTCACATTTGTAGGTAGATCATCAGTTTTAGAGCTAAAATTAGCATGTTTAAAGTGATTTTCATGCTTCCAGGGGCCCAGTAAGTGAATTAAATACCATTTGGAGGCATTTAATGTTCAGGCAAAAACAGGGGATTTTTGACAAAAGAGATAACACCCCCCCATTACGTCATGCTTCAGAAAGGTGAAAAATGGTCCGTTTTGAAATGTTTTATTTTTGAACGTCAGTTGACATTTGTAGGTAGATCATCAGTTCTAGAGCTAAAATTAGCATGCTTAAAGTGATTTTCATGCTTCCAGGGGCCTGGGAAGTGAATTAAATACCATTTGGGGGCATTTAATGTTCAAGCAAAAACAGGTGATTTTTGACAAAAGAGATAACACCCCCCATTACGTTATGCTTCAGAAAGGTAAAAAATGGTCAGTTTTCAAATGTTTTATTTTTGAACGTCAGTTGACATTTGTAGGTAGATCATCAGTTTTAGAGCTAAAATTAGCATGTTTAAAGTGATTTTCATGCTTCCAGGGGCCCTAAACACAAGATTTGTGGAATGGGTAAAAGTGCATGAAAATGGCCAATTTACTCACTCTGAGGTCTCAAAAAGTGTTTCTTCACCCCGGGAAGTGATTTAAATACCATTTGGAGGCATTTAATGTTCAAGCAAAAACAGGTGATTTTTGACAAAACAGATAACACCCCCCATTACGTCATGCTTCAGAAAGGTGAAAAATGGTCCATTTTCAAATGCTTTATTTTTGAACGTCAGTTCACATTTATAGGTAGATCATCAGTTTAAGAGCTAAAATTAGCATGTTTAAAGTGATTTTCATGCTTCCAGGGGCCCGGGAAGTGAATTAAATACCATTTGGAGGCATTTAATGTTCAAGCAAAAACAGGTGATTTTTGACAAAAGAGATAACACCCCCCCATTACGTCATGCTTCAGAAAGGTGAAAAATGGTCCGTTTTGAAATGTTTTATTTTTGAACGTCAGTTGACATTTGTAGGTAGATCATCAGTTTAAGAGCTAAAATTAGCATGTTTAAAGTGATTTTCATGCTTCCAGGGGCCCGGGAAGTGAATTAAATACCATTCGGAGGCATTTAATGTTCAAGCAAAAACAGGTGATTTTTGACAAAAGAGATAACACCCCCCCATTACGTCATGCTTCAGAAAGGTGAAAAATGGTCCGTTTTCAAATGTTTTATTTTTGAACGCCAGTTCACATTTGTAGGTAGATCATCAGTTTTAGAGCTAAAATTAGCATGTTTAAAGTGATTTTCATGCTTCCAGGGGCCCGGGAAGTGAATTAAATACCATTTGGAGGCATTTAATGTTCAAGCAAAAACAGGGGATTTTTGACAAAAGAGATAACACCCCCCCATTACGTCATGCTTCAGAAAGGTGAAAAATGGTCCGTTTTGAAATGTTTTATTTTTGAACGCCAGTTCACATTTGTAGGTAGATAATCAGTTTTAGAGCTAAAATTAGCATGTTTAAAGTGATTTTCATGCTTCCAGGGGCCCAGTAAGTGAATTAAATACCATTTGGAGGCATTTAATGTTCAAGCAAAAACAGGTGATTTTTGACCAAAGAGATAACACCCCCCATTACGTCATGCTTCAGAAAGGTAAAAAATGGTCAGTTTTCAAATGTTTTATTTTTGAACGTCAGTTGACATTTGTAGGTAGATCATCAGTTCTAGAGCTAAAATTAGCATGTTTAAAGTGATTTTCATGCTTCCAGGGGCCCGGGAAGTGAATTAAATACCATTTGGGGGCATTTAATGTTCAAGCAAAAACAGGTGATTTTTGACAAAACAGATAACACCCCCCCATTACGTCATGCTTCAGAAAGGTGAAAAATGGTCCGTTTTGAAATGTTTTATTTTTGAACGTCAGTTGACATTTGTAGGTAGATCATCAGTTCTAGAGCTAAAATTAGCATTTTTAAAGTGATTTTCATGCTTCCAGGGGCCTGGGAAGTGAATTAAATACCATTTGGAGGCATTTAATGTTCAAGCAAAAACAGGTGATTTTTGACCAAAGAGATAACACCCCCCATTACGTCATGCTTCAGAAAGGTGAAAAATGGTCAGTTTTCAAATGTTTTATTTTTGAACGTCAGTTGACATTTGTAGGTAGATCATCAGTTCTAGAGCTAAAATTAGCATGTTTAAAGTGATTTTCATGCTTCCAGGGGCCCGGGAAGTGAATTAAATACTATTTGGGGGCATTTAATGTTCAAGCAAAAACAGGTGATTTTTGACAAAAGAGATAACACCCCCCATTACGTCATGCTTCAGAAAGGTGAAAAATGGTCCGTTTTCAAATGTTTTATTTTTGAACGCCAGTTCACATTTGTAGGTAGATCATCAGTTTTAGAGCTAAAATTAGCATGTTTAAAGTGATTTTCATGCTTCCAGGGGCCCGGGAAGTGAATTAAATACCATTTGGAGGCATTTAATGTTCAAGCAAAAACAGGGGATTTTTGACAAAAGAGATAACACCCCCCCATTATGTCATGCTTCAGAAAGGTGAAAAATGGTCCGTTTTCAAATGTTTTATTTTTGAACGCCAGTTCACATTTGTAGGTAGATCATCAGTTTTAGAGCTAAAATTAGCATGTTTAAAGTGATTTTCATGCTTCCAGGGGCCCAGTAAGTGAATTAAATACCATTTGGAGGCATTTAATGTTCAGGCAAAAACAGGGGATTTTTGACAAAAGAGATAACACCCCCCCATTACGTCATGCTTCAGAAAGGTGAAAAATGGTCCGTTTTGAAATGTTTTATTTTTGAACGTCAGTTGACATTTGTAGGTAGATCATCAGTTCTAGAGCTAAAATTAGCATGCTTAAAGTGATTTTCATGCTTCCAGGGGCCTGGGAAGTGAATTAAATACCATTTGGGGGCATTTAATGTTCAAGCAAAAACAGGTGATTTTTGACAAAAGAGATAACACCCCCCATTACGTTATGCTTCAGAAAGGTAAAAAATGGTCAGTTTTCAAATGTTTTATTTTTGAACGTCAGTTGACATTTGTAGGTAGATCATCAGTTTTAGAGCTAAAATTAGCATGTTTAAAGTGATTTTCATGCTTCCAGGGGCCCTAAACACAAGATTTGTGGAATGGGTAAAAGTGCATGAAAATGGCCAATTTACTCACTCTGAGGTCTCAAAAAGTGTTTCTTCACCCCGGGAAGTGATTTAAATACCATTTGGAGGCATTTAATGTTCAAGCAAAAACAGGTGATTTTTGACAAAACAGATAACACCCCCCATTACGTCATGCTTCAGAAAGGTGAAAAATGGTCCATTTTCAAATGCTTTATTTTTGAACGTCAGTTCACATTTATAGGTAGATCATCAGTTTAAGAGCTAAAATTAGCATGTTTAAAGTGATTTTCATGCTTCCAGGGGCCCGGGAAGTGAATTAAATACCATTTGGAGGCATTTAATGTTCAAGCAAAAACAGGTGATTTTTGACAAAAGAGATAACACCCCCCCATTACGTCATGCTTCAGAAAGGTGAAAAATGGTCCGTTTTGAAATGTTTTATTTTTGAACGTCAGTTGACATTTGTAGGTAGATCATCAGTTTAAGAGCTAAAATTAGCATGTTTAAAGTGATTTTCATGCTTCCAGGGGCCCGGGAAGTGAATTAAATACCATTCGGAGGCATTTAATGTTCAAGCAAAAACAGGTGATTTTTGACAAAAGAGATAACACCCCCCCATTACGTCATGCTTCAGAAAGGTGAAAAATGGTCCGTTTTCAAATGTTTTATTTTTGAACGCCAGTTCACATTTGTAGGTAGATCATCAGTTTTAGAGCTAAAATTAGCATGTTTAAAGTGATTTTCATGCTTCCAGGGGCCCGGGAAGTGAATTAAATACCATTTGGAGGCATTTAATGTTCAAGCAAAAACAGGGGATTTTTGACAAAAGAGATAACACCCCCCCATTACGTCATGCTTCAGAAAGGTGAAAAATGGTCCGTTTTCAAATGTTTTATTTTTGAACGCCAGTTCACATTTGTAGGTAGATAATCAGTTTTAGAGCTAAAATTAGCATGTTTAAAGTGATTTTCATGCTTCCAGGGGCCCAGTAAGTGAATTAAATACCATTTGGAGGCATTTAATGTTCAGGCAAAAACAGGGGATTTTTGACAAAAGAGATAACACCCCCCCATTACGTCATGCTTCAGAAAGGTGAAAAATGGTCCGTTTTGAAATGTTTTATTTTTGAACGTCAGTTGACATTTGTAGGTAGATCGTCAGTTCTAGAGCTAAAATTAGCATGCTTAAAGTGATTTTCATGCTTCCAGGGGCCTGGGAAGTGAATTAAATACCATTTGGGGGCATTTAATGTTCAAGCAAAAACAGGTGATTTTTGACAAAAGAGATAACACCCCCCATTACGTTATGCTTCAGAAAGGTAAAAAATGGTCAGTTTTCAAATGTTTTATTTTTGAACGTCAGTTGACATTTGTAGGTAGATCATCAGTTTTAGAGCTAAAATTAGCATGTTTAAAGTGATTTTCATGCTTCCAGGGGCCCTAAACACAAGATTTGTGGAATGGGTAAAAGTGCATGAAAATGGCCAATTTACTCACTCTGAGGTCTCAAAAAGTGTTTCTTCACCCCGGGAAGTGATTTAAATACCATTTGGAGGCATTTAATGTTCAAGCAAAAACAGGTGATTTTTGACAAAACAGATAACACCCCCCATTACGTCATGCTTCAGAAAGGTGAAAAATGGTCCATTTTCAAATGCTTTATTTTTGAACGTCAGTTCACATTTATAGGTAGATCATCAGTTTAAGAGCTAAAATTAGCATGTTTAAAGTGATTTTCATGCTTCCAGGGGCCCGGGAAGTGAATTAAATACCATTTGGAGGCATTTAATGTTCAAGCAAAAACAGGTGATTTTTGACAAAAGAGATAACACCCCCCCCATTACGTCATGCTTCAGAAAGGTGAAAAATGGTCCGAATTGAAATGTTTTATTTTTGAACGTCAGTTGACATTTGTAGGTAGATCATCAGTTCTAGAGCTAAAATTAGCATGTTTAAAGTGATTTTCATGCTTCCAGGGGCCTGGGAAGTGAATTAAATACCATTTGGAGGCATTTAATGTTCAAGCAAAAACAGGTGATTTTTGACAAAAGAGATAACACCCCCCATTACGTCATGCTTCAGAAAGGTGAAAAATGGTCAGTTTTCAAATGCTTTATTTTTGAACGTCAGTTGACATTTGTAGGTAGATCATCAGTTTAAGAGCTAAAATTAGCATGTTTAAAGTGATTTTCATGCTTCCAGGGGCCCGGGAAGTGAATTAAATACCATTTGGAGGCATTTAATGTTCAAGCAAAAACAGGGGATTTTTGACAAAAGAGATAACACCCCCCCATTACGTCATGCTTCAGAAAGGTGAAAAATGGTCCGTTTTCAAATGTTTTATTTTTGAACGCCAGTTCACATTTGTAGGTAGATCATCAGTTTTAGAGCTAAAATTAGCATGTTTAAAGTGATTTTCATGCTTCCAGGGGCCCGGGAAGTGAATTAAATACCATTTGGAGGCATTTAATGTTCAAGCAAAAACAGGTGATTTTTGACAAAAGAGATAACACCCCCCCATTACGTCATGCTTCAGAAAGGTGAAAAATGGTCCGTTTTGAAATGTTTTATTTTTGAACGTCAGTTGACATTTGTAGGTAGATCATCAGTTCTAGAGCTAAAATTAGCATGTTTAAAGTGATTTTCATGCTTCCAGGGGCCTGGGAAGTGAATTAAATACCATTTGGAGGCATTTAATGTTCAAGCAAAAACAGGTGATTTTTGACCAAAGAGATAACACCCCCCATTACGTCATGCTTCAGAAAGGTGAAAAATGGTCAGTTTTCAAATGTTTTATTTTTGAACGTCAGTTGACATTTGTAGGTAGATCATCAGTTCTAGAGCTAAAATTAGCATGTTTAAAGTGATTTTCATGCTTCCAGGGGCCCGGGAAGTGAATTAAATACCATTTGGGGGCATTTAATGTTCAAGCAAAAACAGGTGATTTTTGACAAAACAGATAACACCCCCCCATTACGTCATGCTTCAGAAAGGTGAAAAATGGTCCGTTTTGAAATGTTTTATTTTTGAACGTCAGTTGACATTTGTAGGTAGATCATCAGTTCTAGAGCTAAAATTAGCATTTTTAAAGTGATTTTCATGCTTCCAGGGGCCTGGGAAGTGAATTAAATACCATTTGGAGGCATTTAATGTTCAAGCAAAAACAGGTGATTTTTGACCAAAGAGATAACACCCCCCATTATGTCATGCTTCAGAAAGGTGAAAAATGGTCAGTTTTCAAATGTTTTATTTTTGAACGTCAGTTGACATTTGTAGGTAGATCATCAGTTCTAGAGCTAAAATTAGCATGTTTAAAGTGATTTTCATGCTTCCAGGGGCCCGGGAAGTGAATTAAATACCATTTGGGGGCATTTAATGTTCAAGCAAAAACAGGTGATTTTTGACAAAAGAGATAACACCCCCCATTACGTCATGCTTCAGAAAGGTGAAAAATGGTCCGTTTTCAAATGTTTTATTTTTGAACGCCAGTTCACATTTGTAGGTAGATCATCAGTTTTAGAGCTAAAATTAGCATGTTTAAAGTGATTTTCATGCTTCCAGGGGCCCGGGAAGTGAATTAAATACCATTTGGAGGCATTTAATGTTCAAGCAAAAACAGGGGATTTTTGACAAAAGAGATAACACCCCCCCATTATGTCATGCTTCAGAAAGGTGAAAAATGGTCCGTTTTCAAATGTTTTATTTTTGAACGCCAGTTCACATTTGTAGGTAGATCATCAGTTTTAGAGCTAAAATTAGCATGTTTAAAGTGATTTTCATGCTTCCAGGGGCCCAGTAAGTGAATTAAATACCATTTGGAGGCATTTAATGTTCAGGCAAAAACAGGGGATTTTTGACAAAAGAGATAACACCCCCCCATTACGTCATGCTTCAGAAAGGTGAAAAATGGTCCGTTTTCAAATGTTTTATTTTTGAACGTCAGTTCACATTTATAGGTAGATCATCAGTTTAAGAGCTAAAATTAGCATGTTTAAAGTGATTTTCATGCTTCCAGGGGCCCGGGAAGTGAATTAAATACCATTTGGAGGCATTTACTGTTCAAGCAAAAACAGGTGATTTTTGACAAAAGAGATAACACCCCCCCATTACGTCATGCTTCAGAAAGGTGAAAAATGGTCCGTTTTCAAATGTTTTATTTTTGAACGCCAGTTCACATTTGTAGGTAGATCATCAGTTTTAGAGCTAAAATTAGCATGTTTAAAGTGATTTTCATGCTTCCAGGGGCCCGGGAAGTGAATTAAATACCATTTGGAGGCATTTAATGTTCAAGCAAAAACAGGTGATTTTTGACAAAAGAGATAACACCCCCCCATTACGTCATGCTTCAGAAAGGTGAAAAATGGTCCGTTTTGAAATGTTTTATTTTTGAACGTCAGTTGACATTTGTAGGTAGATCATCAGTTTTAGAGCTAAAATTAGCATGTTTAAAGTGATTTTCATGCTTCCAGGGGCCCTAAACACAAGATTAGTGGAATGGGTAAAATTGCATGAAAATGGCCAATTTACTCACTCTGAGGTCTCAAAGAGTGTTTCTTCACCCCGGGAAGTGATTTAAATACCATTTGGAGGCATTTAATGTTCAAGCAAAAACAGGTGATTTTTGACAAAAGAGATAACACCCCCCATTACGTCATGCTTCAGAAAGGTGAAAAATGGTCCATTTTCAAATGTTTCATTTTTGAACGCCAGTTCACATTTGTAGGTAGATCATCAGTTTTAGAGCTAAAATTAGCATGTTTAAAGTGATTTTCATGCTTCCAGGGGCCTGGGAAGTGAATTAAATACCATTTGGAGGCATTTAATGTTCAAGCAAAAACAGGGGATTTTTGACAAAAGAGATAACACCCCCCCATTACGTCATGCTTCAGAAAGGTGAAAAATGGTCAGTTTTCAAATGTTTTATTTTTGAACGTCAGTTCACATTTATAGGTAGATCATCAGTGTAAGAGCTAAAATTAGCATGTTTAAAGTGATTTTCATGCTTCCAGGGGCCCGGGAAGTGAATTAAATACCATTTGGAGGCATTTAATGTTCAAGCAAAAAGAGGTGATTTTTGACAAAAGAGATAACACCCCCCCATTACGTCATGCTTCAGAAAGGTGAAAAATGGTCCGTTTTCAAATGTTTCATTTTTGAACGCCAGTTCACATTTGTAGGTAGATCATCAGTTTTAGAGCTAAAATTAGCATGTTTAAAGTGATTTTCATGCTTCCAGGGGCCCGGGAAGTGAATTAAATACCATTTGGAGGCATTTAATGTTCAAGCAAAAACAGGGGATTTTTGACAAAAGAGATAACACCCCCCCATTACGTCATGCTTCAGAAAGGTGAAAAATGGTCCGTTTTCAAATGTTTTATTTTTGAACGTCAGTTCACATTTATAGGTAGATCATCAGTTTAAGAGCTAAAATTAGCATGTTTAAAGTGATTTTCATGCTTCCAGGGGCCCGGGAAGTGAATTAAATACCATTTGGAGGCATTTAATGTTCAAGCAAAAACAGGTGATTTTTGATAAAAGAGATAACACCCCCCCATTACGTCATGCTTCAGAAAGGTGAAAAATGGTCCGTTTTCAAATGTTTTATTTTTGAAAGCCAGTTCACATTTGTAGGTAGATCATCAGTTTTAGAGCTAAAATTAGCATGTTTAAAGTGATTTTCATGCTTCCAGGGGCCCGGGAAGTGAATTAAATACCATTTGGAGGCATTTAATGTTCAAGCAAAAACAGGTGATTTTTGACAAAAGAGATAACACCCCCCCATTACGTCATGCTTCAGAAAGGTGAAAAATGGTCCGTTTTGAAATGTTTTATTTTTGAACGTCAGTTGACATTTGTAGGTAGATCATCAGTTCTAGAGCTAAAATTAGCATGCTTAAAGTGATTTTCATGCTTCCAGGGGCCTGGGAAGTGAATTAAATACCATTTGGGGGCATTTAATGTTCAATCAAAAACAGGTGATTTTTGACAAAAGAGATAACACCCCCCATTACGTTATGCTTCAGAAAGGTAAAAAATGGTCAGTTTTCAAATGTTTTATTTTTGAACGTCAGTTGACATTTGTAGGTAGATCATCAGTTTTGGAGCTAAAATTAGCATGTTTAAAGTGATTTTCATGCTTCCAGGGGCCCTAAACACAAGATTTGTGGAATGGGTAAAAGTGCATGAAAATGGCCAATTTACTCACTCTGAGGTCTCAAAAAGTGTTTCTTCACCCCGGGAAGTGATTTAAATACCATTTGGAGGCATTTAATGTTCAAGCAAAAACAGGTGATTTTTGACAAAACAGATAACACCCCCCATTACGTCATGCTTCAGAAAGGTGAAAAATGGTCCATTTTCAAATGCTTTATTTTTGAACGTCAGTTCACATTTATAGGTAGATCATCAGTTTAAGAGCTAAAATTAGCATGTTTAAAGTGATTTTCATGCTTCCAGGGGCCCGGGAAGTGAATTAAATACCATTTGGAGGCATTTAATGTTCAAGCAAAAACAGGGGATTTTTGACAAAAGAGATAACACCCCCCATTACGTCATGCTTCAGAAAGGTGAAAAATGGTCCGTTTTCAAATGTTTTATTTTTGAACGCCAGTTCACATTTGTAGGTAGATCATCAGTTTTAGAGCTAAAATTAGCATGTTTAAAGTGATTTTCATGCTTCCAGGGGCCCGGGAAGTGAATTAAATACCATTTGGAGGCATTTAATGTTCAAGCAAAAACAGGTGATTTTTGACAAAAGAGATAACACCCCCCCATTACGTCATGCTTCAGAAAGGTGAAAAATGGTCCGTTTTGAAATGTTTTATTTTTGAACGTCAGTTGACATTTGTAGGTAGATCATCAGTTCTAGAGCTAAAATTAGCATGTTTAAAGTGATTTTCATGCTTCCAGGGGCCTGGGAAGTGAATTAAATACCATTTGGAGGCATTTAATGTTCAAGCAAAAACAGGTGATTTTTGACCAAAGAGATAACACCCCCCATTACGTCATGCTTCAGAAAGGTGAAAAATGGTCAGTTTTCAAATGTTTTATTTTTGAACGTCAGTTGACATTTGTAGGTAGATCATCAGTTCTAGAGCTAAAATTAGCATGTTTAAAGTGATTTTCATGCTTCCAGGGGCCCGGGAAGTGAATTAAATACCATTTGGGGGCATTTAATGTTCAAGCAAAAACAGGGGATTTTTGACAAAAGAGATAACAACCCCCATTACGTCATGCTTCAGAAAGGTGAAAAATGGTCCGTTTTCAAATGTTTTATTTTTGAACGCCAGTTCACATTTGTAGGTAGATCATCAGTTTTAGAGCTAAAATTAGCATGTTTAAAGTGATTTTCATGCTTCCAGGGGCCCGGGAAGTGAATTAAATACCATTTGGAGGCATTTAATGTTCAAGCAAAAACAGGTGATTTTTGACAAAAGAGATAACAACCCCCATTACGTCATGCTTCAGAAAGGTGAAAAATGGTCCGTTTTCAAATGTTTTATTTTTGAACGCCAGTTCACATTTGTAGGTAGATCATCAGTTTTAGAGCTAAAATTAGCATGTTTAAAGTGATTTTCATGCTTCCAGGGGCCCGGGAAGTGAATTAAATACCATTTGGAGGCATTTAATGTTCAAGCAAAAACAGGTGATTTTTGACAAAAGAGATAACACCCCCCATTACGTCATGCTTCAGAAAGGTGAAAAATGGTCCATTTTCAAATGTTTCATTTTTGAACGCCAGTTCACATTTGTAGGTAGATCATCAGTTTTAGAGCTAAAATTAGCATGTTTAAAGTGATTTTCATGCTTCCAGGGGCCTGGGAAGTGAATTAAATACCATTTGGAGGCATTTAATGTTCAAGCAAAAACAGGGGATTTTTGACAAAAGAGATAACACCCCCCCATTACGTCATGCTTCAGAAAGGTGAAAAATGGTCAGTTTTCAAATGTTTTATTTTTGAACGTCAGTTCACATTTATAGGTAGATCATCAGTGTAAGAGCTAAAATTAGCATGTTTAAAGTGATTTTCATGCTTCCAGGGGCCCGGGAAGTGAATTAAATACCATTTGGAGGCATTTAATGTTCAAGCAAAAAGAGGTGATTTTTGACAAAAGAGATAACACCCCCCCATTACGTCATGCTTCAGAAAGGTGAAAAATGGTCCGTTTTCAAATGTTTCATTTTTGAACGCCAGTTCACATTTGTAGGTAGATCATCAGTTTTAGAGCTAAAATTAGCATGTTTAAAGTGATTTTCATGCTTCCAGGGGCCCGGGAAGTGAATTAAATACCATTTGGAGGCATTTAATGTTCAAGCAAAAACAGGGGATTTTTGACAAAAGAGATAACACCCCCCCATTACGTCATGCTTCAGAAAGGTGAAAAATGGTCCGTTTTCAAATGTTTTATTTTTGAACGTCAGTTCACATTTATAGGTAGATCATCAGTTTAAGAGCTAAAATTAGCATGTTTAAAGTGATTTTCATGCTTCCAGGGGCCCGGGAAGTGAATTAAATACCATTTGGAGGCATTTAATGTTCAAGCAAAAACAGGTGATTTTTGATAAAAGAGATAACACCCCCCCATTACGTCATGCTTCAGAAAGGTGAAAAATGGTCCGTTTTCAAATGTTTTATTTTTGAAAGCCAGTTCACATTTGTAGGTAGATCATCAGTTTTAGAGCTAAAATTAGCATGTTTAAAGTGATTTTCATGCTTCCAGGGGCCCGGGAAGTGAATTAAATACCATTTGGAGGCATTTAATGTTCAAGCAAAAACAGGTGATTTTTGACAAAAGAGATAACACCCCCCCCATTACGTCATGCTTCAGAAAGGTGAAAAATGGTCCGTTTTGAAATGTTTTATTTTTGAACGTCAGTTGACATTTGTAGGTAGATCATCAGTTCTAGAGCTAAAATTAGCATGCTTAAAGTGATTTTCATGCTTCCAGGGGCCTGGGAAGTGAATTAAATACCATTTGGGGGCATTTAATGTTCAAGCAAAAACAGGTGATTTTTGACAAAAGAGATAACACCCCCCATTACGTTATGCTTCAGAAAGGTAAAAAATGGTCAGTTTTCAAATGTTTTATTTTTGAACGTCAGTTGACATTTGTAGGTAGATCATCAGTTTTGGAGCTAAAATTAGCATGTTTAAAGTGATTTTCATGCTTCCAGGGGCCCTAAACACAAGATTTGTGGAATGGGTAAAAGTGCATGAAAATGGCCAATTTACTCACTCTGAGGTCTCAAAAAGTGTTTCTTCACCCCGGGAAGTGATTTAAATACCATTTGGAGGCATTTAATGTTCAAGCAAAAACAGGTGATTTTTGACAAAACAGATAACACCCCCCATTACGTCATGCTTCAGAAAGGTGAAAAATGGTCCATTTTCAAATGCTTTATTTTTGAACGTCAGTTCACATTTATAGGTAGATCATCAGTTTAAGAGCTAAAATTAGCATGTTTAAAGTGATTTTCATGCTTCCAGGGGCCCGGGAAGTGAATTAAATACAATTTGGAGGCATTTAATGTTCAAGCAAAAACAGGTGATTTTTGACAAAAGAGATAACACCCCCCCATTACGTCATGCTTCAGAAAGGTGAAAAATGGTCCGTTTTGAAATGTTTTATTTTTGAACGTCAGTTGACATTTGTAGGTAGATCATCAGTTTAAGAGCTAAAATTAGCATGTTTAAAGTGATTTTCATGCTTCCAGGGGCCCGGGAAGTGAATTAAATACCATTTGGAGGCATTTAATGTTCAAGCAAAAACAGGGGATTTTTGACAAAAGAGATAACACCCCCCATTACGTCATGCTTCAGAAAGGTGAAAAATGGTCCGTTTTCAAATGTTTTATTTTTGAACGCCAGTTCACATTTGTAGGTAGATCATCAGTTTTAGAGCTAAAATTAGCATGTTTAAAGTGATTTTCATGCTTCCAGGGGCCCGGGAAGTGAATTAAATACCATTTGGAGGCATTTAATGTTCAAGCAAAAACAGGTGATTTTTGACAAAAGAGATAACACCCCCCCATTACGTCATGCTTCAGAAAGGTGAAAAATGGTCCGTTTTGAAATGTTTTATTTTTGAACGTCAGTTGACATTTGTAGGTAGATCATCAGTTCTAGAGCTAAAATTAGCATGTTTAAAGTGATTTTCATGCTTCCAGGGGCCTGGGAAGTGAATTAAATACCATTTGGAGGCATTTAATGTTCAAGCAAAAACAGGTGATTTTTGACCAAAGAGATAACACCCCCCATTACGTCATGCTTCAGAAAGGTGAAAAATGGTCAGTTTTCAAATGTTTTATTTTTGAACGTCAGTTGACATTTGTAGGTAGATCATCAGTTCTAGAGCTAAAATTAGCATGTTTAAAGTGATTTTCATGCTTCCAGGGGCCCGGGAAGTGAATTAAATACCATTTGGGGGCATTTAATGTTCAAGCAAAAACAGGTGATTTTTGACAAAAGAGATAACAACCCCCATTACGTCATGCTTCAGAAAGGTGAAAAATGGTCCGTTTTCAAATGTTTTATTTTTGAACGCCAGTTCACATTTGTAGGTAGATCATCAGTTTTAGAGCTAAAATTAGCATGTTTAAAGTGATTTTCATGCTTCCAGGGGCCCGGGAAGTGAATTAAATACCATTTGGAGGCATTTAATGTTCAAGCAAAAACAGGTGATTTTTGACAAAAGAGATAACACCCCCCATTACGTCATGCTTCAGAAAGGTGAAAAATGGTCCGTTTTGAAATGTTTTATTTTTGAACGTCAGTTGACATTTGTAGGTAGATCATCAGTTCTAGAGCTAAAATTAGCATGCTTAAAGTGATTTTCATGCTTCCAGGGGCCTGGGAAGTGAATTAAATACCATTTGGGGGCATTTAATGTTCAAGCAAAAACAGGTGATTTTTGACAAAAGAGATAACACCCCCCATTACGTTATGCTTCAGAAAGGTAAAAAATGGTCAGTTTTCAAATGTTTTATTTTTGAACGTCAGTTGACATTTGTAGGTAGATCATCAGTTTTAGAGCTAAAATTAGCATGTTTAAAGTGATTTTCATGCTTCCAGGGGCCCTAAACACAAGATTTGTGGAATGGGTAAAAGTGCATGAAAATGGCCAATTTACTCACTCTGAGGTCTCAAAAAGTGTTTCTTCCCCCCGGGAAGTGATTTAAATACCATTTGGAGGCATTTAATGTTCAAGCAAAAACAGGTGATTTTTGACAAAACAGATAACACCCCCCATTACGTCATGCTTCAGAAAGGTGAAAAATGGTCCATTTTCAAATGCTTTATTTTTGAACGTCAGTTCACATTTATAGGTAGATCATCAGTTTAAGAGCTAAAATTAGCATGTTTAAAGTGATTTTCATGCTTTCAGGGGCCCGGGAAGTGAATTAAATACCATTTGGAGGCATTTAATGTTCAAGCAAAAACAGGGGATTTTTGACAAAAGAGATAACACCCCCCCATTACGTCATGCTTCAGAAAGGTGAAAAATGGTCCGTTTTCAAATGTTTTATTTTTGAACGTCAGTTCACATTTATAGGTAGATCATCAGTTTAAGAGCTAAAATTAGCATGTTTAAAGTGATTTTCATGCTTCCAGGGGCCCGGGAAGTGAATTAAATACCATTTGGAGGCATTTAATGTTCAAGCAAAAACAGGTGATTTTTGATAAAAGAGATAACACCCCCCCATTACGTCATGCTTCAGAAAGGTGAAAAATGGTCCGTTTTCAAATGTTTTATTTTTGAAAGCCAGTTCACATTTGTAGGTAGATCATCAGTTTTAGAGCTAAAATTAGCATGTTTAAAGTGATTTTCATGCTTCCAGGGGCCCGGGAAGTGAATTAAATACCATTTGGAGGCATTTAATGTTCAAGCAAAAACAGGTGATTTTTGACAAAAGAGATAACACCCCCCCCATTACGTCATGCTTCAGAAAGGTGAAAAATGGTCCGTTTTGAAATGTTTTATTTTTGAACGTCAGTTGACATTTGTAGGTAGATCATCAGTTCTAGAGCTAAAATTAGCATGCTTAAAGTGATTTTCATGCTTCCAGGGGCCTGGGAAGTGAATTAAATACCATTTGGGGGCATTTAATGTTCAAGCAAAAACAGGTGATTTTTGACAAAAGAGATAACACCCCCCATTACGTTATGCTTCAGAAAGGTAAAAAATGGTCAGTTTTCAAATGTTTTATTTTTGAACGTCAGTTGACATTTGTAGGTAGATCATCAGTTTTGGAGCTAAAATTAGCATGTTTAAAGTGATTTTCATGCTTCCAGGGGCCCTAAACACAAGATTTGTGGAATGGGTAAAAGTGCATGAAAATGGCCAATTTACTCACTCTGAGGTCTCAAAAAGTGTTTCTTCACCCCGGGAAGTGATTTAAATACCATTTGGAGGCATTTAATGTTCAAGCAAAAACAGGTGATTTTTGACAAAACAGATAACACCCCCCATTACGTCATGCTTCAGAAAGGTGAAAAATGGTCCATTTTCAAATGCTTTATTTTTGAACGTCAGTTCACATTTATAGGTAGATCATCAGTTTAAGAGCTAAAATTAGCATGTTTAAAGTGATTTTCATGCTTCCAGGGGCCCGGGAAGTGAATTAAATACCATTTGGAGGCATTTAATGTTCAAGCAAAAACAGGTGATTTTTGACAAAAGAGATAACACCCCCCCATTACGTCATGCTTCAGAAAGGTGAAAAATGGTCCGTTTTGAAATGTTTTATTTTTGAACGTCAGTTGACATTTGTAGGTAGATCATCAGTTTAAGAGCTAAAATTAGCATGTTTAAAGTGATTTTCATGCTTCCAGGGGCCCGGGAAGTGAATTAAATACCATTTGGAGGCATTTAATGTTCAAGCAAAAACAGGGGATTTTTGACAAAAGAGATAACACCCCCCATTACGTCATGCTTCAGAAAGGTGAAAAATGGTCAGTTTTCAAATGTTTTATTTTTGAACGCCAGTTCACATTTGTAGGTAGATCATCAGTTTTAGAGCTAAAATTAGCATGTTTAAAGTGATTTTCATGCTTCCAGGGGCCCGGGAAGTGAATTAAATACCATTTGGAGGCATTTAATGTTCAAGCAAAAACAGGTGATTTTTGACAAAAGAGATAACACCCCCCATTACGTCATGCTTCAGAAAGGTGAAAAATGGTCCGTTTTGAAATGTTTTATTTTTGAACGTCAGTTGACATTTGTAGGTAGATCATCAGTTCTAGAGCTAAAATTAGCATGTTTAAAGTGATTTTCATGCTTCCAGGGGCCTGGGAAGTGAATTAAATACCATTTGGAGGCATTTAATGTTCAAGCAAAAACAGGTGATTTTTGACCAAAGAGATAACACCCCCCATTACGTCATGCTTCAGAAAGGTGAAAAATGGTCAGTTTTCAAATGTTTTATTTTTGAACGTCAGTTGACATTTGTAGGTAGATCATCAGTTCTAGAGCTAAAATTAGCATGTTTAAAGTGATTTTCATGCTTCCAGGGGCCCGGGAAGTGAATTAAATACCATTTGGGGGCATTTAATGTTCAAGCAAAAACAGGTGATTTTTGACAAAAGAGATAACAACCCCCATTACGTCATGCTTCAGAAAGGTGAAAAATGGTCCGTTTTCAAATGTTTTATTTTTGAACGCCAGTTCACATTTGTAGGTAGATCATCAGTTTTAGAGCTAAAATTAGCATGTTTAAAGTGATTTTCATGCTTCCAGGGGCCCGGGAAGTGAATTAAATACCATTTGGAGGCATTTAATGTTCAAGCAAAAACAGGTGATTTTTGACAAAAGAGATAACACCCCCCATTACGTCATGCTTCAGAAAGGTGAAAAATGGTCCGTTTTGAAATGTTTTATTTTTGAACGTCAGTTGACATTTGTAGGTAGATCATCAGTTCTAGAGCTAAAATTAGCATGCTTAAAGTGATTTTCATGCTTCCAGGGGCCTGGGAAGTGAATTAAATACCATTTGGGGGCATTTAATGTTCAAGCAAAAACAGGTGATTTTTGACAAAAGAGATAACACCCCCCATTACGTTATGCTTCAGAAAGGTAAAAAATGGTCAGTTTTCAAATGTTTTATTTTTGAACGTCAGTTGACATTTGTAGGTAGATCATCAGTTTTAGAGCTAAAATTAGCATGTTTAAAGTGATTTTCATGCTTCCAGGGGCCCTAAACACAAGATTTGTGGAATGGGTAAAAGTGCATGAAAATGGCCAATTTACTCACTCTGAGGTCTCAAAAAGTGTTTCTTCCCCCCGGGAAGTGATTTAAATACCATTTGGAGGCATTTAATGTTCAAGCAAAAACAGGTGATTTTTGACAAAACAGATAACACCCCCCATTACGTCATGCTTCAGAAAGGTGAAAAATGGTCCATTTTCAAATGCTTTATTTTTGAACGTCAGTTCACATTTATAGGTAGATCATCAGTTTAAGAGCTAAAATTAGCATGTTTAAAGTGATTTTCATGCTTTCAGGGGCCCGGGAAGTGAATTAAATACCATTTGGAGGCATTTAATGTTCAAGCAAAAACAGGTGATTTTTGACAAAAGAGATAACACCCCCCCATTACGTCATGCTTCAGAAAGGTGAAAAATGGTCCGTTTTGAAATGTTTTATTTTTGAACGTCAGTTGACATTTGTAGGTAGATCATCAGTTTAAGAGCTAAAATTAGCATGTTTAAAGTGATTTTCATGCTTCCAGGGGCCCGGGAAGTGAATTAAAGACCATTTGGAGGCATTTAATGTTCCAGCAAAAACAGGTGATTTTTGACAAAAGAGATAACACCCCCCCATTACGTCATGCTTCAGAAAGGTGAAAAATGGTCCGTTTTGAAATGTTTTATTTTTGAACGTCAGTTGACATTTGTAGGTAGATCATCAGTTCTAGAGCTAAAATTAGCATGTTTAAAGTGATTTTCATGCTTCCAGGGGCCTGGGAAGTGAATTAAATACCATTTGGAGGCATTTAATGTTCAAGCAAAAACAGGTGATTTTTGACCAAAGAGATAACACCCCTCCATTACGTCATGCTTCAGAAAGGTGAAAAATGGTCCGTTTTCAAATGTTTTATTTTTGAACGTCAGTTGACATTTGTAGGTAGATCATCAGTTCTAGAGCTAAAATTAGCATGTTTAAAGTGATTTTCATGCTTCCAGGGGCCCGGGAAGTGAATTAAATACCATTTGGGGGCATTTCATGTTCAAGCAAAAACATGTGATTTTTGACAAAAGAGATAACACCCCTCCATTACGTCATGCTTCAGAAAGGTGAAAAATGGTCCGTTTTGAAATGTTTTATTTTTGAACGTCAGTTGACATTTGTAGGTAGATCATCAGTTCTAGAGCTAAAATTAGCATGTTTAAAGTGATTTTCATGCTTCCAGGGGCCTGGGAAGTGAATTAAATACCATTTGGAGGCATTTAATGTTCAAGCAAAAACAGGTGATTTTTGACCAAAGAGATAACACCCCCCATTACGTCATGCTTCAGAAAGGTGAAAAATGGTCAGTTTTCAAATGTTTTATTTTTGAACGTCAGTTGACATTTGTAGGTAGATCATCAGTTCTAGAGCTAAAATTAGCATGTTTAAAGTGATTTTCATGCTTCCAGGGGCCTGGGAGGTGAATTAAATACCATTTGGGGGCATTTAATGTTCAAGCAAAAACAGGTGATTTTTGACAAAAGAGATAACACCCCCCCATTACGTCATGCTTCAGAAAGGTGAAAAATGGTCCGTTTTCAAATGTTTTATTTTTGAACGCCAGTTCACATTTGTAGGTAGATCATCAGTTTTAGAGCTAAAATTAGCATGTTTAAAGTGATTTTCATGCTTCCAGGGGCCCGGGAAGTGAATTAAATACCATTTGGAGGCATTTAATGTTCAAGCAAAAACAGGGGATTTTTGACAAAAGAGATAACACCCCCCCATTACGTCATGCTTCAGAAAGGTGAAAAATGGTCCGTTTTCAAATGTTTTATTTTTGAACGCCAGTTCACATTTGTAGGTAGATCATCAGTTTTAGAGCTAAAATTAGCATGTTTAAAGTGATTTTCATGCTTCCAGGGGCCCAGTAAGTGAATTAAATACCATTTGGAGGCATTTAATGTTCAGGCAAAAACAGGGGATTTTTGACAAAAGAGATAACACCCCCCCATTACGTCATGCTTCAGAAAGGTGAAAAATGGTCCGTTTTCAAATGTTTTATTTTTGAACGTCAGTTCACATTTATAGGTAGATCATCAGTTTAAGAGCTAAAATTAGCATGTTTAAAGTGATTTTCATGCTTCTAGGGGACCGGGAAGTGAATTAAATACCATTTGGAGGCATTTAATGTTCAAGCAAAAACAGGTGATTTTTGACAAAAGAGATAACACCCCCCCATTACGTCATGCTTCAGAAAGGTGAAAAATGGTCCGTTTTGAAATGTTTTATTTTTGAACGTCAGTTGACATTTGTAGGTAGATCATCAGTTCTAGAGCTAAAATTAGCATGCTTAAAGTGATTTTCATGCTTCCAGGGGCCTGGGAAGTCAATTAAATACCATTTGGGGGCATTTAATGTTCAAGCAAAAACAGGTGATTTTTGACAAAAGAGATAACACCCCCCATTACGTTATGCTTCAGAAAGGTAAAAAATGGTCAGTTTTCAAATGTTTTATTTTTGAACGTCAGTTGACATTTGTAGGTAGATCATCAGTTTTAGAGCTAAAATTAGCATGTTTAAAGTGATTTTCATGCTTCCAGGGGCCCTAAACACAAGATTTGTGGAATGGGTAAAAGTGCATGAAAATGGCCAATTTACTCACTCTGAGGTCTCAAAAAGTGTTTCTTCACCCCGGGAAGGGATTTAAATACCATTTGGAGGCATTTAATGTTCAAGCAAAAACAGGTGATTTTTGACAAAACAGATAACACCCCCCATTACGTCATGCTTCAGAAAGGTGAAAAATGGTCCATTTTCAAATGCTTTATTTTTGAACGTCAGTTCACATTTATAGGTAGATCATCAGTTTAAGAGCTAAAATTAGCATGTTTAAAGTGATTTTCATGCTTCCAGGGGCCCGGGAAGTGAATTAAATACCATTTGGAGGCATTTAATGTTCAAGCAAAAACAGGTGATTTTTGACAAAAGAGATAACACCCCCCCATTACGTCATGCTTCAGAAAGGTGAAAAATGGTCCGTTTTGAAATGTTTTATTTTTGAACGTCAGTTGACATTTGTAGGTAGATCATCAGTTTAAGAGCTAAAATTAGCATGTTTAAAGTGATTTTCATGCTTCCAGGGGCCCGGGAAGTGAATTAAATACCATTTGGAGGCATTTAATGTTCAAGCAAAAACAGGGGATTTTTGACAAAAGAGATAACACCCCCCCATTACGTCATGCTTCAGAAAGGTGAAAAATGGTCCGTTTTCAAATGTTTTATTTTTGAACGCCAGTTCACATTTGTAGGTAGATCATCAGTTTTAGAGCTAAAATTAGCATGTTTAAAGTGATTTTCATGCTTCCAGGGGCCTGGGAAGTGAATTAAATACCATTTGGAGGCATTTAATGTTCAAGCAAAAACAGGTGATTTTTGACCAAAGAGATAACACCCCCCATTACGTCATGCTTCAGAAAGGTGAAAAATGGTCAGTTTTCAAATGTTTTATTTTTGAACGTCAGTTGACATTTGTAGGTAGATCATCAGTTCTAGAGCTAAAATTAGCATGTTTAAAGTGATTTTCATGCTTCCAGGGGCCCGGGAAGTGAATTAAATACCATTTGGGGGCATTTAATGTTCAAGCAAAAACAGGTGATTTTTGACAAAAGAGATAACACCCCTCCATTACGTCATGCTTCAGAAAGGTGAAAAATGGTCCGTTTTCAAATGTTTTATTTTTGAACGTCAGTTCACATTTGTAGGTAGATCATCAGTTTAAGAGCTAAAATTAGCATATTTAAAGTGATTTTCATGCTTCCAGGGGCCCTAAACACAAGATTTGTGGAATGGTTAAAAGTGCATGAAAATGCCCAATTTACTCAGTCTGAGGTCTCAAAAAGTGTTTCTTCACCCCGGGAAGTGAATTAAATACCATTTGGAGGCATTTAATGTTCAAGCAAAAACAGGTGATTTTTGACAAAAGAGATAGCACCCCCCCATTACGTCATGCTTCAGAAAGGTGAAAAATGGTCCGTTTTGAAATGTTTTATTTTTGAACGTCAGTTGACATTTGTAGGTAGATCATCAGTTCTAGAGCTAAAATTAGCATGTTTAAAGTGATTTTCATGCTTCCAGGGGCCTGGGAAGTGAATTAAATACCATTTGGAGGCATTTAATGTTCAAGCAAAAACAAGTGATTTTTGACCAAAGAGATAACACCCCCCATTACGTCATGCTTCAGAAAGGTGAAAAATGGTCAGTTTTCAAATGTTTTATTTTTGAACGTCAGTTGACATTTGTAGGTAGATCATCAGTTCTAGAGCTAAAATTAGCATGTTTAAAGTGATTTTCATGCTTCCAGGGGCCCGGGAAGTGAATTAAATACCATTTGGGGGCATTTAATGTTCAAGCAAAAACAGGTGATTTTTGACAAAAGAGATAACAACCCCCATTACGTCATGCTTCAGAAAGGTGAAAAATGGTCCGTTTTCAAATGTTTTATTTTTGAACGCCAGTTCACATTTGTAGGTAGATCATCAGTTTTAGAGCTAAAATTAGCATGTTTAAAGTGATTTTCATGCTTCCAGGGGCCCGGGAAGTGAATTAAATACCATTTGGAGGCATTTAATGTTCAAGCAAAAACAGGGGATTTTTGACAAAAGAGATAACACCCCCCCATTATGTCATGCTTCAGAAAGGTGAAAAATGGTCCGTTTCCAAATGTTTTATTTTTGAACGCCAGTTCACATTTGTAGGTAGATCATCAGTTTTAGAGCTAAAATTAGCATGTTTAAAGTGATTTTCATGCTTCCAGGGGCCCAGTAAGTGAATTAAATACCATTTGGAGGCATTTAATGTTCAGGCAAAAACAGGGGATTTTTGACAAAAGAGATAACACCCCCCCATTACGTCATGCTTCAGAAAGGTGAAAAATGGTCCGTTTTCAAATGTTTTATTTTTGAACGTCAGTTCACATTTATAGGTAGATCATCAGTTTAAGAGCTAAAATTAGCATGTTTAAAGTGATTTTCATGCTTCCAGGGGCCCAGGAAGTGAATTAAATACCATTTGGAGGCATTTACTGTTCAAGCAAAAACAGGTGATTTTTGACAAAAGAGATAACACCCCCCCCATTACGTCATGCTTCAGAAAGGTGAAAAATGGTCCGTTTTCAAATGTTTTATTTTTGAACGCCAGTTCACATTTGTAGGTAGATCATCAGTTTTAGAGCTAAAATTAGCATGTTTAAAGTGATTTTCATGCTTCCAGGGGCCCGGGAAGTGAATTAAATACCATTTGGAGGCATTTAATGTTCAAGCAAAAACAGGTGATTTTTGACAAAAGAGATAACACCCCCCATTACGTCATGCTTCAGAAAGGTGAAAAATGGTCCGTTTTGAAATGTTTTATTTTTGAACGTCAGTTGACATTTGTAGGTAGATCATCAGTTCTAGAGCTAAAATTAGCATGCTTAAAGTGATTTTCATGCTTCCAGGGGCCTGGGAAGTGAATTAAATACCATTTGGGGGCATTTAATGTTCAAGCAAAAACAGGTGATTTTTGACAAAAGAGATAACACCCCCCATTACGTTATGCTTCAGAAAGGTAAAAAATGGTCAGTTTTCAAATGTTTTATTTTTGAACGTCAGTTGACATTTGTAGGTAGATCATCAGTTTTAGAGCTAAAATTAGCATGTTTAAAGTGATTTTCATGCTTCCAGGGGCCCTAAACACAAGATTTGTGGAATGGGTAAAAGTGCATGAAAATGGCCAATTTACTCACTCTGAGGTCTCAAAAAGTGTTTCTTCCCCCCGGGAAGTGATTTAAATACCATTTGGAGGCATTTAATGTTCAAGCAAAAACAGGTGATTTTTGACAAAACAGATAACACCCCCCATTACGTCATGCTTCAGAAAGGTGAAAAATGGTCCATTTTCAAATGCTTTATTTTTGAACGTCAGTTCACATTTATAGGTAGATCATCAGTTTAAGAGCTAAAATTAGCATGTTTAAAGTGATTTTCATGCTTTCAGGGGCCCGGGAAGTGAATTAAATACCATTTGGAGGCATTTAATGTTCAAGCAAAAACAGGTGATTTTTGACAAAAGAGATAACACCCCCCCATTACGTCATGCTTCAGAAAGGTGAAAAATGGTCCGTTTTGAAATGTTTTATTTTTGAACGTCAGTTGACATTTGTAGGTAGATCATCAGTTTAAGAGCTAAAATTAGCATGTTTAAAGTGATTTTCATGCTTCCAGGGGCCCGGGAAGTGAATTAAAGACCATTTGGAGGCATTTAATGTTCCAGCAAAAACAGGTGATTTTTGACAAAAGAGATAACACCCCCCCATTACGTCATGCTTCAGAAAGGTGAAAAATGGTCCGTTTTGAAATGTTTTATTTTTGAACGTCAGTTGACATTTGTAGGTAGATCATCAGTTCTAGAGCTAAAATTAGCATGTTTAAAGTGATTTTCATGCTTCCAGGGGCCTGGGAAGTGAATTAAATGCCATTTGGAGGCATTTAATGTTCAAGCAAAAACAGGTGATTTTTGACCAAAGAGATAACACCCCCCATTACGTCATGCTTCAGAAAGGTGAAAAATGGTCAGTTTTCAAATGTTTTATTTTTGAACGTCAGTTGACATTTGTAGGTAGATCATCAGTTCTAGAGCTAAAATTAGCATGTTTAAAGTGATTTTCATGCTTCCAGGGGCCCGGGAAGTGAATTAAATACCATTTGGGGGCATTTAATGTTCAAGCAAAAACATGTGATTTTTGACAAAAGAGATAACACCCCTCCATTACGTCATGCTTCAGAAAGGTGAAAAATGGTCCGTTTTGAAATGTTTTATTTTTGAACGTCAGTTGACATTTGTAGGTAGATCATCAGTTCTAGAGCTAAAATTAGCATGTTTAAAGTGATTTTCATGCTTCCAGGGGCCTGGGAAGTGAATTAAATACCATTTGGAGGCATTTAATGTTCAAGCAAAAACAGGTGATTTTTGACCAAAGAGATAACACCCCCCATTACGTCATGCTTCAGAAAGGTGAAAAATGGTCAGTTTTCAAATGTTTTATTTTTGAACGTCAGTTGACATTTGTAGGTAGATCATCAGTTCTAGAGCTAAAATTAGCATGTTTAAAGTGATTTTCATGCTTCCAGGGGCCTGGGAGGTGAATTAAATACCATTTGGGGGCATTTAATGTTCAAGCAAAAACAGGTGATTTTTGACAAAAGAGATAACACCCCCCCATTACGTCATGCTTCAGAAAGGTGAAAAATGGTCCGTTTTCAAATGTTTTATTTTTGAACGCCAGTTCACATTTGTAGGTAGATCATCAGTTTTAGAGCTAAAATTAGCATGTTTAAAGTGATTTTCATGCTTCCAGGGGCCCGGGAAGTGAATTAAATACCATTTGGAGGCATTTAATGTTCAAGCAAAAACAGGGGATTTTTGACAAAAGAGATAACACCCCCCCATTACGTCATGCTTCAGAAAGGTGAAAAATGGTCCGTTTTCAAATGTTTTATTTTTGAACGCCAGTTCACATTTGTAGGTAGATCATCAGTTTTAGAGCTAAAATTAGCATGTTTAAAGTGATTTTCATGCTTCCAGGGGCCCAGTAAGTGAATTAAATACCATTTGGAGGCATTTAATGTTCAGGCAAAAACAGGGGATTTTTGACAAAAGAGATAACACCCCCCCATTACGTCATGCTTCAGAAAGGTGAAAAATGGTCCGTTTTCAAATGTTTTATTTTTGAACGTCAGTTCACATTTATAGGTAGATCATCAGTTTAAGAGCTAAAATTAGCATGTTTAAAGTGATTTTCATGCTTCTAGGGGACCGGGAAGTGAATTAAATACCATTTGGAGGCATTTAATGTTCAAGCAAAAACAGGTGATTTTTGACAAAAGAGATAACACCCCCCCATTACGTCATGCTTCAGAAAGGTGAAAAATGGTCCGTTTTGAAATGTTTTATTTTTGAACGTCAGTTGACATTTGTAGGTAGATCATCAGTTCTAGAGCTAAAATTAGCATGCTTAAAGTGATTTTCATGCTTCCAGGGGCCTGGGAAGTCAATTAAATACCATTTGGGGGCATTTAATGTTCAAGCAAAAACAGGTGATTTTTGACAAAAGAGATAACACCCCCCATTACGTTATGCTTCAGAAAGGTAAAAAATGGTCAGTTTTCAAATGTTTTATTTTTGAACGTCAGTTGACATTTGTAGGTAGATCATCAGTTTTAGAGCTAAAATTAGCATGTTTAAAGTGATTTTCATGCTTCCAGGGGCCCTAAACACAAGATTTGTGGAATGGGTAAAAGTGCATGAAAATGGCCAATTTACTCACTCTGAGGTCTCAAAAAGTGTTTCTTCACCCCGGGAAGGGATTTAAATACCATTTGGAGGCATTTAATGTTCAAGCAAAAACAGGTGATTTTTGACAAAACAGATAACACCCCCCATTACGTCATGCTTCAGAAAGGTGAAAAATGGTCCATTTTCAAATGCTTTATTTTTGAACGTCAGTTCACATTTATAGGTAGATCATCAGTTTAAGAGCTAAAATTAGCATGTTTAAAGTGATTTTCATGCTTCCAGGGGCCCTAAACACAAGATTTGTGGAATGGTTAAAAGTGAATGAAAATGGCCAATTTACTCAGTCTGAGGTCTCAAAAAGTGTTTCTTCACCCCGGGAAGTGAATTAAATACCATTTGGAGGCATTTAATGTTCAAGCAAAAACAGGGGATTTTTGACAAAAGAGATAACACCCCCCCATTACGTCATGCTTCAGAAAGGTGAAAAATGGTCCGTTTTCAAATGTTTTATTTTTGAACGCCAGTTCACATTTGTAGGTAGATCATCAGTTTTAGAGCTAAAATTAGCATGTTTAAAGTGATTTTCATGCTTCCAGGGGCCTGGGAAGTGAATTAAATACCATTTGGAGGCATTTAATGTTCAAGCAAAAACAGGTGATTTTTGACCAAAGAGATAACACCCCCCATTACGTCATGCTTCAGAAAGGTGAAAAATGGTCAGTTTTCAAATGTTTTATTTTTGAACGTCAGTTGACATTTGTAGGTAGATCATCAGTTCTAGAGCTAAAATTAGCATGTTTAAAGTGATTTTCATGCTTCCAGGGGCCCGGGAAGTGAATTAAATACCATTTGGGGGCATTTAATGTTCAAGCAAAAACAGGTGATTTTTGACAAAAGAGATAACACCCCTCCATTACGTCATGCTTCAGAAAGGTGAAAAATGGTCCGTTTTCAAATGTTTTATTTTTGAACGTCAGTTCACATTTGTAGGTAGATCATCAGTTTAAGAGCTAAAATTAGCATATTTAAAGTGATTTTCATGCTTCCAGGGGCCCTAAACACAAGATTTGTGGAATGGTTAAAAGTGCATGAAAATGCCCAATTTACTCAGTCTGAGGTCTCAAAAAGTGTTTCTTCACCCCGGGAAGTGAATTAAATACCATTTGGAGGCATTTAATGTTCAAGCAAAAACAGGTGATTTTTGACAAAAGAGATAACACCCCCCCATTACGTCATGCTTCAGAAAGGTGAAAAATGGTCCGTTTTCAAATGCTTTATTTTTGAACGTCAGTTCACATTTATAGGTAGATCATCAGTTTAAGAGCTAAAATTAGCATGTTTAAAGTGATTTTCATGCTTCCAGGGGCCCGGGAAGTGAATTAAATACCATTTGGAGGCATTTAATGTTCAAGCAAAAACAGGGGATTTTTGACAAAAGAGATAACACCCCCCCATTACGTCATGCTTCAGAAAGGTGAAAAATGGTCCGTTTTCAAATGTTTTATTTTTGAACGCCAGTTCACATTTGTAGGTAGATAATCAGTTTTAGAGCTAAAATTAGCATGTTTAAAGTGATTTTCATGCTTCCAGGGGCCCAGTAAGTGAATTAAATACCATTTGGAGGCATTTAATGTTCAGGCAAAAACAGGGGATTTTTGACAAAAGAGATAACACCCCCCCATTACGTCATGCTTCAGAAAGGTGAAAAATAGTCCGTTTTCAAATGTTTTATTTTTGAACGTCAGTTCACATTTATAGGTAGATCATCAGCTTAAGAGCTAAAATTAGCATGTTTAAAGTGATTTTCATGCTTCCAGGGGCCCGGGAAGTGAATTAAATACCATTTGGAGGCATTTAATGTTCAAGCAAAAACAGGTGATTTTTGACAAAAGAGATAACACCCCCCCATTACGTCATGCTTCAGAAAGGTGAAAAATGGTCCATTTTCAAATGTTTTATTTTTGAACGCCAGTTCACATTTGTAGGTAGATCATCAGTTTTAGAGCTAAAATTAGCATGTTTAAAGTGATTTTCATGCTTCCAGGGGCCCGGGAAGTGAATTAAATACCATTTGGAGGCATTTAATGTTCAAGCAAAAACAGGTGATTTTTGACAAAAGAGATAGCACCCCCCCATTACGTCATGCTTCAGAAAGGTGAAAAATGGTCCGTTTTGAAATGTTTTATTTTTGAACGTCAGTTGACATTTGTAGGTAGATCATCAGTTCTAGAGCTAAAATTAGCATGCTTAAAGTGATTTTCATGCTTCCAGGGGCCTGGGAAGTGAATTAAATACCATTTGGAGGCATTTAATGTTCAAGCAAAAACAGGTGATTTTTGACAAAAGAGATAACACCCCCATTACGTCATGCTTCAGAAAGGTGAAAAATGGTCAGTTTTCAAATGTTTTATTTTTGAACGTCAGTTGACATTTGTAGGTAGATCATCAGTTCTAGAGCTAAAATTTGCATGTTTAAAGTGATTTTCATGCTTCCAGGGGCCCGGGAAGTGAATTAAATACCATTTGGGGGCATTTAATGTTCAAGCAAAAACAGGTGATTTTTGACAAAAGAGATAACACCCCCCATTACGATATGCTTCAGAAAGGTAAAAAATTGTCAGTTTTCAAATGTTTTATTTTTGAACGTCAGTTGACATTTGTAGGTAGATCATCAGTTTTAGAGCTAAAATTAGCATGTTTAAAGTGATTTTCATGCTTCCAGGGGCCCTAAACACAAGATTTGTGGAATGGGTAAAAGTGCATGAAAATGGCCAATTTACTTACTCTGAGGTCTCAAATAGTGTTTTTTCACCCCGGGAAGTGATTTAAATACCATTTGGAGGCATTTAATGTTCAAGCAAAAACAGGTGATTTTTGACAAAAGAGATTACACCCCCCATTACGTCATGCTTCAGAAAGGTGAAAAATGGTCCATTTTCAAATGCTTTATTTTTGAACGTCAGTTCACATTTATAGGTAGATCATCAGTTTAAGAGCTAAAATTAGCATGTTTAAAGTGATTTTCATGCTTCCAGGGGCCCGGGAAGTGAATTAAATACCATTTGGAGGCATTTAATGTTCAAGCAAAAACAGGGGATTTTTGACAAAAGAGATAACACCCCCCCATTACGTCATGCTTCAGAAAGGTGAAAAATGGTCCGTTTTCAAATGTTTTATTTTTGAACGCCAGTTCACATTTGTAGGTAGATCATCAGTTTTAGAGCTAAAATTAGCATGTTTAAAGTGATTTTCATGCTTCCAGGGGCCCAGTAAGTGAATTAAATACCATTTGGAGGCATTTAATGTTCAGGCAAAAACAGGGGATTTTTGACAAAAGAGATAACACCCCCCCATTACGTCATGCTTCAGAAAGGTGAAAAATGGTCAATTTTCAAATGTTTTATTTTTGAACGTCAGTTCACATTTATAGGTAGATCATCAGTTTAAGAGCTAAAATTAGCATGTTTAAAGTGATTTTCATGCTTCCAGGGGCCCGGGAAGTGAATTAAATACCATTTGGAGGCATTTAATGTTCAAGCAAAAACAGGTGATTTTTGACAAAAGAGATAACACCCCCCCATTACGTCGTGCTTCAGAAAGGTGAAAAATGGTCCGTTTTCAAATGTTTCATTTTTGAAAGCCAGTTCACATTTGTAGGTAGATCATCAGTTTTAGAGCTAAAATTAGCATGTTTAAAGTGATTTTCATGCTTCCAGGGGCCCGGGAAGTGAATTAAATACCATTTGGAGGCATTTAATGTTCAAGCAAAAACAGGTGATTTTTGACAAAAGAGATAACACCCCCCCATTACGTCATGCTTCAGAAAGGTGAAAAATGGTCCGTTTTGAAATGTTTTATTTTTGAACGTCAGCTGACATTTGTAGGTAGATCATCAGTTCTAGAGCTAAAATTAGCATGCTTAAAGTGATTTTCATGCTTCCAGGGGCCTGGGAAGTGAATTAAATACCATTTGGGGGCATTTAATGTTCAAGCAAAAACAGGTGATTTTTGACAAAAGAGATAACACCCCCCATTACGTTATGCTTCAGAAAGGTAAAAAATGGTCAGTTTTCAAATGTTTTATTTTTGAACGTCAGTTGACATTTGTAGGTAGATCATCAGTTTTAGAGCTAAAATTAGCATGTTTAAAGTGATTTTCATGCTTCCAGGGGCCCTAAACACAAGATTTGTGGAATGGGTAAAAGTGCATGAAAATGGCCAATTTACTCACTCTGAGGTCTCAAAAAGTGTTTCTTCACCCCGGGAAGTGATTTAAATACCATTTGGAGGCATTTAATGTTCAAGCAAAAACAGGTGATTTTTGGCAAAACAGATAACACCCCCCATTACGTCATGCTTCAGAAAGGTGAAAAATGGTCAGTTTTCAAATGCTTTATTTTTGAACGTCAGTTCACATTTATAGGTAGATCATCAGTTTAAGAGCTAAAATTGGCATGTTTAAAGTGATTTTCATGCTTCCAGGGGCCCGGGAAGTGAATTAAATACCATTTGGAGGCATTTAATGTTCAAGCAAAAACAGCTGATTTTTGACAAAAGAGATAACACCCCCCCCATTACGTCATGCTTCAGAAAGGTGAAAAATGGTCCGTTTTGAAATGTTTTATTTTTGAACGTCAGTTGACATTTGTAGGTAGATCATCAGTTTAAGAGCTAAAATTAGCATGTTTAAAGTGATTTTCATGCTTCCAGGGGCCCGGGAAGTGAATTAAATACCATTTGGAGGCATTTAATGTTCAAGCAAAAACAGGTGATTTTTGACAAAAGAGATAACACCCCCCCCCATTACGTCATGCTTCAGAAAGGTGAAAAATGGTCCGTTTTGAAATGTTTTATTTTTGAACGTCAGTTGACATTTGTAGGTAGATCATCAGTTCTAGAGCTAAAATTAGCATGCTTAAAGTGATTTTCATGCTTCCAGGGGCCTGGGAAGTGAATTAAATACCATTTGGGGGCATTTAATGTTCAAGCAAAAACAGGTGATTTTTGACAAAAGAGATAACACCCCCCATTACGTTATGCTTCAGAAAGGTAAAAAATGGTCAGTTTTCAAATGTTTTATTTTTGAACGTCAGTTGACATTTGTAGGTAGATCATCAGTTTTGGAGCTAAAATTAGCATGTTTAAACTGATTTTCATGCTTCCAGGGGCCCTAAACACAAGATTTGTGGAATGGGTAAAAGTGCATGAAAATGGCCAATTTACTCACTCTGAGGTCTCAAAAAGTGTTTCTTCACCCCGGGAAGTGATTTAAATACCATTTGGAGGCATTTAATGTTCAAGCAAAAACAGGTGATTTTTGACAAAACAGATAACACCCCCCATTACGTCATGCTTCAGAAAGGTGAAAAATGGTCCATTTTCAAATGCTTTATTTTTGAACGTCAGTTCACATTTATAGGTAGATCATCAGTTTAAGAGCTAAAATTAGCATGTTTAAAGTGATTTTCATGCTTCCAGGGGCCCGGGAAGTGAATTAAATACCATTTGGAGGCATTTAATGTTCAAGCAAAAACAGGTGATTTTTGACAAAAGAGATAACACCCCCCCATTACGTCATGCTTCAGAAAGGTGAAAAATGGTCCGTTTTGAAATGTTTTATTTTTGAACGTCAGTTGACATTTGTAGGTAGATCATCAGTTTAAGAGCTAAAATTAGCATGTTTAAAGTGATTTTCGTGCTTCCAGGGGCCCGGGAAGTGAATTAAATACCATTTGGAGGCATTTAATGTTCAAGCAAAAACAGGGGATTTTTGACAAAAGAGATAACACCCCCCCATTACGTCATGCTTCAGAAAGGTGAAAAATGGTCCGTTTTCAAATGTTTTATTTTTGAACGCCAGTTCACATTTGTAGGTAGATCATCAGTTTTAGAGCTAAAATTAGCATGTTTAAAGTGATTTTCATGCTTCCAGGGGCCCGGGAAGTGAATTAAATACCATTTGGAGGCATTTAATGTTCAAGCAAAAACAGGTGATTTTTGACAAAAGAGATAACACCCCCCCATTACGTCATGCTTCAGAAAGGTGAAAAATGGTCCGTTTTGAAATGTTTTATTTTTGAACGTCAGTTGACATTTGTAGGTAGATCATCAGTTCTAGAGCTAAAATTAGCATGTTTAAAGTGATTTTCATGCTTCCAGGGGCCTGGGAAGTGAATTAAATACCATTTGGAGGCATTTAATGTTCAAGCAAAAACAGGTGATTTTTGACCAAAGAGATAACACCCCCCATTACGTCATGCTTCAGAAAGGTGAAAAATGGTCAGTTTTCAAATGTTTTATTTTTGAACGTCAGTTGACATTTGTAGGTAGATCATCAGTTCTAGAGCTAAAATTAGCATGTTTAAAGTGATTTTCATGCTTCCAGGGGCCCGGGAAGTGAATTAAATACCATTTGGGGGCATTTAATGTTCAAGCAAAAACAGGTGATTTTTGACAAAAGAGATAACAACCCCCATTACGTCATGCTTCAGAAAGGTGAAAAATGGTCCGTTTTCAAATGTTTTATTTTTGAACGCCAGTTCACATTTGTAGGTAGATCATCAGTTTTAGAGCTAAAATTAGCATGTTTAAAGTGATTTTCATGCTTCCAGGGGCCCGGGAAGTGAATTAAATACCATTTGGAGGCATTTAATGTTCAAGCAAAAACAGGGGATTTTTGACAAAAGAGATAACACCCCCCCATTATGTCATGCTTCAGAAAGGTGAAAAATGGTCCGTTTCCAAATGTTTTATTTTTGAACGCCAGTTCACATTTGTAGGTAGATCATCAGTTTTAGAGCTAAAATTAGCATGTTTAAAGTGATTTTCATGCTTCCAGGGGCCCAGTAAGTGAATTAAATACCATTTGGAGGCATTTAATGTTCAGGCAAAAACAGGGGATTTTTGACAAAAGAGATAACACCCCCCCATTACGTCATGCTTCAGAAAGGTGAAAAATGGTCCGTTTTCAAATGTTTTATTTTTGAACGTCAGTTCACATTTATAGGTAGATCATCAGTTTAAGAGCTAAAATTAGCATGTTTAAAGTGATTTTCATGCTTCCAGGGGCCCAGGAAGTGAATTAAATACCATTTGGAGGCATTTACTGTTCAAGCAAAAACAGGTGATTTTTGAGAAAAGAGATAACACCCCCCCATTACGTCATGCTTCAGAAAGGTGAAAAATGGTCCGTTTTGAAATGTTTTATTTTTGAACGTCAGTTGACATTTGTAGGTAGATCATCAGTTCTAGAGCTAAAATTAGCATGTTTAAAGTGATTTTCATGCTTCCAGGGGCCCGGGAAGTGAATTAAATACCATTTGGAGGCATTTAATGTTCAAGCAAAAACAGGTGATTTTTGACAAAAGAGATAACACCCCCCCATTACGTCGTGCTTCAGAAAGGTGAAAAATGGTCCGTTTTCAAATGTTTCATTTTTGAAAGCCAGTTCACATTTGTAGGTAGATCATCAGTTTTAGAGCTAAAATTAGCATGTTTAAAGTGATTTTCATGCTTCCAGGGGCCCGGGAAGTGAATTAAATACCATTTGGAGGCATTTAATGTTCAAGCAAAAACAGGTGATTTTTGACAAAAGAGATAACACCCCCCCATTACGTCATGCTTCAGAAAGGTGAAAAATGGTCCGTTTTGAAATGTTTTATTTTTGAACGTCAGCTGACATTTGTAGGTAGATCATCAGTTCTAGAGCTAAAATTAGCATGCTTAAAGTGATTTTCATGCTTCCAGGGGCCTGGGAAGTGAATTAAATACCATTTGGGGGCATTTAATGTTCAAGCAAAAACAGGTGATTTTTGACAAAAGAGATAACACCCCCCATTACGTTATGCTTCAGAAAGGTAAAAAATGGTCAGTTTTCAAATGTTTTATTTTTGAACGTCAGTTGACATTTGTAGGTAGATCATCAGTTTTAGAGCTAAAATTAGCATGTTTAAAGTGATTTTCATGCTTCCAGGGGCCCTAAACACAAGATTTGTGGAATGGGTAAAAGTGCATGAAAATGGCCAATTTACTCACTCTGAGGTCTCAAAAAGTGTTTCTTCACCCCGGGAAGTGATTTAAATACCATTTGGAGGCATTTAATGTTCAAGCAAAAACAGGTGATTTTTGGCAAAACAGATAACACCCCCCATTACGTCATGCTTCAGAAAGGTGAAAAATGGTCAGTTTTCAAATGCTTTATTTTTGAACGTCAGTTCACATTTATAGGTAGATCATCAGTTTAAGAGCTAAAATTGGCATGTTTAAAGTGATTTTCATGCTTCCAGGGGCCCGGGAAGTGAATTAAATACCATTTGGAGGCATTTAATGTTCAAGCAAAAACAGCTGATTTTTGACAAAAGAGATAACACCCCCCCCATTACGTCATGCTTCAGAAAGGTGAAAAATGGTCCGTTTTGAAATGTTTTATTTTTGAACGTCAGTTGACATTTGTAGGTAGATCATCAGTTTAAGAGCTAAAATTAGCATGTTTAAAGTGATTTTCATGCTTCCAGGGGCCCGGGAAGTGAATTAAATACCATTTGGAGGCATTTAATGTTCAAGCAAAAACAGGTGATTTTTGACAAAAGAGATAACACCCCCCCCCCATTACGTCATGCTTCAGAAAGGTGAAAAATGGTCCGTTTTGAAATGTTTTATTTTTGAACGTCAGTTGACATTTGTAGGTAGATCATCAGTTCTAGAGCTAAAATTAGCATGCTTAAAGTGATTTTCATGCTTCCAGGGGCCTGGGAAGTGAATTAAATACCATTTGGGGGCATTTAATGTTCAAGCAAAAACAGGTGATTTTTGACAAAAGAGATAACACCCCCCATTACGTTATGCTTCAGAAAGGTAAAAAATGGTCAGTTTTCAAATGTTTTATTTTTGAACGTCAGTTGACATTTGTAGGTAGATCATCAGTTTTGGAGCTAAAATTAGCATGTTTAAAGTGATTTTCATGCTTCCAGGGGCCCTAAACACAAGATTTGTGGAATGGGTAAAAGTGCATGAAAATGGCCAATTTACTCACTCTGAGGTCTCAAAAAGTGTTTCTTCACCCCGGGAAGTGATTTAAATACCATTTGGAGGCATTTAATGTTCAAGCAAAAACAGGTGATTTTTGACAAAACAGATAACACCCCCCATTACGTCATGCTTCAGAAAGGTGAAAAATGGTCCATTTTCAAATGCTTTATTTTTGAACGTCAGTTCACATTTATAGGTAGATCATCAGTTTAAGAGCTAAAATTAGCATGTTTAAAGTGATTTTCATGCTTCCAGGGGCCCGGGAAGTGAATTAAATACCATTTGGAGGCATTTAATGTTCAAGCAAAAACAGGTGATTTTTGACAAAAGAGATAACACCCCCCCATTACGTCATGCTTCAGAAAGGTGAAAAATGGTCCGTTTTGAAATGTTTTATTTTTGAACGTCAGTTGACATTTGTAGGTAGATCATCAGTTTAAGAGCTAAAATTAGCATGTTTAAAGTGATTTTCATGCTTCCAGGGGCCCGGGAAGTGAATTAAATACCATTTGGAGGCATTTAATGTTCAAGCAAAAACAGGGGATTTTTGACAAAAGAGATAACACCCCCCCATTACGTCATGCTTCAGAAAGGTGAAAAATGGTCCGTTTTCAAATGTTTTATTTTTGAACGCCAGTTCACATTTGTAGGTAGATCATCAGTTTTAGAGCTAAAATTAGCATGTTTAAAGTGATTTTCATGCTTCCAGGGGCCCGGGAAGTGAATTAAATACCATTTGGAGGCATTTAATGTTCAAGCAAAAACAGGTGATTTTTGACAAAAGAGATAACACCCCCCCATTACGTCATGCTTCAGAAAGGTGAAAAATGGTCCGTTTTGAAATGTTTTATTTTTGAACGTCAGTTGACATTTGTAGGTAGATCATCAGTTCTAGAGCTAAAATTAGCATGTTTAAAGTGATTTTCATGCTTCCAGGGGCCTGGGAAGTGAATTAAATACCATTTGGAGGCATTTAATGTTCAAGCAAAAACAGGTGATTTTTGACCAAAGAGATAACACCCCCCATTACGTCATGCTTCAGAAAGGTGAAAAATGGTCAGTTTTCAAATGTTTTATTTTTGAACGTCAGTTGACATTTGTAGGTAGATCATCAGTTCTAGAGCTAAAATTAGCATGTTTAAAGTGATTTTCATGCTTCCAGGGGCCCGGGAAGTGAATTAAATACCATTTGGGGGCATTTAATGTTCAAGCAAAAACAGGTGATTTTTGACAAAAGAGATAACAACCCCCATTACGTCATGCTTCAGAAAGGTGAAAAATGGTCCGTTTTCAAATGTTTTATTTTTGAACGCCAGTTCACATTTGTAGGTAGATCATCAGTTTTAGAGCTAAAATTAGCATGTTTAAAGTGATTTTCATGCTTCCAGGGGCCCGGGAAGTGAATTAAATACCATTTGGAGGCATTTAATGTTCAAGCAAAAACAGGGGATTTTTGACAAAAGAGATAACACCCCCCCATTATGTCATGCTTCAGAAAGGTGAAAAATGGTCCGTTTCCAAATGTTTTATTTTTGAACGCCAGTTCACATTTGTAGGTAGATCATCAGTTTTAGAGCTAAAATTAGCATGTTTAAAGTGATTTTCATGCTTCCAGGGGCCCAGTAAGTGAATTAAATACCATTTGGAGGCATTTAATGTTCAGGCAAAAACAGGGGATTTTTGACAAAAGAGATAACACCCCCCCATTACGTCATGCTTCAGAAAGGTGAAAAATGGTCCGTTTTCAAATGTTTTATTTTTGAACATCAGTTCACATTTATAGGTAGATCATCAGTTTAAGAGCTAAAATTAGCATGTTTAAAGTGATTTTCATGCTTCCAGGGGCCCAGGAAGTGAATTAAATACCATTTGGAGGCATTTACTGTTCAAGCAAAAACAGGTGATTTTTGACAAAAGAGATAACACCCCCCCCATTACGTCATGCTTCAGAAAGGTGAAAAATGGTCCGTTTTCAAATGTTTTATTTTTGAACGCCAGTTCACATTTGTAGGTAGATCATCAGTTTTAGAGCTAAAATTAGCATGTTTAAAGTGATTTTCATGCTTCCAGGGGCCCGGGAAGTGAATTAAATACCATTTGGAGGCATTTAATGTTCAAGCAAAAACAGGTGATTTTTGACAAAAGAGATAACACCCCCCATTACGTCATGCTTCAGAAAGGTGAAAAATGGTCCGTTTTGAAATGTTTTATTTTTGAACGTCAGTTGACATTTGTAGGTAGATCATCAGTTCTAGAGCTAAAATTAGCATGCTTAAAGTGATTTTCATGCTTCCAGGGGCCTGGGAAGTGAATTAAATACCATTTGGGGGCATTTAATGTTCAAGCAAAAACAGGTGATTTTTGACAAAAGAGATAACACCCCCCATTACGTTATGCTTCAGAAAGGTAAAAAATGGTCAGTTTTCAAATGTTTTATTTTTGAACGTCAGTTGACATTTGTAGGTAGATCATCAGTTTTAGAGCTAAAATTAGCATGTTTAAAGTGATTTTCATGCTTCCAGGGGCCCTAAACACAAGATTTGTGGAATGGGTAAAAGTGCATGAAAATGGCCAATTTACTCACTCTGAGGTCTCAAAAAGTGTTTCTTCCCCCCGGGAAGTGATTTAAATACCATTTGGAGGCATTTAATGTTCAAGCAAAAACAGGTGATTTTTGACAAAACAGATAACACCCCCCATTACGTCATGCTTCAGAAAGGTGAAAAATGGTCCATTTTCAAATGCTTTATTTTTGAACGTCAGTTCACATTTATAGGTAGATCATCAGTTTAAGAGCTAAAATTAGCATGTTTAAAGTGATTTTCATGCTTCCAGGGGCCCAGGAAGTGAATTAAATACCATTTGGAGGCATTTACTGTTCAAGCAAAAACAGGTGATTTTTGAGAAAAGAGATAACACCCCCCCATTACGTCATGCTTCAGAAAGGTGAAAAATGGTCCGTTTTGAAATGTTTTATTTTTGAACGTCAGTTGACATTTGTAGGTAGATCATCAGTTCTAGAGCTAAAATTAGCATGTTTAAAGTGATTTTCATGCTTCCAGGGGCCCGGGAAGTGAATTAAATACCATTTGGAGGCATTTAATGTTCAAGCAAAAACAGGTGATTTTTGACAAAAGAGATAACACCCCCCCATTACGTCGTGCTTCAGAAAGGTGAAAAATGGTCCGTTTTCAAATGTTTCATTTTTGAAAGCCAGTTCACATTTGTAGGTAGATCATCAGTTTTAGAGCTAAAATTAGCATGTTTAAAGTGATTTTCATGCTTCCAGGGGCCCGGGAAGTGAATTAAATACCATTTGGAGGCATTTAATGTTCAAGCAAAAACAGGTGATTTTTGACAAAAGAGATAACACCCCCCCATTACGTCATGCTTCAGAAAGGTGAAAAATGGTCCGTTTTGAAATGTTTTATTTTTGAACGTCAGCTGACATTTGTAGGTAGATCATCAGTTCTAGAGCTAAAATTAGCATGCTTAAAGTGATTTTCATGCTTCCAGGGGCCTGGGAAGTGAATTAAATACCATTTGGGGGCATTTAATGTTCAAGCAAAAACAGGTGATTTTTGACAAAAGAGATAACACCCCCCATTACGTTATGCTTCAGAAAGGTAAAAAATGGTCAGTTTTCAAATGTTTTATTTTTGAACGTCAGTTGACATTTGTAGGTAGATCATCAGTTTTAGAGCTAAAATTAGCATGTTTAAAGTGATTTTCATGCTTCCAGGGGCCCTAAACACAAGATTTGTGGAATGGGTAAAAGTGCATGAAAATGGCCAATTTACTCACTCTGAGGTCTCAAAAAGTGTTTCTTCACCCCGGGAAGTGATTTAAATACCATTTGGAGGCATTTAATGTTCAAGCAAAAACAGGTGATTTTTGGCAAAACAGATAACACCCCCCATTACGTCATGCTTCAGAAAGGTGAAAAATGGTCAGTTTTCAAATGCTTTATTTTTGAACGTCAGTTCACATTTATAGGTAGATCATCAGTTTAAGAGCTAAAATTGGCATGTTTAAAGTGATTTTCATGCTTCCAGGGGCCCGGGAAGTGAATTAAATACCATTTGGAGGCATTTAATGTTCAAGCAAAAACAGCTGATTTTTGACAAAAGAGATAACACCCCCCCCATTACGTCATGCTTCAGAAAGGTGAAAAATGGTCCGTTTTGAAATGTTTTATTTTTGAACGTCAGTTGACATTTGTAGGTAGATCATCAGTTTAAGAGCTAAAATTAGCATGTTTAAAGTGATTTTCATGCTTCCAGGGGCCCGGGAAGTGAATTAAATACCATTTGGAGGCATTTAATGTTCAAGCAAAAACAGGTGATTTTTGACAAAAGAGATAACACCCCCCCCCCATTACGTCATGCTTCAGAAAGGTGAAAAATGGTCCGTTTTGAAATGTTTTATTTTTGAACGTCAGTTGACATTTGTAGGTAGATCATCAGTTCTAGAGCTAAAATTAGCATGCTTAAAGTGATTTTCATGCTTCCAGGGGCCTGGGAAGTGAATTAAATACCATTTGGGGGCATTTAATGTTCAAGCAAAAACAGGTGATTTTTGACAAAAGAGATAACACCCCCCATTACGTTATGCTTCAGAAAGGTAAAAAATGGTCAGTTTTCAAATGTTTTATTTTTGAACGTCAGTTGACATTTGTAGGTAGATCATCAGTTTTGGAGCTAGAATTAGCATGTTTAAAGTGATTTTCATGCTTCCAGGGGCCCTAAACACAAGATTTGTGGAATGGGTAAAAGTGCATGAAAATGGCCAATTTACTCACTCTGAGGTCTCAAAAAGTGTTTCTTCACCCCGGGAAGTGATTTAAATACCATTTGGAGGCATTTAATGTTCAAGCAAAAACAGGTGATTTTTGACAAAACAGATAACACCCCCCATTACGTCATGCTTCAGAAAGGTGAAAAATGGTCCATTTTCAAATGCTTTATTTTTGAACGTCAGTTCACATTTATAGGTAGATCATCAGTTTAAGAGCTAAAATTAGCATGTTTAAAGTGATTTTCATGCTTCCAGGGGCCCGGGAAGTGAATTAAATACCATTTGGAGGCATTTAATGTTCAAGCAAAAACAGGTGATTTTTGACAAAAGAGATAACACCCCCCCATTACGTCATGCTTCAGAAAGGTGAAAAATGGTCCGTTTTGAAATGTTTTATTTTTGAACGTCAGTTGACATTTGTAGGTAGATCATCAGTTTAAGAGCTAAAATTAGCATGTTTAAAGTGATTTTCATGCTTCCAGGGGCCCGGGAAGTGAATTAAATACCATTTGGAGGCATTTAATGTTCAAGCAAAAACAGGGGATTTTTGACAAAAGAGATAACACCCCCCCATTACGTCATGCTTCAGAAAGGTGAAAAATGGTCCGTTTTCAAATGTTTTATTTTTGAACGCCAGTTCACATTTGTAGGTAGATCATCAGTTTTAGAGCTAAAATTAGCATGTTTAAAGTGATTTTCATGCTTCCAGGGGCCCGGGAAGTGAATTAAATACCATTTGGAGGCATTTAATGTTCAAGCAAAAACAGGTGATTTTTGACAAAAGAGATAACACCCCCCCATTACGTCATGCTTCAGAAAGGTGAAAAATGGTCCGTTTTGAAATGTTTTATTTTTGAACGTCAGTTGACATTTGTAGGTAGATCATCAGTTCTAGAGCTAAAATTAGCATGTTTAAAGTGATTTTCATGCTTCCAGGGGCCTGGGAAGTGAATTAAATACCATTTGGAGGCATTTAATGTTCAAGCAAAAACAGGTGATTTTTGACCAAAGAGATAACACCCCCCATTACGTCATGCTTCAGAAAGGTGAAAAATGGTCAGTTTTCAAATGTTTTATTTTTGAACGTCAGTTGACATTTGTAGGTAGATCATCAGTTCTAGAGCTAAAATTAGCATGTTTAAAGTGATTTTCATGCTTCCAGGGGCCCGGGAAGTGAATTAAATACCATTTGGGGGCATTTAATGTTCAAGCAAAAACAGGTGATTTTTGACAAAAGAGATAACAACCCCCATTACGTCATGCTTCAGAAAGGTGAAAAATGGTCCGTTTTCAAATGTTTTATTTTTGAACGCCAGTTCACATTTGTAGGTAGATCATCAGTTTTAGAGCTAAAATTAGCATGTTTAAAGTGATTTTCATGCTTCCAGGGGCCCGGGAAGTGAATTAAATACCATTTGGAGGCATTTAATGTTCAAGCAAAAACAGGGGATTTTTGACAAAAGAGATAACACCCCCCCATTATGTCATGCTTCAGAAAGGTGAAAAATGGTCCGTTTCCAAATGTTTTATTTTTGAACGCCAGTTCACATTTGTAGGTAGATCATCAGTTTTAGAGCTAAAATTAGCATGTTTAAAGTGATTTTCATGCTTCCAGGGGCCCAGTAAGTGAATTAAATACCATTTGGAGGCATTTAATGTTCAGGCAAAAACAGGGGATTTTTGACAAAAGAGATAACACCCCCCCATTACGTCATGCTTCAGAAAGGTGAAAAATGGTCCGTTTTCAAATGTTTTATTTTTGAACATCAGTTCACATTTATAGGTAGATCATCAGTTTAAGAGCTAAAATTAGCATGTTTAAAGTGATTTTCATGCTTCCAGGGGCCCAGGAAGTGAATTAAATACCATTTGGAGGCATTTACTGTTCAAGCAAAAACAGGTGATTTTTGACAAAAGAGATAACACCCCCCCCATTACGTCATGCTTCAGAAAGGTGAAAAATGGTCCGTTTTCAAATGTTTTATTTTTGAACGCCAGTTCACATTTGTAGGTAGATCATCAGTTTTAGAGCTAAAATTAGCATGTTTAAAGTGATTTTCATGCTTCCAGGGGCCCGGGAAGTGAATTAAATACCATTTGGAGGCATTTAATGTTCAAGCAAAAACAGGTGATTTTTGACAAAAGAGATAACACCCCCCATTACGTCATGCTTCAGAAAGGTGAAAAATGGTCCGTTTTGAAATGTTTTATTTTTGAACGTCAGTTGACATTTGTAGGTAGATCATCAGTTCTAGAGCTAAAATTAGCATGCTTAAAGTGATTTTCATGCTTCCAGGGGCCTGGGAAGTGAATTAAATACCATTTGGGGGCATTTAATGTTCAAGCAAAAACAGGTGATTTTTGACAAAAGAGATAACACCCCCCATTACGTTATGCTTCAGAAAGGTAAAAAATGGTCAGTTTTCAAATGTTTTATTTTTGAACGTCAGTTGACATTTGTAGGTAGATCATCAGTTTTAGAGCTAAAATTAGCATGTTTAAAGTGATTTTCATGCTTCCAGGGGCCCTAAACACAAGATTTGTGGAATGGGTAAAAGTGCATGAAAATGGCCAATTTACTCACTCTGAGGTCTCAAAAAGTGTTTCTTCCCCCCGGGAAGTGATTTAAATACCATTTGGAGGCATTTAATGTTCAAGCAAAAACAGGTGATTTTTGACAAAACAGATAACACCCCCCATTACGTCATGCTTCAGAAAGGTGAAAAATGGTCCATTTTCAAATGCTTTATTTTTGAACGTCAGTTCACATTTATAGGTAGATCATCAGTTTAAGAGCTAAAATTAGCATGTTTAAAGTGATTTTCATGCTTTCAGGGGCCCGGGAAGTGAATTAAATACCATTTGGAGGCATTTAATGTTCAAGCAAAAACAGGTGATTTTTGACAAAAGAGATAACACCCCCCCATTACGTCATGCTTCAGAAAGGTGAAAAATGGTCCGTTTTGAAATGTTTTATTTTTGAACGTCAGTTGACATTTGTAGGTAGATCATCAGTTTAAGAGCTAAAATTAGCATGTTTAAAGTGATTTTCATGCTTCCAGGGGCCCGGGAAGTGAATTAAAGACCATTTGGAGGCATTTAATGTTCCAGCAAAAACAGGTGATTTTTGACAAAAGAGATAACACCCCCCCATTACGTCATGCTTCAGAAAGGTGAAAAATGGTCCGTTTTGAAATGTTTTATTTTTGAACGTCAGTTGACATTTGTAGGTAGATCATCAGTTCTAGAGCTAAAATTAGCATGTTTAAAGTGATTTTCATGCTTCCAGGGGCCTGGGAAGTGAATTAAATACCATTTGGAGGCATTTAATGTTCAAGCAAAAACAGGTGATTTTTGACCAAAGAGATAACACCCCCCATTACGTCATGCTTCAGAAAGGTGAAAAATGGTCAGTTTTCAAATGTTTTATTTTTGAACGTCAGTTGACATTTGTAGGTAGATCATCAGTTCTAGAGCTAAAATTAGCATGTTTAAAGTGATTTTCATGCTTCCAGGGGCCCGGGAAGTGAATTAAATACCATTTGGGGGCATTTAATGTTCAAGCAAAAACATGTGATTTTTGACAAAAGAGATAACACCCCTCCATTACGTCATGCTTCAGAAAGGTGAAAAATGGTCCGTTTTGAAATGTTTTATTTTTGAACGTCAGTTGACATTTGTAGGTAGATCATCAGTTCTAGAGCTAAAATTAGCATGTTTAAAGTGATTTTCATGCTTCCAGGGGCCTGGGAAGTGAATTAAATACCATTTGGAGGCATTTAATGTTCAAGCAAAAACAGGTGATTTTTGACCAAAGAGATAACACCCCCCATTACGTCATGCTTCAGAAAGGTGAAAAATGGTCAGTTTTCAAATGTTTTATTTTTGAACGTCAGTTGACATTTGTAGGTAGATCATCAGTTCTAGAGCTAAAATTAGCATGTTTAAAGTGATTTTCATGCTTCCAGGGGCCTGGGAGGTGAATTAAATACCATTTGGGGGCATTTAATGTTCAAGCAAAAACAGGTGATTTTTGACAAAAGAGATAACACCCCCCCATTACGTCATGCTTCAGAAAGGTGAAAAATGGTCCGTTTTCAAATGTTTTATTTTTGAACGCCAGTTCACATTTGTAGGTAGATCATCAGTTTTAGAGCTAAAATTAGCATGTTTAAAGTGATTTTCATGCTTCCAGGGGCCCGGGAAGTGAATTAAATACCATTTGGAGGCATTTAATGTTCAAGCAAAAACAGGGGATTTTTGACAAAAGAGATAACACCCCCCCATTACGTCATGCTTCAGAAAGGTGAAAAATGGTCCGTTTTCAAATGTTTTATTTTTGAACGCCAGTTCACATTTGTAGGTAGATCATCAGTTTTAGAGCTAAAATTAGCATGTTTAAAGTGATTTTCATGCTTCCAGGGGCCCAGTAAGTGAATTAAATACCATTTGGAGGCATTTAATGTTCAGGCAAAAACAGGGGATTTTTGACAAAAGAGATAACACCCCCCCATTACGTCATGCTTCAGAAAGGTGAAAAATGGTCCGTTTTCAAATGTTTTATTTTTGAACGTCAGTTCACATTTATAGGTAGATCATCAGTTTAAGAGCTAAAATTAGCATGTTTAAAGTGATTTTCATGCTTCTAGGGGACCGGGAAGTGAATTAAATACCATTTGGAGGCATTTAATGTTCAAGCAAAAACAGGTGATTTTTGACAAAAGAGATAACACCCCCCCATTACGTCATGCTTCAGAAAGGTGAAAAATGGTCCGTTTTGAAATGTTTTATTTTTGAACGTCAGTTGACATTTGTAGGTAGATCATCAGTTCTAGAGCTAAAATTAGCATGCTTAAAGTGATTTTCATGCTTCCAGGGGCCTGGGAAGTCAATTAAATACCATTTGGGGGCATTTAATGTTCAAGCAAAAACAGGTGATTTTTGACAAAAGAGATAACACCCCCCATTACGTTATGCTTCAGAAAGGTAAAAAATGGTCAGTTTTCAAATGTTTTATTTTTGAACGTCAGTTGACATTTGTAGGTAGATCATCAGTTTTAGAGCTAAAATTAGCATGTTTAAAGTGATTTTCATGCTTCCAGGGGCCCTAAACACAAGATTTGTGGAATGGGTAAAAGTGCATGAAAATGGCCAATTTACTCACTCTGAGGTCTCAAAAAGTGTTTCTTCACCCCGGGAAGGGATTTAAATACCATTTGGAGGCATTTAATGTTCAAGCAAAAACAGGTGATTTTTGACAAAACAGATAACACCCCCCATTACGTCATGCTTCAGAAAGGTGAAAAATGGTCCATTTTCAAATGCTTTATTTTTGAACGTCAGTTCACATTTATAGGTAGATCATCAGTTTAAGAGCTAAAATTAGCATGTTTAAAGTGATTTTCATGCTTCCAGGGGCCCGGGAAGTGAATTAAATACCATTTGGAGGCATTTAATGTTCAAGCAAAAACAGGTGATTTTTGACAAAAGAGATAACACCCCCCCATTACGTCATGCTTCAGAAAGGTGAAAAATGGTCCGTTTTGAAATGTTTTATTTTTGAACGTCAGTTGACATTTGTAGGTAGATCATCAGTTTAAGAGCTAAAATTAGCATGTTTAAAGTGATTTTCATGCTTCCAGGGGCCCGGGAAGTGAATTAAATACCATTTGGAGGCATTTAATGTTCAAGCAAAAACAGGGGATTTTTGACAAAAGAGATAACACCCCCCCATTACGTCATGCTTCAGAAAGGTGAAAAATGGTCCGTTTTCAAATGTTTTATTTTTGAACGCCAGTTCACATTTGTAGGTAGATCATCAGTTTTAGAGCTAAAATTAGCATGTTTAAAGTGATTTTCATGCTTCCAGGGGCCTGGGAAGTGAATTAAATACCATTTGGAGGCATTTAATGTTCAAGCAAAAACAGGTGATTTTTGACCAAAGAGATAACACCCCCCATTACGTCATGCTTCAGAAAGGTGAAAAATGGTCAGTTTTCAAATGTTTTATTTTTGAACGTCAGTTGACATTTGTAGGTAGATCATCAGTTCTAGAGCTAAAATTAGCATGTTTAAAGTGATTTTCATGCTTCCAGGGGCCCGGGAAGTGAATTAAATACCATTTGGGGGCATTTAATGTTCAAGCAAAAACAGGTGATTTTTGACAAAAGAGATAACACCCCTCCATTACGTCATGCTTCAGAAAGGTGAAAAATGGTCCGTTTTCAAATGTTTTATTTTTGAACGTCAGTTCACATTTGTAGGTAGATCATCAGTTTAAGAGCTAAAATTAGCATATTTAAAGTGATTTTCATGCTTCCAGGGGCCCTAAACACAAGATTTGTGGAATGGTTAAAAGTGCATGAAAATGCCCAATTTACTCAGTCTGAGGTCTCAAAAAGTGTTTCTTCACCCCGGGAAGTGAATTAAATACCATTTGGAGGCATTTAATGTTCAAGCAAAAACAGGTGATTTTTGACAAAAGAGATAACACCCCCCCATTACGTCATGCTTCAGAAAGGTGAAAAATGGTCCGTTTTCAAATGCTTTATTTTTGAACGTCAGTTCACATTTATAGGTAGATCATCAGTTTAAGAGCTAAAATTAGCATGTTTAAAGTGATTTTCATGCTTCCAGGGGCCCGGGAAGTGAATTAAATACCATTTGGAGGCATTTAATGTTCAAGCAAAAACAGGGGATTTTTGACAAAAGAGATAACACCCCCCCATTACGTCATGCTTCAGAAAGGTGAAAAATGGTCCGTTTTCAAATGTTTTATTTTTGAACGCCAGTTCACATTTGTAGGTAGATAATCAGTTTTAGAGCTAAAATTAGCATGTTTAAAGTGATTTTCATGCTTCCAGGGGCCCAGTAAGTGAATTAAATACCATTTGGAGGCATTTAATGTTCAGGCAAAAACAGGGGATTTTTGACAAAAGAGATAACACCCCCCCATTACGTCATGCTTCAGAAAGGTGAAAAATAGTCCGTTTTCAAATGTTTTATTTTTGAACGTCAGTTCACATTTATAGGTAGATCATCAGCTTAAGAGCTAAAATTAGCATGTTTAAAGTGATTTTCATGCTTCCAGGGGCCCGGGAAGTGAATTAAATACCATTTGGAGGCATTTAATGTTCAAGCAAAAACAGGTGATTTTTGACAAAAGAGATAACACCCCCCCATTACGTCATGCTTCAGAAAGGTGAAAAATGGTCCATTTTCAAATGTTTTATTTTTGAACGCCAGTTCACATTTGTAGGTAGATCATCAGTTTTAGAGCTAAAATTAGCATGTTTAAAGTGATTTTCATGCTTCCAGGGGCCCGGGAAGTGAATTAAATACCATTTGGAGGCATTTAATGTTCAAGCAAAAACAGGTGATTTTTGACAAAAGAGATAGCACCCCCCCATTACGTCATGCTTCAGAAAGGTGAAAAATGGTCCGTTTTGAAATGTTTTATTTTTGAACGTCAGTTGACATTTGTAGGTAGATCATCAGTTCTAGAGCTAAAATTAGCATGCTTAAAGTGATTTTCATGCTTCCAGGGGCCTGGGAAGTGAATTAAATACCATTTGGAGGCATTTAATGTTCAAGCAAAAACAGGTGATTTTTGACAAAAGAGATAACACCCCCATTACGTCATGCTTCAGAAAGGTGAAAAATGGTCAGTTTTCAAATGTTTTATTTTTGAACGTCAGTTGACATTTGTAGGTAGATCATCAGTTCTAGAGCTAAAATTTGCATGTTTAAAGTGATTTTCATGCTTCCAGGGGCCCGGGAAGTGAATTAAATACCATTTGGGGGCATTTAATGTTCAAGCAAAAACAGGTGATTTTTGACAAAAGAGATAACACCCCCCATTACGATATGCTTCAGAAAGGTAAAAAATTGTCAGTTTTCAAATGTTTTATTTTTGAACGTCAGTTGACATTTGTAGGTAGATCATCAGTTTTAGAGCTAAAATTAGCATGTTTAAAGTGATTTTCATGCTTCCAGGGGCCCTAAACACAAGATTTGTGGAATGGGTAAAAGTGCATGAAAATGGCCAATTTACTTACTCTGAGGTCTCAAATAGTGTTTTTTCACCCCGGGAAGTGATTTAAATACCATTTGGAGGCATTTAATGTTCAAGCAAAAACAGGTGATTTTTGACAAAAGAGATAACACCCCCCATTACGTCATGCTTCAGAAAGGTGAAAAATGGTCCATTTTCAAATGCTTTATTTTTGAACGTCAGTTCACATTTATAGGTAGATCATCAGTTTAAGAGCTAAAATTAGCATGTTTAAAGTGATTTTCATGCTTCCAGGGGCCCGGGAAGTGAATTAAATACCATTTGGAGGCATTTAATGTTCAAGCAAAAACAGGTGATTTTTGACAAAAGAGATAACACCCCCCCATTACGTCATGCTTCAGAAAGGTGAAAAATGGTCCGTTTTCAAATGTTTTATTTTTGAACTCCAGTTCACATTTGTAGGTAGATCATCAGTTTTAGAGCTAAAATTAGCATGTTTAAAGTGATTTTCATGCTTCCAGGGGCCCGGGAAGTGAATTAAATACCATTTGGAGGCATTTAATGTTCAAGCAAAAACAGGGGATTTTTGACAAAAGAGATAACACCCCCCCATTACGTCATGCTTCAGAAAGGTGAAAAATGGTCCGTTTTCAAATGTTTTATTTTTGAACGCCAGTTCACATTTGTAGGTAGATCATCAGTTTTAGAGCTAAAATTAGCATGTTTAAAGTGATTTTCATGCTTCCAGGGGCCCAGTAAGTGAATTAAATACCATTTGGAGGCATTTAATGTTCAGGCAAAAACAGGGGATTTTTGACAAAAGAGATAACACCCCCCCATTACGTCATGCTTCAGAAAGGTGAAAAATGGTCAATTTTCAAATGTTTTATTTTTGAACGTCAGTTCACATTTATAGGTAGATCATCAGTTTAAGAGCTAAAATTAGCATGTTTAAAGTGATTTTCATGCTTCCAGGGGCCCGGGAAGTGAATTAAATACCATTTGGAGGCATTTAATGTTCAAGCAAAAACAGGTGATTTTTGACAAAAGAGATAACACCCCCCCATTACGTCGTGCTTCAGAAAGGTGAAAAATGGTCCGTTTTCAAATGTTTCATTTTTGAAAGCCAGTTCACATTTGTAGGTAGATCATCAGTTTTAGAGCTAAAATTAGCATGTTTAAAGTGATTTTCATGCTTCCAGGGGCCCGGGAAGTGAATTAAATACCATTTGGAGGCATTTAATGTTCAAGCAAAAACAGGTGATTTTTGACAAAAGAGATAACACCCCCCCATTACGTCATGCTTCAGAAAGGTGAAAAATGGTCCGTTTTGAAATGTTTTATTTTTGAACGTCAGCTGACATTTGTAGGTAGATCATCAGTTCTAGAGCTAAAATTAGCATGCTTAAAGTGATTTTCATGCTTCCAGGGGCCTGGGAAGTGAATTAAATACCATTTGGGGGCATTTAATGTTCAAGCAAAAACAGGTGATTTTTGACAAAAGAGATAACACCCCCCATTACGTTATGCTTCAGAAAGGTAAAAAATGGTCAGTTTTCAAATGTTTTATTTTTGAACGTCAGTTGACATTTGTAGGTAGATCATCAGTTTTAGAGCTAAAATTAGCATGTTTAAAGTGATTTTCATGCTTCCAGGGGCCCTAAACACAAGATTTGTGGAATGGGTAAAAGTGCATGAAAATGGCCAATTTACTCACTCTGAGGTCTCAAAAAGTGTTTCTTCACCCCGGGAAGTGATTTAAATACCATTTGGAGGCATTTAATGTTCAAGCAAAAACAGGTGATTTTTGGCAAAACAGATAACACCCCCCATTACGTCATGCTTCAGAAAGGTGAAAAATGGTCAGTTTTCAAATGCTTTATTTTTGAACGTCAGTTCACATTTATAGGTAGATCATCAGTTTAAGAGCTAAAATTGGCATGTTTAAAGTGATTTTCATGCTTCCAGGGGCCCGGGAAGTGAATTAAATACCATTTGGAGGCATTTAATGTTCAAGCAAAAACAGCTGATTTTTGACAAAAGAGATAACACCCCCCCCATTACGTCATGCTTCAGAAAGGTGAAAAATGGTCCGTTTTGAAATGTTTTATTTTTGAACGTCAGTTGACATTTGTAGGTAGATCATCAGTTTAAGAGCTAAAATTAGCATGTTTAAAGTGATTTTCATGCTTCCAGGGGCCCGGGAAGTGAATTAAATACCATTTGGAGGCATTTAATGTTCAAGCAAAAACAGGGGATTTTTGACAAAAGAGATAACACCCCCCCATTACGTCATGCTTCAGAAAGGTGAAAAATGGTCCGTTTTCAAATGTTTTATTTTTGAACGCCAGTTCACATTTGTAGGTAGATCATCAGTTTTAGAGCTAAAATTAGCATGTTTAAAGTGATTTTCATGCTTCCAGGGGCCCGGGAAGTGAATTAAAGACCATTTGGAGGCATTTAATGTTCAAGCAAAAACAGGTGATTTTTGACAAAAGAGATAACACCCCCCCATTACGTCATGCTTCAGAAAGGTGAAAAATGGTCCGTTTTGAAATGTTTTATTTTTGAACGTCAGTTGACATTTGTAGGTAGATCATCAGTTCTAGAGCTAAAATTAGCATGTTTAAAGTGATTTTCATGCTTCCAGGGGCCTGGGAAGTGAATTAAATACCATTTGGAGGCATTTAATGTTCAAGCAAAAACAGGTGATTTTTGACCAAAGAGATAACACCCCCCATTACGTCATGCTTCAGAAAGGTGAAAAATGGTCAGTTTTCAAATGTTTTATTTTTGAACGTCAGTTGACATTTGTAGGTAGATCATCAGTTCTAGAGCTAAAATTAGCATGTTTAAAGTGATTTTCATGCTTCCAGGGGCCCGGGAAGTGAATTAAATACCATTTGGGGGCATTTAATGTTCAAGCAAAAACAGGTGATTTTTGACAAAAAAGATAACACCCCTCCATTACGTCATGCTACAGAAAGGTGAAAAATGGTCCGTTTTTAAATGTTTTTTTTTTGAACGTCAGTTCACATTTGTAGGTAGATCATCAGTTTAAGAGCTAAAATTAGCATATTTAAAGTGATTTTCATGCTTCCAGGGGCCCTAAACACAAGATTTGTGGAATGGTTAAAAGTGCATGAAAATGGCCAATTTACTCAGTCTGAGGTCTCAAAAAGTGTTTCTTCACCCCGGGAAGTGAATTAAATACCATTTGGAGGCATTTAATGTTCAAGCAAAAACAGGTGATTTTTGACAAAAGAGATAACACCCCCCCATTACGTCATGCTTCAGAAAGGTGAAAAATGGTCCGTATTGAAATGTTTTATTTTTGAACGTCAGTTGACATTTGTAGGTAGATCATCAGTTCTAGAGCTAAAATTAGCATGTTTAAAGTGATTTTCATGCTTCCAGGGGCCTGGGAAGTGAATTAAATACCATTTGGAGGCATTTAATGTTCAAGCAAAAACAGGTGATTTTTGACAAAAGAGATAACACCCCCCATTACGTCATGCTTCAGAAAGGTGAAAAATGGTCAGTTTTCAAATGTTTTATTTTTGAACGTCAGTTGACATTTGTAGGTAGATCATCAGTTCTAGAGCTAAAATTAGCATGTTTAAAGTGATTTTCATGCTTCCAGGGGCCCGGGAAGTGAATTAAATATCATTTGGGGGCATTTAATGTTCAAGCAAAAACAGGTGATTTTTGACAAAAGAGATAACACCCCCCCATTACGTCATGCTTCAGAAAGGTGAAAAATGGTCCGTTTTCAAATGTTTTATTTTTGAATGCCAGTTCACATTTGTAGGTAGATCATCAGTTTTAGAGCTAAAATTAGCATGTTTAAAGTGATTTTAATGCTTCCAGGGGCCCGGGAAGTGAATTAAATACCATTTGGAGGCATTTAATGTTCAAGCAAAAACAGGTGATTTTTGACAAAAGAGATAACACCCCCATTACGTCATGCTTCAGAAAGGTGAAAAATGGTCAGTTTTCAAATGCTTTATTTTTGAACGTCAGTTCACATTTATAGGTAGATCATCAGTTTAAGAGCTAAAATTAGCATGTTTAAAGTGATTTTCATGCTTCCAGGGGCCCGGGAAGTGTATTAAATACCATTTGGAGGCATTTAATGTTCAAGCAAAAACAGGGGATTTTTGACAAAAGAGATAACACCCCCCCATTACGTCATGCTTCAGAAAGGTGAAAAATGGTCCGTTTTCAAATGTTTTATTTTTGAACGCCAGTTCACATTTGTAGGTAGATCATCAGTTTTAGACCTAAAATTAGCATGTTTAAAGTGATTTTCATGCTTCCAGGGGCCCGGGAAGTGAATTAAATACCATTTGGAGGCATTTAATGTTCAAGCAAAAACAGGGGATTTTTGACAAAAGAGATAACACCCCCCCATTACGTCATGCTTCAGAAAGGTGAAAAATGGTCCGTTTTCAAATGTTTTATTTTTGAACGCCAGTTCACATTTGTAGGTAGATCATCAGTTTTAGAGCTAAAATTAGCATGTTTAAAGTGATTTTCATGCTTCCAGGGGCCCGGGAAGTGAATTAAATACCATTTGGAGGCATTTAATGTTTAAGCAAAAACAGGTGATTTTTGACAAAAGAGATAACACCCCCCCATTACGTCATGCTTCAGAAAGGTGAAAAATGGTCCGTTTTGAAATGTTTTATTTTTGAACGTCAGTTGACATTTGTAGGTAGATCATCAGTTTTAGAGCTAAAATTAGCATGTTTAAAGTGATTTTCATGCTTCCAGGGGCCCTAAACACAAGATTTGTGGAATGGGTAAAAGTGCATGAAAATGGCCAATTTACTCACTCTGAGGTCTCAAAAAGTGTTTCTTCACCCCGGGAAGTAAGTTAAATACCATTTGGAGGCATTTAATGTTCAAGCAAAAACAGGTGATTTTTGACAAAACAGATAACACCCCCCATTACGTCATGCTTCAGAAAGGTGAAAAATGGTCCATTTTCAAATGCTTTATTTTTGAATGTCAGTTCACATTTATAGGTAGATCATCAGTTTAAGAGCTAAAATTAGCATGTTTAAAGTGATTTTCATGCTTCCAGGGGCCCGGGAAGTGAATTAAATACCATTTGGAGGCATTTAATGTTCAAGCAAAAACAGGTGATTTTTGACAAAAGAGATAACACCCCCCCATTACGTCATGCTTCAGAAAGGTGAAAAATGGTCCGTTTTGAAATGTTTTATTTTTGAACGTCAGTTGACATTTGTAGGTAGATCATCAGTTTAAGAGCTAAAATTAGCATGTTTAAAGTGATTTTCATGCTTCCAGGGGCCCGGGAAGTGAATTAAATACCATTTGGAGGCATTTAATGTTCAAGCAAAAACAGGGGATTTTTGACAAAAGAGATAACACCCCCCCATTACGTCATGCTTCAGAAAGGTGAAAAATGGTCCGTTTTGAAATGTTTTATTTTTGAACGTCAGTTGACATTTGTAGGTAGATCATCAGTTTAAGAGCTAAAATTAGCATGTTTAAAGTGATTTTCATGCTTCCAGGGGCCCGGGAAGTGAATTAAAGACCATTTGGAGGCATTTAATGTTCCAGCAAAAACAGGTGATTTTTGACAAAAGAGATAACACCCCCCCATTACGTCATGCTTCAGAAAGGTGAAAAATGGTCCGTTTTGAAATGTTTTATTTTTGAACGTCAGTTGACATTTGTAGGTAGATCATCAGTTCTAGAGCTAAAATTAGCATGTTTAAAGTGATTTTCATGCTTCCAGGGGCCTGGGAAGTGAATTAAATACCATTTGGAGGCATTTAATGTTCAAGCAAAAACAGGTGATTTTTGACCAAAGAGATAACACCCCCCATTACGTCATGCTTCAGAAAGGTGAAAAATGGTCAGTTTTCAAATGTTTTATTTTTGAACGTCAGTTGACATTTGTAGGTAGATCATCAGTTCTAGAGCTAAAATTAGCATGTTTAAAGTGATTTTCATGCTTCCAGGGGCCCGGGAAGTGAATTAAATACCATTTGGGGGCATTTAATGTTCAAGCAAAAACATGTGATTTTTGACAAAAGAGATAACACCCCTCCATTACGTCATGCTTCAGAAAGGTGAAAAATGGTCCGTTTTGAAATGTTTTATTTTTGAACGTCAGTTGACATTTGTAGGTAGATCATCAGTTCTAGAGCTAAAATTAGCATGTTTAAAGTGATTTTCATGCTTCCAGGGGCCTGGGAAGTGAATTAAATACCATTTGGAGGCATTTAATGTTCAAGCAAAAACAGGTGATTTTTGACCAAAGAGATAACACCCCCCATTACGTCATGCTTCAGAAAGGTGAAAAATGGTCAGTTTTCAAATGTTTTATTTTTGAACGTCAGTTGACATTTGTAGGTAGATCATCAGTTCTAGAGCTAAAATTAGCATGTTTAAAGTGATTTTCATGCTTCCAGGGGCCTGGGAGGTGAATTAAATACCATTTGGGGGCATTTAATGTTCAAGCAAAAACAGGTGATTTTTGACAAAAGAGATAACACCCCCCCATTACGTCATGCTTCAGAAAGGTGAAAAATGGTCCGTTTTCAAATGTTTTATTTTTGAACGCCAGTTCACATTTGTAGGTAGATCATCAGTTTTAGAGCTAAAATTAGCATGTTTAAAGTGATTTTCATGCTTCCAGGGGCCCGGGAAGTGAATTAAATACCATTTGGAGGCATTTAATGTTCAAGCAAAAACAGGGGATTTTTGACAAAAGAGATAACACCCCCCCATTACGTCATGCTTCAGAAAGGTGAAAAATGGTCCGTTTTCAAATGTTTTATTTTTGAACGCCAGTTCACATTTGTAGGTAGATCATCAGTTTTAGAGCTAAAATTAGCATGTTTAAAGTGATTTTCATGCTTCCAGGGGCCCAGTAAGTGAATTAAATACCATTTGGAGGCATTTAATGTTCAGGCAAAAACAGGGGATTTTTGACAAAAGAGATAACACCCCCCCATTACGTCATGCTTCAGAAAGGTGAAAAATGGTCCGTTTTCAAATGTTTTATTTTTGAACGTCAGTTCACATTTATAGGTAGATCATCAGTTTAAGAGCTAAAATTAGCATGTTTAAAGTGATTTTCATGCTTCTAGGGGACCGGGAAGTGAATTAAATACCATTTGGAGGCATTTAATGTTCAAGCAAAAACAGGTGATTTTTGACAAAAGAGATAACACCCCCCCATTACGTCATGCTTCAGAAAGGTGAAAAATGGTCCGTTTTGAAATGTTTTATTTTTGAACGTCAGTTGACATTTGTAGGTAGATCATCAGTTCTAGAGCTAAAATTAGCTTGCTTAAAGTGATTTTCATGCTTCCAGGGGCCTGGGAAGTCAATTAAATACCATTTGGGGGCATTTAATGTTCAAGCAAAAACAGGTGATTTTTGACAAAAGAGATAACACCCCCCATTACGTTATGCTTCAGAAAGGTAAAAAATGGTCAGTTTTCAAATGTTTTATTTTTGAACGTCAGTTGACATTTGTAGGTAGATCATCAGTTTTAGAGCTAAAATTAGCATGTTTAAAGTGATTTTCATGCTTCCAGGGGCCCTAAACACAAGATTTGTGGAATGGGTAAAAGTGCATGAAAATGGCCAATTTACTCACTCTGAGGTCTCAAAAAGTGTTTCTTCACCCCGGGAAGGGATTTAAATACCATTTGGAGGCATTTAATGTTCAAGCAAAAACAGGTGATTTTTGACAAAACAGATAACACCCCCCATTACGTCATGCTTCAGAAAGGTGAAAAATGGTCCATTTTCAAATGCTTTATTTTTGAACGTCAGTTCACATTTATAGGTAGATCATCAGTTTAAGAGCTAAAATTAGCATGTTTAAAGTGATTTTCATGCTTCCAGGGGCCCGGGAAGTGAATTAAATACCATTTGGAGGCATTTAATGTTCAAGCAAAAACAGGTGATTTTTGACAAAAGAGATAACACCCCCCCATTACGTCATGCTTCAGAAAGGTGAAAAATGGTCCGTTTTGAAATGTTTTATTTTTGAACGTCAGTTGACATTTGTAGGTAGATCATCAGTTTAAGAGCTAAAATTAGCATGTTTAAAGTGATTTTCATGCTTCCAGGGGCCCGGGAAGTGAATTAAATACCATTTGGAGGCATTTAATGTTCAAGCAAAAACAGGGGATTTTTGACAAAAGAGATAACACCCCCCCATTACGTCATGCTTCAGAAAGGTGAAAAATGGTCCGTTTTCAAATGTTTTATTTTTGAACGCCAGTTCACATTTGTAGGTAGATCATCAGTTTTAGAGCTAAAATTAGCATGTTTAAAGTGATTTTCATGCTTCCAGGGGCCCGGGAAGTGAATTAAAGACCATTTGGAGGCATTTAATGTTCCAGCAAAAACAGGTGATTTTTGACAAAAGAGATAACACCCCCCCATTACGTCATGCTTCAGAAAGGTGAAAAATGGTCCGTTTTGAAATGTTTTATTTTTGAACGTCAGTTGACATTTGTAGGTAGATCATCAGTTCTAGAGCTAAAATTAGCATGTTTAAAGTGATTTTCATGCTTCCAGGGGCCTGGGAAGTGAATTAAATACCATTTGGAGGCATTTAATGTTCAAGCAAAAACAGGTGATTTTTGACCAAAGAGATAACACCCCCCATTACGTCATGCTTCAGAAAGGTGAAAAATGGTCAGTTTTCAAATGTTTTATTTTTGAACGTCAGTTGACATTTGTAGGTAGATCATCAGTTCTAGAGCTAAAATTAGCATGTTTAAAGTGATTTTCATGCTTCCAGGGGCCCGGGAAGTGAATTAAATACCATTTGGGGGCATTTAATGTTCAAGCAAAAACAGGTGATTTTTGACAAAAGAGATAACACCCCTCCATTACGTCATGCTTCAGAAAGGTGAAAAATGGTCCGTTTTCAAATGTTTTATTTTTGAACGTCAGTTCACATTTGTAGGTAGATCATCAGTTTAAGAGCTAAAATTAGCATATTTAAAGTGATTTTCATGCTTCCAGGGGCCCTAAACACAAGATTTGTGGAATGGTTAAAAGTGCATGAAAATGCCCAATTTACTCAGTCTGAGGTCTCAAAAAGTGTTTCTTCACCCCGGGAAGTGAATTAAATACCATTTGGAGGCATTTAATGTTCAAGCAAAAACAGGTGATTTTTGACAAAAGAGATAACACCCCCCCATTACGTCATGCTTCAGAAAGGTGAAAAATGGTCCGTTTTCAAATGCTTTATTTTTGAACGTCAGTTCACATTTATAGGTAGATCATCAGTTTAAGAGCTAAAATTAGCATGTTTAAAGTGATTTTCATGCTTCCAGGGGCCCGGGAAGTGAATTAAATACCATTTGGAGGCATTTAATGTTCAAGCAAAAACAGGGGATTTTTGACAAAAGAGATAACACCCCCCCATTACGTCATGCTTCAGAAAGGTGAAAAATGGTCCGTTTTCAAATGTTTTATTTTTGAACGCCAGTTCACATTTGTAGGTAGATAATCAGTTTTAGAGCTAAAATTAGCATGTTTAAAGTGATTTTCATGCTTCCAGGGGCCCAGTAAGTGAATTAAATACCATTTGGAGGCATTTAATGTTCAGGCAAAAACAGGGGATTTTTGACAAAAGAGATAACACCCCCCCATTACGTCATGCTTCAGAAAGGTGAAAAATAGTCCGTTTTCAAATGTTTTATTTTTGAACGTCAGTTCACATTTATAGGTAGATCATCAGCTTAAGAGCTAAAATTAGCATGTTTAAAGTGATTTTCATGCTTCCAGGGGCCCGGGAAGTGAATTAAATACCATTTGGAGGCATTTAATGTTCAAGCAAAAACAGGTGATTTTTGACAAAAGAGATAACACCCCCCCATTACGTCATGCTTCAGAAAGGTGAAAAATGGTCCATTTTCAAATGTTTTATTTTTGAACGCCAGTTCACATTTGTAGGTAGATCATCAGTTTTAGAGCTAAAATTAGCATGTTTAAAGTGATTTTCATGCTTCCAGGGGCCCGGGAAGTGAATTAAATACCATTTGGAGGCATTTAATGTTCAAGCAAAAACAGGTGATTTTTGACAAAAGAGATAGCACCCCCCCATTACGTCATGCTTCAGAAAGGTGAAAAATGGTCCGTTTTGAAATGTTTTATTTTTGAACGTCAGTTGACATTTGTAGGTAGATCATCAGTTCTAGAGCTAAAATTAGCATGCTTAAAGTGATTTTCATGCTTCCAGGGGCCTGGGAAGTGAATTAAATACCATTTGGAGGCATTTAATGTTCAAGCAAAAACAGGTGATTTTTGACAAAAGAGATAACACCCCCATTACGTCATGCTTCAGAAAGGTGAAAAATGGTCAGTTTTCAAATGTTTTATTTTTGAACGTCAGTTGACATTTGTAGGTAGATCATCAGTTCTAGAGCTAAAATTTGCATGTTTAAAGTGATTTTCATGCTTCCAGGGGCCCGGGAAGTGAATTAAATACCATTTGGGGGCATTTAATGTTCAAGCAAAAACAGGTGATTTTTGACAAAAGAGATAACACCCCCCATTACGATATGCTTCAGAAAGGTAAAAAATTGTCAGTTTTCAAATGTTTTATTTTTGAACGTCAGTTGACATTTGTAGGTAGATCATCAGTTTTAGAGCTAAAATTAGCATGTTTAAAGTGATTTTCATGCTTCCAGGGGCCCTAAACACAAGATTTGTGGAATGGGTAAAAGTGCATGAAAATGGCCAATTTACTTACTCTGAGGTCTCAAATAGTGTTTTTTCACCCCGGGAAGTGATTTAAATACCATTTGGAGGCATTTAATGTTCAAGCAAAAACAGGTGATTTTTGACAAAAGAGATAACACCCCCCATTACGTCATGCTTCAGAAAGGTGAAAAATGGTCCATTTTCAAATGCTTTATTTTTGAACGTCAGTTCACATTTATAGGTAGATCATCAGTTTAAGAGCTAAAATTAGCATGTTTAAAGTGATTTTCATGCTTCCAGGGGCCCGGGAAGTGAATTAAATACCATTTGGAGGCATTTAATGTTCAAGCAAAAACAGGTGATTTTTGACAAAAGAGATAACACCCCCCCATTACGTCATGCTTCAGAAAGGTGAAAAATGGTCCGTTTTCAAATGTTTTATTTTTGAACTCCAGTTCACATTTGTAGGTAGATCATCAGTTTTAGAGCTAAAATTAGCATGTTTAAAGTGATTTTCATGCTTCCAGGGGCCCGGGAAGTGAATTAAATACCATTTGGAGGCATTTAATGTTCAAGCAAAAACAGGGGATTTTTGACAAAAGAGATAACACCCCCCCATTACGTCATGCTTCAGAAAGGTGAAAAATGGTCCGTTTTCAAATGTTTTATTTTTGAACGCCAGTTCACATTTGTAGGTAGATCATCAGTTTTAGAGCTAAAATTAGCATGTTTAAAGTGATTTTCATGCTTCCAGGGGCCCAGTAAGTGAATTAAATACCATTTGGAGGCATTTAATGTTCAGGCAAAAACAGGGGATTTTTGACAAAAGAGATAACACCCCCCCATTACGTCATGCTTCAGAAAGGTGAAAAATGGTCAATTTTCAAATGTTTTATTTTTGAACGTCAGTTCACATTTATAGGTAGATCATCAGTTTAAGAGCTAAAATTAGCATGTTTAAAGTGATTTTCATGCTTCCAGGGGCCCGGGAAGTGAATTAAATACCATTTGGAGGCATTTAATGTTCAAGCAAAAACAGGTGATTTTTGACAAAAGAGATAACACCCCCCCATTACGTCGTGCTTCAGAAAGGTGAAAAATGGTCCGTTTTCAAATGTTTCATTTTTGAAAGCCAGTTCACATTTGTAGGTAGATCATCAGTTTTAGAGCTAAAATTAGCATGTTTAAAGTGATTTTCATGCTTCCAGGGGCCCGGGAAGTGAATTAAATACCATTTGGAGGCATTTAATGTTCAAGCAAAAACAGGTGATTTTTGACAAAAGAGATAACACCCCCCCATTACGTCATGCTTCAGAAAGGTGAAAAATGGTCCGTTTTGAAATGTTTTATTTTTGAACGTCAGCTGACATTTGTAGGTAGATCATCAGTTCTAGAGCTAAAATTAGCATGCTTAAAGTGATTTTCATGCTTCCAGGGGCCTGGGAAGTGAATTAAATACCATTTGGGGGCATTTAATGTTCAAGCAAAAACAGGTGATTTTTGACAAAAGAGATAACACCCCCCATTACGTTATGCTTCAGAAAGGTAAAAAATGGTCAGTTTTCAAATGTTTTATTTTTGAACGTCAGTTGACATTTGTAGGTAGATCATCAGTTTTAGAGCTAAAATTAGCATGTTTAAAGTGATTTTCATGCTTCCAGGGGCCCTAAACACAAGATTTGTGGAATGGGTAAAAGTGCATGAAAATGGCCAATTTACTCACTCTGAGGTCTCAAAAAGTGTTTCTTCACCCCGGGAAGTGATTTAAATACCATTTGGAGGCATTTAATGTTCAAGCAAAAACAGGTGATTTTTGGCAAAACAGATAACACCCCCCATTACGTCATGCTTCAGAAAGGTGAAAAATGGTCAGTTTTCAAATGCTTTATTTTTGAACGTCAGTTCACATTTATAGGTAGATCATCAGTTTAAGAGCTAAAATTGGCATGTTTAAAGTGATTTTCATGCTTCCAGGGGCCCGGGAAGTGAATTAAATACCATTTGGAGGCATTTAATGTTCAAGCAAAAACAGCTGATTTTTGACAAAAGAGATAACACCCCCCCCATTACGTCATGCTTCAGAAAGGTGAAAAATGGTCCGTTTTGAAATGTTTTATTTTTGAACGTCAGTTGACATTTGTAGGTAGATCATCAGTTTAAGAGCTAAAATTAGCATGTTTAAAGTGATTTTCATGCTTCCAGGGGCCCGGGAAGTGAATTAAATACCATTTGGAGGCATTTAATGTTTAAGCAAAAACAGGGGATTTTTGACAAAAGAGATAACACCCCCCCATTACGTCATGCTTCAGAAAGGTGAAAAATGGTCCGTTTTCAAATGTTTTATTTTTGAACGCCAGTTCACATTTGTAGGTAGATCATCAGTTTTAGAGCTAAAATTAGCATGTTTAAAGTGATTTTCATGCTTCCAGGGGCCCGGGAAGTGAATTAAAGACCATTTGGAGGCATTTAATGTTCAAGCAAAAACAGGTGATTTTTGACAAAAGAGATAACACCCCCCCATTACGTCATGCTTCAGAAAGGTGAAAAATGGTCAGTTTTCAAATGTTTTATTTTTGAACGTCAGTTGACATTTGTAGGTAGATCATCAGTTCTAGAGCTAAAATTAGCATGTTTAAAGTGATTTTCATGCTTCCAGGGGCCCGGGAAGTGAATTAAATACCATTTGGGGGCATTTAATGTTCAAGCAAAAACAGGTGATTTTTGACAAAAGAGATAACACCCCTCCATTACGTCATGCTACAGAAAGGTGAAAAATGGTCCGTTTTTAAATGTTTTTTTTTTGAACGTCAGTTCACATTTGTAGGTAGATCATCAGTTTAAGAGCTAAAATTAGCATATTTAAAGTGATTTTCATGCTTCCAGGGGCCCTAAACACAAGATTTGTGGAATGGTTAAAAGTGCATGAAAATGGCCAATTTACTCAGTCTGAGGTCTCAAAAAGTGTTTCTTCACCCCGGGAAGTGAATTAAATACCATTTGGAGGCATTTAATGTTCAAGCAAAAACAGGTGATTTTTGACAAAAGAGATAACACCCCCCCATTACGTCATGCTTCAGAAAGGTGAAAAATGGTCCGTATTGAAATGTTTTATTTTTGAACGTCAGTTGACATTTGTAGGTAGATCATCAGTTCTAGAGCTAAAATTAGCATGTTTAAAGTGATTTTCATGCTTCCAGGGGCCTGGGAAGTGAATTAAATACCATTTGGAGGCATTTAATGTTCAAGCAAAAACAGGTGATTTTTGACAAAAGAGATAACACCCCCCATTACGTCATGCTTCAGAAAGGTGAAAAATGGTCAGTTTTCAAATGTTTTATTTTTGAACGTCAGTTGACATTTGTAGGTAGATCATCAGTTCTAGAGCTAAAATTAGCATGTTTAAAGTGATTTTCATGCTTCCAGGGGCCCGGGAAGTGAATTAAATATCATTTGGGGGCATTTAATGTTCAAGCAAAAACAGGTGATTTTTGACAAAAGAGATAACACCCCCCCATTACGTCATGCTTCAGAAAGGTGAAAAATGGTCCGTTTTCAAATGTTTTATTTTTGAATGCCAGTTCACATTTGTAGGTAGATCATCAGTTTTAGAGCTAAAATTAGCATGTTTAAAGTGATTTTAATGCTTCCAGGGGCCCGGGAAGTGAATTAAATACCATTTGGAGGCATTTAATGTTCAAGCAAAAACAGGTGATTTTTGACAAAAGAGATAACACCCCCATTACGTCATGCTTCAGAAAGGTGAAAAATGGTCAGTTTTCAAATGCTTTATTTTTGAACGTCAGTTCACATTTATAGGTAGATCATCAGTTTAAGAGCTAAAATTAGCATGTTTAAAGTGATTTTCATGCTTCCAGGGGCCCAGGAAGTGTATTAAATACCATTTGGAGGCATTTAATGTTCAAGCAAAAACAGGGGATTTTTGACAAAAGAGATAACACCCCCCCATTACGTCATGCTTCAGAAAGGTGAAAAATGGTCCGTTTTCAAATGTTTTATTTTTGAACGCCAGTTCACATTTGTAGGTAGATCATCAGTTTTAGAGCTAAAATTAGCATGTTTAAAGTGATTTTCATGCTTCCAGGGGCCCGGGAAGTGAATTAAATACCATTTGGAGGCATTTAATGTTCAAGCAAAAACAGGGGATTTTTGACAAAAGAGATAACACCCCCCCATTACGTCATGCTTCAGAAAGGTGAAAAATGGTCCGTTTTCAAATGTTTTATTTTTGAACGCCAGTTCACATTTGTAGGTAGATCATCAGTTTTAGAGCTAAAATTAGCATGTTTAAAGTGATTTTCATGCTTCCAGGGGCCCGGGAAGTGAATTAAATACCATTTGGAGGCATTTAATGTTCAAGCAAAAACAGGTGATTTTTGACAAAAGAGATAACACCCCCCCATTACGTCATGCTTCAGAAAGGTGAAAAATGGTCCGTTTTGAAATGTTTTATTTTTGAACGTCAGTTGACATTTGTAGGTAGATCATCAGTTTTAGAGCTAAAATTAGCATGTTTAAAGTGATTTTCATGCTTCCAGGGGCCCTAAACACAAGATTTGTGGAATGGGTAAAAGTGCATGAAAATGGCCAATTTACTCACTCTGAGGTCTCAAAAAGTGTTTCTTCACCCCGGGAAGTAAGTTAAATACCATTTGGAGGCATTTAATGTTCAAGCAAAAACAGGTGATTTTTGACAAAACAGATAACACCCCCCATTACGTCATGCTTCAGAAAGGTGAAAAATGGTCCATTTTCAAATGCTTTATTTTTGAATGTCAGTTCACATTTATAGGTAGATCATCAGTTTAAGAGCTAAAATTAGCATGTTTAAAGTGATTTTCATGCTTCCAGGGGCCCGGGGAGTGAATTAAATACCATTTGGAGGCATTTAATGTTCAAGCAAAAACAGGTGATTTTTGACAAAAGAGATAACACCCCCCCATTACGTCATGCTTCAGAAAGGTGAAAAATGGTCCGTTTTGAAATGTTTTATTTTTGAACGTCAGTTGACATTTGTAGGTAGATCATCAGTTTACGAGCTAAAATTAGCATGTTTAAAGTGATTTTCATGCTTCCAGGGGCCCGGGAAGTGAATTAAATACCATTTGGAGGCATTTAAAGTTCAAGCAAAAACAGGGGATTTTTGACAAAAGAGATAACACCCCCCCATTACGTCATGCTTCAGAAAGGTGAAAAATGGTCCGTTTTCAAATGTTTTATTTTTGAACGCCAGTTCACATTTGTAGGTAGATCATCAGTTTTAGAGCTAAAATTAGCATGTTTAAAGTGATTTTCATGCTTCCAGGGGCCCGGGAAGTGAATTAAAGACCATTTGGAGGCATTTAATGTTCAAGCAAAAACAGGTGATTTTTGACAAAAGAGATAACACCCCCCCATTACGTCATGCTTCAGAAAGGTGAAAAATGGTCCGTTTTGAAATGTTTTATTTTTGAACGTCAGTTGACATTTGTAGGTAGATCATCAGTTTAAGAGCTAAAATTAGCATGTTTAAAGTGATTTTCATGCTTCCAGGGGCCCGGGAAGTGAATTAAATACCATTTGGAAGCATTTAATGTTCAAGCAAAAACAGGGGATTTTTGACAAAAGAGATAACACCCCCCCATTACGTCATGCTTCAGAAAGGTGAAAAATGGTCTGTTTTCAAATGTTTTATTTTTGAACGCCAGTTCACATTTGTAGGTAGATCATCAGTTTTAGAGCTAAAATTAGCATGTTTAAAGTGATTTTCATGCTTCCAGGGGCCCGGGAAGTGAATTAAATACCATTTGGAGGCAATTAATGTTCAAGCAAAAACAGGTGATTTTTGACAAAAGAGATAACACCCCCCCATTACGTCATGCTTCAGAAAGGTGAAAAATGGTCCGTTTTGAAATGTTTTATTTTTGAACGTCAGTTGACATTTGTAGGTAGATCATCAGTTCTAGAGCTAAAATTAGCATGTTTAAAGTGATTTTCATGCTTCCAGGGGCCTGGGAAGTGAATTAAATACCATTTGGAGGCATTTAATGTTCAAGTAAAAACAGGTGATTTTTGACAAAAGAGATAACACCCCCCATTACGTCATGCTTCAGAAAGGTGAAAAATGGTCAGTTTTCAAATGTTTTATTTTTGAACGTCAGTTGACATTTGTAGGTAGATCATCAGTTCTAGAGCTAAAATTAGCATGTTTAAAGTGATTTTCATGCTTCCAGGGGCCCGGGAAGTGAATTAAATATAATTTGGGGGCATTTAATGTTCAAGCAAAAACAGGTGATTTTTGACAAAAGAGATAACACCCCCCCATTACGTCATGCTTCAGAAAGGTGAAAAATTGTCCGTTTTCAAATGTTTTATTTTTGAACGCCAGTTCACATTTGTAGGTAGATCATCAGTTTTAGAGCTAAAATAAGCATGTTTAAAGTGATTTTCATGCTTCCAGGGGCCCGGGAAGTGAATTAAATACCATTTGGAGGAATTTAATGTTCAAGCAAAAACAGGTGATTTTTGACAAAAGAGATAACACCCCCCCATTACGTCATGCTTCAGAAAGGTGAAAAATGGTCCGTTTTGAAATGTTTTATTTTTGAACGTCAGTTGACATTTGTAGGTAGATCATCAGTTCTAGAGCTAAAATTAGCATGTTTAAAGTGATTTTCATGCTTCCAGGGGCCTGGGAAGTGAATTAAATACCATTTGGAGGCATTTAATGTTCAAGCAAAAACAGGTGATTTTTGACAAAAGAGATAACACCCCCCATTACGTCATGCTTCAGAAAGGTGAAAAATGGTCAGTTTTCAAATGCTTTATTTTTGAACGTCAGTTCACATTTATAGGTAGATCATCAGTTTAAGAGCTAAAATTTGCATGTTTAAAGTGATTTTCATGCTTCCAGGGGCCCGGGAAGTGTATTAAATACCATTTGGAGGCATTTAATGTTCAAGCAAAAACAGGGGATTTTTGACAAAAGAGATAACACCCCCCCATTACGTCATGCTTCAGAAAGGTGAAAAATGGTCCGTTTTCAAATGTTTCATTTTTGAACGCCAGTTCACATTTGTAGGTAGATCATCAGTTTTAGAGCTAAAATTAGCATGTTTAAAGTGATTTTCATGCTTCCAGGGGCCCGGGAAGTGAATTAAATACCATTTGGAGGCATTTAATGTTCAAGCAAAAACAGGGGATTTTTGACAAAAGAGATAACACCCCCCCATTACGTCATGCTTCAGAAAGGTGAAAAATGGTCCGTTTTCAAATGTTTTATTTTTGAACGCCAGTTCACATTTGTAGGTAGATCATCAGTTTTAGAGCTAAAATTAGCATGTTTAAAGTGATTTTCATGCTTCCAGGGGCCCGGGAAGTGAATTAAATACCATTTGGAGGCATTTAATGTTCAAGCAAAAACAGGTGATTTTTGACAAAAGAGATAACACCCCCCCATTACGTCATGCTTCAGAAAGGTGAAAAATGGTCCGTTTTGAAATGTTTTATTTTTGATCGTCAGTTGACATTTGTAGGTAGATCATCAGTTTTAGAGCTAAAATTAGCATGTTTAAAGTGATTTTCATGCTTCCAGGGGCCCTAAACACAAGATTTGTGGAATGGGTAAAAGTGCATGAAAATGGCCAATTTACTCACTCTGAGGTCTCAAAAAGTGTTTCTTCACCCCGGGAAGTGATTTAAATACCATTTGGAGGCATTTAATGTTCAAGCAAAAACAGGTGATTTTTGACAAAACAGATAACACCCCCCATTACGTCATGCTTCAGAAAGGTGAAAAATGGTCCATTTTCAAATGCTTTATTTTTGAACGTCAGTTCACATTTATAGGTAGATCATCAGTTTAAGAGCTAAAATTAGCATGTTTAAAGTGATTTTCATGCTTCCAGGGGCCCGGGAAGTGAATTAAATACCATTTGGAGGCATTTAATGTTCAAGCAAAAACAGGTGATTTTTGACAAAAGAGATAACACCCCCCCATTACGTCATGCTTCAGAAAGGTGAAAAATGGTCCGTTTTGAAATGTTTTATTTTTGAACGTCAGTTGACATTTGTAGGTAGATCATCAGTTTAAGAGCTAAAATTAGCATGTTTAAAGTGATTTTCATGCTTCCAGGGGCCCGGGAAGTGAATTAAATACCATTTGGAGGCATTTAATGTTCAAGCAAAAACAGGGGATTTTTGACAAAAGAGATAACACCCCCCCATTACGTCATGCCTCAGAAAGGTGAAAAATGGTCCGTTTTCAAATGTTTTATTTTTGAACGCCAGTTCACATTTGTAGGTAGATCATCAGTTTTAGAGCTAAAATTAGCATGTTTAAAGTGATTTTCATGCTTCCAGGGGCCCGGGAAGTGAATTAAAGACCATTTGGAGGCATTTAATGTTCAAGCAAAAACAGGTGATTTTTGACAAAAGAGATAACACCCCCCCATTACGTCATGCTTCAGAAAGGTGAAAAATGGTCCGTTTTGAAATGTTTTATTTTTGAACGTCAGTTGACATTTGTAGGTAGATCATCAGTTTAAGAGCTAAAATGAGCATGTTTAAAGTGATTTTCATGCTTCCAGGGGCCCGGGAAGTGAATTAAATACCATTTGGAGGCATTTAATGTTCAAGCAAAAACAGGGGATTTTTGACAAAAGAGATAACACCCCCCCATTACGTCATGCTTCAGAAAGGTGAAAAATGGTCCGTTTTCAAATGTTTTATTTTTGAACGCCAGTTCACATTTGTAGGTAGATCATCAGTTTTAGAGCTAAAATTAGCATGTTTAAAGTGATTTTCATGCTTCCAGGGGCCCGGGAAGTGAATTAAATACCATTTGGAGGCATTTAATGTTCAAGCAAAAACAGGTGATTTTTGACAAAAGAGATAACACCCCCCCATTACGTCATGCTTCAGAAAGGTGAAAAATGGTCCGTTTTGAAATGTTTTATTTTTGAACGTCAGTTGACATTTGTAGGTAGATCATCAGTTCTAGAGCTAAAATTAGCATGTTTAAAGTGATTTTCATGGTTCCAGGGGCCTGGGAAGTGAATTAAATACCATTTGGAGGCATTTAATGTTCAAGCAAAAACAGGTGATTTTTGACAAAAGAGATAACACCCCCCATTACGTCATGCTTCAGAAAGGTGAAAAATGGTCAGTTTTCAAATGTTTTATTTTTGAACGTCAGTTGACATTTGTAGGTAGATCATCAGTTCTAGAGCTAAAATTAGCATGTTTAAAGTGATTTTCATGCTTCCAGGGGCCCGGGAAGTGAATTAAATATCATTTGGGGGCATTTAATGTTCAAGCAAAAACAGGTGATTTTTGACAAAAGAGATAACACCCCCCCATTACGTCATGCTTCAGAAAGGTGAAAAATTGTCCGTTTTCAAATGTTTTATTTTTGAACGCCATTTCACATTTGTAGGTAGATCATCAGTTTTAGAGCTAAAATAAGCATGTTTAAAGTGATTTTCATGCTTCCAGGGGCCCGGGAAGTGAATTAAATACCATTTGGAGGCATTTAATGTTCAAGCAAAAACAGGTGATTTTTGACAAAAGAGATAACACCCCCCCATTACGTCATGCTTCAGAAAGGTGAAAAATGGTCCGTTTTGAAATGTTTTATTTTTGAACGTCAGTTGACATTTGTAGGTAGATCATCAGTTCTAGAGCTAAAATTAGCATGTTTAAAGTGATTTTCATGCTTCCAGGGGCCTGGGAAGTGAATTAAATACCATTTGGAGGCATTTAATGTTCAAGCAAAAACAGGTGATTTTTGACAAAAGAGATAACACCCCCCATTACGTCATGCTTCAGAAAGGTGAAAAATGGTCAGTTTTCAAATGCTTTATTTTTGAACGTCAGTTCACATTTATAGGTAGATCATCAGTTTAAGAGCTAAAATTAGCATGTTTAAAGTGATTTTCATGCTTCCAGGGGCCCGGGAAGTGTATTAAATACCATTTGGAGGCATTTAATGTTCAAGCAAAAACAGGGGATTTTTGACAAAAGAGATAACACCCCCCCATTACGTCATGCTTCAGAAAGGTGAAAAATGGTCCGTTTTCAAATGTTTTATTTTTGAACGCCAGTTCACATTTGTAGGTAGATCATCAGTTTTAGAGCTAAAATTAGCATGTTTAAAGTGATTTTCATGCTTCCAGGGGCCCGGGAAGTGAATTAAATACCATTTGGAGGCATTTAATGTTCAAGCAAAAACAGGGGATTTTTGACAAAAGAGATAACACCCCCCCATTACGTCATGCTTCAGAAAGGTGAAAAATGGTCCGTTTTCAAATGTTTTATTTTTGAACGCCAGTTCACATTTGTAGGTAGATCATCAGTTTTAGAGCTAAAATTAGCATGTTTAAAGTGATTTTCATGCTTCCAGGGGCCCGGGAAGTGAATTAAATACCATTTGGAGGCATTTAATGTTCAAGCAAAAACAGGTGATTTTTGACAAAAGAGATAACACCCCCCCATTACGTCATGCTTCAGAAAGGTGAAAAATGGTCCGTTTTGAAATGTTTTATTTTTGAACGTCAGTTGACATTTGTAGGTAGATCATCAGTTTAAGAGCTAAAATTAGCATGTTTAAAGTGATTTTCATGCTTCCAGGGGCCCGGGAAGTGAATTAAATACCATTTGGAGGCATTTAATGTTCAAGCAAAAACAGGGGATTTTTGACAAAAGAGATAACACCCCCCCATTACGTCATGCTTCAGAAAGGTGAAAAATGGTCCGTTTTCAAATGTTTTATTTTTGAACGCCAGTTCACATTTGTAGGTAGATCATCAGTTTTAGAGCTAAAATTAGCATGTTTAAAGTGATTTTCATGCTTCCAGGGGCCCGGGAAGTGAATTAAAGACCATTTGGAGGCATTTAATGTTCAAGCAAAAACAGGTGATTTTTGACAAAAGAGATAACACCCCCCCATTACGTCATGCTTCAGAAAGGTGAAAAATGGTCCGTTTTGAAATGTTTTATTTTTGAACGTCAGTTGACATTTGTAGGTAGATCATCAGTTCTAGAGCTAAAATTAGCATGTTTAAAGTGATTTTCATGCTTCCAGGGGCCTGGGAAGTGAATTAAATACCATTTGGAGGCATTTAATGTTCAAGCAAAAACAGGTGATTTTTGACCAAAGAGATAACACCCCCCATTACGTCATGCTTCAGAAAGGTGAAAAATGGTCAGTTTTCAAATGTTTTATTTTTGAACGTCAGTTGACATTTGTAGGTAGATCATCAGTTCTAGAGCTAAAATTAGCATGTTTAAAGTGATTTTCATGCTTCCAGGGACCCGGGAAGTGAATTAAATACCATTTGGGGGCATTTAATGTTCAAGCAAAAACAGGTGATTTTTGACAAAAGAGATAACACCCCTCCATTACGTCATGCTTCAGAAAGGTGAAAAATGGTCCGTTTTCAAATGTTTTATTTTTGAACGTCAGTTCACATTTGTAGGTAGATCATCAGTTTAAGAGCTAAAATTAGCATATTTAAAGTGATTTTCATGCTTCCAGGGGCCCTAAACACAAGATTTGTGGAATGGTTAAAAGTGCATGAAAATGGCCAATTTACTCAGTCTGAGGTCTCAAAAAGTGTTTCTTCACCCCGGGAAGTGAATTAAATACCATTTGGAGGCATTTAATGTTCAAGCAAAAACAGGTGATTTTTGACAAAAGAGATAACACCCCCCCATTACGTCATGCTTCAGAAAGGTGAAAAATGGTCCGTTTTCAAATGCTTTATTTTTGAACGTCAGTTCACATTTATAGGTAGATCATCAGTTTAAGAGCTAAAATTAGCATGTTTAAAGTGATTTTCATGCTTCCAGGGGCCGGGGAAGTGAATTAAATACCATTTGGAGGCATTTAATGTTCAAGCAAAAACAGGGGATTTTTGACAAAAGAGATAACACCCCCCCATTACGTCATGCTTCAGAAAGGTAAAAAATGGTCCATTTTCAAATGTTTTATTTTTGAACGCCAGTTCACATTTGTAGGTAGATCATCAGTTTTAGAGCTAAAATTAGCATGTTTAAAGTGATTTTCATGCTACCAGGGGCCCGGGAAGTGAATTAAATACCATTTGGAGGCATTTAATGTTCAAGCAAAAACAGGGGATTTTTGATAAAAGAGATAACACCCCCCCATTACGTCATGCTTCAGAAAGGTGAAAAATGGTCAGTTTTCAAATGTTTTATTTTTGAACGCCAGTTCACATTTGTAGGTAGATCATCAGTTTTAGAGCTAAAATTAGCATGTTTAAAGTGATTTTCATGCTTCCAGGGGCCCGGGAAGTGAATTAAATACCATTTGGAGGCATTTAATGTTCAAGCAAAAACAGGTGATTTTTGACAAAAGAGATAACACCCCCCCATTACGTCATGCTTCAGAAAGGTGAAAAATGGTCCGTTTTGAAATGTTTTATTTTTGAACGTCAGTTGACATTTGTAGGTAGATCATCAGTTCTAGAGCTAAAATTAGCATGTTTAAAGTGATTTTCATGCTTCCAGGGGCCTGGGAAGTGAATTAAATACCATTTGGAGGCATTTAATGTTCAAGCAAAAACAGGTGATTTTTGACAAAAGAGATAACACCCCCCATTACGTCATGCTTCAGAAAGGTGAAAAATGGTCAGTTTTCAAATGCTTCATTTTTGAACGTCAGTTCACATTTATAGGTAGATCATCAGTTTAAGAGCTAAAATTAGCATGTTTAAAGTGATTTTCATGCTTCCAGGGGCCCGGGAAGTGAATTAAATACCATTTGGAGGCATTTAATGTTCAAGCAAAAACAGGGGATTTTTGACAAAAGAGATAACACCCCCCCATTACGTCATGCTTCAGAAAGGTGAAAAATGGTCGTTTTCAAATGTTTTATTTTAGAACGCCAGTTCACATTTGTAGGTAGATCATCAGTTTTAGAGCTAAAATTAGCATGTTTAAAGTGATTTTCATGCTTCCAGGGGCCCGGGAAGTGAATTAAATACCATTTGGAGGCATTTAATGTTCAAGCAAAAACAGGGGATTTTTGACAAAAGAGATAACACCCCCCCATTACGTCATGCTTCAGAAAGGTGAAAAATGGTCCGTTTTCAAATGTTTTATTTTTGAACGCCAGTTCACATTTGTAGGTAGATCATCAGTTTTAGAGCTAAAATTAGCATGTTTAAAGTGATTTTCATGCTTCCAGGGGCCCGGGAAGTGAATTAAATACCATTTGGAGGCATTTAATGTTCAAGCAAAAACAGGTGATTTTTGACAAAAGAGATACCACCCCCCCCATTACGTCATGCTTCAGAAAGATGAAAAATGGTCCGTTTTGAAATGTTTTATTTTTGAACGTCAGTTGACATTTGTAGGTAGATCATCAGTTCTAGAGCTAAAATTAGCATGTTTAAAGTGATTTTCATGCTTCCAGGGGCCTGGGAAGTGAATTAAATACCATTTGGAGGCATTTAATGTTCAAGCAAAAACAGGTGATTTTTGACAAAAGAGATAACACCCCCCATTACGTCATGCTTCAGAAAGGTGAAAAATGGTCAGTTTTCAAATGTTTTATTTTTGAACGTCAGTTGACATTTGTAGGTAGATCATCAGTTCTAGAGCTAAAATTAGCATGTTTAAAGTGATTTTCAAGCTTCCAGGGGCCCGGGAAGTGAATTAAATACCATTTGGGGGCATTTAATGTTCAAGCAAAAACAGGTGATTTTTGACAAAGGAGATAACACCCCCCCATTACGTCATGCTTCAGAAAGGTGAAAAATGGTCAGTTTTCAAATGTTTTATTTTTGAACGTCAGTTCACATTTGTAGGTAGATCATCAGTTTTAGAGCTAAAATTAGCATTTTTAAAGTGATTTTCATGCTTCCAGGGGCCCAGGAAGTGAATTAAATACCATTTGGAGGCATTTAATGTTCAAGCAAAAACAGGTGATTTTTGACAAAAGAGATAACACCCCCCATTACGTCATGCTTCAGAAAGGTGAAAAATGGTCAGTTTTCAAATGTTTTATTTTTGAACGTCAGTTGACATTTGTAGGTAGATCATCAGTTTTAGAGCTAAAATTAGCATGTTTAAAGTGATTTTCATGCTTCCAGGGGCCCGGGAAGTGAATTAAATACCATTTGGAGGCATTTAATATTCAAGCAAAAACAGGTGATTTTTGACAAAAGAGATAACACCCCCCCATTACGTCATGCTTCAGAAAGGTGAAAAATGGTCCGTTTTCAAATGCTTTATTTTTGAACGTCAGTTCACATTTATAGGTAGATCATCAGTTTAAGAGCTAAAATTAGCATGTTTAAAGTGATTTTCGTGCTTCCAGGGGCCCGGGAAGTGAATTAAATACCATTTGGAGGCATTTAATGTTCAAGCAAAAACAGGGGATTTTTGACAAAAGAGATAACACCCCCCCATTACGTCATGCTTCAGAAAGGTAAAAAATGGTCCGTTTTCAAATGTTTTATTTTTGAACGCCAGTTCACATTTGTAGGTAGATCATCAGTTTTAGAGCTAAAATTAGCATGTTTAAAGTGATTTTCATGCTACCAGGGGCCCGGGAAGTGAATTAAATACCATTTGGAGGCATTTAATGTTCAAGCAAAAACAGGGGATTTTTGATAAAAGAGATAACACCCCCCCATTACGTCATGCTTCAGAAAGGTGAAAAATGGTCCGTTTTCAAATGTTTTATTTTTGAACGCCAGTTCACATTTGTAGGTAGATCATCAGTTTTAGAGCTAAAATTAGCATGTTTAAAGTGATTTTCATGCTTCCAGGGGCCCGGGAAGTGAATTAAATACCATTTGGAGGCATTTAATGTTCAAGCAAAAACAGGTGATTTTTGACAAAAGAGATAACACCCCCCATTACGTCATGCTTCAGAAAGGTGAAAAATGGTCCGTATTGAAATGTTTTATTTTTGAACGTCAGTTGACATTTGTAGGTAGATCATCAGTTCTAGAGCTAAAATTAGCATGTTTAAAGTGATTTTCATGCTTCCAGGGGCCTGGGAAGTGAATTAAATACCATTTGGAGGCATTTAATGTTCAAGCAAAAACAGGTGATGTTTGACAAAAGAGATAACACCCCCCATTACGTCATGCTTCAGAAAGGTGAAAAATGGTCAGTTTTCAAATGTTTTATTTTTGAACGTCAGTTGACATTTGTAGGTAGATCATCAGTTCTAGAGCTAAAATTAGCATGTTTAAAGTGATTTTCATGCTTCCAGGGGCCCGGGAAGTGAATTAAATATCATTTGGGGGCATTTAATGTTCAAGCAAAAACAGGTGATTTTTGACAAAAGAGATAACACCCCCCCATTACGTCATGCTTCAGAAAGGTGAAAAATGGTCAGTTTTCAAATGTTTTATTTTTGAACGCCAGTTCACATTTGTAGGTAGATCATCAGTTTTAGAGCTAAAATTAGCATGTTTAAAGTGATTTTCATGCTTCAAGGGGCCCGGGAAGTGAATTAAATACCATTTGGAGGCATTTAATGTTCAAGCAAAAACAGGTGATTTTTGACAAAAGAGATAACACCCCCATTACGTCATGCTTCAGAAAGGTGAAAAATGGTCCGTTTTGAAATGTTTCATTTTTGAACGTCAGTTGACATTTGTAGGTAGATCATCAGTTCTAGAGCTAAAATTAGCATGTTTAAAGTGATTTTCATGCTTCCAGGGGCCTGGGAAGTGAATTAAATACCATTTGGAGGCATTTAATGTTCAAGCAAAAACAGGTGATTTTTGACAAAAGAGATAACACCCCCATTACGTCATGCTTCAGAAAGGTGAAAAATGGTCAGTTTTCAAATGCTTTATTTTTGAACGTCAGTTCACATTTATAGGTAGATCATCAGTTTAAGAGCTAAAATTAGCATGTTTAAAGTGATTTTCATGCTTCCAGGGGCCCGGGAAGTGAATTAAATACCATTTGGAGGCATTTAATGTTCAAGCAAAAACAGGGGATTTTTGACAAAAGAGATAACACCCCCCCATTACGTCTTGCTTCAGAAAGGTGAAAAATGGTCCGTTTTCAAATGTTTTATTTTTGAACGCCAGTTCACATTTGTAGGTAGATCATCAGTTTTAGAGCTAAAATTAGCATGTTTAAAGTGATTTTCATGCTTCCAGGGGCCCGGGAAGTGAATTAAATACCATTTGGAGGCATTTAATGTTCAAGCAAAAACAGGGGATTTTTGACAAAAGAGATAACACCCCCCCATTACGTCATGCTTCAGAAAGGTGAAAAATGGTCCGTTTTCAAATGTTTTATTTTTGAACGCCAGTTCACATTTGTAGGTAGATCATCAGTTTTAGAGCTAAAATTAGCATGTTTAAAGTGATTTTCATGCTTCCAGGGGCCCGGGAAGTGAATTAAATACCATTTGGAGGCATTTAATGTTCAAGCAAAAACAGGTGATTTTTGACAAAAGAGATAACACCCCCCCATTACGTCATGCTTCAGAAAGGTGAAAAATGGTCCGTTTTGAAATGTTTTATTTTTGAACGTCAGTTGACATTTGTAGGTAGATCATCAGTTCTAGAGCTAAAATTAGCATGTTTAAAGTGATTTTCATGCTTCCAGGGGCCTGGGAAGTGAATTAAATACCATTTGGAGGCATTTAATGTTCAAGCAAAAACAGGTGATTTTTGACAAAAGAGATAACACCCCCCATTACGTCATGCTTCAGAAAGGTGAAAAATGGTCAGTTTTCAAATGTTTTATTTTTGAACGTCAGTTGACATTTGTAGGTAGATCATCAGTTCTAGAGCTAAAATTAGCATGTTTAAAGTGATTTTCAAGCTTCCAGGGGCCCGGGAAGTGAATTAAATACCATTTGGGGGCATTTAATGTTCAAGCAAAAACAGGTGATTTTTGACAAAAGAGATAACACCCCCCCATTACGTCATGCTTCAGAAAGGTGAAAAATGGTCAGTTTTCAAATGTTTTATTTTTGAACGTCAGTTCACATTTGTAGGTAGATCATCAGTTTTAGAGCTAAAATTAGCATTTTTAAAGTGGTTTTCATGCTTCCAGGGGCCCAGGAAGTGAATTAAATACCATTTGGAGGCATTTAATGTTCAAGCAAAAACAGGTGATTTTTGACAAAAGAGATAACACCCCCCCATTACGTCATGCTTCAGAAAGGTGAAAAATGGTCCGTATTGAAATGTTTTATTTTTGAACGTCAGTTGACATTTGTAGGTAGATCATCAGTTCTAGAGCTAAAATTAGCATGTTTAAAGTGATTTTCATTCTTCCAGGGGCCTGGGAAGTGAATTAAATACCATTTGGAGGCATTTAATGTTCAAGCAAAAACAGGTGATTTTTGACAAAAGAGATAACACCCCCCATTACGTCATGCTTCAGAAAGGTGAAAAATGGTCAGTTTTCAAATGCTTTATTTTTGAACGTCAGTTCACATTTATAGGTAGATCATCAGTTTAAGAGCTAAAATTAGCATGTTTAAAGTGATTTTCATGCTTCCAGGGGCCCGGGAAGTGTATTAAATACCATTTGGAGGCATTTAATGTTCAAGCAAAAACAGGGGATTTTTGACAAAAGAGATAACACCCCCCCATTACGTCATGCTTCAGAAAGGTGAAAAATGGTCCGTTTTCAAATGTTTTATTTTTGAACGCCAGTTCACATTTGTAGGTAGATCATCAGTTTTAGAGCTAAAATTAGCATGTTTAAAGTGATTTTCATGCTTCCAGGGGCCCGGGAAGTGAATTAAATACCATTTGGAGGCATTTAATGTTCAAGCAAAAACAGGGGATTTTTGACAAAAGAGATAACACCCCCCCATTACGTCATGCTTCAGAAAGGTGAAAAATGGTCCGTTTTCAAATGTTTTATTTTTGAACGCCAGTTCACATTTGTAGGTAGATCATCAGTTTTAGAGCTAAAATTAGCATGTTTAAAGTGATTTTCATGCTTCCAGGGGCCCGGGAAGTGAATTAAATACCATTTGGAGGCATTTAATGTTCAAGCAAAAACAGGTGATTTTTGACAAAAGAGATAACACCCCCCCATTACGTCATGCTTCAGAAAGGTGAAAAATGGTCCGTTTTGAAATGTTTTATTTTTGAACGTCAGTTGACATTTGTAGGTAGATCATCAGTTTTAGAGCTAAAATTAGCATGTTTAAAGTGATTTTCATGCTTCCAGGGGCCCTAAACACAAGATTTGTGGAATGGGTAAAAGTGCATGAAAATGGCCAATTTACTCACTCTGAGGTCTCAAAAAGTGTTTCTTCACCCCGGGAAGTGATTTAAATACCATTTGGAGGCATTTAATGTTCAAGCAAAAACAGGTGATTTTTGACAAGACAGATAACACCCCCCATTACGTCATGCTTCAGAAAGGTGAAAAATGGTCCATTTTCAAATGCTTTATTTTTGAACGTCAGTTCACATTTATAGGTAGATCATCAGTTTAAGAGCTAAAATTAGCATGTTTAAAGTGATTTTCATGCTTCCAGGGGCCCGGGAAGTGAATTAAATACCATTTGGAGGCATTTAATGTTCAAGCAAAAACAGGTGATTTTTGACAAAAGAGATAACACCCCCCATTACGTCATGCTTCAGAAAGGTGAAAAATGGTCCGTTTTGAAATGTTTTATTTTTGAACGTCAGTTGACATTTGTAGGTAGATCATCAGTTTAAGAGCTAAAATTAGCATGTTTAAAGTGATTTTCATGCTTCCAGGGGCCCGGGAAGTGAATTAAATACCATTTGGAGGCATTTAATGTTCAAGCAAAAACAGGGGATTTTTGACAAAAGAGATAACACCCCCCCATTACGTCATGCTTCAGAAAGGTGAAAAATGGTCCGTTTTCAAATGTTTTATTTTTGAACGCCAGTTCACATTTGTAGGTAGATCATCAGTTTTAGAGCTAAAATTAGCATGTTTAAAGTGATTTTCATGCTTCCAGGGGCCCGGGAAGTGAATTAAAGACCATTTGGAGGCATTTAATGTTCAAGCAAAAACAGGTGATTTTTGACAAAAGAGATAACACCCCCCCATTACGTCATGCTTCAGAAAGGTGAAAAATGGTCCGTTTTGAAATGTTTTATTTTTGAACGTCAGTTGACATTTGTAGGTAGATCATCAGTTCTAGAGCTAAAATTAGCATGTTTAAAGTGATTTTCATGCTTCCAGGGGCCTGGGAAGTGAATTAAATACCATTTGGAGGCATTTAATGTTCAAGCAAAAACAGGTGATTTTTGACCAAAGAGATAACACCCCCCATTACGTCATGCTTCAGAAAGGTGAAAAATGGTCAGTTTTCAAATGTTTTATTTTTGAACGTCAGTTGACATTTGTAGGTAGATCATCAGTTCTAGAGCTAAAATTAGCATGTTTAAAGTGATTTTCATGCTTCCAGGGACCCGGGAAGTGAATTAAATACCATTTGGGGGCATTTAATGTTCAAGCAAAAACAGGTGATTTTTGACAAAAGAGATAACACCCCTCCATTACGTCATGCTTCAGAAAGGTGAAAAATGGTCCGTTTTCAAATGTTTTATTTTTGAACGTCAGTTCACATTTGTAGGTAGATCATCAGTTTAAGAGCTACAATTAGCATATTTAAAGTGATTTTCATGCTTCCAGGGGCCCTAAACACAAGATTTGTGGAATGGTTAAAAGTGCATGAAAATGGCCAATTTACTCAGTCTGAGGTCTCAAAAAGTGTTTCTTCACCCCGGGAAGTGAATTAAATACCATTTGGAGGCATTTAATGTTCAAGCAAAAACAGGTGATTTTTGACAAAAGAGATAACACCCCCCCATTACGTCATGCTTCAGAAAGGTGAAAAATGGTCCGTTTTCAAATGCTTTATTTTTGAACGTCAGTTCACATTTATAGGTAGATCATCAGTTTAAGAGCTAAAATTAGCATGTTTAAAGTGATTTTCATGCTTCCAGGGGCCCGGGAAGTGAATTAAATACCATTTGGAGGCATTTAATGTTCAAGCAAAAACAGGGGATTTTTGACAAAAGAGATAACACCCCCCCATTACGTCATGCTTCAGAAAGGTAAAAAATGGTCCGTTTTCAAATGTTTTATTTTTGAACGCCAGTTCACATTTGTAGGTAGATCATCAGTTTTAGAGCTAAAATTAGCATGTTTAAAGTGATTTTCATGCTACCAGGGGCCCGGGAAGTGAATTAAATACCATTTGGAGGCATTTAATGTTCAAGCAAAAACAGGGGATTTTTGATAAAAGAGATAACACCCCCCCATTACGTCATGCTTCAGAAAGGTGAAAAATGGTCAGTTTTCAAATGTTTTATTTTTGAACGCCAGTTCACATTTGTAGGTAGATCATCAGTTTTAGAGCTAAAATTAGCATGTTTAAAGTGATTTTCATGCTTCCAGGGGCCCGGGAAGTGAATTAAATACCATTTGGAGGCATTTAATGTTCAAGCAAAAACAGGTGATTTTTGACAAAAGAGATAACACCCCCCCATTACGTCATGCTTCAGAAAGGTGAAAAATGGTCCGTTTTGAAATGTTTTATTTTTGAACGTCAGTTGACATTTGTAGGTAGATCATCAGTTCTAGAGCTAAAATTAGCATGTTTAAAGTGATTTTCATGCTTCCAGGGGCCTGGGAAGTGAATTAAATACCATTTGGAGGCATTTAATGTTCAAGCAAAAACAGGTGATTTTTGACAAAAGAGATAACACCCCCCATTACGTCATGCTTCAGAAAGGTGAAAAATGGTCAGTTTTCAAATGCTTCATTTTTGAACGTCAGTTCACATTTATAGGTAGATCATCAGTTTAAGAGCTAAAATTAGCATGTTTAAAGTGATTTTCATGCTTCCAGGGGCCCGGGAAGTGAATTAAATACCATTTGGAGGCATTTAATGTTCAAGCAAAAACAGGGGATTTTTGACAAAAGAGATAACACCCCCCCATTACGTCATGCTTCAGAAAGGTGAAAAATGGTCGTTTTCAAATGTTTTATTTTAGAACGCCAGTTCACATTTGTAGGTAGATCATCAGTTTTAGAGCTAAAATTAGCATGTTTAAAGTGATTTTCATGCTTCCAGGGGCCCGGGAAGTGAATTAAATACCATTTGGAGGCATTTAATGTTCAAGCAAAAACAGGGGATTTTTGACAAAAGAGATAACACCCCCCCATTACGTCATGCTTCAGAAAGGTGAAAAATGGTCCGTTTTCAAATGTTTTATTTTTGAACGCCAGTTCACATTTGTAGGTAGATCATCAGTTTTAGAGCTAAAATTAGCATGTTTAAAGTGATTTTCATGCTTCCAGGGGCCCGGGAAGTGAATTAAATACCATTTGGAGGCATTTAATGTTCAAGCAAAAACAGGTGATTTTTGACAAAAGAGATACCACCCCCCCCATTACGTCATGCTTCAGAAAGATGAAAAATGGTCCGTTTTGAAATGTTTTATTTTTGAACGTCAGTTGACATTTGTAGGTAGATCATCAGTTCTAGAGCTAAAATTAGCATGTTTAAAGTGATTTTCATGCTTCCAGGGGCCTGGGAAGTGAATTAAATACCATTTGGAGGCATTTAATGTTCAAGCAAAAACAGGTGATTTTTGACAAAAGAGATAACACCCCCCATTACGTCATGCTTCAGAAAGGTGAAAAATGGTCAGTTTTCAAATGTTTTATTTTTGAACGTCAGTTGACATTTGTAGGTAGATCATCAGTTCTAGAGCTAAAATTAGCATGTTTAAAGTGATTTTCAAGCTTCCAGGGGCCCGGGAAGTGAATTAAATACCATTTGGGGGCATTTAATGTTCAAGCAAAAACAGGTGATTTTTGACAAAGGAGATAACACCCCCCCATTACGTCATGCTTCAGAAAGGTGAAAAATGGTCAGTTTTCAAATGTTTTATTTTTGAACGTCAGTTCACATTTGTAGGTAGATCATCAGTTTTAGAGCTAAAATTAGCATTTTTAAAGTGATTTTCATGCTTCCAGGGGCCCAGGAAGTGAATTAAATACCATTTGGAGGCATTTAATGTTCAAGCAAAAACAGGTGATTTTTGACAAAAGAGATAACACCCCCCATTACGTCATGCTTCAGAAAGGTGAAAAATGGTCAGTTTTCAAATGTTTTATTTTTGAACGTCAGTTGACATTTGTAGGTAGATCATCAGTTTTAGAGCTAAAATTAGCATGTTTAAAGTGATTTTCATGCTTCCAGGGGCCCGGGAAGTGAATTAAATACCATTTGGAGGCATTTAATATTCAAGCAAAAACAGGTGATTTTTGACAAAAGAGATAACACCCCCCCATTACGTCATGCTTCAGAAAGGTGAAAAATGGTCCGTTTTCAAATGCTTTATTTTTGAACGTCAGTTCACATTTATAGGTAGATCATCAGTTTAAGAGCTAAAATTAGCATGTTTAAAGTGATTTTCATGCTTCCAGGGGCCCGGGAAGTGAATTAAATACCATTTGGAGGCATTTAATGTTCAAGCAAAAACAGGGGATTTTTGACAAAAGAGATAACACCCCCCCATTACGTCATGCTTCAGAAAGGTAAAAAATGGTCCGTTTTCAAATGTTTTATTTTTGAACGCCAGTTCACATTTGTAGGTAGATCATCAGTTTTAGAGCTAAAATTAGCATGTTTAAAGTGATTTTCATGCTACCAGGGGCCCGGGAAGTGAATTAAATACCATTTGGAGGCATTTAATGTTCAAGCAAAAACAGGGGATTTTTGATAAAAGAGATAACACCCCCCCATTACGTCATGCTTCAGAAAGGTGAAAAATGGTCCGTTTTCAAATGTTTTATTTTTGAACGCCAGTTCACATTTGTAGGTAGATCATCAGTTTTAGAGCTAAAATTAGCATGTTTAAAGTGATTTTCATGCTTCCAGGGGCCCGGGAAGTGAATTAAATACCATTTGGAGGCATTTAATGTTCAAGCAAAAACAGGTGATTTTTGACAAAAGAGATAACACCCCCCATTACGTCATGCTTCAGAAAGGTGAAAAATGGTCCGTATTGAAATGTTTTATTTTTGAACGTCAGTTGACATTTGTAGGTAGATCATCAGTTCTAGAGCTAAAATTAGCATGTTTAAAGTGATTTTCATGCTTCCAGGGGCCTGGGAAGTGAATTAAATACCATTTGGAGGCATTTAATGTTCAAGCAAAAACAGGTGATTTTTGACAAAAGAGATAACACCCCCCATTACGTCATGCTTCAGAAAGGTGAAAAATGGTCAGTTTTCAAATGTTTTATTTTTGAACGTCAGTTGACATTTGTAGGTAGATCATCAGTTCTAGAGCTAAAATTAGCATGTTTAAAGTGATTTTCATGCTTCCAGGGGCCCGGGAAGTGAATTAAATATCATTTGGGGGCATTTAATGTTCAAGCAAAAACAGGTGATTTTTGACAAAAGAGATAACACCCCCCCATTACGTCATGCTTCAGAAAGGTGAAAAATGGTCAGTTTTCAAATGTTTTATTTTTGAACGCCAGTTCACATTTGTAGGTAGATCATCAGTTTTAGAGCTAAAATTAGCATGTTTAAAGTGATTTTCATGCTTCAAGGGGCCCGGGAAGTGAATTAAATACCATTTGGAGGCATTTAATGTTCAAGCAAAAACAGGTGATTTTTGACAAAAGAGATAACACCCCCATTACGTCATGCTTCAGAAAGGTGAAAAATGGTCCGTTTTGAAATGTTTCATTTTTGAACGTCAGTTGACATTTGTAGGTAGATCATCAGTTCTAGAGCTAAAATTAGCATGTTTAAAGTGATTTTCATGCTTCCAGGGGCCTGGGAAGTGAATTAAATACCATTTGGAGGCATTTAATGTTCAAGCAAAAACAGGTGATTTTTGACAAAAGAGATAACACCCCCATTACGTCATGCTTCAGAAAGGTGAAAAATGGTCAGTTTTCAAATGCTTTATTTTTGAACGTCAGTTCACATTTATAGGTAGATCATCAGTTTAAGAGCTAAAATTAGCATGTTTAAAGTGATTTTCATGCTTCCAGGGGCCCGGGAAGTGAATTAAATACCATTTGGAGGCATTTAATGTTCAAGCAAAAACAGGGGATTTTTGACAAAAGAGATAACACCCCCCCATTACGTCTTGCTTCAGAAAGGTGAAAAATGGTCCGTTTTCAAATGTTTTATTTTTGAACGCCAGTTCACATTTGTAGGTAGATCATCAGTTTTAGAGCTAAAATTAGCATGTTTAAAGTGATTTTCATGCTTCCAGGGGCCCGGGAAGTGAATTAAATACCATTTGGAGGCATTTAATGTTCAAGCAAAAACAGGGGATTTTTGACAAAAGAGATAACACCCCCCCATTACGTCATGCTTCAGAAAGGTGAAAAATGGTCCGTTTTCAAATGTTTTATTTTTGAACGCCAGTTCACATTTGTAGGTAGATCATCAGTTTTAGAGCTAAAATTAGCATGTTTAAAGTGATTTTCATGCTTCCAGGGGCCCGGGAAGTGAATTAAATACCATTTGGAGGCATTTAATGTTCAAGCAAAAACAGGTGATTTTTGACAAAAGAGATAACACCCCCCCATTACGTCATGCTTCAGAAAGGTGAAAAATGGTCCGTTTTGAAATGTTTTATTTTTGAACGTCAGTTGACATTTGTAGGTAGATCATCAGTTCTAGAGCTAAAATTAGCATGTTTAAAGTGATTTTCATGCTTCCAGGGGCCTGGGAAGTGAATTAAATACCATTTGGAGGCATTTAATGTTCAAGCAAAAACAGGTGATTTTTGACAAAAGAGATAACACCCCCCATTACGTCATGCTTCAGAAAGGTGAAAAATGGTCAGTTTTCAAATGTTTTATTTTTGAACGTCAGTTGACATTTGTAGGTAGATCATCAGTTCTAGAGCTAAAATTAGCATGTTTAAAGTGATTTTCAAGCTTCCAGGGGCCCGGGAAGTGAATTAAATACCATTTGGGGGCATTTAATGTTCAAGCAAAAACAGGTGATTTTTGACAAAAGAGATAACACCCCCCCATTACGTCATGCTTCAGAAAGGTGAAAAATGGTCAGTTTTCAAATGTTTTATTTTTGAACGTCAGTTCACATTTGTAGGTAGATCATCAGTTTTAGAGCTAAAATTAGCATTTTTAAAGTGATTTTCATGCTTCCAGGGGCCCAGGAAGTGAATTAAATACCATTTGGAGGCATTTAATGTTCAAGCAAAAACAGGTGATTTTTGACAAAAGAGATAACACCCCCCCATTACGTCATGCTTCAGAAAGGTGAAAAATGGTCCGTATTGAAATGTTTTATTTTTGAACGTCAGTTGACATTTGTAGGTAGATCATCAGTTCTAGAGCTAAAATTAGCATGTTTAAAGTGATTTTCATTCTTCCAGGGGCCTGGGAAGTGAATTAAATACCATTTGGAGGCATTTAATGTTCAAGCAAAAACAGGTGATTTTTGACAAAAGAGATAACACCCCCCATTACGTCATGCTTCAGAAAGGTGAAAAATGGTCAGTTTTCAAATGTTTTATTTTTGAACGTCAGTTGACATTTGTAGGTAGATCATCAGTTCTAGAGCTAAAATTAGCATTTTTAAAGTGATTTTCATGCTTCCAGGGGCCCGGGAAGTGAATTAAATATCATTTGGGGGCATTTAATGTTCAAGCAAAAACAGGTGATTTTTGACAAAAGAGATAACACCCCCCCATTACGTCATGCTTCAGAAAGGTGAAAAATGGTCAGTTTTCAAATGTTTTATTTTTGAACGCCAGTTCACATTTGTAGGTAGATCATCAGTTTTAGAGCTAAAATTAGCATGTTTAAAGTGATTTTCATGCTTCCAGGGGCCCGGGAAGTGAATTAAATACCATTTGGAGGCATTTAATGTTCAAGCAAAAAGGTGATTTTTGACAAAAGAGATAACACCCCCCCATTACGTCATGCTTCAGAAAGGTGAAAAATGGTCAGTTTTCAAATGTTTTATTTTTGAACGCCAGTTCACATTTGTAGGTAGATCATCAGTTTTAGAGCTAAAATTAGCATGTTTAAAGTGATTTTCATGCTTCCAGGGGCCCGGGAAGTGAATTAAATACCATTTGGAGGCATTTAATGTTCAAGCAAAAACAGGTGATTTTTGACAAAAGAGATAACACCCCCCCATTACGTCATGCTTCAGAAAGGTGAAAAATGGTCCGTTTTGAAATGTTTTATTTTTGAACGTCAGTTGACATTTGTAGGTAGATCATCAGTTCTAGAGCTAAAATTAGCATGTTTAAAGTGATTTTCATGCTTCCAGGGGCCCGGGAAGTGAATTAAATACCATTTGGAGGCATTTAATGTTCAAGCAAAAACAGGGGATTTTTGACAAAAGAGATAACACCCCCCCATTACGTCATGCTTCAGAAAGGTGAAAAATGGTCCGTTTTCAAATGTTTTATTTTTGAACGCCAGTTCACATTTGTAGGTAGATCATGAGTTTTAGAGCTAAAATTAGCATGTTTAAAGTGATTTTCATGCTTCTAGGGGCCCGGGAAGTGAATTAAATACCATTTGGAGGCATTTAATGTTCAAGCAAAAACAGGTGATTTTTGACAAAAGAGATAACACCCCCCATTACGTCATGCTTCAGAAAGGTGAAAAATGGTCAGTTTTCAAATGTTTTATTTTTGAACGTCAGTTGACATTTGTAGGTAGATCATCAGTTCTAGAGCTAAAATTAGCATGTTTAAAGTGATTTTCAAGCTTCCAGGGGCCCGGGAAGTGAATTAAATACCATTTGGGGGCATTTAATGTTCAAGCAAAAACAGGTGATTTTTGACAAAAGAGATAACACCCCCCCATTACGTCATGCTTCAGAAAGGTGAAAAATGGTCCGTTTTCAAATGTTTTATTTTTGAACGTCAGTTCACATTTGTAGGTAGATCATCAGTTTTAGAGCTAAAATTAGCATTTTTAAAGTGATTTTCATGCTTCCAGGGGCCCAGGAAGTGAATTAAATACCATTTGGAGGCATTTAATGTTCAAGCAAAAACAGGTGATTTTTGACAAAAGAGATAACACCCCCCATTACGTCATGCTTCAGAAAGGTGAAAAATGGTCAGTTTTCAAATGTTTTATTTTTGAACGTCAGTTGACATTTGTAGGTAGATCATCAGTTTTAGAGCTAAAATTAGCATGTTTAAAGTGATTTTCATGCTTCCAGGGGCCCGGGAAGTGAATTAAATACCATTTGGAGGCATTTAATGTTCAAGCAAAAACAGGGGATTTTTGACAAAAGAGATAACACCCCCCCATTACGTCATGCTTCAGAAAGGTGAAAAATGGTCCGTTTTCAAATGTTTTATTTTTGAACGCCAGTTCACATTTGTAGGTAGATCATCAGTTTTAGAGCTAAAATTAGCATGTTTAAAGTGATTTTCATGGTTCCAGGGGCCCGGGAAGTGAATTAAATACCATTTGGAGGCATTTAATGTTCAAGCAAAAACAGGTGATTTTTGACAAAAGAGATAACACCCCCCCATTACGTCATGCTTCAGAAAGGTGAAAAATGGTCCATTTTGAAATGTTTTATTTTTTAACGTCAGTTGACATTTGTAGGTAGATCATCAGTTCTAGAGCTAAAATTAGCATGTTTAAAGTGATTTTCATGCTTCCAGGGGCCTGGGAAGTGAATTAAATACCATTTGGAGGCATTTAATGTTCAAGCAAAAACAGGTGATTTTTGACAAAAGAGATAACACCCCCCATTACGTCATGCTTCAGAAAGGTGAAAAATGGTCAGTTTTCAAATGTTTTATTTTTGAACGTCAGTTGACATTTGTAGGTAGATCATCAGTTCTAGAGCTAAAATTAGCATGTTTAAAGTGATTTTCAAGCTTCCAGGGGCCCGGGAAGTGAATTAAATACCATTTGGGGGCATTTAATGTTCAAGCAAAAACAGGTGATTTTTGACAAAAGAGATAACACCCCCCCATTACGTCATGCTTCAGAAAGGTGAAAAATGGTCCGTTTTCAAATGTTTTATTTTTGAACGTCAGTTCACATTTGTAGGTAGATCATCAGTTTTAGAGCTAAAATTAGCATTTTTAAAGTGATTTTCATGCTTCCAGGGGCCCAGGAAGTGAATTAAATACCATTTGGAGGCATTTAATGTTCAAGCAAAAACAGGTGATTTTTGACAAAAGAGATAACACCCCCCATTACGTCATGCTTCAGAAAGGTGAAAAATGGTCAGTTTTCAAATGTTTTATTTTTGAACGTCAGTTGACATTTGTAGGTAGATCATCAGTTCTAGAGCTAAAATTAGCATGTTTAAAGTGATTTTCATGCTTCCAGGGGCCCGGGAAGTGAATTAAATACCATTTGGAGGCATTTAATGTTCAAGCAAAAACAGGTGATTTTTGACAAAAGAGATGACACCCCCCATTACGTCATGCTTCAGAAAGGTGAAAAATGGTCCGTTTTGAAATGTTTTATTTTTGAACGTCAGTTGACATTTGTACGTAGATCATCAGTTCTAGAGCTAAAATTAGCATGTTTAAAGTGATTTGCATGCTTCCAGGGGCCCGGGAAGTGAATTAAATACCATTTGGAGGCATTTAATGTTCAAGCAAAAACAGGGGATTTTTGACAAAAGAGATAACACCCCCCCATTACGTCATGCTTCAGAAAGGTGAAAAATGGTCCGTTTTCAAATGTTTTATTTTTGAACGTCAGTTCACATTTATAGGTAGATCATCAGTTTAAGAGCTAAAATTAGCATGTTTAAAGTGATTTTCATGCTTCCAGGGGCCCGGGAAGTGAATTAAATACCATTTGGAGGCATTTAATGTTCAAGCAAAAACAGGTGATTTTTGACAAAAGAGATAACACCCCCCCATTACGTCATGCTTCAGAAAGGTGAAAAATGGTCTGTTTTGAAATCTTTTATTTTTGAACGTCAGTTGACATTTGTAGGTAGATCATCAGTTCTAGAGCAAAAATTAGCATGTTTAAAGTGATTTTTATGCTTCCAGGGGCCTGGAAAGTGAATTAAATATCATTTGGAGGCATTTAATGTTCAAGCAAAAACAGGTGATTTTTGACAAAAGAGATAACACCCCCCATTACGTCATGCTTCAGAAAGGTGAAAAATGGTCAGTTTTCAAATGTTTTATTTTTGAACGTCAGTTGACATTTGTAGGTAGATCATCAGTTCTAGAGCTAACATTAGCATGTTTAAAGTGATTTTCATGCTTCCAGGGGCCCGGGAAGTGAATTAAATACCATTTGGAGGCATTTAATGTTCAAGCAAAAACAGGTGATTTTTGACAAAAGAGATAACACCCCCCCATTACGTCATGCTTCAGAAAGGTGAAAAATGGTCAGTTTTCAAATGTTTTATTTTTGAACGCCAGTTCACATTTGTAGGTAGATCATCAGTTTTAGAGCTAAAATTAGCATGTTTAAAGTCATTTTCATGCTTCCAGGGGCCCTAAACACAAGATTTGTGGAATGGGTAAAGGTGCATGAAAATGGCCAATTTACTCACTCTGAGGTCTCAAAAAGTGTTTCTTTACCCCAGGAAGTGATTTAAATACCATTTGGAGGCATTTAATATTCAAGCAAAAACAGGGGATTTTTTACAAAAGAGATAACACCACCCCATTACGTCATGTTTCAGAAAGGTGAAAAATGGTATGTTTTCAAATGTTTTATTTTTGAACGCCAAATCACATTTGTAGGTAGATCATCAGTTTTAGAGCTAAAATTAGCATGTTTAAAGTGATTTTCATGCTTCCAGGGGCCAGGGAAGTGAATTAAATACCATTTGGAGGCATTTAATGTTCAAGCAAAAACAGGTGATTTTTGACAAAAGAGATAACACCCCCCCATTACGTCATGCTTCAGAAAGGTGAAAAATGGTCTGTTTTGAAATCTTTTATTTTTGAACGTCAGTTGACATTTGTAGGTAGATCATCAGTTCTAGAGCTAAAATTAGCATGTTTAAAGTGATTTTCATGCTTCCAGGGGCCTGGGAAGTGAATTAAATATCATTTGGAGGCATTTAATGTTCAAGCAAAAACAGGTGATTTTTGACAAAAGAGATAACACCCCCCATTACGTCATGCTTCAGAAAGGTGAAAAATGGTCAGTTTTCAAATGTTTTATTTTTGAACGTCAGTTGACATTTGTAGGTAGATCATCAGTTCTAGAGCTAACATTAGCATGTTTAAAGTGATGTTCATGCTTCCAGGGGCCCGGGAAGTGAATTAAATACCATTTGGAGGCATTTAATGTTCAAGCAAAAACAGGTGATTTTTGACAAAAGAGATAACACCCCCCCATTACGTCATGCTTCAGAAAGGTGAAAAATGGTCAGTTTTCAAATGTTTTATTTTTGAACGCCAGTTCACATTTGTAGGTAGATCATCAGTTTTAGAGCTAAAATTAGCATGTTTAAAGTCATTTTCATGCTTCCAGGGGCCCTAAACACAAGATTTGTGGAATGGGTAAAGGTGCATGAAAATGGCCAATTTACTCACTCTGAGGTCTCAAAAAGTGTTTCTTTACCCCAGGAAGTGATTTAAATACCATTTGGAGGCATTTAATATTCAAGCAAAAACAGGGGATTTTTTACAAAAGAGATAACACCCCCCATTACGTCATGCTTCAGAAAGGTGAAAAATGGTCAGTTTTCAAATGTTTTATTTTTGAACGCCAAATCACATTTGTAGGTAGATCATCAGTTTTAGAGCTAAAATTAGCATGTTTAAAGTGATTTTCATGCTTCCAGGGGCCCGGGAAGTGAATTAAATACCATTTGTAGGCATTTAATTGTTCAAGCAAAAACAGGTGATTTTTGACAAAAGAGATAACACCCCCCCATTACGTCATGCTTCAGAAAGGTGAAAAATGGTCAGTTTTGAAATGTTTTATTTTTTAAAGTCAGTTGACATTTGTAGGTAGATCATCAGTTCTAGAGCTAAAATTAGCATGTTTAAAGTGATTTTCATGCTTCCAGGGGCCCGGGAAGTGAATTAAATACCATTTGGAGGCATTTAATGTTCAAGCAAAAACAGGTGATTTTTGACAAAAGAGATAACACCCCCCCCATTACGTCATGCTTCAGAAAGGTGAAAAATGGTCCGTATTGAAATGTTTTATTTTTGAACGTCAGTTGACATTTGTAGGTAGATCATCAGTTCTAGAGCTAAAATTAGCATGTTTAAAGTGATTTTCATGCTTCCAGGGGCCCGGGAAGTGAATTAAATACCATTTGGGGGCATTTAATGTTCAAGCAAAAACAGGTGATTTTTGACAAAAGAGATAACACCCCTCCATTACGTCATGCTTCAGAAAGGTGAAAAATGGTCCGTTTTCAAATGTTTTATTTTTGAACGTCAGTTCACATTTATAGGTAGATCATCAGTTTAAGAGCTAAAATTAGCATATTTAAAGTGATTTTCATGCTTCCAGGGGCCCTAAACACAAGATTTGTGGAATGGTTAAAAGTGCATGAAAATGGCCAATTTACTCAGTCTGAGGTCTCAAAAAGTGTTTCTTCACCCCCCGGGAAGTGAATTAAATACCATTTGGAGGCATTTAATGTTCAAGCAAAAACAGGTGATTTTTGACAAAAGAGATAACACCCCCCCATTACGTCATGCTTCAGAAAGGTGAAAAATGGTCCGTTTTCAAATGCTTTATTTTTGAACGTCAGTTCACATTTATAGGTAGATCATCAGTTTAAGAGCTAAAATTAGCATGTTTAAAGTGATTTTCATGCTTCCAGGGGCCCGGGAAGTGAATTAAATACCATTTGGAGGCATTTAATGTTCAAGCAAAAACAGGGGATTTTTGACAAAAGAGATAACACCCCCCCATTACGTCATGCTTCAGAAAGGTGAAAAATGGTCCGTTTTCAAATGTTTTATTTTTGAACGCCAGTTCACATTTGTAGGTAGATAATCAGTTTTAGAGCTAAAATTAGCATGTTTAAAGTGATTTTCATGCTTCCAGGGGCCCAGTAAGTGAATTAAATACCATTTAGAGGCATTTAATGTTCAGGCAAAAACAGGGGATTTTTGACAAAAGAGATAACACCCCCCCATTACGTCATGCTTCAGAAAGGTGAAAAGTAGTCCTTTTTCAAATGTTTTATTTTTGAACGTCAGTTCACATTTATAGGTAGATCATCAGTTTAAGAGCTAAAATTAGCATGTTTAAAGTGATTTTCATGCTTCCAGGGGCCCGGGAAGTGAATTAAATACCATTTGGAGGCATTTAATGTTCAAGCAAAAACAGGTGATTTTTGACAAAAGAGATAACACCCCCCCATTACGTCATGCTTCAGAAAGGTGAAAAATGGTCCATTTTCAAATGTTTTATTTTTGAACGCCAGTTCACATTTGTAGGTAGATCATCAGTTTTAGAGCTAAAATTAGCATGTTTAAAGTGATTTTCATGCTTCCAGGGGCCCGGGAAGTGAATTAAATACCATTTGGAGGCATTTAATGTTCAAGCAAAAACAGGTGATTTTTGACAAAAGAGATAACACCCCCCATTACGTCATGCTTCAGAAAGGTGAAAAATGGTCAGTTTTCAAATGTTTTATTTTTGAACGTCAGTTGACATTTGTAGGTAGATCATCAGTTCTAGAGCTAAAATTAGCATGTTTAAAGTGATTTTCATGCTTCCAGGGGCCCGGGAAGTGAATTAAATACCATTTGGGGGCATTTAATGTTCAAGCAAAAACAGGTGATTTTTGACAAAAGAGATAACACCCCCCATTACGTTATGCTTCAGAAAGGTAAAAAATTGTCCGTTTTGAAATGTTTTATTTTTGAACGTCAGTTGACATTTGTAGGTAGATCATCAGTTCTAGAGCTAAAATTAGCATGCTTAAAGTGATTTTCATGCTTCCAGGGGCCTGGGAAGTGAATTAAATACCATTTGGAGGCATTTAATGTTCAAGCAAAAACAGGTGATTTTTGACAAAAGAGATAACACCCCCCATTACGTCATGCTTCAGAAAGGTGAAAAATGGTCAGTTTTCAAATGTTTTATTTTTGAACGTCAGTTGACATTTGTAGGTAGATCATCAGTTCTAGAGCTAAAATTAGCATGTTTAAAGTGATTTTCATGCTTCCAGGGGCCCGGGAAGTGAATTAAATACCATTTGGGGGCATTTAATGTTCAAGCAAAAACAGGTGATTTTTGACAAAAGAGATAACACCCCCCATTACGTTATGCTTCAGAAAGGTAAAAAATTGTCAGTTTTCAAATGTTTTATTTTTGAACGTCAGTTGACATTTGTAGGTAGATCATCAGTTTTAGAGCTAAAATTAGCATGTTTAAAGTGATTTTCATGCTTCCAGGGGCCCTAAACACAAGATTTGTGGAATGGGTAAAAGTGCATGAAAATGGCCAATTTACTCACTCTGAGGTCTCAAAAAGTGTTTCTTCACCCCGGGAAGTGATTTAAATACCATTTGGAGGCATTTAATGTTCAAGCAAAAACAGGTGATTTTTGACAAAAGAGATAACACCCCCCATTACGTCATGCTTCAGAAAGGTGAAAAATGGTCCATTTTCAAATGCTTTATTTTTGAACGTCAGTTCACATTTATAGGTAGATCATCAGTTTAAGAGCTAAAATTAGCATGTTTAAAGTGATTTTCATGCTTCCAGGGGCCCGGGAAGTGAATTAAATACCATTTGGAGGCATTTAATGTTCAAGCAAAAACAGGTGATTTTTGACAAAAGAGATAACACCCCCCCATTACGTCATGCTTCAGAAAGGTGAAAAATGGTCCGTTTTCAAATGTTTTATTTTTGAACTCCAGTTCACATTTGTAGGTAGATCATCAGTTTTAGAGCTAAAATTAGCATGTTTAAAGTGATTTTCATGCTTCCAGGGGCCCAGTAAGTGAATTAAATACCATTTGGAGGCATTTAATGTTCAGGCAAAAACAGGGGATTTTTGACAAAAGAGATAACACCCCCCCATTACGTCATGCTTCAGAAAGGTGAAAAATGGTCCGTTTTCAAATGTTTTATTTTTGAACGCCAGTTCACATTTGTAGGTAGATCATCAGTTTTAGAGCTAAAATTAGCATGTTTAAAGTCATTTTCATGCTTCCAGGGGCCCTAAACACAAGATTTGTGGAATGGGTAAAGGTGCATGAAAATGGCCAATTTACTCACTCTGAGGTCTCAAAAAGTGTTTCTTTACCCCAGGAAGTGATTTAAATACCATTTGGAGGCATTTAATATTCAAGCAAAAACAGGGGATTTTTTACAAAAGAGATAACACCACCCCATTACGTCATGCTTCAGAAAGGTGAAAAATGGTCCGTTTTCAAATGTTTTATTTTTGAACGCCAAATCACATTTGTAGGTAGATCATCAGTTTTAGAGCTAAAATTAGCATGTTTAAAGTGATTTTCATGCTTCCAGGGGCCCGGGAAGTGAATTAAATACCATTTGTAGGCATTTAATTGTTCAAGCAAAAACAGGTGATTTTTGACAAAAGAGATAACACCCCCCCATTACGTCATGCTTCAGAAAGGTGAAAAATGGTCAGTTTTGAAATGTTTTATTTTTTAAAGTCAGTTGACATTTGTAGGTAGATCATCAGTTCTAGAGCTAAAATTAGCATGTTTAAAGTGATTTTCATGCTTCCAGGGGCCCGGGAAGTGAATTAAATACCATTTGGAGGCATTTAATGTTCAAGCAAAAACAGGTGATTTTTGACAAAAGAGATAACACCCCCCATTACGTCATGCTTCAGAAAGGTGAAAAATGGTCCGTTTTCAAATGTTTTATTTTTGAACGCCAGTTCACATTTGTAGGTAGATCATCAGTTTTAGAGCTAAAATTAGCATGTTTAAAGTGATTTTCATGCTTCCAGGGGCCCGGGAAGTGAATTAAATACCATTTGGAGGCATTTAATGTTCAAGCAAAAACAGGTGATTTTTGACAAAAGAGATAACACCCCCCCCATTACGTCATGCTTCAGAAAGGTGAAAAATGGTCCGTATTGAAATGTTTTATTTTTGAACGTCAGTTGACATTTGTAGGTAGATCATCAGTTCTAGAGCTAAAATTAGCATGTTTAAAGTGATTTTCATGCTTCCGGGGCCCGGGAAGTGAATTAAATACCATTTGGGGGCATTTAATGTTCAAGCAAAAACAGGTGATTTTTGACAAAAGAGATAACACCCCTCCATTACGTCATGCTTCAGAAAGGTGAAAAATGGTCCGTTTTCAAATGTTTTATTTTTGAACGTCAGTTCACATTTGTAGGTAGATCATCAGTTTAAGAGCTAAAATTAGCATATTTAAAGTGATTTTCATGCTTCCAGGGGCCCTAAACACAAGATTTGTGGAATGGTTAAAAGTGCATGAAAATGGCCAATTTACTCAGTCTGAGGTCTCAAAAAGTGTTTCTTCACCCCGGGAAGTGAATTAAATACCATTTGGAGGCATTTAATGTTCAAGCAAAAACAGGTGATTTTTGACAAAAGAGATAACACCCCCCCATTACGTCATGCTTCAGAAAGGTGAAAAATGGTCCGTTTTCAAATGCTTTATTTTTGAACGTCAGTTCACATTTATAGGTAGATCATCAGTTTAAGAGCTAAAATTAGCATGTTTAAAGTGATTTTCATGCTTCCAGGGGCCCAGTAAGTGAATTAAATACCATTTAGAGGCATTTAATGTTCAGGCAAAAACAGGGGATTTTTGACAAAAGAGATAACACCCCCCCATTACGTCATGCTTCAGAAAGGTGAAAAGTAGTCCTTTTTCAAATGTTTTATTTTTGAACGTCAGTTCACATTTATAGGTAGATCATCAGTTTAAGAGCTAAAATTAGCATGTTTAAAGTGATTTTCATGCTTCCAGGGGCCCGGGAAGTGAATTAAATACCATTTGGAGGCATTTAATGTTCAAGCAAAAACAGGTGATTTTTGACAAAAGAGATAACACCCCCCCATTACGTCATGCTTCAGAAAGGTGAAAAATGGTCCATTTTCAAATGTTTTATTTTTGAACGCCAGTTCACATTTGTAGGTAGATCATCAGTTTTAGAGCTAAAATTAGCATGTTTAAAGTGATTTTCATGCTTCCAGGGGCCCGGGAAGTGAATTAAATACCATTTGGAGGCATTTAATGTTCAAGCAAAAACAGGTGATTTTTGACAAAAGAGATAACACCCCCCATTACGTCATGCTTCAGAAAGGTGAAAAATGGTCAGTTTTCAAATGTTTTATTTTTGAACGTCAGTTGACATTTGTAGGTAGATCATCAGTTCTAGAGCTAAAATTAGCATGTTTAAAGTGATTTTCATGCTTCCAGGGGCCCGGGAAGTGAATTAAATACCATTTGGGGGCATTTAATGTTCAAGCAAAAACAGGTGATTTTTGACAAAAGAGATAACACCCCCCATTACGTTATGCTTCAGAAAGGTAAAAAATTGTCCGTTTTGAAATGTTTTATTTTTGAACGTCAGTTGACATTTGTAGGTAGATCATCAGTTCTAGAGCTAAAATTAGCATGCTTAAAGTGATTTTCATGCTTCCAGGGGCCTGGGAAGTGAATTAAATACCATTTGGAGGCATTTAATGTTCAAGCAAAAACAGGTGATTTTTGACAAAAGAGATAACACCCCCCATTACGTCATGCTTCAGAAAGGTGAAAAATGGTCAGTTTTCAAATGTTTTATTTTTGAACGTCAGTTGACATTTGTAGGTAGATCATCAGTTCTAGAGCTAAAATTAGCATGTTTAAAGTGATTTTCATGCTTCCAGGGGCCCGGGAAGTGAATTAAATACCATTTGGGGGCATTTAATGTTCAAGCAAAAACAGGTGATTTTTGACAAAAGAGATAACACCCCCCATTACGTTATGCTTCAGAAAGGTAAAAAATTGTCAGTTTTCAAATGTTTTATTTTTGAACGTCAGTTGACATTTGTAGGTAGATCATCAGTTTTAGAGCTAAAATTAGCATGTTTAAAGTGATTTTCATGCTTCCAGGGGCCCTAAACACAAGATTTGTGGAATGGGTAAAAGTGCATGAAAATGGCCAATTTACTCACTCTGAGGTCTCAAAAAGTGTTTCTTCACCCCGGGAAGTGATTTAAATACCATTTGGAGGCATTTAATGTTCAAGCAAAAACAGGTGATTTTTGACAAAAGAGATAACACCCCCCATTACGTCATGCTTCAGAAAGGTGAAAAATGGTCCATTTTCAAATGCTTTATTTTTGAACGTCAGTTCACATTTATAGGTAGATCATCAGTTTAAGAGCTAAAATTAGCATGTTTAAAGTGATTTTCATGCTTCCAGGGGCCCGGGAAGTGAATTAAATACCATTTGGAGGCATTTAATGTTCAAGCAAAAACAGGTGATTTTTGACAAAAGAGATAACACCCCCCCATTACGTCATGCTTCAGAAAGGTGAAAAATGGTCCGTTTTCAAATGTTTTATTTTTGAACTCCAGTTCACATTTGTAGGTAGATCATCAGTTTTAGAGCTAAAATTAGCATGTTTAAAGTCATTTTCATGCTTCCAGGGGCCCAGTAAGTGAATTAAATACCATTTGGAGGCATTTAATGTTCAGGCAAAAACAGGGGATTTTTGACAAAAGAGATAACACCCCCCCATTACGTCATGCTTCAGAAAGGTGAAAAATAGTCCGTTTTCAAATGTTTTATTTTTGAACGCCAGTTCACATTTGTAGGTAGATCATCAGTTTTAGAGCTAAAATTAGCATGTTTAAAGTCATTTTCATGCTTCCAGGGGCCCTAAACACAAGATTTGTGGAATGGGTAAAGGTGCATGAAAATGGCCAATTTACTCACTCTGAGGTCTCAAAAAGTGTTTCTTTACCCCAGGAAGTGATTTAAATACCATTTGGAGGCATTTAATATTCAAGCAAAAACAGGGGATTTTTTACAAAAGAGATAACACCACCCCATTACGTCATGCTTCAGAAAGGTGAAAAATGGTCCGTTTTCAAATGTTTTATTTTTGAACGCCAAATCACATTTGTAGGTAGATCATCAGTTTTAGAGCTAAAATTAGCATGTTTAAAGTGATTTTCATGCTTCCAGGGGCCCGGGAAGTGAATTAAATACCATTTGTAGGCATTTAATTGTTTAAGCAAAAACAGGTGATTTTTGACAAAAGAGATAACACCCCCCCATTACGTCATGCTTCAGAAAGGTGAAAAATGGTCAGTTTTGAAATGTTTTATTTTTTAAAGTCAGTTGACATTTGTAGGTAGATCATCAGTTCTAGAGCTAAAATTAGCATGTTTAAAGTGATTTTCATGCTTCCAGGGGCCCGGGAAGTGAATTAAATACCATTTGGAGGCATTTAATGTTCAAGCAAAAACAGGTGATTTTTGACAAAAGAGATAACACCCCCCATTACGTCATGCTTCAGAAAGGTGAAAAATGGTCCGTTTTCAAATGTTTTATTTTTGAACGCCAGTTCACATTTGTAGGTAGATCATCAGTTTTAGAGCTAAAATTAGCATGTTTAAAGTGATTTTCATGCTTCCAGGGGCCCGGGAAGTGAATTAAATACCATTTGGAGGCATTTAATGTTCAAGCAAAAACAGGTGATTTTTGACAAAAGAGATAACACCCCCCCCATTACGTCATGCTTCAGAAAGGTGAAAAATGGTCCGTATTGAAATGTTTTATTTTTGAACGTCAGTTGACATTTGTAGGTAGATCATCAGTTCTAGAGCTAAAATTAGCATGTTTAAAGTGATTTTCATGCTTCCGGGGCCCGGGAAGTGAATTAAATACCATTTGGGGGCATTTAATGTTCAAGCAAAAACAGGTGATTTTTGACAAAAGAGATAACACCCCTCCATTACGTCATGCTTCAGAAAGGTGAAAAATGGTCCGTTTTCAAATGTTTTATTTTTGAACGTCAGTTCACATTTGTAGGTAGATCATCAGTTTAAGAGCTAAAATTAGCATATTTAAAGTGATTTTCATGCTTCCAGGGGCCCTAAACACAAGATTTGTGGAATGGTTAAAAGTGCATGAAAATGGCCAATTTACTCAGTCTGAGGTCTCAAAAAGTGTTTCTTCACCCCGGGAAGTGAATTAAATACCATTTGGAGGCATTTAATGTTCAAGCAAAAACAGGTGATTTTTGACAAAAGAGATAACACCCCCCCATTACGTCATGCTTCAGAAAGGTGAAAAATGGTCCGTTTTCAAATGCTTTATTTTTGAACGTCAGTTCACATTTATAGGAAGATCATCAGTTTAAGAGCTAAAATTAGCATGTTTAAAGTGATTTTCATGCTTCCAGGGGCCCGGGAAGTGAATTAAATACCATTTGGAGGCATTTAATGTTCAAGCAAAAACAGGGGATTTTTGACAAAAGAGATAACCCCCCCCCATTACGTCATGCTTCAGAAAGGTGAAAAATGGTCCGTTTTCAAATGTTTTATTTTTGAACGCCAGTTCACATTTGTAGGTAGATAATCAGTTTTAGAGCTAAAATTAGCATGTTTAAAGTGATTTTCATGCTTCCAGGGGCCCAGTAAGTGAATTAAATACCATTTAGAGGCATTTAATGTTCAGGCAAAAACAGGGGATTTTTGACAAAAGAGATAACACCCCCCCATTACGTCATGCTTCAGAAAGGTGAAAAATAGTCCGTTTTCAAATGTTTTATTTTTGAACGCCAGTTCACATTTATAGGTAGATCATCAGTTTAAGAGCTAAAATTAGCATGTTTAAAGTGATTTTCATGCTTCCAGGGGCCCGGGAAGTGAATTAAATACCATTTGGGGGCATTTAATGTTCAAGCAAAAACAGGTGATTTTTGACAAAAGAGATAACACCCCCCATTACGTTATGCTTCAGAAAGGTAAAAAATTGTCCGTTTTGAAATGTTTTATTTTTGAACGCCAGTTCACATTTGTAGGTAGATCATCAGTTTTAGAGCTAAAATTAGCATGCTTAAAGTGATTTTCATGCTTCCAGGGGCCTGGGAAGTGAATTAAATACCATTTGGAGGCATTTAATGTTCAAGCAAAAACAGGTGATTTTTGACAAAAGAGATAACACCCCCCATTACGTCATGCTTCAGAAAGGTGAAAAATGGTCAGTTTTCAAATGTTTTATTTTTGAACGTCAGTTGACATTTGTAGGTAGATCATCAGTTCTAGAGCTAAAATTAGCATGTTTAAAGTGATTTTCATGCTTCCAGGGGCCCGGGAAGTGAATTAAATACCATTTGGGGGCATTTAATGTTCAAGCAAAAACAGGTGATTTTTGACAAAAGAGATAACACCCCCCATTACGTTATGCTTCAGAAAGGTAAAAAATTGTCAGTTTTCAAATGTTTTATTTTTGAACGTCAGTTGACATTTGTAGGTAGATCATCAGTTTTAGAGCTAAAATTAGCATGTTTAAAGTGATTTTCATGCTTCCAGGGGCCCTAAACACAAGATTTGTGGAATGGGTAAAAGTGCATGAAAATGGCCAATTTACTCACTCTGAGGTCTCAAAAAGTGTTTCTTCACCCCGGGAAGTGATTTAAATACCATTTGGAGGCATTTAATGTTCAAGCAAAAACAGGTGATTTTTGACAAAAGAGATAACACCCCCCATTACGTCATGCTTCAGAAAGGTGAAAAATGGTCCATTTTCAAATGCTTTATTTTTGAACGTCAGTTCACATTTATAGGTAGATCATCAGTTTAAGAGCTAAAATTAGCATGTTTAAAGTGATTTTCATGCTTCCAGGGGCCCGGGAAGTGAATTAAATACCATTTGGAGGCATTTAATGTTCAAGCAAAAACAGGTGATTTTTGACAAAAGAGATAACACCCCCCCATTACGTCATGCTTCAGAAAGGTGAAAAATGGTCCGTTTTCAAATGTTTTATTTTTGAACTCCAGTTCACATTTGTAGGTAGATCATCAGTTTTAGAGCTAAAATTAGCATGTTTAAAGTGATTTTCATGCTTCCAGGGGCCCAGTAAGTGAATTAAATACCATTTGGAGGCATTTAATGTTCAGGCAAAAACAGGGGATTTTTGACAAAAGAGATAACACCCCCCCATTACGTCATGCTTCAGAAAGGTGAAAAATGGTCCGTTTTCAAATGTTTTATTTTTGAACGCCAGTTCACATTTGTAGGTAGATCATCAGTTTTAGAGCTAAAATTAGCATGTTTAAAGTCATTTTCATGCTTCCAGGGGCCCTAAACACAAGATTTGTGGAATGGGTAAAGGTGCATGAAAATGGCCAATTTACTCACTCTGAGGTCTCAAAAAGTGTTTCTTTACCCCAGGAAGTGATTTAAATACCATTTGGAGGCATTTAATATTCAAGCAAAAACAGGGGATTTTTTACAAAAGAGATAACACCACCCCATTACGTCATGCTTCAGAAAGGTGAAAAATGGTCCGTTTTCAAATGTTTTATTTTTGAACGCCAAATCACATTTGTAGGTACATCATCAGTTTTAGAGCTAAAATTAGCATGTTTAAAGTGATTTTCATGCTTCCAGGGGCCCGGGAAGTGAATTAAATACCATTTGTAGGCATTTAATTGTTCAAGCAAAAACAGGTGATTTTTGACAAAAGAGATAACACCCCCCCATTACGTCATGCTTCAGAAAGGTGAAAAATGGTCAGTTTTGAAATGTTTTATTTTTTAAAGTCAGTTGACATTTGTAGGTAGATCATCAGTTCTAGAGCTAAAATTAGCATGTTTAAAGTGATTTTCATGCTTCCAGGGGCCCGGGAAGTGAATTAAATACCATTTGGAGGCATTTAATGTTCAAGCAAAAACAGGTGATTTTTGACAAAAGAGATAACACCCCCCATTACGTCATGCTTCAGAAAGGTGAAAAATGGTCCGTTTTCAAATGTTTTATTTTTGAACGCCAGTTCACATTTGTAGGTACATCATCAGTTTTAGAGCTAAAATTAGCATGTTTAAAGTGATTTTCATGCTTCCAGGGGCCCGGGAAGTGAATTAAATACCATTTGTAGGCATTTAATTGTTCAAGCAAAAACAGGTGATTTTTGACAAAAGAGATAACACCCCCCCATTACGTCATGCTTCAGAAAGGTGAAAAATGGTCAGTTTTGAAATGTTTTATTTTTTAAAGTCAGTTGACATTTGTAGGTAGATCATCAGTTCTAGAGCTAAAATTAGCATGTTTAAAGTGATTTTCATGCTTCCAGGGGCCCGGGAAGTGAATTAAATACCATTTGGAGGCATTTAATGTTCAAGCAAAAACAGGTGATTTTTGACAAAAGAGATAACACCCCCCATTACGTCATGCTTCAGAAAGGTGAAAAATGGTCCGTTTTCAAATGTTTTATTTTTGAACGCCAGTTCACATTTGTAGGTAGATCATCAGTTTTAGAGCTAAAATTAGCATGTTTAAAGTGATTTTCATGCTTCCAGGGGCCCGGGAAGTGAATTAAATACCATTTGGAGGCATTTAATGTTCAAGCAAAAACAGGTGATTTTTGACAAAAGAGATAACACCCCCCCCCATTACGTCATGCTTCAGAAAGGTGAAAAATGGTCCGTATTGAAATGTTTTATTTTTGAACGTCAGTTGACATTTGTAGGTAGATCATCAGTTCTAGAGCTAAAATTAGCATGTTTAAAGTGATTTTCATGCTTCCGGGGCCCGGGAAGTGAATTAAATACCATTTGGGGGCATTTAATGTTCAAGCAAAAACAGGTGATTTTTGACAAAAGAGATAACACCCCTCCATTACGTCATGCTTCAGAAAGGTGAAAAATGGTCCGTTTTCAAATGTTTTATTTTTGAACGTCAGTTCACATTTGTAGGTAGATCATCAGTTTAAGAGCTAAAATTAGCATATTTAAAGTGATTTTCATGCTTCCAGGGGCCCTAAACACAAGATTTGTGGAATGGTTAAAAGTGCATGAAAATGGCCAATTTACTCAGTCTGAGGTCTCAAAAAGTGTTTCTTCACCCCGGGAAGTGAATTAAATACCATTTGGAGGCATTTAATGTTCAAGCAAAAACAGGTGATTTTTGACAAAAGAGATAACACCCCCCCATTACGTCATGCTTCAGAAAGGTGAAAAATGGTCCGTTTTCAAATGCTTTATTTTTGAACGTCAGTTCACATTTATAGGTAGATCATCAGTTTAAGAGCTAAAATTAGCATGTTTAAAGTGATTTTCATGCTTCCAGGGGCCCGGGAAGTGAATTAAATACCATTTGGAGGCATTTAATGTTCAAGCAAAAACAGGGGATTTTTGACAAAAGAGATAACCCCCCCCATTACGTCATGCTTCAGAAAGGTGAAAAATGGTCCGTTTTCAAATGTTTTATTTTTGAACGCCAGTTCACATTTGTAGGTAGATAATCAGTTTTAGAGCTAAAATTAGCATGTTTAAAGTGATTTTCATGCTTCCAGGGGCCCAGTAAGTGAATTAAATACCATTTAGAGGCATTTAATGTTCAGGCAAAAACAGGGGATTTTTGACAAAAGAGATAACACCCCCCCATTACGTCATGCTTCAGAAAGGTGAAAAATAGTCAGTTTTCAAATGTTTTATTTTTGAACGCCAGTTCACATTTATAGGTAGATCATCAGTTTAAGAGCTAAAATTAGCATGTTTAAAGTGATTTTCATGCTTCCAGGGGCCCGGGAAGTGAATTAAATACCATTTGGAGGCATTTAATGTTCAAGCAAAAACAGGTGATTTTTGACAAAAGAGATAACACCCCCCCATTACGTCATGCTTCAGAAAGGTGAAAAATGGTCCATTTTCAAATGTTTTATTTTTGAACGCCAGTTCACATTTGTAGGTAGATCATCAGTTTTAGAGCTAAAATTAGCATGCTTAAAGTGATTTTCATGCTTCCAGGGGCCTGGGAAGTGAATTAAATACCATTTGGAGGCATTTAATGTTCAAGCAAAAACAGGTGATTTTTGACAAAAGAGATAACACCCCCCATTACGTCATGCTTCAGAAAGGTGAAAAATGGTCAGTTTTCAAATGTTTTATTTTTGAACGTCAGTTGACATTTGTAGGTAGATCATCAGTTCTAGAGCTAAAATTAGCATGCTTAAAGTGATTTTCATGCTTCCAGGGGCCTGGGAAGTGAATTAAATACCATTTGGGGGCATTTAATGTTCAAGCAAAAACAGGTGATTTTTGACAAAAGAGATAACACCAACCCATTACGTTATGCTTCAGAAAGGTAAAAAATGGTCAGTTTTCAAATGTTTTATTTTTGAACGTCAGTTGACATTTGTAGGTAGATCATCAGTTTTAGAGCTAAAATTAGCATGTTTAAAGTGATTTTCATGCTTCCAGGGGCCCTAAACACAAGATTTGTGGAATGGGTAAAAGTGCATGAAAATGGCCAATTTACTCACTCTGAGGTCTCAAAAAGTGTTTCTTCACCCCGGGAAGTGATTTAAATACCATTTGGGGGCATTTAATGTTCAAGCAAAAACAGGTGATTTTTGACAAAAGAGATAACACCCCCCATTACGTCATGCTTCAGAAAGGTGAAAAATGGTCCATTTTCAAATGCTTTATTTTTGAACGTCAGTTCACATTTATAGGTAGCTCATCAGTTTAAGAGCTAAATTAGCATGTTTAAAGTGATTTTCGTGCTTCCAGGGGCCCGGGAAGTGAATTAAATACCATTTGGAGGCATTTAATGTTCAAGCAAAAACAGGTGATTTTTGACAAAAGAGATAACACCCCCCCATTACGTCATGCTTCAGAAAGGTGAAAAATGGTCCGTTTTGAAATGTTTTATTTTTGAACGTCAGTTGACATTTGTAGATAGATCATCAGTTTAAGAGCTAAAATTAGCATGTTTAAAGTGATTTTCATGCTTCCAGGGGCCCGGGAAGTGAATTAAATACCATTTGGAGGCATTTAATGTTCAAGCAAAAACAGGGGATTTTTGACAAAAGAGATAACACCCCCCCATTACGTCATGCTTCAGAAAGGTGAAAAATGGTCCGTTTTCAAATGTTGTATTTTTGAACGCCAGTTCACATTTGTAGGTAGATCATCAGTTTTAGAGCTAAAATTAGCATGTTTAAAGTGATTTTCATGCTTCCAGGGGCCCGGGAAGTAAATTAAAGACCATTTGGAGGCATTTAATGTTCAAGCAAAAACAGGTGATTTTTGACAAAAGAGATAACACCCCCCCATTACGTCATGCTTCAGAAAGGTGAAAAATGGTCCGTTTTGAAATGTTTTATTTTTGAACGTCAGTTGACATTTGTAGGTAGATCATCAGTTCTAGAGCTAAAATTAGCATGTTTAAAGTGATTTTCATGCTTCCAGGGGCCTGGGAAGTGAATTAAATACCATTTGGAGGCATTTAATGTTCAAGCAAAAACAGGTGATTTTTGACCAAAGAGATAACACCCCCCATTACATCATGCTTCAGAAAGGTGAAAAATGGTCAGTTTTCAAATGTTTTATTTTTGAACGTCAGTTGACATTTGTAGGTAGATCATCAGTTCTAGAGCTAAAATTAGCATGTTTAAAGTGATTTTCATGCTTCCAGGGGCCCGGGAAGTGAATTAAATACCATTTGGGGGCATTTAATGTTCAAGCAAAAACAGGTGATTTTTGACAAAAGAGATAACACCCCTCCATTACGTCATGCTTCAGAAAGGTGAAAAATGGTCCGTTTTCAAATGTTTTATTTTTGAACGTCAGTTCACATTTATAGGTAGATCATCAGTTTAAGAGCTAAAATTAGCATATTTAAAGTGATTTTCATGCTTCCAGGGGCCCTAAACACAAGATTTGTGGAATGGTTAAAAGTGCATGAAAATGGCCAATTTACTCAGTCTGAGGTCTCAAAAAGTGTTTCTTCACCCCGGGAAGTGAATTAAATACCATTTGGAGGCATTTAATGTTCAAGCAAAAACAGGTGATTTTTGACAAAAGAGATAACACCCCCCCATTACGTCATGCTTCAGAAAGGTGAAAAATGGTCCGTATTGAAATGTTTTATTTTTGAACGTCAGTTGACATTTGTAGGTAGATCATCAGTTCTAGAGCTAAAATTAGCATGTTTAAAGTGATTTTCATGCTTCCAGGGGCCTGGGAAGTGAATTAAATACCATTTGGAGGCATTTAATGTTCAAGCAAAAACAGGTGATTTTTGACAAAAGAGATAACACCCCCCATTACGTCATGCTTCAGAAAGGTGAAAAATGGTCAGTTTTCAAATGTTTTATTTTTGAACGTCAGTTGACATTTGTAGGTAGATCATCAGTTCTAGAGCTAAAATTAGCATGTTTAAAGTGATTTTCATGCTTCCAGGGGCCCGGGAAGTGAATTAAATATCATTTGGGGGCATTTAATGTTCAAGCAAAAACAGGTGATTTTTGACAAAAGAGATAACACCCCCCATTACGTCATGCTTCAGAAAGGTGAAAAATGGTCCGTTTTCAAATGTTTTATTTTTGAACGCCAGTTCACATTTGTAGGTAGATCATCAGTTTTAGAGCTAAAATTAGCATGTTTAAAGTGATTTTCATGCTTCCAGGGGCCCGGGAAGTGAATTAAATACCATTTGGAGGCATTTAATGTTCAAGCAAAAACAGGTGATTTTTGACAAAAGAGATAACACCCCCCCATTACGTCATGCTTCAGAAAGGTGAAAAATGGTCCGTTTTGAAATGTTTTATTTTTGAACGTCAGTTGACATTTGTAGGTAGATCATCAGTTCTAGAGCTAAAATTAGCATGCTTAAAGTGATTTTCATGCTTCCAGGGGCCTGGGAAGTGAATTAAATACCATTTGGGGGCATTTAATGTTCAAGCAAAAACAGGTGATTTTTGACAAAAGAGATAACACCAACCCATTACGTTATGCTTCAGAAAGGTAAAAAATGGTCAGTTTTCAAATGTTTTATTTTTGAACGTCAGTTGACATTTGTAGGTAGATCATCAGTTTTAGAGCTAAAATTAGCATGTTTAAAGTGATTTTCATGCTTCCAGGGGCCCTAAACACAAGATTTGTGGAATGGGTAAAAGTGCATGAAAATGGCCAATTTACTCACTCTGAGGTCTCAAAAAGTGTTTCTTCACCCCGGGAAGTGATTTAAATACCATTTGGGGGCATTTAATGTTCAAGCAAAAACAGGTGATTTTTGACAAAAGAGATAACACCCCCCATTACGTCATGCTTCAGAAAGGTGAAAAATGGTCCATTTTTGAACGTCAGTTCACATTTATAGGTAGCTCATCAGTTTAAGAGCTAAATTAGCATGTTTAAAGTGATTTTCATGCTTCCAGGGGCCCGGGAAGTGAATTAAATACCATTTGGAGGCATTTAATGTTCAAGCAAAAACAGGTGATTTTTGACAAAAGAGATAACACCCCCCCATTACGTCATGCTTCAGAAAGGTGAAAAATGGTCCGTTTTGAAATGTTTTATTTTTGAACGTCAGTTGACATTTGTAGATAGATCATCAGTTTAAGAGCTAAAATTAGCATGTTTAAAGTGATTTTCATGCTTCCAGGGGCCCGGGAAGTGAATTAAATACCATTTGGAGGCATTTAATGTTCAAGCAAAAACAGGGGATTTTTGACAAAAGAGATAACACCCCCCCATTACGTCATGCTTCAGAAAGGTGAAAAATGGTCCGTTTTCAAATGTTGTATTTTTGAACGCCAGTTCACATTTGTAGGTAGATCATCAGTTTTAGAGCTAAAATTAGCATGTTTAAAGTGATTTTCATGCTTCCAGGGGCCCGGGAAGTAAATTAAAGACCATTTGGAGGCATTTAATGTTCAAGCAAAAACAGGTGATTTTTGACAAAAGAGATAACACCCCCCCATTACGTCATGCTTCAGAAAGGTGAAAAATGGTCCGTTTTGAAATGTTTTATTTTTGAACGTCAGTTGACATTTGTAGGTAGATCATCAGTTCTAGAGCTAAAATTAGCATGTTTAAAGTGATTTTCATGCTTCCAGGGGCCTGGGAAGTGAATTAAATACCATTTGGAGGCATTTAATGTTCAAGCAAAAACAGGTGATTTTTGACCAAAGAGATAACACCCCCCATTACATCATGCTTCAGAAAGGTGAAAAATGGTCAGTTTTCAAATGTTTTATTTTTGAACGTCAGTTGACATTTGTAGGTAGATCATCAGTTCTAGAGCTAAAATTAGCATGTTTAAAGTGATTTTCATGCTTCCAGGGGCCCGGGAAGTGAATTAAATACCATTTGGGGGCATTTAATGTTCAAGCAAAAACAGGTGATTTTTGACAAAAGAGATAACACCCCTCCATTACGTCATGCTTCAGAAAGGTGAAAAATGGTCCGTTTTCAAATGTTTTATTTTTGAACGTCAGTTCACATTTATAGGTAGATCATCAGTTTAAGAGCTAAAATTAGCATATTTAAAGTGATTTTCATGCTTCCAGGGGCCCTAAACACAAGATTTGTGGAATGGTTAAAAGTGCATGAAAATGGCCAATTTACTCAGTCTGAGGTCTCAAAAAGTGTTTCTTCACCCCGGGAAGTGAATTAAATACCATTTGGAGGCATTTAATGTTCAAGCAAAAACAGGTGATTTTTGACAAAAGAGATAACACCCCCCCATTACGTCATGCTTCAGAAAGGTGAAAAATGGTCCGTATTGAAATGTTTTATTTTTGAACGTCAGTTGACATTTGTAGGTAGATCATCAGTTCTAGAGCTAAAATTAGCATGTTTAAAGTGATTTTCATGCTTCCAGGGGCCTGGGAAGTGAATTAAATACCATTTGGAGGCATTTAATGTTCAAGCAAAAACAGGTGATTTTTGACAAAAGAGATAACACCCCCCATTACGTCATGCTTCAGAAAGGTGAAAAATGGTCAGTTTTCAAATGTTTTATTTTTGAACGTCAGTTGACATTTGTAGGTAGATCATCAGTTCTAGAGCTAAAATTAGCATGTTTAAAGTGATTTTCATGCTTCCAGGGGCCCGGGAAGTGAATTAAATATCATTTGGGGGCATTTAATGTTCAAGCAAAAACAGGTGATTTTTGACAAAAGAGATAACACCCCCCATTACGTCATGCTTCAGAAAGGTGAAAAATGGTCCGTTTTCAAATGTTTTATTTTTGAACGCCAGTTCACATTTGTAGGTAGATCATCAGTTTTAGAGCTAAAATTAGCATGTTTAAAGTGATTTTCATGCTTCCAGGGGCCCGGGAAGTGAATTAAATACCATTTGGAGGCATTTAATGTTCAAGCAAAAACAGGTGATTTTTGACAAAAGAGATAACACCCCCCCATTACGTCATGCTTCAGAAAGGTGAAAAATGGTCCGTTTTGAAATGTTTTATTTTTGAACGTCAGTTGACATTTGTAGGTAGATCATCAGTTCTAGAGCTAAAATTAGCATGCTTAAAGTGATTTTCATGCTTCCAGGGGCCTGGGAAGTGAATTAAATACCATTTGGGGGCATTTAATGTTCAAGCAAAAACAGGTGATTTTTGACAAAAGAGATAACACCAACCCATTACGTTATGCTTCAGAAAGGTAAAAAATGGTCAGTTTTCAAATGTTTTATTTTTGAACGTCAGTTGACATTTGTAGGTAGATCATCAGTTTTAGAGCTAAAATTAGCATGTTTAAAGTGATTTTCATGCTTCCAGGGGCCCTAAACACAAGATTTGTGGAATGGGTAAAAGTGCATGAAAATGGCCAATTTACTCACTCTGAGGTCTCAAAAAGTGTTTCTTCACCCCGGGAAGTGATTTAAATACCATTTGGGGGCATTTAATGTTCAAGCAAAAACAGGTGATTTTTGACAAAAGAGATAACACCCCCCATTACGTCATGCTTCAGAAAGGTGAAAAATGGTCCATTTTTGAACGTCAGTTCACATTTATAGGTAGCTCATCAGTTTAAGAGCTAAATTAGCATGTTTAAAGTGATTTTCATGCTTCCAGGGGCCCGGGAAGTGAATTAAATACCATTTGGAGGCATTTAATGTTCAAGCAAAAACAGGTGATTTTTGACAAAAGAGATAACACCCCCCCATTACGTCATGCTTCAGAAAGGTGAAAAATGGTCCGTTTTGAAATGTTTTATTTTTGAACGTCAGTTGACATTTGTAGATAGATCATCAGTTTAAGAGCTAAAATTAGCATGTTTAAAGTGATTTTCATGCTTCCAGGGGCCCGGGAAGTGAATTAAATACCATTTGGAGGCATTTAATGTTCAAGCAAAAACAGGGGATTTTTGACAAAAGAGATAACACCCCCCCATTACGTCATGCTTCAGAAAGGTGAAAAATGGTCCGTTTTCAAATGTTGTATTTTTGAACGCCAGTTCACATTTGTAGGTAGATCATCAGTTTTAGAGCTAAAATTAGCATGTTTAAAGTGATTTTCATGCTTCCAGGGGCCCGGGAAGTAAATTAAAGACCATTTGGAGGCATTTAATGTTCAAGCAAAAACAGGTGATTTTTGACAAAAGAGATAACACCCCCCCATTACGTCATGCTTCAGAAAGGTGAAAAATGGTCCGTTTTGAAATGTTTTATTTTTGAACGTCAGTTGACATTTGTAGGTAGATCATCAGTTCTAGAGCTAAAATTAGCATGTTTAAAGTGATTTTCATGCTTCCAGGGGCCTGGGAAGTGAATTAAATACCATTTGGAGGCATTTAATGTTCAAGCAAAAACAGGTGATTTTTGACCAAAGAGATAACACCCCCCATTACATCATGCTTCAGAAAGGTGAAAAATGGTCAGTTTTCAAATGTTTTATTTTTGAACGTCAGTTGACATTTGTAGGTAGATCATCAGTTCTAGAGCTAAAATTAGCATGTTTAAAGTGATTTTCATGCTTCCAGGGGCCCGGGAAGTGAATTAAATACCATTTGGGGGCATTTAATGTTCAAGCAAAAACAGGTGATTTTTGACAAAAGAGATAACACCCCTCCATTACGTCATGCTTCAGAAAGGTGAAAAATGGTCCGTTTTCAAATGTTTTATTTTTGAACGTCAGTTCACATTTATAGGTAGATCATCAGTTTAAGAGCTAAAATTAGCATATTTAAAGTGATTTTCATGCTTCCAGGGGCCCTAAACACAAGATTTGTGGAATGGTTAAAAGTGCATGAAAATGGCCAATTTACTCAGTCTGAGGTCTCAAAAAGTGTTTCTTCACCCCGGGAAGTGAATTAAATACCATTTGGAGGCATTTAATGTTCAAGCAAAAACAGGTGATTTTTGACAAAAGAGATAACACCCCCCCATTACGTCATGCTTCAGAAAGGTGAAAAATGGTCCGTATTGAAATGTTTTATTTTTGAACGTCAGTTGACATTTGTAGGTAGATCATCAGTTCTAGAGCTAAAATTAGCATGTTTAAAGTGATTTTCATGCTTCCAGGGGCCTGGGAAGTGAATTAAATACCATTTGGAGGCATTTAATGTTCAAGCAAAAACAGGTGATTTTTGACAAAAGAGATAACACCCCCCATTACGTCATGCTTCAGAAAGGTGAAAAATGGTCAGTTTTCAAATGTTTTATTTTTGAACGTCAGTTGACATTTGTAGGTAGATCATCAGTTCTAGAGCTAAAATTAGCATGTTTAAAGTGATTTTCATGCTTCCAGGGGCCCGGGAAGTGAATTAAATATCATTTGGGGGCATTTAATGTTCAAGCAAAAACAGGTGATTTTTGACAAAAGAGATAACACCCCCCATTACGTCATGCTTCAGAAAGGTGAAAAATGGTCCGTTTTCAAATGTTTTATTTTTGAACGCCAGTTCACATTTGTAGGTAGATCATCAGTTTTAGAGCTAAAATTAGCATGTTTAAAGTGATTTTCATGCTTCCAGGGGCCCGGGAAGTGAATTAAATACCATTTGGAGGCATTTAATGTTCAAGCAAAAACAGGTGATTTTTGACAAAAGAGATAACACCCCCCCATTACGTCATGCTTCAGAAAGGTGAAAAATGGTCCGTTTTGAAATGTTTTATTTTTGAACGTCAGTTGACATTTGTAGGTAGATCATCAGTTCTAGAGCTAAAATTAGCATGTTTAAAGTGATTTTCATGCTTCCAGGGGCCTGGGAAGTGAATTAAATACCATTTGGAGGCATTTAATGTTCAAGCAAAAACAGGTGATTTTTGACAAAAGAGATAACACCCCCCATAACGTCATGCTTCAGAAAGGTGAAAAATGGTCAGTTTTCAAATGCTTTATTTTTGAACGTCAGTTCACATTTATAGGTAGATCATCAGTTTAAGAGCTAAAATTAGCATGTTTAAAGTGATTTTCATGCTTCCAGGGGCCCGGGAAGGGTATTAAATACCATTTGGAGGCATTTAATGTTCAAGCAAAAACAGGGGATTTTTGACAAAAGAGATAACACCCCCCCATTACGTCATGCTTCAGAAAGGTGAAAAATGGTCCGTATTGAAATGTTTTATTTTTGAACGTCAGTTGACATTTGTAGGTAGATCATCAGTTCTAGAGCTAAAATTAGCATGTTTAAAGTGATTTTCATGCTTCCAGGGGCCCGGGAAGTGAATTAAATATCATTTGGGGGCATTTAATGTTCAAGCAAAAACAGGTGATTTTTGACAAAAGAGATAACACCCCCCATTACGTCATGCTTCAGAAAGGTGAAAAATGGTCCGTTTTCAAATGTTTTATTTTTGAACGCCAGTTCACATTTGTAGGTAGATCATCAGTTTTAGAGCTAAAATTAGCATGTTTAAAGTGATTTTCATGCTTCCAGGGGCCCGGGAAGTGAATTAAATACCATTTGGAGGCATTTAATGTTCAAGCAAAAACAGGTGATTTTTGACAAAAGAGATAACACCCCCCCATTACGTCATGCTTCAGAAAGGTGAAAAATGGTCCATTTTGAAATGTTTTATTTTTGAACGTCAGTTGACATTTGTAGGTAGATCATCAGTTCTAGAGCTAAAATTAGCATGTTTAAAGTGATTTTCATGCTTCCAGGGGCCTGGGAAGTGAATTAAATACCATTTGGAGGCATTTAATGTTCAAGCAAAAACAGGTGATTTTTGACAAAAGAGATAACACCCCCCATAACGTCATGCTTCAGAAAGGTGAAAAATGGTCAGTTTTCAAATGCTTTATTTTTGAACGTCAGTTCACATTTATAGGTAGATCATCAGTTTAAGAGCTAAAATTAGCATGTTTAAAGTGATTTTCATGCTTCCAGGGGCCCGGGAAGTGTATTAAATACCATTTGGAGGCATTTAATGTTCAAGCAAAAACAGGGGATTTTTGACAAAAGAGATAACACCCCCCCATTACGTCATGCTTCAGAAAGGTGAAAAATGGTCCGTTTTCAAATGTTTTATTTTTGAACGCCAGTTCACATTTGTAGGTAGATCATCAGTTTTAGAGCTAAAATTAGCATGTTTAAAGTGATTTTCATGCTTCCAGGGGCCCGGGAAGTGAATTAAATACCATTTGGAGGCATTTAATGTTCAAGCAAAAACAGGGGATTTTTGACAAAAGAGATAACACCCCCCCATTACGTCATGCTTCAGAAAGGTGAAAAATGGTCCGTATTGAAATGTTTTATTTTTGAACGTCAGTTGACATTTGTAGGTAGATCATCAGTTCTAGAGCTAAAATTAGCATGTTTAAAGTGATTTTCATGCTTCCAGGGGCCTGGGAGGTGAATTAAATACCATTTGGAGGCATTTAATGTTCAAGCAAAAACAGGTGATTTTTGACAAAAGAGATAACACCCCCCATTACGTCATGCTTCAGAAAGGTGAAAAATGGTCAGTTTTCAAATGTTTTATTTTTGAACGTCAGTTGACATTTGTAGGTAGATCATCAGTTCTAGAGCTAAAATTAGCATGTTTAAAGTGATTTTCAAGCTTCCAGGGGCCCGGGAAGTGAATTAAATACCATTTGGGGGCATTTAATGTTCAAGCAAAAACAGGTGATTTTTGACAAAAGAGATAACACCCCCCATTACGTCATGCTTCAGAAAGGTGAAAAATGGTCCGTTTTCAAATGTTTTATTTTTGAACGTCAGTTCACATTTGTAGGTAGATCATCAGTTTTAGAGCTAAAATTAGCATTTTTAAAGTGATTTTCATGCTTCCAGGGGCCCAGGAAGTGAATTAAATACCATTTGGAGGCATTTAATGTTCAAGCAAAAACAGGTGATTTTTGACAAAAGAGATAACACCCCCCCATTACGTCATGCTTCAGAAAGGTGAAAAATGGTCCGTATTGAAATGTTTTATTTTTGAACGCCAGTTCACATTTGTAGGTAGATCATCAGTTTTAGAGCTAAAATTAGCATGTTTAAAGTGATTTTCATGCTTCCAGGGGCCCGGGAAGTGAATTAAATACCATTTGGAGGCATTTAATGTTCAAGCAAAAACAGGTGATTTTTGACAAAAGAGATAACACCCCCCCATTACGTCATGCTTCAGAAAGGTGAAAAATGGTCCGTTTTGAAATGTCTTATTTTTGAACGTCAGTTGACATTTGTAGGTAGATCATCAGTTCTAGAGCTAAAATTAGCATGTTTAAAGTGATTTTCATGCTTCCAGGGGCCTGGGAAGTGAATTAAATACCATTTGGAGGCATTTAATGTTCAAGCAAAAACAGGTGATTTTTGACAAAAGAGATAACACCCCCCATTACGTCATGCTTCAGAAAGGTGAAAAATGGTCAGTTTTCAAATGCTTTATTTTTGAACGTCAGTTCACATTTATAGGTAGATCATCAGTTTAAGAGCTAAAATTAGCATGTTTAAAGTGATTTTCATGCTTCCAGGGGCCCGGGAAGTGAATTAAATACCATTTGGAGGCATTTAATGTTCAAGCAAAAACAGGGGATTTTTGACAAAAGAGATAACACCCCCCCATTACGTTATGCTTCAGAAAGGTGAAAAATGGTCCGTTTTCAAATGTTTTATTTTTGAACACCAGTTCACATTTGTAGGTAGATCATCAGTTTTAGAGCTAAAATTAGCATGTTTAAAGTGATTTTCATGCTTCCAGGGGCCCGGGAAGTGAATTAAATACCATTTGGAGGCATTTAATGTTCAAGCAAAAACAGGGGATTTTTGACAAAAGAGATAACACCCCCCCATTACGTCATGCTTCAGAAAGGTGAAAAATGGTCCGTTTTCAAATGTTTTATTTTTGAACGCCAGTTCACATTTGTAGGTAGATCATCAGTTTTAGAGCTAAAATTAGCATGTTTAAAGTGATTTTCATGCTTCCAGGGGCCCGGGAAGTGAATTAAATACCATTTGGAGGCATTTAATGTTCAAGCAAAAACAGGTGATTTTTGACAAAAGAGATAACACCCCCCCATTACGTCATGCTTCAGAAAGGTGAAAAATGGTCCGTTTTGAAATGTTTTATTTTTGAACGTTAGTTGACATTTGTAGGTAGATCATCAGTTCTAGAGCTAAAATTAGCATGTTTAAAGTGATTTTCATGCTTCCAGGGGCCTGGGAAGTGAATTAAATACCATTTGGAGGCATTTAATGTTCAAGCAAAAACAGGTGATTTTTGACAAAAGAGATAACACCCCCCATTACGTCATGCTTCAGAAAGGTGAAAAATGGTCAGTTTTCAAATGTTTTATTTTTGAACGTCAGTTGACATTTGTAGGTAGATCATCAGTTCTAGAGCTAAAATTAGCATGTTTAAAGTGATTTTCAAGCTTCCAGGGGCCCGGGAAGTGAATTAAATACCATTTGGGGGCATTTAATGTTCAAGCAAAAACAGGTGATTTTTGACAAAAGAGATAACACCCCCCCATTACGTCATGCTTCAGAAAGGTGAAAAATGGTCCGTTTTCAAATGTTTTATTTTTGAACGTCAGTTCACATTTGTAGGTAGATCATCAGTTTTAGAGCTAAAATTAGCATTTTTAAAGTGATTTTCATGCTTCCAGGGGCCCAGGAAGTGAATTAAATACCATTTGGAGGCATTTAATGTTCAAGCAAAAACAGGTGATTTTTGACAAAAGAGATAACACCCCCCATTACGTCATGCTTCAGAAAGGTGAAAAATGGTCCGTTTTGAAATGTTTTATTTTTGAACGTCAGTTGACATTTGTACGTAGATCATCAGTTCTAGAGCTAAAATTAGCATGTTTAAAGTGATTTTCATGCTTCCAGGGGCCCGGGAAGTGAATTAAATACCATTTGGAGGCATTTAATGTTCAAGCAAAAACAGGTGATTTTTGACAAAAGAGATAACACCCCCCCATTACGTCATGCTTCAGAAAGGTGAAAAATGGTCAGTTTTCAAATGTTTTATTTTTGAACGCCAGTTCACATTTGTAGGTAGATCATCAGTTTTAGAGCTAAAATTAGCATGTTTAAAGTGATTTTCATGCTTCCAGGGGCCCTAAACACAAGATTTGTGGAATGGGTAAAGGTGCATGAAAATGGCCAATTTACTCACTCTGAGGTCTCAAAAAGTGTTTCTTTACCCCAGGAAGTGATTTAAATACCATTTGGAGGCATTTAATATTCAAGCAAAAACAGGGGATTTTTTACAAAAGAGATAACACCACCCCATTACGTCATGCTTCAGAAAGGTGAAAAATGGTCCGTTTTCAAATGTTTTATTTTTGAACGCCAAATCACATTTGTAGGTAGATCATCAGTTTTAGAGCTAAAATTAGCATGTTTAAAGTGATTTTCATGCTTCCAGGGGCCCGGGAAGTGAATTAAATACCATTTGTAGGCATTTAATTGTTCAAGCAAAAACAGGTGATTTTTGACAAAAGAGATAACACCCCCCCATTACGTCATGCTTCAGAAAGGTGAAAAATGGTCAGTTTTGAAATGTTTTATTTTTTAAAGTCAGTTGACATTTGTAGGTAGATCATCAGTTCTAGAGCTAAAATTAGCATGTTTAAAGTGATTTTCATGCTTCCAGGGGCCCGGGAAGTGAATTAAATACCATTTGGAGGCATTTAATGTTCAAGCAAAAACAGGTGATTTTTGACAAAAGAGATAACACCCCCCCATTACGTCATGCTTCAGAAAGATGAAAAATGGTCCGTTTTCAAATGTTTTATTTTTGAACGCCAGTTCACATTTGTAGGTAGATCATCAGTTTTAGAGCTAAAATTAGCATGTTTAAAGTGATTTTCATGCTTCCAGGGGCCCGGGAAGTGAATTAAATACCATTTGGAGGCATTTAATGTTCAAGCAAAAACAGGTGATTTTTGACAAAAGAGATAACACCCCCCCATTACGTCATGCTTCAAAAAGGTGAAAAATGGTCCGTATTGAAATGTTTTATTTTTGAACGTCAGTTGACATTTGTAGGTAGATCATCAGTTCTAGAGCTAAAATTAGCATGTTTAAAGTGATTTTCATGCTTCCAGGGGCCCGGGAAGTGAATTAAATACCATTTGGGGGCATTTAATGTTCAAGCAAAAACAGGTGTTTTTTGACAAAAGAGATAACACCCCTCCATTACGTCATGCTTCAGAAAGGTGAAAAATGGTCCGTTTTCAAATGTTTTATTTTTGAACGTCAGTTCACATTTGTAGGTAGATCATCAGTTTAAGAGCTAAAATTAGCATATTTAAAGTGATTTTCATGCTTCCAGGGGCCCTAAACACAAGATTTGTGGAATGGTTAAAAGTGCATGAAAATGGCCAATTTACTCAGTCTGAGGTCACAAAAAGTGTTTCTTCACCCCGGGAAGTGAATTAAATACCATTTGGAGGCATTTAATGTTCAAGCAAAAACAGGTGATTTTTGACAAAAGAGATAACACCCCCCCATTACGTCATGCTTCAGAAAGGTGAAAAATGGTCCGTTTTCAAATGCTTTATTTTTGAACGTCAGTTCACATTTATAGGTAGATCATCAGTTTAAGAGCTAAAATGAGCATGTTTAAAGTGATTTTCATGCTTCCAGGGGCCCGGGAAGTGAATTAAATACCATTTGGAGGCATTTAATGTTCAAGCAAAAACAGGGGATTTTTGACAAAAGAGATAACACCCCCCCATTACGTCATGCTTCAGAAAGGTGAAAAATGGTCCGTTTTCAAATGTTTTATTTTTGAATGCCAGTTCACATTTGTAGGTAGATAATCAGTTTTAGAGCTAAAATTAGCATGTTTAAAGTGATTTTCATGCTTCCAGGGGCCCAGTAAGTGAATTAAATACCATTTAGAGGCATTTAATGTTCAGGCAAAAACAGGGGATTTTTGACAAAAGAGATAACACCCCCCCATTACGTCATGCTTCAGAAAGGTGAAAAATAGTCCGTTTTCAAATGTTTTATTTTTGAACGTCAGTTCACATTTATAGGTAGATCATCAGTTTAAGAGCTAAAATTAGCATGTTTAAAGTGATTTTCATGCTTCCAGGGGACCGGGAAGTGAATTAAATACCATTTGGAGGCATTTAATGTTCAACCAAAAACAGGTGATTTTTGACAAAAGAGATAACACCCCCCCATTACGTCATGCTTCAGAAAGGTGAAAAATGGTCCATTTTCAAATGTTTTATTTTTGAACGCCAGTTCACATTTGTAGGTAGATCATCAGTTTTAGAGCTAAAATTAGCATGTTTAAAGTGATTTTCATGCTTCCAGGGGCCCGGGAAGTGAATTAAATACCATTTGGAGGCATTTAATGTTCAAGCAAAAACAGGTGATTTTTGACAAAAGAGATAGCACCCCCCCATTACGTCATGCTTCAGAAAGGTGAAAAATGGTCCGTTTTGAAATGTTTTATTTTTGAACGTCAGTTGACATTTGTAGGTAGATCATCAGTTCTAGAGCTAAAATTAGCATGCTTAAAGTGATTTTCATGCTTCCAGGGGCCTGGGAAGTGAATTAAATACCATTTGGAGGCATTTAATGTTCAAGCAAAAACAGGTGATTTTTGACAAAAGAGATAACACCCCCCATTACGTCATGCTTCAGAAAGGTGAAAAATGGTCAGTTTTCAAATGTTTTATTTTTGAACGTCAGTTGACATTTGTAGGTAGATCATCAGTTCTAGAGCTAAAATTAGCATGTTTAAAGTGATTTTCATGCTTCCAGGGGCCCGGGAAGTGAATTAAATACCATTTGGGGGCATTTAATGTTCAAGCAAAAACAGGTGATTTTTGACAAAAGAGATAACACCCCCCATTACGTTATGCTTCAGAAAGGTAAAAAATTGTTAGTTTTCAAATGTTTTATTTTTGAACGTCAGTTGACATTTGTAGGTAGATCATCAGTTTTAGAGCTAAAATTTGCATGTTTAAAGTGATTTTCATGCTTCCAGGGGCCCTAAACACAAGATTTGTGGAATGGGTAAAAGTGCATGAAAATGGCCAATTTACTCACTCTGAGGTCTCAAAAAGTGTTTCTTCACCCCGGGAAGTGATTTAAATACCATTTGGAGGCATTTAATGTTCAAGCAAAAACAGGTGATTTTTGACAAAAGAGATAACACCCCCCATTACGTCATGCTTCAGAAAGGTGAAAAATGGTCCATTTTCAAATGCTTTATTTTTGAACGTCAGTTCACATTTATAGGTAGATCATCAGTTTAAGAGCTAAAATTAGCATGTTTAAAGTGATTTTCATGCTTCCAGGGGCCCAGTAAGTGAATTAAATACCATTTAGAGGCATTTAATGTTCAGGCAAAAACAGGGGATTTTTGACAAAAGAGATAACACCCCCCCATTACGTCATGCTTCAGAAAGGTGAAAAATAGTCCGTTTTCAAATGTTTTATTTTTGAACGTCAGTTCACATTTATAGGTAGATCATCAGTTTAAGAGCTAAAATTAGCATGTTTAAAGTGATTTTCATGCTTCCAGGGGACCGGGAAGTGAATTAAATACCATTTGGAGGCATTTAATGTTCAACCAAAAACAGGTGATTTTTGACAAAAGAGATAACACCCCCCCATTACGTCATGCTTCAGAAAGGTGAAAAATGGTCCATTTTCAAATGTTTTATTTTTGAACGCCAGTTCACATTTGTAGGTAGATCATCAGTTTTAGAGCTAAAATTAGCATGTTTAAAGTGATTTTCATGCTTCCAGGGGCCCGGGAAGTGAATTAAATACCATTTGGAGGCATTTAATGTTCAAGCAAAAACAGGTGATTTTTGACAAAAGAGATAGCACCCCCCCATTACGTCATGCTTCAGAAAGGTGAAAAATGGTCCGTTTTGAAATGTTTTATTTTTGAACGTCAGTTGACATTTGTAGGTAGATCATCAGTTCTAGAGCTAAAATTAGCATGCTTAAAGTGATTTTCATGCTTCCAGGGGCCTGGGAAGTGAATTAAATACCATTTGGAGGCATTTAATGTTCAAGCAAAAACAGGTGATTTTTGACAAAAGAGATAACACCCCCCATTACGTCATGCTTCAGAAAGGTGAAAAATGGTCAGTTTTCAAATGTTTTATTTTTGAACGTCAGTTGACATTTGTAGGTAGATCATCAGTTCTAGAGCTAAAATTAGCATGTTTAAAGTGATTTTCATGCTTCCAGGGGCCCGGGAAGTGAATTAAATACCATTTGGGGGCATTTAATGTTCAAGCAAAAACAGGTGATTTTTGACAAAAGAGATAACACCCCCCATTACGTTATGCTTCAGAAAGGTAAAAAATTGTCAGTTTTCAAATGTTTTATTTTTGAACGTCAGTTGACATTTGTAGGTAGATCATCAGTTTTAGAGCTAAAATTTGCATGTTTAAAGTGATTTTCATGCTTCCAGGGGCCCTAAACACAAGATTTGTGGAATGGGTAAAAGTGCATGAAAATGGCCAATTTACTCACTCTGAGGTCTCAAAAAGTGTTTCTTCACCCCGGGAAGTGATTTAAATACCATTTGGAGGCATTTAATGTTCAAGCAAAAACAGGTGATTTTTGACAAAAGAGATAACACCCCCCATTACGTCATGCTTCAGAAAGGTGAAAAATGGTCCATTTTCAAATGCTTTATTTTTGAACGTCAGTTCACATTTATAGGTAGATCATCAGTTTAAGAGCTAAAATTAGCATGTTTAAAGTGATTTTCATGCTTCCAGGGGCCCAGTAAGTGAATTAAATACCATTTAGAGGCATTTAATGTTCAGGCAAAAACAGGGGATTTTTGACAAAAGAGATAACACCCCCCCATTACGTCATGCTTCAGAAAGGTGAAAAATAGTCCGTTTTCAAATGTTTTATTTTTGAACGTCAGTTCACATTTATAGGTAGATCATCAGTTTAAGAGCTAAAATTAGCATGTTTAAAGTGATTTTCATGCTTCCAGGGGACCGGGAAGTGAATTAAATACCATTTGGAGGCATTTAATGTTCAACCAAAAACAGGTGATTTTTGACAAAAGAGATAACACCCCCCCATTACGTCATGCTTCAGAAAGGTGAAAAATGGTCCATTTTCAAATGTTTTATTTTTGAACGCCAGTTCACATTTGTAGGTAGATCATCAGTTTTAGAGCTAAAATTAGCATGTTTAAAGTGATTTTCATGCTTCCAGGGGCCCGGGAAGTGAATTAAATACCATTTGGAGGCATTTAATGTTCAAGCAAAAACAGGTGATTTTTGACAAAAGAGATAGCACCCCCCCATTACGTCATGCTTCAGAAAGGTGAAAAATGGTCCGTTTTGAAATGTTTTATTTTTGAACGTCAGTTGACATTTGTAGGTAGATCATCAGTTCTAGAGCTAAAATTAGCATGCTTAAAGTGATTTTCATGCTTCCAGGGGCCTGGGAAGTGAATTAAATACCATTTGGAGGCATTTAATGTTCAAGCAAAAACAGGTGATTTTTGACAAAAGAGATAACACCCCCCATTACGTCATGCTTCAGAAAGGTGAAAAATGGTCAGTTTTCAAATGTTTTATTTTTGAACGTCAGTTGACATTTGTAGGTAGATCATCAGTTCTAGAGCTAAAATTAGCATGTTTAAAGTGATTTTCATGCTTCCAGGGGCCCGGGAAGTGAATTAAATACCATTTGGGGGCATTTAATGTTCAAGCAAAAACAGGTGATTTTTGACAAAAGAGATAACACCCCCCATTACGTTATGCTTCAGAAAGGTAAAAAATTGTCAGTTTTCAAATGTTTTATTTTTGAACGTCAGTTGACATTTGTAGGTAGATCATCAGTTTTAGAGCTAAAATTAGCATGTTTAAAGTGATTTTCATGCTTCCAGGGGCCCTAAACACAAGATTTGTGGAATGGGTAAAAGTGCATGAAAATGGCCAATTTACTCACTCTGAGGTCTCAAAAAGTGTTTCTTCACCCCGGGAAGTGATTTAAATACCATTTGGAGGCATTTAATGTTCAAGCAAAAACAGGTGATTTTTGACAAAAGAGATAACACCCCCCATTACGTCATGCTTCAGAAAGGTGAAAAATGGTCCATTTTCAAATGCTTTATTTTTGAACGTCAGTTCACATTTATAGGTAGATCATCAGTTTAAGAGCTAAAATTAGCATGTTTAAAGTGATTTTCATGCTTCCAGGGGCCCGGGAAGTGAATTAAATACCATTTGGAGGCATTTAATGTTCAAGCAAAAACAGGTGATTTTTGACAAAAGAGATAACACCCCCCCATTACGTCATGCTTCAGAAAGGTGAAAAATGGTCCGTTTTCAAATGTTTTATTTTTGAATTCCAGTTCACATTTGTAGGTAGATCATCAGTTTTAGAGCTAAAATTAGCATGTTTAAAGTGATTTTCATGCTTCCAGGGGCCCGGGAAGTGAATTAAATACCATTTGGAGGCATTTAATGTTCAAGCAAAAACAGGGGATTTTTGACAAAAGAGATAACACCCCCCCATTACGTCATGCTTCAGAAAGGTGAAAAATGGTCCGTTTTCAAATGTTTTATTTTTGAACGCCAGTTCACATTTATAGGTAGATCATCAGTTTAAGAGCTAAAATTAGCATGTTTAAAGTGATTTTCATGCTTCCAGGGGCCCGGGAAGTGAATTAAATACCATTTGGAGGCATTTAATGTTCAAGCAAAAACAGGTGATTTTTGACAAAAGAGATAACACCCCCCCATTACGTCATGCTTCAGAAAGGTGAAAAATGGTCCGTATTGAAATGTTTTATTTTTGAACGTCAGTTGACATTTGTAGGTAGATCATCAGTTCTAGAGCTAAAATTAGCATGCTTAAAGTGATTTTCATGCTTCCAGGGGCCTGGGAAGTGAATTAAATACCATTTGGGGGCATTTAATGTTCAAGCAAAAACAGGTGATTTTTGACAAAAGAGATAACACCAACCCATTACGTTATGCTTCAGAAAGGTAAAAAATGGTCAGTTTTCAAATGTTTTATTTTTGAACGTCAGTTGACATTTGTAGGTAGATCATCAGTTTTAGAGCTAAAATTAGCATGTTTAAAGTGATTTTCATGCTTCCAGGGGCCCTAAACACAAGATTTGTGGAATGGGTAAAAGTGCATGAAAATGGCCAATTTACTCACTCTGAGGTCTCAAAAAGTGTTTCTTCACCCCGGGAAGTGATTTAAATACCATTTGGGGGCATTTAATGTTCAAGCAAAAACAGGTGATTTTTGACAAAAGAGATAACACCCCCCATTACGTCATGCTTCAGAAAGGTGAAAAATGGTCCATTTTCAAATGCTTTATTTTTGAACGTCAGTTCACATTTATAGGTAGATCATCAGTTTAAGAGCTAAAATTAGCATGTTTAAAGTGATTTTCATGCTTCCAGGGGCCCGCGAAGTGAATTAAATACCATTTGGAGGCATTTAATGTTCAAGCAAAAACAGGTGATTTTTGACAAAAGAGATAACACCCCCCCATTACGTCATGCTTCAGAAAGGTGAAAAATGGTCCGTTTTGAAATGTTTTATTTTTGAACGTCAGTTGACATTTGTAGATAGATCATCAGTTTAAGAGCTAAAATTAGCATGTTTAAAGTGATTTTCATGCTTCCAGGGGCCCGGGAAGTGAATTAAATACCATTTGGAGGCATTTAATGTTCAAGCAAAAACAGGGGATTTTTGACAAAAGAGATAACACCCCCCCATTACGTCATGCTTCAGAAAGGTGAAAAATGGTCCGTTTTCAAATGTTTTATTTTTGAACGCCAGTTCACATTTGTAGGTAGATCATCAGTTTTAGAGCTAAAATTAGCATGTTTAAAGTGATTTTCATGCTTCCAGGGGCCCGGGAAGTGAATTAAAGACCATTTGGAGGCATTTAATGTTCAAGCAAAAACAGGTGATTTTTGACAAAAGAGATAACACCCCCCCCATTACGTCATGCTTCAGAAAGGTGAAAAATGGTCAGTTTTCAAATGTTTTATTTTTGAACGTCAGTTGACATTTGTAGGTAGATCATCAGTTCTAGAGCTAAAATTAGCATGTTTAAAGTGATTTTCATGCTTCCAGGGGCCCGGGAAGTAAATTAAATATCATTTGGGGGCATTTAATGTTCAAGCAAAAACAGGTGATTTTTGACAAAAGAGATAACACCCCCCCCATTACGTCATGCTTCAGAAAGGTGAAAAATGGTCCGTTTTCAAATGTTTTATTTTTGAACGCCAGTTCACATTTGTAGGTAGATCATCAGTTTTAGAGCTAAAATTAGCATGTTTAAAGTGATTTTCATGCTTCCAGGGGCCCGGGAAGTGAATTAAATACCATTTGGAGGCATTTAATGTTCAAGCAAAAACAGGTGATTTTTGACAAAAGAGATAACACCCCCCCATTACGTCATGCTTCAGAAAGGTGAAAAATGGTCCGTTTTGAAATGTTTTATTTTTGAACGTCAGTTGACATTTGTAGGTAGATCATCAGTTCTAGAGCTAAAATTAGCATGTTTAAAGTGATTTTCATGCTTCCAGGGGCCTGGGAAGTGAATTAAATACCATTTGGAGGCATTTAATGTTCAAGCAAAAACAGGTGATTTTTGACAAAAGAGATAACACCCCCCATTACGTCATGCTTCAGAAAGGTGAAAAATGGTCAGTTTTCAAATGCTTTATTTTTGAACGTCAGTTCACATTTATAGGTAGATCATCAGTTTAAGAGCTAAAATTAGCATGTTTAAAGTGATTTTCATGCTTCCAGGGGCCCGGGAAGTGTATTAAATACCATTTGGAGGCATTTAATGTTCAAGCAAAAACAGGGGATTTTTGACAAAAGAGATATCACCCCCCCATTACGTCATGCTTCAGAAAGGAGAAAAATGGTCCGTTTTCAAATGTTTTATTTTTGAACGCCAGTTCACATTTGTAGGTAGATCATCAGTTTTAGAGGTAAAATTAGCATGTTTAAAGTGATTTTCATGCTTCCAGGGGCCCGGGAAGTGAATTAAATACCATTTGGAGGCATTTAATGTTCAAGCAAAAACAGGGGATTTTTGACAAAAGAGATAATACCCCCCCATTACGTCATGCTTCAGAAAGGTGAAAAATGGTCCGTTTTCAAATGTTTTATTTTTGAACGCCAGTTCACATTTGTAGGTAGATCATCAGTTTTAGAGCTAAAATTAGCATGTTTAAAGTGATTTTCATGCTTCCAGGGGCCCGGGAAGTGAATTAAATACCATTTGGAGGCATTTAATGTTCAAGCAAAAACAGGTGATTTTTGACAAAAGAGATAACACCCCCCATTACGTCATGCTTCAGAAAGGTGAAAAATGGTCCGTTTTGAAATGTTTTATTTTTGAACGTCAGTTGACATTTGTAGGTAGATCATCAGTTTTAGAGCTAAAATTAGCATGTTTAAAGTGATTTTCATGCTTCCAGGGGCCCTAAACACAAGATTTGTGGAATGGGTAAAAGTGCATGAAAATGGCCAATTTACTCACTCTGAGGTCTCAAAAAGTGTTTCTTCACCCCGGGAAGTGAATTAAATACCATTTGGAGGCATTTAATGTTCAAGCAAAAACAGGTGATTTTTGACAAAAGAGATAACACCCCCCCATTACGTCATGCTTCAGAAAGGTGAAAAATGGTCCGTTTTCAAATGTTTTATTTTTGAACGCCAGTTCACATTTGTAGGTAGATCATCAGTTTTAGAGCTAAAATTAGCATGTTTAAAGTGATTTTCATGCTTCCAGGGGCCCGGGAAGTGAATTAAAGACCATTTGGAGGCATTTAATGTTCAAGCAAAAACAGGTGATTTTTGACAAAAGAGATAACACCCCCCCATTACGTCATGCTTCAGAAAGGTGAAAAATGGTCCGTTTTGAAATGTTTTATTTTTGAACGTCAGTTGACATTTGTAGGTAGATCATCAGTTCTAGAGCTAAAATTAGCATGTTTAAACTGATTTTCATGCTTCCAGGGGCCTGGGAAGTGAATTAAATACCATTTGGAGGCATTTAATGTTCAAGCAAAAACAGGTGATTTTTGACCAAAGAGATAACACCCCCCATTACGTCATGCTTCAGAAAGGTGAAAAATGGTCAGTTTTCAAATGTTTTATTTTTGAACGTCAGTTGACATTTGTAGGTAGATCATCAGTTCTAGAGCTAAAATTAGCATGTTTAAAGTGATTTTCATGCTTCCAGGGGCCCGGGAAGTGAATTAAATACCATTTGGGGGCATTTAATGTTCAAGCAAAAACAGGTGATTTTTGACAAAAGAGATAACACCCCTCCATTACGTCATGCTTCAGAAAGGTGAAAAATGGTCCGTTTTCAAATGTTTTATTTTTGAACGTCAGTTCACATTTGTAGGTAGATCATCAGTTTAAGAGCTAAAATTTGCATATTTAAAGTGATTTTCATGCTTCCAGGGGCCCTAAACACAAGATTTGTGGAATGGTTAAAAGTGCATGAAAATGGCCAATTTACTCAGTCTGAGGTCTCAAAAAGTGTTTCTTCACCCCGGGAAGTGAATTAAATACCATTTGGAGGCATTTAATGTTCAAGCAAAAACAGGTGATTTTTGACAAAAGAGATAACACCCCCCCATTACGTCATGCTTCAGAAAGGTGAAAAATGGTCCGTTTTCAAATGCTTTATTTTTGAACGTCAGTTCACATTTATAGGTAGATCATCAGTTTAAGAGCTAAAATTAGCATGTTTAAAGTGATTTTCATGCTTCCAGGGGCCCGGGAAGTGAATTAAATACCATTTGGAGGCATTTAATGTTCAAGCAAAAACAGGGGATTTTTGACAAAAGAGATAACACCCCCCCATTACGTCATGCTTCAGAAAGGTAAAAAATGGTCCGTTTTCAAATGTTTTATTTTTGAACGCCAGTTCACATTTGTAGGTAGATCATCAGTTTTAGAGCTAAAATTAGCATGTTTAAAGTGATTTTCATGCTACCAGGGGCCCGGGAAGTGAATTAAATACCATTTGGAGGCATTTAATGTTCAAGCAAAAACAGGGGATTTTTGATAAAAGAGATAACACCCCCCCATTACGTCATGCTTCAGAAAGGTGAAAAATGGTCCGTTTTCAAATGTTTTATTTTTGAACGTCAGTTCACATTTGTAGGTAGATCATCAGTTTAAGAGCTAAAATTTGCATATTTAAAGTGATTTTCATGCTTCCAGGGGCCCTAAACACAAGATTTGTGGAATGGTTAAAAGTGCATGAAAATGGCCAATTTACTCAGTCTGAGGTCTCAAAAAGTGTTTCTTCACCCCGGGAAGTGAATTAAATACCATTTGGAGGCATTTAATGTTCAAGCAAAAACAGGTGATTTTTGACAAAAGAGATAACACCCCCCCATTACGTCATGCTTCAGAAAGGTGAAAAATGGTCCGTTTTCAAATGCTTTATTTTTGAACGTCAGTTCACATTTATAGGTAGATCATCAGTTTAAGAGCTAAAATTAGCATGTTTAAAGTGATTTTCATGCTTCCAGGGGCCCGGGAAGTGAATTAAATACCATTTGGAGGCATTTAATGTTCAAGCAAAAACAGGGGATTTTTGACAAAAGAGATAACACCCCCCCATTACGTCATGCTTCAGAAAGGTAAAAAATGGTCCGTTTTCAAATGTTTTATTTTTGAACGCCAGTTCACATTTGTAGGTAGATCATCAGTTTTAGAGCTAAAATTAGCATGTTTAAAGTGATTTTCATGCTACCAGGGGCCCGGGAAGTGAATTAAATACCATTTGGAGGCATTTAATGTTCAAGCAAAAACAGGGGATTTTTGATAAAAGAGATAACACCCCCCCATTACGTCATGCTTCAGAAAGGTGAAAAATGGTCCGTTTTCAAATGTTTTATTTTTGAACGCCAGTTCACATTTGTAGGTAGATCATCAGTTTTAGAGCTAAAATTAGCATGTTTAAAGTGATTTTCATGCTTCCAGGGGCCCGGGAAGTGAATTAACTACCACTTGGAGGCATTTAATGTTCAAGCAAAAACAGGTGATTTTTGACAAAAGAGATAACACCCCCCCATTACGTCATGCTTCAGAAAGGTGAAAAATGGTCCGTATTGAAATGTTTTATTTTTGAACGTCAGTTGACATTTGTAGGTAGATCATCAGTTCTAGAGCTAAAATTAGCATGTTTAAAGTGATTTTCATGCTTCCAGGGGCCTGGGAAGTGAATTAAATACCATTTGGAGGCATTTAATGTTCAAGCAAAAACAGGTGATTTTTGACAAAAGAGATAACACCCCCCATTACGTCATGCTTCAGAAAGGTGAAAAATGGTCAGTTTTCAAATGTTTTATTTTTGAACGTCAGTTGACATTTGTAGGTAGATCATCAGTTCTAGAGCTAAAATTAGCATGTTTAAAGTGATTTTCATGCTTCCAGGGGCCCGGGAAGTGAATTAAATATCATTTGGGGGCATTTAATGTTCAAGCAAAAACAGGTGATTTTTGACAAAAGAGATAACACCCCCCCATTACGTCATGCTTCAGAAAGGTGAAAAATGGTCAGTTTTCAAATGTTTTATTTTTGAACGCCAGTTCACATTTGTAGGTAGATCATCAGTTTTAGAGCTAAAATTAGCATGTTTAAAGTGATTTTCATGCTTCCAGGGGCCCGGGAAGTGAATTAAATACCATTTGGAGGCATTTAATGTTCAAGCAAAAACAGGTGATTTTTGACAAAAGAGATAACACCCCCCCATTACGTCATGCTTCAGAAAGGTGAAAAATGGTCCGTTTTGAAATGTTTTATTTTTGAACGTCAGTTGACATTTGTAGGTAGATCATCAGTTCTAGAGCTAAAATTAGCATGTTTAAAGTGTTTTTCATGCTTCCAGGGGCCTGGGAAGTGAATTAAATACCATTTGGAGGCATTTAATGTTCAAGCAAAAACAGGTGATTTTTGACAAAAGAGATAACACCCCCCATTACGTCATGCTTCAGAAAGGTGAAAAATTGTCAGTTTTCAAATGCTTTATTTTTGAACGTCAGTTCACATTTATAGGTAGATCATCAGTTTAAGAGCTAAAATTAGCATGTTTAAAGTGATTTTCATGCTTCCAGGGGCCCGGGAAGTGAATTAAATACCATTTGGAGGCATTTAATGTTCAAGCAAAAACAGGGGATTTTTGACAAAAGAGATAACACCCCCCCATTACGTCATGCTTCAGAAAGGTGAAAAATGGTCCGTTTTCAAATGTTTTATTTTTGAACGCCAGTTCACATTTGTAGGTAGATCATCAGTTTTAGAGCTAAAATTAGCATGTTTAAAGTGATTTTCATGCTTCCAGGGGCCCGGGAAGTGAATTAAATACCATTTGGAGGCATTTAATGTTCAAGCAAAAACAGGGGATTTTTGACAAAAGAGATAACACCCCCCCATTACGTCATGCTTCAGAAAGGTGAAAAATGGTCCGTTTTCAAATGTTTTATTTTTGAACGTCAGTTCACATTTGTAGGTAGATCATCAGTTTAAGAGCTAAAATTAGCATGTTTAAAGTGATTTTCATGCTTCCAGGGGCCCTAAACACAAGATTTGTGGAATGGTTAAAAGTGAATGAAAATGGCCAATTTACTCAGTCTGAGGTCTCAAAAAGTGTTTCTTCACCCCGGGAAGTGAATTAAATACCATTTGGAGGCATTTAATGTTCAAGCAAAAACAGGTGATTTTTGACAAAAGAGATAACACCCCCCCATTACGTCATGCTTCAGAAAGGTGAACAATGGTCCGTTTTCAAATAATTTATTTTTGAACGTCAGTTCACATTTGTAGGTAGATCATCAGTTTAAGAGCTAAAATTAGCATGTTTAAAGTGATTTTCATGCTTCCAGGGGCCCTAAACACAAGATTTGTGGAATGGTTAAAAGTGAATGAAAATGGCCAATTTACTCAGTCTGAGGTCTCAAAAAGTGTTTCTTCACCCCGGGAAGTGAATTAAATACCATTTGGAGGCATTTAATGTTCAAGCAAAAACAGGTGATTTTTGACAAAAGAGATAACACCCCCCATTACGTCATGCTTCAGAAAGGTGAAAAATGGTCCGTTTTCAAATGTTTTATTTTTGAACGTCAGTTCACATTTATAGGTAGATCATCAGTTTAAGAGCTAAAATTAGCATGTTTAAAGTGATTTTCATGCTTCCAGGGGCCCGGGAAGTGAATTAAATACCATTTGGAGGCATTTCATGTTCAAGCAAAAACAGGGGATTTTTGACAAAAGAGATAACACCCCCCCATTACGTCATGCTTCAGAAAGGTGAAAAATGGTCCGTTTTCAAATGTTTTATTTTTGAACGTCAGTTCACATTTATAGGTAGATAATCAGTTTAAGAGCTAAAATTAGCATGTTTAAAGTGATTTTCATACTTCCAGGGGCCCGGGAAGTGAATTAAATACCATTTGGAGGCATTTAATGTTCAAGCAAAAACAGGGGATTTTTGACAAAAGAGATAACACCCCCCCATTACGTCATGCTTCAGAAAGGTGAAAAATGGTCCGTTTTCAAATGTTTTATTTTTGAACGCCAGTTCACATTTGTAGGTAGATCATCAGTTTTAGAGCTAAAATTAGCATGTTTAAAGTGATTTTCATGCTTCCAGGGGCCCGGGAAGTGAATTAAAGACCATTTGGAGGCATTTAATGTTCAAGCAAAAACAGGTGATTTTTGACAAAAGAGATAACACCCCCCCATTACGTCATGCTTCAGAAAGGTGAAAAATGGTCCATTTTGAAATGTTTTATTTTTGAACGTCAGTTGACATTTGTAGGTAGATCATCAGTTCTAGAGCTAAAATTAGCATGTTTAAAGTGATTTTCATGCTTCCAGGGGCCTGGGAAGTGAATTAAATACCATTTGGAGGCATTTAATGTTCAAGCAAAAACAGGTGATTTTTGACCAAAGAGATAACACCCCCCATTACGTCATGCTTCAGAAAGGTGAAAAATGGTCAGTTTTCAAATGTTTTATTTTTGAACGTCAGTTGACATTTGTAGGTAGATCATCAGTTCTAGAGCTAAAATTAGCATGTTTAAAGTGATTTTCATGCTTCCAGGGGCCCGGGAAGTGAATTAAATACCATTTGGGGGCATTTAATGTTCAAGCAAAAACAGGTGATTTTTGACAAAAGAGATAACACCCCTCCATTACGTCATGCTTCAGAAAGGTGAAAAATGGACCGTTTTCAAATGTTTTATTTTTGAACGTCAGTTCACATTTGTAGGTAGATCATCAGTTTAAGAGCTAAAATTAGCATATTTAAAGTGATTTTCATGCTTCCAGGGGCCCTAAACACAAGATTTGTGGAATGGTTAAAAGTGCATGAAAATGGCCAATTTACTCAGTCTGAGGTCTCAAAAAGTGTTTCTTCACCCCGGGAAGTGAATTAAATACCATTTGGAGGCATTTAATGTTCAAGCAAAAACAGGTGATTTTTGACAAAAGAGATAACACCCCCCATTACGTCATGCTTCAGAAAGGTGAAAAATGGTCCGTTTTCAAATGCTTTATTTTTGAACGTCAGTTCACATTTATAGGTAGATCATCAGTTTAAGAGCTAAAATTAGCATGTTTAAAGTGATTTTCATGCTTCCAGGGGCCCGGGAAGTGAATTAAATACCATTTGGAGGCATTTAATGTTCAAGCAAAATCAGGGGATTTTTGACAAAAGAGATAACACCCCCCATTACGTCATGCTTCAGAAAGGTAAAAAATGGTCCGTTTTCAAATGTTTTATTTTTGAACGCCAGTTCACATTTGTAGGTAGATCATCAGTTTTAGAGCTAAAATTAGCATGTTTAAAGTGATTTTCATGCTACCAGGGGCCCGGGAAGTGAATTAAATACCATTTGGAGGCATTTAATGTTCAAGCAAAAACAGGGGATTTTTGATAAAAGAGATAACACCCCCCCATTACGTCATGCTTCAGAAAGGTGAAAAATGGTCCGTTTTCAAATGTTTTATTTTTGAACGCCAGTTCACATTTGTAGATAGATCATCAGTTTTAGAGCTAAAATTAGCATGTTTAAAGTGATTTTCATGCTTCCAGGGGCCCGGGAAGTGAATTAAATACCACTTGGAGGCATTTAATGTTCAAGCAAAAACAGGTGATTTTTGACAAAAGAGATAACACCCCCCCATTACGTCATGCTTCAGAAAGGTGAAAAAATGTCCGTATTGAAATGTTTTATTTTTGAACGTCAGTTGACATTTGTAGGTAGATCATCAGTTCTAGAGCTAAAATTAGCATGTTTAAAGTGATTTTCATGCTTCCAGGGGCCTGGGAAGTGAATTAAATACCATTTGGAGGCATTTAATGTTCAAGCAAAAACAGGTGATTTTTGACAAAAGAGATAACACCCCCCATTACGTCATGCTTCAGAAAGGTGAAAAATGGTCAGTTTTCAAATGTTTTATTTTTGAACGTCAGTTGACATTTGTAGGTAGATCATCAGTTCTAGAGCTAAAATTAGCATGTTTAAAGTGATTTTCATGCTTCCAGGGGCCTGGGAAGTGAATTAAATATCATTTGGGGGCATTTAATGTTCAAGCAAAAACAGGTGATTTTTGACAAAAGAGATAACACCCCCCCATTATGTCATGCTTCAGAAAGGTGAAAAATGGTCAGTTTTCAAATGTTTTATTTTTGAACGCCAGTTCACATTTGTAGGTAGATCATCAGTTTTAGAGCTAAAATTTGCATGTTTAAAGTGATTTTCATGCTTCCAGGGGCCCGGGAAGTGAATTAAATACCATTTGGAGGCATTTAATGTTCAAGCAAAAACAGGTGATTTTTGATAAAAGAGATAACACCCCCCCATTACGTCATGCTTCAGAAAGGTGAAAAATGGTCCGTTTTGAAATGTTTTATTTTTGAACGTCAGTTGACATTTGTAGGTAGATCATCAGTTCTAGAGCTAAAATTAGCATGTTTAAAGTGTTTTTCATGCTTCCAGGGGCCTGGGAAGTGAATTAAATACCATTTGGAGGCATTTAATGTTCAAGCAAAAACAGGTGATTTTTGACAAAAGAGATAACACCCCCCATTACGTCATGCTTCAGAAAGGTGAAAAATGGTCAGTTTTCAAATGCTTTATTTTTGAACGTCAGTTCACATTTATAGGTAGATCATCAGTTTAAGAGCTAAAATTAGCATGTTTAAAGTGATTTTCATGCTTCCAGGGGCCCAGTAAGTGAATTAAATACCATTTGGAGGCATTTAATGTTCAGGCAAAAACAGGGGATTTTTGACAAAAGAGATAACACCCCCCCATTACGTCATGCTTCAGAAAGGTGAAAAATGGTCCGTTTTCAAATGTTTTATTTTTGAACGTCAGTTCACATTTATAGGTAGATCATCAGTTTAAGAGCTAAAATTAGCATGTTTAAAGTGATTTTCATGCTTCCAGGGGCCCGGGAAGTGAATTAAATATCATTTGGAGGCATTTAATGTTCAAGCAAAAACAGGTGATTTTTGACAAAAGAGATAACACCCCCCCATTACGTCATGCTTCAGAAAGGTGAAAAATGGTCCGTATTGAAATGTTTTATTTTTGAACGTCAGTTCACATTTGTAGGTAGATCATCAGTTCTAGAGCTAAAATTAGCATGCTTAAAGTGATTTTCATGCTTCCAGGGGCCTGGGAAGTGAATTAAATACCATTTGGGGGCATTTAATGTTCAAGCAAAAACAGGTGATTTTTGACAAAAGAGATAACACCAACCCATTACGTTATGCTTCAGAAAGGTAAAAAATGGTCAGTTTTCAAATGTTTTATTTTTGAACGTCAGTTGACATTTGTAGGTAGATCATCAGTTTTAGAGCTAAAATTAGCATGTTTAAAGTGATTTTCATGCTTCCAGGGGCCCTAAACACAAGATTTGTGGAATGGGTAAAAGTGCATGAAAATGGCCAATTTACTCACTCTGAGGTCTCAAAAAGTGTTTCTTCACCCCGGGAAGTGATTTAAATACCATTTGGGGGCATTTAATGTTCAAGCAAAAACAGGTGATTTTTGACAAAAGAGATAACACCCCCCATTACGTCATGCTTCAGAAAGGTGAAAAATGGTCCATTTTCAAATGCTTTATTTTTGAACGTCAGTTCACATTTATAGGTAGATCATCAGTTTAAGAGCTAAAATTAGCATGTTTAAAGTGATTTTCATGCTTCCAGGGGCCCGGGAAGTGAATTAAATACCATTTGGAGGCATTTAATGTTCAAGCAAAAACAGGTGATTTTTGACAAAAGAGATAACACCCCCCCATTACGTCATGCTTCAGAAAGGTGAAAAATGGTCCGTTTTGAAATGTTTTATTTTTGAACGTCAGTTGACATTTGTAGATAGATCATAAGTTTAAGAGCTAAAATTAGCATGTTTAAAGTGATTTTCATGCTTCCAGGGGCCCGGGAAGTGAATTAAATACCATTTGGAGGCATTTAATGTTCAAGCAAAAACAGGGGATTTTTGACAAAAGAGATAACACCCCCCCATTACGTCATGCTTCAGAAAGGTGAAAAATGGTCCGTATTGAAATGTTTTATTTTTGAACGTCAGTTGACATTTGTAGGTAGATCATCAGTTCGAGAGCTAAAATTAGCATGTTTAAAGTGATTTTCATGCTTCCAGGGGCCTGGGAAGTGAATTAAATACCATTTGGAGGCATTTAATGTTCAAGCAAAAACAGGTGATTTTTGACAAAAGAGATAACACCCCCCATTACGTCATGCTTCAGAAAGGTGAAAAATGGTCAGTTTTCAAATGTTTTTTTTTTGAACGTCAGTTGACATTTGTAGGTAGATCATCAGTTCTAGAGCTAAAATTAGCATGTTTAAAGTGATTTTCATGCTTCCAGGGGCCCGGGAAGTGAATTAAATATCATTTGGGGGCATTTAATGTTCAAGCAAAAACAGGTGATTTTTGACAAAAGAGATAACACCCCCCCATTACGTCATGCTTCAGAAAGGTGAAAAATGGTCCGTTTTCAAATGTTTTATTTTTGAACGCCAGTTCACATTTGTAGGTAGATCATCAGTTTTAGAGCTAAAATTAGCATGTTTAAAGTGATTTTCATGCTTCCAGGGGCCCGGGAAGTGAATTAAATACCATTTGGAGGCATTTAATGTTCAAGCAAAAACAGGTGATTTTTGACAAAAGAGATAACACCCCCCCATTACGTCATGCTTCAGAAAGGTGAAAAATGGTCCGTTTTGAAATGTTTTATTTTTGAACGTCAGTTGACATTTGTAGGTAGATCATCAGTTCTAGAGCTAAAATTAGCATGTTTAAAGTGATTTTCATGCTACCAGGGGCCTGGGAAGTGAATTAAATACCATTTGGAGGCATTTAATGTTCAAGCAAAAACAGGTGATTTTTGACAAAAGAGATAACACCCCCCATTACGTCATGCTTCAGAAAGGTGAAAAATGGTCAGTTTTCAAATGCTTTATTTTTGAACGTCAGTTCACATTTATAGGTAGATCATCAGTTTAAGAGCTAAAATTAGCATGTTTAAAGTGATTTTCATGCTTCCAGGGGCCCGGGAAGTGTATTAAATACCATTTGGAGGCATTTAATGTTCAAGCAAAAACAGGGGATTTTTGACAAAAGAGATAACACCCCCCCATTACGTCATGCTTCAGAAAGGTGAAAAATGGTCCGTTTTCAAATGTTTTATTTTTGAACGCCAGTTCACATTTGTAGGTAGATCATCAGTTTTAGAGCTAAAATTAGCATGTTTAAAGTGATTTTCATGCTTCCAGGGGCCCGGGAAGTGAATTAAATACCATTTGGAGGCATTTAATGTTCAAGCAAAAACAGGGGATTTTTGACAAAAGAGATAACACCCCCCCATTACGTCATGCTTCAGAAAGGTGAAAAATGGTCCGTTTTGAAATGTTTTATTTTTGAACGTCAGTTGACATTTGTAGGTAGATCATCAGTTTTAGAGCTAAAATTAGCATGTTTAAAGTGATTTTCATGCTTCCAGGGGCCCTAAACACAAGATTTGTGGAATGGGTAAAAGTGCATGAAAATGGCCAATTTACTCACTCTGAGGTCTCAAAAAGTGTTTCTTCACCCCGGGAAGTGATTTAAATACCATTTGGAGGCATTTAATGTTCAAGCAAAAACAGGTGATTTTTGACAAAACAGAGAACACCCCCCATTACGTCATGCTTCAGAAAGGTGAAAAATGGTCCATTTTCAAATGCTTTATTTTTGAACGTCAGTTCACATTTATAGGTAGATCATCAGTTTAAGAGCTAAAATTAGCATGTTTAAAGTGATTTTCATGCTTCCAGGGGCCCGGGAAGTGAATTAAATACCATTTGGAGGCATTTAATGTTCAAGCAAAAACAGGTGATTTTTGACAAAAGAGATAACACCCCCCCATTACGTCATGCTTCAGAAAGGTGAAAAATGGTCTGTTTTGAAATGTTTTATTTTTGAACGTCAGTTGACATTTGTAGGTAGATCATCAGTTTAAGAGCTAAAATTAGCATGTTTAAAGTGATTTTCATGCTTCCAGGGGCCCGGGAAGTGAATTAAATACCATTTGGAGGCATTTAATGTTCAAGCAAAAACAGGGGATTTTTGACAAAAGAGATAACACCCCCCCATTACGTCATGCTTCAGAAAGGTGAAAAATGGTCCGTTTTCAAATGTTTTATTTTTGAACGCCAGTTCACATTTGTAGGTAGATCATCAGTTTTAGAGCTAAAATTAGCATGTTTAAAGTGATTTTCATGCTTCCAGGGGCCCGGGAAGTGAATTAAAGACCATTTGGAGGCATTTAATGTTCAAGCAAAAACAGGTGATTTTTGACAAAAGAGATAACACCCCCCCATTACGTCATGCTTCAGAAAGGTGAAAAATGGTCTGTTTTGAAATGTTTTATTTTTGAACGTCAGTTGACATTTGTAGGTAGATCATCAGTTCTAGAGCTAAAATTAGCATGTTTAAAGTGATTTTCATGCTTCCAGGGGCCTGGGAAGTGAATTAAATACCATTTGGAGGCATTTAATGTTCAAGCAAAAACAGGTGATTTTTGACCAAAGAGATAACACCCCCCATTACGTCATGCTTCAGAAAGGTGAAAAATGGTCAGTTTTCAAATGTTTTATTTTTGAACGTCAGTTGACATTTGTAGGTAGATCATCAGTTCTAGAGCTAAAATTAGCATGTTTAAAGTGATTTTCATGCTTCCAGGGGCCCGGGAAGTGAATTAAATACCATTTGGGGGCATTTAATGTTCAAGCAAAAACAGGTGATTTTTGACAAAAGAGATAACACCCCTCCATTACGTCATGCTTCAGAAAGGTGAAAAATGGTCCGTTTTCAAATGTTTTGTTTTTGAACGTCAGTTCACATTTGTAGGTAGATCATCAGTTTAAGAGCTAAAATTAGCATATTTAAAGTGATTTTCATGCTTCCAGGGGCCCTAAACACAAGATTTGTGGAATGGTTAAAAGTGCATGAAAATGGCCAATTTACTCAGTCTGAGGTCTCAAAAAGTGTTTCTTCACCCCGGGAAGTGAATTAAATACCATTTGGAGGCATTTAATGTTCAAGCAAAAACAGGTGATTTTTGACAAAAGAGATAACACCCCCCCATTACGTCATGCTTCAGAAAGGTGAAAAATGGTCCGTTTTCAAATGCTTTATTTTTGAACGTCAGTTCACATTTATAGGTAGATCATCAGTTTAAGAGCTAAAATTAGCATGTTTAAAGTGATTTTCATGCTTCCAGGGGCCCGGGAAGTGAATTAAATACCATTTGGAGGCATTTAATGTTCAAGCAAAAACAGGTGATTTTTGACAAAAGAGATAACACCCCCCATTACGTCATGCTTCAGAAAGGTGAAAAATGGTCAGTTTTCAAATGTTTTATTTTTGAACGTCAGTTGACATTTGTAGGTAGATCATCAGTTGTAGAGCTACAATTAGCATGTTTAAAGTGATTTTCATGCTTCCAGGGGCCCAGGAAGTGAATTAAATATCATTTGGGGGCATTTAATGTTCAAGCAAAAACAGGTGATTTTTGACAAAAGAGATAACACCCCCCCATTACGTCATGCTTCAGAAAGGTGAAAAATGGTCAGTTTTCAAATCTTTTATTTTTGAACGCCAGTTCACATTTGTAGGTAGATCATCAGTTTTAGAGCTAAAATTAGCATGTTTAAAGTGATTTTCATGCTTCCAGGGGCCTGGGAAGTGAATTAAATACCATTTGGAGGCATTTAATGTTCAAGAAAAAACAGGTGATTTTTGACAAAAGAGATAACACCCCCCCATTACGTCATGCTTCAGAAAGGTGAAAAATGGTCCGTTTTGAAATGTTTTATTTTTGAACGTCAGTTGACATTTGTAGGTAGATCATCAGTTCTAGAGCTAAAATTAGCATGTTTAAAGTGTTTTTCATGCTTCCAGGGGCCTGGGAAGTGAATTAAATACCATTTGGAGGCATTTAATGTTCAAGCAAAAACAGGTGATTTTTGACAAAAGAGATAACACCCCCCATTACGTCATGCTTCAGAAAGGTGAAAAATGGTCAGTTTTCAAATGCTTTATTTTTGAACGTCAGTTCACATTTATAGGTAGATCATCAGTTTTAGAGCTAAAATTAGCATGTTTAAAGTGATTTTCATGCTTCCAGGGGCCCGGGAAGTGAATTAAATACCATTTGGAGGCATTTAATGTTCAAGCAAAAACAGGGGATTTTTGACAAAAGAGATAACACCCCCCCATTACGTCATGCTTCAGAAAGGTGAAAAATGGTCCGTTTTCAAATGTTTTATTTTTGAACGCCAGTTCACATTTGTAGGTAGATCATCAGTTTTAGAGCTAAAATTAGCATGTTTAAAGTGATTTTCATGCTTCCAGGGGCCCGGGAAGTAAATTAAATACCATTTGGAGGCATTTAATGTTCAAGCAAAAACAGGTGATTTTTGACAAAAGAGATAACACCCCCCCATTACGTCATGCTTCAGAAAGGTGAAAAATGGTCCGTTTTGAAATGTTTTATTTTTGAACGTCAGTTGACATTTGTAGGTAGATCATCAGTTCTAGAGCTAAAATTAGCATGTTTAAAGTGATTTTCATGCTTCCAGGGGCCTGGGAAGTGAATTAAATACCATTTGGAGGCATTTAATGTTCAAGCAAAAACAGGTGATTTTTGACAAAAGAGATAACACCCCCCATTACGTCATGCTTCAGAAAGGTGAAAAATGGTCAGTTTTCAAATGTTTTATTTTTGAACGTCAGTTGACATTTGTAGGTAGATCATCAGTTCTAGAGCTAAAATTAGCATGTTTAAAGTGATTTTCAAGCTTCCAGGGGCCCGGGAAGTGAATTAAATACCATTTGGGGGCATTTAATGTTCAAGCAAAAACAGGTGATTTTTGACAAAAGAGATAACACCCCCCCATTACGTCATGCTTCAGAAAGGTGAAAAATGGTCCGTTTTCAAATGTTTTATTTTTGAACGTCAGTTCACATTTGTAGGTAGATCATCAGTTTTAGAGCTAAAATTAGCATTTTTAAAGTGATTTTCATGCTTCCAGGGGCCCAGGAAGTGAATTAAATACCATTTGGAGGCATTTAATGTTCAAGCAAAAACAGGTGATTTTTGACAAAAGAGATAACACCCCCCATTACGTCATGCTTCAGAAAGGTGAAAAATGGTCAGTTTTCAAATGTTTTATTTTTGAACGTCAGTTGACATTTGTAGGTAGATCATCAGTTTTAGAGCTAAAATTAGCATGTTTAAAGTGATTTTCATGCTTCCAGGGGCCCGGGAAGTGAATTAAATACCATTTGGAGGCATTTAATGTTCAAGCAAAAACAGGGGATTTTTGACAAAAGAGATAACACCCCCCCATTACGTCATGCTTCAGAAAGGTGAAAAATGGTCCGTTTTCAAATGTTTTATTTTTGAACGCCAGTTCACATTTGTAGGTAGATCATCAGTTTTAGAGCTAAAATTAGCATGTTTAAAGTGATTTTCATGCTTCCAGGGGCCCGGGAAGTGAATTAAATACCATTTGGAGGCATTTAATGTTCAAGCAAAAACAGGTGATTTTTGACAAAAGAGATAACACCCCCCCCCATTACGTCATGCTTCAGAAAGGTGAAAAATGGTCCGTTTTGAAATGTTTTATTTTTGAACGTCAGTTGACATTTGTAGGTAGATCATCAGTTCTAGAGCTAAAATTAGCATGTTTAAAGTGATTTTCATGCTTCCAGGGGCCTGGGAAGTGAATTAAATACCATTTGGAGGCATTTAATGTTCAAGCAAAAACAGGTGATTTTTGACAAAAGAGATAACACCCCCCATCACGTCATGCTTCAGAAAGGTGAAAAATGGTCAGTTTTCAAATGTTTTATTTTTGAACGTCAGTTGACATTTCTAGGTAGATCATCAGTTCTAGAGCTAAAATTAGCATGTTTAAAGTGATTTTCAAGCTTCCAGGGGCCCGGGAAGTGAATTAAATACCATTTGGGGGCATTTAATGTTCAAGCAAAAACAGGTGATTTTTGACAAAAGAGATAACACCCCCCCATTACGTCATGCTTCAGAAAGGTGAAAAATGGTCCGTTTTCAAATGTTTTATTTTTGAACGTCAGTTCACATTTGTAGGTAGATCATCAGTTTTAGAGCTAAAATTAGCATTTTTAAAGTGATTTTCATGCTTCCAGGGGCCCAGGAAGTGAATTAAATACCATTTGGAGGCATTTAATGTTCAAGCAAAAACAGGTGATTTTTGACAAAAGAGATAACACCCCCCATTACGTCATGCTTCAGAAAGGTGAAAAATGGTCAGTTTTCAAATGTTTTATTTTTGAACGTCAGTTGACATTTGTAGGTAGATCATCAGTTCTAGAGCTAAAATTAGCATGTTTAAAGTGATTTTCATGCTTCCAGGGGCCCGGGAAGTGAATTAAATACCATTTCGAGGCATTAAATGTTCAAGCAAAAACAGGTGATTTTTGACAAAAGAGATAACACCCCCCATTACGTCATGCTTCAGAAAGGTGAAAAATGGTCAGTTTTCAAATGTTTTATTTTTGAACGCCAGTTCACATTTTGTAGGTAGATCATCAGTTTTAGAGCTAAAATTAGCATGTTTAAAGTGATTTTCATGCTTCCAGGGGCCCTAAACACAAGATTTGTGGAATGGGTAAAGGTGCATGAAAATGGCGAATTTACTCACTCTGAGGTCTCAAAAAGTGTTTCTTTACCCCAGGAAGTGATTTAAATACCATTTGGAGGCATTTAATATTCAAGCAAAAACAGGGGATTTTTTACAAAAGAGATAACACCACCCCATTACGTCATGCTTCAGAAAGGTGAAAAATGGTCCGTTTTCAAATGTTTTATTTTTGAACGCCAAATCACATTTGTAGGTAGATCATCAGTTTTAGAGCTAAAATTAGCATGTTTAAAGTGATTTTCATGCTTCCAGGGGCCCGGGAAGTGAATTAAATACCATTTGGAGGCATTTAATTGTTCAAGCAAAAACAGGTGATTTTTGACAAAAGAGATAACACCCCCCCATTACGTCATGCTTCAGAAAGGTGAAAATGGTCAGTTTTGAAATGTTTTATTTTTTAAAGTCAGTTGACATTTGTAGGTAGATCATCAGTTCTAGAGCTAAAATTAGCATGTTTAAAGTGATTTTCATGCTTCCAGGGCCCGGGAAGAGAATTAAATACCATTTGGAGGCATTTAATGTTCAAGCAAAAACAGGTGATTTTTGACAAAAGAGATAACACCCCCCCATTACGTCATGCTTCAGAAAGGTGAAAAATGGTCCGTTTTCAAATGTTTTATTTTTGAACGCCAGTTCACATTTGTAGGTAGATCATCAGTTCTAGAGCTAAAATTAGCATGTTAAAGTGATTTTCATGCTTCCAGGGGCCTGGGAAGTGAATTAAATACCATTTGGAGGCATTTAATGTTCAAGCAAAAACAGGTGATTTTTGACAAAAGAGATAACACCCCCCATTACGTCATGCTTCAGAAAGGTGAAAAATGGTCAGTTTTCAAATGTTTTATTTTTGAACGTCAGTTGACATTTGTAGGTAGATCATCAGTTCTAGAGCTAAAATTAGCATGTTTAAAGTGATTTTCATGCTTCCAGGGGCAAGGGAAGTGAATTAAATATCATTTGGGGGCATTTAATGTTCAAGCAAAAACAGGTGATTTTTGACAAAAGAGATAACACCCCCCCATTACGTCATGCTTCAGAAAGGTGAAAAATGGTCCGTTTTCAAATGTTTTATTTTTGAACGCCAGTTCACATTTGTAGGTAGATCATCAGTTTTAGAGCTAAAATTAGCATGTTTAAAGTGATTTTCATGCTTCCAGGGGCCCGGGAAGTGAATTAAATACCATTTGGAGGCATTTAATGTTCAAGCAAAAACAGGTGATTTTTGACAAAAGAGATAACACCCCCCCATTACGTCATGCTTCAGAAAGGTGAAAAATGGTCCGTTTTGAAATGTTTTATTTTTGAACGTCAGTTGACATTTGTAGGTAGATCATCAGTTCTAGAGCTAAAATTAGCATGTTTAAAGTGATTTTCATGCTTCCAGGGGCCTGGGAAGTGAATTAAATACCATTTGGAGGCATTTAATGTTCAAGCAAAAACAGGTGATTTTTGACAAAAGAGATAACACCCCCCATTACGTCATGCTTCAGAAAGGTGAAAAATGGTCAGTTTTCAAATGCTTTATTTTTGAACGTCAGTTCACATTTATAGGTAGATCATCAGTTTAAGAGCTAAAATTAGCATGTTTAAAGTGATTTTCATGCTTCCAGGGGCCCGGGAAGTGAATTAAATACCATTTGGAGGCATTTAATGTTCAAGCAAAAACAGGGGATTTTTGACAAAAGAGATAACACCCCCCCATTACGTCATGCTTCAGAAAGGTGAAAAATGGTCCGTTTTCAAATGTTTTATTTTTGAACGCCAGTTCACATTTGTAGGTAGATCATCAGTTTTAGAGCTAAAATTAGCATGTTTAAAGTGATTTTCATGCTTCCAGGGGCCCGGGAAGTGAATTAAATACCATTTGGAGGCATTTAATGTTCAAGCAAAAACAGGGGATTTTTTACAAAAGAGATAACACCCCCCCATTACGTCATGCTTCAGAAAGGTGAAAAATGGTCCGTTTTCAAATGTTTTATTTTTGAACGCCAGTTCACATTTGTAGGTAGATCATCAGTTTTAGAGCTAAAATTAGCATGTTTAAAGTGATTTTCATGCTTCCAGGGGCCCGGGAAGTGAATTAAATACCATTTGGAGGCATTTAATGTTCAAGCAAAAACAGGTGATTTTTGACAAAAGAGATAACACCCCCCCATTACGTCATGCTTCAGAAAGGTGAAAAATGGTCCGTTTTGAAATGTTTTATTTTTGAACGTCAGTTGACATTTGTAGGTAGATCATCAGTTCTAGAGCTAAAATTAGCATGTTTAAAGTGATTTTCATGCTTCCAGGGGCCTGGGAAGTGAATTAAATACCATTTGGAGGCATTTAATGTTCAAGCAAAAACAGGTGATTTTTGACAAAAGAGATAACACCCCCCATTACGTCATGCTTCAGAAAGGTGAAAAATGGTCAGTTTTCAAATGTTTTATTTTTGAACGTCAGTTGACATTTGTAGGTAGATCATCAGTTCTAGAGCTAAAATTAGCATGTTTAAAGTGATTTTCATGCTTCCAGGGGCAAGGGAAGTGAATTAAATATCATTTGGGGGCATTTAATGTTCAAGCAAAAACAGGTGATTTTTGACAAAAGAGATAACACCCCCCCATTACGTCATGCTTCAGAAAGGTGAAAAATGGTCCGTTTTCAAATGTTTTATTTTTGAACGCCAGTTCACATTTGTAGGTAGATCATCAGTTTTAGAGCTAAAATTAGCATGTTTAAAGTGATTTTCATGCTTCCAGGGGCCCGGGAAGTGAATTAAATACCATTTGGAGGCATTTAATGTTCAAGCAAAAACAGGTGATTTTTGACAAAAGAGATAACACCCCCCCATTACGTCATGCTTCAGAAAGGTGAAAAATGGTCCGTTTTGAAATGTTTTATTTTTGAACGTCAGTTGACATTTGTAGGTAGATCATCAGTTCTAGAGCTAAAATTAGCATGTTTAAAGTGATTTTCATGCTTCCAGGGGCCTGGGAAGTGAATTAAATACCATTTGGAGGCATTTAATGTTCAAGCAAAAACAGGTGATTTTTGACAAAAGAGATAACACCCCCCATTACGTCATGCTTCAGAAAGGTGAAAAATGGTCAGTTTTCAAATGCTTTATTTTTGAACGTCAGTTCACATTTATAGGTAGATCATCAGTTTAAGAGCTAAAATTAGCATGTTTAAAGTGATTTTCATGCTTCCAGGGGCCCGGGAAGTGAATTAAATACCATTTGGAGGCATTTAATGTTCAAGCAAAAACAGGGGATTTTTGACAAAAGAGATAACACCCCCCCATTACGTCATGCTTCAGAAAGGTGAAAAATGGTCCGTTTTCAAATGTTTTATTTTTGAACGCCAGTTCACATTTGTAGGTAGATCATCAGTTTTAGAGCTAAAATTAGCATGTTTAAAGTGATTTTCATGCTTCCAGGGGCCCGGGAAGTGAATTAAATACCATTTGGAGGCATTTAATGTTCAAGCAAAAACAGGGGATTTTTTACAAAAGAGATAACACCCCCCCATTACGTCATGCTTCAGAAAGGTGAAAAATGGTCCGTTTTCAAATGTTTTATTTTTGAACGCCAGTTCACATTTGTAGGTAGATCATCAGTTTTAGAGCTAAAATTAGCATGTTTAAAGTGATTTTCATGCTTCCAGGGGCCCGGGAAGTGAATTAAATACCATTTGGAGGCATTTAATGTTCAAGCAAAAACAGGTGATTTTTGACAAAAGAGATAACACCCCCCCATTACGTCATGCTTCAGAAAGGTGAAAAATGGTCCGTTTTCAAATGTTTTATTTTTGAACGTCAGTTGACATTTGTAGGTAGATCATCAGTTCTAGAGCTAAAATTAGCATGTTTAAAGTGATTTTCATGCTTCCAGGGGCCTGGGAAGTGAATTAAATACCATTTGGAGGCATTTAATGTTCAAGCAAAAACAGGTGATTTTTGACAAAAGAGATAACACCCCCCCATTACGTCATGCTTCAGAAAGGTGAAAAATGGTCCGTTTTGAAATGTTTTATTTTTGAACGTCAGTTGACATTTGTAGGTAGATCATCAGTTCTAGAGCGAAAATTAGCATGTTTAAAGTGATTTTCATGCTTCCAGGGGCCTGGGAAGTGAATTAAATACCATTTGGAGGCATTTAATGTTCAAGCAAAAACAGGTGATTTTTGACAAAAGAGATAACACCCCCCATTACGTCATGCTTCAGAAAGGTGAAAAATGGTCAGTTTTCAAATGTTTTATTTTTGAACGTCAGTTGACATTTGTAGGTAGATCATCAGTTCTAGAGCTAAAATTAGCATGTTTAAAGTGATTTTCAAGCTTCCAGGGGCCCGGGAAGTGAATTAAATACCATTTGGGGGCATTTAATGTTCAAGCAAAAACAGGTGATTTTTGACAAAAGAGATAACACCCCCCCATTACGTCATGCTTCAGAAAGGTGAAAAATGGTCCGTTTTCAAATGTTTTATTTTTGAACGTCAGTTCACATTTGTAGGTAGATCATCAGTTTTAGAGCTAAAATTAGCATTTTTAAAGTGATTTTCATGCTTCCAGGGGCCCAGGAAGTGAATTAAATACCATTTGGAGGCATTTAATGTTCAAGCAAAAACAGGTGATTTTTGACAAAAGAGATAACACCCCCCATTACGTCATGCTTCAGAAAGGTGAAAAATGGTCAGTTTTCAAATGTTTTATTTTTGAACGTCAGTTGACATTTGTAGGTAGATCATCAGTTCTAGAGCTAAAATTAGCATGTTTAAAGTGATTTTCATGCTTCCAGGGGCCCGGGAAGTGAATTAAATACCATTTGGAGGCATTTAATGTTCAAGCAAAAACAGGTGATTTTTGACAAAAGAGATGACACCCCCCCATTACGTCATGCTTCAGAAAGGTGAAAAATGGTCCGTTTTGAAATGTTTTATTTTTGAACGTCAGTTGACATTTGTAGGTAGATCATCAGTTCTAGAGCTAAAATTAGCATGTTTAAAGTGATTTGCATGCTTCCAGGGGCCCGGGAAGTGAATTAAATACCATTTGGAGGCATTTAATGTTCAAGCAAAAACAGGTGATTTTTGACAAAAGAGATAACACCCCCCATTACGTCATGCTTCAGAAAGGTGAAAAATGGTCAGTTTTCAAATGTTTAATTTGTGAACGTCAGTTCACATTTGTAGGTAGATCATCAGTTTTAGAGCTAAAATTAGCATGTTTAAAGTGTTTTTCATGCTTCCAGGGGCCCGGGAAGTGAATTAAATACCATTTGGAGGCATTTAATGTTCAAGCAAAAACAGGGGATTTTTGACAAAAGAGATAACACCCCCCATTACGTCATGCTTCAGAAAGGTGAAAAATGGTCCGTTTTCAAATGTTTTATTTTTGAACGTCAGTTCACATTTATAGGTAGATCATCAGTTTAAGAGCTAAAATTAGCATGTTTAAAGTGATTTTCATGCTTCCAGGGGCCCGGGAAGTGAATTAAATACCATTTGGAGGCATTTAATGTTCAAGCAAAAACAGGTGATTTTTGACAAAAGAGATAACACCCCCCCATTACGTCATGCTTCAGAAAGGTGAAAAATGGTCTGTTTTGAAATCTTTTATTTTTGAACGTCAGTTGACATTTGTAGGTAGATCATCAGTTCTAGAGCTAAAATTAGCATGTTTAAAGTGATTTTCATGCTTCCAGGGGCCTGGGAAGTGAATTAAATACCATTTGGAGGCATTTAATGTTCAAGCAAAAACAGGTGATTTTTGACAAAAGAGATAACACCCCCCATTACGTCATGCTTCAGAAAGGTGAAAAATGGTCAGTTTTCAAATGTTTTATTTTTGAACGTCAGTTGACATTTGTAGGTAGATCATCAGTTCTAGAGCTAAAATTAGCATGTTTAAAGTGATTTTCATGCTTCCAGGGGCCCGGGAAGTGAATTAAATACCATTTGGAGGCATTTAATGTTCAAGCAAAAACAGGTGATTTTTGACAAAAGAGATAACACCCCCCCATTACGTCATGCTTCAGAAAGGTGAAAAATGGTCAGTTTTCAAATGTTTTATTTTTGAACGCCAGTTCACATTTGTAGGTAGATCATCAGTTTTAGAGCTAAAATTAGCATGTTTAAAGTGATTTTCACGCTTCCAGGGGCCCTAAACACAAGATTTGTGGAATGGGTAAAGGTGCATGAAAATGGCCAATTTACTCACTCTGAGGTCTCAAAAAGTGTTTCTTTACCCCAGGAAGTGATTTAAATACCATTTGGAGGCATTTAATATTCAAGCAAAAACAGGGGATTTTTTACAAAAGAGATAACACACCCCATTACGTCATGCTTCAGAAAGGTGAAAAATGGTCCGTTTTCAAATGTTTTATTTTTGAACGCCAAATCACATTTGTAGGTAGATCATCAGTTTTAGAGCTAAAATTAGCATGTTTAAAGTGATTTTCCAGCTTCCAGGGGCCCGGGAAGTGAATTAAATACCATTTGTAGGCATTTAATTGTTCAAGCAAAAACAGGTGATTTTTGACAAAAGAGATAACACCCCCCCATTACGTCATGCTTCAGAAAGGTGAAAAATGGTCAGTTTTGAAATGTTTTATTTTTTAAAGTCAGTTGACATTTGTAGGTAGATCATCAGTTCTAGAGCTAAAATTAGCATGTTTAAAGTGATTTTCATGCTTCCAGGGGCCCGGGAAGTGAATTAAATACCATTTGGAGGCATTTAATGTTCAAGCAAAAACAGGTGATTTTTGACAAAAGAGATAACACCCCCCCATTACGTCATGCTTCAGAAAGGTGAAAAATGGTCAGTTTTCAAATGTTTTATTTTTGAACGTCAGTTGACATTTGTAGGTAGATCATCAGTAAGAGAGCTAAAATTAGCATGTTTAAAGTGATTTTCATGCTTCCAGGGGCCTGGGAAGTGAATTAAATACCATTTGGAGGCATTTAATGTTCAAGCAAAAACAGGTGATTTTTGACAAAAGAGATAACACCCCCCCATTACGTCATGCTTCAGAAAGGTGAAAAATGGTCAGTTTTCAAATGTTTTATTTTTGAACGCCAGTTCACATTTGTAGGTAGATCATCAGTTTTAGAGCTAAAATTAGCATGTTTAAAGTGATTTTCATGCTTCCAGGGGCCCTAAACACAAGATTTGTGGAATGGGTAAAGGTGCATGAAAATGGCCAATTTACTCACTCTGAGGTCTCAAAAAGTGTTTCTTTACCCCAGGAAGTGATTTAAATACCATTTGGAGTCATTTAATATTTAAGCAAAAACAGGGGATTTTTTACAAAAGAGATAACACCACCCCATTACGTCATGCTTCAGAAAGGTGAAAAATGGTCCGTTTTCAAATGTTTTATTTTTGAACGCCAAATCACATTTGTAGGTAGATCATCAGTTTTAGAGCTAAAATTAGCATGTTTAAAGTGATTTTCATGCTTCCAGGGGCCCGGGAAGTGAATTAAATACCATTTGGAGGCATTTAATTGTTCAAGCAAAAACAGGTGATTTTTGACAAAAGAGATAACACCCCCCCATTACGTCATGCTTCAGAAAGGTGAAAAATGGTCAGTTTTGAAATGTTTTATTTTTTAAAGTCAGTTGACATTTGTAGGTAGATCATCAGTTCTAGAGCTAAAATTAGCATGTTTAAAGTGATTTTCATGCTTCCAGGGCCCGGGAAGAGAATTAAATACCATTTGGAGGCATTTAATGTTCAAGCAAAAACAGGTGATTTTTGACAAAAGAGATAACACCCCCCCATTACGTCATGCTTCAGAAAGGTGAAAAATGGTCCGTTTTCAAATGTTTTATTTTTGAACGCCAGTTCACATTTGTAGGTAGATCATCAGTTTTAGAGCTAAAATTAGCATGTTTAAAGTGATTTTCATGCTTCCAGGGGCCCGGGAAGTGAATTAAATATCATTTGGAGGCATTTAATGTTCAAGCAAAAACAGGTGATTTTTGACAAAAGAGATAACACCCCCCCATTACGTCATGCTTCAGAAAGGTGAAAAATGGTCCGTATTGAAATGTTTTATTTTTGAACGTCAGTTGACATTTGTAGGTAGATCATCAGTTCTAGAGCTAAAATTAGCATGTTTAAAGTGATTTTCATGCTTCCAGGGGCCTGGGAAGTGAATTAAATACCATTTGGAGGCATTTAATGTTCAAGCAAAAACAGGTGATTTTTGACAAAAGAGATAACACCCCCCATTACGTCATGCTTCAGAAAGGTGAAAAATGGTCAGTTTTCAAATGTTTTATTTTTGAACGTCAGTTGACATTTGTAGGTAGATCATCAGTTCTAGAGCTAAAATTAGCATGTTTAAAGTGATTTTCATGCTTCCAGGGGCCCGGGAAGTGAATTAAATATCATTTGGGGGCATTTAATGTTCAAGCAAAAACAGGTGATTTTTGACAAAAGAGATAACACCCCCCCATTACGTCATGCTTCAGAAAGGTGAAAAATGGTCCGTTTTCAAATGTTTTATTTTTGAACGCCAGTTCACATTTGTAGGTAGATCATCAGTTTTAGAGCTAAAATTAGCATGTTTAAAGTGATTTTCATGCTTCCAGGGGCCCGGGAAGTGAATTAAATACCATTTGGAGGCATTTAATGTTCAAGCAAAAACAGGTGATTTTTGACAAAAGAGATAACACCCCCCCATTACGTCATGCTTCAGAAAGGTGAAAAATGATCCGTTTTGAAATGTTTTATTTTTGAACGTCAGTTGACATTTGTAGGTAGATCATCAGTTCTAGAGCTAAAATTAGCATGTTTAAAGTGATTTTCATGCTTCCAGGGCCTGGGAAGTGAATTAAATACCATTTGGAGGCATTTAATGTTCAAGCAAAAACAGGTGATTTTTGACAAAAGAGATAACACCCCCCATTACGTCATGCTTCAGAAAGGTGAAAAATGGTCAGTTTTCAAATGCTTTATTTTTGAACATCAGTTCACATTTATAGGTAGATCATCAGTTTAAGAGCTAAAATTAGCATGTTTAAAGTGATTTTCATGCTTCCAGGGGCCCGGGAAGTGAATTAAATACCATTTGGAGGCATTTAATGTTCAAGCAAAACCAGGGGATTTTTGACAAAAGAGATAACACCCCCCCATTACGTCATGCTTCAGAAAGGTGAAAAATGGTCCGTTTTCAAATGTTTTATTTTTGAACGCCAGTTCACATTTGTAGGTAGATCATCAGTTTTAGAGCTAAAATTAGCATGTTTAAAGTGATTTTCATGCTTCCAGGGGCCCGGGAAGTGAATTAAATACCATTTGGAGACATTTAATGTTCAAGAAAAAACAGGGGATTTTTGACAAAAGAGATAACACCCCCCCATTACGTCATGCTTCAGAAAGGTGAAAAATGGTCCGTTTTCAAATGTTTTATTTTTGAACGCCAGTTCACATTTGTAGGTAGATCATCAGTTTTAGAGCTAAAATTAGCATGTTTAAAGTGATTTTCATGCTTCCAGGGGCCCGGGAAGTGAATTAAATACCATTTGGAGGCATTTAATGTTCAAGCAAAAACAGGTGATTTTTGACAAAAGAGATAACACCCCCCCATTACGTCATGCTTCAGAAAGGTGAAAAATGGTCCGTTTTGAAATGTTTTATTTTTGAACGTCAGTTGACATTTGTAGGTAGATCATCAGTTCTAGAGCTAAAATTAGCATGTTTAAAGTGATTTTCATGCTTCCAGGGGCCTGGGAAGTCAATTAAATACCATTTGGAGGCATTTAATGTTCAAGCAAAAACAGGTGATTTTTGACAAAAGAGATAACACCCCCCATTACGTCATGCTTCAGAAAGGTGAAAAATGGTCAGTTTTCAAATGTTTTATTTTTGAACGTCAGTTGACATTTGTAGGTAGATCATCAGTTCTAGAGCTAAAATTAGCATGTTTAAAGTGATTTTCAAGCTTCCAGGGTCCCGGGAAGTGAATTAAATACCATTTGGGCGCATTTAATGTTCAAGCAAAAACAGGTGATTTTTGACAAAAGAGATAACACCCCCCCATTACGTCATGCTTCAGAAAGGTGAAAAATGGTCCGTTTTCAAATGTTTTATTTTTGAACGTCAGTTCACATTTGTAGGTAGATCATCAGTTTTAGAGCTAAAATTAGCATTTTTAAAGTGATTTTCATGCTTCCAGGGGCCCAGGAAGTGAATTAAATACCATTTGGAGGCATTTAATGTTCAAGCAAAAACAGGTGATTTTTGACAAAAGAGATAACACCCCCCATTACGTCATGCTTCAGAAAGGTGAAAAATGGTCAGTTTTCAAATGTTTTATTTTTGAACGTCAGTTGACATTTGTAGGTAGATCATCAGTTCTAGAGCTAAAATTAGCATGTTTAAAGTGATTTTCATGCTTCCAGGGGCCCGGGAAGTGAATTAAATACCATTTGGAGGCATTTAATGTTCAAGCAAAAACAGGTGATTTTTGACAAAAGAGATGACACCCCCCCATTACGTCATGCTTCAGAAAGGTGAAAAATGGTCCATTTTGCAATGTTTTATTTTTGAACGTCAGTTGACATTTGTAGGTAGATCATCAGTTCTAGAGCTAAAATTAGCATGTTTAAAGTGATTTGCATGCTTCCAGGGGCCCGGGAAGTGAATTAAATACCATTTGGAGGCATTTAATGTTCAAGCAAAAACAGGTGATTTTTGACAAAAGAGATAACACCCCCTCTTTACGTCATGCTTCAGAAAGGTGAAAAATGGTCCGTTTTCAAATGTTAAATTTTTGAACGTCAGTTCACATTTGTAGGTAGATCATCAGTTTTAGAGCTAAAATTAGCATGTTTAAAGTGTTTTTCATGCTTCCAGGGGCCCGGGAAGTGAATTAAATACCATTTGGAGGCATTTAATGTTCAAGCAAAAACAGGGGATTTTTGACAAAAGAGATAACACCCCCCCTTTACGTCATGCTTCAGAAAGGTGAAAAATGGTCCGTTTTCAAATGTTTTATTTTTGAACGTCAGTTCACATTTATAGATAGATCATCAGTTTAAGAGCTAAAATTAGCATGTTTAAAGTGATTTTCATGCTTCCAGGGGCCCGGGAAGTGAATTAAATACCATTTGGAGGCATTTAATGTTCAAGCAAAAACAGGTGATTTTTGACAAAAGAGATAACACCCCCCCATTACGTCATGCTTCAGAAAGGTGAAAAATGGTCTGTTTTGAAATCTTTTATTTTTGAACGTCAGTTGACATTTGTAGGTAGATCATCAGTTCTAGAGCTAAAATTAGCATGTTTAAAGTGATATTCATGCTTCCAGGGGCCTGGGAAGTGAATTAAATACCATTTGGAGGTATTTAATGTTCAAGCAAAAACAGGTGATTTTTGACAAAAGAGATAACACCCCCCATTACGTCATGCTTCAGAAAGGTGAAAAATGGTCAGTTTTCAAATGTTTTATTTTTGAACGTCAGTTGACATTTGTAGGTAGATCATCAGTTCTAGAGCTAAAATTAGCATGTTTAAAGTGATTTTCATGCTTCCAGGGGCCCGGGAAATGAATTAAATACCATTTGGAGGCATTTAATGTTCAAGCAAAAACAGGTGATTTTTGACAAAAGAGATAACACCCCCCCATTACGTCATGCTTCAGAAAGGTGAAAATGGTCAGTTTTCAAATGTTTTATTTTTGAACGCCAGTTCACATTTGTAGGTAGATCATCAGTTTTAGAGCTAAAATTAGCATGTTTAAAGTGATTTTCATGCTTCCAGGGGCCCTAAACACAAGATTTGTGGAATGGGTAAAGGTGCATGAAAATGGCCAATTTACTCACTCTGAGGTCTCAAAAAGTGTTTCTTTACCCCAGGAAGTGATTTAAATACCATTTGGAGGCATTTAATATTCAAGCAAAAACAGGGGATTTTTTACAAAAGAGATAACACCACCCCATTACGTCATGCTTCAGAAAGGTGAAAAATGGTCCGTTTTCAAATGTTTTATTTTTGAACGCCAAATCACATTTGTAGGTAGATCATCAGTTTTAGAGCTAAAATTAGCATGTTTAAAGTGATTTTCATGCTTCCAGGGGCCCGGGAAGTGAATTAAATACCATTTGTAGGCATTTAATTGTTCAAGCAAAAACAGGTGATTTTTGACAAAAGAGATAACACCCCCCCATTACGTCATGCTTCAGAAAGGTGAAAAATGGTCAGTTTTGAAATGTTTTATTTTTAAAAGTCAGTTGACATTTGTAGGTAGATCATCAGTTCTAGAGCTAAAATTAGCATGTTTAAAGTGATTTTCATGCTTCCAGGGGCCCGGGAAGTGAATTAAATACCATTTGGAGGCATTTAATGTTCAAGCAAAAACAGGTGATTTTTGACAAAAGAGATAACACCCCCCCAATTACGTCATGCTTCAGAAAGGTGAAAAATGGTCCGTTTTGAAATGTATTATTTTTGAACGTCAGTTGACATTTGTAGGTAGATCATCAGTTTAAGAGCTAAAATTAGCATGTTTAAAGTGATTTTCATGCTTCCAGGGGCCCGGGAAGTGAATTAAATACCATTTGGAGGCATTTAATGTTCAAGCAAAACAGGTGATTTTTGACAAAAGAGATAACACCCCCCATTACGTCATGCTTCAGAAAGGTGAAAAATGGTCCGTTTTCAAATGTTTAATTTTTGAACGTCAGTTCACATTTGTAGGTAGATCATCAGTTTTAGAGCTAAAATTAGCATGTTTAAAGTGATTTTCATGCTTCCAGGGGCCCGGGAAGTAAATTAAATACTATTTGGAGGCATTTAATGTTCAAGCAAAAACAGGGGATTTTTGACAAAAGAGATAACACCCCCCATTACGTCATGCTTTAGAAAGGTGAAAAATGGTCCGTTTTCAAATGTTTTATTTTTGAACGTCAGTTCACATGTATAGGTAGATCATCAGTTTAAGAGCTAAAATTAGCATGTTTAAAGTGATTTTCATGCTTCCAGGGGCCCGGGAAGTGAATTAAATACCATTTGGAGGCATTTAATGTTCAAGCAAAAACAGGTGATTTTTGACAAAAGAGATAACACCCCCCATTACCGTCATGCTTCAGAAAGGTGAAAAATGGTCAGTTTTCAAATGTTTTATTTTTGAACGTCAGTTGACATTTGTAGGTAGATCATCAGTTCTAGAGCTAAAATTAGCATGTTTAAAGTGATTTTCATGCTTCCAGGGGCCCGGGAAGTGAATTAAATACAATTTGGGGGCAATTCAATGTTCAAGCAAAAACAGGTGATTTTTGACAAAAGAGATAACACCCCCCATTACGTCATGCTTCAGAAAGGTGAAAAATGGTCCGTTTTCAAATGTTTTATTTTTGAACGTCAGTTCACATCTGTAGGTAGATCATCAGTTTTAGAGCTAAAATTTGCATTTTTAAAGTGATTTTCATGCTTCCAGGGGCCCAGGAAGTGAATTAAATACCATTTGGAGGCATTTAATGTTCAAGCAAAAACAGGTGATTTTTGACAAAAGAGATAACACCCCCCATTACATCATGCTTCAGAAAGGTGAAAAATGGTCAGTTTTCAAATGTTTTATATTTGAATGTCAGTTGACATTTGTAGGTAGATCATCAGTTCTAGAGCTAAAATTAGCATGTTTAAAGTGATTTTCATGCTTCCAGGGGCCCGGGAAGTGAATTAAATACCATTTGGAGGCATTTAATGTTCAAGCAAAAACAGGTGATTTTTGACAAAAGAGATAACACCCCCCCATTACGTCATGCTTCAGAAAGGTGAAAAATGGTCCGTTTTCAAATGTTTTATTTTTGAACGTCAGTTCACATTTGTAGGTAGATCATCAGTTTAAGAGCTAAAATTAGCATGTTTAAAGTGATTTTCATGCTTCCAGGGGCCCGGGAAGTGAATTAAATACCATTTGGAGACATTTAATGTTCAAGCAAAAACAGGTGATTTTTGACAAAAGAGCTAACACCCCCATTACGTCATGCTTCAGAAAGGTGAACAATGGTCCGTTTTCAAATGTTTTATTTTTGAACGTCAGTTCACATTTGTAGGTAGATCATCAGTTTAAGAGCTAAAATTAGCATGTTTAAAAGTGATTTTCATGCTTCCAGGGGCCCGGGAAAGTGAATTAAATACCATTTGGAGGCATTTAATGTTCAAGCAAAAACAGGTGATTTTGACAAAAGAGATAACACCCCCCATTACGTCATGCTTCAGAAAGGTGAAAAATGGTCCGTTTTCAAATGTTTAATTTTTGAACGTCAGTTCACATTTGTAGGTAGATCATCAGTTTTAGAGCTAAAATTAGCATGTTTAAAGTGATTTTCATGCTTCCAGGGGCCCGGGAAGTAAATTAAATACTATTTGGAGGCATTTAATGTTCAAGCAAAAACAGGGGATTTTTGACAAAGAGATAACACCCCCCCATTACGTCATGCTTTAGAAAGGTGAAAAATGGTCCGTTTTCAAATGTTTTATTTTTGAACGTCAGTTCACATGTATAGGTAGATCATCAGTTTAAGAGCTAAAATTAGCATGTTTAAAGTGATTTTCATGGCTTCCAGGGGCCCGGGAAGTGAATTAAATACCATTTGGAGGCATTTAATGTTCAAGCAAAAACAGGTGATTTTTGACAAAAGAGATAACACCCCCCATTACGTCATGCTTCAGAAAGGTGAAAAATGGTCAGTTTTCAAATGTTTTATTTTTGAACGTCAGTTGACATTTGTAGGTAGATCATCAGTTCTAGAGCTAAAATTAGCATGTTTAAAGTGATTTTCATGCTTCCAGGGGCCCGGGAAGTGAATTAAATACAATTTGGGGGCAATTCAATGTTCAAGCAAAAACAGGTGATTTTTGACAAAAGAGATAACACCCCCCATTACGTCATGCTTCAGAAAGGTGAAAAATGGTCCGTTTTCAAATGTTTTATTTTTGAACGTCAGTTCACATCTGTAGGTAGATCATCAGTTTTAGAGCTAAAATTTGCATTTTTAAAGTGATTTTCATGCTTCCAGGGGCCCAGGAAGTGAATTAAATACCATTTGGAGGCATTTAATGTTCAAGCAAAAACAGGTGATTTTTGACAAAAGAGATAACACCCCCCATTACATCATGCTTCAGAAAGGTGAAAAATGGTCAGTTTTCAAATGTTTTATATTTGAATGTCAGTTGACATTTGTAGGTAGATCATCAGTTCTAGAGCTAAAATTAGCATGTTTAAAGTGATTTTCATGCTTCCAGGGGCCCGGGAAGTGAATTAAATACCATTTGGAGGCATTTAATGTTCAAGCAAAAACAGGTGATTTTTGACAAAAGAGATAACACCCCCCCATTACGTCATGCTTCAGAAAGGTGAAAAATGGTCCGTTTTCAAATGTTTTATTTTTGAACGTCAGTTCACATTTGTAGGTAGATCATCAGTTTAAGAGCTAAAATTAGCATGTTTAAAGTGATTTTCATGCTTCCAGGGGCCCGGGAAGTGAATTAAATACCATTTGGAGACATTTAATGTTCAAGCAAAAACAGGTGATTTTTGACAAAAGAGCTAACACCCCCCATTACGTCATGCTTCAGAAAGGTGAACAATGGTCCGTTTTCAAATGTTTTATTTTTGAACGTCAGTTCACATTTGTAGGTAGATCATCAGTTTAAGAGCTAAAATTAGCATGTTTAAAGTGATTTTCATGCTTCCAGGGGCCCTAAACACAAGATTTGTGGAATGGTTAAAAGTGAATGAAAATGGCAAATTTACTCAGTCTGAGGTCTCAAAAAGTGTTTCTTCACCCCGGGAAGTGAATTAAATACCATTTGGAGGCATTTAATGTTCAAGCAAAAACAGGTGATTTTTGACAAAAGAGATAACACCCCCCATTACGTCATGCTTCAGAAAGGTGAAAAATGGTCCGTTTTCAAATGTTTTATTTTTGAACGTCAGTTGACATTTGTAGGTAGATCATCAGTTCTAGAGCTAAAATTAGCATGTTTAAAGTGATTTTCATGCTTCCAGGGGCCCGGGAAGTGAATTAAATACCACTTGGAGGCATTTAATGTTCAAGCAAAAACAGGTGATTTTTGACAAAAGAGATGACACCCCCCCATTACGTCATGCTTCAGAAAGGTGAAAAATGGTCCGTTTTGAAATGTTTTATTTTTGAACGTCAGTTGACATTTGTAGGTAGATCATCAGTTCTAGAGCTAAAATTAGCATGTTTAAAGTGATTTGCATGTTTCCAGGGGCCCGGGAAGTGAATTAAATACCATTTGGAGGCATTTAATGTTCAAGCAAAAACAGGTGATTTTTGACAAAAGAGATAACACCCCCATTACGTCATGCTTCAGAAAGGTGAAAAATGTTCCGTTTTCAAATGTTAAATTTTTGAACGTCAGTTCACATTTGTAGGTAGATCATCAGTTTTAGAGCTAAAATTAGCATGTTTAAAGTGTTTTTCATGCTTCCAGGGGCCCGGGAAGTGAATTAAATACCATTTGGAGGCATTTAATGTTCAAGCAAAAACAGGGGATTTTTGACAAAAGAGATAACACCCCCCCTTTACGTCATGCTTCAGAAAGGTGAAAAATGGTCCGTTTTCAAATGTTTTATTTTTGAACGTCAGTTCACATTTATAGGTAGATCATCAGTTTAAGAGCTAAAATTAGCATGTTTAAAGTGATTTTCATGCTTCCAGGGGCCCGGGAAGTGAATTAAATACCATTTGGAGGCATTTAATGTTCAAGCAAAAACAGGTGATTTTTGACAAAAGAGATAACACCCCCCCATTACGTCATGCTTCAGAAAGGTGAAAAATGGTCTGTTTTGAAATCTTTTATTTTTGAACGTCAGTTGACATTTGTAGGTAGATCATCAGTTCTAGAGCTAAAATTAGCATGTTTAAAGTGATATTCATGCTTCCAGGGGCCTGGGAAGTGAATTAAATACCATTTGGAGGTATTTAATGTTCAAGCAAAAACAGGTGATTTTTGACAAAAGAGATAACACCCCCCATTACGTCATGCTTCAGAAAGGTGAAAAATGGTCAGTTTTCAAATGTTTTATTTTTGAACGTCAGTTGACATTTGTAGGTAGATCATCAGTTCTAGAGCTAAAATTAGCATGTTTAAAGTGATTTTCATGCTTCCAGGGGCCCGGGAAATGAATTAAATACCATTTGGAGGCATTTAATGTTCAAGCAAAAACAGGTGATTTTTGACAAAAGAGATAACACCCCCCCATTACGTCATGCTTCAGAAAGGTGAAAAATGGTCAGTTTTCAAATGTTTTATTTTTGAACGCCAGTTCACATTTGTAGGTAGATCATCAGTTTTAGAGCTAAAATTAGCATGTTTAAAGTGATTTTCATGCTTCCAGGGGCCCTAAACACAAGATTTGTGGAATGGGTAAAGGTGCATGAAAATGGCCAATTTACTCACTCTGAGGTCTCAAAAAGTGTTTCTTTACCCCAGGAAGTGATTTAAATACCATTTGGAGGCATTTAATATTCAAGCAAAAACAGGGGATTTTTTACAAAAGAGATAACACCACCCCATTACGTCATGCTTCAGAAAGGTGAAAAATGGTCCGTTTTCAAATGTTTTATTTTTGAACGCCAAATCACATTTGTAGGTAGATCATCAGTTTTAGAGCTAAAATTAGCATGTTTAAAGTGATTTTCATGCTTCCAGGGGCCCGGGAAGTGAATTAAATACCATTTGTAGGCATTTAATTGTTCAAGCAAAAACAGGTGAGTTTTGACAAAAGAGATAACACCCCCCCATTACGTCATGCTTCAGAAAGGTGAAAAATGGTCAGTTTTGAAATGTTTTATTTTTTAAAGTCAGTTGACATTTGTAGGTAGATCATCAGTTCTAGAGCTAAAATTAGCATGTTTAAAGTGATTTTCATGCTTCCAGGGGCCCGGGAAGTGAATTAAATACCATTTGGAGGCATTTAATGTTCAAGCAAAAACAGGTGATTTTTGACAAAAGAGATAACACCCCCCCATTACGTCATGCTTCAGAAAGGTGAAAAATGGTCCGTTTTGAAATGTTTTATTTTTGAACGTCAGTTGACATTTGTAGGTAGATCATCAGTTTAAGAGCTAAAATTAGCATGTTTAAAGTGATTTTCATGCTTCCAGGGGCCCGGGAAGTGAATTAAATACCATTTGGAGGCATTTAATGTTCAAGCAAAAACAGGGGATTTTTGACAAAAGAGATAACACCCCCCCCATTACGTCATGCTTCAGAAAGGTGAAAAATGGTCCGTTTTCAAATGTTTTATTTTTGAACGCCAGTTCACATTTGTAGGTAGATCATCAGTTTTAGAGCGAAAATTAGCATGTTTAAAGTGATTTTCATGCTTCCAGGGGCCCGGGAAGTGAATTAAATACCATTTGGAGGCATTTAATGTTCAAGCAAAAACAGGTGATTTTTGACAAAAGAGATAACACCCCCCATTACGTCATGCTTCAGAAAGGTGAAAAATGGTCCGTTTTCAAATGTTTAATTTTTGAACGTCAGTTCACATTTGTAGGTAGATCATCAGTTTTAGAGCTAAAATTAGCATGTTTAAAGTGATTTTCATGCTTCCAGGGGCCCGGGAAGTGAATTAAATACCATTTGGAGGCATTTAATGTTCAAGCAAAAACAGGGGATTTTTGACAAAAGAGATAACACCCCCCCATTACGTCATGCTTTAGAAAGGTGAAAAATGGTCCGTTTTCAAATGTTTTATTTTTGAACGTCAGTTCACATGTATAGGTAGATCATCAGTTTAAGAGCTAAAATTAGCATGTTTAAAGTGATTTTCATGCTTCCAGGGGCCCGGGAAATGAATTAAATACCATTTGGAGGCATTTAATGTTCAAGCAAAAACAGGTGATTTTTTGACAAAAGAGATAACACCCCCCATTACGTCATGCTTCAGAAAGGTGAAAAATGGTCAGTTTTCAAATGTTTTATTTTTGAACGTCAGTTGACATTTGTAGGTAGATCATCAGTTCTAGAGCTAAAATTAGCATGTTTAAAGTGATTTTCATGCTTCCAGGGGCCCGGGAAGTGAATTAAATACAATTTGGGGGCATTCAATGTTCAAGCAAAAACAGGTGATTTTTGACAAAAGAGATAACACCCCCCATTACGTCATGCTTCAGAAAGGTGAAAAATGGTCCGTTTTCAAATGTTTTATTTTTGAACGTCAGTTCACATTTGTAGGTAGATCATCAGTTTTAGAGCTAAAATTTGCATTTTTTAAAGTGATTTTCATGCTTCCAGGGGCCCAGGAAGTGAATTAAATACCATTTGGAGGCATTTAATGTTCAAGCAAAAACAGGTGATTTTTGACAAAAGAGATAACACCCCCCATTACATCATGCTTCAGAAAGGTGAAAAATGGTCAGTTTTCAAATGTTTTATATTTGAATGTCAGTTGACATTTGTAGGTAGATCATCAGTTCTAGAGCTAAAATTAGCATGTTTAAAGTGATTTTCATGCTTCCAGGGGCCCGGGAAGTGAATTAAATACCATTTGGAGGCATTTAATGTTCAAGCAAAAACAGGTGATTTTTGACAAAAGAGATAACACCCCCCCATTACGTCATGCTTCAGAAAGGTGAAAAATGGTCCGTTTTCAAATGTTTTATTTTTGAACGTCAGTTCACATTTGTAGGTAGATCATCAGTTTAAGAGCTAAAATTAGCATGTTTAAAGTGATTTTCATGCTTCCAGGGGCCCGGGAAGTGAATTAAATACCATTTGGAGACATTTAATGTTCAAGCAAAAACAGGTGATTTTTGACAAAAGAGCTAACACCCCCATTACGTCATGCTTCAGAAAGGTGAACAATGGTCCGTTTTCAAATGTTTTATTTTTGAACGTCAGTTCACATTTGTAGGTAGATCATCAGTTTAAGAGCTAAAATTAGCATGTTTAAAGTGATTTTCATGCTTCCAGGGGCCCTAAACACAAGATTTGTGGAATGGTTAAAAGTGAATGAAAATGGCAAATTTACTCAGTCTGAGGTCTCAAAAAGTGTTTCTTCACCCCGGGAAGTGAATTAAATACCATTTGGAGGCATTTAATGTTCAAGCAAAAACAGGTGATTTTTGACAAAAGAGATAACACCCCCCATTACGTCATGCTTCAGAAAGGTGAAAAATGGTCCGTTTTCAAATGTTTTATTTTTGAACGTCAGTTGACATTTGTAGGTAGATCATCAGTTCTAGAGCTAAAATTAGCATGTTTAAAGTGATTTTCATGATTCCAGGGGCCCGGGAAGTGAATTAAATACAATTTGGGGGCATTCAATGTTCAAGCAAAAACAGGTGATTTTTGACAAAAGAGATAACACCCCCCCATTACGTCATGCTTCAGAAAGGTGAAAAATGGTCCGTTTTCAAATGTTTTATTTTTGAACGTCAGTTCACATTTGTAGGTAGATCATCAGTTTTAGAGCTAAAATTAGCATTTTTAAAGTGATTTTCATGCTTCCAGGGGCCCAGGAAGTGAATTAAATATCATTTGGAGGCATTTAATGTTCAAGCAAAAACAGGTGATTTTTGACAAAAGAGATAACACCCCCCATTATGTCATGCTTCAGAAAGGTGAAAAATGGTCAGTTTTCAAATGTTTTATTTTTGAACGTCAGTTGACATTTGTAGGTAGATCATCAGTTCTAGAGCTAAAATTAGCATGTTTAAAGTGATTTTCATGCTTCCAGGGGCCCGGGAAGTGAATTAAATACCATTTGGAGGCATTTAATGTTCAAGCAAAAACAGGTGATTTTTGACAAAAGAGATAACACCCCCCCATTACGTCATGCTTCAGAAAGGTGAAAAATTGTCAGTTTTCAAATGTTTTATTTTTGAACGTCAGTTCACATTTGTAGGTAGATCATCAGTATAAGAGCTAAAATTAGCATGTTTAAAGTGATTTTCATGCTTCCAGGGGCCCGGGAAGTGAATCAAATACCATTTGGAGACATTTAATGTTCAAGCAAAAACAGGTGATTTTTGACAAAAGAGCTAACACCCCCCATTACGTCATGCTTCAGAAAGGTGAACAATGGTCCGTTTTGAAATGTTTTATTTTTGAACGTCATTTCACATTTGTAGGTAGATCATCAGTTTAAGAGCTAAAATTAGCATGTTTAAAGTGATTTTCATGCTTCCAGGGGCCCTAAACACAAGATTTGTGGAATGGTTAAAAGTGAATGAACATGGCTAATTTACTCAGTCTGAGGTCTCAAAAAGTGTTTCTTCACCCCGGGAAGTGAATTAAATACCATTTGGAGGCATTTAATGTTCAAGCAAAAACAGGGGATTTTTGACAAAAGAGATAACACCCCCCCCATTACGTCATGCTTCAGAAAGGTGAAAAATGGTCCGTTTTCAAATGTTTTATTTTTGAACTCCAGTTCACATTTGTAGGTAGATCATCAGTTTTAGAGCTAAAATTAGCATGTTTAAAGTGATTTTCATGCTTCCAGGGGCCCGGAAGTGAATTAAATACCATTTGGAGGCATTTAATGTTCAAGCAAAAACAGGTGATTTTTGACAAAAGAGATAACACCCCCCATTACGTCATGCTTCAGAAAGGTGAAAAATGGTCAGTTTTCAAATGCTTTATTTTTGAACGTCAGTTCACATTTGTAGGTAGATCATCAGTTTTAGAGCTAAAATTAGCATGTTTAAAGTGATTTTCATGCTTCCAGGGGCCCGGGAAGTGAATTAAATACCATTTGGAGGCATTTAATGTTCAAGCAAAAACAGGGGATTTTTGACAAAAGAGATAACACCCCCCCATTACGTCATGCTTCAGAAAGGTGAAAAATGGTCCGTTTTCAAATGTTTTATTTTTGAACGCCAGTTCACATTTGTAGGTAGATCATCAGTTTTAGAGCTAAAATTAGCATGTTTAAAGTGATTTTCATGCTTCCAGGGGCCCGGGAAGTGAATTAAATACCATTTGGAGGCATTTAATGTTCAAGCAAAAACAGGTGATTTTTGACAAAAGAGATAACACCCCCCATTACGTCATGCTTCAGAAAGGTGAAAAATGGTCAGTTTTCAAATGTTTTATTTTTGAACGTCAGTTGACATTTGTAGGTAGATCATCAGTTCTAGAGCTAAAATTAGCATGTTTAAAGTGATTTTCAAGCTTCCAGGGGCCCGGGAAGTGAATTAAATACCATTTGGGGGCATTTCATGTTCAAGCAAAAACAGGTGATTTTTGACAAAAGAGATAACACCCCCCCCATTACGTCATGCTTCAGAAAGGTGAAAAATGGTCCGTTTTCAAATGTTTTATTTTTGAACGTCAGTTCACATTTGTAGGTAGATCATCAGTTTTAGAGCTAAAATTAGCATTTTTAAAGTGATTTTTATGCTTCCAGGGGCCCAGGAAGTGAATTAAATACCATTTGGAGGCATTTAATGTTCAAGCAAAAACAGGTGATTTTTGACAAAAGAGATAACACCCCCCATTACGTCATGCTTCAGAAAGGTGAAAAATGGTCAGTTTTCAAATGTTTTATTTTTGAACGTCAGTTGACATTTGTAGGTAGATCATCAGTTCTAGAGCTAAAATTAGCATGTTTAAAGTGATTTTCATGCTTCCAGGGGCCCGGGAAGTGAATTAAATACCATTTGGAGGCATTTAATGTTCAAGCAAAAACAGGTGATTTTTGACAAAAGAGATGGCACCCCCCCATTACGTCATGCTTCAGAAAGGTGAAAAATGGTCCGTTTTGAAATGTTTTATTTTTGAACGTCAGTTGACATTTGTAGGTAGATCATCAGTTCTAGAGCTAAAACTAGCATGTTTAAAGTGATTTGCATGCTTCTAGGGGCCCGGGAAGTGAATTAAATACCATTTGGAGGCATTTACTGTTCAAGCAAAAACAGGTGATTTTTGACAAAAGAGATAACACCCCCATTACGTCATGCTTCAGAAAGGTGAAAAATGGTCAGTTTTCAAATGTTTTATTTTTGAACGTCAGTTGACATTTGTAGGTAGATCATCAGTTCTAGAGCTAAAATTAGCATGTTTAAAGTGATTTTCATGCTTCCAGGGGCCCGGGAAGTGAATTAAATACCATTTGGAGGCATTTAATGTTCAAGCAAAAACAGGTGATTTTTGACAAAAGAGATAACACCCCCCCATTACGTCATGCTTCAGAAAGGTGAAAAATGGTCCGTTTTCAAATGTTTTATTTTTGAACGCCAGTTCACATTTGTAGGTAGATCATCAGTTTTAGAGCTAAAATTAGCATGTTTAAAGTGAGTTTCATGCTTCCAGGGGCCCGGGAAGTGAATTAAATACAATTTGGAGGCATTTAATGTTCAAGCAAAAACAGGTGATTTTTGACAAAAGAGATAACACCCCCCCCATTACGTCATGCTTCAGAAAGGTGAAAAATGGTCCGTTTTGAAATGTTTTATTTTTGAACATCAGTTGACATTTGTAGGTAGATCATCAGTTCTAGAGCTAAAATTAGCATGTTTAAAGTGATTTTCATGCTTCCAGGGGCCCGGGAAGTGAATTAAATACCATTTGGAGGCATTTAATGTTCAAGCAAAACCTGGTGATTTTTGACAAAAGAGATAACACCCCCCCATTACGTCATGCTTCAGAAAGGTGAAAAATTGTCCGTTTTGAAATGTTTTATTTTTGAACGTCAGTTGACATTTGTAGGTAGATCATCAGTTTAAGAGCTAAAATTAGCATGTTTAAAGTGATTTTCATGCTTCCAGGGGCCCGGGAAGTGAATTAAATACCATTTGGAGGCATTTAATGTTCAAGCAAAAACAGGGGATTTTTGACAAAAGAGATAACACCCCCCCATTACGTCATGCTTCAGAAAGGTGAAAAATTGTCCGTTTTGAAATGTTTTATTTTTGAACGTCAGTTGACATTTGTAGGTAGATCATGAGTTCTAGAGCTAAAATTAGCATGTTTAAAGTGATTTTCATGCTTCCAGGGGCCCGGGAAGTGAATTAAATACCATTTGGAGGCATTTAACGTTCAAGCAAAAACAGGTGATTTTCGACAAAAGAGATAACACCCCCCCATTACGTCATGCTTCAGAAAGGTGAAAAATTGTCCGTTTTGAAATGTTTTATTTTTGAACGTCAGTTGACATTTGTAGGTAGATCATCAGTTCTAGAGCTAAAATTAGCATGTTTAAAGTGATTTTCATGCTTCCAGGGGCCCGGGAAGTGAATTAAATACCATTTGGAGGCATTTAATGTTCAAGCAAAAACAGGTGATTTTTGACAAAAGAGATAACACCCCCCCATTACGTCATGCTTCAGAAAGGTGAAAAATGGTCCGTTTTGAAATGTTTTATTTTTTAACGTCAGTTGACATTTGTAGGTAGATCATCAGTTCTAGAGCTAAAATTAACATGTTTAAAGTGATTTTCATACTTCCAGGGGCCTGGGAAGTGAATTAAATACCATTTGGAGGCATTTAATGTTCAAGCAAAAACAGGTGATTTTTGACAAAAGAGATAACACCCCCCATTACGTCATGCTTCAAAAAGGTGAAAAATGGTCAGTTTTCAAATGTTTTATTTTTGAACGTCAGTTGACATTTGTAGGTAGATCATCAGTTCTAGAGCTACAATTAGCATGTTTAAAGTGATTTTCATGCTTCCAGGGGCCCGGGAAGTGAATTAAATACCATTTGGGGGCATTTAATGTTCAAGCAAAAACAGGTGATTTTTGACAAAAGAGATTACACCCCCCCATTACGTCATGCTTCAGAAAGGTGAAAAATGGTCCGTTTTCAAATGTTTTATTTTTGAACGTCAGTTGACATTTGTAGGTAGATCATCAGTTCTAGAGCTAAAATTAGCATGTTTAAAGTGATTTTCATGCTTCCAGGGGCCCGGGAAGTGAATTAAATACCATTTGGAGGCATTTAATGTTCAAGCAAAAACAGGTGATTTTTGACAAAAGAGATAACACCCCCCCATTACGTCATGCTTCAGAAAGGCGAAAAATGGTCCGTTTTGAAATGTTTTATTTTTGAACGTCAGTTGACATTTGTAGGTAGATCATCAGTTCTAGAGCTAAAATTAGCATGTTTAAAGTGATTTTCATGCTTCCAGGGGCCCGGGAAGTGAATTAAATACCATTTGGAGGCATTTAATGTTCAAGCAAAAACAGGTGATTTTTGACAAAAGAGATAACACCCCCCCATTATGTCATGCTTCAGAAAGGTGAAAAATGGTCCGTTTTCAAATGTTTTATTTTTGAACGTCAGTTCACATTTGTAGGTAGATCATCAGTATAAGAGCTAAAATGAGCATGTTTAAAGTGATTTTCATGCTTTCAGGGGCCCGGGAAGTGAATTAAATACCATTTGGAGGCATTTAATGTTCAAGCAAAAACAGGGGATTTTTGACAAAAGAGATAACACCCCCCATTACGTCATGCTTCAGAAAGGTGAAAAATGGTCCGTTTTCAAATGTTTTATTTTTGAACGTCAGTTCACATTTGTAGGTAGATCATCAGTTTTAGAGCTAAAATTTGCATTTTTAAAGTGATTTTCATGCTTCCAGGGGCCCAGGAAGTGAATTAAATACCATTTGGAGGCATTTAATGTTCAAGCAAAAACAGGTGATTTTTGACAAAAGAGATAACACCCCCCATTACGTCATGCTTCAGAAAGGTGAAAAATGGACAGTTTTCAAATGTTTTATTTTTGAATGTCAGTTGACATTTGTAGGTAGATCATCAGTTCTAGAGCTAAAATTAGCATGTTTAAAGTGATTTTCATGCTTCCAGGGGCCCGGGAAGTGAATTAAATACCATTTGGAGGCATTTAATGTTCAAGCAAAAACAGGTGATTTTTGACAAAAGAGATAACACCGCCCCATTACGTCATGCTTCAGAAAGGTGAAAAATGGTCCGTTTTCAAATGTTTTATTTTTGAACGTCAGTTCACATTTGTAGGTAGATCATCAGTTCTAGAGCTAAAATTAGCATGTTTAAAGTGATTTTCATGCTTCCAGGGGCCCGGGTAGTGAATTAAATACCATTTGGAGGTGTTTAATGTTCAAGCAAAAACAGGTGATTTTTGACAAAAGAGATAACACCCCCCCATTACGTCATGCTTCAGAAAGGTGAAAAATGGTCCGTTTTCAAATGTTTTATTTTTGAACGTCAGTTCACATTTGTAGGTAGATCATCAGTTTAAGAGCTAAAATTAGCATGTTTAAAGTGATTTTCATGCTTCCAGGGGCCCGGGAAGTGAATTAAATACCATTTAGAGACATTTAATGTTCAAGCAAAAACAGGTGATTTTTGACAAAAGAGCTAACACCCCCCCATTACGTCATGCTTCAGAAAGGTGAACAATGGTCCGTTTTCAAATGTTTTATTTTTGAACGTCAGTTCACATTTGTAGGTAGATCATCAGTTTAAGAGCTAAAATTAGCATGTTTAAAGTGATTTTCATGCTTCCAGGGGCCCTAAACACAAGATTTGTGGAATGGTTAAAAGTGAATGAAAATGGCCAATTTACTCAGTCTGAGGTCTCAAAAAGTGTTTCTTCACCCCGGGAAGTGAATTAAATACCATTTGGAGGCATTTCATGTTCAAGCAAAAACAGGTGATTTTTGACAAAAGAGATAACACCCCCCCCATTACGTCATGCTTCAGAAAGGTGAAAAATGGTCCGTTTTGAAATGTTTTATTTTTGAACATCAGTTGACATTTGTAGGTAGATCATCAGTTCTAGAGCTAAAATTAGCATGTTTAAAGTGATTTTCATGCTTCCAGGGGCCCGGGAAGTGAATTAAATACCATTTGGAGGCATTTAATGTTCAAGCAAAAACTGGTGATTTTTGACAAAAGAGATAACACCCCCCATTACGTCATGCTTCAGAAAGGTGAAAAATGGTCCGTTTTGAAATGTTTTATTTTTGAACGTCAGTTGACATTTGTAGGTAGATCATCAGTTTAAGAGCTAAAATTAGCATGTTTAAAGTGATTTTCATGCTTCCAGGGGCCCGGGAAGTGAATTAAATACCATTTGGAGGCATTTAATGTTCAAGCAAAAACAGGGGATTTTTGACAAAAGAGATAACACCCCCCCATTACGTCATGCTTCAGAAAGGTGAAAAATTGTCCGTTTTGAAATGTTTTATTTTTGAACGTCAGTTGACATTTGTAGGTAGATCATCAGTTCTAGAGCTAAAATTAGCATGTTTAAAGTGATTTTCATGCTTCCAGGCGCCCGGGAAGTAAATTAAATTCCATTTGGAGGCATTTAATGTTCAAGCAAAAACAGGTGATTTTTGACAAAAGAGATAACACCCCCCCCCATTACGTCATGCTTCAGAAAGGTGAAAAATTGTCCGTTTTGAAATGTTTTATTTTTGAACGTCAGTTGACATTTGTAGGTAGATCATCAGTTCTAGAGCTAAAATTAGCATGTTTAAAGTGATTTTCATGCTTCCAGGGGCCCGGGAAGTGAATTAAATACCATTTGGAGGCATTTAATGTTCAAGCAAAAACAGGTGATTTTTGACAAAAGAGATAACACCCCCCCATTACGTCATGCTTCAGAAAGGTGAAAAATGGTCCGTTTTGAAATGTTTTATTTTTGAACGTCAGTTGACATTTGTAGGTAGATCATCAGTTCTAGAGCTAAAATTAACATGTTTAAAGTGATTTTCATACTTCCAGGGGCCTGGGAAGTGAATTAAATACCATTTGGAGGCATTTAATGTTCAAGCAAAAACAGGTGATTTTTGACAAAAGAGAGAACACCCCCCATTACGTCATGCTTCAGAAAGGTGAAAAATGGTCAGTTTTCAAATGTTTTATTTTTGAACGTCAGTTGACATTTGTAGGTAGATCATCAGTTCTAGAGCTACAATTAGCATGTTTAAAGTGATTTTCATGCTTCCAGGGGCCCGGGAAGTGAATTAAATACCATTTGGAGGCATTTAATGTTCAAGCAAAAACAGGTGATTTTTGACAAAAGAGATAACACCCCCCCATTACGTCATGCTTCAGAAAGGTGAAAAATGGTCCGTTTTGAAATGTTTTATTTTTGAACATCAGTTGACATTTGTAGGTAGATCATCAGTTCTAGAGCTAAAATTAGCATGTTTAAAGTGATTTTCATGCTTCCAGGGGCCCGGGAAGTGAATTAAATACCATTTGGAGGCATTTAATGTTCAAGCAAAAACTGGTGATTTTTGACAAAAGAGATAACACCCCCCCATTACGTCATGCTTCAGAAAGGTGAAAAATGGTCCGTTTTGAAATGTTTTATTTTTGAACGTCAGTTGACATTTGTAGGTAGATCATCAGTTTAAGAGCTAAAATTAGCATGTTTAAAGTGATTTTCATGCTTCCAGGGGCCCGGGAAGTGAATTAAATACCATTTGGAGGCATTTAATGTTCAAGCAAAAACAGGGGATTTTTGACAAAAGAGATAACACCCCCCCATTACGTCATGCTTCAGAAAGGTGAAAAATGGTCCGTTTTGAAATGTTTTATTTTTGAACGTCAGTTGACATTTGTAGGTAGATCATCAGTTCTAGAGCTAAAATTAGCATGTTTAAAGTGATTTTCATGCTTCCAGGGGCCCGGGAAGTAAATTAAATACCATTTGGAGGCATTTAATGTTCAAGCAAAAACAGGTGATTTTTGACAAAAGAGATAACACCCCCCCCCATTACGTCATGCTTCAGAAAGGTGAAAAATTGTCCGTTTTGAAATGTTTTATTTTTGAACGTCAGTTGACATTTGTAGGTAGATCATCAGTTCTAGAGCTAAAATTAGCATGTTTAAAGTGATTTTCATGCTTCCAGGGGCCCGGGAAGTGAATTAAATACCATTTGGAGGCATTTAATGTTCAAGCAAAAACAGGTGATTTTTGACAAAAGAGATAACACCCCCCCATTACGTCATGCTTCAGAAAGGTGAAAAATGGTCCGTTTTGAAATGTTTTATTTTTGAACGTCAGTTGACATTTGTAGGTAGATCATCAGTTCTAGAGCTAAAATTAACATGTTTAAAGTGATTTTCATACTTCCCGGGGCCAGGGAAGTGAATTAAATACCATTTGGAGGCATTTAATGTTCAAGCAAAAACAGGTGATTTTTGACAAAAGAGATAACACCCCCATTACGTCATGCTTCAGAAAGGTGAAAAATGGTCAGTTTTCAAATGTTTTATTTTTGAACGTCAGTTGACATTTGTAGGTAGATCATCAGTTCTAGAGCTACAATTAGCATGTTTAAAGTGATTTTCATGCTTCCAGGGGCCCGGGAAGTGAATTAAATACCATTTGGAGGCATTTAATGTTCAAGCAAAAACAGGTGATTTTTGACAAAAGAGATAACACCCCCCCATTACGTCATGCTTCAGAAAGGTGAAAAATGGTCCGTTTTCAAATGTTTTATTTTTGAACGCCAGTTCACATTTGTAGGTAGATCATCAGTTTTAGAGCTAAAATTAGCATGTTTAAAGTGAGTTTCATGCTTCCAGGGGCCCGGGAAGTGAATTAAATACAATTTGGAGGCATTTAATGTTCAAGCAAAAACAGGTGATTTTTGACAAAAGAGATAACACCCCCCCCATTACGTCATGCTTCAGAAAGGTGAAAAATGGTCCGTTTTGAAATGTTTTATTTTTGAACATCAGTTGACATTTGTAGGTAGATCATCAGTTCTAGAGCTAAAATTAGCATGTTTAAAGTGATTTTCATGCTTCCAGGGGCCCGGGAAGTGAATTAAATACCATTTGGAGGCATTTAATGTTCAAGCAAAACCTGGTGATTTTTGACAAAAGAGATAACACCCCCCCATTACGTCATGCTTCAGAAAGGTGAAAAATTGTCCGTTTTGAAATGTTTTATTTTTGAACGTCAGTTGACATTTGTAGGTAGATCATCAGTTTAAGAGCTAAAATTAGCATGTTTAAAGTGATTTTCATGCTTCCAGGGGCCCGGGAAGTGAATTAAATACCATTTGGAGGCATTTAATGTTCAAGCAAAAACAGGGGATTTTTGACAAAAGAGATAACACCCCCCCATTACGTCATGCTTCAGAAAGGTGAAAAATTGTCCGTTTTGAAATGTTTTATTTTTGAACGTCAGTTGACATTTGTAGGTAGATCATGAGTTCTAGAGCTAAAATTAGCATGTTTAAAGTGATTTTCATGCTTCCAGGGGCCCGGGAAGTGAATTAAATACCATTTGGAGGCATTTAACGTTCAAGCAAAAACAGGTGATTTTCGACAAAAGAGATAACACCCCCCCATTACGTCATGCTTCAGAAAGGTGAAAAATTGTCCGTTTTGAAATGTTTTATTTTTGAACGTCAGTTGACATTTGTAGGTAGATCATCAGTTCTAGAGCTAAAATTAGCATGTTTAAAGTGATTTTCATGCTTCCAGGGGCCCGGGAAGTGAATTAAATACCATTTGGAGGCATTTAATGTTCAAGCAAAAACAGGTGATTTTTGACAAAAGAGATAACACCCCCCCATTACGTCATGCTTCAGAAAGGTGAAAAATGGTCCGTTTTGAAATGTTTTATTTTTTAACGTCAGTTGACATTTGTAGGTAGATCATCAGTTCTAGAGCTAAAATTAACATGTTTAAAGTGATTTTCATACTTCCAGGGGCCTGGGAAGTGAATTAAATACCATTTGGAGGCATTTAATGTTCAAGCAAAAACAGGTGATTTTTGACAAAAGAGATAACACCCCCCATTACGTCATGCTTCAAAAAGGTGAAAAATGGTCAGTTTTCAAATGTTTTATTTTTGAACGTCAGTTGACATTTGTAGGTAGATCATCAGTTCTAGAGCTACAATTAGCATGTTTAAAGTGATTTTCATGCTTCCAGGGGCCCGGGAAGTGAATTAAATACCATTTGGGGGCATTTAATGTTCAAGCAAAAACAGGTGATTTTTGACAAAAGAGATTACACCCCCCCATTACGTCATGCTTCAGAAAGGTGAAAAATGGTCCGTTTTCAAATGTTTTATTTTTGAACGTCAGTTGACATTTGTAGGTAGATCATCAGTTCTAGAGCTAAAATTAGCATGTTTAAAGTGATTTTCATGCTTCCAGGGGCCCGGGAAGTGAATTAAATACCATTTGGAGGCATTTAATGTTCAAGCAAAAACAGGTGATTTTTGACAAAAGAGATAACACCCCCCCATTACGTCATGCTTCAGAAAGGCGAAAAATGGTCCGTTTTGAAATGTTTTATTTTTGAACGTCAGTTGACATTTGTAGGTAGATCATCAGTTCTAGAGCTAAAATTAGCATGTTTAAAGTGATTTTCATGCTTCCAGGGGCCCGGGAAGTGAATTAAATACCATTTGGAGGCATTTAATGTTCAAGCAAAAACAGGTGATTTTTGACAAAAGAGATAACACCCCCCCATTATGTCATGCTTCAGAAAGGTGAAAAATGGTCCGTTTTCAAATGTTTTATTTTTGAACGTCAGTTCACATTTGTAGGTAGATCATCAGTATAAGAGCTAAAATGAGCATGTTTAAAGTGATTTTCATGCTTTCAGGGGCCCGGGAAGTGAATTAAATACCATTTGGAGGCATTTAATGTTCAAGCAAAAACAGGGGATTTTTGACAAAAGAGATAACACCCCCCATTACGTCATGCTTCAGAAAGGTGAAAAATGGTCCGTTTTCAAATGTTTTATTTTTGAACGTCAGTTCACATTTGTAGGTAGATCATCAGTTTTAGAGCTAAAATTTGCATTTTTAAAGTGATTTTCATGCTTCCAGGGGCCCAGGAAGTGAATTAAATACCATTTGGAGGCATTTAATGTTCAAGCAAAAACAGGTGATTTTTGACAAAAGAGATAACACCCCCCATTACGTCATGCTTCAGAAAGGTGAAAAATGGACAGTTTTCAAATGTTTTATTTTTGAATGTCAGTTGACATTTGTAGGTAGATCATCAGTTCTAGAGCTAAAATTAGCATGTTTAAAGTGATTTTCATGCTTCCAGGGGCCCGGGAAGTGAATTAAATACCATTTGGAGGCATTTAATGTTCAAGCAAAAACAGGTGATTTTTGACAAAAGAGATAACACCGCCCCATTACGTCATGCTTCAGAAAGGTGAAAAATGGTCCGTTTTCAAATGTTTTATTTTTGAACGTCAGTTCACATTTGTAGGTAGATCATCAGTTCTAGAGCTAAAATTAGCATGTTTAAAGTGATTTTCATGCTTCCAGGGGCCCGGGTAGTGAATTAAATACCATTTGGAGGTGTTTAATGTTCAAGCAAAAACAGGTGATTTTTGACAAAAGAGATAACACCCCCCCATTACGTCATGCTTCAGAAAGGTGAAAAATGGTCCGTTTTCAAATGTTTTATTTTTGAACGTCAGTTCACATTTGTAGGTAGATCATCAGTTTAAGAGCTAAAATTAGCATGTTTAAAGTGATTTTCATGCTTCCAGGGGCCCGGGAAGTGAATTAAATACCATTTAGAGACATTTAATGTTCAAGCAAAAACAGGTGATTTTTGACAAAAGAGCTAACACCCCCCCATTACGTCATGCTTCAGAAAGGTGAACAATGGTCCGTTTTCAAATGTTTTATTTTTGAACGTCAGTTCACATTTGTAGGTAGATCATCAGTTTAAGAGCTAAAATTAGCATGTTTAAAGTGATTTTCATGCTTCCAGGGGCCCTAAACACAAGATTTGTGGAATGGTTAAAAGTGAATGAAAATGGCCAATTTACTCAGTCTGAGGTCTCAAAAAGTGTTTCTTCACCCCGGGAAGTGAATTAAATACCATTTGGAGGCATTTCATGTTCAAGCAAAAACAGGTGATTTTTGACAAAAGAGATAACACCCCCCCCATTACGTCATGCTTCAGAAAGGTGAAAAATGGTCCGTTTTGAAATGTTTTATTTTTGAACATCAGTTGACATTTGTAGGTAGATCATCAGTTCTAGAGCTAAAATTAGCATGTTTAAAGTGATTTTCATGCTTCCAGGGGCCCGGGAAGTGAATTAAATACCATTTGGAGGCATTTAATGTTCAAGCAAAAACTGGTGATTTTTGACAAAAGAGATAACACCCCCCATTACGTCATGCTTCAGAAAGGTGAAAAATGGTCCGTTTTGAAATGTTTTATTTTTGAACGTCAGTTGACATTTGTAGGTAGATCATCAGTTTAAGAGCTAAAATTAGCATGTTTAAAGTGATTTTCATGCTTCCAGGGGCCCGGGAAGTGAATTAAATACCATTTGGAGGCATTTAATGTTCAAGCAAAAACAGGGGATTTTTGACAAAAGAGATAACACCCCCCCATTACGTCATGCTTCAGAAAGGTGAAAAATTGTCCGTTTTGAAATGTTTTATTTTTGAACGTCAGTTGACATTTGTAGGTAGATCATCAGTTCTAGAGCTAAAATTAGCATGTTTAAAGTGATTTTCATGCTTCCAGGCGCCCGGGAAGTAAATTAAATTCCATTTGGAGGCATTTAATGTTCAAGCAAAAACAGGTGATTTTTGACAAAAGAGATAACACCCCCCCCCCATTACGTCATGCTTCAGAAAGGTGAAAAATTGTCCGTTTTGAAATGTTTTATTTTTGAACGTCAGTTGACATTTGTAGGTAGATCATCAGTTCTAGAGCTAAAATTAGCATGTTTAAAGTGATTTTCATGCTTCCAGGGGCCCGGGAAGTGAATTAAATACCATTTGGAGGCATTTAATGTTCAAGCAAAAACAGGTGATTTTTGACAAAAGAGATAACACCCCCCCATTACGTCATGCTTCAGAAAGGTGAAAAATGGTCCGTTTTGAAATGTTTTATTTTTGAACGTCAGTTGACATTTGTAGGTAGATCATCAGTTCTAGAGCTAAAATTAACATGTTTAAAGTGATTTTCATACTTCCAGGGGCCTGGGAAGTGAATTAAATACCATTTGGAGGCATTTAATGTTCAAGCAAAAACAGGTGATTTTTGACAAAAGAGAGAACACCCCCCATTACGTCATGCTTCAGAAAGGTGAAAAATGGTCAGTTTTCAAATGTTTTATTTTTGAACGTCAGTTGACATTTGTAGGTAGATCATCAGTTCTAGAGCTACAATTAGCATGTTTAAAGTGATTTTCATGCTTCCAGGGGCCCGGGAAGTGAATTAAATACCATTTGGAGGCATTTAATGTTCAAGCAAAAACAGGTGATTTTTGACAAAAGAGATAACACCCCCCCATTACGTCATGCTTCAGAAAGGTGAAAAATGGTCCGTTTTGAAATGTTTTATTTTTGAACATCAGTTGACATTTGTAGGTAGATCATCAGTTCTAGAGCTAAAATTAGCATGTTTAAATTGATTTTCATGCTTCCAGGGGCCCGGGAAGTGAATTAAATACCATTTGGAGGCATTTAATGTTCAAGCAAAAACTGGTGATTTTTGACAAAAGAGATAACACCCCCCCATTACGTCATGCTTCAGAAAGGTGAAAAATGGTCCGTTTTGAAATGTTTTATTTTTGAACGTCAGTTGACATTTGTAGGTAGATCATCAGTTTAAGAGCTAAAATTAGCATGTTTAAAGTGATTTTCATGCTTCCAGGGGCCCGGGAAGTGAATTAAATACCATTTGGAGGCATTTAATGTTCAAGCAAAAACAGGGGATTTTTGACAAAAGAGATAACACCCCCCCATTACGTCATGCTTCAGAAAGGTGAAAAATGGTCCGTTTTGAAATGTTTTATTTTTGAACGTCAGTTGACATTTGTAGGTAGATCATCAGTTCTAGAGCTAAAATTAGCATGTTTAAAGTGATTTTCATGCTTCCAGGGGCCCGGGAAGTAAATTAAATACCATTTGGAGGCATTTAATGTTCAAGCAAAAACAGGTGATTTTTGACAAAAGAGATAACACCCCCCCCCATTACGTCATGCTTCAGAAAGGTGAAAAATTGTCCGTTTTGAAATGTTTTATTTTTGAACGTCAGTTGACATTTGTAGGTAGATCATCAGTTCTAGAGCTAAAATTAGCATGTTTAAAGTGATTTTCATGCTTCCAGGGGCCCGGGAAGTGAATTAAATACCATTTGGAGGCATTTAATGTTCAAGCAAAAACAGGTGATTTTTGACAAAAGAGATAACACCCCCCCATTACGTCATGCTTCAGAAAGGTGAAAAATGGTCCGTTTTGAAATGTTTTATTTTTGAACGTCAGTTGACATTTGTAGGTAGATCATCAGTTCTAGAGCTAAAATTAACATGTTTAAAGTGATTTTCATACTTCCAGGGGCCTGGGAAGTGAATTAAATACCATTTGGAGGCATTTAATGTTCAAGCAAAAACAGGTGATTTTTGACAAAAGAGATAACACCCCCATTACGTCATGCTTCAGAAAGGTGAAAAATGGTCAGTTTTCAAATGTTTTATTTTTGAACGTCAGTTGACATTTGTAGGTAGATCATCAGTTCTAGAGCTACAATTAGCATGTTTAAAGTGATTTTCATGCTTCCAGGGGCCCGGGAAGTGAATTAAATACCATTTGGGGGCATTTAATGTTCAAGCAAAAACAGGTGATTTTTGACAAAAGAGATTACACCCCCCCATTACGTCATGCTTCAGAAAGGTGAAAAATGGTCCGTTTTCAAATGTTTTATTTTTGAACGTCAGTTCACATTTGTAGGTAGATCATCGGTTTTAGAGCTAAAATTAGCATTTTTAAAGTGATTTTCATGCTTCCAGGGGCCCAGGAAGTGAATTAAATACCATTTGGAGGCATTTAATGTTCAAGCAAAAACAGGTGATTTTTGACAAAAGAGATAACACCCCCCATTACGTCATGCTTCAGAAAGGTGAAAAATGGTCAGTTTTCAAATGTTTTATTTTTGAACGTCAGTTGACATTTGTAGGTAGATCATCAGTTCTAGAGCTAAAATTAGCATGTTTAAAGTGATTTTCATGCTTCCAGGGGCCCGGGAAGTGAATTAAATACCATTTGGAGGCATTTAATGTTCAAGCAAAAACAGGTGATTTTTGACAAAAGAGATAACACCCCCCCATTACGTCATGCTTCAGAAAGGTGAAAAATGGTCCGTTTTCAAATGTTTTATTTTTGAACGTCAGTTCACATTTGTAGGTAGATCATCAGTTCTAGAGCTAAAATTAGCATGTTTAAAGTGATTTTCATGCTTCCAGGGGCCCGGGAAGTGAATTAAATACCATTTGGAGGCATTTAATGTTCAAGCAAAAACAGGTGATTTTTGACAAAAGAGATAACACCCCCCCATTACGTCATGCTTCAGAAAGGTCAAAAATGGTCCGTTTTCAAATGTTTTATTTTTGAACGTCAGTTCACATTTGTAGGTAGATCATCAGTTTAAGAGCTAAAATTAGCATGTTTAAAGTGATTTTCATGCTTCCAGGGGCCCGGGAAGTGAATTAAATACCATTTGGAGACATTTAATGTTCAAGCAAAAACAGGTGATTTTTGACAAAAGAGCTAACACCCCCCATTACGTCATGCTTCAGAAAGGTGAACAATGGTCCGTTTTCAAATGTTTTATTTTTGAACGTCAGTTCACATTTGTAGGTAGATCATCAGTTTAAGAGCTAAAATTAGCATGTTTAAAGTGATTTTCATGCTTCCAGGGGCCCTAAACACAAGATTTGTGGAATGGTCAAAAGTGAATGAAAATGGCTAATTTACTCAGTCTGAGGTCTCAAAAAGTGTTTCTTCACCCCGGGAGGTGAATTAAATACCATTTGGAGGCATTTAATGTTCAAGCAAAAACAGGGGATTTTTGAAAAAAGAGATAACACCCCCCCATTACGTCATGCTTCAGAAAGGTGAAAAATGGTCCGTTTTCAAATGTTTTATTTTTGAACGCCAGTTCACATTTGTAGGTAGATCATCAGTTTTAGAGCTAAAATTAGCATGTTTAAAGTGATTTTCATGCTTCCAGGGGCCAGGAAGTGAATTAAATACCATTTGGAGGCATTTAATGTTCAAGCAAAAACAGGTGATTTTTGACAAAAGAGATAACACCCCCCATTACGTCATGCTTCAGAAAGGTGAAAAATGGTCCGTTTTGAAATGTTTTATTTTTGAACGTCAGTTGACATTTGTAGGTAGATCATCAGTTCTAGAGCTAAAATTAGCATGTTTAAAGTGATTTTCATGCTTCCAGGGGCCCGGGAAGTGAATTAAATACCATTTGGAGGCATTTAATGTTCAAGCAAAAACAGGTGATTTTTGACAAAAGAGATAACACCCCCCCATTACGTCATGCTTCAGAAAGGTGAAAAATGGTCCGTTTTGAAATGTTTTATTTTTGAACGTCAGTTGACATTTGTAGGTAGATCATCAGTTCTAGAGCTAAAATTAGCATGTTTAAAGTGATTTTCATGCTTCCAGGGGTCCGGGAATTGAATTAAATACAATTTGGAGGCATTTAATGTTCAAGCAAAAACAGGTGATTTTTGACAAAAGAGATAACACCCCCCCATTACGTCATGCTTCAGAAAGGTGAAAAATGGTCCGTTTTGAAATGTTTTATTTTTGAACGCCAGTTCACATTTGTAGGTAGATCATCAGTTTTAGAGCTAAAATTAGCATGTTTAAAGTGATTTTCATGCTTCCAGGGGCCCAGTAAGTGAATTAAATACCATTTGGAGGCATTTAATGTTCAGGCAAAAACAGGGGATTTTTGACAAAAGAGATAACACCCCCCCATTACGTCATGCTTCAGAAAGGTGAAAAATGGTCCGTTTTCAAATGTTTTATTTTTGAACGTCAGTTCACATTTATAGGTAGATCATCAGTTTAAGAGCTAAAATTAGCATGTTTAAAGTGATTTTCATGCTTCCAGGGGCCCGGGAAGTGAATTAAATACCATTTGGAGGCATTTAATGTTCAAGCAAAAACAGGTGATTTTTGACAAAAGAGATAACACCCCCCCATTACGTCATGCTTCAGAAAGGTGAAAAATGGTCCGTTTTCAAATGTTTTATTTTTGAACGCCAGTTCACATTTGTAGGTAGATCATCAGTTTTAGAGCTAAAATTAGCATGTTTAAAGTGATTGTCATGCTTCCAGGGGCCCGGGAAGTGAATTAAATACCATTTGGAGGCATTTAATGTTCAAGCAAAAACAGGTGATTTTTGACAAAAGAGATAATACCCCCCCATTACGTCATGCTTCAGAAAGGTGAAAAATGGTCCGTTTTCAAATGTTTTATTTTTGAACGCCAGTTCACATTTGTAGGTAGATCATCAGTTTTAGAGCTAAAATTAGCATGTTTAAAGTGATTTTCATGCTTCCAGGGGCCCGGGAAGTGAATTAAATACCATTTGGAGGCATTTACTGTTGAAGCAAAAACAGGGGATTTTTGACAAAAGAGATAACACCCCCCCATTACGTCATGCTTCAGAAAGGTGAAAAATGGTCCGTTTTCAAATGTTTTATTTTTGAACGCCAGTTCACATTTGTAGGTAGATCATCAGTTTTAGAGCTAAAATTAGCATGTTTAAAGTGATTTTCATGCTTCCAGGGGCCCGGGAAGTGAATTAAATACCATTTGGAGGCATTTAATGTTCAAGCAAAAACAGGTGATTTTTGACAAAAGAGATAACACCCCCCCCATTACGTCATGCTTCAGAAAGGTGAAAAATGGTCCGTTTTGAAATGTTTTATTTTTGAACGTCAGTTGACATTTGTAGGTAGATCATCAGTTCTAGAGCTAAAATTAGCATGTTTAAAGTGATTTTCATGCTTCCAGGGGCCCGGGAAGTGAATTAAATACCATTTGGAGGCATTTAATGTTCAAGCAAAAACAGGTGATTTTTGACAAAAGAGATAACACCCCCCCATTACGTCATGCTTCAGAAAGGTGAAAAATGGTCCGTTTTCAAATGTTTTATTTTTGAACATCAGTTGACATTTGTAGGTAGATCATCAGTTCTAGAGCTAAAATTAGCATGTTTAAAGTGATTTTCATGCTTCCAGGGGCCCGGGAAGTGAATTAAATACCATTTGGAGGCATTTAATGTTCAAGCAAAAACTGGTGATTTTTGACAAAAGAGATAACACCCCCCCATTACGTCATGCTTCAGAAAGGTGAAAAATGGTCCGTTTTGAAATGTTTTATTTTTGAACGTCAGTTGACATTTGTAGGTAGATCATCAGTTTAAGAGCTAAAATTAGCATGTTTAAAGTGATTTTCATGCTTCCAGGGGCCCGGGAAGTGAATTAAATACCATTTGGAGGCATTTAATGTTCAAGCAAAAACAGGGGATTTTTGACAAAAGAGATAACACCCCCCCATTACGTCATGCTTCAGAAAGGTGAAAAATTGTCCGTTTTGAAATGTTTTATTTTTGAACGTCAGTTGACATTTGTAGGTAGATCATCAGTTCTAGAGCTAAAATTAGCATGTTTAAAGTGATTTTCATGCTTCCAGGGGCCCGGGAAGTGAATTAAATACCATTTGGAGGCATTTAATGTTCAAGCAAAAACAGGTGATTTTTGACAAAAGAGATAACACCCCCCCATTACGTCATGCTTCAGAAAGGTGAAAAATTGTCCGTTTTGAAATGTTTTATTTTTGAACGTCAGTTGACATTTGTAGGTAGATCATCAGTTCTAGAGCTAAAATTAGCATGTTTAAAGTGATTTTCATGCTTCCAGGGGCCCGGGAAGTGAATTAAATACCATTTGGAGGCATTTAATGTTCAAGCAAAAACAGGTGATTTTTGACAAAAGAGATAACACCCCCCCATTACGTCATGCTTCAGAAAGGTGAAAAATGGTCCGTTTTGAAATGTTTTATTTTTGAACGTCAGTTGACATTTGTAGGTAGATCATCAGTTCTAGAGCTAAAATTAACATGTTTAAAGTGATTTTCATGCTTCCAGGGGCCTGGGAAGTGAAATAAATACCATTTGGAGGCATTTAATGTTCAAGCAAAAACAGGTGATTTTGGACAAAAGAGATAACACCCCCCCATTACGTCATGCTTCAGAAAGGTGAAAAATGGTCCGTTTTCAAATGTTTTATTTTTGAACGCCAGTTCACATTTGTAGGTAGATCATCAGTTTTAGAGCTAAAATTAGCATGTTTAAAGTGATTTTCATGCTTCCAGGGGCCTGGGAAGTGAATTAAATACAATTTGGAGGCATTTAATGTTCAAGCAAAAACAGGTGATTTTTAACAAAAGAGATAACACCCCCCCATTACGTCATGCTTCAGAAAGGTGAAAAATGGTCCGTTTTGAAATGTTTTATTTTTGAACATCAGTTGACATTTGTAGGTAGATCATCAGTTCTAGAGCTAAAATTAGCATGTTTAAAGTGATTTTCATGCTTCCAGGGGCCCGGGAAGTGAATTAAATACCATTTGGAGGCATTTAATGTTCAAGCAAAAACTGGTGATTTTTGACAAAAGAGATAACACCCCCCCATTACGTCATGCTTCAGAAAGGTGAAAAATGGTCCGTTTTGAAATGTTTTATTTTTGAACGTCAGTTGACATTTGTAGGTATATCATCAGTTTAAGAGCTAAAATTAGCATGTTTAAAGTGATTTTCATGCTTCCAGGGGCCCGGGAAGTGAATTAAATACCATTTGGAGGCATTTAATGTTCAAGCAAAAACAGGGGATTTTTGACAAAAGAGATAACACCCCCCCATCACGTCATGCTTCAGAAAGGTGAAACATTGTCCGTTTTGAAATGTTTTATTTTTGAACGTCAGTTGACATTTGTAGGTAGATCATCAGTTCTAGAGCTAAAATTAGCATGTTTAAAGTGATTTTCATGCTTCCAGGGGCCCGGGAAGTGAATTAAATACCATTTGGAGGCATTTAATGTTCAAGCAAAAACAGGTGATTTTTGACAAAAGAGATAACACCCCCCCATTACGTCATGCTTCAGAAAGGTGAAAAATTGTCCGTTTTGAAATGTTTTATTTTTGAACGTCAGTTGACATTTGTAGGTAGATCATCAGTTCTAGAGCTAAAATTAGCATGTTTAAAGTGATTTTCATGCTTCCAGGGGCCCGGGAAGTGAATTAAATACCATTTGGAGGCATTTAATGTTCAAGCAAAAACAGGTGATTTTTGACAAAAGAGATAACACCCCCCCATTACGTCATGCTTCAGAAAGGTGAAAAATTGTCCGTTTTGAAATGTTTTATTTTTGAACGTCAGTTGACATTTGTAGGTAGATCATCAGTTCTAGAGCTAAAATTAACATGTTTAAAGTGATTTTCATGCTTCCAGGGGCCTGGGAAGTGAAATAAATACCATTTGGAGGCATTTAATGTTCAAGCAAAAACAGGTGATTTTTGACAAAAGAGATAACACCCCCCATTACGTCATGCTTCAGAAAGGTGAAAAATGGTCAGTTTTCAAATGTTTTATTTTTGAACGTCAGTTGACATTTGTAGGTAGATCATCAGTTCTAGAGCTACAATTAGCATGTTTAAAGTGATTTTCATGCTTCCAGGGGCCCGGGAAGTGAATTCAATACCATTTGGGGGCATTTAATGTTCAAGCAAAAACAGGTGATTTTTGACAAAAGAGATTACACCCCCCCATTACGTCATGCTTCAGAAAGGTGAAAAATTGTCCGTTTTCAAATGTTTTATTTTTGAACGTCAGTTCACATTTGTAGGCAGATCATCAGTTTTAGAGCTAAAATTAGCATGTTTAAAGTGATTTTCATGCTTCCAGGGGCCCGGGAAGTGAATTAAATACCATTTGGAGGCTTTTAATGTTCAAGCAAAAACAGGTGATTTTTGACAAAAGAGATAACACCCCCCCCATTACGTCATGCTTCAGAAAGGTGAAAAATGGTCCGTTTTGAAATGTTTTATTTTTTAACGTCAGTTGACATTTGTAGGTAGATCATCAGTTCTAGAGCTAAAATTAGCATGTTTAAAGTGATTTTCATGCTTCCAGGGGCCCGGGAAGTGAATTAAATACCATTTGGAGGCATTTAATGTTCAAGCAAAAACAGGTGATTTTTGACAAAAGAGATAACACCCCCCCATTACGTCATGCTTCAGAAAGGTGAAAATTGGTCCGTTTTCAAATGTTTTATTTTTGAACGCCAGTTCACATTTGTAGGTAGATCATCAGTTTTAGAGCTAAAATTAGCATGTTTAAAGTGATTTTCATGCTTCCAGGGGCCCTAAACACAAGATTTGTGGAATGGGTAAAAGTGCATGAAAATGGCGAATTTACTCACTCTGAGGTCTCAAAAAGTGTTTCTTCACCCCGGGAAGTGATTTAAATACCATTTGGAGGCATTTAATGTTCAAGCAAAAACAGGGGATTTTTGACAAAAGAGATAACACCCCCCCCCATTACGTCATGCTTCAGAAAGGTGAAAAATGGTCCGTTTTGAAATGTTTTATTTTTGAACGTCAGTTGACATTTGTAGGTAGATCATCAGTTCTAGAGCTAAAATTAGCATGTTTAAAGTGATTTTCATGCTTCCAGGGGCCCGGGAAGTGAATTAAATACCATTTGGAGGCATTTAATGTTCAAGCAAAAACAGGTGATTTTTGACAAAAGAGATAACACCCCCCATTACGTCATGCTTCAGAAAGGTGAAAAATGGTCCGTTTTGAAATGTTTTATTTTTGAACGTCAGTTGACATTTGTAGGTAGATCATCAGTTTAAGAGCTAAAATTAGCATGTTTAAAGTGATTTTCATGCTTCCAGGGGCCCGGGAAGTGAATTAAATACAATTTGGAGGCATTTAATGTTCAAGCAAAAACAGGGGATTTTTGACAAAAGAGATAACACCCCCCCATTACGTCATGCTTCAGAAAGGTGAAAAATGGTCCATTTTCAAATGTTTTATTTTTGAACGCCAGTTCACATTTGTAGGTAGATCATCAGTTTTAGAGCTAAAATTAGCATGTTTAAAGTGATTTTCATGCTTCCAGGGGCCCGGGAAGTGAATTAAATACCATTTGGAGGCATTTAATGTTCAAGCAAAAACAGGTGATTTTTGACAAAAGAGATAACACCCCCCATTACGTCATGCTTCAGAAAGGTGAAAAATTGTCCGTTTTGAAATGTTTTATTTTTGAACGTCAGTTGACATTTGTAGGTAGATCATCAGTTCTAGAGCTAAAATTAGCATGTTTAAAGTGATTTTCATGCTTCCAGGGGCCCGGGAAGTGAATTAAATACCATTTGGAGGCATTTAATGTTCAAGCAAAAACAGGTGATTTTTGACAAAAGAGATAACACCCCCCCATTACGTCATGCTTCAGAAAGGTGAAAAATGGTCCGTTTTGAAATGTTTTATTTTTGAACGTCAGTTGACATTTGTAGGTAGATCATCAGTTCTAGAGCTAAAATTAGCATGTTTAAAGTGATTTTCATGCTTCCAGGGGCCCGGGAAGTGAATTAAATACCATTTGGAGGCATTTAATGTTCAAGCAAAAACAGGTGATTTTTGACAAAAGAGATAACACCCCCATTACGTCATGCTTCAGAAAGGTGAAAAATGGTCCGTTTTCAAATGTTTTATTTTTGAACGCCAGTTCACATTTGTAGGTAGATCATCAGTTTTAGAGCTAAAATTAGCATGTTTAAAGTGATTTTCATGCTTCCAGGGGCCCGGGAAGTGAATTAAATACCATTTGGAGGCATTTACTGTTCAAGCAAAAACAGGGGATTTTTGACAAAAGAGATAACACCCCCCCATTACGTCATGCTTCAGAAAGGTGAAAAATGGTCCGTTTTGAAATGTTTTATTTTTGAACGTCAGTTGACATTTGTAGGTAGATCATCAGTTCTAGAGCTAAAATTAGCATGTTTAAAGTGATTTTCATGCTTCCAGGGGCCCGGGAAGTGAATTAAATACCATTTGGAGGCATTTAATGTTCAAGCAAAAACAGGGGATTTTTGACAAAAGAGATAACACCCCCCCATTACGTCATGCTTCAGAAAGGTGAAAAATGGTCAGTTTTCAAATGTTTTATTTTTGAACGTCAGTTGACATTTGTAGGTAGATCATCAGTTCTAGAGCTACAATTAGCATGTTTAAAGTGATGTTCATGCTTCCAGGGGCCCGGGAAGTGAATTAAATACCATTTGGGGGCATTTAATGTTCAAGCAAAAACAGGTGAGTTTTGACAAAAGAGATTACACCCCCCCATTACGTCATGCTTCAGAAAGGTGAAAATTGGTCCGTTTTCAAATGTTTTATTTTTGAACGCCAGTTCACATTTGTAGGTAGATCATCAGTTTTAGAGCTAAAATTAGCATGTTTAAAGTGATTTTTATGCTTCCAGGGGCCCTAAACACAAGATTTGTGGAATGGGTAAAAGTGCATGAAAATGGCCAATTTACTCACTCTGAGGTCTCAAAAAGTGTTTCTTCACCCCAGGAAGTGATTTAAATACCATTTGGAGGCATTTAATGTTCAAGCAAAAACAGGGGATTTTTGACAAAAGAGATAACACCCCCCCCCATTACGTCATGCTTCAGAAAGGTGAAAAATGGTCCGTTTTGAAATGTTTTATTTTTGAACGTCAGTTGACATTTGTAGGTAGATCATCAGTTCTAGAGCTAAAATTAGCATGTTTAAAGTGATTTTCATGCTTCCAGGGGCCCGGGAAGTGAATTAAATACCATTTGGAGGCATTTAATGTTCAAGCAAAAACAGGTGATTTTTGACAAAAGAGATAACACCCCCCCATTACGTCATGCTTCAGAAAGGTGAAAAATGGTCCGTTTTGAAATGTTTTATTTTTGAACGTCAGTTGACATTTGTAGGTAGATCATCAGTTTAAGAGCTAAAATTAGCATGTTTAAAGTGATTTTCATGCTTCCAGGGGCCCGGGAAGTGAATTAAATACAATTTGGAGGCATTTAATGTTCAAGCAAAAACAGGGGATTTTTGACAAAAGAGATAACACCCCCCCATTACGTCATGCTTCAGAAAGGTGAAAAATGGTCCATTTTCAAATGTTTTATTTTTGAACGCCAGTTCACATTTGTAGGTAGATCATCAGTTTTAGAGCTAAAATTAGCATGTTTAAAGTGATTTTCATGCTTCCAGGGGCCCGGGAAGTGAATTAAATACAATTTGGAGGCATTTAATGTTCAAGCAAAAACAGGTGATTTTTGACAAAAGAGATAACACCCCCCCCATTACGTCATGCTTCAGAAAGGTGAAAAATGGTCTGTTTTCAAATGTTTTATTTTTGAACGTCAGTTCACATTTGTAGGTAGATCATCAGTTCTAGAGCTAAAATTAGCATGTTTAAAGTGATTTTCATGCTTCCAGGGGCCCGGGAAGTGAATTAAATACCATTTGGAGGCATTTAATGTTCAAGCAAAAACAGGTGATTTTTGACAAAAGAGATAACACCCCCCCATTACGTCATGCTTCAGAAAGGTGAAAAATTGTCCGTTTTGAAATGTTTTATTTTTGAACGTCAGTTGACATTTGTAGGTAGATCATCAGTTCTAGAGCTAAAATTAGCATGTTTAAAGTGATTTTCATGCTTCCAGGGGCCCGGGAAGTGAATTAAATACCATTTGGAGGCATTTAATGTTCAAGCAAAAACAGGTGATTTTTGACAAAAGAGATAACACCCCCCCATTACGTCATGCTTCAGAAAGGTGAAAAATGGTCCGTTTTGAAATGTTTTATTTTTGAACGTCAGTTGACATTTGTAGGTAGATCATCAGTTCTAGAGCTAAAATTAACATGTTTAAAGTGATTTTCATGCTTCCAGGGGCCTGGGAAGTGAAATAAATACCATTTGGAGGCATTTAATGTTCAAGCAAAAACAGGTGATTTTGGACAAAAGAGATAACACCCCCCCATTACGTCATGCTTCAGAAAGGTGAAAAATGGTCCGTTTTCAAATGTTTTATTTTTGAACGCCAGTTCACATTTGTAGGTAGATCATCAGTTTTAGAGCTAAAATTAGCATGTTTAAAGTGATTTTCATGCTTCCAGGGGCCTGGGAAGTGAATTAAATACAATTTGGAGGCATTTAATGTTCAAGCAAAAACAGGTGATTTTTAACAAAAGAGATAACACCCCCCCATTACGTCATGCTTCAGAAAGGTGAAAAATGGTCCGTTTTGAAATGTTTTATTTTTGAACATCAGTTGACATTTGTAGGTAGATCATCAGTTCTAGAGCTAAAATTAGCATGTTTAAAGTGATTTTCATGCTTCCAGGGGCCCGGGAAGTGAATTAAATACCATTTGGAGGCATTTAATGTTCAAGCAAAAACTGGTGATTTTTGACAAAAGAGATAACACCCCCCCATTACGTCATGCTTCAGAAAGGTGAAAAATGGTCAGTTTTGAAATGTTTTATTTTTGAACGTCAGTTGACATTTGTAGGTATATCATCAGTTTAAGAGCTAAAATTAGCATGTTTAAAGTGATTTTCATGCTTCCAGGGGCCCGGGAAGTGAATTAAATACCATTTGGAGGCATTTAATGTTCAAGCAAAAACAGGGGATTTTTGACAAAAGAGATAACACCCCCCCATTACGTCATGCTTCAGAAAGGTGAAACATTGTCCGTTTTGAAATGTTTTATTTTTGAACGTCAGTTGACATTTGTAGGTAGATCATCAGTTCTAGAGCTAAAATTAGCATGTTTAAAGTGATTTTCATGCTTCCAGGGGCCCGGGAAGTGAATTAAATACCATTTGGAGGCATTTAATGTTCAAGCAAAAACAGGTGATTTTTGACAAAAGAGATAACACCCCCCCATTACGTCATGCTTCAGAAAGGTGAAAAATTGTCCGTTTTGAAATGTTTTATTTTTGAACGTCAGTTGACATTTGTAGGTAGATCATCAGTTCTAGAGCTAAAATTAGCATGTTTAAAGTGATTTTCATGCTTCCAGGGGCCCGGGAAGTGAATTAAATACCATTTGGAGGCATTTAATGTTCAAGCAAAAACAGGTGATTTTTGACAAAAGAGATAACACCCCCCCATTACGTCATGCTTCAGAAAGGTGAAAAATTGTCCGTTTTGAAATGTTTTATTTTTGAACGTCAGTTGACATTTGTAGGTAGATCATCAGTTCTAGAGCTAAAATTAACATGTTTAAAGTGATTTTCATGCTTCCAGGGGCCTGGGAAGTGAAATAAATACCATTTGGAGGCATTTAATGTTCAAGCAAAAACAGGTGATTTTTGACAAAAGAGATAACACCCCCCATTACGTCATGCTTCAGAAAGGTGAAAAATGGTCAGTTTTCAAATGTTTTATTTTTGAACGTCAGTTGACATTTGTAGGTAGATCATCAGTTCTAGAGCTACAATTAGCATGTTTAAAGTGATTTTCATGCTTCCAGGGGCCCGGGAAGTGAATTCAATACCATTTGGGGGCATTTAATGTTCAAGCAAAAACAGGTGATTTTTGACAAAAGAGATTACACCCCCCCATTACGTCATGCTTCAGAAAGGTGAAAAATTGTCCGTTTTCAAATGTTTTATTTTTGAACGTCAGTTCACATTTGTAGGCAGATCATCAGTTTTAGAGCTAAAATTAGCATGTTTAAAGTGATTTTCATGCTTCCAGGGGCCCGGGAAGTGAATTAAATACCATTTGGAGGCTTTTAATGTTCAAGCAAAAACAGGTGATTTTTGACAAAAGAGATAACACCCCCCCCATTACGTCATGCTTCAGAAAGGTGAAAAATGGTCCGTTTTGAAATGTTTTATTTTTTAACGTCAGTTGACATTTGTAGGTAGATCATCAGTTCTAGAGCTAAAATTAGCATGTTTAAAGTGATTTTCATGCTTCCAGGGGCCCGGGAAGTGAATTAAATACCATTTGGAGGCATTTAATGTTCAAGCAAAAACAGGTGATTTTTGACAAAAGAGATAACACCCCCCCATTACGTCATGCTTCAGAAAGGTGAAAATTGGTCCGTTTTCAAATGTTTTATTTTTGAACGCCAGTTCACATTTGTAGGTAGATCATCAGTTTTAGAGCTAAAATTAGCATGTTTAAAGTGATTTTCATGCTTCCAGGGGCCCTAAACACAAGATTTGTGGAATGGGTAAAAGTGCATGAAAATGGCGAATTTACTCACTCTGAGGTCTCAAAAAGTGTTTCTTCACCCCGGGAAGTGATTTAAATACCATTTGGAGGCATTTAATGTTCAAGCAAAAACAGGGGATTTTTGACAAAAGAGATAACACCCCCCCCCATTACGTCATGCTTCAGAAAGGTGAAAAATGGTCCGTTTTGAAATGTTTTATTTTTGAACGTCAGTTGACATTTGTAGGTAGATCATCAGTTCTAGAGCTAAAATTAGCATGTTTAAAGTGATTTTCATGCTTCCAGGGGCCCGGGAAGTGAATTAAATACCATTTGGAGGCATTTAATGTTCAAGCAAAAACAGGTGATTTTTGACAAAAGAGATAACACCCCCCATTACTTCATGCTTCAGAAAGGTGAAAAATGGTCCGTTTTGAAATGTTTTATTTTTGAACGTCAGTTGACATTTGTAGGTAGATCATCAGTTTAAGAGCTAAAATTAGCATGTTTAAAGTGATTTTCATGCTTCCAGGGGCCCGGGAAGTGAATTAAATACAATTTGGAGGCATTTAATGTTCAAGCAAAAACAGGGGATTTTTGACAAAAGAGATAACACCCCCCCATTACGTCATGCTTCAGAAAGGTGAAAAATGGTCCATTTTCAAATGTTTTATTTTTGAACGCCAGTTCACATTTGTAGGTAGATCATCAGTTTTAGAGCTAAAATTAGCATGTTTAAAGTGATTTTCATGCTTCCAGGGGCCCGGGAAGTGAATTAAATACCATTTGGAGGCATTTAATGTTCAAGCAAAAACAGGTGATTTTTGACAAAAGAGATAACACCCCCCATTACGTCATGCTTCAGAAAGGTGAAAAATTGTCCGTTTTGAAATGTTTTATTTTTGAACGTCAGTTGACATTTGTAGGTAGATCATCAGTTCTAGAGCTAAAATTAGCATGTTTAAAGTGATTTTCATGCTTCCAGGGGCCCGGGAAGTGAATTAAATACCATTTGGAGGCATTTAATGTTCAAGCAAAAACAGGTGATTTTTGACAAAAGAGATAACACCCCCCCATTACGTCATGCTTCAGAAAGGTGAAAAATGGTCCGTTTTGAAATGTTTTATTTTTGAACGTCAGTTGACATTTGTAGGTAGATCATCAGTTCTAGAGCTAAAATTAGCATGTTTAAAGTGATTTTCATGCTTCCAGGGGCCCGGGAAGTGAATTAAATACCATTTGGAGGCATTTAATGTTCAAGCAAAAACAGGTGATTTTTGACAAAAGAGATAACACCCCCATTACGTCATGCTTCAGAAAGGTGAAAAATGGTCCGTTTTCAAATGTTTTATTTTTGAACGCCAGTTCACATTTGTAGGTAGATCATCAGTTTTAGAGCTAAAATTAGCATGTTTAAAGTGATTTTCATGCTTCCAGGGGCCCGGGAAGTGAATTAAATACCATTTGGAGGCATTTACTGTTCAAGCAAAAACAGGGGATTTTTGACAAAAGAGATAACACCCCCCCATTACGTCATGCTTCAGAAAGGTGAAAAATGGTCCGTTTTGAAATGTTTTATTTTTGAACGTCAGTTGACATTTGTAGGTAGATCATCAGTTCTAGAGCTAAAATTAGCATGTTTAAAGTGATTTTCATGCTTCCAGGGGCCCGGGAAGTGAATTAAATACCATTTGGAGGCATTTAATGTTCAAGCAAAAACAGGGGATTTTTGACAAAAGAGATAACACCCCCCCATTACGTCATGCTTCAGAAAGGTGAAAAATGGTCAGTTTTCAAATGTTTTATTTTTGAACGTCAGTTGACATTTGTAGGTAGATCATCAGTTCTAGAGCTACAATTAGCATGTTTAAAGTGATGTTCATGCTTCCAGGGGCCCGGGAAGTGAATTAAATACCATTTGGGGGCATTTAATGTTCAAGCAAAAACAGGTGAGTTTTGACAAAAGAGATTACACCCCCCCATTACGTCATGCTTCAGAAAGGTGAAAATTGGTCCGTTTTCAAATGTTTTATTTTTGAACGCCAGTTCACATTTGTAGGTAGATCATCAGTTTTAGAGCTAAAATTAGCATGTTTAAAGTGATTTTTATGCTTCCAGGGGCCCTAAACACAAGATTTGTGGAATGGGTAAAAGTGCATGAAAATGGCCAATTTACTCACTCTGAGGTCTCAAAAAGTGTTTCTTCACCCCAGGAAGTGATTTAAATACCATTTGGAGGCATTTAATGTTCAAGCAAAAACAGGGGATTTTTGACAAAAGAGATAACACCCCCCCCCATTACGTCATGCTTCAGAAAGGTGAAAAATGGTCCGTTTTGAAATGTTTTATTTTTGAACGTCAGTTGACATTTGTAGGTAGATCATCAGTTCTAGAGCTAAAATTAGCATGTTTAAAGTGATTTTCATGCTTCCAGGGGCCCGGGAAGTGAATTAAATACCATTTGGAGGCATTTAATGTTCAAGCAAAAACAGGTGATTTTTGACAAAAGAGATAACACCCCCCCATTACGTCATGCTTCAGAAAGGTGAAAAATGGTCCGTTTTGAAATGTTTTATTTTTGAACGTCAGTTGACATTTGTAGGTAGATCATCAGTTTAAGAGCTAAAATTAGCATGTTTAAAGTGATTTTCATGCTTCCAGGGGCCCGGGAAGTGAATTAAATACAATTTGGAGGCATTTAATGTTCAAGCAAAAACAGGGGATTTTTGACAAAAGAGATAACACCCCCCCATTACGTCATGCTTCAGAAAGGTGAAAAATGGTCCATTTTCAAATGTTTTATTTTTGAACGCCAGTTCACATTTGTAGGTAGATCATCAGTTTTAGAGCTAAAATTAGCATGTTTAAAGTGATTTTCATGCTTCCAGGGGCCCGGGAAGTGAATTAAATACAATTTGGAGGCATTTAATGTTCAAGCAAAAACAGGTGATTTTTGACAAAAGAGATAACACCCCCCCCATTACGTCATGCTTCTGAAAGGTGAAAAATGGTCTGTTTTCAAATGTTTTATTTTTGAACGTCAGTTCACATTTGTAGGTAGATCATCAGTTTTAGAGCTAAAATTAGCATTTTTAAAGTGATTTTCATGCTTCCAGGGGCCCAGGAAGTGAATTAAATATCATTTGGAGGCATTTAATGTTCAAGCAAAAACAGGTGATTTTTGACAAAAGAGATAACACCCCCCATTACGTCATGCTTCAGAAAGGTGAAAAATGGTCAGTTTTCAAATGTTTTATTTTTGAACGTCAGTTGACATTTGTAGGTAGATCATCAGTTCTAGAGCTAAAATTAGCATGTTTAAAGTGATTTTCATGCTTCCAGGGGCCCGGGAAGTGAATTAAATACCATTTGGAGGCATTTAATGTTCAAGCAAAAACAGGTGATTTTTGACAAAAGAGATAACACCCCCCCATTACGTCATGCTTCAGAAAGGTGAAAAATGGTCCGTTTTCAAATGTTTTATTTTTGAACGTCAGTTCACATTTGTAGGTAGATCATCAGTATAAGAGCTAAAATTAGCATGTTTAAAGTGATTTTCATGCTTCCAGGGGCCCGGGAAGTGAATTAAATACCATTTGGAGACATTTAATGTTCAAGCAAAAACAGGTGATTTTTGACAAAAGAGCTAACACCCCCCCATTACGTCATGCTTCAGAAAGGTGAACAATAGTCCGTTTTGAAATGTTTTATTTTTGAACGTCATTTCACATTTGTAGGTAGATCATCAGTTTAAGAGCTAAAATTAGCATGTTTAAAGTGATTTTCATGCTTCCAGGGGCCCTAAACACAAGATTTGTGGAATGGTCAAAAGTGAATGAAAATGGCTAATTTACTCAGTCTGAGGTCTCAAAAAGTGTTTCTTCACCCCGGGAGGTGAATTAAATACCATTTGGAGGCATTTAATGTTCAAGCAAAAACAGGGGATTTTTGAAAAAAGAGATAACACCCCTCCCATTACGTCATGCTTCAGAAAGGTGAAAAATGGTCCGTTTTCAAATGTTTTATTTTTGAACGCCAGTTCACATTTGTAGGTAGATCATCAGTTTTAGAGCTAAAATTAGCATGTTTAAAGTGATTTTCATGCTTCCAGGGGCCAGGAAGTGAATTAAATACCATTTGGAGGCATTTAATGTTCAAGCAAAAACAGGTGATTTTTGACAAAAGTGATAACACCCCCCATTACGTCATGCTTCAGAAAGGTGAAAAATGGTCCGTTTTGAAATGTTTTATTTTTGAACGTAAGTTGACATTTGTAGGTAGATCATCAGTTCTAGAGCTAAAATTAGCATGTTTAAAGTGATTTTCATGCTTCCAGGGGCCCGGGAAGTGAATTAAATACCATTTGGGGGCATTTAATGTTCAAGCAAAAACAGGTGAGTTTTGACAAAAGAGATTACACCCCCCCATTACGTCATGCTTCAGAAAGGTGAAAATTGGTCCGTTTTCAAATGTTTTATTTTTGAACGCCAGTTCACATTTGTAGGTAGATCATCAGTTTTAGAGCTAAAATTAGCATGTTTAAAGTGATTTTCATGCTTCCAGGGGCCCTAAACACAAGATTTGTGGAATGGGTAAAAGTGCATGAAAATGGCCAATTTACTCACTCTGAGGTCTCAAAAAGTGTTTCTTCACCCCAGGAAGTGATTTAAATACCATTTGGAGGCATTTAATGTTCAAGCAAAAACAGGGGATTTTTGACAAAAGAGATAACACCCCCCCCCATTACGTCATGCTTCAGAAAGGTGAAAAATGGTCCGTTTTGAAATGTTTTATTTTTGAACGTCAGTTGACATTTGTAGGTAGATCATCAGTTCTAGAGCTAAAATTAGCATGTTTAAAGTGATTTTCATGCTTCCAGGGGCCCGGGAAGTGAATTAAATACCATTTGGAGGCATTTAATGTTCAAGCAAAAACAGGTGATTTTTGACAAAAGAGATAACACCCCCCCATTACGTCATGCTTCAGAAAGGTGAAAAATGGTCCGTTTTGAAATGTTTTATTTTTGAACGTCAGTTGACATTTGTAGGTAGATCATCAGTTTAAGAGCTAAAATTAGCATGTTTAAAGTGATTTTCATGCTTCCAGGGGCCCGGGAAGTGAATTAAATACAATTTGGAGGCATTTAATGTTCAAGCAAAAACAGGGGATTTTTGACAAAAGAGATAACACCCCCCCATTACGTCATGCTTCAGAAAGGTGAAAAATGGTCCATTTTCAAATGTTTTATTTTTGAACGCCAGTTCACATTTGTAGGTAGATCATCAGTTTTAGAGCTAAAATTAGCATGTTTAAAGTGATTTTCATGCTTCCAGGGGCCCGGGAAGTGAATTAAATACAATTTGGAGGCATTTAATGTTCAAGCAAAAACAGGTGATTTTTGACAAAAGAGATAACACCCCCCCATTACGTCATGCTTCAGAAAGGTGAAAAATGGTCTGTTTTCAAATGTTTTATTTTTGAACGTCAGTTCACATTTGTAGGTAGATCATCAGTTTTAGAGCTAAAATTAGCATTTTTAAAGTGATTTTCATGCTTCCAGGGGCCCGGGAAGTGAATTAAATATCATTTGGAGGCATTTAATGTTCAAGCAAAAACAGGTGATTTTTGACAAAAGAGATAACACCCCCCATTACGTCATGCTTCAGAAAGGTGAAAAATGGTCAGTTTTCAAATGTTTTATTTTTGAACGTCAGTTGACATTTGTAGGTAGATCATCAGTTCTAGAGCTAAAATTTGCATGTTTAAAGTGATTTTCATGCTTCCAGGGGCCCGGGAAGTGAATTAAATACCATTTGGAGGCATTTAATGTTCAAGCAAAAACAGGTGATTTTTGACAAAAGAGATAACACCCCCCCATTACGTCATGCTTCAGAAAGGTGAAAAATGGTCCGTTTTCAAATGTTTTATTTTTGAACGTCAGTTCACATTTGTAGGTAGATCATCAGTATAAGAGCTAAAATTAGCATGTTTAAAGTGATTTTCATGCTTCCAGGGGCCCGGGAAGTGAATTAAATACCATTTGGAGACATTTAATGTTCAAGCAAAAACAGGTGATTTTTGACAAAAGAGCTAACACCCCCCCATTACGTCATGCTTCAGAAAGGTGAACAATAGTCCGTTTTGAAATGTTTTATTTTTGAACGTCATTTCACATTTGTAGGTAGATCATCAGTTTAAGAGCTAAAATTAGCATGTTTAAAGTGATTTTCATGCTTCCAGGGGCCCTAAACACAAGATTTGTGGAATGGTCAAAAGTGAATGAAAATGGCTAATTTACTCAGTCTGAGGTCTCAAAAAGTGTTTCTTCACCCCGGGAGGTGAATTAAATACCATTTGGAGGCATTTAATGTTCAAGCAAAAACAGGGGATTTTTGAAAAAAGAGATAACACCCCCCCCATTACGTCATGCTTCAGAAAGGTGAAAAATGGTCCGTTTTCAAATGTTTTATTTTTGAACGCCAGTTCACATTTGTAGGTAGATCATCAGTTTTAGAGCTAAAATTAGCATGTTTAAAGTGATTTTCATGCTTCCAGGGGCCAGGAAGTGAATTAAATACCATTTGGAGGCATTTAATGTTCAAGCAAAAACAGGTGATTTTTGACAAAAGTGATAACACCCCCCATTACGTCATGCTTCAGAAAGGTGAAAAATGGTCCGTTTTGAAATGTTTTATTTTTGAACGTAAGTTGACATTTGTAGGTAGATCATCAGTTCTAGAGCTAAAATTAGCATGTTTAAAGTGATTTTCATGCTTCCAGGGGCCCGGGAAGTGAATTAAATACCATTTGGGGGCATTTAATGTTCAAGCAAAAACAGGTGAGTTTTGACAAAAGAGATTACACCCCCCCATTACGTCATGCTTCAGAAAGGTGAAAATTGGTCCGTTTTCAAATGTTTTATTTTTGAACGCCAGTTCACATTTGTAGGTAGATCATCAGTTTTAGAGCTAAAATTAGCATGTTTAAAGTGATTTTCATGCTTCCAGGGGCCCTAAACACAAGATTTGTGGAATGGGTAAAAGTGCATGAAAATGGCCAATTTACTCACTCTGAGGTCTCAAAAAGTGTTTCTTCACCCCAGGAAGTGATTTAAATACCATTTGGAGGCATTTAATGTTCAAGCAAAAACAGGGGATTTTTGACAAAAGAGATAACACCCCCCCCCCATTACGTCATGCTTCAGAAAGGTGAAAAATGGTCCGTTTTGAAATGTTTTATTTTTGAACGTCAGTTGACATTTGTAGGTAGATCATCAGTTCTAGAGCTAAAATTAGCATGTTTAAAGTGATTTTCATGCTTCCAGGGGCCCGGGAAGTGAATTAAATACCATTTGGAGGCATTTAATGTTCAAGCAAAAACAGGTGATTTTTGACAAAAGAGATAACACCCCCCCATTACGTCATGCTTCAGAAAGGTGAAAAATGGTCCGTTTTGAAATGTTTTATTTTTGAACGTCAGTTGACATTTGTAGGTAGATCATCAGTTTAAGAGCTAAAATTAGCATGTTTAAAGTGATTTTCATGCTTCCAGGGGCCCGGGAAGTGAATTAAATACAATTTGGAGGCATTTAATGTTCAAGCAAAAACAGGGGATTTTTGACAAAAGAGATAACACCCCCCCATTACGTCATGCTTCAGAAAGGTGAAAAATGGTCCATTTTCAAATGTTTTATTTTTGAACGCCAGTTCACATTTGTAGGTAGATCATCAGTTTTAGAGCTAAAATTAGCATGTTTAAAGTGATTTTCATGCTTCCAGGGGCCCGGGAAGTGAATTAAATACAATTTGGAGGCATTTAATGTTCAAGCAAAAACAGGTGATTTTTGACAAAAGAGATAACACCCCCCCCATTACGTCATGCTTCAGAAAGGTGAAAAATGGTCTGTTTTCAAATGTTTTATTTTTGAACGTCAGTTCACATTTGTAGGTAGATCATCAGTTTTAGAGCTAAAATTAGCATTTTTAAAGTGATTTTCATGCTTCCAGGGGCCCAGGAAGTGAATTAAATATCATTTGGAGGCATTTAATGTTCAAGCAAAAACAGGTGATTTTTGACAAAAGAGATAACACCCCCCATTACGTCATGCTTCAGAAAGGTGAAAAATGGTCAGTTTTCAAATGTTTTATTTTTGAACGTCAGTTGACATTTGTAGGTAGATCATCAGTTCTAGAGCTAAAATTTGCATGTTTAAAGTGATTTTCATGCTTCCAGGGGCCCGGGAAGTGAATTAAATACCATTTGGAGGCATTTAATGTTCAAGCAAAAACAGGTGATTTTTGACAAAAGAGATAACACCCCCCCATTACGTCATGCTTCAGAAAGGTGAAAAATGGTCCGTTTTCAAATGTTTTATTTTTGAACGTCAGTTCACATTTGTAGGTAGATCATCAGTATAAGAGCTAAAATTAGCATGTTTAAAGTGATTTTCATGCTTCCAGGGGCCCGGGAAGTGAATTAAATACCATTTGGAGACATTTAATGTTCAAGCAAAAACAGGTGATTTTTGACAAAAGAGCTAACACCCCCCCATTACGTCATGCTTCAGAAAGGTGAACAATAGTCCGTTTTGAAATGTTTTATTTTTGAACGTCATTTCACATTTGTAGGTAGATCATCAGTTTAAGAGCTAAAATTAGCATGTTTAAAGTGATTTTCATGCTTCCAGGGGCCCTAAACACAAGATTTGTGGAATGGTCAAAAGTGAATGAAAATGGCTAATTTACTCAGTCTGAGGTCTCAAAAAGTGTTTCTTCACCCCGGGAGGTGAATTAAATACCATTTGGAGGCATTTAATGTTCAAGCAAAAACAGGGGATTTTTGAAAAAAGAGATAACACCCCCCCCATTACGTCATGCTTCAGAAAGGTGAAAAATGGTCCGTTTTCAAATGTTTTATTTTTGAACGCCAGTTCACATTTGTAGGTAGATCATCAGTTTTAGAGCTAAAATTAGCATGTTTAAAGTGATTTTCATGCTTCCAGGGGCCAGGAAGTGAATTAAATACCATTTGGAGGCATTTAATGTTCAAGCAAAAACAGGTGATTTTTGACAAAAGTGATAACACCCCCCATTACGTCATGCTTCAGAAAGGTGAAAAATGGTCCGTTTTGAAATGTTTTATTTTTGAACGTAAGTTGACATTTGTAGGTAGATCATCAGTTCTAGAGCTAAAATTAGCATGTTTAAAGTGATTTTCATGCTTCCAGGGGCCCGGGAAGTGAATTAAATACCATTTGGAGGCATTTAATGTTCAAGCAAAAACAGGTGATTTTTGACAAAAGAGATAACACCCCCCCATTACGTCATGCTTCAGAAAGGTGAAAAATGGTCCGTTTTGAAATGTTTTATTTTTGAACGTCAGTTGACATTTGTAGGTAGATCATCAGTTCTAGAGCTAAAATTAGCATGTTTAAAGTGATTTTCATGCTTCCAGGGGCCTGGGAAGTGAATTAAATACAATTTGAAGGCATTTAATGTTCAAGCAAAAACAGGTGATTTTTGACAAAAGAGATAACACCCCCCATTACGTCATGCTTCAGAAAGGTGAAAAATTGTCAGTTTTCAAATGTTTTATTTTTGAACGTCAGTTGACATTTGTAGGTAGATCATCAGTTCTAGAGCTAAAATTAGCATGTTTAAAGTGATTTTCATGCTTCCAGGGGTCCGGGAAGTGAATTAAATACAATTTGGAGGCATTTAATGTTCAAGCAAAAACAGGTGATTTTTGACAAAAGAGATAACACCCCCCCATTACGTCATGCTTCAGAAAGGTGAAAAATGGTCCGTTTTGAAATGTTTTATTTTTGAACGTCAGTTGACATTTGTAGGTAGATCATCAGTTCTAGAGCTAAAATTAGCATGTTTAAAGTGATTTTCATGCTTCCAGGGGCCCGGGAAGTGAATTAAATACCATTTGGAGGCATTTAATGTTCAAGCAAAAACAGGTGATTTTTGACAAAAGAGATAACACCCCCCCATTACGTCATGCTTCAGAAAGGTGAAAAATGGTCCGTTTTCAAATGTTTTATTTTTGAACGCCAGTTCACATTTGTAGGTAGATCATCAGTTTTAGAGCTAAAATTTGCATGTTTAAAGTGATTTTCATGCTTCCAGGGGCCCGGGAAGTGAATTAAATACCATTCGGAGGCATTTAATGTTCAAGCAAAAACAGGTGATTTTTGACAAAAGAGATAACACCCCCCCATTACGTCATGCTTCAGAAAGGTTAAAAATGGTCCGTTTTCAAATGTTTTATTTTTGAACGCCAGTTCACATTTGTAGGTAGATCATCAGTTTTAGAGCTAAAATTAGCATGTTTAAAGTGATTTTCATGCTTCCAGGGGCCCGGGAAGTGAATTAAATACCATTTGGAGGCATTTAATGTTCAAGCAAAAACAGGGGATTTTTGACAAAAGAGATAACACCCCCCCATTACGTCATGCTTCAGAAAGGTGAAAAATGGTCCGTTTTCAAATGTTTTATTTTTGAACGCCAGTTCACATTTGTAGGTAGATCATCAGTTTTAGAGCTAAAATTAGCATGTTTAAAGTGATTTTCATGCTTCCAGGGGCCCAGTAAGTGAATTAAATACCATTTAGAGGCATTTAATGTTCAGGCAAAAACAGGGGATTTTTGACAAAAGAGATAACACCCCCCCATTACGTCATGCTTCAGAAAGGTGAAAAATGGTCGGTATTTAAAAAATGTTTTATTTTTGAACGCCAGTTCACATTTGTAGGTAGATCATCAGTTTTAGAGCTAAAATTAGCATGTTTAAAGTGATTGTCATGCTTCCAGGGGCCCGGGAAGTGAATTAAATACCATTTGGAGGCATTTAATGTTCAAGCAAAAACAGGTGATTTTTGACAAAAGAGATAATACCCCCCCATTACGTCATGCTTCAGAAAGGTGAAAAATGGTCCGTTTTCAAATGTTTTATTTTTGAACGCCAGTTCACATTTGTAGGTAGATCATCAGTTTTAGAGCTAAAATTAGCATGTTTAAAGTGATTTTCATGCTTCCAGGGGCCCGGGAAGTGAATTAAATACCATTTGGAGGCATTTACTGTTCAAGCAAAAACAGGGGATTTTTGACAAAAGAGATAACACCCCCCCATTACGTCATGCTTCAGAAAGGTGAAAAATGGTCCGTTTACAAATGTTTTATTTTTGAACGCCAGTTCACATTTGTAGGTAGATCATCAGTTTTAGAGCTAAAATTAGCATGTTTAAAGTGATTTTCATGCTTCCAGGGGCCCGGGAAGTGAATTAAATACCATTTGGAGGCATTTAATGTTCAAGCAAAAACAGGTGATTTTTGACAAAAGAGATAACACCCCCCCCATTACGTCATGCTTCAGAAAGGTGAAAAATGGTCCGTTTTGAAATGTTTTATTTTTGAACGTCAGTTGACATTTGTAGGTAGATCATCAGTTCTAGAGCTAAAATTAGCATGTTTAAAGTGATTTTCATGCTTCCAGGGGCCCGGGAAGTGAATTAAATACCATTTGGAGGCATTTAATGTTCAAGCAAAAACAGGTGATTTTTGACAAAAGAGATAACACCCCCCCATTACGTCATGCTTCAGAAAGGTGAAAAATGGTCCGTTTTGAAATGTTTTATTTTTGAACGTCAGTTGACATTTGTAGGTAGATCATCAGTTCTAGAGCTAAAATTAACATGTTTAAAGTGATTTTCATGCTTCCAGGGGCCTGGGAAGTGAAATAAATACCATTTGGAGGCATTTAATGTTCAAGCAAAAACAGGTGATTTTTGACAAAAGAGATAACACCCCCCATTACGTCATGCTTCAGAAAGGTGAAAAATGGTCAGTTTTCAAATGTTTTATTTTTGAACGTCAGTTGACATTTGTAGGTAGATCATCAGTTCTAGAGCTACAATTAGCATGTTTAAAGTGATTTTCATGCTTCCAGGGGCCCGGGAAGTGAATTAAATACCATTTGGGGGCATTTAATGTTCAAGAAAAAACAGGTGATTTTTGACAAAAGAGATTACACCCCCCCATTACGTCATGCTTCAGAAAGGTGAAAAATGGTCCGTTTTCAAATGTTTTATTTTTGAACGTCAGTTCACATTTGTAGGCAAATCATCAGTTTTAGAGCTAAAATTAGCATGTTTAAAGTGATTTTCATGCTTCCAGGGGCCCGGGAAGTGAATTAAATACCATTTGGAGGCTTTTAATGTTCAAGCAAAAACAGGTGATTTTTGACAAAAGAGATAACACCCCCCCCCATTACGTCATGCTTCAGAAAGGTGAAAAATGGTCCGTTTTGAAATGTTTTATTTTTTAACGTCAGTTGACATTTGTAGGTAGATCATCAGTTCTAGAGCTAAAATTAGCATGTTTAAAGTGATTTTCATGCTTCCAGGGGCCCGGGAAGTGAATTAAATACCATTTGGAGGCATTTAATGTTCAAGCAAAAACAGGTGATTTTTGACAAAAGAGATAACACCCCCCCATTACGTCATGCTTCAGAAAGGTGAAAATTGGTCCGTTTTCAAATGTTTTATTTTTGAACGCCAGTTCACATTTGTAGGTAGATCATCAGTTTTAGAGCTAAAATTAGCATGTTTAAAGTGATTTTCATGCTTCCAGGGGCCCTAAACACAAGATTTGTGGAATGGGTAAAAGTGCATGAAAATGGCGAATTTACTCACTCTGAGGTCTCAAAAAGTGTTTCTTCACCCCGGGAAGTGATTTAAATACCATTTGGAGGCATTTAATGTTCAAGCAAAAACAGGGGATTTTTGACAAAAGAGATAACACCCCCCCCATTACGTCATGCTTCAGAAAGGTGAAAAATGGTCAGTTTTGAAATGTTTTATTTTTGAACGTCAGTTGACATTTGTAGGTAGATCATCAGTTCTAGAGCTAAAATTAGCATGTTTAAAGTGATTTTCATGCTTCCAGGGGCCCGGGAAGTGAATTAAATACCATTTGGAGGCATTTAATGTTCAAGCAAAAACAGGTGATTTTTGACAAAAGAGATAACACCCCCCATTACGTCATGCTTCAGAAAGGTGAAAAATGGTCCGTTTTGAAATGTTTTATTTTTGAACGTCAGTTGACATTTGTAGGTAGATCATCAGTTTAAGAGCTAAAATTAGCATGTTTAAAGTGATTTTCATGCTTCCAGGGGCCCGGGAAGTGAATTAAATACCATTTGGAGGCATTTAATTGTTCAAGCAAAAACAGGTGATTTTTGACAAAAGAGATAACACCCCCCATTACGTCATGCTTCAGAAAGGTGAAAAATTGTCCGTTTTGAAATGTTTTATTTTTGAACGTCAGTTGACATTTGTAGGTAGATCATCAGTTCTAGAGCTAAAATTAGCATGTTTAAAGTGATTTTCATGCTTCCAGGGGCCCGGGAAGTGAATTAAATACCATTTGGAGGCATTTAATATTCAAGCAAAAACAGGTGATTTTTGACAAAAGAGATAACACCCCCCCATTACGTCATGCTTCAGAAAGGTGAAAAATGGTCCGTTTTGAAATGTTTTATTTTTGAACGTCAGTTGACATTTGTAGGTAGATCATCAGTTCTAGAGCCAAAATTAGCATGTTTAAAGTGATTTTCATGCTTCCAGGGGCCCGGGAAGTGAATTAAATACCATTTGGAGGCATTTAATGTTCAAGCAAAAACAGGTGATTTTTGACAAAAGAGATAACACCCCCCATTACGTCATGCTTCAGAAAGGTGAAAAATGGTCCGTTTTCAAATGTTTTATTTTTGAACGCCAGTTCACATTTGTAGGTAGATCATCAGTTTTAGAGCTAAAATTAGCATGTTTAAAGTGATTTTCATGCTTCCAGGGGCCCGGGAAGTGAATTAAATACCATTTGGAGGCATTTACTGTTCAAGCAAAAACAGGGGATTTTTGACAAAAGAGATAACACCCCCCCATTACGTCATGCTTCAGAAAGGTGAAAAATGGTCCGTTTTGAAATGTTTTATTTTTGAACGTCAGTTGACATTTGTAGGTAGATCATCAGTTCTAGAGCTAAAATTAGCATGTTTAAAGTGATTTTCATGCTTCCAGGGGCCCGGGAAGTGAATTAAATACCATTTGGAGGCATTTAATGTTCAAGCAAAAACAGGGGATTTTTGACAAAAGAGATAACACCCCCCCATTACGTCATGCTTCAGAAAGGTGAAAAATTGTCCGTTTTGAAATGTTTTATTTTTGAACATCAGTTGACATTTGTAGGTAGATCATCAGTTCTAGAGCTAAAATTAGCATGTTTAAAGTGATTTTCATGCTTCCAGGGGCCCGGGAAGTGAATTAAATACCATTTGGAGGCATTTAATGTTCAAGCAAAAACAGGTGATTTTTGACAAAAGAGATAACACCCCCCCATTACGTCATGCTTCAGAAAGGTGAAAAATGGTCAGTTTTCAAATGTTTTATTTTTGAACGTCAGTTGACATTTGTAGGTAGATCATCAGTTCTAGAGCTACAATTAGCATGTTTAAAGTGATGTTCATGCTTCCAGGGGCCCGGGAAGTGAATTAAATACCATTTGGGGGCATTTAATGTTCAAGCAAAAACAGGTGATTTTTGACAAAAGAGATTACACCCCCCCCATTACGTCATGCTTCAGAAAGGTGAAAATTGGTCCGTTTTCAAATGTTTTATTTTTGAACGCCAGTTCACATTTGTAGGTAGATCATCAGTTTTAGAGCTAAAATTAGCATGTTTAAAGTGATTTTCATGCTTCCAGGGGCCCTAAACACAAGATTTGTGGAATGGGTAAAAGTGCATGAAAATGGCCAATTTACTCACTCTGAGGTCTCAAAAAGTGTTTCTTCACCCCAGGAAGTGATTTAAATACCATTTGGAGGCATTTAAAGTTCAAGCAAAAACAGGGGATTTTTGACAAAAGAGATAACACCCCCCCCCATTACGTCATGCTTCAGAAAGGTGAAAAATGGTCCGTTTTGAAATGTTTTATTTTTGAACGTCAGTTGACATTTGTAGGTAGATCATCAGTTCTAGAGCTAAAATTAGCATGTTTAAAGTGATTTTCATGCTTCCAGGGGCCCGGGAAGTGAATTAAATACCATTTGGAGGCATTTAATGTTCAAGCAAAAACAGGTGATTTTTGACAAAAGAGATAACACCCCCCCATTACGTCATGCTTCAGAAAGGTGAAAAATGGTCCGTTTTGAAATGTTTTATTTTTGAACGTCAGTTGACATTTGTAGGTAGATCATCAGTTTAAGAGCTAAAATTAGCATGTTTAAAGTGATTTTCATGCTTCCAGGGGCCCGGGAAGTGAATTAAATACAATTTGGAGGCATTTAATGTTCAAGCAAAAACAGGGGATTTTTGACAAAAGAGATAACACCCCCCCATTACGTCATGCTTCAGAAAGGTGAAAAATGGTCCATTTTCAAATGTTTTATTTTTGAACGCCAGTTCACATTTGTAGGTAGATCATCAGTTTTAGAGCTAAAATTAGCATGTTTAAAGTGATTTTCATGCTTCCAGGGGCCCAGGAAGTGAATTAAATATCATTTGGAGGCATTTAATGTTCAAGCAAAAACAGGTGATTTTTGACAAAAGAGATAACACCCCCCTTTACGTCATGCTTCAGAAAGGTGAAAAATGGTCAGTTTTCAAATGTTTTATTTTTGAACGTCAGTTGACATTTGTAGGTAGATCATCAGTTCTAGAGCTAAAATTAGCATGTTTAAAGTGATTTTCATGCTTCCAGGGGCCCGGGAAGTGAATTAAATACCATTTGGAGGCATTTAATGTTCAAGCAAAAACAGGTGATTTTTGACAAAAGAGATAACACCCCCCCATTACGTCATGCTTCAGAAAGGTGAAAAATGGTCCGTTTTCAAATGTTTTATTTTTGAACGTCAATTCACATTTGTAGGTAGATCATCAGTATAAGAGCTAAAATTAGCATGTTTAAAGTGATTTTCATGCTTCCAGGGGCCCGGGAAGTGAATTAAATACCATTTGGAGACATTTAATGTTCAAGCAAAAACAGGTGATTTTTGACAAAAGAGCTAACACCCCCCCATTACGTCATGCTTCAGAAAGGTGAACAATAGTCCGTTTTAAAATGTTTTATTTTTGAACGTCATTTCACATTTGTAGGTAGATCATCAGTTTAAGAGCTAAAATTAGCATGTTTAAAGTGATTTTCATGCTTCCAGGGGCCCTAAACACAAGATTTGTGGAATGGTCAAAAGTGAATGAAAATGGCTAATTTACTCAGTCTGAGGTCTCAAAAAGTGTTTCTTCACCCCGGGAGGTGAATTAAATACCATTTGGAGGCATTTAATGTTCAAGCAAAAACAGGTGATTTTTGAAAAAAGAGATAACACCCCCCCCATTACGTCATGCTTCAGAAAGGTGAAAAATGGACCGTTTTCAAATGTTTTATTTTTGAACGCCAGTTCACATTTGTAGGTAGATCATCAGTTTTAGAGCTAAAATTAGCATGTTTAAAGTGATTTTCATGCTTCCAGGGGCCAGGAAGTGAATTAAATACCATTTGGAGGCATTTAATGTTCAAGCAAAAACAGGTGATTTTTGACAAAAGTGATAACACCCCCCATTACGTCATGCTTCAGAAAGGTGAAAAATGGTCCGTTTTGAAATGTTTTATTTTTGAACGTCAGTTGACATTTGTAGGTAGATCATCAGTTCTAGAGCTAAAATTAGCATGTTTAAAGTGATTTTCATGCTTCCAGGGGTCCGGGAAGTGAATTAAATACCATTTGGAGGCATTTAATGTTCAAGCAAAAACAGGTGATTTTTGACAAAAGAGATAACACCCCCCCATTACGTCATGCTTCAGAAAGGTGAAAAATGGTCCGTTTTGAAATGTTTTATTTTTGAACGTCAGTTGACATTTGTAGGTAGATCATCAGTTCTAGAGCTAAAATTAGCATGTTTAAAGTGATTTTCATGCTTCCAGGGGCCTGGGAAGTGAATTAAATACCATTTGAAGGCATTTAATGTTCAAGCAAAAACAGGTGATTTTTGACAAAAGAGATAACACCCCCCATTACGTCATGCTTCAGAAAGGTGAAAAATGGTCAGTTTTCAAATGTTTTATTTTTGAACGTCAGTTGACATTTGTAGGTAGATCATCAGTTCTAGAGCTAAAATTAGCATGTTTAAAGTGATTTTCATGCTTCCAGGGGTCCGGGAAGTGAATTAAATACAATTTGGAGGCATTTAATGTTCAAGCAAAAACAGGTGATTTTTGACAAAAGAGATAACACCCCCCCATTACGTCATGCTTCAGAAAGGTGAAAAATGGTCCGTTTTGAAATGTTTTAATTTTTGAACGTCAGTTGACATTTGTAGGTAGATCATCAGTTCTAGAGCTAAAATTAGCATGTTTAAAGTGATTTTCATGCTTCCAGGGGCCCGGGAAGTGAATTAAATACCATTTGGAGGCATTTAATGTTCAAGCAAAAACAGGTGATTTTTGACAAAAGAGATAACACCCCCCCATTACGTCATGCTTCAGAAAGGTGAAAAATGGTACGTTTTCAAATGTTTTATTTTTGAACGCCAGTTCACATTTGTAGGTAGATCATCAGTTTTAGAGCTAAAATTTGCATGTTTAAAGTGATTTTCATGCTTCCAGGGGCCCGGGAAGTGAATTAAATACCATTCGGAGGCATTTAATGTTCAAGCAAAAACAGGTGATTTTTGACAAAAGAGATAACACCCCCCCATTACGTCATGCTTCAGAAAGGTGAAAAATGGTCCGTTTTCAAATGTTTTATTTTTGAACGCCAGTTCACATTTGTAGGTAGATCATCAGTTTTAGAGCTAAAATTAGCATGTTTAAAGTGATTTTCATGCTTCCAGGGGCCCGGGAAGTGAATTAAATACCATTTGGAGGCATTTAATGTTCAAGCAAAAACAGGGGATTTTTGACAAAAGAGATAACACCCCCCCATTACGTCATGCTTCAGAAAGGTGAAAAATGGTCCGTTTTCAAATGTTTTATTTTTGAACGCCAGTTCACATTTGTAGGTAGATCATCAGTTTTAGAGCTAAAATTAGCATGTTTAAAGTGATTTTCATGCTTCCAGGGGCCCAGTAAGTGAATTAAATACCATTTAGAGGCATTTAATGTTCAGGCAAAAACAGGGGATTTTTGACAAAAGAGATAACACCCCCCCATTACGTCATGCTTCAGAAAGGTGAAAAATGGTCCGTTTTCAAATGTTTTATTTTTGAACGCCAGTTCACATTTGTAGGTAGATCATCAGTTTTAGAGCTAAAATTAGCATGTTTAAAGTGATTGTCATGCTTCCAGGGGCCCGGGAAGTGAATTAAATACCATTTGGAGGCATTTAATGTTCAAGCAAAAACAGGTGATTTTTGACAAAAGAGATAATACCCCCCCATTACGTCATGCTTCAGAAAGGTGAAAAATGGTCCGTTTTCAAATGTTTTATTTTTGAACGCCAGTTCACATTTGTAGGTAGATCATCAGTTTTAGAGCTAAAATTAGCATGTTTAAAGTGATTTTCATGCTTCCAGGGGCCCGGGAAGTGAATTAAATACCATTTGGAGGCATTTACTGTTCAAGCAAAAACAGGGGATTTTTGACAAAAGAGATAACACCCCCCCATTACGTCATGCTTCAGAAAGGTGAAAAATGGTCCGTTTTCAAATGTTTTATTTTTGAACGCCAGTTCACATTTGTAGGTAGATCATCAGTTCTAGAGCTAAAATTAGCATGTTTAAAGTGATTTTCATGCTTCCAGGGGCCCGGGAAGTGAATTAAATACCATTTGGAGGCATTTAATGTTCAAGCAAAAACAGGTGATTTTTGACAAAAGAGATAACACCCACCCCAATACGTCATGCTTCAGAAAGGTGAAAAATGGTCCGTTTTGAAATGTTTTATTTTTGAACGTCAGTTGACATTTGTAGGTAGATCATCAGTTCTAGAGCTAAAATTAGCATGTTTAAAGTGATTTTCATGCTTCCAGGGGCCCGGGAAGTGAATTAAATACCATTTGGAGGCATTTAATGTTCAAGCAAAAACAGGTGATTTTTGACAAAAGAGATAACACCCCCCCATTACGTCATGCTTCAGAAAGGTGAAAAATGGTCCATTTTCAAATGTTTTATTTTTGAACGCCAGTTCACATTTGTAGGTAGATCATCAGTTTTAGAGCTAAAATTAGCATGTTTAAAGTGATTTTCATGCTTCCAGGGGCCCGGGAAGTGAATTAAATACAATTTGGAGGCATTTAATGTTCAAGCAAAAACAGGTGATTTTTGACAAAAGAGATAACACCCCCCCATTACGTCATGCTTCAGAAAGGTGAAAAATGGTCCGTTTTGAAATGTTTTATTTTTGAACATCAGTTGACATTTGTAGGTAGATCATCAGTTCTAGAGCTAAAATTAGCATGTTTAAAGTGATTTTCATGCTTCCAGGGGCCCGGGAAGTGAATTAAATACCATTTGGAGGCATTTAATGTTCAAGCAAAAACTGGTGATTTTTGACAAAAGAGATAACACCCCCCCATTACGTCATGCTTCAGAAAGGTGAAAAATGGTCCGTTTTGAAATGTTTTATTTTTGAACGTCAGTTGACATTTGTAGGTAGATCATCAGTTTAAGAGCTAAAATTAGCATGTTTAAAGTGATTTTCATGCTTCCAGGGGCCCGGGAAGTGAATTAAATACCATTTGGAGGCATTTAATGTTCAAGCAAAAACAGGGGATTTTTGACAAAAGAGATAACACCCCCCCATTACGTCATGCTTCAGAAAGGTGAAAAATTGTCCGTTTTGAAATGTTTTATTTTTGAACGTCAGTTGACATTTGTAGGTAGATCATCAGTTCTAGAGCTAAAATTAGCATGTTTAAAGTGATTTTCATGCTTCCAGGGGCCTGGGAAGTGAATTAAATACCATTTGGAGGCATTTAATGTTCAAGCAAAAACAGGTGATTTTTGACAAAAGAGATAACACCCCCCCATTACGTCATGCTTCAGAAAGGTGAAAAATTGTCCGTTTTGAAATGTTTTATTTTTGAACGTCAGTTGACATTTGTAGGTAGATCATCAGTTCTAGAGCTAAAATTAGCATGTTTAAAGTGATTTTCATGCTTCCAGGGGCCCGGGAAGTGAATTAAATACCATTTGGAGGCATTTAATGTTCAAGCAAAAACAGGTGATTTTTGACAAAAGAGATAACACCCCCCCATTACGTCATGCTTCAGAAAGGTGAAAAATGGTCCGTTTTGAAATGTTTTATTTTTGAACGTCAGTTGACATTTGTAGGTAGATCATCAGTTCTAGAGCTAAAATTAACATGTTTAAAGTGATTTTCATGCTTCCAGGGGCCTGGGAAGTGAATTAAATACCATTTGGAGGCATTTAATGTTCAAGCAAAAACAGGGGATTTTTGACAAAAGAGATAACACCCCCCCATTACGTCATGCTTCAGAAAGGTGAAAAATGGTCCGTTTTCAAATGTTTTATTTTTGAACGCCAGTTCACATTTGTAGGTAGATCATCAGTTTTAGAGCTAAAATTAGCATGTTTAAAGTGATTTTCATGCTTCCAGGGGCCCAGTAAGTGAATTAAATACCATTTAGAGGCATTTAATGTTCAGGCAAAAACAGGGGATTTTTGACAAAAGAGATAACACCCCCCCATTACGTCATGCTTCAGAAAGGTGAAAAATGGTCCGTTTTCAAATGTTTTATTTTTGAACGCCAGTTCACATTTGTAGGTAGATCATCAGTTTTAGAGCTAAAATTAGCATGTTTAAAGTGATTGTCATGCTTCCAGGGGCCCGGGAAGTGAATTAAATACCATTTGGAGGCATTTAATGTTCAAGCAAAAACAGGTGATTTTTGACAAAAGAGATAATACCCCCCCATTACGTCATGCTTCAGAAAGGTGAAAAATGGTCCGTTTTCAAATGTTTTATTTTTGAACGCCAGTTCACATTTGTAGGTAGATCATCAGTTTTAGAGCTAAAATTAGCATGTTTAAAGTGATTTTCATGCTTCCAGGGGCCCGGGAAGTGAATTAAATACCATTTGGAGGCATTTAATGTTCAAGCAAAAACAAGTGATTTTTGACAAAAGAGATAACACCCCCCCATTACGTCATGCTTCAGAAAGGTGAAAAATGGTCCGTTTTGAAATGTTTTATTTTTGAACGTCAGTTGACATTTGTAGGTAGATCATCAGTTCTAGAGCTAAAATTAGCATGTTTAAAGTGATTTTCATGCTTCCAGGGGCCCGGGAAGTGAATTAAATACCATTTGGAGGCATTTAATGTTCAAGCAAAAACAGGTGATTTTTGACAAAAGAGATAACACCCCCCCATTACGTCATGCTTCAGAAAGGTGAAAAATGGTCCGTTTTGAAATGTTTTATTTTTGAACATCAGTTGACATTTGTAGGTAGATCATCAGTTCTAGAGCTAAAATTAGCATGTTTAAAGTGATTTTCATGCTTCCAGGGGCCCGGGAAGTGAATTAAATACCATTTGGAGGCATTTAATGTTCAAGCAAAAACTGGTGATTTTTGACAAAAGAGATAACACCCCCCCATTACGTCATGCTTCAGAAAGGTGAAAAATGGTCCGTTTTGAAATGTTTTATTTTTGAACGTCAGTTGACATTTGTAGGTAGATCATCAGTTTAAGAGCTAAAATTAGCATGTTTAAAGTGATTTTCATGCTTCCAGGGGCCCGGGAAGTGAATTAAATACCATTTGGAGGCATTTAATGTTCAAGCAAAAACAGGGGATTTTTGACAAAAGAGATAACACCCCCCCATTACGTCATGCTTCAGAAAGGTGAAAAATTGTCCGTTTTGAAATGTTTTATTTTTGAACGTCAGTTGACATTTGTAGGTAGATCATCAGTTCTAGAGCTAAAATTAGCATGTTTAAAGTGATTTTCATGCTTCCAGGGGCCTGGGAAGTGAATTAAATACCATTTGGAGGCATTTAATGTTCAAGCAAAAACAGGTGATTTTTGACAAAAGAGATAACACCCCCCCATTACGTCATGCTTCAGAAAGGTGAAAAATTGTCCGTTTTGAAATGTTTTATTTTTGAACGTCAGTTGACATTTGTAGGTAGATCATCAGTTCTAGAGCTAAAATTAGCATGTTTAAAGTGATTTTCATGCTTCCAGGGGCCCGGGAAGTGAATTAAATACCATTTGGAGGCATTTAATGTTCAAGCAAAAACAGGTGATTTTTGACAAAAGAGATAACACCCCCCCCCATTACGTCATGCTTCAGAAAGGTGAAAAATGGTCCGTTTTGAAATGTTTTATTTTTGAACGTCAGTTGACATTTGTAGGTAGATCATCAGTTCTAGAGCTAAAATTAGCATGTTTAAAGTGATTTTCATGCTTCCAGGGGCCCGGGAAGTGAATTAAATACCATTTGGAGGCATTTAATGTTCAAGCAAAAACAGGTGATTTTTGACAAAAGAGATAACACCCCCCATTACGTCATGCTTCAGAAAGGTGAAAAATGGTCCGTTTTGAAATGTTTTATTTTTGAACGTCAGTTGACATTTGTAGGTAGATCATCAGTTTAAGAGCTAAAATTAGCATGTTTAAAGTGATTTTCATGCTTCCAGGGGCCCGGGAAGTGAATTAAATACAATTTGGAGGCATTTAATGTTCAAGCAAAAACAGGGGATTTTTGACAAAAGAGATAACACCCCCCCATTACGTCATGCTTCAGAAAGGTGAAAAATGGTCCATTTTCAAATGTTTTATTTTTGAACGCCAGTTCACATTTGTAGGTAGATCATCAGTTTTAGAGCTAAAATTAGCATGTTTAAAGTGATTTTCATGCTTCCAGGGGCCCGGGAAGTGAATTAAATACCATTTGGAGGCATTTAATGTTCAAGCAAAAACAGGTGATTTTTGACAAAAGAGATAACACCCCCCATTACGTCATGCTTCAGAAAGGTGAAAAATTGTCCGTTTTGAAATGTTTTATTTTTGAACGTCAGTTGACATTTGTAGGTAGATCATCAGTTCTAGAGCTAAAATTAGCATGTTTAAAGTGATTTTCATGCTTCCAGGGGCCCGGGAAGTGAATTAAATACCATTTGGAGGCATTTAATGTTCAAGCAAAAACAGGTGATTTTTGACAAAAGAGATAACACCCCCCCATTACGTCATGCTTCAGAAAGGTGAAAAATGGTCCGTTTTGAAATGTTTTATTTTTGAACGTCAGTTGACATTTGTAGGTAGATCATCAGTTCTAGAGCTAAAATTAGCATGTTTAAAGTGATTTTCATGCTTCCAGGGGCCCGGGAAGTGAATTAAATACCATTTGGAGGCATTTAATGTTCAAGCAAAAACAGGTGATTTTTGACAAAAGAGATAACACCCCCATTACGTCATGCTTCAGAAAGGTGAAAAATGGTCCGTTTTCAAATGTTTTATTTTTGAACGCCAGTTCACATTTGTAGGTAGATCATCAGTTTTAGAGCTAAAATTAGCATGTTTAAAGTGATTTTCATGCTTCCAGGGGCCCGGGAAGTGAATTAAATACCATTTGGAGGCATTTACTGTTCAAGCAAAAACAGGGGATTTTTGACAAAAGAGATAACACCCCCCCATTACGTCATGCTTCAGAAAGGTGAAAAATGGTCCGTTTTGAAATGTTTTATTTTTGAACGTCAGTTGACATTTGTAGGTAGATCATCAGTTCTAGAGCTAAAATTAGCATGTTTAAAGTGATTTTCATGCTTCCAGGGGCCCGGGAAGTGAATTAAATACCATTTGGAGGCATTTAATGTTCAAGCAAAAACAGGGGATTTTTGACAAAAGAGATAACACCCCCCCATTACGTCATGCTTCAGAAAGGTGAAAAATGGTCAGTTTTCAAATGTTTTATTTTTGAACGTCAGTTGACATTTGTAGGTAGATCATCAGTTCTAGAGCTACAATTAGCATGTTTAAAGTGATGTTCATGCTTCCAGGGGCCCGGGAAGTGAATTAAATACCATTTGGGGGCATTTAATGTTCAAGCAAAAACAGGTGAGTTTTGACAAAAGAGATTACACCCCCCCATTACGTCATGCTTCAGAAAGGTGAAAATTGGTCCGTTTTCAAATGTTTTATTTTTGAACGCCAGTTCACATTTGTAGGTAGATCATCAGTTTTAGAGCTAAAATTAGCATGTTTAAAGTGATTTTTATGCTTCCAGGGGCCCTAAACACAAGATTTGTGGAATGGGTAAAAGTGCATGAAAATGGCCAATTTACTCACTCTGAGGTCTCAAAAAGTGTTTCTTCACCCCAGGAAGTGATTTAAATACCATTTGGAGGCATTTAATGTTCAAGCAAAAACAGGGGATTTTTGACAAAAGAGATAACACCCCCCCCCATTACGTCATGCTTCAGAAAGGTGAAAAATGGTCCGTTTTGAAATGTTTTATTTTTGAACGTCAGTTGACATTTGTAGGTAGATCATCAGTTCTAGAGCTAAAATTAGCATGTTTAAAGTGATTTTCATGCTTCCAGGGGCCCGGGAAGTGAATTAAATACCATTTGGAGGCATTTAATGTTCAAGCAAAAACAGGTGATTTTTGACAAAAGAGATAACACCCCCCCATTACGTCATGCTTCAGAAAGGTGAAAAATGGTCCGTTTTGAAATGTTTTATTTTTGAACGTCAGTTGACATTTGTAGGTAGATCATCAGTTTAAGAGCTAAAATTAGCATGTTTAAAGTGATTTTCATGCTTCCAGGGGCCCGGGAAGTGAATTAAATACAATTTGGAGGCATTTAATGTTCAAGCAAAAACAGGGGATTTTTGACAAAAGAGATAACACCCCCCCATTACGTCATGCTTCAGAAAGGTGAAAAATGGTCCATTTTCAAATGTTTTATTTTTGAACGCCAGTTCACATTTGTAGGTAGATCATCAGTTTTAGAGCTAAAATTAGCATGTTTAAAGTGATTTTCATGCTTCCAGGGGCCCGGGAAGTGAATTAAATACAATTTGGAGGCATTTAATGTTCAAGCAAAAACAGGTGATTTTTGACAAAAGAGATAACACCCCCCCCATTACGTCATGCTTCAGAAAGGTGAAAAATGGTCTGTTTTCAAATGTTTTATTTTTGAACGTCAGTTCACATTTGTAGGTAGATCATCAGTTTTAGAGCTAAAATTAGCATTTTTAAAGTGATTTTCATGCTTCCAGGGGCCCAGGAAGTGAATTAAATATCATTTGGAGGCATTTAATGTTCAAGCAAAAACAGGTGATTTTTGACAAAAGAGATAACACCCCCCATTACGTCATGCTTCAGAAAGGTGAAAAATGGTCAGTTTTCAAATGTTTTATTTTTGAACGTCAGTTGACATTTGTAGGTAGATCATCAGTTCTAGAGCTAAAATTAGCATGTTTAAAGTGATTTTCATGCTTCCAGGGGCCCGGGAAGTGAATTAAATACCATTTGGAGGCATTTAATGTTCAAGCAAAAACAGGTGATTTTTGACAAAAGAGATAACACCCCCCCATTACGTCATGCTTCAGAAAGGTGAAAAATGGTCCGTTTTCAAATGTTTTATTTTTGAACGTCAGTTCACATTTGTAGGTAGATCATCAGTATAAGAGCTAAAATTAGCATGTTTAAAGTGATTTTCATGCTTCCAGGGGCCCGGGAAGTGAATTAAATACCATTTGGAGACATTTAATGTTCAAGCAAAAACAGGTGATTTTTGACAAAAGAGCTAACACCCCCCCATTACGTCATGCTTCAGAAAGGTGAACAATAGTCCGTTTTGAAATGTTTTATTTTTGAACGTCATTTCACATTTGTAGGTAGATCATCAGTTTAAGAGCTAAAATTAGCATGTTTAAAGTGATTTTCATGCTTCCAGGGGCCCTAAACACAAGATTTGTGGAATGGTCAAAAGTGAATGAAAATGGCTAATTTACTCAGTCTGAGGTCTCAAAAAGTGTTTCTTCACCCCGGGAGGTGAATTAAATACCATTTGGAGGCATTTAATGTTCAAGCAAAAACAGGGGATTTTTGAAAAAAGAGATAACACCCCCCCCATTACGTCATGCTTCAGAAAGGTGAAAAATGGTCCGTTTTCAAATGTTTTATTTTTGAACGCCAGTTCACATTTGTAGGTAGATCATCAGTTTTAGAGCTAAAATTAGCATGTTTAAAGTGATTTTCATGCTTCCAGGGGCCAGGAAGTGAATTAAATACCATTTGGAGGCATTTAATGTTCAAGCAAAAACAGGTGATTTTTGACAAAAGTGATAACACCCCCCATTACGTCATGCTTCAGAAAGGTGAAAAATGGTCCGTTTTGAAATGTTTTATTTTTGAACGTAAGTTGACATTTGTAGGTAGATCATCAGTTCTAGAGCTAAAATTAGCATGTTTAAAGTGATTTTCATGCTTCCAGGGGCCCGGGAAGTGAATTAAATACCATTTGGGGGCATTTAATGTTCAAGCAAAAACAGGTGAGTTTTGACAAAAGAGATTACACCCCCCCATTACGTCATGCTTCAGAAAGGTGAAAATTGGTCCGTTTTCAAATGTTTTATTTTTGAACGCCAGTTCACATTTGTAGGTAGATCATCAGTTTTAGAGCTAAAATTAGCATGTTTAAAGTGATTTTCATGCTTCCAGGGGCCCTAAACACAAGATTTGTGGAATGGGTAAAAGTGCATGAAAATGGCCAATTTACTCACTCTGAGGTCTCAAAAAGTGTTTCTTCACCCCAGGAAGTGATTTAAATACCATTTGGAGGCATTTAATGTTCAAGCAAAAACAGGGGATTTTTGACAAAAGAGATAACACCCCCCCCCATTACGTCATGCTTCAGAAAGGTGAAAAATGGTCCGTTTTGAAATGTTTTATTTTTGAACGTCAGTTGACATTTGTAGGTAGATCATCAGTTCTAGAGCTAAAATTAGCATGTTTAAAGTGATTTTCATGCTTCCAGGGGCCCGGGAAGTGAATTAAATACCATTTGGAGGCATTTAATGTTCAAGCAAAAACAGGTGATTTTTGACAAAAGAGATAACACCCCCCCATTACGTCATGCTTCAGAAAGGTGAAAAATGGTCCGTTTTGAAATGTTTTATTTTTGAACGTCAGTTGACATTTGTAGGTAGATCATCAGTTTAAGAGCTAAAATTAGCATGTTTAAAGTGATTTTCATGCTTCCAGGGGCCCGGGAAGTGAATTAAATACAATTTGGAGGCATTTAATGTTCAAGCAAAAACAGGGGATTTTTGACAAAAGAGATAACACCCCCCCATTACGTCATGCTTCAGAAAGGTGAAAAATGGTCCATTTTCAAATGTTTTATTTTTGAACGCCAGTTCACATTTGTAGGTAGATCATCAGTTTTAGAGCTAAAATTAGCATGTTTAAAGTGATTTTCATGCTTCCAGGGGCCCGGGAAGTGAATTAAATACAATTTGGAGGCATTTAATGTTCAAGCAAAAACAGGTGATTTTTGACAAAAGAGATAACACCCCCCCCATTACGTCATGCTTCAGAAAGGTGAAAAATGGTCTGTTTTCAAATGTTTTATTTTTGAACGTCAGTTCACATTTGTAGGTAGATCATCAGTTTTAGAGCTAAAATTAGCATTTTTAAAGTGATTTTCATGCTTCCAGGGGCCCAGGAAGTGAATTAAATATCATTTGGAGGCATTTAATGTTCAAGCAAAAACAGGTGATTTTTGACAAAAGAGATAACACCCCCCATTACGTCATGCTTCAGAAAGGTGAAAAATGGTCAGTTTTCAAATGTTTTATTTTTGAACGTCAGTTGACATTTGTAGGTAGATCATCAGTTCTAGAGCTAAAATTTGCATGTTTAAAGTGATTTTCATGCTTCCAGGGGCCCGGGAAGTGAATTAAATACCATTTGGAGGCATTTAATGTTCAAGCAAAAACAGGTGATTTTTGACAAAAGAGATAACACCCCCCCATTACGTCATGCTTCAGAAAGGTGAAAAATGGTCCGTTTTCAAATGTTTTATTTTTGAACGTCAGTTCACATTTGTAGGTAGATCATCAGTATAAGAGCTAAAATTAGCATGTTTAAAGTGATTTTCATGCTTCCAGGGGCCCGGGAAGTGAATTAAATACCATTTGGAGACATTTAATGTTCAAGCAAAAACAGGTGATTTTTGACAAAAGAGCTAACACCCCCCCATTACGTCATGCTTCAGAAAGGTGAACAATAGTCCGTTTTGAAATGTTTTATTTTTGAACGTCATTTCACATTTGTAGGTAGATCATCAGTTTAAGAGCTAAAATTAGCATGTTTAAAGTGATTTTCATGCTTCCAGGGGCCCTAAACACAAGATTTGTGGAATGGTCAAAAGTGAATGAAAATGGCTAATTTACTCAGTCTGAGGTCTCAAAAAGTGTTTCTTCACCCCGGGAGGTGAATTAAATACCATTTGGAGGCATTTAATGTTCAAGCAAAAACAGGGGATTTTTGAAAAAAGAGATAACACCCCCCCCATTACGTCATGCTTCAGAAAGGTGAAAAATGGTCCGTTTTCAAATGTTTTATTTTTGAACGCCAGTTCACATTTGTAGGTAGATCATCAGTTTTAGAGCTAAAATTAGCATGTTTAAAGTGATTTTCATGCTTCCAGGGGCCAGGAAGTGAATTAAATACCATTTGGAGGCATTTAATGTTCAAGCAAAAACAGGTGATTTTTGACAAAAGTGATAACACCCCCCATTACGTCATGCTTCAGAAAGGTGAAAAATGGTCCGTTTTGAAATGTTTTATTTTTGAACGTAAGTTGACATTTGTAGGTAGATCATCAGTTCTAGAGCTAAAATTAGCATGTTTAAAGTGATTTTCATGCTTCCAGGGGCCCGGGAAGTGAATTAAATACCATTTGGAGGCATTTAATGTTCAAGCAAAAACAGGTGATTTTTGACAAAAGAGATAACACCCCCCCATTACGTCATGCTTCAGAAAGGTGAAAAATGGTCCGTTTTCAAATGTTTTATTTTTGAACGTCAGTTCACATTTGTAGGTAGATCATCAGTTTTAGAGCTAAAATTAGCATTTTTAAAGTGATTTTCATGCTTCCAGGGGCCCAGGAAGTGAATTAAATATCATTTGGAGGCATTTAATGTTCAAGCAAAAACAGGTGATTTTTGACAAAAGAGATAACACCCCCCATTACGTCATGCTTCAGAAAGGTGAAAAATGGTCCGTTTTCAAATGTTTTATTTTTGAACGCCAGTTCACATTTGTAGGTAGATCATCAGTTTTAGAGCTAAAATTAGCATGTTTAAAGTGATTTTCATGCTTCCAGGGGCCAGGAAGTGAATTAAATACCATTTGGAGGCATTTAATGTTCAAGCAAAAACAGGTGATTTTTGACAAAAGTGATAACACCCCCCATTACGTCATGCTTCAGAAAGGTGAAAAATGGTCCGTTTTGAAATGTTTTATTTTTGAACGCCAGTTCACATTTGTAGGTAGATCATCAGTTTTAGAGCTAAAATTAGCATGTTTAAAGTGATTTTCATGCTTCCAGGGGCCCGGGAAGTGAATTAAATACAATTTGGAGGCATTTAATGTTCAAGCAAAAACAGGTGATTTTTGACAAAAGAGATAACACCCCCCCCATTACGTCATGCTTCAGAAAGGTGAAAAATGGTCTGTTTTCAAATGTTTTATTTTTGAACGTCAGTTCACATTTGTAGGTAGATCATCAGTTTTAGAGCTAAAATTAGCATTTTTAAAGTGATTTTCATGCTTCCAGGGGCCCAGGAAGTGAATTAAATATCATTTGGAGGCATTTAATGTTCAAGCAAAAACAGGTGATTTTTGACAAAAGAGATAACACCCCCCATTACGTCATGCTTCAGAAAGGTGAAAAATGGTCAGTTTTCAAATGTTTTATTTTTGAACGTCAGTTGACATTTGTAGGTAGATCATCAGTTCTAGAGCTAAAATTAGCATGTTTAAAGTGATTTTCATGCTTCCAGGGGCCCGGGAAGTGAATTAAATACCATTTGGAGGCATTTAATGTTCAAGCAAAAACAGGTGATTTTTGACAAAAGAGATAACACCCCCCCATTACGTCATGCTTCAGAAAGGTGAAAAATGGTCCGTTTTCAAATGTTTTATTTTTGAACGTCAGTTCACATTTGTAGGTAGATCATCAGTATAAGAGCTAAAATTAGCATGTTTAAAGTGATTTTCATGCTTCCAGGGGCCCGGGAAGTGAATTAAATACCATTTGGAGACATTTAATGTTCAAGCAAAAACAGGTGATTTTTGACAAAAGAGCTAACACCCCCCCATTACGTCATGCTTCAGAAAGGTGAACAATAGTCCGTTTTGAAATGTTTTATTTTTGAACGTCATTTCACATTTGTAGGTAGATCATCAGTTTAAGAGCTAAAATTAGCATGTTTAAAGTGATTTTCATGCTTCCAGGGGCCCTAAACACAAGATTTGTGGAATGGTCAAAAGTGAATGAAAATGGCTAATTTACTCAGTCTGAGGTCTCAAAAAGTGTTTCTTCACCCCGGGAGGTGAATTAAATACCATTTGGAGGCATTTAATGTTCAAGCAAAAACAGGGGATTTTTGAAAAAAGAGATAACACCCCCCCCCCATTACGTCATGCTTCAGAAAGGTGAAAAATGGTCCGTTTTCAAATGTTTTATTTTTGAACGCCAGTTCACATTTGTAGGTAGATCATCAGTTTTAGAGCTAAAATTAGCATGTTTAAAGTGATTTTCATGCTTCCAGGGGCCAGGAAGTGAATTAAATACCATTTGGAGGCATTTAATGTTCAAGCAAAAACAGGTGATTTTTGACAAAAGTGATAACACCCCCCATTACGTCATGCTTCAGAAAGGTGAAAAATGGTCCGTTTTGAAATGTTTTATTTTTGAACGTAAGTTGACATTTGTAGGTAGATCATCAGTTCTAGAGCTAAAATTAGCATGTTTAAAGTGATTTTCATGCTTCCAGGGGCCCGGGAAGTGAATTAAATACCATTTGGGGGCATTTAATGTTCAAGCAAAAACAGGTGAGTTTTGACAAAAGAGATTACACCCCCCCATTACGTCATGCTTCAGAAAGGTGAAAATTGGTCCGTTTTCAAATGTTTTATTTTTGAACGCCAGTTCACATTTGTAGGTAGATCATCAGTTTTAGAGCTAAAATTAGCATGTTTAAAGTGATTTTCATGCTTCCAGGGGCCCTAAACACAAGATTTGTGGAATGGGTAAAAGTGCATGAAAATGGCCAATTTACTCACTCTGAGGTCTCAAAAAGTGTTTCTTCACCCCAGGAAGTGATTTAAATACCATTTGGAGGCATTTAATGTTCAAGCAAAAACAGGGGATTTTTGACAAAAGAGATAACACCCCCCCCCATTACGTCATGCTTCAGAAAGGTGAAAAATGGTCCGTTTTGAAATGTTTTATTTTTGAACGTCAGTTGACATTTGTAGGTAGATCATCAGTTCTAGAGCTAAAATTAGCATGTTTAAAGTGATTTTCATGCTTCCAGGGGCCCGGGAAGTGAATTAAATACCATTTGGAGGCATTTAATGTTCAAGCAAAAACAGGTGATTTTTGACAAAAGAGATAACACCCCCCCATTACGTCATGCTTCAGAAAGGTGAAAAATGGTCCGTTTTGAAATGTTTTATTTTTGAACGTCAGTTGACATTTGTAGGTAGATCATCAGTTTAAGAGCTAAAATTAGCATGTTTAAAGTGATTTTCATGCTTCCAGGGGCCCGGGAAGTGAATTAAATACAATTTGGAGGCATTTAATGTTCAAGCAAAAACAGGGGATTTTTGACAAAAGAGATAACACCCCCCCATTACGTCATGCTTCAGAAAGGTGAAAAATGGTCCATTTTCAAATGTTTTATTTTTGAACGCCAGTTCACATTTGTAGGTAGATCATCAGTTTTAGAGCTAAAATTAGCATGTTTAAAGTGATTTTCATGCTTCCAGGGGCCCGGGAAGTGAATTAAATACAATTTGGAGGCATTTAATGTTCAAGCAAAAACAGGTGATTTTTGACAAAAGAGATAACACCCCCCCCATTACGTCATGCTTCAGAAAGGTGAAAAATGGTCTGTTTTCAAATGTTTTATTTTTGAACGTCAGTTCACATTTGTAGGTAGATCATCAGTTTTAGAGCTAAAATTAGCATTTTTAAAGTGATTTTCATGCTTCCAGGGGCCCAGGAAGTGAATTAAATATCATTTGGAGGCATTTAATGTTCAAGCAAAAACAGGTGATTTTTGACAAAAGAGATAACACCCCCCATTACGTCATGCTTCAGAAAGGTGAAAAATGGTCAGTTTTCAAATGTTTTATTTTTGAACGTCAGTTGACATTTGTAGGTAGATCATCAGTTCTAGAGCTAAAATTTGCATGTTTAAAGTGATTTTCATGCTTCCAGGGGCCCGGGAAGTGAATTAAATACCATTTGGAGGCATTTAATGTTCAAGCAAAAACAGGTGATTTTTGACAAAAGAGATAACACCCCCCCATTACGTCATGCTTCAGAAAGGTGAAAAATGGTCCGTTTTCAAATGTTTTATTTTTGAACGTCAGTTCACATTTGTAGGTAGATCATCAGTATAAGAGCTAAAATTAGCATGTTTAAAGTGATTTTCATGCTTCCAGGGGCCCGGGAAGTGAATTAAATACCATTTGGAGACATTTAATGTTCAAGCAAAAACAGGTGATTTTTGACAAAAGAGCTAACACCCCCCCATTACGTCATGCTTCAGAAAGGTGAACAATAGTCCGTTTTGAAATGTTTTATTTTTGAACGTCATTTCACATTTGTAGGTAGATCATCAGTTTAAGAGCTAAAATTAGCATGTTTAAAGTGATTTTCATGCTTCCAGGGGCCCTAAACACAAGATTTGTGGAATGGTCAAAAGTGAATGAAAATGGCTAATTTACTCAGTCTGAGGTCTCAAAAAGTGTTTCTTCACCCCGGGAGGTGAATTAAATACCATTTGGAGGCATTTAATGTTCAAGCAAAAACAGGGGATTTTTGAAAAAAGAGATAACACCCCCCCCATTACGTCATGCTTCAGAAAGGTGAAAAATGGTCCGTTTTCAAATGTTTTATTTTTGAACGCCAGTTCACATTTGTAGGTAGATCATCAGTTTTAGAGCTAAAATTAGCATGTTTAAAGTGATTTTCATGCTTCCAGGGGCCAGGAAGTGAATTAAATACCATTTGGAGGCATTTAATGTTCAAGCAAAAACAGGTGATTTTTGACAAAAGTGATAACACCCCCCATTACGTCATGCTTCAGAAAGGTGAAAAATGGTCCGTTTTGAAATGTTTTATTTTTGAACGTAAGTTGACATTTGTAGGTAGATCATCAGTTCTAGAGCTAAAATTAGCATGTTTAAAGTGATTTTCATGCTTCCAGGGGCCCGGGAAGTGAATTAAATACCATTTGGAGGCATTTAATGTTCAAGCAAAAACAGGTGATTTTTGACAAAAGAGATAACACCCCCCCATTACGTCATGCTTCAGAAAGGTGAAAAATGGTCCGTTTTGAAATGTTTTATTTTTGAACGTCAGTTGACATTTGTAGGTAGATCATCAGTTCTAGAGCTAAAATTAGCATGTTTAAAGTGATTTTCATGCTTCCAGGGGCCTGGGAAGTGAATTAAATACAATTTGAAGGCATTTAATGTTCAAGCAAAAACAGGTGATTTTTGACAAAAGAGATAACACCCCCCATTACGTCATGCTTCAGAAAGGTGAAAAATTGTCAGTTTTCAAATGTTTTATTTTTGAACGTCAGTTGACATTTGTAGGTAGATCATCAGTTCTAGAGCTAAAATTAGCATGTTTAAAGTGATTTTCATGCTTCCAGGGGTCCGGGAAGTGAATTAAATACAATTTGGAGGCATTTAATGTTCAAGCAAAAACAGGTGATTTTTGACAAAAGAGATAACACCCCCCCATTACGTCATGCTTCAGAAAGGTGAAAAATGGTCCGTTTTGAAATGTTTTATTTTTGAACGTCAGTTGACATTTGTAGGTAGATCATCAGTTCTAGAGCTAAAATTAGCATGTTTAAAGTGATTTTCATGCTTCCAGGGGCCCGGGAAGTGAATTAAATACCATTTGGAGGCATTTAATGTTCAAGCAAAAACAGGTGATTTTTGACAAAAGAGATAACACCCCCCCATTACGTCATGCTTCAGAAAGGTGAAAAATGGTCCATTTTCAAATGTTTTATTTTTGAACGCCAGTTCACATTTGTAGGTAGATCATCAGTTTTAGAGCTAAAATTTGCATGTTTAAAGTGATTTTCATGCTTCCAGGGGCCCGGGAAGTGAATTAAATACCATTCGGAGGCATTTAATGTTCAAGCAAAAACAGGTGATTTTTGACAAAAGAGATAACACCCCCCCATTACGTCATGCTTCAGAAAGGTTAAAAATGGTCCGTTTTCAAATGTTTTATTTTTGAACGCCAGTTCACATTTGTAGGTAGATCATCAGTTTTAGAGCTAAAATTAGCATGTTTAAAGTGATTTTCATGCTTCCAGGGGCCCGGGAAGTGAATTAAATACCATTTGGAGGCATTTAATGTTCAAGCAAAAACAGGGGATTTTTGACAAAAGAGATAACACCCCCCCATTACGTCATGCTTCAGAAAGGTGAAAAATGGTCCGTTTTCAAATGTTTTATTTTTGAACGCCAGTTCACATTTGTAGGTAGATCATCAGTTTTAGAGCTAAAATTAGCATGTTTAAAGTGATTTTCATGCTTCCAGGGGCCCAGTAAGTGAATTAAATACCATTTAGAGGCATTTAATGTTCAGGCAAAAACAGGGGATTTTTGACAAAAGAGATAACACCCCCCCATTACGTCATGCTTCAGAAAGGTGAAAAATGGTCGGTATTTAAAAAATGTTTTATTTTTGAACGCCAGTTCACATTTGTAGGTAGATCATCAGTTTTAGAGCTAAAATTAGCATGTTTAAAGTGATTGTCATGCTTCCAGGGGCCCGGGAAGTGAATTAAATACCATTTGGAGGCATTTAATGTTCAAGCAAAAACAGGTGATTTTTGACAAAAGAGATAATACCCCCCCATTACGTCATGCTTCAGAAAGGTGAAAAATGGTCCGTTTTCAAATGTTTTATTTTTGAACGCCAGTTCACATTTGTAGGTAGATCATCAGTTTTAGAGCTAAAATTAGCATGTTTAAAGTGATTTTCATGCTTCCAGGGGCCCGGGAAGTGAATTAAATACCATTTGGAGGCATTTACTGTTCAAGCAAAAACAGGGGATTTTTGACAAAAGAGATAACACCCCCCCATTACGTCATGCTTCAGAAAGGTGAAAAATGGTCCGTTTACAAATGTTTTATTTTTGAACGCCAGTTCACATTTGTAGGTAGATCATCAGTTTTAGAGCTAAAATTAGCATGTTTAAAGTGATTTTCATGCTTCCAGGGGCCCGGGAAGTGAATTAAATACCATTTGGAGGCATTTAATGTTCAAGCAAAAACAGGTGATTTTTGACAAAAGAGATAACACCCCCCCCATTACGTCATGCTTCAGAAAGGTGAAAAATGGTCCGTTTTGAAATGTTTTATTTTTGAACGTCAGTTGACATTTGTAGGTAGATCATCAGTTCTAGAGCTAAAATTAGCATGTTTAAAGTGATTTTCATGCTTCCAGGGGCCCGGGAAGTGAATTAAATACCATTTGGAGGCATTTAATGTTCAAGCAAAAACAGGTGATTTTTGACAAAAGAGATAACACCCCCCCATTACGTCATGCTTCAGAAAGGTGAAAAATGGTCCGTTTTGAAATGTTTTATTTTTGAACGTCAGTTGACATTTGTAGGTAGATCATCAGTTCTAGAGCTAAAATTAACATGTTTAAAGTGATTTTCATGCTTCCAGGGGCCTGGGAAGTGAAATAAATACCATTTGGAGGCATTTAATGTTCAAGCAAAAACAGGTGATTTTTGACAAAAGAGATAACACCCCCCATTACGTCATGCTTCAGAAAGGTGAAAAATGGTCAGTTTTCAAATGTTTTATTTTTGAACGTCAGTTGACATTTGTAGGTAGATCATCAGTTCTAGAGCTACAATTAGCATGTTTAAAGTGATTTTCATGCTTCCAGGGGCCCGGGAAGTGAATTAAATACCATTTGGGGGCATTTAATGTTCAAGCAAAAACAGGTGATTTTTGACAAAAGAGATTACACCCCCCCATTACGTCATGCTTCAGAAAGGTGAAAAATGGTCCGTTTTCAAATGTTTTATTTTTGAACGTCAGTTCACATTTGTAGGCAAATCATCAGTTTTAGAGCTAAAATTAGCATGTTTAAAGTGATTTTCATGCTTCCAGGGGCCCGGGAAGTGAATTAAATACCATTTGGAGGCTTTTAATGTTCAAGCAAAAACAGGTGATTTTTGACAAAAGAGATAACACCCCCCCCCATTACGTCATGCTTCAGAAAGGTGAAAAATGGTCCGTTTTGAAATGTTTTATTTTTTAACGTCAGTTGACATTTGTAGGTAGATCATCAGTTCTAGAGCTAAAATTAGCATGTTTAAAGTGATTTTCATGCTTCCAGGGGCCCGGGAAGTGAATTAAATACCATTTGGAGGCATTTAATGTTCAAGCAAAAACAGGTGATTTTTGACAAAAGAGATAACACCCCCCCATTACGTCATGCTTCAGAAAGGTGAAAATTGGTCCGTTTTCAAATGTTTTATTTTTGAACGCCAGTTCACATTTGTAGGTAGATCATCAGTTTTAGAGCTAAAATTAGCATGTTTAAAGTGATTTTCATGCTTCCAGGGGCCCTAAACACAAGATTTGTGGAATGGGTAAAAGTGCATGAAAATGGCGAATTTACTCACTCTGAGGTCTCAAAAAGTGTTTCTTCACCCCGGGAAGTGATTTAAATACCATTTGGAGGCATTTAATGTTCAAGCAAAAACAGGGGATTTTTGACAAAAGAGATAACACCCCCCCCCATTACGTCATGCTTCAGAAAGGTGAAAAATGGTCAGTTTTGAAATGTTTTATTTTTGAACGTCAGTTGACATTTGTAGGTAGATCATCAGTTCTAGAGCTAAAATTAGCATGTTTAAAGTGATTTTCATGCTTCCAGGGGCCCGGGAAGTGAATTAAATACCATTTGGAGGCATTTAATGTTCAAGCAAAAACAGGTGATTTTTGACAAAAGAGATAACACCCCCCATTACGTCATGCTTCAGAAAGGTGAAAAATGGTCCGTTTTGAAATGTTTTATTTTTGAACGTCAGTTGACATTTGTAGGTAGATCATCAGTTTAAGAGCTAAAATTAGCATGTTTAAAGTGATTTTCATGCTTCCAGGGGCCCGGGAAGTGAATTAAATACCATTTGGAGGCATTTAATGTTCAAGCAAAAACAGGTGATTTTTGACAAAAGAGATAACACCCCCCATTACGTCATGCTTCAGAAAGGTGAAAAATTGTCCGTTTTGAAATGTTTTATTTTTGAACGTCAGTTGACATTTGTAGGTAGATCATCAGTTCTAGAGCTAAAATTAGCATGTTTAAAGTGATTTTCATGCTTCCAGGGGCCCGGGAAGTGAATTAAATACCATTTGGAGGCATTTAATATTCAAGCAAAAACAGGTGATTTTTGACAAAAGAGATAACACCCCCCCATTACGTCATGCTTCAGAAAGGTGAAAAATGGTCCGTTTTGAAATGTTTTATTTTTGAACGTCAGTTGACATTTGTAGGTAGATCATCAGTTCTAGAGCCAAAATTAGCATGTTTAAAGTGATTTTCATGCTTCCAGGGGCCCGGGAAGTGAATTAAATACCATTTGGAGGCATTTAATGTTCAAGCAAAAACAGGTGATTTTTGACAAAAGAGATAACACCCCCCATTACGTCATGCTTCAGAAAGGTGAAAAATGGTCCGTTTTCAAATGTTTTATTTTTGAACGCCAGTTCACATTTGTAGGTAGATCATCAGTTTTAGAGCTAAAATTAGCATGTTTAAAGTGATTTTCATGCTTCCAGGGGCCCGGGAAGTGAATTAAATACCATTTGGAGGCATTTACTGTTCAAGCAAAAACAGGGGATTTTTGACAAAAGAGATAACACCCCCCCATTACGTCATGCTTCAGAAAGGTGAAAAATGGTCCGTTTTGAAATGTTTTATTTTTGAACGTCAGTTGACATTTGTAGGTAGATCATCAGTTCTAGAGCTAAAATTAGCATGTTTAAAGTGATTTTCATGCTTCCAGGGGCCCGGGAAGTGAATTAAATACCATTTGGAGGCATTTAATGTTCAAGCAAAAACAGGGGATTTTTGACAAAAGAGATAACACCCCCCCATTACGTCATGCTTCAGAAAGGTGAAAAATTGTCCGTTTTGAAATGTTTTATTTTTGAACATCAGTTGACATTTGTAGGTAGATCATCAGTTCTAGAGCTAAAATTAGCATGTTTAAAGTGATTTTCATGCTTCCAGGGGCCCGGGAAGTGAATTAAATACCATTTGGAGGCATTTAATGTTCAAGCAAAAACAGGTGATTTTTGACAAAAGAGATAACACCCCCCCATTACGTCATGCTTCAGAAAGGTGAAAAATGGTCAGTTTTCAAATGTTTTATTTTTGAACGTCAGTTGACATTTGTAGGTAGATCATCAGTTCTAGAGCTACAATTAGCATGTTTAAAGTGATGTTCATGCTTCCAGGGGCCCGGGAAGTGAATTAAATACCATTTGGGGGCATTTAATGTTCAAGCAAAAACAGGTGATTTTTGACAAAAGAGATTACACCCCCCCCATTACGTCATGCTTCAGAAAGGTGAAAATTGGTCCGTTTTCAAATGTTTTATTTTTGAACGCCAGTTCACATTTGTAGGTAGATCATCAGTTTTAGAGCTAAAATTAGCATGTTTAAAGTGATTTTCATGCTTCCAGGGGCCCTAAACACAAGATTTGTGGAATGGGTAAAAGTGCATGAAAATGGCCAATTTACTCACTCTGAGGTCTCAAAAAGTGTTTCTTCACCCCAGGAAGTGATTTAAATACCATTTGGAGGCATTTAAAGTTCAAGCAAAAACAGGGGATTTTTGACAAAAGAGATAACACCCCCCCCCATTACGTCATGCTTCAGAAAGGTGAAAAATGGTCCGTTTTGAAATGTTTTATTTTTGAACGTCAGTTGACATTTGTAGGTAGATCATCAGTTCTAGAGCTAAAATTAGCATGTTTAAAGTGATTTTCATGCTTCCAGGGGCCCGGGAAGTGAATTAAATACCATTTGGAGGCATTTAATGTTCAAGCAAAAACAGGTGATTTTTGACAAAAGAGATAACACCCCCCCATTACGTCATGCTTCAGAAAGGTGAAAAATGGTCCGTTTTGAAATGTTTTATTTTTGAACGTCAGTTGACATTTGTAGGTAGATCATCAGTTTAAGAGCTAAAATTAGCATGTTTAAAGTGATTTTCATGCTTCCAGGGGCCCGGGAAGTGAATTAAATACAATTTGGAGGCATTTAATGTTCAAGCAAAAACAGGGGATTTTTGACAAAAGAGATAACACCCCCCCATTACGTCATGCTTCAGAAAGGTGAAAAATGGTCCATTTTCAAATGTTTTATTTTTGAACGCCAGTTCACATTTGTAGGTAGATCATCAGTTTAAGAGCTAAAATTAGCATGTTTAAAGTGATTTTCATGCTTCCAGGGGCCCAGGAAGTGAATTAAATATCATTTGGAGGCATTTAATGTTCAAGCAAAAACAGGTGATTTTTGACAAAAGAGATAACACCCCCCTTTACGTCATGCTTCAGAAAGGTGAAAAATGGTCAGTTTTCAAATGTTTTATTTTTGAACGTCAGTTGACATTTGTAGGTAGATCATCAGTTCTAGAGCTAAAATTAGCATGTTTAAAGTGATTTTCATGCTTCCAGGGGCCCGGGAAGTGAATTAAATACCATTTGGAGGCATTTAATGTTCAAGCAAAAACAGGTGATTTTTGACAAAAGAGATAACACCCCCCCATTACGTCATGCTTCAGAAAGGTGAAAAATGGTCCGTTTTCAAATGTTTTATTTTTGAACGTCAATTCACATTTGTAGGTAGATCATCAGTATAAGAGCTAAAATTAGCATGTTTAAAGTGATTTTCATGCTTCCAGGGGCCCGGGAAGTGAATTAAATACCATTTGGAGACATTTAATGTTCAAGCAAAAACAGGTGATTTTTGACAAAAGAGCTAACACCCCCCTATTACGTCATGCTTCAGAAAGGTGAACAATAGTCCGTTTTAAAATGTTTTATTTTTGAACGTCATTTCACATTTGTAGGTAGATCATCAGTTTAAGAGCTAAAATTAGCATGTTTAAAGTGATTTTCATGCTTCCAGGGGCCCTAAACACAAGATTTGTGGAATGGTCAAAAGTGAATGAAAATGGCTAATTTACTCAGTCTGAGGTCTCAAAAAGTGTTTCTTCACCCCGGGAGGTGAATTAAATACCATTTGGAGGCATTTAATGTTCAAGCAAAAACAGGTGATTTTTGAAAAAAGAGATAACACCCCCCCCATTACGTCATGCTTCAGAAAGGTGAAAAATGGACCGTTTTCAAATGTTTTATTTTTGAACGCCAGTTCACATTTGTAGGTAGATCATCAGTTTTAGAGCTAAAATTAGCATGTTTAAAGTGATTTTCATGCTTCCAGGGGCCAGGAAGTGAATTAAATACCATTTGGAGGCATTTAATGTTCAAGCAAAAACAGGTGATTTTTGACAAAAGTGATAACACCCCCCATTACGTCATGCTTCAGAAAGGTGAAAAATGGTCCGTTTTGAAATGTTTTATTTTTGAACGTCAGTTGACATTTGTAGGTAGATCATCAGTTCTAGAGCTAAAATTAGCATGTTTAAAGTGATTTTCATGCTTCCAGGGGTCCGGGAAGTGAATTAAATACCATTTGGAGGCATTTAATGTTCAAGCAAAAACAGGTGATTTTTGACAAAAGAGATAACACCCCCCCATTACGTCATGCTTCAGAAAGGTGAAAAATGGTCCGTTTTGAAATGTTTTATTTTTGAACGTCAGTTGACATTTGTAGGTAGATCATCAGTTCTAGAGCTAAAATTAGCATGTTTAAAGTGATTTTCATGCTTCCAGGGGCCTGGGAAGTGAATTAAATACCATTTGAAGGCATTTAATGTTCAAGCAAAAACAGGTGATTTTTGACAAAAGAGATAACACCCCCCATTACGTCATGCTTCAGAAAGGTGAAAAATGGTCAGTTTTCAAATGTTTTATTTTTGAACGTCAGTTGACATTTGTAGGTAGATCATCAGTTCTAGAGCTAAAATTAGCATGTTTAAAGTGATTTTCATGCTTCCAGGGGTCCGGGAAGTGAATTAAATACAATTTGGAGGCATTTAATGTTCAAGCAAAAACAGGTGATTTTTGACAAAAGAGATAACACCCCCCCATTACGTCATGCTTCAGAAAGGTGAAAAATGGTCCGTTTTGAAATGTTTTAATTTTTGAACGTCAGTTGACATTTGTAGGTAGATCATCAGTTCTAGAGCTAAAATTAGCATGTTTAAAGTGATTTTCATGCTTCCAGGGGCCCGGGAAGTGAATTAAATACCATTTGGAGGCATTTAATGTTCAAGCAAAAACAGGTGATTTTTGACAAAAGAGATAACACCCCCCCATTACGTCATGCTTCAGAAAGGTGAAAAATGGTCCGTTTTCAAATGTTTTATTTTTGAACGCCAGTTCACATTTGTAGGTAGATCATCAGTTTTAGAGCTAAAATTTGCATGTTTAAAGTGATTTTCATGCTTCCAGGGGCCCGGGAAGTGAATTAAATACCATTCGGAGGCATTTAATGTTCAAGCAAAAACAGGTGATTTTTGACAAAAGAGATAACACCCCCCCATTACGTCATGCTTCAGAAAGGTGAAAAATGGTCCGTTTTCAAATGTTTTATTTTTGAACGCCAGTTCACATTTGTAGGTAGATCATCAGTTTTAGAGCTAAAATTAGCATGTTTAAAGTGATTTTCATGCTTCCAGGGGCCCGGGAAGTGAATTAAATACCATTTGGAGGCATTTAATGTTCAAGCAAAAACAGGGGATTTTTGACAAAAGAGATAACACCCCCCCATTACGTCATGCTTCAGAAAGGTGAAAAATGGTCCGTTTTCAAATGTTTTATTTTTGAACGCCAGTTCACATTTGTAGGTAGATCATCAGTTTTAGAGCTAAAATTAGCATGTTTAAAGTGATTTTCATGCTTCCAGGGGCCCAGTAAGTGAATTAAATACCATTTAGAGGCATTTAATGTTCAGGCAAAAACAGGGGATTTTTGACAAAAGAGATAACACCCCCCCATTACGTCATGCTTCAGAAAGGTGAAAAATGGTCCGTTTTCAAATGTTTTATTTTTGAACGCCAGTTCACATTTGTAGGTAGATCATCAGTTTTAGAGCTAAAATTAGCATGTTTAAAGTGATTGTCATGCTTCCAGGGGCCCGGGAAGTGAATTAAATACCATTTGGAGGCATTTAATGTTCAAGCAAAAACAGGTGATTTTTGACAAAAGAGATAATACCCCCCCATTACGTCATGCTTCAGAAAGGTGAAAAATGGTCCGTTTTCAAATGTTTTATTTTTGAACGCCAGTTCACATTTGTAGGTAGATCATCAGTTTTAGAGCTAAAATTAGCATGTTTAAAGTGATTTTCATGCTTCCAGGGGCCCGGGAAGTGAATTAAATACCATTTGGAGGCATTTACTGTTTAAGCAAAAACAGGGGATTTTTGACAAAAGAGATAACACCCCCCCATTACGTCATGCTTCAGAAAGGTGAAAAATGGTCCGTTTTCAAATGTTTTATTTTTGAACGCCAGTTCACATTTGTAGGTAGATCATCAGTTCTAGAGCTAAAATTAGCATGTTTAAAGTGATTTTCATGCTTCCAGGGGCCCGGGAAGTGAATTAAATACCATTTGGAGGCATTTAATGTTCAAGCAAAAACAGGTGATTTTTGACAAAAGAGATAACACCCACCCCAATACGTCATGCTTCAGAAAGGTGAAAAATGGTCCGTTTTGAAATGTTTTATTTTTGAACGTCAGTTGACATTTGTAGGTAGATCATCAGTTCTAGAGCTAAAATTAGCATGTTTAAAGTGATTTTCATGCTTCCAGGGGCCCGGGAAGTGAATTAAATACCATTTGGAGGCATTTAATGTTCAAGCAAAAACAGGTGATTTTTGACAAAAGAGATAACACCCCCCCATTACGTCATGCTTCAGAAAGGTGAAAAATGGTCCATTTTCAAATGTTTTATTTTTGAACGCCAGTTCACATTTGTAGGTAGATCATCAGTTTTAGAGCTAAAATTAGCATGTTTAAAGTGATTTTCATGCTTCCAGGGGCCCGGGAAGTGAATTAAATACAATTTGGAGGCATTTAATGTTCAAGCAAAAACAGGTGATTTTTGACAAAAGAGATAACACCCCCCCATTACGTCATGCTTCAGAAAGGTGAAAAATGGTCCGTTTTGAAATGTTTTATTTTTGAACATCAGTTGACATTTGTAGGTAGATCATCAGTTCTAGAGCTAAAATTAGCATGTTTAAAGTGATTTTCATGCTTCCAGGGGCCCGGGAAGTGAATTAAATACCATTTGGAGGCATTTAATGTTCAAGCAAAAACTGGTGATTTTTGACAAAAGAGATAACACCCCCCCATTACGTCATGCTTCAGAAAGGTGAAAAATGGTCCGTTTTGAAATGTTTTATTTTTGAACGTCAGTTGACATTTGTAGGTAGATCATCAGTTTAAGAGCTAAAATTAGCATGTTTAAAGTGATTTTCATGCTTCCAGGGGCCCGGGAAGTGAATTAAATACCATTTGGAGGCATTTAATGTTCAAGCAAAAACAGGGGATTTTTGACAAAAGAGATAACACCCCCCCATTACGTCATGCTTCAGAAAGGTGAAAAATTGTCCGTTTTGAAATGTTTTATTTTTGAACGTCAGTTGACATTTGTAGGTAGATCATCAGTTCTAGAGCTAAAATTAGCATGTTTAAAGTGATTTTCATGCTTCCAGGGGCCTGGGAAGTGAATTAAATACCATTTGGAGGCATTTAATGTTCAAGCAAAAACAGGTGATTTTTGACAAAAGAGATAACACCCCCCCATTACGTCATGCTTCAGAAAGGTGAAAAATTGTCCGTTTTGAAATGTTTTATTTTTGAACGTCAGTTGACATTTGTAGGTAGATCATCAGTTCTAGAGCTAAAATTAGCATGTTTAAAGTGATTTTCATGCTTCCAGGGGCCCGGGAAGTGAATTAAATACCATTTGGAGGCATTTAATGTTCAAGCAAAAACAGGTGATTTTTGACAAAAGAGATAACACCCCCCCATTACGTCATGCTTCAGAAAGGTGAAAAATGGTCCGTTTTGAAATGTTTTATTTTTGAACGTCAGTTGACATTTGTAGGTAGATCATCAGTTCTAGAGCTAAAATTAACATGTTTAAAGTGATTTTCATGCTTCCAGGGGCCTGGGAAGTGAATTAAATACCATTTGGAGGCATTTAATGTTCAAGCAAAAACAGGGGATTTTTGACAAAAGAGATAACACCCCCCCATTACGTCATGCTTCAGAAAGGTGAAAAATGGTCCGTTTTCAAATGTTTTATTTTTGAACGCCAGTTCACATTTGTAGGTAGATCATCAGTTTTAGAGCTAAAATTAGCATGTTTAAAGTGATTTTCATGCTTCCAGGGGCCCAGTAAGTGAATTAAATACCATTTAGAGGCATTTAATGTTCAGGCAAAAACAGGGGATTTTTGACAAAAGAGATAACACCCCCCCATTACGTCATGCTTCAGAAAGGTGAAAAATGGTCCGTTTTCAAATGTTTTATTTTTGAACGCCAGTTCACATTTGTAGGTAGATCATCAGTTTTAGAGCTAAAATTAGCATGTTTAAAGTGATTGTCATGCTTCCAGGGGCCCGGGAAGTGAATTAAATACCATTTGGAGGCATTTAATGTTCAAGCAAAAACAGGTGATTTTTGACAAAAGAGATAATACCCCCCCATTACGTCATGCTTCAGAAAGGTGAAAAATGGTCCGTTTTCAAATGTTTTATTTTTGAACGCCAGTTCACATTTGTAGGTAGATCATCAGTTTTAGAGCTAAAATTAGCATGTTTAAAGTGATTTTCATGCTTCCAGGGGCCCGGGAAGTGAATTAAATACCATTTGGAGGCATTTAATGTTCAAGCAAAAACAGGTGATTTTTGACAAAAGAGATAACACCCCCCATTACGTCATGCTTCAGAAAGGTGAAAAATGGTCCGTTTTGAAATGTTTTATTTTTGAACGTCAGTTGACATTTGTAGGTAGATCATCAGTTCTAGAGCTAAAATTAGCATGTTTAAAGTGATTTTCATGCTTCCAGGGGCCCGGGAAGTGAATTAAATACCATTTGGAGGCATTTAATGTTCAAGCAAAAACAGGTGATTTTTGACAAAAGAGATAACACCCCCCCATTACGTCATGCTTCAGAAAGGTGAAAAATGGTCCGTTTTGAAATGTTTTATTTTTGAACATCAGTTGACATTTGTAGGTAGATCATCAGTTCTAGAGCTAAAATTAGCATGTTTAAAGTGATTTTCATGCTTCCAGGGGCCCGGGAAGTGAATTAAATACCATTTGGAGGCATTTAATGTTCAAGCAAAAACTGGTGATTTTTGACAAAAGAGATAACACCCCCCCATTACGTCATGCTTCAGAAAGGTGAAAAATGGTCCGTTTTGAAATGTTTTATTTTTGAACGTCAGTTGACATTTGTAGGTAGATCATCAGTTTAAGAGCTAAAATTAGCATGTTTAAAGTGATTTTCATGCTTCCAGGGGCCCGGGAAGTGAATTAAATACCATTTGGAGGCATTTAATGTTCAAGCAAAAACAGGGGATTTTTGACAAAAGAGATAACACCCCCCCATTACGTCATGCTTCAGAAAGGTGAAAAATTGTCCGTTTTGAAATGTTTTATTTTTGAACGTCAGTTGACATTTGTAGGTAGATCATCAGTTCTAGAGCTAAAATTAGCATGTTTAAAGTGATTTTCATGCTTCCAGGGGCCTGGGAAGTGAATTAAATACCATTTGGAGGCATTTAATGTTCAAGCAAAAACAGGTGATTTTTGACAAAAGAGATAACACCCCCCCATTACGTCATGCTTCAGAAAGGTGAAAAATTGTCCGTTTTGAAATGTTTTATTTTTGAACGTCAGTTGACATTTGTAGGTAGATCATCAGTTCTAGAGCTAAAATTAGCATGTTTAAAGTGATTTTCATGCTTCCAGGGGCCCGGGAAGTGAATTAAATACCATTTGGAGGCATTTAATGTTCAAGCAAAAACAGGTGATTTTTGACAAAAGAGATAACACCCCCCCATTACGTCATGCTTCAGAAAGGTGAAAAATGGTCCGTTTTGAAATGTTTTATTTTTGAACATCAGTTGACATTTGTAGGTAGATCATCAGTTCTAGAGCTAAAATTAGCATGTTTAAAGTGATTTTCATGCTTCCAGGGGCCCGGGAAGTGAATTAAATACCATTTGGAGGCATTTAATGTTCAAGCAAAAACTGGTGATTTTTGACAAAAGAGATAACACCCCCCCATTACGTCATGCTTCAGAAAGGTGAAAAATGGTCCGTTTTGAAATGTTTTATTTTTGAACGTCAGTTGACATTTGTAGGTATATCATCAGTTTAAGAGCTAAAATTAGCATGTTTAAAGTGATTTTCATGCTTCCAGGGGCCCGGGAAGTGAATTAAATACCATTTGGAGGCATTTAATGTTCAAGCAAAAACAGGTGATTTTTGACAAAAGAGATAACACCCCCCCATTACGTCATGCTTCAGAAAGGTGAAAAATTGTCCGTTTTGAAATGTTTTATTTTTGAACGTCAGTTGACATTTGTAGGTAGATCATCAGTTCTAGAGCTAAAATTAGCATGTTTAAAGTGATTTTCATGCTTCCAGGGGCCCGGGAAGTGAATTAAATACCATTTGGAGGCATTTAATGTTCAAGCAAAAACAGGTGATTTTTGACAAAAGAGATAACACCCCCCCATTACGTCATGCTTCAGAAAGGTGAAAAATGGTCCGTTTTGAAATGTTTTATTTTTGAACGTCAGTTGACATTTGTAGGTAGATCATCAGTTCTAGAGCTAAAATTAACATGTTTAAAGTGATTTTCATGCTTCCAGGGGCCTGGGAAGTGAAATAAATACCATTTGGAGGCATTTAATGTTCAAGCAAAAACAGGTGATTTTTGACAAAAGAGATAACACCCCCCCATTACGTCATGCTTCAGAAAGGTGAAAAATGGTCCGTTTTCAAATGTTTTATTTTTGAACGCCAGTTCACATTTGTAGGTAGATCATCAGTTTTAGAGCTAAAATTAGCATGTTTAAAGTGATTTTCATGCTTCCAGGGGCCCGGGAAGTGAATTAAATACAATTTGGAGGCATTTAATGTTCAAGCAAAAACAGGTGATTTTTGACAAAAGAGATAACACCCCCCCATTACGTCATGCTTCAGAAAGGTGAAAAATGGTCCGTTTTGAAATGTTTTATTTTTGAACATCAGTTGACATTTGTAGGTAGATCATCAGTTCTAGAGCTAAAATTAGCATGTTTAAAGTGATTTTCATGCTTCCAGGGGCCCGGGAAGTGAATTAAATACCATTTGGAGGCATTTAATGTTCAAGCAAAAACTGGTGATTTTTGACAAAAGAGATAACACCCCCCCATTACGTCATGCTTCAGAAAGGTGAAAAATGGTCCGTTTTGAAATGTTTTATTTTTGAACGTCAGTTGACATTTGTAGGTATATCATCAGTTTAAGAGCTAAAATTAGCATGTTTAAAGTGATTTTCATGCTTCCAGGGGCCCGGGAAGTGAATTAAATACCATTTGGAGGCATTTAATGTTCAAGCAAAAACAGGGGATTTTTGACAAAAGAGATAACACCCCCCCATTACGTCAGGCTGCAGAAAGGTGAAAAATTGTCCGTTTTGAAATGTTTTATTTTTGAACGTCAGTTGACATTTGTAGGTAGATCATCAGTTCTAGAGCTAAAATTAGCATGTTTAAAGTGATTTTCATGCTTCCAGGGGCCCGGGAAGTGAATTAAATACCATTTGGAGGCATTTAATGTTCAAGCAAAAACAGGTGATTTTTGACAAAAGAGATAACACCCCCCATTACGTCATGCTTCAGAAAGGTGAAAAATGGTCAGTTTTCAAATGTTTTATTTTTGAACGTCAGTTGACATTTGTAGGTAGATCATCAGTTCTAGAGCTAAAATTAGCATGTTTAAAGTGATTTTCATGCTTCCAGGGGTCCGGGAAGTGAATTAAATACAATTTGGAGGCATTTAATGTTCAAGCAAAAACAGGTGATTTTTGACGAAAGAGATAACACCCCCCCATTACGTCATGCTTCAGAAAGGTGAAAAATGGTCCGTTTTGAAATGTTTTAATTTTTGAACGTCAGTTGACATTTGTAGGTAGATCATCAGTTCTAGAGCTAAAATTGGCATGTTTAAAGTGATTTTCATGCTTCCAGGGGCCCGGGAAGTGAATTAAATACCATTTGGAGGCATTTAATGTTCAAGCAAAAACAGGTGATTTTTGACAAAAGAGATAACACCCCCCATTACGTCATGCTTCAGAAAGGTGAAAAATGGTCCGTTTTCAAATGTTTTATTTTTGAACGCCAGTTCACATTTGTAGGTAGATCATCAGTTTTAGAGCTAAAATTTGCATGTTTAAAGTGATTTTCATGCTTCCAGGGGCCCGGGAAGTGAATTAAATACCATTCGGAGGCATTTAATGTTCAAGCAAAAACAGGTGATTTTTGACAAAAGAGATAACACCCCCCCATTACGTCATGCTTCAGAAAGGTGAAAAATGGTCCGTTTTCAAATGTTTTATTTTTGAACGCCAGTTCACATTTGTAGGTAGATCATCAGTTTTAGAGCTAAAATTAGCATGTTTAAAGTGATTTTCATGCTTCCAGGGGCCCGGGAAGTGAATTAAATACCATTTGGAGGCATTTAATGTTCAAGCAAAAACAGGGGATTTTTGACAAAAGAGATAACACCCCCCCATTACGTCATGCTTCAGAAAGGTGAAAAATGGTCCGTTTTCAAATGTTTTATTTTTGAACGCCAGTTCACATTTGTAGGTAGATCATCAGTTTTAGAGCTAAAATTAGCATGTTTAAAGTGATTTTCATGCTTCCAGGGGCCCAGTAAGTGAATTAAATACCATTTAGAGGCATTTAATGTTCAGGCAAAAACAGGGGATTTTTGACAAAAGAGATAACACCCCCCCATTACGTCATGCTTCAGAAAGGTGAAAAATGGTCCGTTTTCAAATGTTTTATTTTTGAACGCCAGTTCACATTTGTAGGTAGATCATCAGTTTTAGAGCTAAAATTAGCATGTTTAAAGTGATTGTCATGCTTCCAGGGGCCCGGGAAGTGAATTAAATACCATTTGGAGGCATTTAATGTTCAAGCAAAAACAGGTGATTTTTGACAAAAGAGATAATACCCCCCCATTACGTCATGCTTCAGAAAGGTGAAAAATGGTCCGTTTTCAAATGTTTTATTTTTGAACGCCAGTTCACATTTGTAGGTAGATCATCAGTTTTAGAGCTAAAATTAGCATGTTTAAAGTGATTTTCATGCTTCCAGGGGCCCGGGAAGTGAATTAAATACCATTTGGAGGCATTTACTGTTCAAGCAAAAACAGGGGATTTTTGACAAAAGAGATAACACCCCCCCATTACGTCATGCTTCAGAAAGGTGAAAAATGGTCCGTTTTCAAATGTTTTATTTTTGAACGCCAGTTCACATTTGTAGGTAGATCATCAGTTTTAGAGCTAAAATTAGCATGTTTAAAGTGATTTTCATGCTTCCAGGGGCCCGGGAAGTGAATTAAATACCATTTGGAGGCATTTAATGTTCAAGCAAAAACAGGTGATTTTTGACAAAAGAGATAACACCCACCCCATTACGTCATGCTTCAGAAAGGTGAAAAATGGTCCGTTTTGAAATGTTTTATTTTTGAACGTCAGTTGACATTTGTAGGTAGATCATCAGTTCTAGAGCTAAAATTAGCATGTTTAAAGTGATTTTCATGCTTCCAGGGGCCCGGGAAGTGAATTAAATACCATTTGGAGGCATTTAATGTTCAAGCAAAAACAGGTGATTTTTGACAAAAGAGATAACACCCCCCCATTACGTCATGCTTCAGAAAGGTGAAAAATGGTCCGTTTTGAAATGTTTTATTTTTGAACGTCAGTTGACATTTGTAGGTAGATCATCAGTTCTAGAGCTAAAATTAGCATGTTTAAAGTGATTTTCATGCTTCCAGGGGCCCGGGAAGTGAATTAAATACCATTTGGAGGCATTTAATGTTCAAGCAAAAACTGGTGATTTTTGACAAAAGAGATAACACCCCCCCATTACGTCATGCTTCAGAAAGGTGAAAAATGGTCCGTTTTGAAATGTTTTATTTTTGAACGTCAGTTGACATTTGTAGGTATATCATCAGTTTAAGAGCTAAAATTAGCATGTTTAAAGTGATTTTCATGCTTCCAGGGGCCCGGGAAGTGAATTAAATACCATTTGGAGGCATTTAATGTTCAAGCAAAAACAGGGGATTTTTGACAAAAGAGATAACACCCCCCATTACGTCATGCTTCAGAAAGGTGAAAAATGGTCAGTTTTCAAATGTTTTATTTTTGAACGTCAGTTGACATTTGTAGGTAGATCATCAGTTCTAGAGCTAAAATTAGCATGTTTAAAGTGATTTTCATGCTTCCAGGGGTCCGGGAAGTGAATTAAATACAATTTGGAGGCATTTAATGTTCAAGCAAAAACAGGTGATTTTTGACGAAAGAGATAACACCCCCCCATTACGTCATGCTTCAGAAAGGTGAAAAATGGTCCGTTTTGAAATGTTTTAATTTTTGAACGTCAGTTGACATTTGTAGGTAGATCATCAGTTCTAGAGCTAAAATTAGCATGTTTAAAGTGATTTTCATGCTTCCAGGGGCCCGGGAAGTGAATTAAATACCATTTGGAGGCATTTAATGTTCAAGCAAAAACAGGTGATTTTTGACAAAAGAGATAACACCCCCCATTACGTCATGCTTCAGAAAGGTGAAAAATGGTCAGTTTTCAAATGTTTTATTTTTGAACGTCAGTTGACATTTGTAGGTAGATCATCAGTTCTAGAGCTAAAATTAGCATGTTTAAAGTGATTTTCATGCTTCCAGGGGTCCGGGAAGTGAATTAAATACAATTTGGAGGCATTTAATGTTCAAGCAAAAACAGGTGATTTTTGACGAAAGAGATAACACCCCCCCATTACGTCATGCTTCAGAAAGGTGAAAAATGGTCCGTTTTGAAATGTTTTAATTTTTGAACGTCAGTTGACATTTGTAGGTAGATCATCAGTTCTAGAGCTAAAATTAGCATGTTTAAAGTGATTTTCATGCTTCCAGGGGCCCGGGAAGTGAATTAAATACCATTTGGAGGCTTTTAATGTTCAAGCAAAAACAGGTGATTTTTGACAAAAGAGATAACACCCCCCATTACGTCATGCTTCAGAAAGGTGAAAAATGGTCCGTTTTCAAATGTTTTATTTTTGAACGCCAGTTCACATTTGTAGGTAGATCATCAGTTTTAGAGCTAAAATTTGCATGTTTAAAGTGATTTTCATGCTTCCAGGGGCCCGGGAAGTGAATTAAATACCATTCGGAGGCATTTAATGTTCAAGCAAAAACAGGTGATTTTTGACAAAAGAGATAACACCCCCCCATTACGTCATGCTTCAGAAAGGTGAAAAATGGTCCGTTTTCAAATGTTTTATTTTTGAACGCCAGTTCACATTTGTAGGTAGATCATCAGTTTTAGAGCTAAAATTAGCATGTTTAAAGTGATTTTCATGCTTCCAGGGGCCCGGGAAGTGAATTAAATACCATTTGGAGGCATTTAATGTTCAAGCAAAAACAGGGGATTTTTGACAAAAGAGATAACACCCCCCCATTACGTCATGCTTCAGAAAGGTGAAAAATGGTCCGTTTTCAAATGTTTTATTTTTGAACGCCAGTTCACATTTGTAGGTAGATCATCAGTTTTAGAGCTAAAATTAGCATGTTTAAAGTGATTTTCATGCTTCCAGGGGCCCAGTAAGTGAATTAAATACCATTTAGAGGCATTTAATGTTCAGGCAAAAACAGGGGATTTTTGACAAAAGAGATAACACCCCCCCATTACGTCATGCTTCAGAAAGGTGAAAAATGGTCCGTTTTCAAATGTTTTATTTTTGAACGCCAGTTCACATTTGTAGGTAGATCATCAGTTTTAGAGCTAAAATTAGCATGTTTAAAGTGATTGTCATGCTTCCAGGGGCCCGGGAAGTGAATTAAATACCATTTGGAGGCATTTAATGTTCAAGCAAAAACAGGTGATTTTTGACAAAAGAGATAATACCCCCCCATTACGTCATGCTTCAGAAAGGTGAAAAATGGTCCGTTTTCAAATGTTTTATTTTTGAACGCCAGTTCACATTTGTAGGTAGATCATCAGTTTTAGAGCTAAAATTAGCATGTTTAAAGTGATTTTCATGCTTCCAGGGGCCCGGGAAGTGAATTAAATACCATTTGGAGGCATTTACTGTTCAAGCAAAAACAGGGGATTTTTGACAAAAGAGATAACACCCCCCCATTACGTCATGCTTCAGAAAGGTGAAAAATGGTCCGTTTTCAAATGTTTTATTTTTGAACGCCAGTTCACATTTGTAGGTAGATCATCAGTTTTAGAGCTAAAATTAGCATGTTTAAAGTGATTTTCATGCTTCCAGGGGCCCGGGAAGTGAATTAAATACCATTTGGAGGCATTTAATGTTCAAGCAAAAACAGGTGATTTTTGACAAAAGAGATAACACCCACCCCATTACGTCATGCTTCAGAAAGGTGAAAAATGGTCCGTTTTGAAATGTTTTATTTTTGAACGTCAGTTGACATTTGTAGGTAGATCATCAGTTCTAGAGCTAAAATTAGCATGTTTAAAGTGATTTTCATGCTTCCAGGGGCCCGGGAAGTGAATTAAATACCATTTGGAGGCATTTAATGTTCAAGCAAAAACAGGTGATTTTTGACAAAAGAGATAACACCCCCCCATTACGTCATGCTTCAGAAAGGTGAAAAATGGTCCGTTTTCAAATGTTTTATTTTTGAACGCCAGTTCACATTTGTAGGTAGATCATCAGTTTTAGAGCTAAAATTAGCATGTTTAAAGTGATTTTCATGCTTCCAGGGGCCCGGGAAGTGAATTAAATACAATTTGGAGGCATTTAATGTTCAAGCAAAAACAGGTGATTTTTGACAAAAGAGATAACACCCCCCCATTACGTCATGCTTCAGAAAGGTGAAAAATGGTCCGTTTTGAAATGTTTTATTTTTGAACATCAGTTGACATTTGTAGGTAGATCATCAGTTCTAGAGCTAAAATTAGCATGTTTAAAGTGATTTTCATGCTTCCAGGGGCCCGGGAAGTGAATTAAATACCATTTGGAGGCATTTAATGTTCAAGCAAAAACTGGTGATTTTTGACAAAAGAGATAACACCCCCCCATTACGTCATGCTTCAGAAAGGTGAAAAATGGTCCGTTTTGAAATGTTTTATTTTTGAACGTCAGTTGACATTTGTAGGTAGATCATCAGTTTAAGAGCTAAAATTAGCATGTTTAAAGTGATTTTCATGCTTCCAGGGGCCCGGGAAGTGAATTAAATACCATTTGGAGGCATTTAATGTTCAAGCAAAAACAGGGGATTTTTGACAAAAGAGATAACACCCCCCCATTACGTCATGCTTCAGAAAGGTGAAAAATTGTCCGTTTTGAAATGTTTTATTTTTGAACGTCAGTTGACATTTGTAGGTAGATCATCAGTTCTAGAGCTAAAATTAGCATGTTTAAAGTGATTTTCATGCTTCCAGGGGCCTGGGAAGTGAATTAAATACCATTTGGAGGCATTTAATGTTCAAGCAAAAACAGGTGATTTTTGACAAAAGAGATAACACCCCCCCATTACGTCATGCTTCAGAAAGGTGAAACATTGTCCGTTTTGAAATGTTTTATTTTTGAACGTCAGTTGACATTTGTAGGTAGATCATCAGTTCTAGAGCTAAAATTAGCATGTTTAAAGTGATTTTCATGCTTCCAGGGGCCCGGGAAGTGAATTAAATACCATTTGGAGGCATTTAATGTTCAAGCAAAAACAGGTGATTTTTGACAAAAGAGATAACACCCCCCCATTACGTCATGCTTCAGAAAGGTGAAAAATGGTCCGTTTTGAAATGTTTTATTTTTGAACGTCAGTTGACATTTGTAGGTAGATCATCAGTTCTAGAGCTAAAATTAACATGTTTAAAGTGATTTTCATGCTTCCAGGGGCCTGGGAAGTGAATTAAATACCATTTGGAGGCATTTAATGTTCAAGCAAAAACAGGGGATTTTTGACAAAAGAGATAACACCCCCCCATTACGTCATGCTTCAGAAAGGTGAAAAATGGTCCGTTTTCAAATGTTTTATTTTTGAACGCCAGTTCACATTTGTAGGTAGATCATCAGTTTTAGAGCTAAAATTAGCATGTTTAAAGTGATTTTCATGCTTCCAGGGGCCCAGTAAGTGAATTAAATACCATTTAGAGGCATTTAATGTTCAGGCAAAAACAGGGGATTTTTGACAAAAGAGATAACACCCCCCCCATTACGTCATGCTTCAGAAAGGTGAAAAATGGTCCGTTTTCAAATGTTTTATTTTTGAACGCCAGTTCACATTTGTAGGTAGATCATCAGTTTTAGAGCTAAAATTAGCATGTTTAAAGTGATTTTCATGCTTCCAGGGGCCCGGGAAGTGAATTAAATACCATTTGGAGGCATTTAATGTTCAAGCAAAAACAGGTGATTTTTGACAAAAGAGATAATACCCCCCCATTACGTCATGCTTCAGAAAGGTGAAAAATGGTCCGTTTTCAAATGTTTTATTTTTGAACGCCAGTTCACATTTGTAGGTAGATCATCAGTTTTAGAGCTAAAATTAGCATGTTTAAAGTGATTTTCATGCTTCCAGGGGCCCGGGAAGTGAATTAAATACCATTTGGAGGCATTTACTGTTCAAGCAAAAACAGGGGATTTTTGACAAAAGAGATAACACCCCCCCATTACGTCATGCTTCAGAAAGGTGAAAAATGGTCCGTTTTCAAATGTTTTATTTTTGAACGCCAGTTCACATTTGTAGGTAGATCATCAGTTTTAGAGCTAAAATTAGCATGTTTAAAGTGATTTTCATGCTTCCAGGGGCCCGGGAAGTGAATTAAATACCATTTGGAGGCATTTAATGTTCAAGCAAAAACAGGTGATTTTTGACAAAAGAGATAACACCCCCCCCATTACGTCATGCTTCAGAAAGGTGAAAAATGGTCCGTTTTGAAATGTTTTATTTTTGAACGTCAGTTGACATTTGTAGGTAGATCATCAGTTCTAGAGCTAAAATTAGCATGTTTAAAGTGATTTTCATGCTTCCAGGGGCCCGGGAAGTGAATTAAATACCATTTGGAGGCATTTAATGTTCAAGCAAAAACAGGTGATTTTTGACAAAAGAGATAACACCCCCCCATTACGTCATGCTTCAGAAAGGTGAAAAATGGTCCGTTTTGAAATGTTTTATTTTTGAACATCAGTTGACATTTGTAGGTAGATCATCAGTTCTAGAGCTAAAATTAGCATGTTTAAAGTGATTTTCATGCTTCCAGGGGCCCGGGAAGTGAATTAAATACCATTTGGAGGCATTTAATGTTCAAGCAAAAACTGGTGATTTTTGACAAAAGAGATAACACCCCCCCATTACGTCATGCTTCAGAAAGGTGAAAAATGGTCCGTTTTGAAATGTTTTATTTTTGAACGTCAGTTGACATTTGTAGGTAGATCATCAGTTTAAGAGCTAAAATTAGCATGTTTAAAGTGATTTTCATGCTTCCAGGGGCCCGGGAAGTGAATTAAATACCATTTGGAGGCATTTAATGTTCAAGCAAAAACAGGGGATTTTTGACAAAAGAGATAACACCCCCCCATTACGTCATGCTTCAGAAAGGTGAAAAATTGTCCGTTTTGAAATGTTTTATTTTTGAACGTCAGTTGACATTTGTAGGTAGATCATCAGTTCTAGAGCTAAAATTAGCATGTTTAAAGTGATTTTCATGCTTCCAGGGGCCTGGGAAGTGAATTAAATACCATTTGGAGGCATTTAATGTTCAAGCAAAAACAGGTGATTTTTGACAAAAGAGATAACACCCCCCCATTACGTCATGCTTCAGAAAGGTGAAAAATTGTCCGTTTTGAAATGTTTTATTTTTGAACGTCAGTTGACATTTGTAGGTAGATCATCAGTTCTAGAGCTAAAATTAGCATGTTTAAAGTGATTTTCATGCTTCCAGGGGCCCGGGAAGTGAATTAAATACCATTTGGAGGCATTTAATGTTCAAGCAAAAACAGGTGATTTTGACAAAAGAGATAACACCCCCCCATTACGTCATGCTTCAGAAAGGTGAAAAATGGTCCGTTTTGAAATGTTTTATTTTTGAACGTCAGTTGACATTTGTAGGTAGATCATCAGTTCTAGAGCTAAAATTAACATGTTTAAAGTGATTTTCATGCTTCCAGGGGCCTGGGAAGTGAAATAAATACCATTTGGAGGCATTTAATGTTCAAGCAAAAACAGGTGATTTTTGACAAAAGAGATAACACCCCCCCATTACGTCATGCTTCAGAAAGGTGAAAAATGGTCCGTTTTCAAATGTTTTATTTTTGAACGCCAGTTCACATTTGTAGGTAGATCATCAGTTTTAGAGCTAAAATTAGCATGTTTAAAGTGATTTTCATGCTTCCAGGGGCCCGGGAAGTGAATTAACTACAATTTGGAGGCATTTAATGTTCAAGCAAAAACAGGTGATTTTTGACAAAAGAGATAACACCCCCCCATTACGTCATGCTTCAGAAAGGTGAAAAATGGTCCGTTTTGAAATGTTTTATTTTTGAACATCAGTTGACATTTGTAGGTAGATCATCAGTTCTAGAGCTAAAATTAGCATGTTTAAAGTGATTTTCATGCTTCCAGGGGCCTGGGAAGTGAATTAAATACCATTTGGAGGCATTTAATGTTCAAGCAAAAACAGGTGATTTTTGACAAAAGAGATAACACCCCCCCATTACGTCATGCTTCAGAAAGGTGAAAAATTGTCCGTTTTGAAATGTTTTATTTTTGAACGTCAGTTGACATTTGTAGGTAGATCATCAGTTCTAGAGCTAAAATTAGCATGTTTAAAGTGATTTTCATGCTTCCAGGGGCCCGGGAAGTGAATTAAATACCATTTGGAGGCATTTAATGTTCAAGCAAAAACAGGTGATTTTTGACAAAAGAGATAACACCCCCCCATTACGTCATGCTTCAGAAAGGTGAAAAATGGTCCGTTTTGAAATGTTTTATTTTTGAACGTCAGTTGACATTTGTAGGTAGATCATCAGTTCTAGAGCTAAAATTAACATGTTTAAAGTGATTTTCATGCTTCCAGGGGCCTGGGAAGTGAAATAAATACCATTTGGAGGCATTTAATGTTCAAGCAAAAACAGGTGATTTTTGACAAAAGAGATAACACCCCCCCATTACGTCATGCTTCAGAAAGGTGAAAAATGGTCCGTTTTCAAATGTTTTATTTTTGAACGCCAGTTCACATTTGTAGGTAGATCATCAGTTTTAGAGCTAAAATTAGCATGTTTAAAGTGATTTTCATGCTTCCAGGGGCCCGGGAAGTGAATTAAATACAATTTGGAGGCATTTAATGTTCAAGCAAAAACAGGTGATTTTTGACAAAAGAGATAACACCCCCCCATTACGTCATGCTTCAGAAAGGTGAAAAATGGTCCGTTTTGAAATGTTTTATTTTTGAACATCAGTTGACATTTGTAGGTAGATCATCAGTTCTAGAGCTAAAATTAGCATGTTTACAGTGATTTTCATGCTTCCAGGGGCCCGGGAAGTGAATTAAATACCATTTGGAGGCATTTAATGTTCAAGCAAAAACTGGTGATTTTTGACAAAAGAGATAACACCCCCCCATTACGTCATGCTTCAGAAAGGTGAAAAATGGTCCGTTTTGAAATGTTTTATTTTTGAACGTCAGTTGACATTTGTAGGTATATCATCAGTTTAAGAGCTAAAATTAGCATGTTTAAAGTGATTTTCATGCTTCCAGGGGCCCGGGAAGTGAATTAAATACCATTTGGAGGCATTTAATGTTCAAGCAAAAACAGGGGATTTTTGACAAAAGAGATAACACCCCCCATTACGTCAGGCTGCAGAAAGGTGAAAAATTGTCCGTTTTGAAATGTTTTATTTTTGAACGTCAGTTGACATTTGTAGGTAGATCATCAGTTCTAGAGCTAAAATTAGCATGTTTAAAGTGATTTTCATGCTTCCAGGGGCCCGGGAAGTGAATTAAATACCATTTGGAGGCATTTAATGTTCAAGCAAAAACAGGTGATTTTTGACAAAAGAGATAACACCCCCCATTACGTCATGCTTCAGAAAGGTGAAAAATGGTCAGTTTTCAAATGTTTTATTTTTGAACGTCAGTTGACATTTGTAGGTAGATCATCAGTTCTAGAGCTAAAATTAGCATGTTTAAAGTGATTTTCATGCTTCCAGGGGCCCGGGAAGTGAATTAAATACCATTTGGAGGCATTTAATGTTCAAGCAAAAACAGGTGATTTTTGACAAAAGAGATAACACCCCCCCATTACGTCATGCTTCAGAAAGGTGAAAAATGGTCCGTTTTGAAATGTTTTATTTTTGAACGTCAGTTGACATTTGTAGGTAGATCATCAGTTCTAGAGCTAAAATTAACATGTTTAAAGTGATTTTCATGCTTCCAGGGGCCTGGGAAGTGAATTAAATACCATTTGGAGGCATTTAATGTTCAAGCAAAAACAGGGGATTTTTGACAAAAGAGATAACACCCCCCCATTACGTCATGCTTCAGAAAGGTGAAAAATGGTCCGTTTTCAAATGTTTTATTTTTGAACGCCAGTTCACATTTGTAGGTAGATCATCAGTTTTAGAGCTAAAATTAGCATGTTTAAAGTGATTTTCATGCTTCCAGGGGCCCAGTAAGTGAATTAAATACCATTTAGAGGCATTTAATGTTCAGGCAAAAACAGGGGATTTTTGACAAAAGAGATAACACCCCCCCATTACGTCATGCTTCAGAAAGGTGAAAAATGGTCCGTTTTCAAATGTTTTATTTTTGAACGCCAGTTCACATTTGTAGGTAGATCATCAGTTTTAGAGCTAAAATTAGCATGTTTAAAGTGATTGTCATGCTTCCAGGGGCCCGGGAAGTGAATTAAATACCATTTGGAGGCATTTAATGTTCAAGCAAAAACAGGTGATTTTTGACAAAAGAGATAATACCCCCCCATTACGTCATGCTTCAGAAAGGTGAAAAATGGTCCGTTTTCAAATGTTTTATTTTTGAACGCCAGTTCACATTTGTAGGTAGATCATCAGTTTTAGAGCTAAAATTAGCATGTTTAAAGTGATTTTCATGCTTCCAGGGGCCCGGGAAGTGAATTAAATACCATTTGGAGGCATTTACTGTTCAAGCAAAAACAGGGGATTTTTGACAAAAGAGATAACACCCCCCCATTACGTCATGCTTCAGAAAGGTGAAAAATTGTCCGTTTTCAAATGTTTTATTTTTGAACGCCAGTTCACATTTGTAGGTAGATCATCAGTTTTAGAGCTAAAATTAGCATGTTTAAAGTGATTTTCATGCTTCCAGGGGCCCGGGAAGTGAATTAAATACCATTTGGAGGCATTTAATGTTCAAGCAAAAACAGGTGATTTTTGACAAAAGAGATAACACCCCCCCCATTACGTCATGCTTCAGAAAGGTGAAAAATGGTCCGTTTTGAAATGTTTTATTTTTGAACGTCAGTTGACATTTGTAGGTAGATCATCAGTTCTAGAGCTAAAATTAGCATGTTTAAAGTGATTTTCATGCTTCCAGGGGCCCGGGAAGTGAATTAAATACCATTTGGAGGCATTTAATGTTCAAGCAAAAACAGGTGATTTTTGACAAAAGAGATAACACCCCCCCATTACGTCATGCTTCAGAAAGGTGAAAAATGGTCCGTTTTGAAATGTTTTATTTTTGAACATCAGTTGACATTTGTAGGTAGATCATCAGTTCTAGAGCTAAAATTAGCATGTTTAAAGTGATTTTCATGCTTCCAGGGGCCCGGGAAGTGAATTAAATACCATTTGGAGGCATTTAATGTTCAAGCAAAAACTGGTGATTTTTGACAAAAGAGATAACACCCCCCCATTACGTCATGCTTCAGAAAGGTGAAAAATGGTCCGTTTTGAAATGTTTTATTTTTGAACGTCAGTTGACATTTGTAGGTAGATCATCAGTTTAAGAGCTAAAATTAGCATGTTTAAAGTGATTTTCATGCTTCCAGGGGCCCGGGAAGTGAATTAAATACCATTTGGAGGCATTTAATGTTCAAGCAAAAACAGGGGATTTTTGACAAAAGAGATAACACCCCCCCATTACGTCATGCTTCAGAAAGGTGAAAAATTGTCCGTTTTGAAATGTTTTATTTTTGAACGTCAGTTGACATTTGTAGGTAGATCATCAGTTCTAGAGCTAAAATTAGCATGTTTAAAGTGATTTTCATGCTTCCAGGGGCCTGGGAAGTGAATTAAATACCATTTGGAGGCATTTAATGTTCAAGCAAAAACAGGTGATTTTTGACAAAAGAGATAACACCCCCCATTACGTCATGCTTCAGAAAGGTGAAAAATTGTCCGTTTTGAAATGTTTTATTTTTGAACGTCAGTTGACATTTGTAGGTAGATCATCAGTTCTAGAGCTAAAATTAGCATGTTTAAAGTGATTTTCATGCTTCCAGGGGCCCGGGAAGTGAATTAAATACCATTTGGAGGCATTTAATGTTCAAGCAAAAACAGGTGATTTTTGACAAAAGAGATAACACCCCCCCATTACGTCATGCTTCAGAAAGGTGAAAAATGGTCCGTTTTGAAATGTTTTATTTTTGAACGTCAGTTGACATTTGTAGGTAGATCATCAGTTCTAGAGCTAAAATTAACATGTTTAAAGTGATTTTCATGCTTCCAGGGGCCTGGGAAGTGAAATAAATACCATTTGGAGGCATTTAATGTTCAAGCAAAAACAGGTGATTTTTGACAAAAGAGATAACACCCCCCCATTACGTCATGCTTCAGAAAGGTGAAAAATGGTCCGTTTTGAAATGTTTTATTTTTGAACATCAGTTGACATTTGTAGGTAGATCATCAGTTCTAGAGCTAAAATTAGCATGTTTAAAGTGATTTTCATGCTTCCAGGGGCCCGGGAAGTGAATTAAATACCATTTGGAGGCATTTAATGTTCAAGCAAAAACTGGTGATTTTTGACAAAAGAGATAACACCCACCCATTACGTCATGCTTCAGAAAGGTGAAAAATGGTCCGTTTTGAAATGTTTTATTTTTGAACGTCAGTTGACATTTGTAGGTATATCATCAGTTTAAGAGCTAAAATTAGCATGTTTAAAGTGATTTTCATGCTTCCAGGGGCCCGGGAAGTGAATTAAATACCATTTGGAGGCATTTAATGTTCAAGCAAAAACAGGGGATTTTTGACAAAAGAGATAACACCCCCCCATTACGTCAGGCTGCAGAAAGGTGAAAAATTGTCCGTTTTGAAATGTTTTATTTTTGAACGTCAGTTGACATTTGTAGGTAGATCATCAGTTCTAGAGCTAAAATTAGCATGTTTAAAGTGATTTTCATGCTTCCAGGGGCCCGGGAAGTGAATTAAATACCATTTGGAGGCATTTAATGTTCAAGCAAAAACAGGTGATTTTTGACAAAAGAGATAACACCCCCCATTACGTCATGCTTCAGAAAGGTGAAAAATGGTCAGTTTTCAAATGTTTTATTTTTGAACGTCAGTTGACATTTGTAGGTAGATCATCAGTTCTAGAGCTACAATTAGCATGTTTAAAGTGATTTTCATGCTTCCAGGGGCCCGGGAAGTGAATTAAATACCATTTGGGGGCATTTAATGTTCAAGCAAAAACAGGTGATTTTTGACAAAAGAGATTACACCCCCCCATTACGTCATGCTTCAGAAAGGTGAAAAATGGTCCGTTTTCAAATGTTTTATTTTTGAACGTCAGTTCACATTTGTAGGTAGATCATCAGTTTTAGAGCTAAAATTAGCATGTTTAAAGTGATTTTCATGCTTCCAGGGGCCCGGGAAGTGAATTAAATACCATTTGGAGGCTTTTAATGTTCAAGCAAAAACAGGTGATTTTTGACAAAAGAGATAACACCCCCCCATTACGTCATGCTTCAGAAAGGTGAAAAATGGTCCGTTTTGAAATGTTTTATTTTTTAACGTCAGTTGACATTTGTAGGTAGATCATCAGTTCTAGAGCTAAAATTAGCATGTTTAAAGTGATTTTCATGCTTCCAGGGGCCCGGGAAGTGAATTAAATACCATTTGGAGGCATTTAATGTTCAAGCAAAAACAGGTGATTTTTGACAAAAGAGATAACACCCCCCATTACGTCATGCTTCAGAAAGGTGAAAATTGGTCCATTTTCAAATGTTTTATTTTTGAACATCAGTTGACATTTGTAGGTAGATCATCAGTTCTAGAGCTAAAATTAGCATGTTTAAAGTGATTTTCATGCTTCCAGGGGCCCGGGAAGTGAATTAAATACCATTTGGAGGCATTTAATGTTCAAGCAAAAACAGGTGATTTTTGACAAAAGAGATAACACCCCCCCATTACGTCATGCTTCAGAAAGGTGAAAAATGGTCAGTTTTCAAATGTTTTATTTTTGAACGTCAGTTGACATTTGTAGGTAGATCATCAGTTCTAGAGCTACAATTAGCATGTTTAAAGTGATTTTCATGCTTCCAGGGGCCCGGGAAGTGAATTAAATACCATTTGGGGGCATTTAATGTTCAAGCAAAAACAGGTGATTTTTGACAAAAGAGATTACACCCCCCCATTACGTCATGCTTCAGAAAGGTGAAAATTGGTCCGTTTTCAAATGTTTTATTTTTGAACGCCAGTTCACATTTGTAGGTAGATCATCAGTTTTAGAGCTAAAATTAGCATGTTTAAAGTGATTTTCATGCTTCCAGGGGCCCTAAACACAAGATTTGTGGAATGGGTAAAAGTGCATGAAAACGGCCAATTTACTCACTCTGAGGTCTCAAAAAGTGTTTCTTCACCCCGGGAAGTGATTTAAATACCATTTGGAGGCATTTAATGTTCAAGCAAAAACAGGGGATTTTTGACAAAAGAGATAACACCCCCCCATTACGTCATGCTTCAGAAAGGTGAAAAATGGTCCGTTTTGAAATGTTTTATTTTTGAACGTCAGTTGACATTTGTAGGTAGATCATCAGTTCTAGAGCTAAAATTAGCATGTTTAAAGTGATTTTCATGCTTCCAGGGGCCCGGGAAGTGAATTAAATACCATTTGGAGGCATTTAATGTTCAAGCAAAAACAGGTGATTTTTGACAAAAGAGATAACACCCCCCCATTACGTCATGCTTCAGAAAGGTGAAAAATGGTCCGTTTTGAAATGTTTTATTTTTGAACGTCAGTTGACATTTGTAGGTAGATCATCAGTTTAAGAGCTAAAATTAGCATGTTTAAAGTGATTTTCATGCTTCCAGGGGCCCGGGAAGTGAATTAAATACAATTTGGAGGCATTTAATGTTCAAGCAAAAACAGGGGATTTTTGACAAAAGAGATAACACCCCCCCATTAGGTCATGCTTCAGAAAGGTGAAAAATGGTCCATTTTCAAATGTTTTATTTTTGAACGCCAGTTCACATTTGTAGGTAGATCATCAGTTTTAGAGCTAAAATTAGCATGTTTAAAGTGATTTTCATGCTTCCAGGGGCCCGGGAAGTGAATTAAATACAATTTGGAGGCATTTAATGTTCAAGCAAAAACAGGTGATTTTTGACAAAAGAGATAACACCCCCCCATTACGTCATGCTTCAGAAAGGTGAAAAATGGTCCGTTTTGAAATGTTTTATTTTTGAACATCAGTTGACATTTGTAGGTAGATCATCAGTTCTAGAGCTAAAATTAGCATGTTTAAAGTGATTTTCATGCTTCCAGGGGCCCGGGAAGTGAATTAAATACCATTTGGAGGCATTTAATGTTCAAGCAAAAACTGGTGATTTTTGACAAAAGAGATAACACCCCCCCATTACGTCATGCTTCAGAAAGGTGAAAAGTGGTCCGTTTTGAAATGTTTTATTTTTGAACGTCAGTTGACATTTGTAGGTAGATCATCAGTTTAAGAGCTAAAATTAGCATGTTTAAAGTGATTTTCATGCTTCCAGGGGCCCGGGAAGTGAATTAAATACCATTTGGAGGCATTTAATGTTCAAGCAAAAACAGGGGATTTTTGACAAAAGAGATAACACCCCCCCATTACGTCATGCTTCAGAAAGGTGAAAAATTGTCCGTTTTGAAATGTTTTATTTTTGAACGTCAGTTTACATTTGTAGGTAGATCATCAGTTCTAGAGCTAAAATTAGCATGTTTAAAGTGATTTTCATGCTTCCAGGGGCCCGGGAAGTGAATTAAATACCATTTGGAGGCATTTAATGTTCAAGCAAAAACAGGTGATTTTTGACAAAAGAGATAACACCCCCCATTACGTCATGCTTCAGAAAGGTGAAAAATTGTCCGTTTTGAAATGTTTTATTTTTGAACGTCAGTTGACATTTGTAGGTAGATCATCAGTTCTAGAGCTAAAATTAGCATGTTTAAAGTGATTTTCATGCTTCCAGGGGCCCGGGAAGTGAATGAAATACCATTTGGAGGCATTTAATGTTCAAGCAAAAACAGGTGATTTTTGACAAAAGAGATAACACCCCCCCATTACGTCATGCTTCAGAAAGGTGAAAAATGGTCCGTTTTGAAATGTTTTATTTTTGAACGTCAGTTGACATTTGTAGGTAGATCATCAGTTCTAGAGCTAAAATTAACATGTTTAAAGTGATTTTCATGCTTCCAGGGGCCTGGGAAGTGAAATAAATACCATTTGGAGGCATTTAATGTTCAAGCAAAAACAGGTGATTTTTGACAAAAGAGATAACACCCCCCATTACGTCATGCTTCAGAAAGGTGAAAAATGGTCAGTTTTCAAATGTTTTATTTTTGAACGTCAGTTGACATTTGTAGGTAGATCATCAGTTCTAGAGCTACAATTAGCATGTTTAAAGTGATTTTCATGCTTCCAGGGGCCCGGGAAGTGAATTAAATACCATTTGGGGGCATTTAATGTTCAAGCAAAAACAGGTGATTTTTGACAAAAGAGATTACACCCCCCCATTACGTCATGCTTCAGAAAGGTGAAAAATGGTCAGTTTTCAAATGTTTTATTTTTGAACGTCAGTTCACATTTGTAGGTAGATCATCAGTTTAAGAGCTAAAATTAGCATGTTTAAAGTGATTTTCATGCTTCCAGGGGCCCGGGAAGTGAATTAAATACCATTTGGAGGCATTTAATGTTCAAGCAAAAACAGGGGATTTTTGACAAAAGAGATAACACCCCCCCATTACGTCATGCTTCAGAAAGGTGAAAAATTGTCGGTTTTGAAATGTTTTATTTTTGAACGTCAGTTTACATTTGTAGGTAGATCATCAGTTCTAGAGCTAAAATTAGCATGTTTAAAGTGATTTTCATGCTTCCAGGGGCCCGGGAAGTGAATTAAATACCATTTGGAGGCATTTAATGTTCAAGCAAAAACAGGTGATTTTTGACAAAAGAGATAACACCCCCCCATTACGTCATGCTTCAGAAAGGTGAAAAATGGTCCTTTTTCAAATGTTTTATTTTTGAATGCCAGTTCACATTTGTAGGTAGATCATCAGTTTTAGAGCTAAAATTAGCATGTTTAAAGTGATTTTCATGCTTCCAGGGGCCCGGGAAGTGAATTAAATACCATTTGGAGGCATTTAATGTTCAAGCAAAAACAGGTGATTTTTGACAAAAGAGATAATACCCCCCATTACGTCATGCTTCGGAAAGGTGAAAAATGGTCCGTTTTCAAATGTTTTATTTCTGAACGCCAGTTCACATTTGTAGGTAGATCATCAGTTTTAGAGCTAAAATTAGCATGTTTAAAGTGATTTTCATGCTTCCAGGGGCCCGGGAAGTGAATTAAATACCATTTGGAGGCATTTACTGTTCAAGCAAAAACAGGGGATTTTTGACAAAAGAGATAACACCCCCCCATTACGTCATGCTTCAGAAAGGTGAAAAATGATCCGTTTTCAAATGTTTTATTTTTGAACGCCAGTTCACATTTGTAGGTAGATCATCAGTTTTAGAGCTAAAATTAGCATGTTTAAAGTGATTTTCATGCTTCCAGGGGCCCGGGAAGTGAATTAAATACCATTTGGAGGCATTTAATGTTCAAGCAAAAACAGGTGATTTTTGACAAAAGAGATAACACCCCCCCCATTACGTCATGCTTCAGAAAGGTGAAAAATGGTCCGTTTTGAAATGTTTTATTTTTGAACGTCAGTTGACATTTGTAGGTAGATCATCAGTTCTAGAGCTAAAATTAGCATGTTTAAAGTGATTTTCATGCTTCCAGGGGCCCGGGAAGTGAATTAAATACCATTTGGAGGCATTTAATGTTCAAGCAAAAACAGGTGATTTTTGACAAAAGAGATAACACCCCCCCATTACGTCATGCTTCAGAAAGGGGAAAAATGGTCAGTTTTCAAATGTTTTATTTTTGAACGCCAGTTCACATTTGTAGGTAGATCATCAGTTTTAGAGCTAAAATTAGCATGTTTAAAGTGATTTTCATGCTTCCAGGGGCCCGGGAAGTGAATTAAATACAATTTGGAGGCATTTAATGTTCAAGCAAAAACAGGTGATTTTTGACAAAAGAGATAACACCCCCCATTACGTCATGCTTCAGAAAGGTGAAAAATGGTCCGTTTTGAAATGTTTTATTTTTGAACATCAGTTGACATTTGTAGGTAGATCATCAGTTCTAGAGCTAAAATTAGCATGTTTAAAGTGATTTTCATGCTTCCAGGGGCCCGGGAAGTGAATTAAATACCATTTGGAGGCATTTAATGTTCAAGCAAAAACAGTTGATTTTTGACAAAAGAGATAACACCCCCCCATTACGTCATGCTTCAGAAAGGTGAAAATTGGTCCATTTTCAAATGTTTTATTTTTGAATGCCAGTTCACATTTGTAGGTAGATCATCAGTTTTAGAGCTAAAATTAGCATGTTTAAAGTGATTTTCATGCTTCCAGGGGCCCTAAATACAAGATGTGTGGAATGGGTAAAAGTGCATGAAAATGGCCAATTTACTCACTCTGAGGTCTCAAAAAGTGTTTCTTCACCCCGGGAAGTGATTTAAATACCATTTGGAGGCATTTAATGTTCAAGCAAAAACAGGGGATTTTTGACAAAAGAGATAACACCCCCCCCATTATGTCATGCTTCAGAAAGGTGAAAAATGGTCCGTTTTGAAATGTTTTATTTTTGAACGTCAGTTGACATTTGTAGGTAGATCATCAGTTTAAGAGCTAAAATTAGCATGTTTAAAGTGATTTTCATGCTTCCAGGGGCCCGGGATGTGAATTAAATACCATTTGGAGGCATTTAATGTTCAAGCAAAAACAGGTGATTTTTGACAAAAGAGATAACACCCCCCCATTACGTCATGCTTCAGAAAGGTGAAAAATGGTCCGTTTTGAAATGTTTTATTTTTGAATGTCAGTTGACATTTGTAGGTAGATCATCAGTTCTAGAGCTAAAATTAGCATGTTTAAAGTGATTTTCATGCTTCCAGGGGCCCGGGAAGTGAATTAAATACCATTTGGAGGCATTTAATGTTCAAGCAAAAACAGGTGATTTTTGACAAAAGAGATAACACCCCCCCATTACGTCATGCTTCAGAAAGGTGAAAAATTGTCAGTTTTGAAATGTTTTATTTTTGAACGTCAGTTGACATTTGTAGGTAGATCATCAGTTCTAGAGCTAAAATTAGCATGTTTAAAGTGATTTTCATGCTTCCAGGGGCCCGGGATGTGAATTAAATACCATTTGGAGGCATTTAATGTTCAAGCAAAAACAGGGGATTTTTGACAAAAGAGATAACACCCCCCCATTACGTCATGCTTCAGAAAGGTGAAAAATGGTCCGTTTTGAAATGTTTTATTTTTGAACGTCAGTTGACATTTGTAGGTAGATCATCAGTTCTAGAGCTAAAATTAGCATGTTTAAAGTGATTTTCATGCTTCCAGGGGCCCGGGAAGTGAATTAAATACAATTTGGAGGCATTTAATGTTCAAGCAAAAACAGGGGATTTTTGACAAAAGAGATAACACCCCCCCATTACGTCATGCTTCAGAAAGGTGAAAAATTGTCCGTTTTGAAATGTTTTATTTTTGAACGTCAGTTGACATTTGTAGGTAGATCATCAGTTCTAGAGCTAAAATTAGCATGTTTAAAGTGATTTTCATGCTTCCAGGGGCCCGGGAAGTGAATTAAATACCATTTGGAGGCATTTAATGTTCAAGCAAAAACAGGTGATTTTTGACAAAAGAGATAACACCCCCCCATTACGTCATGCTTCAGAAAGGTGAAAAATGGTCCGTTTTGAAATGTTTTATTTTTGAACGTCAGTTGACATTTGTAGGTAGATCATCAGTTCTAGAGCTAAAATTAGCATGTTTAAAGTGATTTTCATGCTTCCAGGGGCCCGGGAAGTGAATTAAATACCATTTGGAGGCATTTAATGTTCAAGCAAAAACAGGTGATTTTTGACAAAAGAGATAACACCCCCCATTACGTCATGCTTCAGAAAGGTGAAAAATGGTCCGTTTTCAAATGTTTTATTTTTGAACGCCAGTTCACATTTGTAGGTAGATCATCAGTTTTAGAGCAAAAATTAGCATGTTTAAAGTGATTTTCATGCTTCCAGGGGCCCGGGAAGTGAATTAAATACCATTTGGAGGCATTTACTGTTCAAGCAAAAACAGGGGATTTTTGACAAAAGAGATAACACCCCCCCATTACGTCATGCTTCAGAAAGGTGAAAAATGGTCTGTTTTGAAATGTTTTATTTTTGAACGTCAGTTGACATTTGTAGTGTAGTGTAGTTCCTATCTTCCCAATAGGCTCTGCGCATTGGAATAGTACCTACAGCAGTAAAGGCCTAGGCCAGACGTTAACTAGGTCTACTACTGTCGATACTAGACTTAATTTTTGGGTTTGCCAGCTAAGCTCAGAGTTCGCTAGAAACTTTCTCGAATGTTCAAGGAAGGATTAACTCCCCTGATTAGACAAGAAGGGATTTAGTTTCTGACAACCATAGAACATGACAACTTTTCTCTCCCCTAATCAAGAGTCAATCTCAAGAGTCGTGTGAGCACAAGGCAATTATTTTACTCAGTCAGTACGTGCATTCTTAGTCTCATCAGAATGTATAGAAAAGGAAGAGACGGGCGTGTTCAATAAAAAGATGTTATTTATTGATCAGTCTCTTTTCTCGTACAAGAGAAATGGATCGATATTATTGCGATACTTATAGTTAAGTAAAGTGCATACATTAGAAGCAATAGTATAAAATAATACTGTAAAAACATTGATATGGTTTCTGAGCCATATGATGTTTAAAATGATTAAAATATATTTACATACACATATACATTTGACTAAACGTACTCAACTGGTGTTTCTAAATACGCCTACCCCGTGTACCTGACCTAAGTCTAATGCGTGGGCGGGAATAGAAAGTTACAGTTTAAGTTAAGTTTGTTTTTGCCAAGTGAATAACTAAAGAATTCTCTAGGAGGGGTTATTCAGTTCTGTACCTGGAAGTTAGGATGAATGAGGAATGGTATCTCTTTCTCTGCTCTCGATATTCCAGGCTGCCTGCGAGGGCTACCCGGAAGCGCCGGTGCCGGGTCTCTCGGCTTGAGATAGCAGCGCGTCTCTCAGCGCGTCAGGAAGGCGGGGCTGCTGCCTGCGGGGTCTGCTTCGGCTCTCTGCTTCGGCAAGTATGGCTGCTCCGTCTTGTCACCACGCGTGTGTTTTGCATAGGGCAAGGTCGGCAATATTTATACCTTAAAGGTGCCGGGATTGACGTAAGGATGGACATAGGTACGTCAATAAAGATGTCATACGACTTGCTCGTTAGCACATTCTTTACTAAAGTTCTCTGTGAAATCAAAACAATGGCCGCACGGATTATCCAGGTTGTCATAGGTTTGATTTGTTATGAGAACGTCGTATGCCTTATCAGGGGCTGGAGGAATATCGCTTGTCTAATTAGATCTCAAGCGTTATGACCTAATCAGATAACACGTTCCTGTGCCGTAGTGTGACTGCGTCAGATAACGGTATCTGCATCATGGGGAATTTCTTGCCTCATGGGCTGACTGTTAGTTAACTAGCTAGGTAGTTTAACCAGAATAGGGTCAGGAATAGGGGGATCGATTCAGAACCTATAGAAATACACGACACCCACTCCACGCTAACTATGGTCATATCTACTAATCTATGCATAGTATAACATAGTACAACATACTATAGAGTATAGTGTATACCTTACCACCCCAAAATACATAAATGCATTTCGAAATTTTCAAATATACTGAAAAATTGCAGTCATATATATCGTATGCACTTAAGCTATGAATCAAATGCAAAAGTAAACACGCATTGTTATGCATTATTGTTTGTTGGTATATGAGAAATACACATGAAATGGCTCTTGATATGGCTATACAGAAAAAAGGTCGAAACCATTTCATCACATAAAATATATTGTGAACATACCAGTGGGCAGCTAAAGTCTATATAAAGTCTATAAAGAATCTAAAAAAAATAGAAATCTTAGTTCTCTAGGAATAGTTTCTTACTTTAAGCAGAAGATCAGTGTCCCGGGAAAAAATATATAGAAAAATATTTTATGGGCTTGCTGAAAAAAGTTGCTGTCCGTGAACTGGATTGTAATTGTTCATGTGACTTTATTTTTAAAGTTGAAGGCCGAATTCAGGGAACGCCGCGTGCGAGTTTACTCAAAAGTCTCTATTTCTGTTCCGGAGAGAACATCATATCATTCAGGCTTTCGAAAAAACTGTCAACAGCTTCATGGGAAAGTTCCACTAAGTCGGAAATAGGGGTAACCATGCATTCGTGCGCATGATTGTCTCCATTGACATTCTGAATTGCATTGCTGACAGAAGGTCGTACCTGTTCGATGCTGCTTTCATCTTGAACTTCACTACTCTTCAATCGCAGTGGTGAAGATTCCAGGAATGCCGTCATCAGAATTGGCAGCCTTTGAGGGCAGCACAGTGCGTGAACCTTGGTAGGAACCAACAGTGTATCTGCATCCACTGGCGCATCCGATTGTAGCGTCAGACAGGTGTCTAACACGCATTCTTCTCCGCATAGCAGACACCTTAGTACAGGTAAAACACACCTTTGCCACATTGGTCGAAATGATAGAAACCAAGTCATGTTTAGGTCTCTAAGCCGGGAGAGTCCCAGGATTTTTGATATCCGGTCCCGGTATCCAATGGCTAGGATCGTATCTTCCATTGTCGTGAGATTTTGTTCTGTGACATGGGTTGCCATAACGAAAAATAAGGACCAGGAATAGGATTCCTGCAATTAGTCCTAGGATCAGGGGAAGTCCGCCAAAAATCGAATGGACGAAGTCTGGAAAAATACCCAGTATGGCTTTGAATGGTGTTAATGCCATCGAAAATACTGTCTTAAATACCTTTGAGACTCCTGTGGTATCAGAAATATTTAAGATTTCGCTCAGGATTTCCGCGAAATGTACGGGGGAATTGGTTGATAATAATGTATGTATCTCTGCAGTCGTCCTTGCGACTTGTAGATCATACGTTTCTTTAGATGACGTGAGCCTTGTAGGCGTCTGAAGAAGCACTGTTTTCATTCTGCTTAAAGTGTCTATTCGAATAGAAGTAATTTTCAGACCGGGCCATGCCCTTGCCTCCCTGTCTGGAAAGGAGCTGGGGAACAAAGAACGTCCACAGCACTTGACCTTCGCCGTCGTAGTGACGAGATAAGGAGTCCCGGGCATAAGACTACAGCATCTGCGGTCTACAATAAGAATGTAACTCCCATTATAGAGTCTTTGAAAGAATGGTTCTATTTCAGTTGCAGGTGCGCCTTGCTGGTGACATGAAAGGTTGTATGAATTCCCTTCACAGGCTCCGTGCAAACTAATACCGTTACACAGAAGCGTGCCGCTCAGTGACATAGCACAATTGTTGCCACTAAGAAACACTTTCTGTCCTTTGTTACTGACACATGCATGTGAATAGGGCAGGTTCCAAGTTGTTTTAAGGTACCCTTTTCCCAATTTCTCGTACATGCCAGCCTGTATATATTTTTGGCAGTATTGAAACCTGAAGGTTGAGATTGGAATATTTATGATTCCGTGTATTATCCATTCACTGACAGGTCGTTCTGACATTGTCATCGGTAATCTTTCTAGTTTTTCAATGCTCAAGATTGTATAATCAGCACCCTTCTGCGCCATACCGATTTGTCTATCAGTAAGGTTAAAGATTTGGAATAGTGACGTTGTGTTGATTAAACGCCAAGGCACATAGCCTGAACGCAGATTTTGTAACGTCCAGCCAAGCTGTACAATAGAACGCAATTGTGACTGACCATGTTGTAATAATAGTAAGTCTTGCGATAATATATCGATTGCTGAAGACACAATGCTGTCCAATGAAAAAATTCTGGAGGACAGAGTCATTAACCCATTGTCCACTACAGAAAGTGATTTTTCCAAATTAATACGGTCAATTTCCCGTATTCTTTCTGCTGTCTCAATTTGAGTAACCTTCCAGGCCTCATTGTATGCTGCATATACAGAGGCTGCTATGAAACGCTTATGACGCTGTTTGATGTGGTCCCAGTATGAAATCACGCAAGTCAGCACCATCAGTAAGTAAAGTTAGGTGTTGCTTAATTTCAGGCAGTGTGGAAGACTGTAGCCATTGGAGGCATAATTTGCCCACACTGTAGGTTGTTATTATCCCTGGAGGATGGCTTTGAGGATATCTAGGGTCTGGCCTGTTCATTTTGAAACCCTGTGTTTTATTCAGGAATCTATCTTGACAGTTATTTGTATCTGTGGGCCAGATCAACCATTGTTTCCAATCAGGATGTGTTCTGTTTTGGTTAAGTATATGGTTTATGTCTATTTCTTCATCTGTATCAGAGTTATTGCTAAACATTGTTGGCTTTGGAATAGACAGGTTATTTAAATCTTTGATTTTTGCTAGGCCAAGACAGGTGGTTTGTTGGACGGTGTCATTTAAAAATATCATTTGTTCTGGGATCATGCAGGCTCTAAACAAAGCTTCTAAACCCTGTACTTGCCATTCTTTTGTACCCCAAACACTTTTCAAATCAACATGTTTGTCCCAATAATCAAATCCAAAAGTATTCATTTTTTCAAAGAAAGAATCTGAATATATCAATTTTGTGTTGGTTATCATGGTTTTCATCCCTGTCTTGTTTGACAATTTGTAATAAAATGTTTCAGCATTAGTTATGTTAAAACCTGAAAAATATGAATATTTGTCATATACGGTTCTAGAGCTCCCTTTTGGAGGTGTAGCACAATGTTCCCATTGATTATAACTTAAAACATTTCTAGGTTGTGCAGATTTATGCAAGAAATGGTTACCATAGTGGTTATAGCAATACATACTATCATAATTTGTAGAACCCTGCAAATAATCATGTTTTGTAAATTTAGCAGACATTACTAAGTCAGACATCATATTGTTAATACTTTCAAAGTCCCAATCATCAGCAAATGAGTTTGGTTTTGCAAAGTCACTCAAAGAGATCTTGATTTGGTGTGGATATTTCAGGATCTCGACCGGACCATAAATTTCATAGTCAGTGTTGTCCCAGGCTACCCCACCAGGTATTGGAATTGCTGTGAAGTTGGCTGAAGAAAGTTCTGAAGAAAGTTCTCGTTTCTCGACGTGTGAAGATGTGTGTGGTTTGAGGACCAAGTTGATGTTCTGACTTGCTGTGTCCATTTTAGCATATTTTCCCTCAATGAAGCGTCCCAAGGTAAATACCATGATGAGCCAAAGTATGAGGATAAATGCACCAAAACCCACCCAAAATTCAATCCATGGAGAAATCAGATATGTTTCTTTTAGTTGTTTCAAAAGCTCCTTTGCTTTGTCTTTAAAGGATTTTGATGATGGCTGTGTCTTTTGTTCGCTGAAGCCTTCAGAGGAATCATCGAAGTTGATGAAGTAACCGGATGCAGTTCTGTCAATTGTTCCAATTGGTTCAGGATTTTTGTTTCTTGCATTTTCACTTGGTACTTCTGTATAGATTGGTGTGTCTCTGCTAAATGTCTTTATTTGGGTTTTCAGAGGTCTAAGTTCTATTGCATTGTTGCATAGTCCTTGTTGTTCTTCTGTAGGCGTTTCGAATGTGATGAGCCTCTTTGTTAGGACCTCTGTACTGGTAGCAAACCTTGGTGTTCTGCTACTTATTGGGAGTCCACTTGGCCTACTGTTTGTTATCGGCCACATATTGTGGTTTTACCAGGTCGATGGATACAACTCGGTTCTCCTTTTTTCCAGCAAGTGGCGGTAGTACAACTGATCTTGTCCCGTTGACAGACAAGACAGGAACTGCTTTTCTGTAAGAAGGCCCAAATTCCTTCTTTACCGCGATCTTTTCCCTGACTAGATCCCCGACTTTTGGAATCCAGACAGGTCTTGCTGGGACAGGTGGTGAATCTTCAGTGGTTGTTGGCTGTTGTTTCAACTGTATGTTGCTCAGGTCTTTTCTTGTTTTGTTTAAGTCCTGCAAAATAGCCAAACGGTCTTTGACATCAAAGGTTTTTTCTGTTACCACTGAAGTCTGACTATCAAGGTCAGAGATCAACATCCTAGTTCCGAATAATAATTCGTACGGACTGAATCCCTTCAGAGAATTTCTTGGCAAGTTATTTAGACTACGTTGGACACTTATTAGATGTTTGACCCACCCAGCTCCCGAACCTAATATCTTTTCTATTATAGATTGCTTTCTGTCTTGGTTTTTTCTTTACACCATCCCATACCCTCAGGAAGGAAGTGAGAAGATTTCCGCTGGGCTGTGCTCATTTGGCCATTCCTTCCCCCCCCAGGCTCGATTGCCTGAGAAAAAGAAAAATTGGTCGAACGTAGCATGCTCTTAGCGTATATGCCATTTAGACTCGCAAATCTTGTATAACAGTCCGGACGTCAGCCGAGTGCTGTGGATCTACATTATAAGTGGAACTAGCCTGTGTATGTTAATCGCAAGCCATTCTTTTTGCTGGTAATATTATCTGCCTTGATACGACGAGGTATTAAACTGCTTCTCTCCCCACTGCGATCTCTGTTACAGTTTGGGCAGTTTTTTACAAACATGGTGTAGTGTAGGCTCATGCCTGGCCACCAGTACCGTGATTGTAATTCTTCCAGAGAATCTTTTAATTTAAGGTGTCTGTGACCCTCGCCCATGTGTGCGTCTGCGATTAACAAGTTTCTCCTGTCCATGTTTGGAATCACTCTATCCCCCACTCCAGGGATTCGAGCAAAAGGGACGGAGTTTGCATCGATTATGTATGTATAATTGAGTGGATAGTTGATCGGTAACGCTGAGCAGTCGCCTTTTGATGACGTTTTCACCGCCAGCAATGTTTCGCCGTCAATGTATTTTAATGTACGCTTTTTTCGATCTACGGGAGCCGATTTAGTGGCTGCCGCTGCGGCTGTCTCAGCCAATGAATTCCCCACAACGTGAACGCCATCACGTTGATGACTCAGTGAGTGAGTCACGTGAGTCTTTGGTAGTTCTTTCTTCAAAAGAGCTACTTGTTCCCAGAGAAGTCTCTGCTTTATTGGTGCACCTGTGTCATCTTTTTAACCGTTCTGAATCCATGTCTGCAAATCCTTGTTATATGCTTTGACGCAGAAATATGAATCTGACACTATAAGTGTCGGGAATTCGCGATCCGCATTATCTAGCGCCATTTTCAAAGCTAATATTTCAGTTTGTAGTTCTGAATTAGTTTCTACTGAGTGTGATTTTGTTAATAGAGGTCTTAGTTTACCTCCGTGCCACACTTCTTTTGTAATCTCACATGTGGGATTGTATGCATGTTCTCCCCAAACGGAGGGTTGAGCATGTCCGTCTGTATAGATTACACAGGCGTAATGTCTTAGAGGCAGAATGTCGATTGGCAGAGGATACGTTTTTTCATATTTTAGATTTTTTAATTCTTCTAGTTCTGGATCAAAGAAGTAGTATACTTTGTCCGTTGTGATTGAATTTACCCATTGTAACCAATCTGGATCCAATGTTGTTGTTGGTAAATTACACGGTGTTGTTAATGCCTCGAAGGCTGATTCAGCTGTTCTGACTGTGATATGTCTACCATCAGCTATGTCTTTTTCTCTAGCTATTGCGGTTTGAACTGCTTGAACCATTTTTCCTTTGTTGCTGAATCTCTGTTCAGCTTTTGTGTACAAATGTGATTTGAATGCAATTGGTACCTTTTCTCCCTCATTAGAGGTCAGGCATGTGTATCCGCATTTCCCTGGGATGACTCGGATCACAAGGTTGCGTGTATTATCACGGGTTTCTAATTTTGTTTTAATTAGCATGTCTGTTTGTAAGGATCTCAAAATTTCTGTGTGTGTTTGAGTCCAACTGGATCTTTTAAAGTCTGGTTTAATTAGATCGTAAAGGGGCTTGACCCTTTCTGCGTAATTAGCAATGTAAGTTCTTCCGAATTTTAGGAAGCCTAGAATTGACTGTAGGTTTTTTAGTGTTTTAGGAGCTTGGATTACGGCACATTTCTCTAGGAAATTGTCTGCCAGGCTTTTGCCTTCACTTGATAACTCATATCCTAAGAATAGGACCGTCAGATGGGCAATTCTGGACTTTTTGAAGTTGAATTTGTAACCCTCTGCAGCGAAACCAAGTATTATGGTGTTCACTCTTTTCAAGTGAGTGTCCAAGTCATCATCTGTTAAGTAAATGTCATCGACATAAGAAAATGCTTCATCATCATATTGTTGTAGTAATTCTGTTACTCTCGCTGAGAATACCCCCGGGCTATTCTTGTACCCCTGGGCTAACCGACAGAATTGTTTTTGAGTGCCATTTACTGAGAATGCAGTTAAATATCTGCTCTCTGGTGCTATGTTTTGACAAAAGAATCCGTTGGAAATGTCCAAGGTTGTTTTGTATTTTTTGCGCACTATGTTATTCATTAGTGCAGCACTGTGTGAGTTTTGCACTGCAAAAGTTTTGCAACATGTGTTAAGGTGTCGGTAATCCAAAACTAGATGGTACGAATTGTCTGGTTTGGAGACCGGAAACAAAGGATTGTTCATTTGTGAGGTGCAAGTTTCAATCACCCCTTGGTATTCTAGCTGATCTAGTATTTCATTTACTTGTTTTTTAGCTTCTTGCTTAATTGGGTACTGCCTTTGTGCAGTTGGTTGTGATTTTAACTGGACTTTGTGAGGAGGAGAATCCTCATCCCATCCTACATGATTTTTATATAAAGCAGGTGCTAAGGCCACTGCCCACTTTCTAGCAAGTGTGTATTTTTTATGAATCGGTATTTGATTCGAGAAGGCAGGCATAATTACTTCTTCGCCATGAGGGCACTCCCTGACAAACTCTGGTGGCCAGTCTTTTTCAGCTAGAAGGATGTCATAGCCCTTGGATAGGTTATCCCAAAATAGTCCCCTTATTTTCCTAGTCTTATCTCCCTCTATACGTAATGTTATCTCGTATATTTTGTGGGGCTTGCTAACTCTGGTATCTGCAGTTTCCACTTGAAGGTATTCATTCGTGTCCACTGTCTCCAGATGATTCATAAGGACTTTGCGAGCTATGCTCACCTCTGCTGCGCTGTCTAGCATTGTCTGAGCCCACTCTCCGTTTTTCAATTGTGTCCTCAGTATTCTCGGCATTGTTAACTACCTTGATACTGGCTACCTTCTTTTTTGGAAATTGTGATTTCTTTTTCAGTTGAGCAGGTTCCTTGTCTTTGGACTTGGCGTGCTCTTCTGATCGTCCTCTTCTTTCCGATTTCTGCGAGGAATTCTGAAAAGATTGAGAGGGACGTGTATCAATGTCTTGATATCTATCAGGTTTTTTAATATTATCCCTATTTCTAAGGTTATATCTATTCCCAGAGGGTTCACTCTGAGGTGACCTTTGTCTCGGGTTTGGAGATTTCTCTCTTCGCCTAGGAGACCTTCCTCTGGACTGGAATTTCTTTTCTTTTGGATTGGATTGTTTGTTTCCATCCCAGTTCTTTTTTTTGTGAATTATTATTATTAAAAAATATTTTTTCTGGACTTGTAGTCAGTTGCGTTTTTACCGGTATTCCACCTAGACTATCTCTGCCTAGTTCTTCATAGGATTTTTCTATGATTCTGGCAATTTCAGTTGGTTGGTCTGCTATATCTGTCTCTTTTAACCTCTGGCGGATCGCCACGTTTGCTGCTTCACCTTTTATGTTGGCTAGTAATATAGCCGAGACCTGCTTGAAGTCTTTCAGTAATTTCATACCAAGAGTTAAAGCAGGTTCTGGACCGTATTCATCTTGAATTTGTTTTAGCACATCTGGTATCACCGAAATGGATGGGACACCGTGCGTTTTTGTGTAGATGGAAGCAAAGACTGTACCCCAAGTGTCACAGTCCTCAATGTGTGGTGCGATTCCCATTGGGAGACATATAGTCAGAATCCTGTGTTTTTCTAGCGGGGTGGTGTCAGGAAACACCGCCTCTATTTGGGTGATTTTCTGTGCCAACCAGAATGGTATCTGTTCCCGTTTAGCTGGAACCTTACCTAGGCAGGATTGGATGTTCTGTGGTGTAATTTTATTTGTGTTCCCCTGGTGAGAGGTCAGCTGTGGTAGTTTAATCGCTGGCTGAATTGTAGAAGTCCGCATTACATACTGAACTAATTGTCTGTGAATTTTTAGTAGTTGTTTTAGCTGTATTAATAGCTCTGGTGCAGGCATCTCGTCGATGTCTGGATGTGGTGTGTATCCGGCTAAGACCGGCCACGTTGCTCCTGGTCTTCCTAAAGGACCGAGCCTTGTAATGTGATTATTATGTTTTAGGGCGCCATCAAATAAGAGCAAATGCTCTTGGAATTTGAGTGGTACTTCCACCTCCTCGAAAGGAGTGTACGTTTCTGGAGGAACCTCTATTTTGTAATAGTGGAAGTACTTTGTTACAGCATTTGCTGCTGGAAAATGTATCCATGTATAGTATACCTCTGTCTGCCGATATTCGTGTGCCTCGATTACGAATATGACTGTGCCACCTCTAGGTGTCAGTCCATTTTCTATAAGTTTTAAGGTTATAGATCTCCTTTTGGCGACCGGAATGAGTATTATATCCGCGTCTGCTGCTTGCATGGTAGCATCAGCATCTGCTATTTCAGTAGCTAATCTAATTGCCTCTCTTTCTCCATCACTGTCTCCCATTTTACTGACAGGATGGTATTATTTTTATTTGCAGATCAGGTTTCTTTATGGAAACAGAGATTAGGTGCACAATATTTTGGAACTGTTTTATCCTTCAACGTTGACTATACCAAGAACCATACATAGGAGTTCCCTCCTGCGAGGTTTTGGAGGATATTATAACCTTTCACCCACTCCAGACGTCTTTGGAGTATTTGGGAAAAGGGGTCTGAGTGAGAAAGCACGACTGAGTTACTCTAAATGTCTTACGTTAGTTTTATCGCCCTTTCCAAACGCGTTGGGCGCCATGTAGTGTAGTTCCTATCTTCCCAATAGGCTCTGCGCATTGGAATAGTACCTACAGCAGTAAAGGCCTAGGCCAGACGTTAACTAGGTCTACTACTGTCGATACTAGACTTAATTTTTGGGTTTGCCAGCTAAGCTCAGAGTTCGCTAGAAACTTTCTCGAATGTTCAAGGAAGGATTAACTCCCCTGATTAGACAAGAAGGGATTTAGTTTCTGACAACCATAGAACATGACAACTTTGCTCTCCCCTAATCAAGAGTCAATCTCAAGAGTCGTGTGAGCACAAGGCAATTATTTTACTCAGTCAGTACGTGCATTCTTAGTCTCATCAGAATGTAGAGAAAAGGAAGAGACGGGCGTGTTCAATAAAAAGATGTTATTTATTGATCAGTCTCTTTTCTCGTACAAGAGAAATGGATCGATATTATTGCGATACTTATAGTTAAGTAAAGTGCATACATTAGAAGCAATAGTATAAAATAATACTGTAAAAACATTGATATGGTTTCTGAGCCATATGATGTTTAAAATGATTAAAATATATTTACATACACATATACATTTGACTAAACGTACTCAACTGGTGTTTCTAAATACGCCTACCCCGTGTACCTGACCTAAGTCTAATGCGTGGGCGGGAATAGAAAGTTACAGTTTAAGTTAAGTTTGTTTTTGCCAAGTGAATAACTAAAGAATTCTCTAGGAGGGGTTATTCAGTTCTGTACCTGGAAGTTAGGATGAATGAGGAATGGTATCTCTTTCTCTGCTCTCGATATTCCAGGCTGCCTGCGAGGGCTACCCGGAAGCGCCGGTGCTGGGTCTCTCGGCTTGAGATAGCAGCGCGTCTCTCAGCGCGTCAGGAAGGCGGGGCTGCTGCCTGCGGGGTCTGCTTCGGCTCTCTGCTTCGGCAAGTATGGCTGCTCCGTCTTGTCACCACGCGTGTGTTTTGCATAGGGCAAGGTCGGCAATATTTATACCTTAAAGGTGCCGGGATTGACGTAAGGATGGACATAGGTACGTCAATAAAGATGTCATACGACTTGCTCGTTAGCACATTCTTTACTAAAGTTCTCTGTGAAATCAAAACAATGGCCGCACGGATTATCCAGGTTGTCATAGGTTTGATTTGTTATGAGAACGTCGTATGCCTTATCAGGGGCTGGAGGAATATCGCTTGTCTAATTAGATCTCAAGCGTTATGACCTAATCAGATAACACGTTCCTGTGCCGTAGTGTGACTGCGTCAGATAACGGTATCTGCATCATGGGGAATTTCTTGCCTCATGGGCTGACTGTTAGTTAACTAGCTAGGTAGTTTAACCAGAATAGGGTCAGGAATAGGGGGATCGATTCAGAACCTATAGAAATACACGACAGTAGGTAGATCATCAGTTCTAGAGCTAAAATTAGCATGTTTAAAGTGATTTTCATGCTTCCAGGGGCCCGGGAAGTGAATTAAATACCATTTGGAGGCATTTAATGTTCAAGCAAAAACAGGTGATTTTTGACAAAAGAGATAACACCCCCCCATTACGTCATGCTTCAGAAAGGTGAAAAAAGGTCCGTTTTCAAATGTTTTATTTTTGAACGCCAGTTCACATTTGTAGGTAGATCATCAGTTTTAGAGCTAAAATTAGCATGTTTAAAGTGATTTTCATGCTTCCAGGGGCCCGGGAAGTGAATTAAATACAATTTGGAGGCATTTAATGTTCAAGCAAAAACAGGTGATTTTTGACAAAAGAGATAACACCCCCCCCATTACGTCATGCTTCAGAAAGGTGAAAAATGGTCCGTTTTGAAATGTTTTATTTTTGAACATCAGTTGACATTTGTAGGTAGATCATCAGTTCTAGAGCTAAAATTAGCATGTTTAAAGTGATTTTCATGCTTCCAGGGGCCCGGGAAGTGAATTAAATACCATTTGGAGGCATTTAATGTTCAAGCAAAAACAGGTGATTTTTGACAAAAGAGATAACACCCCCCCATTACGTCATGCTTCAGAAAGGTGAAAAATGGTCAGTTTTCAAATGTTTTATTTTTGAACGTCAGTTGACATTTGTAGGTAGATCATCAGTTCTAGAGCTACAATTAGCATGTTTAAAGTGATTTTCATGCTTCCAGGGGCCCGGGAAGTGAATTAAATACCATTTGGGGGCATTTAATGTTCAAGCAAAAACTGGTGATTTTTGACAAAAGAGATTACACTCCCCCATTACGTCATGCTTCAGAAAGGTGAAAATTGGTCCGTTTTCAAATGTTTTATTTTTGAACGCCAGTTCACATTTGTAGGTAGATCATCAGTTTTAGAGCTAAAATTAGCATGTTTAAAGTGATTTTCATGCTTCCAGGGGCCCTAAACACAAGATTTGTGGAATGGGTAAAAGTGCATGAAAACGGCCAATTTACTCACTCTGAGGTCTCAAAAAGTGTTTCTTCACCCCGGGAAGTGATTTAAATACCATTTGGAGGCATTTAATGTTCAAGCAAAAACAGGGGATTTTTGACAAAAGAGATAACACCCCCCCCCCATTACGTCATGCTTCAGAAAGGTGAAAAATGGTCCGTTTTGAAATGTTTTATTTTTGAACGTCAGTTGACATTTGTAGGTAGATCATCAGTTCTAGAGCTAAAATTAGCATGTTTAAAGTGATTTTCATGCTTCCAGGGGCCCGGGAAGTGAATTAAATACCATTTGGAGGCATTTAATGGTCAAGCAAAAACAGGTGATTTTTGACAAAAGAGATAACACCCCCCCATTACGTCATGCTTCAGAAAGGTGAAAAATGGTCGGTTTTGAAATGTTTTATTTTTGAACGTCAGTTGACATTTGTAGGTAGATCATCAGTTTAAGAGCTAAAATTAGCATGTTTAAAGTGATTTTCATGCTTCCAGGGGCCCGGGAAGTGAATTAAATACAATTTGGAGGCATTTAATGTTCAAGCAAAAACAGGGGATTTTTGACAAAAGAGATAACACCCCCCCATTAGGTCATGCTTCAGAAAGGTGAAAAATGGTCCATTTTCAAATGTTTTATTTTTGAACGCCAGTTCACATTTGTAGGTAGATCATCAGTTTTAGAGCTAAAATTAGCATGTTTAAAGTGATTTTCATGCTTCCAGGGGCCCGGGAAGTGAATTAAATACAATTTGGAGGCATTTAATGTTCAAGCAAAAACAGGTGATTTTTGACAAAAGAGATAACACCCCCCCCATTACGTCATGCTTCAGAAAGGTGAAAAATGGTCCGTTTTGAAATGTTTTATTTTTGAACATCAGTTGACATTTGTAGGTAGATCATCAGTTCTAGAGCTAAAATTAGCATGTTTAAAGTGATTTTCATGCTTCCAGGGGCCCGGGAAGTGAATTAAATACCATTTGGAGGCATTTAATGTTCAAGCAAAAACTGGTGATTTTTGACAAAAGAGATAACACCCCCCCATTACGTCATGCTTCAGAAAGGTGAAAAATGGTCCGTTTTGAAATGTTTTATTTTTGAACGTCAGTTGACATTTGTAGGTAGATCATCAGTTTAAGAGCTAAAATTAGCATGTTTAAAGTGATTGTCATGCTTCCAGGGGCCCGGGAAGTGAATTAAATACCATTTGGAGGCATTTAATGTTCAAGCAAAAACAGGGGATTTTTGACAAAAGAGATAACACCCCCCCATTACGTCATGCTTCAGAAAGGTGAAAAATTGTCCGTTTTGAAATGTTTTATTTTTGAACGTCAGTTTACATTTGTAGGTAGATCATCAGTTCTAGAGCTAAAATTAGCATGTTTAAAGTGATTTTCATGCTTCCAGGGGCCCGGGAAGTGAATTAAATACCATTTGGAGGCATTTAATGTTCAAGCAAAAACAGGTGATTTTTGACAAAAGAGATAACACCCCCCATTACGTCATGCTTCAGAAAGGTGAAAAATTGTCCGTTTTGAAATGTTTTATTTTTGAACGTCAGTTGACATTTGTAGGTAAATCATCAGTTCTAGAGCTAAAATTAGCATGTTTAAAGTGATTTTCATGCTTCCAGGGGCCCGGGAAGTGAATTAAATACCATTTGGAGGCATTTAATGTTCAAGCAAAAACAGGTGATTTTTGACAAAAGAGATAACACCCCCCCATTACGTCATGCTTCAGAAAGGTGAAAAATGGTCCGTTTTGAAATGTTTTATTTTTGAACGTCAGTTGACATTTGTAGGCAGATCATCAGTTCTAGAGCTAAAATTAACATGTTTAAAGTGATTTTCATGCTTCCAGGGGCCTGGGAAGTGAAATAAATACCATTTGGAGGCATTTAATGTTCAAGCAAAAACAGGTGATTTTTGACAAAAGAGATAACACCCCCCATTACGTCATGCTTCAGAAAGGTGAAAAATGGTCAGTTTTCAAATGTTTTATTTTTGAACGTCAGTTGACATTTGTAGGTAGATCATCAGTTCTAGAGCTACAATTAGCATGTTTAAAGTGATTTTCATGCTTCCAGGGGCCCGGGAAGTGAATTAAATACCATTTGGGGGCATTTAATGTTCAAGCAAAAACAGGTGATTTTTGACAAAAGAGATTACACCCCCCCATTACGTCATGCTTCAGAAAGGTGAAAAATGGTCAGTTTTCAAATGTTTTATTTTTGAACGTCAGTTCACATTTGTAGGTAGATCATCAGTTTAAGAGCTAAAATTAGCATGTTTAAAGTGATTTTCATGCTTCCAGGGGCCCGGGAAGTGAATTAAATACCATTTGGAGGCATTTAATGTTCAAGCAAAAACAGGGGATTTTTGACAAAAGAGATAACACCCCCCCATTACGTCATGCTTCAGAAAGGTGAAAAATTGTCGGTTTTGAAATGTTTTATTTTTGAACGTCAGTTTACATTTGTAGGTAGATCATCAGTTCTAGAGCTAAAATTAGCATGTTTAAAGTGATTTTCATGCTTCCAGGGGCCCGGGAAGTGAATTAAATACCATTTGGAGGCATTTAATGTTCAAGCAAAAACAGGTGATTTTTGACAAAAGAGATAACACCCCCCCATTACGTCATGCTTCAGAAAGGTGAAAAATGGTCCGTTTTCAAATGTTTTATTTTTGAACGCCAGTTCACATTTGTAGGTAGATCATCAGTTTTAGAGCTAAAATTAGCATGTTTAAAGTGATTTTCATGCTTCCAGGGGCCCGGGAAGTGAATTAAATACCATTTGGAGGCATTTCATGTTCAAGCAAAAACAGGTGATTTTTGACAAAAGAGATAATACCCCCCCATTACGTCATGCTTCAGAAAGGTGAAAAATGGTCCGTTTTCAAATGTTTTATTTTTGAACGCCAGTTCACATTTGTAGGTAGATCATCAGTTCTAGAGCTAAAATTAGCATGTTTAAAGTGATTTTCATGCTTCCAGGGGCCCGGGAAGTGAATTAAATACCATTTGGAGGCATTTAATGTTCAAGCAAAAACTGGTGATTTTTGACAAAAGAGATAACACCCCCCCATTACGTCATGCTTCAGAAAGGTGAAAAATGGTCCGTTTTGAAATGTTTTATTTTTGAACGTCAGTTGACATTTGTAGGTAGATCATCAGTTTAAGAGCTAAAATTAGCATGTTTAAAGTGATTTTCATGCTTCCAGGGGCCCGGGAAGTGAATTAAATACCATTTGGAGGCATTTAATGTTCAAGCAAAAACAGGGGATTTTTGACAAAAGAGATAACACCCCCCCATTACGTCATGCTTCAGAAAGGTGAAAAATTGTCCGTTTTGAAATGTTTTATTTTTGAACGTCAGTTTACATTTGTAGGTAGATCATCAGTTCTAGAGCTAAAATTAGCATGTTTAAAGTGATTTTCATGCTTCCAGGGGCCCGGGAAGTGAATTAAATACCATTTGGAGGCATTTAATGTTCAAGCAAAAACAGGTGATTTTTGACAAAAGAGATAACACCCCCCATTACGTCATGCTTCAGAAAGGTGAAAAATTGTCCGTTTTGAAATGTTTTATTTTTGAACGTCAGTTGACATTTGTAGGTAGATCATCAGTTCTAGAGCTAAAATTAGCATGTTTAAAGTGATTTTCATGCTTCCAGGGGCCCGGGAAGTGAATTAAATACCATTTGGAGGCATTTAATGTTCAAGCAAAAACAGGTGATTTTTGACAAAAGAGATAACACCCCCCCATTACGTCATGCTTCAGAAAGGTGAAAAATGGTCCGTTTTGAAATGTTTTATTTTTGAACGTCAGTTGACATTTGTAGGTAGATCATCAGTTCTAGAGCTAAAATTAACATGTTTAAAGTGATTTTCATGCTTCCAGGGGCCTGGGAAGTGAAATAAATACCATTTGGAGGCATTTAATGTTCAAGCAAAAACAGGTGATTTTTGACAAAAGAGATAACACCCCCCATTACGTCATGCTTCAGAAAGGTGAAAAATGGTCAGTTTTCAAATGTTTTATTTTTGAACGTCAGTTGACATTTGTAGGTAGATCATCAGTTCTAGAGCTACAATTAGCATGTTTAAAGTGATTTTCATGCTTCCAGGGGCCCGGGAAGTGAATTAAATACCATTTGGGGGCATTTAATGTTCAAGCAAAAACAGGTGATTTTTGACAAAAGAGATTACACCCCCCCATTACGTCATGCTTCAGAAAGGTGAAAAATGGTCAGTTTTCAAATGTTTTATTTTTGAACGTCAGTTCACATTTGTAGGTAGATCATCAGTTTAAGAGCTAAAATTAGCATGTTTAAAGTGATTTTCATGCTTCCAGGGGCCCGGGAAGTGAATTAAATACCATTTGGAGGCATTTAATGTTCAAGCAAAAACAGGGGATTTTTGACAAAAGAGATAACACCCCCCCATTACGTCATGCTTCAGAAAGGTGAAAAATTGTCGGTTTTGAAATGTTTTATTTTTGAACGTCAGTTTACATTTGTAGGTAGATCATCAGTTCTAGAGCTAAAATTAGCATGTTTAAAGTGATTTTCATGCTTCCAGGGGCCCGGGAAGTGAATTAAATACCATTTGGAGGCATTTAATGTTCAAGCAAAAACAGGTGATTTTTGACAAAAGAGATAACACCCCCCCATTACGTCATGCTTCAGAAAGGTGAAAAATGGTCCGTTTTCAAATGTTTTATTTTTGAACGCCAGTTCACATTTGTAGGTAGATCATCAGTTTTAGAGCTAAAATTAGCATGTTTAAAGTGATTTTCATGCTTCCAGGGGCCCGGGAAGTGAATTAAATACCATTTGGAGGCATTTCATGTTCAAGCAAAAACAGGTGATTTTTGACAAAAGAGATAATACCCCCCCATTACATCATGCTTCAGAAAGGTGAAAAATGGTCCGTTTTCAAATGTTTTATTTTTGAACGCCAGTTCACATTTGTAGGTAGATCATCAGTTTTAGAGCTAAAATTAGCATGTTTAAAGTGATTTTCATGCTTCCAGGGGCCCGGGAAGTGAATTAAATACCATTTGGAGGCATTTACTGTTCAAGCAAAAACAGGGGATTTTTGACAAAAGAGATAACACCCCCCCATTACGTCATGCTTCAGAAAGGTGAAAAATTATCCGTTTTCAAATGTTTTATTTTTGAACGCCAGTTCACATTTGTAGGTAGATCATCAGTTTAAGAGCTAAAATTAGCATGTTTAAAGTGATTTTCATGCTTCCAGGGGCCCGGGAAGTGAATTAAATACCATTTGGAGGCATTTAATGTTCAAGCAAAAACAGGGGATTTTTGACAAAAGAGATAACACCCCCCCATTACGTCATGCTTCAGAAAGGTGAAAAATTGTCCGTTTTGAAATGTTTTATTTTTGAACGTCAGTTTACATTTGTAGGTAGATCATCAGTTCTAGAGCTAAAATTAGCATGTTTAAAGTGATTTTCATGCTTCCAGGGGCCCGGGAAGTGAATTAAATACCATTTGGAGGCATTTAATGTTCAAGCAAAAACAGGTGATTTTTGACAAAAGAGATAACACCCCCCATTACGTCATGCTTCAGAAAGGTGAAAAATTGTCCGTTTTGAAATGTTTTATTTTTGAACGTCAGTTGACATTTGTAGGTAAATCATCAGTTCTAGAGCTAAAATTAGCATGTTTAAAGTGATTTTCATGCTTCCATGGGCCCGGGAAGTGAATTAAATACCATTTGGAGGCATTTAATGTTCAAGCAAAAACAGGTGATTTTTGACAAAAGAGATAACACCCCCCCATTACGTCATGCTTCAGAAAGGTGAAAAATGGTCCGTTTTGAAATGTTTTATTTTTGAACGTCAGTTGACATTTGTAGGTAGATCATCAGTTCTAGAGCTAAAATTAACATGTTTAAAGTGATTTTCATGCTTCCAGGGGCCTGGGAAGTGAAATAAATACCATTTGGAGGCATTTAATGTTCAAGCAAAAACAGGGGATTTTTGACAAAAGAGATAACACCCCCCCATTACGTCATGCTTCAGAAAGGTGAAAAATTGTCCGTTTTGAAATGTTTTATTTTTGAACGTCAGTTTACATTTGTAGGTAGATCATCAGTTCTAGAGCTAAAATTAGCATGTTTAAAGTGATTTTCATGCTTCCAGGGGCCCGGGAAGTGAATTAAATACCATTTGGAGGCATTTAATGTTCAAGCAAAAACAGGTGATTTTTGACAAAAGAGATAACACCCCCATTACGTCATGCTTCAGAAAGGTGAAAAATTGTCCGTTTTGAAATGTTTTATTTTTGAACGTCAGTTGACATTTGTAGGTAAATCATCAGTTCTAGAGCTAAAATTAGCATGTTTAAAGTGATTTTCATGCTTCCAGGGGCCCGGGAAGTGAATTAAATACCATTTGGAGGCATTTAATGTTCAAGCAAAAACAGGTGATTTTTGACAAAAGAGATAACACCCCCCCATTACGTCATGCTTCAGAAAGGTGAAAAATGGTCCGTTTTGAAATGTTTTATTTTTGAACGTCAGTTGACATTTGTAGGTAGATCATCAGTTCTAGAGCTAAAATTAACATGTTTAAAGTGATTTTCATGCTTCCAGGGGCCTGGGAAGTGAAATAAATACCATTTGGAGGCATTTAATGTTCAAGCAAAAACAGGTGATTTTTGACAAAAGAGATAACACCCCCCATTACGTCATGCTTCAGAAAGGTGAAAAATGGTCAGTTTTGAAATGTTTTATTTTTGAACGTCAGTTTACATTTGTAGGTAGATCATCAGTTCTAGAGCTAAAATTAACATGTTTAAAGTGATTTTCATGCTTCCAGGGGCCCGGGAAGTGAATTAAATACCATTTGGAGGCATTTAATGTTCAAGCAAAAACAGGTGATTTTTGACAAAAGAGATAACACCCCCCCATTACGTCATGCTTCAGAAAGGTGAAAAATGGTCCGTTTTCAAATGTTTTATTTTTGAACGCCAGTTCACATTTGTAGGTAGATCATCAGTTTTAGAGCTAAAATTAGCATGTTTAAAGTGATTTTCATGCTTCCAGGGGCCCGGGAAGTGAATTAAATACCATTTGGAGGCATTTCATGTTCAAGCAAAAACAGGTGATTTTTGACAAAAGAGATAATACCCCCCCATTACGTCATGCTTCAGAAAGGTGAAAAATGGTCCGTTTTCAAATGTTTTATTTTTGAACGCCAGTTCACATTTGTAGGTAGATCATCAGTTCTAGAGCTAAAATTAGCATGTTTAAAGTGATTTTCATGCTTCCAGGGGCCCGGGAAGTGAATTAAATACCATTTGGAGGCATTTAATGTTCAAGCAAAAACTGGTGATTTTTGACAAAAGAGATAACACCCCCCCATTACGTCATGCTTCAGAAAGGTGAAAAATGGTCCGTTTTGAAATGTTTTATTTTTGAACGTCAGTTGACATTTGTAGGTAGATCATCAGTTTAAGAGCTAAAATTAGCATGTTTAAAGTGATTTTCATGCTTCCAGGGGCCCGGGAAGTGAATTAAATACCATTTGGAGGCATTTAATGTTCAAGCAAAAACAGGGGATTTTTGACAAAAGAGATAACACCCCCCCATTACGTCATGCTTCAGAAAGGTGAAAAATTGTCCGTTTTGAAATGTTTTATTTTTGAACGTCAGTTGACATTTGTAGGTAGATCATCAGTTCTAGAGCTAAAATTAACATGTTTAAAGTGATTTTCATGCTTCCAGGGGCCTGGGAAGTGAAATAAATACCATTTGGAGGCATTTAATGTTCAAGCAAAAACAGGTGATTTTTGACAAAAGAGATAACACCCCCCATTACGTCATGCTTCAGAAAGGTGAAAAATGGTCAGTTTTGAAATGTTTTATTTTTGAACGTCAGTTTACATTTGTAGGTAGATCATCAGTTCTAGAGCTAAAATTAACATGTTTAAAGTGATTTTCATGCTTCCAGGGGCCCGGGAAGTGAATTAAATACCATTTGGAGGCATTTAATGTTCAAGCAAAAACAGGTGATTTTTGACAAAAGAGATAACACCCCCCCATTACGTCATGCTTCAGAAAGGTGAAAAATGGTCCGTTTTCAAATGTTTTATTTTTGAACGCCAGTTCACATTTGTAGGTAGATCATCAGTTTTAGAGCTAAAATTAGCATGTTTAAAGTGATTTTCATGCTTCCAGGGGCCCGGGAAGTGAATTAAATACCATTTGGAGGCATTTCATGTTCAAGCAAAAACAGGTGATTTTTGACAAAAGAGATAATACCCCCCCATTACGTCATGCTTCAGAAAGGTGAAAAATGGTCCGTTTTCAAATGTTTTATTTTTGAACGCCAGTTCACATTTGTAGGTAGATCATCAGTTCTAGAGCTAAAATTAGCATGTTTAAAGTGATTTTCATGCTTCCAGGGGCCCGGGAAGTGAATTAAATACCATTTGGAGGCATTTAATGTTCAAGCAAAAACTGTTGATTTTTGACAAAAGAGATAACACCCCCCCATTACGTCATGCTTCAGAAAGGTGAAAAATGGTCCGTTTTGAAATGTTTTATTTTTGAACGTCAGTTGACATTTGTAGGTAGATCATCAGTTTAAGAGCTAAAATTAGCATGTTTAAAGTGATTTTCATGCTTCCAGGGGCCCGGGAAGTGAATTAAATACCATTTGGAGGCATTTAATGTTCAAGCAAAAACAGGGGATTTTTGACAAAAGAGATAACACCCCCCCATTACGTCATGCTTCAGAAAGGTGAAAAATTGTCCGTTTTGAAATGTTTTATTTTTGAACGTCAGTTTACATTTGTAGGTAGATCATCAGTTCTAGAGCTAAAATTAGCATGTTTAAAGTGATTTTCATGCTTCCAGGGGCCCGGGAAGTGAATTAAATACCATTTGGAGGCATTTAATGTTCAAGCAAAAACAGGTGATTTTTGACAAAAAAGATAACACCCCCCATTACGTCATGCTTCAGAAAGGTGAAAAATTGTCCGTTTTGAAATGTTTTATTTTTGAACGTCAGTTGACATTTGTAGGTAGATCATCAGTTCTAGAGCTAAAATTAGCATGTTTAAAGTGATTTTCATGCTTCCAGGGGCCCGGGAAGTGAATTAAATACCATTTGGAGGCATTTAATGTTCAAGCAAAAACAGGTGTTTTTTGACAAAAGAGATAACACCCCCCCATTACGTCATGCTTCAGAAAGGTGAAAAATGGTCCGTTTTGAAATGTTTTATTTTTGAACGTCAGTTGACATTTGTAGGTAGATCATCAGTTCTAGAGCTAAAATTAACATGTTTAAAGTGATTTTCATGCTTCCAGGGGCCTGGGAAGTGAAATAAATACCATTTGGAGGCATTTAATGTTCAAGCAAAAACAGGTGATTTTTGACAAAAGAGATAACACCCCCCATTACGTCATGCTTCAGAAAGGTGAAAAATGGTCAGTTTTCAAATGTTTTATTTTTGAACGTCAGTTGACATTTGTAGGTAGATCATCAGTTCTAGAGCTACAATTAGCATGTTTAAAGTGATTTTCATGCTTCCAGGGGCCCGGGAAGTGAATTAAATACCATTTGGGGGCATTTAATGTTCAAGCAAAAACAGGTGATTTTTGACAAAAGAGATTACACCCCCCCATTACGTCATGCTTCAGAAAGGTGAAAAATGGTCAGTTTTCAAATGTTTTATTTTTGAACGTCAGTTCACATTTGTAGGTAGATCATCAGTTTAAGAGCTAAAATTAGCATGTTTAAAGTGATTTTCATGCTTCCAGGGGCCCGGGAAGTGAATTAAATACCATTTGGAGGCATTTAATGTTCAAGCAAAAACAGGGGATTTTTGACAAAAGAGATAACACCCCCCCATTACGTCATGCTTCAGAAAGGTGAAAAATTGTCGGTTTTGAAATGTTTTATTTTTGAACGTCAGTTTACATTTGTAGGTAGATCATCAGTTCTAGAGCTAAAATTAGCATGTTTAAAGTGATTTTCATGCTTCCAGGGGCCCGGGAAGTGAATTAAATACCATTTGGAGGCATTTAATGTTCAAGCAAAAACAGGTGATTTTTGACAAAAGAGATAACACCCCCCCATTACGTCATGCTTCAGAAAGGTGAAAAATGGTCCGTTTTCAAATGTTTTATTTTTGAACGCCAGTTCACATTTGTAGGTAGATCATCAGTTTTAGAGCTAAAATTAGCATGTTTAAAGTGATTTTCATGCTTCCAGGGGCCCGGGAAGTGAATTAAATACCATTTGGAGGCATTTCATGTTCAAGCAAAAACAGGTGATTTTTGACAAAAGAGATAATACCCCCCCATTACGTCATGCTTCAGAAAGGTGAAAAATGGTCCGTTTTCAAATGTTTTATTTTTGAACGCCAGTTCACATTTGTAGGTAGATCATCAGTTTTAGAGCTAAAATTAGCATGTTTAAAGTGATTTTCATGCTTCCAGGGGCCCGGGAAATGAATTAAATACCATTTGGAGGCATTTACTGTTCAAGCAAAAACAGGGGATTTTTGACAAAAGAGATAACACCCCCCCATTACGTCATGCTTCAGAAAGGTGAAAAATGATCCGTTTTCAAATGTTTTATTTTTGAACGCCAGTTCACATTTGTAGGTAGATCATCAGTTTTAGAGCTAAAATTAGCATGTTTAAAGTGATTTTCATGCTTCCAGGGGCCCGGGAAGTGAATTAAATACCATTTGGAGGCATTTAATGTTCAAGCAAAAACAGGTGATTTTTGACAAAAGAGATAACACCCCCCCCATTACGTCATGCTTCAGAAAGGTGAAAAATGGTCCGTTTTGAAATGTTTTATTTTTGAACGTCAGTTGACATTTGTAGGTAGATCATCAGTTCTAGAGCTAAAATTAGCATGTTTAAAGTGATTTTCATGCTTCCAGGGGCCCGGGAAGTGAATTAAATACCATTTGGAGGCATTTAATGTTCAAGCAAAAACAGGTGATTTTTGACAAAAGAGATAACACCCCCCATTACGTCATGCTTCAGAAAGGTGAAAAATGGTCAGTTTTCAAATGTTTTATTTTTGAACGCCAGTTCACATTTGTAGGTAGATCATCAGTTTTAGAGCTAAAATTAGCATGTTTAAAGTGATTTTCATGCATCCAGGGGCCAGGGAAGTGAATTAAATACAATTTGGAGGCATTTAATGTTCAAGCAAAAACAGGTGATTTTTGACAAAAGAGATAACACCCCCCATTACGTCATGCTTCAGAAAGGTGAAAAATGGTCCGTTTTGAAATTTTTTATTTTTGAACATCAGTTGACATTTGTAGGTAGATCATCAGTTCTAGAGCTAAAATTAGCATGTTTAAAGTGATTTTCATGCTTCCAGGGGCCCGGGAAGTGAATTAAATACCATTTGGAGGCATTTAATGTTCAAGCAAAAACAGTTGATTTTTGACAAAAGAGATAACACCCCCCCATTACGTCATGCTTCAGAAAGGTGAAAATTGGTCCATTTTCAAATGTTTTATTTTTGAACGCCAGTTCACATTTGTAGGTAGATCATCAGTTTTAGAGCTAAAATTAGCATGTTTAAAGTGATTTTCATGCTTCCAGGGGCCCTAAATACAAGATTTGTGGAATGGGTAAAAGTGCATGAAAATGGCCAATTTACTCACTCTGAGGTCTCAAAAAGTGTTTCTTCACCCCGGGAAGTGATTTAAATACCATTTGGAGGCATTTAATGTTCAAGCAAAAACAGGGGATTTTTGACAAAAGAGATAACACCCCCCCATTACGTCATGCTTCAGAAAGGTGAAAAATGGTCCGTTTTGAAATGTTTTATTTTTGAACGTCAGTTGACATTTGTAGGTAGATCATCAGTTTAAGAGCTAAAATTAGCATGTTTAAAGTGATTTTCATGCTTCCAGGGGCCCGGGATGTGAATTAAATACCATTTGGAGGCATTTAATGTTCAAGCAAAAACAGGTGATTTTTGACAAAAGAGATAACACCCCCCATTACGTCATGCTTCAGAAAGGTGAAAAATGGTCCGTTTTGAAATGTTTTATTTTTGAATGTCAGTTGACATTTGTAGGTAGATCATCAGTTCTAGAGCTAAAATTAGCATGTTTAAAGTGATTTTCATGCTTCCAGGGGCCCGGGAAGTGAATTAAATACCATTTGGAGGCATTTAATGTTCAAGCAAAAACAGGTGATTTTTGACAAAAGAGATAACACCCCCCCATTACGTCATGCTTCAGAAAGGTGAAAAATTGTCCGTTTTGAAATGTTTTATTTTTGAACGTCAGTTGACATTTGTAGGTAGATCATCAGTTCTAGAGCTAAAATTAGCATGTTTAAAGTGATTTTCATGCTTCCAGGGGCCCGGGATGTGAATTAAATACCATTTGGAGGCATTTAATGTTCAAGCAAAAACAGGTGATTTTTGACAAAAGAGATAACACCCCCCCATTACGTCATGCTTCAGAAAGGTGAAAAATGGTCCGTTTTGAAATGTTTTATTTTTGAACGTCAGTTGACATTTGTAGGTAGATCATCAGTTCTAGAGCTAAAATTAGCATGTTTAAAGTGATTTTCATGCTTCCAGGGGCCCGGGAAGTGAATTAAATACCATTTGGAGGCATTTAATGTTCAAGCAAAAACAGGTGATTTTTGACAAAAGAGATAACACCCCCCATTACGTCATGCTTCAGAAAGGTGAAAAATGGTCCGTTTTCAAATGTTTTATTTTTGAACGCCAGTTCACATTTGTAGGTAGATCATCAGTTTTAGAGCTAAAATTAGCATGTTTAAAGTGATTTTCATGCTTCCAGGGGCCCGGGAAGTGAATTAAATACCATTTGGAGGCATTTAATGTTCAAGCAAAAACAGGTGATTTTTGACAAAAGAGATAACACCCCCCCATTACGTCATGCTTCAGAAAGGTGAAAAATGGTCCGTTTTCAAATGTTTTATTTTTGAACGCCAGTTCACATTTGTAGGTAGATCATCAGTTTTAGAGCTAAAATTAGCATGTTTAAAGTGATTTTCATGCTTCCAGGGGCCCGGGAAGTGAATTAAATACCATTTGGAGGCATTTCATGTTCAAGCAAAAACAGGTGATTTTTGACAAAAGAGATAATACCCCCCCATTACGTCATGCTTCAGAAAGGTGAAAAATGGTCCGTTTTCAAATGTTTTATTTTTGAATGCCAGTTCACATTTGTAGGTAGATCATCAGTTTTAGAGCTAAAATTAGCATGTTTAAAGTGATTTTCATGCTTCCAGGGGCCCGGGAAGTGAATTAAATACCATTTGGAGGCATTTACTGTTCAAGCAAAAACAGGGGATTTTTGACAAAAGAGATAACACCCCCCCATTACGTCATGCTTCAGAAAGGTGAAAAATGATCCGTTTTCAAATGTTTTATTTTTGAACGCCAGTTCACATTTGTAGGTAGATCATCAGTTTTAGAGCTAAAATTAGCATGTTTAAAGTGATTTTCATGCTTCCAGGGGCCCGGGAAGTGAATTAAATACCATTTGGAGGCATTTAATGTTCAAGCAAAAACAGGTGATTTTTGACAAAAGAGATAACACCCCCCCCATTACGTCATGCTTCAGAAAGGTGAAAAATGGTCCGTTTTGAAATGTTTTATTTTTGAACGTCAGTTGACATTTGTAGGTAGATCATCAGTTCTAGAGCTAAAATTAGCATGTTTAAAGTGATTTTCATGCTTCCAGGGGCCCGGGAAGTGAATTAAATACCATTTGGAGGCATTTAATGTTCAAGCAAAAACAGGTGATATTTGACAAAAGAGATAACACCCCCCCATTACGTCATGCTTCAGAAAGGTGAAAAATGGTCAGTTTTCAAATGTTTTATTTTTGAACGCCAGTTCACATTTGTAGGTAGATCATCAGTTTTAGAGCTAAAATTAGCATGTTTAAAGTGATTTTCATGCTTCCAGGGGCCAGGGAAGTGAATTAAATACAATTTGGAGGCATTTAATGTTCAAGCAAAAACAGGTGATTTTTGACAAAAGAGATAACACCCCCCATTACGTCATGCTTCAGAAAGGTGAAAAATGGTCCGTTTTGAAATGTTTTATTTTTGAACATCAGTTGACATTTGTAGGTAGATCATCAGTTCTAGAGCTAAAATTAGCATGTTTAAAGTGATTTTCATGCTTCCAGGGGCCCGGGAAGTGAATTAAATACCATTTGGAGGCATTTAATGTTCAAGCAAAAACAGGTGATTTTTGACAAAAGAGATAACACCCCCCCATTACGTCATGCTTCAGAAAGGTGAAAATTGGTCCATTTTCAAATGTTTTATTTTTGAACGCCAGTTCACATTTGTAGGTAGATCATCAGTTTTAGAGCTAAAATTAGCATGTTTAAAGTGATTTTCATGCTTCCAGGGGCCCTAAATACAAGATTTGTGGAATGGGTAAAAGTGCATGAAAATGGCCAATTTACTCACTCTGAGGTCTCAAAAAGTGTTTCTTCACCCCGGGAAGTGATTTAAATACCATTTGGAGGCATTTAATGTTCAAGCAAAAACAGGGGATTTTTGACAAAAGAGATAACACCCCCCCATTACGTCATGCTTCAGAAAGGTGAAAAATGGTCCGTTTTGAAATGTTTTATTTTTGAACGTCAGTTGACATTTGTAGGTAGATCATCAGTTTAAGAGCTAAAATTAGCATGTTTAAAGTGATTTTCATGCTTCCAGGGGCCCGGGATGTGAATTAAATACCATTTGGAGGCATTTAATGTTCAAGCAAAAACAGGTGATTTTTGACAAAAGAGATAACACCCCCCATTACGTCATGCTTCAGAAAGGTGAAAAATGGTCCGTTTTGAAATGTTTTATTTTTGAATGTCAGTTGACATTTGTACGTAGATCATCAGTTCTAGAGCTAAAATTAGCATGTTTAAAGTGATTTTCATGCTTCCAGGGGCCCGGGAAGTGAATTAAATACCATTTGGAGGCATTTAATGTTCAAGCAAAAACAGGTGATTTTTGACAAAAGAGATAACACCCCCCCATTACGTCATGCTTCAGAAAGGTGAAAAATTGTCCGTTTTGAAATGTTTTATTTTTGAACGTCAGTTGACATTTGTAGGTAGATCATCAGTTCTAGAGCTAAAATTAGCATGTTTAAAGTGATTTTCATGCTTCCAGGGGCCCGGGATGTGAATTAAATACTATTTGGAGGCATTTAATGTTCAAGCAAAAACAGGTGATTTTTGACAAAAGAGATAACACCCCCCCATTACGTCATGCTTCAGAAAGGTGAAAAATGGTCCGTTTTGAAATGTTTTATTTTTGAACGTCAGTTGACATTTGTAGGTAGATCATCAGTTCTAGAGCTAAAATTAGCATGTTTAAAGTGATTTTCATGCTTCCAGGGGCCCGGGAAGTGAATTAAATACCATTTGGAGGCATTTAATGTTCAAGCAAAAACAGGTGATTTTTGACAAAAGAGATAACACCCCCCATTACGTCATGCTTCAGAAAGGTGAAAAATGGTCCGTTTTCAAATGTTTTATTTTTGAACGCCAGTTCACATTTGTAGGTAGATCATCAGTTTTAGAGCTAAAATTAGCATGTTTAAAGTGATTTTCATGCTTCCAGGGGCCCGGGAAGTGAATTAAATACCATTCGAAGGCATTTAATGTTCAAGCAAAAACAGGTGATTTTTGACAAAAGAGATAACACCCCCCCATTACGTCATGCTTCAGAAAGGTGAAAAATGGTCCGTTTTCAAATGTTTTATTTTTGAACGCCAGTTCACATTTGTAGGTAGATCATCAGTTTTAGAGCTAAAATTAGCATGTTTACAGTGTTTTTCATGCTTCCAGGGGCCCGGGAAGTGAATTAAATACCATTCAGAGGCATTTAATGTTCAAGCAAAAACAGGTGATTTTTGACAAAAGAGATAACACCCCCCCATTACGTCATGCTTCAGAAAGGTGAAAAATGGTCCGTTTTCAAATGTTTTATTTTTGAACGTCAGTTCACATTTGTAGGTAGATCATCAGTTTTAGAGCTAAAATTAGCATGTTTAAAGTGATTTTCATGCTTCCAGGGGCCCTAAACACAAGATTTGTGGAATGGGTAAAAGTGCATGATAATGGCCAATTTACTCACTCTGAGGTCTCAAAAAGTGTTTCTTCACCCCGGGAAGTGATTTAAATACCATTTGGAGGCATTTAATGTTCAAGCAAAAACAGGGGATTTTTGACAAAAGAGATAACACCCCCCCCCCATTACGTCATGCTTCAGAAAGGTGAAAAATGGTCCGTTTTGAAATGTTTTATTTTTGAACGTCAGTTGACATTTGTAGGTAGATCATCAGTTCTAGAGCTAAAATTAGCATGTTTAAAGTGATTTTCATGCTTCCAGGGGCCCGGGAAGCGAATTAAATACCATTTGGAGGCATTTAATGTTCAAGCAAAAACAGGTGATTTTTGACAAAAGAGATAACACCCCCCCATTACGTCATGCTGCAGAAAGGTGAAAAATGGTCCGTTTTGAAATGTTTTATTTTTGAACGTCAGTTGACATTTGTAGGTAGATCATCAGTTTAAGAGCTACAATTAGCATGTTTAAAGTGATTTTCATGCTTCCAGGGGCCCGGGAAGTGAATTAAATACAATTTGGAGGCATTTAATGTTCAAGCAAAAACAGGGGATTTTTGACAAAAGAGATAACACCCCCCCATTACGTCATGCTTCAGAAAGGTGAAAAATGGTCCATTTTCAAATGTTTTATTTTTGAACGCCAGTTCACATTTGTAGGTAGATCATCAGTTTTAGAGCTAAAATTAGCATGTTTAAAGTGATTTTCATGCTTCCAGGGGCCCGGGAAGTGAATTAAATACAATTTGGAGGCATTTAATGTTCAAGCAAAAACAGGTGATTTTTGACAAAAGAGATAACACCCCCCCCATTACGTCATGCTTCAGAAAGGTGAAAAATGGTCCGTTTTGAAATGTTTTATTTTTGAACATCAGTTGACATTTGTAGGTAGATCATCAGTTCTAGAGCTAAAATTAGCATGTTTAAAGTGATTTTCATGCTTCCAGGGGCCCGGGAAGTGAATTAAATACCATTTGGAGGCATTTAATGTTCAAGCAAAAACTGGTGATTTTTGACAAAAGAGATAACACCCCCCCATTACGTCATGCTTCAGAAAGGTGAAAAATGGTCCGTTTTGAAATGTTTTATTTTTGAACGTCAGTTGACATTTGTAGGTAGATCATCAGTTTAAGAGCTAAAATTAGCATGTTTAAAGTGATTTTCATGCTTCCAGGGGCCCGGGAAGTGAATTAAATACCATTTGGAGGCATTTAATGTTCAAGCAAAAACAGGGGATTTTTGACAAAAGAGATAACACCCCCCCATTACGTCATGCTTCAGAAAGGTGAAAAATTGTCCGTTTTGAAATGTTTTATTTTTGAACGTCAGTTTACATTTGTAGGTAGATCATCAGTTCTAGAGCTAAAATTAGCATGTTTAAAGTGATTTTCATGCTTCCAGGGGCCCGGGAAGTGAATTAAATACCATTTGGAGGCATTTAATGTTCAAGCAAAAACAGGTGATTTTTGACAAAAGAGATAACACCCCCCATTACGTCATGCTTCAGAAAGGTGAAAAATTGTCCGTTTTGAAATGTTTTATTTTTGAACGTCAGTTGACATTTGTAGGTAGATCATCAGTTCTAGAGCTAAAATTAGCATGTTTAAAGTGATTTTCATGCTTCCAGGGGCCCGGGAAGTGAACTAAATACCATTTGGAGGCATTTAATGTTCAAGCAAAAACAGGTGATTTTTGACAAAAGAGATAACACCCCCCCATTACGTCATGCTTCAGAAAGGTGAAAAATGGTCCGTTTTGAAATGTTTTATTTTTGAACGTCAGTTGACATTTGTAGGTAGATCATCAGTTCTAGAGCTAAAATTAACATGTTTAAAGTGATTTTCATGCTTCCAGGGGCCTGGGAAGTGAAATAAATACCATTTGGAGGCATTTAATGTTCAAGCAAAAACAGGTGATTTTTGACAAAAGAGATAATACCCCCCCATTACGTCATGCTTCAGAAAGGTGAAAAATGGTCCGTTTTCAAATGTTTTATTTTTGAACGCCAGTTCACATTTGTAGGTAGATCATCAGTTTTAGAGCTAACATTAGCATGTTTAAAGTGATTTTCATGCTTCCAGGGGCCCGGGAAGTGAATTAAATACCATTTGGAGGCATTTACTGTTCAAGCAAAAACAGGGGATTTTTGACAAAAGAGATAACACCGCCCCATTACGTCATGCTTCAGAAAGGTGAAAAATGATCCGTTTTCAAATGTTTTATTTTTGAACGCCAGTTCACATTTGTAGGTAGATCATCAGTTTTAGAGCTAAAATTAGCATGTTTAAAGTGATTTTCATGCTTCCAGGGGCCCGGGAAGTGAATTAAATACCATTTGGAGGCATTTAATGTTCAAGCAAAAACAGGTGATTTTTGACAAAAGAGATAACACCCCCCCCCATTACGTCATGCTTCAGAAAGGTGAAAAATGGTCCGTTTTGAAATGTTTTATTTTTGAACGTCAGTTGACATTTGTAGGTAGATCATCAGTTCTAGAGCTAAAATTAGCATGTTTAAAGTGATTTTCATGCTTCCAGGGGCCCGGGAAGTGAATTAAATACCATTTGGAGGCATTTAATTTTCAAGCAAAAACAGGTGATTTTTGACAAAAGAGATAACACCCCCCCATTACGTCATGCTTCAGAAAGGTGAAAAATGGTCAGTTTTCAAATGTTTTATTTTTGAACGCCAGTTCACATTTGTAGGTAGATCATCAGTTTTAGAGCTAAAATTAGCATGTTTAAAGTGATTTTCATGCTTCCAGGGGCCCGGGAAGTGAATTAAATACAATTTGGAGGCATTTAATGTTCAAGCAAAAACAGGTGATTTTTGACAAAAGAGATAACACCCCCCATTACGTCATGCTTCAGAAAGGTGAAAAATGGTCCATTTTGAAATGTTTTATTTTTGAACATCAGTTGACATTTGTAGGTAGATCATCAGTTCTAGAGCTAAAATTAGCATGTTTAAAGTGATTTTCATGCTTCCAGGGGCCCGGGAAGTGAATTAAATACCATTTGGAGGCATTTAATGTTCAAGCAAAAACAGTTGATTTTTGACAAAAGAGATAACACCCCCCCATTACGTCATGCTTCAGAAAGGTGAAAATTGGTCCATTTTCAAATGTTTTATTTTTGAACGCCAGTTCACATTTGTAGGTAGATCATCAGTTTTAGAGCTAAAATTAGCATGTTTAAAGTGATTTTCATGCTTCCAGGGGCCCTAAATACAAGATTTGTGGAATGGGTAAAAGTGCATGAAAATGGCCAATTTACTCACTCTGAGGTCTCAAAAAGTGTTTCTTCACCCCGGGAAGTGATTTAAATACCATTTGGAGGCATTTAATGTTCAAGCAAAAACAGGGGATTTTTGACAAAAGAGATAACACCCCCCCATTACGTCATGCTTCAGAAAGGTGAAAAATGGTCCGTTTTGAAATGTTTTATTTTTGAACGTCAGTTGACATTTGTAGGTAGATCATCAGTTTAAGAGCTAAAATTAGCATGTTTAAAGTGATTTTCATGCTTCCAGGGGCCCGGGATGTGAATTAAATACCATTTGGAGGCATTTAATGTTCAAGCAAAAACAGGTGATTTTTGACAAAAGAGATAACACCCCCCCATTACGTCATGCTTCAGAAAGGTGAAAAATGGTCCGTTTTGAAATGTTTTATTTTTGAATGTCAGTTGACATTTGTAGGTAGATCATCAGTTCTAGAGCTAAAATTAGCATGTTTAAAGTGATTTTCATGCTTCCAGGGGCCCGGGAAGTGAATTAAATACCATTTGGAGGCATTTAATGTTCAAGCAAAAACAGGTGATTTTTGACAAAAGAGATAACACCCCCCCATTACGTCATGCTTCAGAAAGGTGAAAAATTGTCCGTTTTGAAATGTTTTATTTTTGAACGTCAGTTGACATTTGTAGGTAGATCATCAGTTCTAGAGCTAAAATTAGCATGTTTAAAGTGATTTTCATGCTTCCAGGGGCCCGGGATGTGAATTAAATACCATTTGGAGGCATTTAATGTTCAAGCAAAAACAGGTGATTTTTGACAAAAGAGATAACACCCCCCCATTACGTCATGCTTCAGAAAGGTGAAAAATGGTCCGTTTTGAAATGTTTTATTTTTGAACGTCAGTTGACATTTGTAGGTAGAACATCAGTTCTAGAGCTAAAATTAGCATGTTTAAAGTGATTTTCATGCTTCCAGGGGCCCGGGAAGTGAATTAAATACCATTTGGAGGCATTTAATGTTCAAGCAAAAACAGGTGATTTTTGACACAAGAGATAACACCCCCCATTACGTCATGCTTCAGAAAGGTGAAAAATGGTCCGTTTTCAAATGTTTTATTTTTGAACGCCAGTTCACATTTGTAGGTAGATCATCAGTTTTAGAGCTAAAATTAGCATGTTTAAAGTGATTTTCATGCTTCCAGGGGCCCGGGAAGTGAATTAAATACCATTCGAAGGCATTTAATGTTCAAGCAAAAACAGGTGATTTTTGACAAAAGAGATAACACCCCCCCATTACGTCATGCTTCAGAAAGGTGAAAAATGGTCCGTTTTCAAATGTTTTATTTTTGAACGCCAGTTCACATTTGTAGGTAGATCATCAGTTTTAGAGCTAAAATTAGCATGTTTAAAGTGTTTTTCATGCTTCCAGGGGCCCGGGAAGTGAATTAAATACCATTCGGAGGCATTTATTGTTCAAGCAAAAACAGGTGATTTTTGACAAAAGAGATAACACCCCCCCATTACGTCATGCTTCAGAAAGGTGAAAAATGGTCCGTTTTCAAATGTTTTATTTTTGAACGTCAGTTCACATTTGTAGGTAGATCATCAGTTTTAGAGCTAAAATTAGCATGTTTAAAGTGATTTTCATGCTTCCAGGGGCCCTAAACACAAGATTTGTGGAATGGGTAAAAGTGCATGAAAATGGCCAATTTACTCACTCTGAGGTCTCAAAAAGTGTTTCTTCACCCCGGGAAGTGATTTAAATACCATTTGGAGGCATTTAATGTTCAAGCAAAAACAGGGGATTTTTGACAAAAGAGATAACACCCCCCCCCCCATTACGTCATGCTTCAGAAAGGTGAAAAATGGTCCGTTTTGAAATGTTTTATTTTTGAACGTCAGTTGACATTTGTAGGTAGATCATCAGTTCTAGAGCTAAAATTAGCATGTTTAAAGTGATTTTCATGCTTCCAGGGGCCCGGGAAGTGAATTAAATACCATTTGGAGGCATTTAATGTTCAAGCAAAAACAGGTGATTTTTGACAAAAGAGATAACACCCCCCATTACGTCATGCTTCAGAAAGGTGAAAAATGGTCCGTTTTGAAATGTTTTATTTTTGAACGTCAGTTGACATTTGTAGGTAGATCATCAGTTTAAGAGCTACAATTAGCATGTTCAAAGTGATTTTCATGCTTCCAGGGGCCCGGGAAGTGAATTAAATACAATTTGGAGGCATTTAATGTTCAAGCAAAAACAGGTGATTTTTGACAAAAGAGATAACACCCCCCCCATTACGTCATGCTTCAGAAAGGTGAAAAATGGTCCGTTTTGAAATGTTTTATTTTTGAACATCAGTTGACATTTGTAGGTAGATCATCAGTTCTAGAGCTAAAATTAGCATGTTTAAAGTGATTTTCATGCTTCCAGGGGCCCGGGAAGTGAATTAAATACCATTTGGAGGCATTTAATGTTCAAGCAAAAACTGGTGATTTTTGACAAAAGAGATAACACCCCCCCATTACGTCATGCTTCAGAAAGGTGAAAAATGGACCGTTTTGAAATGTTTTATTTTTGAACGTCAGTTGACATTTGTAGGTAGATCATCAGTTTAAGAGCTAAAATTAGCATGTTTAAAGTGATTTTCATGCTTCCAGGGGCCCGGGAAGTGAATTAAATACCATTTGGAGGCATTTAATGTTCAAGCAAAAACAGGGGATTTTTGACAAAAGAGATAACACCCCCCCATTACGTCATGCTTCAGAAAGGTGAAAAATTGTCCGTTTTGAAATGTTTTATTTTTGAACGTCAGTTTACATTTGTAGGTAGATCATCAGTTCTAGAGCTAAAATTAGCATGTTTAAAGTGATTTTCATGCTTCCAGGGGCCCGGGAAGTGAATTAAATACCATTTGGAGGCATTTAATGTTCAAGCAAAAACAGGTGATTTTTGACAAAAGAGATAACACCCCCCCATTACGTCATGCTTCAGAAATGTGAAAAATTGTCCGTTTTGAAATGTTTTATTTTTGAACGTCAGTTGACATTTGTAGGTAGATTATCAGTTCTAGAGCTAAAATTAGCATGTTTAAAGTGATTTTCATGCTTCCAGGGGCCCGGGAAGTGAATTAAATACCATTTGGAGGCATTTAATGTTCAAGCAAAAACAGGTGATTTTTGACAAAAGAGATAACACCCCCCCATTACGTCATGCTTCAGAAAGGTGAAAAATGGTCCGTTTTGAAATGTTTTATTTTTGAACGTCAGTTGACATTTGTAGGTAGATCATCAGTTCTAGAGCTAAAATTAACATGTTTAAAGTGATTTTCATGCTTCCAGGGGCCTGGGAAGTGAAATAAATACCATTTGGAGGCATTTAATGTTCAAGCAAAAACAGGTGATTTTTGACAAAAGAGATAATACCCCCCCATTACGTCATGCTTCAGAAAGGTGAAAAATGGTCCGTTTTCAAATGTTTTATTTTTGAACGCCAGTTCACATTTGTAGGTAGATCATCAGTTTTAGAGCTAACATTAGCATGTTTAAAGTGATTTTCATGCTTCCAGGGGCCCGGGAAGTGAATTAAATACCATTTGGAGGCATTTACTGTTCAAGCAAAAACAGGGGATTTTTGACAAAAGAGATAACACCGCCCCATTACGTCATGCTTCAGAAAGGTGAAAAATGATCCGTTTTCAAATGTTTTATTTTTGAACGCCAGTTCACATTTGTAGGTAGATCATCAGTTTTAGAGCTAAAATTAGCATGTTTAAAGTGATTTTCATGCTTCCAGGGGCCCGGGAAGTGAATTAAATACCATTTGGAGGCATTTAATGTTCAAGCAAAAACAGGTGATTTTTGACAAAAGAGATAACACCCCCCCCCATTACGTCATGCTTCAGAAAGGTGAAAAATGGTCCGTTTTGAAATGTTTTATTTTTGAACGTCAGTTGACATTTGTAGGTAGATCATCAGTTCTAGAGCTAAAATTAGCATGTTTAAAGTGATTTTCATGCTTCCAGGGGCCCGGGAAGTGAATTAAATACCATTTGGAGGCATTTAATTTTCAAGCAAAAACAGGTGATTTTTGACAAAAGAGATAACACCCCCCCATTACGTCATGCTTCAGAAAGGTGAAAAATGGTCAGTTTTCAAATGTTTTATTTTTGAACGCCAGTTCACATTTGTAGGTAGATCATCAGTTTTAGAGCTAAAATTAGCATGTTTAAAGTGATTTTCATGCTTCCAGGGGCCCGGGAAGTGAATTAAATACAATTTGGAGGCATTTAATGTTCAAGCAAAAACAGGTGATTTTTGACAAAAGAGATAACACCCCCCATTACGTCATGCTTCAGAAAGGTGAAAAATGGTCCATTTTGAAATGTTTTATTTTTGAACATCAGTTGACATTTGTAGGTAGATCATCAGTTCTAGAGCTAAAATTAGCATGTTTAAAGTGATTTTCATGCTTCCAGGGGCCCGGGAAGTGAATTAAATACCATTTGGAGGCATTTAATGTTCAAGCAAAAACAGTTGATTTTTGACAAAAGAGATAACACCCCCCCATTACGTCATGCTTCAGAAAGGTGAAAATTGGTCCATTTTCAAATGTTTTATTTTTGAACGCCAGTTCACATTTGTAGGTAGATCATCAGTTTTAGAGCTAAAATTAGCATGTTTAAAGTGATTTTCATGCTTCCAGGGGCCCTAAATACAAGATTTGTGGAATGGGTAAAAGTGCATGAAAATGGCCAATTTACTCACTCTGAGGTCTCAAAAAGTGTTTCTTCACCCCGGGAAGTGATTTAAATACCATTTGGAGGCATTTAATGTTCAAGCAAAAACAGGGGATTTTTGACAAAAGAGATAACACCCCCCCATTACGTCATGCTTCAGAAAGGTGAAAAATGGTCCGTTTTGAAATGTTTTATTTTTGAACGTCAGTTGACATTTGTAGGTAGATCATCAGTTTAAGAGCTAAAATTAGCATGTTTAAAGTGATTTTCATGCTTCCAGGGGCCCGGGATGTGAATTAAATACCATTTGGAGGCATTTAATGTTCAAGCAAAAACAGGTGATTTTTGACAAAAGAGATAACACCCCCCCATTACGTCATGCTTCAGAAAGGTGAAAAATGGTCCGTTTTGAAATGTTTTATTTTTGAATGTCAGTTGACATTTGTAGGTAGATCATCAGTTCTAGAGCTAAAATTAGCATGTTTAAAGTGATTTTCATGCTTCCAGGGGCCCGGGAAGTGAATTAAATACCATTTGGAGGCATTTAATGTTCAAGCAAAAACAGGTGATTTTTGACAAAAGAGATAACACCCCCCCATTACGTCATGCTTCAGAAAGGTGAAAAATTGTCCGTTTTGAAATGTTTTATTTTTGAACGTCAGTTGACATTTGTAGGTAGATCATCAGTTCTAGAGCTAAAATTAGCATGTTTAAAGTGATTTTCATGCTTCCAGGGGCCCGGGATGTGAATTAAATACCATTTGGAGGCATTTAATGTTCAAGCAAAAACAGGTGATTTTTGACAAAAGAGATAACACCCCCCCATTACGTCATGCTTCAGAAAGGTGAAAAATGGTCCGTTTTGAAATGTTTTATTTTTGAACGTCAGTTGACATTTGTAGGTAGATCATCAGTTCTAGAGCTAAAATTAGCATGTTTAAAGTGATTTTCATGCTTCCAGGGGCCCGGGAAGTGAATTAAATACCATTTGGAGGCATTTAATGTTCAAGCAAAAACAGGTGATTTTTGACACAAGAGATAACACCCCCCATTACGTCATGCTTCAGAAAGGTGAAAAATGGTCCGTTTTCAAATGTTTTATTTTTGAACGCCAGTTCACATTTGTAGGTAGATCATCAGTTTTAGAGCTAAAATTAGCATGTTTAAAGTGATTTTCATGCTTCCAGGGGCCCGGGAAGTGAATTAAATACCATTCGAAGGCATTTAATGTTCAAGCAAAAACAGGTGATTTTTGACAAAAGAGATAACACCCCCCCATTACGTCATGCTTCAGAAAGGTGAAAAATGGTCCGTTTTCAAATGTTTTATTTTTGAACGCCAGTTCACATTTGTAGGTAGATCATCAGTTTTAGAGCTAAAATTAGCATGTTTAAAGTGTTTTTCATGCTTCCAGGGGCCCGGGAAGTGAATTAAATACCATTCGGAGGCATTTAATGTTCAAGCAAAAACAGGTGATTTTTGACAAAAGAGATAACACCCCCCCATTACGTCATGCTTCAGAAAGGTGAAAAATGGTCCGTTTTCAAATGTTTTATTTTTGAACGTCAGTTCACATTTGTAGGTAGATCATCAGTTTTAGAGCTAAAATTAGCATGTTTAAAGTGATTTTCATGCTTCCAGGGGCCCTAAACACAAGATTTGTGGAATGGGTAAAAGTGCATGAAAATGGCCAATTTACTCACTCTGAGGTCTCAAAAAGTGTTTCTTCACCCCGGGAAGTGATTTAAATACCATTTGGAGGCATTTAATGTTCAAGCAAAAACAGGGGATTTTTGACAAAAGAGATAACACCCCCCCCCCCCATTACGTCATGCTTCAGAAAGGTGAAAAATGGTCCGTTTTGAAATGTTTTATTTTTGAACGTCAGTTGACATTTGTAGGTAGATCATCAGTTCTAGAGCTAAAATTAGCATGTTTAAAGTGATTTTCATGCTTCCAGGGGCCCGGGAAGTGAATTAAATACCATTTGGAGGCATTTAATGTTCAAGCAAAAACAGGTGATTTTTGACAAAAGAGATAACACCCCCCATTACGTCATGCTTCAGAAAGGTGAAAAATGGTCCGTTTTGAAATGTTTTATTTTTGAACGTCAGTTGACATTTGTAGGTAGATCATCAGTTTAAGAGCTACAATTAGCATGTTCAAAGTGATTTTCATGCTTCCAGGGGCCCGGGAAGTGAATTAAATACAATTTGGAGGCATTTAATGTTCAAGCAAAAACAGGTGATTTTTGACAAAAGAGATAACACCCCCCCCATTACGTCATGCTTCAGAAAGGTGAAAAATGGTCCGTTTTGAAATGTTTTATTTTTGAACATCAGTTGACATTTGTAGGTAGATCATCAGTTCTAGAGCTAAAATTAGCATGTTTAAAGTGATTTTCATGCTTCCAGGGGCCCGGGAAGTGAATTAAATACCATTTGGAGGCATTTAATGTTCAAGCAAAAACTGGTGATTTTTGACAAAAGAGATAACACCCCCCCCATTACGTCATGCTTCAGAAAGGTGAAAAATGGACCGTTTTGAAATGTTTTATTTTTGAACGTCAGTTGACATTTGTAGGTAGATCATCAGTTTAAGAGCTAAAATTAGCATGTTTAAAGTGATTTTCATGCTTCCAGGGGCCCGGGAAGTGAATTAAATACCATTTGGAGGCATTTAATGTTCAAGCAAAAACAGGGGATTTTTGACAAAAGAGATAACACCCCCCCATTACGTCATGCTTCAGAAAGGTGAAAAATTGTCCGTTTTGAAATGTTTTATTTTTGAACGTCAGTTTACATTTGTAGGTAGATCATCAGTTCTAGAGCTAAAATTAGCATGTTTAAAGTGATTTTCATGCTTCCAGGGGCCCGGGAAGTGAATTAAATACCATTTGGAGGCATTTAATGTTCAAGCAAAAACAGGTGATTTTTGACAAAAGAGATAACACCCCCCCATTACGTCATGCTTCAGAAATGTGAAAAATTGTCCGTTTTGAAATGTTTTATTTTTGAACGTCAGTTGACATTTGTAGGTAGATTATCAGTTCTAGAGCTAAAATTAGCATGTTTAAAGTGATTTTCATGCTTCCAGGGGCCCGGGAAGTGAATTAAATACCATTTGGAGGCATTTAATGTTCAAGCAAAAACAGGTGATTTTTGACAAAAGAGATAACACCCCCCCATTACGTCATGCTTCAGAAAGGTGAAAAATGGTCCGTTTTGAAATGTTTTATTTTTTAACGTCAGTTGACATTTGTAGGTAGATCATCAGTTCTAGATCTAAAATTAACATGTTTAAAGTGATTTTCATGCTTCCAGGGGCCTGGGAAGTGAAATAAATACCATTTGGAGGCATTTAATGTTCAAGCAAAAACAGGTGATTTTTGACAAAAGAGATAACACCCCCCATTACGTCATGCTTCAGAAAGGTGAAAAATGGTCCGTTTTCAAATGTTTTATTTTTGAACGTCAGTTCACATTTGTAGGTAGATCATCAGTTTAAGAGCTAAAATTAGCATGTTTAAAGTGATTTTCATGCTTCCAGGGGCCCGGGAAGTGAATTAAATACCATTTGGAGGCATTTAATGTTCAAGCAAAAACAGGGGATTTTTGACAAAAGAGATAACACCCCCCCATTACGTCATGCTTCAGAAAGGTGAAAAATTGTCCGTTTTGAAATGTTTTATTTTTGAACGTCAGTTTACATTTGTAGGTAGATCATCAGTTCTAGAGCTAAAATTAGCATGTTTAAAGTGATTTTCATGCTTCCAGGGGCCCGGGAAGTGAATTAAATACCATTTGGAGGCATTTAATGTTCAAGCAAAAACAGGTGATTTTTGACAAAAGAGATAATACCCCCCCATTACGTCATGCTTCAGAAAGGTGAAAAATGATCCGTTTTCAAATGTTTTATTTTTGAACGCCAGTTCACATTTGTAGGTAGATCATCAGTTTTAGAGCTAAAATTAGCATGTTTAAAGTGATTTTCATGCTTCCAGGGGCCCGGGAAGTGAATTAAATACAATTTGGAGGCATTTAATGTTCAAGCAAAAACAGGTGATTTTTGTCAAAAGAGATAACACCCCCCCCCATTACGTCATGCTTCAGAAAGGTGAAAAATGGTCCGTTTTGAAATGTTTTATTTTTGAACGTCAGTTGACATTTGTAGGTAGATCATCAGTTCTAGAGCTAAAATTAGCATGTTTAAAGTGATTTTCATGCTTCCAGGGGCCTGGGAAGTGAATTAAATATCATTTGGAGGCATTTAATGTTCAAGCAAAAACAGTTGATTTTTGACAAAAGAGATAACACCCCCCCATTACGTCATGCTTCAGAAAGGTGAAAATTGGTCCGTTTTCAAATGTTTTATTTTTGAACGCCAGTTCACATTTGTAGGTAGATCATCAGTTTTAGAGCTAAAATTAGCATGTTTAAAGTGATTTTCATGCTTCCAGGGGCCCTAAATACAAGATTTGTGGAATGGGTAAAAGTGCATGAAAATGGCCAATTTACTCACTCTGAGGTCTCAAAAAGTGTTTCTTCACCCCGGGAAGTGATTTAAATACCATTTGGAGGCATTTAATGTTCAAGCAAAAACAGGGGATTTTTGACAAAAGAGATAACACCCCCCCATTACGTCATGCTTCAGAAAGGTGAAAAATGGTCCGTTTTGAAATGTTTTATTTTTGAACGTCAGTTGACATTTGTAGGTAGATCATCAGTTCTAGAGCTAAAATTAGCATGTTTAAAGTGATTTTCATGCTTCCAGGGGCCCGGGAAGTGAATTAAATACCATTTGGAGGCATTTAATGTTCAAGCAAAAACAGGTGATTTTTGACAAAAGAGATAACACCCCCCCATTACGTCATGCTTCAGAAAGGTGAAAAATTGTCCGTTTTGAAATGTTTTATTTTTGAACGTCAGTTGACATTTGTAGGTAGATCATCAGTTCTAGAGCTAAAATTAGCATGTTTAAAGTGATTTTCATGCTTCCAGGGGCCCGGGAAGTGAATTAAATACCATTTGGAGGCATTTAATGTTCAAGCAAAAACAGGTGATTTTTGACAAAAGAGATAACACCCCCCCATTACGTCATGCTTCAGAAAGGTGAAAAATGGTCCGTTTTGAAATGTTTTATTTTTGAACGTCAGTTGACATTTGTAGGTAGATCATCAGTTCTAGATCTAAAATTAACATGTTTAAAGTGATTTTCATGCTTCCAGGGGCCCGGGAAGTGAATTAAATACCATTTGGAGGCATTTAATGTTCAAGCAAAAACAGGTGATTTTTGACAAAAGAGATAATACCCCCCATTACGTCATGCTTCAGAAAGGTGAAAAATGATCCGTTTTCAAATGTTTTATTTTTGAACGCCAGTTCACATTTGTAGGTAGATCATCAGTTTTAGAGCTAAAATTAGCATGTTTAAAGTGATTTTCATGCTTCCAGGGGCCCGGGAAGTGAATTAAATACAATTTGGAGGCATTTAATGTTCAAGCAAAAACAGGTGATTTTTGACAAAAGAGATAACACCCCCCCCATTACGTCATGCTTCAGAAAGGTGAAAAATGGTCCGTTTTGAAATGTTTTATTTTTGAACGTCAGTTGACATTTGTAGGTAGATCATCAGTTCTAGAGCTAAAATTAGCATGTTTAAAGTGATTTTCATGCTTCCAGGGGCCCGGGAAGTGAATTAAATACCATTTGGAGGCATTTAATGTTCAAGCAAAAACAGTTGATTTTTGACAAAAGAGATAACACCCCCCCATTACGTCATGCTTCAGAAAGGTGAAAATTGGTCCGTTTTCAAATGTTTTATTTTTGAACGCCAGTTCACATTTGTAGGTAGATCATCAGTTTTAGAGCTAAAATTAGCATGTTTAAAGTGATTTTCATGCTTCCAGGGGCCCTAAATACAAGATTTGTGGAATGGGTAAAAGTGCATGAAAATGGCCAATTTACTCACTCTGAGGTCTCAAAAAGTGTTTCTTCACCCCGGGAAGTGATTTAAATACCATTTGGAGGCATTTAATGTTCAAGCAAAAACAGGGGATTTTTGACAAAAGAGATAACACCCCCCCATTACGTCATGCTTCAGAAAGGTGAAAAATGGTCCGTTTTGAAATGTTTTATTTTTGAACGTCAGTTGACATTTGTAGGTAGATCATCAGTTTAAGAGCTAAAATTAGCATGTTTAAAGTGATTTTCATGCTTCCAGGGGCCCGGGATGTGAATTAAATACCATTTGGAGGCATTTAATGTTCAAGCAAAAACAGGTGATTTTTGACAAAAGAGATAACACCCCCCCATTACGTCATGCTTCAGAAAGGTGAAAAATGGTCCGTTTTGAAATGTTTTATTTTTGAACGTCAGTTGACATTTGTAGGTAGATCATCAGTTCTAGAGCTAAAATTAGCATGTTTAAAGTGATTTTCATGCTTCCAGGGGCCCGGGAAGTGAATTAAATACCATTTGGAGGCATTTAATGTTCAAGCAAAAACAGGTGATTTTTGACAAAAGAGATAACACCCCCCCATTACGTCATGCTTCAGAAAGGTGAAAAATTGTCCGTTTTGAAATGTTTTATTTTTGAACATCAGTTGACATTTGTAGGTAGATCATCAGTTCTAGAGCTAAAATTAGCATGTTTAAAGTGATTTTCATGCTTCCAGGGGCCCGGGATGTGAATTAAATACCATTTGGAGGCATTTTATGTTCAAGCAAAAACAGGTGATTTTTGACAAAAGAGATAACACCCCCCCATTACGTCATGCTTCAGAAAGGTGAAAAATGGTCCGTTTTGAAATGTTTTATTTTTGAACGTCAGTTGACATTTGTAGGTAGATCATCAGTTCTAGAGCTAAAATTAGCATGTTTAAAGTGATTTTCATGCTTCCAGGGGCCCGGGAAGTGAAATAAATACCATTTGGAGGCATTTAATGTTCAAGCAAAAACAGGTGATTTTTGACAAAAGAGATAACACCCCCCATTACGTCATGCTTCAGAAAGGTGAAAAATGGTCTGTTTTCACATGTTTTATTTTTGAACGCCAGTTCACATTTGTAGGTAGATCATCAGTTTTAGAGCTAAAATTAGCATGTTTAAAGTGATTTTCATGCTTCCAGGGGCCCGGGAAGTGAATTAAATACCATTCGGAGGCATTTAATGTTCAAGCAAAAACAGGTGATTTTTGACAAAAGAGATAACACCCCCCCATTACGTCATTCTTCAGAAAGGTGAAAAATGGTCCGTTTTCAAATGTTTTATTTTTGAACGCCAGTTCACATTTGTAGGTAGATCATCAGTTTTAGAGCTAAAATTAGCATGTTTAAAGTGTTTTTCATGCTTCCAGGGGCCCGGGAAGTGAATTAAATACCATTCGGAGGCATTTAATGTTCAAGCAAAAACAGGTGATTTTTGACAAAAGAGATAACACCCCCCCATTACGTCATGCTTCAGAAAGGTGAAAAATGGTCCGTTTTCAAATGTTTTATTTTTGAACGTCAGTTCACATTTGTAGGTAGATCATCAGTTTTAGAGCTAAAATTAGCATGTTTAAAGTGATTTTCATGCTTCCAGGGGCCCGGGAAGTGAATTAAATACCATTTGGAGGCATTTAATGTTCAAGCAAAAACAGGTGATTTTTGACAAAAGAGATAACACCCCCCCATTACGTCATGCTTCAGAAAGGTGAAAAATGGTCCGTTTTGAAATGTTTTATTTTTGAACGTCAGTTGACATTTGTAGGTAGATCATCAGTTCTAGAGCTAAAATTAGCATGTTTAAAGTGATTTTCATGCTTCCAGGGGCCCGGGAAGTGAATTAAATACCATTTGGAGGCATTTAATGTTCAAGCAAAAACAGGTGATTTTTGACAAAAGAGATAACACCCCCCCATTACGTCATGCTTCAGAAAGGTGAAAATTGGTCCGTTTTCAAATGTTTTATTTTTGAACGCCAGTTCACATTTGTAGGTAGATCATCAGTTTTAGAGCTAAAATTAGCATGTTTAAAGTGATTTTCATGCTTCCAGGGGCCCTAAATACAAGATTTGTGGAATGGGTAAAAGTGCATGAAAATGGCCAATTTACTCACTCTGAGGTCTCAAAAAGTGTTTCTTCACCCCGGGAAGTGATTTAAATACCATTTGGAGGCATTTAATGTTCAAGCAAAAACAGGGGATTTTTGACAAAAGAGATAATACCCCCCCATTACGTCATGCTTCAGAAAGGTGAAAAATGGTCCGTTTTGAAATGTTTTATTTTTGAACGTCAGTTGACATTTGTAGGTAGATCATCAGTTTAAGAGCTAAAATTAGCATGTTTAAAGTGATTTTCATGCTTCCAGGGGCCCGGGAAGTGAATTAAATACAATTTGGAGGCATTTAATGTTCAAGCAAAAACAGGGGATTTTTGACAAAAGAGATAACACCCCCCCATTACGTCATGCTTCAGAAAGGTGAAAAATGGTCCATTTTCAAATGTTTTATTTTTGAACGCCAGTTCACATTTGTAGGTAGATCATCAGTTTTAGAGCTAAAATTAGCATGTTTAAAGTGATTTTCATGCTTCCAGGGGCCCGGGAAGTGAATTAAATACCATTTGGAGGCATTTAATGTTCAAGCAAAAACAGGTGATTTTTGACAAAAGAGATAACACCCCCCCATTACGTCATGCTTCAGAAAGGTGAAAAATTGTCCGTTTTGAAATGTTTTATTTTTGAACGTCAGTTGACATTTGTAGGTAGATCATCAGTTCTAGAGCTAAAATTAGCATGTTTAAAGTGATTTTCATGCTTCCAGGGGCCCGGGATGTGAATTAAATACCATTTGGAGGCATTTAATGTTCAAGCAAAAACAGGTGATTTTTGACAAAAGAGATAACACCCCCCCATTACGTCATGCTTCAGAAAGGTGAAAAATGGTCCGTTTTGAAATGTTTTATTTTTGAACGTCAGTTGACATTTGTAGGTAGATCATCAGTTCTAGAGCTAAAATTAGCATGTTTAAAGTGATTTTCATGCTTCCTGGGGCCCGGGAAGTGAATTAAATACCATTTGGAGGCATTTAATGTTCAAGCAAAAACAGGTGATTTTTGACAAAAGAGATAACACCCCCCATTACGTCATGCTTCAGAAAGGTGAAAAATGGTCCGTTTTCAAATGTTTTATTTTTGAACGCCAGTTCACATTTGTAGGTAGATCATCAGTTTTAGAGCTAAAATTAGCATGTTTAAAGTGATTTTCATGCTTCCAGGGGCCCGGGAAGTGAATTAAATACCATTCGAAGGCATTTAATGTTCAAGCAAAAACAGGTGATTTTTGACAAAAGAGATAACACCCCCCCATTACGTCATGCTTCAGAAAGGTGAAAAATGGTCCGTTTTCAAATGTTTTATTTTTGAACGCCAGTTCACATTTGTAGGTAGATCATCAGTTTTAGAGCTAAAATTAGCATGTTTAAAGTGTTTTTCATGCTTCCAGGGGCCCGGGAAGTGAATTAAATACCATTCGGAGGCATTTAATGTTCAAGCAAAAACAGGTGATTTTTGACAAAAGAGATAACACCCCCCCATTACGTCATGCTTCAGAAAGGTGAAAAATGGTCCGTTTTCAAATGTTTTATTTTTGAACGTCAGTTCACATTTGTAGGTAGATCATCAGTTTTAGAGCTAAAATTAGCATGTTTAAAATGATTTTCATGCTTCCAGGGGCCCTAAACACAAGATTTGTGGAATGGGTAAAAGTGCATGAAAATGGCCAATTTACTCACTCTGAGGTCTCAAAAAGTGTTTCTTCACCCCGGGAAGTGATTTAAATACCATTTGGAGGCATTTAATGTTCAAGCAAAAACAGGGGATTTTTGACAAAAGAGATAACACCCCCCCCATTACGTCATGCTTCAGAAAGGTGAAAAATGGTCCGTTTTGAAATGTTTTATTTTTGAACGTCAGTTGACATTTGTAGGTAGATCATCAGTTCTAGAGCTAAAATTAGCATGTTTAAAGTGATTTTCATGCTTCCAGGGGCCCGGGAAGTGAACTAAATACCATTTGGAGGCATTTAATGTTCAAGCAAAAACAGGTGATTTTTGACAAAAGAGATAACACCCCCCCATTACGTCATGCTTCAGAAAGGTGAAAAATGGTCCGTTTTGAAATGTTTTATTTTTGAACGTCAGTTGACATTTGTAGGTAGATCATCAGTTTAAGAGCTAAAATTAGCATGTTTAAAGTGATTTTCATGCTTCCAGGGGCCCGGGAAGTGAATTAAATACAATTTGGAGGCATTTAATGTTCAAGCAAAAACAGGGGATTTTTGACAAAAGAGATAACACCCCCCCATTACGTCATGCTTCAGAAAGGTGAAAAATGGTCCATTTTCAAATGTTTTATTTTTGAACGCCAGTTCACATTTGTAGGTAGATCGTCAGTTTTAGAGCTAAAATTAGCATGTTTAAAGTGATTTTCATGCTTCCAGGGGCCCGGGAAGTGAATTAAATACAATTTGGAGGCATTTAATGTTCAAGCAAAAACAGGTGATTTTTGACAAAAGAGATAACACCCCCCCATTACGTCATGCTTCAGAAAGGTGAAAAATGGTCCGTTTTGAAATGTTTTATTTTTGAACATCAGTTGACATTTGTAGGTAGATCATCAGTTCTAGAGCTAAAATTAGCATGTTTAAAGTGATTTTCATGCTTCCAGGGGCCCGGGAAGTGAATTAAATACCATTTGGAGGCATTTAATGTTCAAGCAAAAACTGGTGATTTTTGACAAAAGAGATAACACCCCCCCCATTACGTCATGCTTCAGAAAGGTGAAAAATGGTCCGTTTTGAAATGTTTTATTTTTGAACGTCAGTTGACATTTGTAGGTAGATCATCAGTTTAAGAGCTAAAATTAGCATGTTTAAAGTGATTTTCATGCTTCCAGGGGCCCGGGAAGTGAATTAAATACCATTTGGAGGCATTTAATGTTCAAGCAAAAACAGGGGATTTTTGACAAAAGAGATAACACCCCCCCATTACGTCATGCTTCAGAAAGGTGAAAAATTGTCCGTTTTGAAATGTTTTATTTTTGAACGTCAGTTTACATTTGTAGGTAGATCATCAGTTCTAGAGCTAAAATTAGCATGTTTAAAGTGATTTTCATGCTTCCAGGGGCCCGGGAAGTGAATTAAATACCATTTGGAGGCATTTAATGTTCAAGCAAAAACAGGTGATTTTTGACAAAAGAGATAACACCCCCCCATTACGTCATGCTTCAGAAAGGTGAAAAATTGTCCGTTTTGAAATGTTTTATTTTTGAACGTCAGTTGACATTTGTAGGTAGATCATCAGTTCTAGAGCTAAAATTAGCATGTTTAAAGTGATTTTCATGCTTCCAGGGGCCCGGGAAGTGAATTAAATACCATTTGGAGTCATTTAATGTTCAAGCAAAAACAGGTGATTTTTGACAAAAGAGATAACACCCCCCATTACGTCATGCTTCAGAAAGGTGAAAAATGGTCCGTTTTGAAATGTTTTATTTTTGAACGTCAGTTGACATTTGAAGGTAGATCATCAGTTCTAGAGCTAAAATTAACATGTTTAAAGTGATTTTCATGCTTCCAGGGGCCTGGGAAGTGAAATAAATACCATTTGGAGGCATTTAATGTTCAAGCAAAAACAGGTGATTTTTGACAAAAGAGATAACACCCCCCATTACGTCATGCTTCAGAAAGGTGAAAAATGGTCAGTTTTCAAATGTTTTATTTTTGAACGTCAGTTGACATTTGTAGGTAGATCATCAGTTCTAGAGCTACAATTAGCATGTTTAAAGTGATTTTCATGCTTCCAGGGGCCCGGGAAGTGAATTAAATACCATTTGGGGGCATTTAATGTTCAAGCAAAAACAGGTGATTTTTGACAAAAGAGATTACACCCCCCCATTACGTCATGCTTCAGAAAGGTGAAAAATGGTCCGTTTTCAAATGTTTTATTTTTGAACGTCAGTTCACATTTGTAGGTAGATCATCAGTTTAAGAGCTAAAATTAGCATGTTTAAAGTGATTTTCATGCTTCCAGGGGCCCGGGAAGTGAATTAAATACCATTTGGAGGCATTTAATGTTCAAGCAAAAACAGGGGATTATTGACAAAAGAGATAACACCCCCCATTACGTCATGCTTCAGAAAGGTGAAAAATTGTCCGTTTTGAAATGTTTTATTTTTGAACGTCAGTTTACATTTGTAGGTAGATCATCAGTTCTAGAGCTAAAATTAGCATGTTTAAAGTGATTTTCATGCTTCCAGGGGCCTGGGAAGTGAATTAAATACCATTTGGAGGCATTTAATGTTCAAGCAAAAACAGGTGATTTTTGACAAAAGAGATAACACCCCCCCATTACGTCATGCTTCAGAAAGGTGAAAAATGGTCCGTTTTCAAATGTTTTATTTTTGAACGCCAGTTCACATTTGTAGGTAGATCATCAGTTTTAGAGCTAAAATTAGCATGTTTAAAGTGATTTTCATGCTTCCAGGGGCCCGGGAAGTGAATTAAATACCATTTGGAGGCATTTAATGTTCAAGCAAAAACAGGTGATTTTTGACAAAAGAGATAATACCCCCCCATTACGTCATGCTTCAGAAAGGTGAAAAATGGTCCGTTTTCAAATGTTTTATTTTTGAACGCCAGTTCACATTTGTAGGTAGATCATCAGTTTTAGAGCTAAAATTAGCATGTTTAAAGTGATTTTCATGCTTCCAGGAGCCCGGGAAGTGAATTAAATACCATTTGGAGGCATTTACTGTTCAAGCAAAAACAGGGGATTTTTGACAAAAGAGATAACACCCCCCCATTACGTCATGCTTCAGAAAGGTGAAAAATGATCCGTTTTCAAATGTTTTATTTTTGAACGCCAGTTCACATTTGTAGGTAGATCATCAGTTTTAGAGCTAAAATTAGCATGTTTAAAGTGATTTTCATGCTTCCAGGGGCCCGGGAAGTGAAATAAATACCATTTGGAGGCATTTAATGTTCAAGCAAAAACAGGTGATTTTTGACAAAAGAGATAACACCCCCCCCATTACGTCATGCTTCAGAAAGGTGAAAAATGGTCCGTTTTGAAATGTTTTATTTTTGAACGTCAGTTGACATTTGTAGGTAGATCATCAGTTCTAGAGCTAAAATTAGCATGTTTAAAGTGATTTTCATGCTTCCAGGGGCCCGGGAAGTGAATTAAATACCATTTGGAGGCATTTAATGTTCAAGCAAAAACAGGTGATTTTTGACAAAAGAGATAACACCCCCCCATTACGTCATGCTTCAGAAAGGTGAAAAATGGTCAGTTTTCAAATGTTTTATTTTTGAACGCCAGTTCACATTTGTAGGTAGATCATCAGTTTTAGAGCTAAAATTAGCATGTTTAAAGTGATTTTCATGCTTCCAGGGGCCCAGGAAGTGAATTAAATACAATTTGGAGGCATTTAATGTTCAAGCAAAAACAGGTAATTTTTGACAAAAAGAGATAACACCCCCCCATTACGTCATGCTTCAGAAAGGTGAAAAATGGTCCGTTTTGAAATGTTTTATTTTTGAACATCAGTTGACATTTGTAGGTAGATCATCAGTTCTAGAGCTAAAATTAGCATGTTTAAAGTGATTTTCATGCTTCCAGGGGCCCGGGAAGTGAATTAAATACCATTTGGAGGCATTTAATGTTCAAGCAAAAACAGTTGATTTTTGACAAAAGAGATAACACCCCCCCATTACGTCATGCTTCAGAAAGGTGAAAATTGGTCCGTTTTCAAATGTTTTATTTTTGAACGCCAGTTCACATTTGTAGGTAGATCATCAGTTTTAGAGCTAAAATTAGCATGTTTAAAGTGATTTTCATGCTTCCAGGGGCCCTAAATACAAGATTTGTGGAATGGGTAAAAGTGCATGAAAATGGCCAATTTACTCACTCTGAGGTCTCAAAAAGTGTTTCTTCACCCCGGGAAGTGATTTAAATACCATTTGGAGGCATTTAATGTTCAAGCAAAAACAGGTGATTTTTGACAAAAGAGATAACACCCCCCCATTACGTCATGCTTCAGAAAGGTGAAAAATGGTCCGTTTTGAAATGTTTTATTTTTGAACGTCAGTTGACATTTGTAGGTAGATCATCAGTTTAAGAGCTAAAATTAGCATGTTTAAAGTGATTTTCATGCTTCCAGGGGCCCGGGATGTGAATTAAATACCATTTGGAGGAATTTAATGTTCAAGCAAAAACAGGTGATTTTTGACAAAAGAGATAACACCCCCCCATTACGTCATGCTTCAGAAAGGTGAAAAATGGTCCGTTTTGAAATGTTTTATTTTTGAACGTCAGTTGACATTTGTAGGTAGATCATCAGTTCTAGAGCTAAAATTAGCATGTTTAAAGTGATTTTCATGCTTCCTAAGGCCCGGGAAGTGAATTAAATACCATTTGGAGGCATTTAATGTTCAAGCAAAAACAGGTGATTTTTGACAAAAGAGATAACACCCCCCCATTACGTCATGCTTCAGAAAGGTGAAAAATTGTCTGTTTTGAAATGTTTTATTTTTGAACGTCAGTTGACATTTGTAGGTAGATCATCAGTTCTAGAGCTAAAATTAGCATGTTTAAAGTGATTTTCATGCTTCCAGGGGCCCGGGATGTGAATTAAATACCATTTGGAGGCATTTTATGTTCAAGCAAAAACAGGTGATTTTTGACAAAAGAGATAACACCCCCCCATTACGTCATGCTTCAGAAAGGTGAAAAATGGTCCGTTTTGAAATGTTTTATTTTTGAACGTCAGTTGACATTTGTAGGTAGATCATCAGTTCTAGAGCTAAAATTAGCATGTTTAAAGTGATTTTCATGCTTCCAGGGGCCCGGGAAGTGAATTAAATACCATTTGGAGGCATTTAATGTTCAAGCAAAAACAGGTGATTTTTGACAAAAGAGATAACACCCCCCATTACGTCATGCTTCAGAAAGGTGAAAAATGGTCCGTTTTCAAATGTTTTATTTTTGAACGCCAGTTCACATTTGTAGGTAGATCATCAGTTTTAGAGCTAAAATTAGCATGTTTAAAGTGATTTTCATGCTTCCAGGGGCCCGGGAAGTGAATTAAATACCATTCGGAGGCATTTAATGTTCAAGCAAAAACAGGTGATTTTTGACAAAAGAGATAACACCCCCCCATTACGTCATGCTTCAGAAAGGTGAAAAATGGTCCGTTTTCAAATGTTTTATTTTTGAACGCCAGTTCACATTTGTAGGTAGATCATCAGTTTTAGAGCTAAAATTAGCATGTTTAAAGTGTTTTTCATGCTTCCAGGGGCCCGGGAAGTGAATTAAATACCATTCGGAGGCATTTAATGTTCAAGCAAAAACAGGTGATTTTTGACAAAAGAGATAACACCCCCCCATTACGTCATGCTTCAGAAAGGTGAAAAATGGTCCGTTTTCAAATGTTTTATTTTTTGAACGTCAGTTCACATTTGTAGGTAGATCATCAGTTTTAGAGCTAAAATTAGCATGTTTAAAGTGATTTTCATGCTTCCAGGGGCCCGGGAAGTGAATTAAATACCATTTGGAGGCATTTAATGTTCAAGCAAAAACAGTTGATTTTTGACAAAAGAGATAACACCCCCCCATTACGTCATGCTTCAGAAAGGTGAAAATTGGTCCGTTTTCAAATGTTTTATTTTTGAACGCCAGTTCACATTTGTAGGTAGATCATCAGTTTTAGAGCTAAAATTAGCATGTTTAAAGTGATTTTCATGCTTCCAGGGGCCCTAAATACAAGATTTGTGGAATGGGTAAAAGTGCATGAAAATGGCCAATTTACTCACTCTGAGGTCTCAAAAAGTGTTTCTTCACCCCGGGAAGTGATTTAAATACCATTTGGAGGCATTTAATGTTCAAGCAAAAACAGGGGATTTTTGACAAAAGAGATAACACCCCCCCATTACGTCATGCTTCAGAAAGGTGAAAAATGGTCCGTTTTGAAATGTTTTATTTTTGAACGTCAGTTGACATTTGTAGGTAGATCATCAGTTTAAGAGCTAAAATTAGCATGTTTAAAGTGATTTTCATGCTTCCAGGGGCCCGGGAAGTGAATTAAATACAATTTGGAGGCATTTAATGTTCAAGCAAAAACAGGGGATTTTTGACAAAAGAGATAACACCCCCCCATTACGTCATGCTTCAGAAAGGTGAAAAATGATCCGTTTTCAAATGTTTTATTTTTGAACGCCAGTTCACATTTGTAGGTAGATCATCAGTTTTAGAGCTAAAATTAGCATGTTTAAAGTGATTTTCATGCTTCCAGGGGCCCGGGAAGTGAAATAAATACCATTTGGAGGCATTTAATGTTCAAGCAAAAACAGGTGATTTTTGACAAAAGAGATAACACCCCCCCCCATTACGTCATGCTTCAGAAAGGTGAAAAATGGTCCGTTTTGAAATGTTTTATTTTTGAACGTCAGTTGACATTTGTAGGTAGATCATCAGTTCTAGAGCTAAAATTAGCATGTTTAAAGTGATTTTCATGCTTCCAGGGGCCCGGGAAGTGAATTAAATACCATTTGGAGGCATTTAATGCTCAAGCAAAAACAGGTGATTTTTGACAAAAGAGATATCACCCCCCCATTACGTCATGCTTCAGAAAGGTGAAAAATGGTCAGTTTTCAAATGTTTTATTTTTGAACGCCAGTTCACATTTGTAGGTAGATCATCAGTTTTAGAGCTAAAATTAGCATGTTTAAAGTGATTTTCATGCTTCCAGGGGCCCGGGAAGTGAATTAAATACAATTTGGAGGCATTTAATGTTCAAGCAAAAACAGGTAATTTTTGACAAAAGAGATAACACCCCCCATTACGTCATGCTTCAGAAAGGTGAAAAATGGTCCGTTTTGAAATGTTTTATTTTTGAACATCAGTTGACATTTGTAGGTAGATCATCAGTTCTAGAGCTAAAATTAGCATGTTTAAAGTGATTTTCATGCTTCCAGGGGCCCGGGAAGTGAATTAAATACCATTTGGAGGCATTTAATGTTCAAGCAAAAACAGGTGATTTTTGACAAAAGAGATAATACCCCCCCATTACGTCATGCTTCAGAAAGGTGAAAAATGGTCCGTTTTCAAATGTTTTATTTTTGAACGCCAGTTCACATTTGTAGGTAGATCATCAGTTTTAGAGCTAAAATTAGCATGTTTAAAGTGATTTTCATGCTTCCAGGGGCCCGGGAAGTGAATTAAATACCATTTGGAGGCATTTACTGTTCAAGCAAAAACAGGGGATTTTTGACAAAAGAGATAACACCCCCCCATTACGTCATGCTTCAGAAAGGTGAAAAATGATCCGTTTTCAAATGTTTTATTTTTGAACGCCAGTTCACATTTGTAGGTAGATCATCAGTTTTAGAGCTAAAATTAGCATGTTTAAAGTGATTTTCATGCTTCCAGGGGCCCGGGAAGTGAAATAAATACCATTTGGAGGCATTTAATGTTCAAGCAAAAACAGGTGATTTTTGACAAAAGAGATAACACCCCCCCCATTACGTCATGCTTCAGAAAGGTGAAAAATGGTCCGTTTTGAAATGTTTTATTTTTGAACGTCAGTTGACATTTGTAGGTAGATCATCAGTTCTAGAGCTAAAATTAGCATGTTTAAAGTGATTTTCATGCTTCCAGGGGCCCGGGAAGTGAATTAAATACCATTTGGAGGCATTTAATGTTCAAGCAAAAACAGGTGATTTTTGACAAAAGAGATAACACCCCCCCATTACGTCATGCTTCAGAAAGGTGAAAAATGGTCAGTTTTCAAATGTTTTATTTTTGAACGCCAGTTCACATTTGTAGGTAGATCATCAGTTTTAGAGCTAAAATTAGCATGTTTAAAGTGATTTTCATGCTTCCAGGGGCCCGGGAAGTGAATTAAATACAATTTGGAGGCATTTAATGTTCAAGCAAAAACAGGTAATTTTTGACAAAAAGAGATAACACCCCCCCATTACGTCATGCTTCAGAAAGGTGAAAAATGGTCCGTTTTGAAATGTTTTATTTTTGAACATCAGTTGACATTTGTAGGTAGATCATCAGTTCTAGAGCTAAAATTAGCATGTTTAAAGTGATTTTCATGCTTCCAGGGGCCCGGGAAGTGAATTAAATACCATTTGGAGGCATTTAATGTTCAAGCAAAAACAGTTGATTTTTGACAAAAGAGATAACACCCCCCCATTACGTCATGCTTCAGAAAGGTGAAAATTGGTCCGTTTTCAAATGTTTTATTTTTGAACGCCAGTTCACATTTGTAGGTAGATCATCAGTTTTAGAGCTAAAATTAGCATGTTTAAAGTGATTTTCATGCTTCCAGGGGCCCTAAATACAAGATTTGTGGAATGGGTAAAAGTGCATGAAAATGGCCAATTTACTCACTCTGAGGTCTCAAAAAGTGTTTCTTCACCCCGGGAAGTGATTTAAATACCATTTGGAGGCATTTAATGTTCAAGCAAAAACAGGTGATTTTTGACAAAAGAGATAACACCCCCCCATTACGTCATGCTTCAGAAAGGTGAAAAATGGTCCGTTTTGAAATGTTTTATTTTTGAACGTCAGTTGACATTTGTAGGTAGATCATCAGTTTAAGAGCTAAAATTAGCATGTTTAAAGTGATTTTCATGCTTCCAGGGGCCCGGGATGTGAATTAAATACCATTTGGAGGAATTTAATGTTCAAGCAAAAACAGGTGATTTTTGACAAAAGAGATAACACCCCCCCATTACGTCATGCTTCAGAAAGGTGAAAAATGGTCCGTTTTGAAATGTTTTATTTTTGAACGTCAGTTGACATTTGTAGGTAGATCATCAGTTCTAGAGCTAAAATTAGCATGTTTAAAGTGATTTTCATGCTTCCAGAGCCCGGGAAGTGAATTAAATACCATTTGGAGGCATTTAATGTTCAAGCAAAAACAGGTGATTTTTGACAAAAGAGATAACACCCCCCCATTACGTCATGCTTCAGAAAGGTGAAAAATTGTCCGTTTTGAAATGTTTTATTTTTGAACGTCAGTTGACATTTGTAGGTAGATCATCAGTTCTAGAGCTAAAATTAGCATGTTTAAAGTGATTTTCATGCTTCCAGGGGCCCGGGATGTGAATTAAATACCATTTGGAGGCATTTTATGTTCAAGCAAAAACAGGTGATTTTTGACAAAAGAGATAACACCCCCCCATTACGTCATGCTTCAGAAAGGTGAAAAATGGTCCGTTTTGAAATGTTTTATTTTTGAACGTCAGTTGACATTTGTAGGTAGATCATCAGTTCTAGAGCTAAAATTAGCATGTTTAAAGTGATTTTCATGCTTCCAGGGGCCCGGGAAGTGAATTAAATACCATTTGGAGGCATTTAATGTTCAAGCAAAAACAGGTGATTTTTGACAAAAGAGATAACACCCCCCATTACGTCATGCTTCAGAAAGGTGAAAAATGGTCCGTTTTCAAATGTTTTATTTTTGAACGCCAGTTCACATTTGTAGGTAGATCATCAGTTTTAGAGCTAAAATTAGCATGTTTAAAGTGATTTTCATGCTTCCAGGGGCCCGGGAAGTGAATTAAATACCATTCGGAGGCATTTAATGTTCAAGCAAAAACAGGTGATTTTTGACAAAAGAGATAACACCCCCCCATTACGTCATGCTTCAGAAAGGTGAAAAATGGTCCGTTTTCAAATGTTTTATTTTTGAACGCCAGTTCACATTTGTAGGTAGATCATCAGTTTTAGAGCTAAAATTAGCATGTTTAAAGTGTTTTTCATGCTTCCAGGGGCCCGGGAAGTGAATTAAATACCATTCGGAGGCATTTAATGTTCAAGCAAAAACAGGTGATTTTTGACAAAAGAGATAACACCCCCCCATTACGTCATGCTTCAGAAAGGTGAAAAATGGTCCGTTTTCAAATGTTTTATTTTTGAACGTCAGTTCACATTTGTAGGTAGATCATCAGTTTTAGAGCTAAAATTAGCATGTTTAAAGTGATTTTCATGCTTCCAGGGGCCCGGGAAGTGAATTAAATACCATTTGGAGGCATTTAATGTTCAAGCAAAAACAGGTGATTTTTGACAAAAGAGATAACACCCCCCCCATTACGTCATGCTTCAGAAAGGGGAAAAATGGTCCGTTTTGAAATGTTTTATTTTTGAACGTCAGTTGACATTTGTAGGTAGATCATCAGTTCTAGAGCTAAAATTAGCATGTTTAAAGTGATTTTCATGCTTCCAGGGGCCCGGGAAGTGAATTAAATACCATTTGGAGGCATTTAATGTTCAAGCAAAAACAGTTGATTTTTGACAAAAGAGATAACACCCCCCCATTACGTCATGCTTCAGAAAGGTGAAAATTGGTCCGTTTTCAAATGTTTTATTTTTGAACGCCAGTTCACATTTGTAGGCAGATCATCAGTTTTAGAGCTAAAATTAGCATGTTTAAAGTGATTTTCATGCTTCCAGGGGCCCTAAATACAAGATTTGTGGAATGGGTAAAAGTGCATGAAAATGGCCAATTTACTCACTCTGAGGTCTCAAAAAGTGTTTCTTCACCCCGGGAAGTGATTTAAATACCATTTGGAGGCATTTAATGTTCAAGCAAAAACAGGGGATTTTTGACAAAAGAGATAACACCCCCCCATTACGTCATGCTTCAGAAAGGTGAAAAATGATCCGTTTTCAAATGTTTTATTTTTGAACGCCAGTTCACATTTGTAGGTAGATCATCAGTTTTAGAGCTAAAATTAGCATGTTTAAAGTGATTTTCATGCTTCCAGGGGCCCGGGAAGTGAAATAAATACCATTTGGAGGCATTTAATGTTCAAGCAAAAACAGGTGATTTTTGACAAAAGAGATAACACCCCCCCCATTACGTCATGCTTCAGAAAGGTGAAAAATGGTCCGTTTTGAAATGTTTTATTTTTGAACGTCAGTTGACATTTGTAGGTAGATCATCAGTTCTAGAGCTAAAATTAGCATGTTTAAAGTGATTTTCATGCTTCCAGGGGCCCGGGAAGTGAATTAAATACCATTTGGAGGCATTTAATGCTCAAGCAAAAACAGGTGATTTTTGACAAAAGAGATATCACCCCCCCATTACGTCATGCTTCAGAAAGGTGAAAAATGGTCAGTTTTCAAATGTTTTATTTTTGAACGGCAGTTCACATTTGTAGGTAGATCATCAGTTTTAGAGCTAAAATTAGCATGTTTAAAGTGATTTTCATGCTTCCAGGGGCCCGGGAAGTGAATTAAATACAATTTGGAGGCATTTAATGTTCAAGCAAAAACAGGTAATTTTTGACAAAAGAGATAACACCCCCCCATTACGTCATGCTTCAGAAAGGTGAAAAATGGTCCGTTTTGAAATGTTTTATTTTTGAACATCAGTTGACATTTGTAGGTAGATCATCAGTTCTAGAGCTAAAATTAGCATGTTTAAAGTGATTTTCATGCTTCCAGGGGCCCGGGAAGTGAATTAAATACCATTTGGAGGCATTTAATGTTCAAGCAAAAACAGTTGATTTTTGACAAAAGAGATAACACCCCCCATTACGTCATGCTTCAGAAAGGTGAAAATTGGTCCGTTTTCAAATGTTTTATTTTTGAACGCCAGTTCACATTTGTAGGTAGATCATCAGTTTTAGAGCTAAAATTAGCATGTTTAAAGTGATTTTCATGCTTCCAGGGGCCCTAAATACAAGATTTGTGGAATGGGTAAAAGTGCATGAAAATGGCCAATTTACTCACTCTGAGGTCTCAAAAAGTGTTTCTTCACCCCGGGAAGTGATTTAAATACCATTTGGAGGCATTTAATGTTCAAGCAAAAACAGGGGATTTTTGACAAAAGAGATAACACCCCCCCATTACGTCATGCTTCAGAAAGGTGAAAAATGGTCCGTTTTGAAATGTTTTATTTTTGAACATCAGTTGACATTTGTAGGTAGATCATCAGTTCTAGAGCTAAAATTAGCATGTTTAAAGTGATTTTCATGCTTCCAGGGGCCCGGGAAGTGAATTAAATACCATTTGGAGGCATTTAATGTTCAAGCAAAAACTGGTGATTTTTGACAAAAGAGATAACACCCCCCCCATTACGTCATGCTTCAGAAAGGTGAAAAATGGTCCGTTTTGAAATGTTTTATTTTTGAACGTCAGTTGACATTTGTAGGTAGATCATCAGTTTAAGAGCTAAAATTAGCATGTTTAAAGTGATTTTCATGCTTCCAGGGGCCCGGGAAGTGAATTAAATACCATTTGGAGGCATTTAATGTTCAAGCAAAAACAGGGGATTTTTGACAAAAGAGATAACACCCCCCCATTACGTCATGCTTCAGAAAGGTGAAAAATTGTCCGTTTTGAAATGTTTTATTTTTGAACGTCAGTTGACATTTGTAGGTAGATCATCAGTTCTAGAGCTAAAATTAGCATGTTTAAAGTGATTTTCATGCTTCCAGGGGCCCGGGAAGTGAATTAAATACCATTTGGAGGCATTTAATGTTCAAGCAAAAACAGGTGATTTTTGACAAAAGAGATAACACCCCCCATTACGTCATGCTTCAGAAAGGTGAAAAATGGTCCGTTTTGAAATGTTTTATTTTTGAACGTCAGTTGACATTTGTAGGTAGATCATCAGTTCTAGAGCTAAAATTAACATGTTTAAAGTGATTTTCATGCTTCCAGGGGCCTGGGAAGTGAAATAAATACCATTTGGAGGCATTTAATGTTCAAGCAAAAACAGGTGATTTTTGACAAGAGAGATAACACCCCCCATTACGTCATGCTTCAGAAAGGTGAAAAATGGTCAGTTTTCAAATGTTTTATTTTTGAACGTCAGTTGACATTTGTAGGTAGATCATCAGTTCTAGAGCTACAATTAGCATGTTTAAAGTGATTTTCATGCTTCCAGGGGCCCGGGAAGTGAATTAAATACCATTTGGGGGCATTTAATGTTCAAGCAAAAACAGGTGATTTTTGACAAAAGAGATTACACCCCCCCATTACGTCATGCTTCAGAAAGGTGAAAAATGGTCCGTTTTCAAATGTTTTATTTTTGAACGTCAGTTCACATTTGTAGGTAGATCATCAGTTTAAGAGCTAAAATTAGCATGTTTAAAGTGATTTTCATGCTTCCAGGGGCCCGGGAAGTGAATTAAATACCATTTGGAGGCATTTAATGTTCAAGCAAAAACAGGGGATTTTTGACAAAAGAGATAACACCCCCCCATTACGTCATGCTTCAGAAAGGTGAAAAATTGTCCGTTTTGAAATGTTTTATTTTTGAACGTCAGTTTACATTTGTAGGTAGATCATCAGTTCTAGAGCTAAAATTAGCATGTTTAAAGTGATTTTCATGCTTCCAGGGGCCCGGGAAGTGAATTAAATACCATTTGGAGGCATTTAATGTTCAAGCAAAAACAGGTGATTTTTGACAAAAGAGATAACACCCCCCCATTACGTCATGCTTCAGAAAGGTGAAAAATGGTCCGTTTTCAAATGTTTTATTTTTGAACGCCAGTTCACATTTGTAGGTAGATCATCAGTTTTAGAGCTAAAATTAGCATGTTTAAAGTGATTTTCATGCTTCCAGGGGCCCGGGAAGTGAATTAAATACCATTTGGAGGCATTTAATGTTCAAGCAAAAACAGGTGATTTTTGACAAAAGAGATAATACCCCTCCATTACGTCATGCTTCAGAAAGGTGAAAAATGGTCCGTTTTCAAATGTTTTATTTTTGAACGCCAGTTCACATTTGTAGGTAGATCATCAGTTTTAGAGCTAAAATTAGCATGTTTAAAGTGATTTTCATGCTTCCAGGGGCCCGGGAAGTGAATTAAATACCATTTGGAGGCATTTACTGTTCAAGCAAAAACAGGGGATTTTTGACAAAAGAGATAACACCCCCCCATTACGTCATGCTTCAGAAAGGTGAAAAATGATCCGTTTTCAAATGTTTTATTTTTGAACGCCAGTTCACATTTGTAGGTAGATCATCAGTTTTAGAGCTAAAATTAGCATGTTTAAAGTGATTTTCATGCTTCCGGGGGCCCGGGAAGTGAAATAAATACCATTTGGAGGCATTTAATGTTCAAGCAAAAACAGGTGATTTTTGACAAAAGAGATAACACCCCCCCCATTACGTCATGCTTCAGAAAGGTGAAAAATGGTCCGTTTTGAAATGTTTTATTTTTGAACGTCAGTTGACATTTGTAGGTAGATCATCAGTTCTAGAGCTAAAATTAGCATGTTTAAAGTGATTTTCATGCTTCCAGGGGCCCGGGAAGTGAATTAAATACCATTTGGAGGCATTTAATGTTCAAGCAAAAACAGGTGATTTTTGACAAAAGAGATAACACCCCCCCATTACGTCATGCTTCAGAAAGGTGAAAAATGGTCAGTTTTCAAATGTTTTATTTTTGAACGCCAGTTCACATTTGTAGGTAGATCATCAGTTTTAGAGCTAAAATTAGCATGTTTAAAGTGATTTTCATGCTTCCAGGGGCCCGGGAAGTGAATTAAATACAATTTGGAGGCATTTAATGTTCAAGCAAAAACAGGTAATTTTTGACAAAAAGAGATAACACCCCCCCATTACGTCATGCTTCAGAAAGGTGAAAAATGGTCCGTTTTGAAATGTTTTATTTTTGAGCATCAGTTGACATTTGTAGGTAGATCATCAGTTCTAGAGCTAAAATTAGCATGTTTAAAGTGATTTTCATGCTTCCAGGGGCCCGGGAAGTGAATTAAATACCATTTGGAGGCATTTAATGTTCAAGCAAAAACAGTTGATTTTTGACAAAAGAGATAACACCCCCCCATTACGTCATGCTTCAGAAAGGTGAAAATTGGTCCGTTTTCAAATGTTTTATTTTTGAACGCCAGTTCACATTTGTAGGTAGATCATCAGTTTTAGAGCTAAAATTAGCATGTTTAAAGTGATTTTCATGCTTCCAGGGGCCCTAAATACAAGATTTGTGGAATGGGTAAAAGTGCATGAAAATGGCCAATTTACTCACTCTGAGGTCTCAAAAAGTGTTTCTTCACCCCGGGAAGTGATTTAAATACCATTTGGATGCATTTAATGTTCAAGCAAAAACAGGGGATTTTTGACAAAAGAGATAACACCCCCCCATTACGTCATGCTTCAGAAAGGTGAAAAATGGTCCGTTTTGAAATGTTTTATTTTTGAACGTCAGTTGACATTTGTAGGTAGATCATCAGTTCTAGAGCTAAAATTAGCATGTTTAAAGTGATTTTCATGCTTCCAGGGGCCCGGGAAGTGAATTAAATACCATTTGGAGGCATTTAATGTTCAAGCAAAAACAGGTGATTTTTGACAAAAGAGATAACACCCCCCCATTACGTCATGCTTCAGAAAGGTGAAAAATTGTCTGTTTTGAAATGTTTTATTTTTGAACGTCAGTTGACATTTGTAGGTAGATCATCAGTTCTAGAGCTAAAATTAGCATGTTTAAAGTGATTTTCATGCTTCCAGGGGCCCGGGATGTGAATTAAATACCATTTGGAGGCATTTTATGTTCAAGCAAAAACAGGTGATTTTTGACAAAAGAGATAACACCCCCCCATTACGTCATGCTTCAGAAAGGTGAAAAATGGTCCGTTTTGAAATGTTTTATTTTTGAACGTCAGTTGACATTTGTAGGTAGATCATCAGTTCTAGAGCTAAAATTAGCATGTTTAAAGTGATTTTCATGCTACCAGGGGCCCGGGAAGTGAATTAAATACCATTTGGAGGCATTTAATGTTCAAGCAAAAACAGGTGATTTTTGACAAAAGAGATAACACCCCCCATTACGTCATGCTTCAGAAAGGTGAAAAATGGTCCGTTTTCAAATGTTTTATTTTTGAACGCCAGTTCACATTTGTAGGTAGATCATCAGTTTTAGAGCTAAAATTAGCATGTTTAAAGTGATTTTCATGCTTCCAGGGGCCCGGGAAGTGAATTAAATACCATTCGGAGGCATTTAATGTTCAAGCAAAAACAGGTGATTTTTGACAAAAGAGATAACACCCCCACATTACGTCATGCTTCAGAAAGGTGAAAAATGGTCCGTTTTCAAATGTTTTATTTTTGAACGCCAGTTCACATTTGTAGGTAGATCATCAGTTTTAGAGCTAAAATTAGCATGTTTAAAGTGTTTTTCATGCTTCCAGGGGCCCGGGAAGTGAATTAAATACCATTCGGAGGCATTTAATGTTCAAGCAAAAACAGGTGATTTTTGACAAAAGAGATAACACCCCCCCATTACGTCATGCTTCAGAAAGGTGAAAAATGGTCCGTTTTCAAATGTTTTATTTTTGAACGTCAGTTCACATTTGTAGGTAGATCATCAGTTTTAGAGCTAAAATTAGCATGTTTAAAGTGATTTTCATGCTTCCAGGGGCCCGGGAAGTGAATTAAATACCATTTGGAGGCATTTAATGTTCAAGCAAAAACAGGTGATTTTTGACAAAAGAGATAACACCCCCTCCATTACGTCATGCTTCAGAAAGGGGAAAAATGGTCCGTTTTGAAATGTTTTATTTTTGAACGTCAGTTGACATTTGTAGGTAGATCATCAGTTCTAGAGCTAAAATTAGCATGTTTAAAGTGATTTTCATGCTTCCAGGGGCCCGGGAAGTGAATTAAATACCATTTGGAGGCATTTAATGTTCAAGCAAAAACAGTTGATTTTTGACAAAAGAGATAACACCCCCCCATTACGTCATGCTTCAGAAAGGTGAAAATTGGTCCGTTTTCAAATGTTTTATTTTTGAACGCCAGTTCACATTTGTAGGTAGATCATCAGTTTTAGAGCTAAAATTAGCATGTTTAAAGTGATTTTCATGCTTCCAGGGGCCCTAAATACAAGATTTGTGGAATGGGTAAAAGTGCATGAAAATGGCCAATTTACTCACTCTGAGGTCTCAAAAAGTGTTTCTTCACCCCGGGAAGTGATTTAAATACCATTTGGAGGCATTTAATGTTCAAGCAAAAACAGGGGATTTTTGACAAAAGAGATAACACCCCCCCATTACGTCATGCTTCAGAAAGGTGAAAAATGGTCCGTTTTGAAATGTTTTATTTTTGAACGTCAGTTGACATTTGTAGGTAGATCATCAGTTTAAGAGCTAAAATTAGCATGTTTAAAGTGATTTTCATGCTTCCAGGGGCCCGGGAAGTGAATTAAATACAATTTGGAGGCATTTAATGTTCAAGCAAAAACAGGGGATTTTTGACAAAAGAGATAACACCCCCCCATTACGTCATGCTTCAGAAAGGTGAAAAATGATCCGTTTTCAAATGTTTTATTTTTTAACGCCAGTTCACATTTGTAGGTAGATCATCAGTTTTAGAGCTAAAATTAGCATGTTTAAAGTGATTTTCATGCTTCCAGGGGCCCGGGAAGTGAAATAAATACCATTTGGAGGCATTTAATGTTCAAGCAAAAACAGGTGATTTTTGACAAAAGAGATAACACCCCCCCATTACGTCATGCTTCAGAAAGGTGAAAAATGGTCCGTTTTGAAATGTTTTATTTTTGAACGTCAGTTGACATTTGTAGGTAGATCATCAGTTCTAGAGCTAAAATTAGCATGTTTAAAGTGATTTTCATGCTTCCAGGGGCCCGGGAAGTGAATTAAATACCATTTGGAGGCATTTAATGTTCAAGCAAAAACAGGTGATTTTTGACAAAAGAGATAACACCCCCCCATTACGTCATGCTTCAGAAAGGTGAAAAATGGTCAGTTTTCAAATGTTTTATTTTTGAACTCCAGTTCACATTTGTAGGTAGATCATCAGTTTTAGAGCTAAAATTAGCATGTTTAAAGTGATTTTCATGCTTCCAGGGGCCCGGGAAGTGAATTAAATACAATTTGGAGGCATTTAATGTTCAAGCAAAAACAGGTAATTTTTGACAAAAGAGATAACACCCCCCCATTACGTCATGCTTCAGAAAGGTGAAAAATGGTCCGTTTTGAAATGTTTTATTTTTGAACATCAGTTGACATTTGTAGGTAGATCATCAGTTCTAGAGCTAAAATTAGCATGTTTAAAGTGATTTTCATGCTTCCAGGGGCCCGGGAAGTGAATTAAATACCATTTGGAGGCATTTAATGTTCAAGCAAAAACAGTTGATTTTTGACAAAAGAGATAACACCCCCCCATTACGTCATGCTTCAGAAAGGTGAAAATTGGTCCGTTTTCAAATGTTTTATTTTTGAACGCCAGTTCACATTTGTAGGTAGATCATCAGTTTTAGAGCTAAAATTAGCATGTTTAAAGTGATTTTCATGCTTCCAGGGGCCCTAAATACAAGATTTGTGGAATGGGTAAAAGTGCATGAAAATGGCCAATTTACTCACTCTGAGGTCTCAAAAAGTGTTTCTTCACCCCGGGAAGTGATTTAAATACCATTTGGAGGCATTTAATGTTCAAGCAAAAACAGGGGATTTTTGACAAAAGAGATAACACCCCCCCATTACGTCATGCTTCAGAAAGGTGAAAAATGGTCCGTTTTGAAATGTTTTATTTTTGAACGTCAGTTGACATTTGTAGGTAGATCATCAGTTTAAGAGCTAAAATTAGCATGTTTAAAGTGATTTTCATGCTTCCAGGGGCCCGGGATGTGAATTAAATACCATTTGGAGGCATTTAATGTTCAAGCAAAAACAGGTGATTTTTGACATAAGAGATAACACCCCCCCATTACGTCATGCTTCAGAAAGGTGAAAAATTGTCCGTTTTGAAATGTTTTATTTTTGAACGTCAGTTGACATTTGTAGGTAGATCATCAGTTCTAGAGCTAAAATTAGCATGTTTAAAGTGATTTTCATGCTTCCAGGGGCCCGGGATGTGAATTAAATACCATTTGGAGGCATTTTATGTTCAAGCAAAAACAGGTGATTTTTGACAAAAGAGATAACACCCCCCCATTACGTCATGCTTCAGAAAGGTGAAAAATGGTCCGTTTTGAAATGTTTTATTTTTGAACGTCAGTTGACATTTGTAGGTAGATCATCAGTTCTAGAGCTAAAATTAGCATGTTTAAAGTGATTTTCATGCTTCCAGGGGCCCGGGAAGTGAATTAAATACCATTTGGAGGCATTTAATGTTCAAGCAAAAACAGGTGATTTTTGACAAAAGAGATAACACCCCCCATTACGTCATGCTTCAGAAAGGTGAAAAATGGTCCGTTTTCAAATGTTTTATTTTTGAACGCCAGTTCACATTTGTAGGTAGATCATCAGTTTTAGAGCTAAAATTAGCATGTTTAAAGTGATTTTCATGCTTCCAGGGGCCCGGGAAGTGAATTAAATACCATTCGGAGGCATTTAATGTTCAAGCAAAAACAGGTGATTTTTGACAAAAGAGATAACACCCCCCCATTACGTCATGCTTCAGAAAGGTGAAAAATGGTCCATTTTCAAATGTTTTATTTTTGAACGCCAGTTCACATTTGTAGGTAGATCATCAGTTTTAGAGCTAAAATTAGCATGTTTAAAGTGTTTTTCATGCTTCCAGGGGCCCGGGAAGTGAATTAAATACCATTCGGAGGCATTTAATGTTCAAGCAAAAACAGGTGATTTTTGACAAAAGAGATAACACCCCCCCATTACGTCATGCTTCAGAAAGGTGAAAAATGGTCCGTTTTCAAATGTTTTATTTTTGAACGTCAGTTCACATTTGTAGGTAGATCATCAGTTTTAGAGCTAAAATTAGCATGTTTAAAGTGATTTTCATGCTTCCAGGGGCCCGGGAAGTGAATTAAATACCATTTGGAGGCATTTAATGTTCAAGCAAAAACAGGTGATTTTTGACAAAAGAGATAACACCCCCCCCATTACGTCATGCTTCAGAAAGGGGAAAAATGGTCCGTTTTGAAATGTTTTATTTTTGAACGTCAGTTGACATTTGTAGGTAGATCATCAGTTCTAGAGCTAAAATTAGCATGTTTAAAGTGATTTTCATGCTTCCAGGGGCCCGGGAAGTGAATTAAATACCATTTGGAGGCATTTAATGTTCAAGCAAAAACAGTTGATTTTTGACAAAAGAGATAACACCCCCCCATTACGTCATGCTTCAGAAAGGTGAAAATTGGTCCGTTTTCAAATGTTTTATTTTTGAACGCCAGTTCACATTTGTAGGTAGATCATCAGTTTTAGAGCTAAAATTAGCATGTTTAAAGTGATTTTCATGCTTCCAGGGGCCCTAAATACAAGATTTGTGGAATGGGTAAAAGTGCATGAAAATGGCCAATTTACTCACTCTGAGGTCTCAAAAAGTGTTTCTTCACCCCGGGAAGTGATTTAAATACCATTTGGAGGCATTTAATGTTCAAGCAAAAACAGGGGATTTTTGACAAAAGAGATAACACCCCCCATTACGTCATGCTTCAGAAAGGTGAAAAATGGTCCGTTTTGAAATGTTTTATTTTTGAACGTCAGTTGACATTTGTAGGTAGATCATCAGTTTAAGAGCTAAAATTAGCATGTTTAAAGTGATTTTCATGCTTCCAGGGGCCCGGGAAGTGAATTAAATACAATTTGGAGGCATTTAATGTTCAAGCAAAAACAGGGGATTTTTGACAAAAGAGATAACACCCCCCCATTACGTCATGCTTCAGAAAGGTGAAAAATGGTCCATTTTCAAATGTTTTATTTTTGAACGCCAATTCACATTTGTAGGTAGATCATCAGTTTTAGAGCTAAAATTAGCATGTTTAAAGTGATTTTCATGCTTCCAGGGGCCCGGGAAGTGAATTAAATACCATTTGGAGGCATTTAATGTTCAAGCAAAAACAGGTGATTTTTGACAAAAGAGATAACACCCCCCCATTACTTCATGCTTCAGAAAGTTGAAAAATTGTCCGTTTTGAAATGTTTTATTTTTGAACGTCAGTTGACATTTGTAGGTAGATCATCAGTTCTAGAGCTAAAATTAGCATGTTTAAAGTGATTTTCATGCTTCCAGGGGCCCGGGATGTGAATTAAATACCATTTGGAGGCATTTAATGTTCAAGCAAAAACAGGTGATTTTTGACAAAAGAGATAACACCCCCCCATTACGTCATGCTTCAGAAAGGTGAAAAATGGTCTGTTTTGAAATGTTTTATTTTTGAACGTCAGTTGACATTTGTAGGTAGATCATCAGTTCTAGAGCTAAAATTAGCATGTTTAAAGTGATTTTCATGCTTCCAGGGGCCCGGGATGTGAATTAAATACCATTTGGAGGCATTTAATGTTCAAGCAAAAACAGGTGATTTTTGACAAAAGAGATAACACCCCCCCATTACGTCATGCTTCAGAAAGGTGAAAAATGGTCCATTTTCAAATGTTTTATTTTTGAACGCCAATTCACATTTGTAGGTAGATCATCAGTTTTAGAGCTAAAATTAGCATGTTTAAAGTGATTTTCATGCTTCCAGGGGCCCGGGAAGTGAATTAAATACCATTTGGAGGCATTTAATGTTCAAGCAAAAACAGGTGATTTTTGACAAAAGAGATAACACCCCCCCATTACGTCATGCTTCAGAAAGTTGAAAAATTGTCCGTTTTGAAATGTTTTATTTTTGAACGTCAGTTGACATTTGTAGGTAGATCATCAGTTCTAGAGCTAAAATTAGCATGTTTAAAGTGATTTTCATGCTTCCAGGGGCCAGGGATGTGAATTAAATACCATTTGGAGGCATTTAATGTTCAAGCAAAAACAGGTGATTTTTGACAAAAGAGATAACACCCCCCCATTACGTCATGCTTCAGAAAGGTGAAAAATGGTCTGTTTTGAAATGTTTTATTTTTGAACGTCAGTTGACATTTGTAGGTAGATCATCAGTTCTAGAGCTAAAATTAGCATGTTTAAAGTGATTTTCATGCTTCCAGGGGCCCGGGAAGTGAATTAAATACCATTTGGAGGCATTTAATGTTCAAGCAAAACCAGGTGATTTTTGACAAAAGAGATAACACCCCCCCATTACGTCATGCTTCAGAAAGGTGAAAAATGGTCCGTTTTGAAATGTTTTATTTTTGAACGTCAGTTGACATTTGTAGGTAGATCATCAGTTTAAGAGCTAAAATTAGCATGTTTAAAGTGATTTTCATGCTTCCAGGGGCCCGGGAAGTGAAATAAATACCATTTGGAGGCATTTAATGTTCAAGCAAAAACAGGTGATTTTTGACAAAAGAGATAACACCCCCCCCATTACGTCATGCTTCAGAAAGGTGAAAAATGGTCCGTTTTGAAATGTTTTATTTTTGAACGTCAGTTGACATTTGTAGGTAGATCATCAGTTCTAGAGCTAAAATTAGCATGTTTAAAGTGATTTTCATGCTTCCAGGGGCCCGGGAAGTGAATTAAATACCATTTGGAGGCATTTAATGTTCAAGCAAAAACAGGTGATTTTTGACAAAAGAGATAACACCCCCCATTACGTCATGCTTCAGAAAGGTGAAAAATGGTCCGTTTTCAAATGTTTTATTTTTGAACGCCAGTTCACATTTGTAGGTAGATCATCAGTTTTAGAGCTAAAATTAGCATGTTTAAAGTGATTTTCATGCTTCCAGGGGCCCGGGAAGTGAATTAAATACCATTCGGAGGCATTTAATGTTCAAGCAAAAACAGGTGATTTTTGACAAAAGAGATAACACCCCCCCATTACGTCATGCTTCAGAAAGGTGAAAAATGGTCCGTTTTCAAATGTTTTATTTTTGAACGCCAGTTCACATTTGTAGGTAGATCATCAGTTTTAGAGCTAAAATTAGCATGTTTAAAGTGTTTTTCATGCTTCCAGGGGCCCGGGAAGTGAATTAAATACCATTCGGAGGCATTTAATGTTCAAGCAAAAACAGGTGATTTTTGACAAAAGAGATAACACCCCCCCATTACGTCATGCTTCAGAAAGGTGAAAAATGGTCCGTTTTCAAATGTTTTATTTTTGAACGTCAGTTCACATTTGTAGGTAGATCATCAGTTTTAGAGCTAAAATTAGCATGTTTAAAGTGATTTTCATGCTTCCAGGGGCCCGGGAAGTGAATTAAATACCATTTGGAGGCATTTAATGTTCAAGCAAAAACAGGTGATTTTTGACAAAAGAGATAACACCCCCCCCATTACGTCATGCTTCAGAAAGGGGAAAAATGGTCCGTTTTGAAATGTTTTATTTTTGAACGTCAGTTGACATTTGTAGGTAGATCATCAGTTCTAGAGCTAAAATTAGCATGTTTAAAGTGATTTTCATGCTTCCAGGGGCCCGGGAAGTGAATTAAATACCATTTGGAGGCATTTAATGTTCAAGCAAAAACAGTTGATTTTTGACAAAAGAGATAACACCCCCCCATTACGTCATGCTTCAGAAAGGTGAAAATTGGTCCGTTTTCAAATGTTTTATTTTTGAACGCCAGTTCACATTTGTAGGCAGATCATCAGTTTTAGAGCTAAAATTAGCATGTTTAAAGTGATTTTCATGCTTCCAGGGGCCCTAAATACAAGATTTGTGGAATGGGTAAAAGTGCATGAAAATGGCCAATTTACTCACTCTGAGGTCTCAAAAAGTGTTTCTTCACCCCGGGAAGTGATTTAAATACCATTTGGAGGCATTTAATGTTCAAGCAAAAACAGGGGATTTTTGACAAAAGAGATAACACCCCCCCATTACGTCATGCTTCAGAAAGGTGAAAAATGGTCCGTTTTGAAATGTTTTATTTTTGAACGTCAGTTGACATTTGTAGGTAGATCATCAGTTTAAGAGCTAAAATTAGCATGTTTAAAGTGATTTTCATGCTTCCAGGGGCCCGGGAAGTGAATTAAATACAATTTGGAGGCATTTAATGTTCAAGCAAAAACAGGGGATTTTTGACAAAAGAGATAACACCCCCCCATTACGTCATGCTTCAGAAAGGTGAAAAATGATCCGTTTTCAAATGTTTTATTTTTGAACGCCAGTTCACATTTGTAGGTAGATCATCAGTTTTAGAGCTAAAATTAGCATGTTTAAAGTGATTTTCATGCTTCCAGGGGCCCGGGAAGTGAAATAAATACCATTTGGAGGCATTTAATGTTCAAGCAAAAACAGGTGATTTTTGACAAAAGAGATAACACCCCCCCCATTACGTCATGCTTCAGAAAGGTGAAAAATGGTCCGTTTTGAAATGTTTTATTTTTGAACGTCAGTTGACATTTGTAGGTAGATCATCAGTTCTAGAGCTAAAATTAGCATGTTTAAAGTGATTTTCATGCTTCCAGGGGCCCGGGAAGTGAATTAAATACCATTTGGAGGCATTTAATGCTCAAGCAAAAACAGGTGATTTTTGACAAAAGAGATATCACCCCCCCATTACGTCATGCTTCAGAAAGGTGAAAAATGGTCAGTTTTCAAATGTTTTATTTTTGAACGGCAGTTCACATTTGTAGGTAGATCATCAGTTTTAGAGCTAAAATTAGCATGTTTAAAGTGATTTTCATGCTTCCAGGGGCCCGGGAAGTGAATTAAATACAATTTGGAGGCATTTAATGTTCAAGCAAAAACAGGTAATTTTTGACAAAAGAGATAACACCCCCCCATTACGTCATGCTTCAGAAAGGTGAAAAATGGTCCGTTTTGAAATGTTTTATTTTTGAACATCAGTTGACATTTGTAGGTAGATCATCAGTTCTAGAGCTAAAATTAGCATGTTTAAAGTGATTTTCATGCTTCCAGGGGCCCGGGAAGTGAATTAAATACCATTTGGAGGCATTTAATGTTCAAGCAAAAACAGTTGATTTTTGACAAAAGAGATAACACCCCCCATTACGTCATGCTTCAGAAAGGTGAAAATTGGTCCGTTTTCAAATGTTTTATTTTTGAACGCCAGTTCACATTTGTAGGTAGATCATCAGTTTTAGAGCTAAAATTAGCATGTTTAAAGTGATTTTCATGCTTCCAGGGGCCCTAAATACAAGATTTGTGGAATGGGTAAAAGTGCATGAAAATGGCCAATTTACTCACTCTGAGGTCTCAAAAAGTGTTTCTTCACCCCGGGAAGTGATTTAAATACCATTTGGAGGCATTTAATGTTCAAGCAAAAACAGGGGATTTTTGACAAAAGAGATAACACCCCCCCATTACGTCATGCTTCAGAAAGGTGAAAAATGGTCCGTTTTGAAATGTTTTATTTTTGAACATCAGTTGACATTTGTAGGTAGATCATCAGTTCTAGAGCTAAAATTAGCATGTTTAAAGTGATTTTCATGCTTCCAGGGGCCCGGGAAGTGAATTAAATACCATTTGGAGGCATTTAATGTTCAAGCAAAAACTGGTGATTTTTGACAAAAGAGATAACACCCCCCCATTACGTCATGCTTCAGAAAGGTGAAAAATGGTCCGTTTTGAAATGTTTTATTTTTGAACGTCAGTTGACATTTGTAGGTAGATCATCAGTTTAAGAGCTAAAATTAGCATGTTTAAAGTGATTTTCATGCTTCCAGGGGCCCGGGAAGTGAATTAAATACCATTTGGAGGCATTTAATGTTCAAGCAAAAACAGGGGATTTTTGACAAAAGAGATAACACCCCCCCATTACGTCATGCTTCAGAAAGGTGAAAAATTGTCCGTTTTGAAATGTTTTATTTTTGAACGTCAGTTGACATTTGTAGGTAGATCATCAGTTCTAGAGCTAAAATTAGCATGTTTAAAGTGATTTTCATGCTTCCAGGGGCCCGGGAAGTGAATTAAATACCATTTGGAGGCATTTAATGTTCAAGCAAAAACAGGTGATTTTTGACAAAAGAGATAACACCCCCCATTACGTCATGCTTCAGAAAGGTGAAAAATGGTCCGTTTTGAAATGTTTTATTTTTGAACGTCAGTTGACATTTGTAGGTAGATCATCAGTTCTAGAGCTAAAATTAACATGTTTAAAGTGATTTTCATGCTTCCAGGGGCCTGGGAAGTGAAATAAATACCATTTGGAGGCATTTAATGTTCAAGCAAAAACAGGTGATTTTTGACAAGAGAGATAACACCCCCCATTACGTCATGCTTCAGAAAGGTGAAAAATGGTCAGTTTTCAAATGTTTTATTTTTGAACGTCAGTTGACATTTGTAGGTAGATCATCAGTTCTAGAGCTACAATTAGCATGTTTAAAGTGATTTTCATGCTTCCAGGGGCCCGGGAAGTGAATTAAATACCATTTGGGGGCATTTAATGTTCAAGCAAAAACAGGTGATTTTTGACAAAAGAGATTACACCCCCCCATTACGTCATGCTTCAGAAAGGTGAAAAATGGTCCGTTTTCAAATGTTTTATTTTTGAACGTCAGTTCACATTTGTAGGTAGATCATCAGTTTAAGAGCTAAAATTAGCATGTTTAAAGTGATTTTCATGCTTCCAGGGGCCCGGGAAGTGAATTAAATACCATTTGGAGGCATTTAATGTTCAAGCAAAAACAGGGGATTTTTGACAAAAGAGATAACACCCCCCCATTACGTCATGCTTCAGAAAGGTGAAAAATTGTCCGTTTTGAAATGTTTTATTTTTGAACGTCAGTTTACATTTGTAGGTAGATCATCAGTTCTAGAGCTAAAATTAGCATGTTTAAAGTGATTTTCATGCTTCCAGGGGCCCGGGAAGTGAATTAAATACCATTTGGAGGCATTTAATGTTCAAGCAAAAACAGGTGATTTTTGACAAAAGAGATAACACCCCCCCATTACGTCATGCTTCAGAAAGGTGAAAAATGGTCCGTTTTCAAATGTTTTATTTTTGAACGCCAGTTCACATTTGTAGGTAGATCATCAGTTTTAGAGCTAAAATTAGCATGTTTAAAGTGATTTTCATGCTTCCAGGGGCCCGGGAAGTGAATTAAATACCATTTGGAGGCATTTAATGTTCAAGCAAAAACAGGTGATTTTTGACAAAAGAGATAATACCCCTCCATTACGTCATGCTTCAGAAAGGTGAAAAATGGTCCGTTTTCAAATGTTTTATTTTTGAACGCCAGTTCACATTTGTAGGTAGATCATCAGTTTTAGAGCTAAAATTAGCATGTTTAAAGTGATTTTCATGCTTCCAGGGGCCCGGGAAGTGAATTAAATACCATTTGGAGGCATTTACTGTTCAAGCAAAAACAGGGGATTTTTGACAAAAGAGATAACACCCCCCCATTACGTCATGCTTCAGAAAGGTGAAAAATGATCCGTTTTCAAATGTTTTATTTTTGAACGCCAGTTCACATTTGTAGGTAGATCATCAGTTTTAGAGCTAAAATTAGCATGTTTAAAGTGATTTTCATGCTTCCGGGGGCCCGGGAAGTGAAATAAATACCATTTGGAGGCATTTAATGTTCAAGCAAAAACAGGTGATTTTTGACAAAAGAGATAACACCCCCCCCATTACGTCATGCTTCAGAAAGGTGAAAAATGGTCCGTTTTGAAATGTTTTATTTTTGAACGTCAGTTGACATTTGTAGGTAGATCATCAGTTCTAGAGCTAAAATTAGCATGTTTAAAGTGATTTTCATGCTTCCAGGGGCCCGGGAAGTGAATTAAATACCATTTGGAGGCATTTAATGTTCAAGCAAAAACAGGTGATTTTTGACAAAAGAGATAACACCCCCCCATTACGTCATGCTTCAGAAAGGTGAAAAATGGTCAGTTTTCAAATGTTTTATTTTTGAACGCCAGTTCACATTTGTAGGTAGATCATCAGTTTTAGAGCTAAAATTAGCATGTTTAAAGTGATTTTCATGCTTCCAGGGGCCCGGGAAGTGAATTAAATACAATTTGGAGGCATTTAATGTTCAAGCAAAAACAGGTAATTTTTGACAAAAAGAGATAACACCCCCCCATTACGTCATGCTTCAGAAAGGTGAAAAATGGTCCGTTTTGAAATGTTTTATTTTTGAGCATCAGTTGACATTTGTAGGTAGATCATCAGTTCTAGAGCTAAAATTAGCATGTTTAAAGTGATTTTCATGCTTCCAGGGGCCCGGGAAGTGAATTAAATACCATTTGGAGGCATTTAATGTTCAAGCAAAAACAGTTGATTTTTGACAAAAGAGATAACACCCCCCCATTACGTCATGCTTCAGAAAGGTGAAAATTGGTCCGTTTTCAAATGTTTTATTTTTGAACGCCAGTTCACATTTGTAGGTAGATCATCAGTTTTAGAGCTAAAATTAGCATGTTTAAAGTGATTTTCATGCTTCCAGGGGCCCTAAATACAAGATTTGTGGAATGGGTAAAAGTGCATGAAAATGGCCAATTTACTCACTCTGAGGTCTCAAAAAGTGTTTCTTCACCCCGGGAAGTGATTTAAATACCATTTGGATGCATTTAATGTTCAAGCAAAAACAGGGGATTTTTGACAAAAGAGATAACACCCCCCCATTACGTCATGCTTCAGAAAGGTGAAAAATGGTCCGTTTTGAAATGTTTTATTTTTGAACGTCAGTTGACATTTGTAGGTAGATCATCAGTTCTAGAGCTAAAATTAGCATGTTTAAAGTGATTTTCATGCTTCCAGGGGCCCGGGAAGTGAATTAAATACCATTTGGAGGCATTTAATGTTCAAGCAAAAACAGGTGATTTTTGACAAAAGAGATAACACCCCCCCATTACGTCATGCTTCAGAAAGGTGAAAAATTGTCCGTTTTGAAATGTTTTATTTTTGAACGTCAGTTGACATTTGTAGGTAGATCATCAGTTCTAGAGCTAAAATTAGCATGTTTAAAGTGATTTTCATGCTTCCAGGGGCCCGGGATGTGAATTAAATACCATTTGGAGGCATTTTATGTTCAAGCAAAAACAGGTGATTTTTGACAAAAGAGATAACACCCCCCCATTACGTCATGCTTCAGAAAGGTGAAAAATGGTCCGTTTTGAAATGTTTTATTTTTGAACGTCAGTTGACATTTGTAGGTAGATCATCAGTTCTAGAGCTAAAATTAGCATGTTTAAAGTGATTTTCATGCTACCAGGGGCCCGGGAAGTGAATTAAATACCATTTGGAGGCATTTAATGTTCAAGCAAAAACAGGTGATTTTTGACAAAAGAGATAACACCCCCCATTACGTCATGCTTCAGAAAGGTGAAAAATGGTCCGTTTTCAAATGTTTTATTTTTGAACGCCAGTTCACATTTGTAGGTAGATCATCAGTTTTAGAGCTAAAATTAGCATGTTTAAAGTGATTTTCATGCTTCCAGGGGCCCGGGAAGTGAATTAAATACCATTCGGAGGCATTTAATGTTCAAGCAAAAACAGGTGATTTTTGACAAAAGAGATAACACCCCCACATTACGTCATGCTTCAGAAAGGTGAAAAATGGTCCGTTTTCAAATGTTTTATTTTTGAACGCCAGTTCACATTTGTAGGTAGATCATCAGTTTTAGAGCTAAAATTAGCATGTTTAAAGTGTTTTTCATGCTTCCAGGGGCCCGGGAAGTGAATTAAATACCATTCGGAGGCATTTAATGTTCAAGCAAAAACAGGTGATTTTTGACAAAAGAGATAACACCCCCCCATTACGTCATGCTTCAGAAAGGTGAAAAATGGTCCGTTTTCAAATGTTTTATTTTTGAACGTCAGTTCACATTTGTAGGTAGATCATCAGTTTTAGAGCTAAAATTAGCATGTTTAAAGTGATTTTCATGCTTCCAGGGGCCCGGGAAGTGAATTAAATACCATTTGGAGGCATTTAATGTTCAAGCAAAAACAGGTGATTTTTGACAAAAGAGATAACACCCCCTCCATTACGTCATGCTTCAGAAAGGGGAAAAATGGTCCGTTTTGAAATGTTTTATTTTTGAACGTCAGTTGACATTTGTAGGTAGATCATCAGTTCTAGAGCTAAAATTAGCATGTTTAAAGTGATTTTCATGCTTCCAGGGGCCCGGGAAGTGAATTAAATACCATTTGGAGGCATTTAATGTTCAAGCAAAAACAGTTGATTTTTGACAAAAGAGATAACACCCCCCCATTACGTCATGCTTCAGAAAGGTGAAAATTGGTCCGTTTTCAAATGTTTTATTTTTGAACGCCAGTTCACATTTGTAGGTAGATCATCAGTTTTAGAGCTAAAATTAGCATGTTTAAAGTGATTTTCATGCTTCCAGGGGCCCTAAATACAAGATTTGTGGAATGGGTAAAAGTGCATGAAAATGGCCAATTTACTCACTCTGAGGTCTCAAAAAGTGTTTCTTCACCCCGGGAAGTGATTTAAATACCATTTGGAGGCATTTAATGTTCAAGCAAAAACAGGGGATTTTTGACAAAAGAGATAACACCCCCCCATTACGTCATGCTTCAGAAAGGTGAAAAATGGTCCGTTTTGAAATGTTTTATTTTTGAACGTCAGTTGACATTTGTAGGTAGATCATCAGTTTAAGAGCTAAAATTAGCATGTTTAAAGTGATTTTCATGCTTCCAGGGGCCCGGGAAGTGAATTAAATACAATTTGGAGGCATTTAATGTTCAAGCAAAAACAGGGGATTTTTGACAAAAGAGATAACACCCCCCCATTACGTCATGCTTCAGAAAGGTGAAAAATGATCCGTTTTCAAATGTTTTATTTTTTAACGCCAGTTCACATTTGTAGGTAGATCATCAGTTTTAGAGCTAAAATTAGCATGTTTAAAGTGATTTTCATGCTTCCAGGGGCCCGGGAAGTGAAATAAATACCATTTGGAGGCATTTAATGTTCAAGCAAAAACAGGTGATTTTTGACAAAAGAGATAACACCCCCCCATTACGTCATGCTTCAGAAAGGTGAAAAATGGTCCGTTTTGAAATGTTTTATTTTTGAACGTCAGTTGACATTTGTAGGTAGATCATCAGTTCTAGAGCTAAAATTAGCATGTTTAAAGTGATTTTCATGCTTCCAGGGGCCCGGGAAGTGAATTAAATACCATTTGGAGGCATTTAATGTTCAAGCAAAAACAGGTGATTTTTGACAAAAGAGATAACACCCCCCCATTACGTCATGCTTCAGAAAGGTGAAAAATGGTCAGTTTTCAAATGTTTTATTTTTGAACTCCAGTTCACATTTGTAGGTAGATCATCAGTTTTAGAGCTAAAATTAGCATGTTTAAAGTGATTTTCATGCTTCCAGGGGCCCGGGAAGTGAATTAAATACAATTTGGAGGCATTTAATGTTCAAGCAAAAACAGGTAATTTTTGACAAAAGAGATAACACCCCCCCATTACGTCATGCTTCAGAAAGGTGAAAAATGGTCCGTTTTGAAATGTTTTATTTTTGAACATCAGTTGACATTTGTAGGTAGATCATCAGTTCTAGAGCTAAAATTAGCATGTTTAAAGTGATTTTCATGCTTCCAGGGGCCCGGGAAGTGAATTAAATACCATTTGGAGGCATTTAATGTTCAAGCAAAAACAGTTGATTTTTGACAAAAGAGATAACACCCCCCCATTACGTCATGCTTCAGAAAGGTGAAAATTGGTCCGTTTTCAAATGTTTTATTTTTGAACGCCAGTTCACATTTGTAGGTAGATCATCAGTTTTAGAGCTAAAATTAGCATGTTTAAAGTGATTTTCATGCTTCCAGGGGCCCTAAATACAAGATTTGTGGAATGGGTAAAAGTGCATGAAAATGGCCAATTTACTCACTCTGAGGTCTCAAAAAGTGTTTCTTCACCCCGGGAAGTGATTTAAATACCATTTGGAGGCATTTAATGTTCAAGCAAAAACAGGGGATTTTTGACAAAAGAGATAACACCCCCCCATTACGTCATGCTTCAGAAAGGTGAAAAATGGTCCGTTTTGAAATGTTTTATTTTTGAACGTCAGTTGACATTTGTAGGTAGATCATCAGTTTAAGAGCTAAAATTAGCATGTTTAAAGTGATTTTCATGCTTCCAGGGGCCCGGGATGTGAATTAAATACCATTTGGAGGCATTTAATGTTCAAGCAAAAACAGGTGATTTTTGACATAAGAGATAACACCCCCCCATTACGTCATGCTTCAGAAAGGTGAAAAATTGTCCGTTTTGAAATGTTTTATTTTTGAACGTCAGTTGACATTTGTAGGTAGATCATCAGTTCTAGAGCTAAAATTAGCATGTTTAAAGTGATTTTCATGCTTCCAGGGGCCCGGGATGTGAATTAAATACCATTTGGAGGCATTTTATGTTCAAGCAAAAACAGGTGATTTTTGACAAAAGAGATAACACCCCCCCATTACGTCATGCTTCAGAAAGGTGAAAAATGGTCCGTTTTGAAATGTTTTATTTTTGAACGTCAGTTGACATTTGTAGGTAGATCATCAGTTCTAGAGCTAAAATTAGCATGTTTAAAGTGATTTTCATGCTTCCAGGGGCCCGGGAAGTGAATTAAATACCATTTGGAGGCATTTAATGTTCAAGCAAAAACAGGTGATTTTTGACAAAAGAGATAACACCCCCCATTACGTCATGCTTCAGAAAGGTGAAAAATGGTCCGTTTTCAAATGTTTTATTTTTGAACGCCAGTTCACATTTGTAGGTAGATCATCAGTTTTAGAGCTAAAATTAGCATGTTTAAAGTGATTTTCATGCTTCCAGGGGCCCGGGAAGTGAATTAAATACCATTCGGAGGCATTTAATGTTCAAGCAAAAACAGGTGATTTTTGACAAAAGAGATAACACCCCCCCATTACGTCATGCTTCAGAAAGGTGAAAAATGGTCCATTTTCAAATGTTTTATTTTTGAACGCCAGTTCACATTTGTAGGTAGATCATCAGTTTTAGAGCTAAAATTAGCATGTTTAAAGTGTTTTTCATGCTTCCAGGGGCCCGGGAAGTGAATTAAATACCATTCGGAGGCATTTAATGTTCAAGCAAAAACAGGTGATTTTTGACAAAAGAGATAACACCCCCCCATTACGTCATGCTTCAGAAAGGTGAAAAATGGTCCGTTTTCAAATGTTTTATTTTTGAACGTCAGTTCACATTTGTAGGTAGATCATCAGTTTTAGAGCTAAAATTAGCATGTTTAAAGTGATTTTCATGCTTCCAGGGGCCCGGGAAGTGAATTAAATACCATTTGGAGGCATTTAATGTTCAAGCAAAAACAGGTGATTTTTGACAAAAGAGATAACACCCCCCCCATTACGTCATGCTTCAGAAAGGGGAAAAATGGTCCGTTTTGAAATGTTTTATTTTTGAACGTCAGTTGACATTTGTAGGTAGATCATCAGTTCTAGAGCTAAAATTAGCATGTTTAAAGTGATTTTCATGCTTCCAGGGGCCCGGGAAGTGAATTAAATACCATTTGGAGGCATTTAATGTTCAAGCAAAAACAGTTGATTTTTGACAAAAGAGATAACACCCCCCCATTACGTCATGCTTCAGAAAGGTGAAAATTGGTCCGTTTTCAAATGTTTTATTTTTGAACGCCAGTTCACATTTGTAGGTAGATCATCAGTTTTAGAGCTAAAATTAGCATGTTTAAAGTGATTTTCATGCTTCCAGGGGCCCTAAATACAAGATTTGTGGAATGGGTAAAAGTGCATGAAAATGGCCAATTTACTCACTCTGAGGTCTCAAAAAGTGTTTCTTCACCCCGGGAAGTGATTTAAATACCATTTGGAGGCATTTAATGTTCAAGCAAAAACAGGGGATTTTTGACAAAAGAGATAACACCCCCCCATTACGTCATGCTTCAGAAAGGTGAAAAATGGTCCGTTTTGAAATGTTTTATTTTTGAACGTCAGTTGACATTTGTAGGTAGATCATCAGTTTAAGAGCTAAAATTAGCATGTTTAAAGTGATTTTCATGCTTCCAGGGGCCCGGGAAGTGAATTAAATACAATTTGGAGGCATTTAATGTTCAAGCAAAAACAGGGGATTTTTGACAAAAGAGATAACACCCCCCCATTACGTCATGCTTCAGAAAGGTGAAAAATGGTCCATTTTCAAATGTTTTATTTTTGAACGCCAATTCACATTTGTAGGTAGATCATCAGTTTTAGAGCTAAAATTAGCATGTTTAAAGTGATTTTCATGCTTCCAGGGGCCCGGGAAGTGAATTAAATACCATTTGGAGGCATTTAATGTTCAAGCAAAAACAGGTGATTTTTGACAAAAGAGATAACACCCCCCCATTACTTCATGCTTCAGAAAGTTGAAAAATTGTCCGTTTTGAAATGTTTTATTTTTGAACGTCAGTTGACATTTGTAGGTAGATCATCAGTTCTAGAGCTAAAATTAGCATGTTTAAAGTGATTTTCATGCTTCCAGGGGCCCGGGATGTGAATTAAATACCATTTGGAGGCATTTAATGTTCAAGCAAAAACAGGTGATTTTTGACAAAAGAGATAACACCCCCCATTACGTCATGCTTCAGAAAGGTGAAAAATGGTCTGTTTTGAAATGTTTTATTTTTGAACGTCAGTTGACATTTGTAGGTAGATCATCAGTTCTAGAGCTAAAATTAGCATGTTTAAAGTGATTTTCATGCTTCCAGGGGCCCGGGATGTGAATTAAATACCATTTGGAGGCATTTAATGTTCAAGCAAAAACAGGTGATTTTTGACAAAAGAGATAACACCCCCCCATTACGTCATGCTTCAGAAAGGTGAAAAATGGTCCATTTTCAAATGTTTTATTTTTGAACGCCAATTCACATTTGTAGGTAGATCATCAGTTTTAGAGCTAAAATTAGCATGTTTAAAGTGATTTTCATGCTTCCAGGGGCCCGGGAAGTGAATTAAATACCATTTGGAGGCATTTAATGTTCAAGCAAAAACAGGTGATTTTTGACAAAAGAGATAACACCCCCCCATTACGTCATGCTTCAGAAAGTTGAAAAATTGTCCGTTTTGAAATGTTTTATTTTTGAACGTCAGTTGACATTTGTAGGTAGATCATCAGTTCTAGAGCTAAAATTAGCATGTTTAAAGTGATTTTCATGCTTCCAGGGGCCCGGGATGTGAATTAAATACCATTTGGAGGCATTTAATGTTCAAGCAAAAACAGGTGATTTTTGACAAAAGAGATAACACCCCCCCATTACGTCATGCTTCAGAAAGGTGAAAAATGGTCTGTTTTGAAATGTTTTATTTTTGAACGTCAGTTGACATTTGTAGGTAGATCATCAGTTCTAGAGCTAAAATTAGCATGTTTAAAGTGATTTTCATGCTTCCAGGGGCCCGGGAAGTGAATTAAATACCATTTGGAGGCATTTAATGTTCAAGCAAAACCAGGTGATTTTTGACAAAAGAGATAACACCCCCCCATTACGTCATGCTTCAGAAAGGTGAAAAATGGTCCGTTTTGAAATGTTTTATTTTTGAACGTCAGTTGACATTTGTAGGTAGATCATCAGTTTAAGAGCTAAAATTAGCATGTTTAAAGTGATTTTCATGCTTCCAGGGGCCCGGGAAGTGAAATAAATACCATTTGGAGGCATTTAATGTTCAAGCAAAAACAGGTGATTTTTGACAAAAGAGATAACACCCCCCCCATTACGTCATGCTTCAGAAAGGTGAAAAATGGTCCGTTTTGAAATGTTTTATTTTTGAACGTCAGTTGACATTTGTAGGTAGATCATCAGTTCTAGAGCTAAAATTAGCATGTTTAAAGTGATTTTCATGCTTCCAGGGGCCCGGGAAGTGAATTAAATACCATTTGGAGGCATTTAATGTTCAAGCAAAAACAGGTGATTTTTGACAAAAGAGATAACACCCCCCCATTACGTCATGCTTCAGAAAGGTGAAAAATGGTCAGTTTTCAAATGTTTTATTTTTGAACGCCAGTTCACATTTGTAGGTAGATCATCAGTTTTAGAGCTAAAATTAGCATGTTTAAAGTGATTTTCATGCTTCCAGGGGCCCGGGAAGTGAATTAAATACAATTTGGAGGCATTTAATGTTCAAGCAAAAACAGGTAATTTTTGACAAAAGAGATAACACCCCCCCATTACGTCATGCTTCAGAAAGGTGAAAAATGGTCCGTTTTGAAATGTTTTATTTTTGAACATCAGTTGACATTTGTAGGTAGATCATCAGTTCTAGAGCTAAAATTAGCATGTTTAAAGTGATTTTCATGCTTCCAGGGGCCCGGGAAGTGAATTAAATACCATTTGGAGGCATTTAATGTTCAAGCAAAAACAGTTGATTTTTGACAAAAGAGATAACACCCCCCCATTACGTCATGCTTCAGAAAGGTGAAAATTGGTCCGTTTTCAAATGTTTTATTTTTGAACGCCAGTTCACATTTGTAGGTAGATCATCAGTTTTAGAGCTAAAATTAGCATGTTTAAAGTGATTTTCATGCTTCCAGGGGCCCTAAATACAAGATTTGTGGAATGGGTAAAAGTGCATGAAAATGGCCAATTTACTCACTCTGAGGTCTCAAAAAGTGTTTCTTCACCCCGGGAAGTGATTTAAATACCATTTGGAGGCATTTAATGTTCAAGCAAAAACAGGGGATTTTTGACAAAAGCGATAACACCCCCCCATTACGTCATGCTTCAGAAAGGTGAAAAATGGTCCATTTTGAAATGTTTTATTTTTGAACGTCAGTTGACATTTGTAGGTAGATCATCAGTTTAAGAGCTAAAATTAGCATGTTTAAAGTGATTTTCATGCTTCCAGGGGCCCGGGATGTGAATTAAATACCATTTGGAGGCATTTAATGTTCAAGCAAAAACAGGTGATTTTTGACAAAAGAGATAACACCCCCCCATTACGTCATGCTTCAGAAAGGTGAAAAATGGTCCGTTTTGAAATGTTTTATTTTTGAACGTCAGTTGACATTTGTAGGTAGATCATCAGTTCTAGAGCTAAAATTAGCATGTTTAAAGTGATTTTCATGCTTCCAGGGGCCCGGGAAGTGAATTAAATACCATTTGGAGGCATTTAATGTTCAAGCAAAAACAGGTGATTTTTGACAAAAGAGATAACACCCCCCCATTACGTCATGCTTCAGAAAGGTGAAAAATTGTCCGTTTTGAAATGTTTTATTTTTGAACATCAGTTGACATTTGTAGGTAGATCATCAGTTCTAGAGCTAAAATTAGCATGTTTAAAGTGATTTTCATGCTTCCAGGGGCCCGGGATGTGAATTAAATACCATTTGGAGGCATTTTATGTTCAAGCAAAAACAGGTGATTTTTGACAAAAGAGATAACACCCCCCCATTACGTCATGCTTCAGAAAGGTGAAAAATGGTCCGTTTTGAAATGTTTTATTTTTGAACGTCAGTTGACATTTGTAGGTAGATCATCAGTTCTAGAGCTAAAATTAGCATGTTTAAAGTGATTTTCATGCTTCCAGGGGCCCGGGAAGTGAATTAAATACCATTTGGAGGCATTTAATGTTCAAGCAAAAACAGGTGATTTTTGACAAAAGAGATAACACCCCCCATTACGTCATGCTTCAGAAAGGTGAAAAATGGTCCGTTTTCAAATGTTTTATTTTTGAACGCCAGTTCACATTTGTAGGTAGATCATCAGTTTTAGAGCTAAAATTAGCATGTTTAAAGTGATTTTCATGCTTCCAGGGGCCCGGGAAGTGAATTAAATACCATTCGGAGGCATTTAATGTTCAAGCAAAAACAGGTGATTTTTGACAAAAGAGATAACACCCCCCCATTACGTCATGCTTCAGAAAGGTGAAAAATGGTCCATTTTCAAATGTTTTATTTTTGAACGCCAGTTCACATTTGTAGGTAGATCATCAGTTTTAGAGCTAAAATTAGCATGTTTAAAGTGTTTTTCATGCTTCCAGGGGCCCGGGAAGTGAATTAAATACCATTCGGAGGCATTTAATGTTCAAGCAAAAACAGGTGATTTTTGACAAAAGAGATAACACCCCCCCATTACGTCATGCTTCAGAAAGGTGAAAAATGGTCCGTTTTCAAATGTTTTATTTTTGAACGTCAGTTCACATTTGTAGGTAGATCATCAGTTTTAGAGCTAAAATTAGCATGTTTAAAGTGATTTTCATGCTTCCAGGGGCCCGGGAAGTGAATTAAATACCATTTGGAGGCATTTAATGTTCAAGCAAAAACAGGTGATTTTTGACAAAAGAGATAACACCCCCCCCATTACGTCATGCTTCAGAAAGGGGAAAAATGGTCCGTTTTGAAATGTTTTATTTTTGAACGTCAGTTGACATTTGTAGGTAGATCATCAGTTCTAGAGCTAAAATTAGCATGTTTAAAGTGATTTTCATGCTTCCAGGGGCCCGGGAAGTGAATTAAATACCATTTGGAGGCATTTAATGTTCAAGCAAAAACAGTTGATTTTTGACAAAAGAGATAACACCCCCCCATTACGTCATGCTTCAGAAAGGTGAAAATTGGTCCGTTTTCAAATGTTTTATTTTTGAACGCCAGTTCACATTTGTAGGTAGATCATCAGTTTTAGAGCTAAAATTAGCATGTTTAAAGTGATTTTCATGCTTCCAGGGGCCCTAAATACAAGATTTGTGGAATGGGTAAAAGTGCATGAAAATGGCCAATTTACTCACTCTGAGGTCTCAAAAAGTGTTTCTTCACCCCGGGAAGTGATTTAAATACCATTTGGAGGCATTTAATGTTCAAGCAAAAACAGGGGATTTTTGACAAAAGAGATAACACCCCCCCATTACGTCATGCTTCAGAAAGGTGAAAAATGGTCCGTTTTGAAATGTTTTATTTTTGAACGCCAATTCACATTTGTAGGTAGATCATCAGTTTTAGAGCTAAAATTAGCATGTTTAAAGTGATTTTCATGCTTCCAGGGGCCCGGGAAGTGAATTAAATACAATTTGGAGGCATTTAATGTTCAAGCAAAAACAGGGGATTTTTGACAAAAGAGATAACACCCCCCCATTACGTCATGCTTCAGAAAGGTGAAAAATGGTCCATTTTCAAATGTTTTATTTTTGAACGCCAATTCACATTTGTAGGTAGATCATCAGTTTTAGAGCTAAAATTAGCATGTTTAAAGTGATTTTCATGCTTCCAGGGGCCCGGGAAGTGAATTAAATACCATTTGGAGGCATTTAATGTTCAAGCAAAAACAGGTGATTTTTGACAAAAGAGATAACACCCCCCATTACGTCATGCTTCAGAAAGGTGAAAAATGGTCTGTTTTGAAATGTTTTATTTTTGAACGTCAGTTGACATTTGTAGGTAGATCATCAGTTCTAGAGCTAAAATTAGCATGTTTAAAGTGATTTTCATGCTTCCAGGGGCCCGGGAAGTGAATTAAATACCATTTGGAGGCATTTAATGTTCAAGCAAAACCAGGTGATTTTTGACAAAAGAGATAACACCCCCCCATTACGTCATGCTTCAGAAAGGTGAAAAATTGTCCGTTTTGAAATGTTTTATTTTTGAACGTCAGTTGACATTTCTAGGTAGATCATCAGTTCTAGAGCTAAAATTAGCATGTTTAAAGTGATTTTCATGCTTCCAGGGGCCCGGGATGTGAATTAAATACCATTTGGAGGCATTTAATGTTCAAGCAAAAACAGGTGATTTTTGACAAAAGAGATAACACCCCCCCATGACGTCATGCTTCAGAAAGGTGAAAAATGGTCCGTTTTGAAATGTTTTATTTTTGAACGTCAGTTGACATTTGTAGGTAGATCATCAGTTCTAGAGCTAAAATTAGCATGTTTAAAGTGATTTTCATGCTTCCAGGGGCCCGGGAAGTGAATTAAATACCATTTGGAGGCATTTAATGTTCAAGCAAAAACAGGTGATTTGTGACAAAAGAGATAACACCCCCCCATTACGTCATGCTTCAGAAAGGTGAAAAATGGTCCGTTTTGAAATGTTTTATTTTTGAACGTCAGTTGACATTTGTAGGTAGATCATCAGTTCTAGAGCTAAAATTAACATGTTTAAAGTGATTTTCATGCTTCCAGGGGCCTGGGAAGTAAAATAAATACCATTTGGAGGCATTTAATGTTCAAGCAAAAACAGGTGATTTTTGACAAAAGAGATAACACCCCCCATTACGTCATGCTTCAGAAAGGTGAAAAATGGTCAGTTTTCAAATGTTTTTTTTTTTAACGTCAGTTGACATTTGTAGGTAGATCATCAGTTCTAGAGCTACAATTAGCATGTTTAAAGTGATTTTCATGCTTCCAGGGGCCCGGGAAGTGAATTAAATACCATTTGGGGGCATTTAATGTTCAAGCAAAAACAGGTGATTTTTGACAAAAGAGATTACACCCCCCCATTACGTCATGCTTCAGAAAGGTGAAAAATGGTCCGTTTTCAAATGTTTTATTTTTGAACGTCAGTTCACATTTGTAGGTAGATCATCAGTTTTAGAGCTAAAATTAGCATGTTTAAAGTGATTTTCATGCTTCCAGGGGCCCGGGAAGTGAATTAAATACCATTTGGAGGCATTTAATGTTCAAGCAAAAACAGGTGATTTTTGACAAAAGAGATAACACCCCCCCATTACGTCATGCTTCAGAAAGGTGAAAAATGGTCCGTTTTGAAATGTTTTATTTTTGAACGTCAGTTGACATTTGTAGGTAGATCATCAGTTCTAGAGCTAAAATTAGCATGTTTAAAGTGATTTTCATGCTTCCAGGGGCCCGGGAAGTGAATTAAATACCATTTGGAGGCATTTAATGTTCAAGCAAAAACAGTTGATTTTTGACAAAAGAGATAACACCCCCCCATTACGTCATGCTTCAGAAAGGTGAAAATTGGTCCGTTTTCAAATGTTTTATTTTTGAACGCCAGTTCACATTTGTAGGTAGATCATCAGTTCTAGAGCTACAATTAGCATGTTTAAAGTGATTTTCATGCTTCCAGGGGCCCGGGAAGTGAATTAAATACCATTTGGGGGCATTTAATGTTCAAGCAAAAACAGGTGATTTTTGACAAAAGAGATTACACCCCCCCATTACGTCATGCTTCAGAAAGGTGAAAAATGGTCCGTTTTCAAATGTTTTATTTTTGAACGTCAGTTCACATTTGTAGGTAGATCATCAGTTTTAGAGCTAAAATTAGCATGTTTAAAGTGATTTTCATGCTTCCAGGGGCCCGGGAAGTGAATTAAATACCATTTGGAGGCATTTAATGTTCAAGCAAAAACAGGTGATTTTTGACAAAAGAGATAACACCCCCCCCATTACGTCATGCTTCAGAAAGGTGAAAAATGGTCCGTTTTGAAATGTTTTATTTTTGAACGTCAGTTGACATTTGTAGGTAGATCATCAGTTCTAGAGCTAAAATTAGCATGTTTAAAGTGATTTTCATGCTTCCAGGGGCCCGGGAAGTGAATTAAATACCATTTGGAGGCATTTAATGTTCAAGCAAAAACAGTTGATTTTTGACAAAAGAGATAACACCCCCCCATTACGTCATGCTTCAGAAAGGTGAAAATTGGTCCGTTTTCAAATGTTTTATTTTTGAACGCCAGTTCACATTTGTAGGTAGATCATCAGTTTTAGAGCTAAAATTAGCATGTTTAAAGTGATTTTCATGCTTCCAGGGGCCCGGGAAGTGAATTAAATACCATTTGGAGGCATTTAATGTTCAAGCAAAAACAGGTGATTTTTGACAAAAGAGATAACACCCCCCCATTACGTCATGCTTCAGAAAGGTGAAAAATTGTCCGTTTTGAAATTTTTTATTTTTGAACGTCAGTTGACATTTGTAGGTAGATCATCAGTTCTAGAGCTAAAATTAGCATGTTTAAAGTGATTTTCATGCTTCCAGGGGCCCGGGAAGTGAATTAAATACCATTTGGAGGCATTTAATGTTCAAGCAAAAACAGGTGATTTTTGACAAAAGAGATAACACCCCCCCATTACGTCATGCTTCAGAAAGGTGAAAAATGGTCCGTTTTGAAATGTTTTATTTTTGAACGTCAGTTGACATTTGTAGGTAGATCATCAGTTCTAGAGCTAAAATTAACATGTTTAAAGTGATTTTCATGCTTCCAGGGGCCTGGGAAGTGAATTAAATACCATTTGGAGGCATTTAATGTTCAAGCAAAAACAGGTGATTTTTGACAAAAGAGATAACGCCCCCCATTACGTCATGCTTCAGAAAGGTGAAAAATGGTCAGTTTTCAAATGTTTTATTTTTGAACGTCAGTTGACATTTGTAGGTAGATCATCAGTTCTAGAGCTACAATTAGCATGTTTAAAGTGATTTTCATGCTTCCAGGGGCCCGGGAAGTGAATTAAATACCATTTGGGGGCATTTAATGTTCAAGCAAAAACAGGTGATTTTTGACAAAAGAGATTACACCCCCCCATTACGTCATGCTTCAGAAAGGTGAAAAATGGTCCGTTTTCAAATGTTTTATTTTTGAACGTCAGTTCACATTTGTAGGTAGATCATCAGTTTTAGAGCTAAAATTAGCATGTTTAAAGTGATTTTCATGCTTCCAGGGGCCCGGGAAGTGAATTAAATACCATTTGGAGGCATTTAATGTTCAAGCAAAAACAGGTGATTTTTGACAAAAGAGATAACACCCCCCCATTACGTCATGCTTCAGAAAGGTGAAAAATGGTCCGTTTTGAAATGTTTTATTTTTGAACGTCAGTTGACATTTGTAGGTAGATCATCAGTTCTAGAGCTAAAATTAGCATGTTTAAAGTGATTTTCATGCTTCCAGGGGCCCGGGAAGTGAATTAAATACCATTTGGAGGCATTTAATGTTCAAGCAAAAACAGTTGATTTTTGACAAAAGAGATAACACCCCCCCATTACGTCATGCTTCAGAAAGGTGAAAATTGGTCCGTTTTCAAATGTTTTATTTTTGAACGCCAGTTCACATTTGTAGGTAGATCATCAGTTCTAGAGCTACAATTAGCATGTTTAAAGTGATTTTCATGCTTCCAGGGGCCCGGGAAGTGAATTAAATACCATTTGGGGGCATTTAATGTTCAAGCAAAAACAGGTGATTTTTGACAAAAGAGATTACACCCCCCCATTACGTCATGCTTCAGAAAGGTGAAAAATGGTCCGTTTTCAAATGTTTTATTTTTGAACGTCAGTTCACATTTGTAGGTAGATCATCAGTTTTAGAGCTAAAATTAGCATGTTTAAAGTGATTTTCATGCTTCCAGGGGCCCGGGAAGTGAATTAAATACCATTTGGAGGCATTTAATGTTCAAGCAAAAACAGGTGATTTTTGACAAAAGAGATAACACCCCCCCCATTACGTCATGCTTCAGAAAGGTGAAAAATGGTCCGTTTTGAAATGTTTTATTTTTGAACGTCAGTTGACATTTGTAGGTAGATCATCAGTTCTAGAGCTAAAATTAGCATGTTTAAAGTGATTTTCATGCTTCCAGGGGCCCGGGAAGTGAATTAAATACCATTTGGAGGCATTTAATGTTCAAGCAAAAACAGTTGATTTTTGACAAAAGAGATAACACCCCCCCATTACGTCATGCTTCAGAAAGGTGAAAATTGGTCCGTTTTCAAATGTTTTATTTTTGAACGCCAGTTCACATTTGTAGGTAGATCATCAGTTTTAGAGCTAAAATTAGCATGTTTAAAGTGATTTTCATGCTTCCAGGGGCCCGGGAAGTGAATTAAATACCATTTGGAGGCATTTAATGTTCAAGCAAAAACAGGTGATTTTTGACAAAAGAGATAACACCCCCCCATTACGTCATGCTTCAGAAAGGTGAAAAATTGTCCGTTTTGAAATTTTTTATTTTTGAACGTCAGTTGACATTTGTAGGTAGATCATCAGTTCTAGAGCTAAAATTAGCATGTTTAAAGTGATTTTCATGCTTCCAGGGGCCCGGGAAGTGAATTAAATACCATTTGGAGGCATTTAATGTTCAAGCAAAAACAGGTGATTTTTGACAAAAGAGATAACACCCCCCCATTACGTCATGCTTCAGAAAGGTGAAAAATGGTCCGTTTTGAAATGTTTTATTTTTGAACGTCAGTTGACATTTGTAGGTAGATCATCAGTTCTAGAGCTAAAATTAACATGTTTAAAGTGATTTTCATGCTTCCAGGGGCCTGGGAAGTGAATTAAATACCATTTGGAGGCATTTAATGTTCAAGCAAAAACAGGTGATTTTTGACAAAAGAGATAACGCCCCCCATTACGTCATGCTTCAGAAAGGTGAAAAATGGTCAGTTTTCAAATGTTTTATTTTTGAACGTCAGTTGACATTTGTAGGTAGATCATCAGTTCTAGAGCTACAATTAGCATGTTTAAAGTGATTTTCATGCTTCCAGGGGCCCGGGAAGTGAATTAAATACCATTTGGGGGCATTTAATGTTCAAGCAAAAACAGGTGATTTTTGACAAAAGAGATTACACCCCCCCATTACGTCATGCTTCAGAAAGGTGAAAAATGGTCCGTTTTCAAATGTTTTATTTTTGAACGTCAGTTCACATTTGTAGGTAGATCATCAGTTTTAGAGCTAAAATTAGCATTTTTAAAGTGATTTTCATGCTTCCAGGGGCCCAGGAAGTGAATTAAATACCATTTGGAGGCATTTAATGTTCAAGCAAAAACAGGTGATTTTTGACAAAAGAGATAACACCCCCCATTACGTCATGCTTCAGAAAGGTGAAAAATGGTCAGTTTTCAAATGTTTTATTTTTGAACGTCAGTTGACATTTGTAGGTAGATCATCAGTTCTAGAGCTAAAATTAGCATGTTTAAAGTGATTTTCATGCTTCCAGGGGCCCGGGAAGTGAATTAAATACCATTTGGAGGCATTTAATGTTCAAGCAAAAACAGGTGATTTTTGACAAAAGAGATAACACCCCCCCATTACGTCATGCTTCAGAAAGGTGAAAAATGGTCCGTTTTGAAATGTTTTATTTTTGAACGTCAGTTGACATTTGTAGGTAGATCATCAGTTCTAGAGCTAAAATTAGCATGTTTAAAGTGATTTTCATGCTTCCAGGGGCCCGGGAAGTGAATTAAATACCATTTGGAGGCATTTAATGTTCAAGCAAAAACAGGTGATTTTTGACAAAAGAGATAACACCCCCCCATTACGTCATGCTTCAGAAAGGTGAACAATGGTCCGTTTTCAAATGTTTTATTTTTGAACGTCAGTTCACATTTGTAGGTAACTCATCAGTTTAAGAGCTAAAATTAGCATGTTTAAAGTGATTTTCATGCTTCCAGAGGCCCTAAACACAAGATTTGTGGAATGGTTAAAAGTGAATGAAAATGGCCAATTTACTCAGTCTGAGGTCTCAAAAAGTGTTTCTTCACCCCGGGAAGTGAATTAAATACCATTTGGAGGCATTTAATGTTCAAGCAAAAACAGGTGATTTTTGACAAAAGAGATAACACCCCCCCATTACGTCATGCTTCAGAAAGGTGAAAAATGGTCCGTTTTCAAATGTTTTATTTTTGAATGTCAGTTCACATTTATAGGTAGATCATCAGTTTAAGAGCTAAAATTAGCATGTTTAAAGTGATTTTCATGCTTCCAGGGGCCCGGGAAGTGAATTAAATACCATTTGGAGGCATTTAATGTTCAAGCAAAAACAGGGGATTTTTGACAAAAGAGATAACACCCCCCCATTACGTCATGCTTCAGAAAGATGAAAAATGGTCCGTTTTCAAATGTTTTATTTTTGAACGTCAGTTCACATTTGTAGGTAAATCATCAGTATAAGAGCTAAAATTAGCATGTTTAAAGTGATTTTCATGCTTCCAGGGGCCCGGGAAGTGAATTAAATACCATTTGGAGACATTTAATGTTCAAGCAAAAACAGGTGATTTTTGACAAAAGAGCTAACACCCCCCATTACGTCATGCTTCAGAAAGGTGAACAATGGTCCGTTTTCAAATGTTTTATTTTTGAACGTCAGTTCACATTTGTAGGTAGATCATCAGTTTAAGAGCTAAAATTAGCATGTTTAAAGTGATTTTCATGCTTCCAGGGGCCCTAAACACAAGATTTGTGGAATGGTTAAAAGTGAATGAAAATGGCCAATTTACTCAGTCTGAGGTCTCAAAAAGTGTTTCTTCACCCCGGGAAGTGAATTAAATACCATTTGGAGGCATTTAATGTTCAAGCAAAAACAGGTGATTTTTGACAAAAGAGATAACACCCCCCCCATTACGTCATGCTTCAGAAAGGTGAAAAATGGTCCGTTTTCAAATGTTTTATTTTTGAACGTCAGTTCACATTTATAGGTAGATCATCAGTTTAAGAGCTAAAATTAGCATGTTTAAAGTGATTTTCATGCTTCCAGGGGCCCGGGAAGTGAATTAAATACCATTTGGAGGCATTTAATGTTCAAGCAAAAACAGGGGATTTTGACAAAAGAGATAACACCCCCCCATTACGTCATGCTTCAGAAAGGTGAAAAATGGTCAGTTTTCAAATGTTTTATTTTTGAACGTCAGTTGACATTTGTAGGTAGATCATCAGTTCTAGAGCTACAATTAGCAAGTTTAAAGTGATTTTCATGCTTCCAGGGGCCCGGGAAGTGAATTAAATACCATTTGGGGGCATTTAATGTTCAAGCAAAAACAGGTGATTTTTGACAAAAGAGATTACACCCCCCCATTACGTCATGCTTCAGAAAGGTGAAAAATGGTCCGTTTTCAAATGTTTTATTTTTGAACGTCAGTTCACATTTGTAGGTAGATCATCAGTTTAAGAGCTAAAATTAGCATGTTTAAAGTGATTTTCATGCTTCCAGGGGCCCGGGAAGTGAATTAAATACCATTTGGAGGCATTTAATGTTCAAGCAAAAACAGGGGCTTTTTGACAAAAGAGATAACACCCCCCCATTACGTCATGCTTCAGAAAGGTGAAAAATTGTCCGTTTTGAAATGTTTTATTTTTGAACGTCAGTTTACATTTGTAGGTAGATCATCAGTTCTAGAGCTAAAATTAGCATGTTTAAAGTGATTTTCATGCTTCCAGGGGCCCGGGAAGTGAATTAAATACCATTTGGAGGCATTTAATGTTCAAGCAAAAACAGGTGATTTTTGACAAAAGAGATAACACCCCCCCATTACGTCATGCTTCAGAAAGGTGAAAAATGGTCCGTTTTCAAATGTTTTATTTTTGAACGCCAGTTCACATTTGTAGGTAGATCATCAGTTTTAGAGCTAAAATTAGCATGTTTAAAGTGATTTTCATGCTTCCAGGGGCCCGGGAAGTGAATTAAATACCATTTGGAGGCATTTAATGTTCAAGCAAAAACAGGTGATTTTTGACAAAAGAGATAATACCCCCCCATTATGTCATGCTTCAGAAAGGTGAAAAATGGTCCGTTTTCAAATGTTTTATTTTTGAACGCCAGTTCACATTTGTAGATAGATCATCAGTTTTAGAGCTAAAATTAGCATGTTTAAAGTGATTTTCATGCTTCCAGGGGCCCGGGAAGTGAATTAAATACCATTTGGAGGCATTTACTGTTCAAGCAAAAACAGGGGATTTTTGACAAAAGAGATAACACCCCCCCATTACGTCATGCTTCAGAAAGGTGAAAAATGATCCGTTTTCAAATGTTTTATTTTTGAACGCCAGTTCACATTTGTAGGTAGATCATCAGTTTTAGAGCTAAAATTAGCATGTTTAAAGTGATTTTCATGCTTCCAGGGGCCCGGGAAGTGAATTAAATACCATTTGGAGGCATTTACTGTTCAAGCAAAAACAGGGGATTTTTGACAAAAGAGATAACACCCCCCCATTACGTCATGCTTCAGAAAGGTGAAAAATGATCCGTTTTCAAATGTTTTATTTTTGAACGCCAGTTCACATTTGTAGGTAGATCATCAGTTTTAGAGCTAAAATTAGCATGTTTAAAGTGATTTTCATGCTTCCAGGGGCCCGGGAAGTGAAATAAATACCATTTGGAGGCATTTAATGTTCAAGCAAAAACAGGTGATTTTTGACAAAAGAGATAACACCCCCCCCATTACGTCATGCTTCAGAAAGGTGAAAAATGGTCCGTTTTGAAATGTTTTATTTTTGAACGTCAGTTGACATTTGTAGGTAGATCATCAGTTCTAGAGCTAAAATTAGCATGTTTAAAGTGATTTTCATGCTTCCAGGGGCCCGGGAAGTGAATTAAATACCATTTGGAGGCATTTAATGTTCAAGCAAAAACAGGTGATTTTTGACAAAAGAGATAACACCCCCCCATTACGTCATGCTTCAGAAAGGTGAAAAATGGTCAGTTTTCAAATGTTTTATTTTTGAACGCCAGTTCACATTTGTAGGTAGATCATCAGTTTTAGAGCTAAAATTAGCATGTTTAAAGTGATTTTCATGCTTCCAGGGGCCCGGGAAGTGAATTAAATACAATTTGGAGGCATTTAATGTTCAAGCAAAAACAGGTAATTTTTGACAAAAGAGATAACACCCCCCCATTACGTCATGCTTCAGAAAGGTGAAAAATGGTCCGTTTTGAAATGTTTTATTTTTGAACATCAGTTGACATTTGTAGGTAGATCATCAGTTCTAGAGCTAAAATTAGCATGTTTAAAGTGATTTTCATGCTTCCAGGGGCCCGGGAAGTGAATTAAATACCATTTGGAGGCATTTAATGTTCAAGCAAAAACAGTTGATTTTTGACAAAAGAGATAACACCCCCCCATTACGTCATGCTTCAGAAAGGTGAAAATTGGTCCGTTTTCAAATGTTTTATTTTTGAACGCCAGTTCACATTTGTAGGTAGATCATCAGTTTTAGAGCTAAAATTAGCATGTTTAAAGTGATTTTCATGCTTCCAGGGGCCCTAAATACAAGATTTGTGGAATGGGTAAAAGTGCATGAAAATGGCCAATTTACTCACTCTGAGGTCTCAAAAAGTGTTTCTTCACCCCGGGAAGTGATTTAAATACCATTTGGAGGCATTTAATGTTCAAGCAAAAACAGGGGATTTTTGACAAAAGAGATAACACCCCCCCATTACGTCATGCTTCAGAAAGGTGAAAAATGGTCCGTTTTGAAATGTTTTATTTTTGAACGTCAGTTGACATTTGTAGGTAGATCATCAGTTTAAGAGCTAAAATTAGCATGTTTAAAGTGATTTTCATGCTTCCAGGGGCCCGGAATGTGAATTAAATACCATTTGGAGGCATTTAATGTTCAAGCAAAAACAGGTGATTTTTGACAAAAGAGATAACACCCCCCCATTACGTCATGCTTCAGAAAGGTGAAAAATGGTCCGTTTTGAAATGTTTTATTTTTGAACGTCAGTTGACATTTGTAGGAAGATCATCAGTTCTAGAGCTAAAATTAGCATGTTTAAAGTGATTTTCATGCTTCCAGGGGCCCGGGAAGTGAATTAAATACCATTTGGAGGCATTTAATGTTCAAGCAAAAACAGGTGATTTTTGACAAAAGAGATAACACCCCCCCATTACGTCATGCTTCAGAAAGGTGAAAAATTGTCCGTTTTGAAATGTTTTATTTTTGAACGTCAGTTGACATTTGTAGGTAGATCATCAGTTCTAGAGCTAAAATTAGCATGTTTAAAGTGATTTTCATGCTTCCAGGGGCCCGGGATGTGAATGAAATACCATTTGGAGGCATTTTATGTTCAAGCAAAAACAGGTGATTTTTGACAAAAGAGATAACACCCCCCCATTACGTCATGCTTCAGAAAGGTGAAAAATGGTCCGTTTTGAAATGTTTTATTTTTGAACGTCAGTTGACATTTGTAGGTAGATCATCAGTTCTAGAGCTAAAATTAGCATGTTTAAAGTGATTTTCATGCTTCCAGGGGCCCGGGAAGTGAATTAAATACCATTTGGAGGCATTTAATGTTCAAGCAAAAACAGGTGATTTTTGACAAAAGAGATAACACCCCCCATTACGTCATGCTTCAGAAAGGTGAAAAATGGTCCGTTTTCAAATGTTTTATTTTTGAACGCCAGTTCACATTTGTAGGTAGATCATCAGTTTTAGAGCTAAAATTAGCATGTTTAAAGTGATTTTCATGCTTCCAGGGGCCCGGGAAGTGAATTAAATACCATTCGGATGCATTTAATGTTCAAGCAAAAACAGGTGATTTTTGACAAAAGAGATAACACCCCCCCATTACGTCATGCTTCAGAAAGGTGAAAAATGGTCCGTTTTCAAATGTTTTATTTTTGAACGCCAGTTCACATTTGTAGGTAGATCATCAGTTTTAGAGCTAAAATTAGCATGTTTAAAGTGTTTTTCATGCTTCCAGGGGCCCGGGAAGTGAATTAAATACCATTCGGAGGCATTTAATGTTCAAGCAAAAACAGGTGATTTTTGACAAAAGAGATAACACCCCCCCATTACGTCATGCTTCAGAAAGGTGAAAAATGGTCCGTTTTCAAATGTTTTATTTTTGAACGTCAGTTCACATTTGTAGGTAGATCATCAGTTTTAGAGCTAAAATTAGCATGTTTAAAGTGATTTTCATGCTTCCAGGGGCCCGGGAAGTGAATTAAATACCATTTGGAGGCATTTAATGTTCAAGCAAAAACAGGTGATTTTTGACAAAAGAGATAACACCCCCCCCATTACGTCATGCTTCAGAAAGGGGAAAAATGGTCCGTTTTGAAATGTTTTATTTTTGAACGTCAGTTGACATTTGTAGGTAGATCATCAGTTCTAGAGCTAAAATTAGCATGTTTAAAGTGATTTTCATGCTTCCAGGGGCCCGGGAAGTGAATTAAATACCATTTGGAGGCATTTAATGTTCAAGCAAAAACAGTTGATTTTTGACAAAAGAGATAACACCCCCCCATTACGTCATGCTTCAGAAAGGTGAAAATTGGTCCGTTTTCAAATGTTTTATTTTTGAACGCCAGTTCACATTTGTAGGTAGATCATCAGTTTTAGAGCTAAAATTAGCATGTTTAAAGTGATTTTCATGCTTCCAGGGGCCCTAAATACAAGATTTGTGGAATGGGTAAAAGTGCATGAAAATGGCCAATTTACTCACTCTGAGGTCTCAAAAAGTGTTTCTTCACCCCGGGAAGTGATTTAAATACCATTTGGAGGCATTTAATGTTCAAGCAAAAACAGGGGATTTTTGACAAAAGAGATAACACCCCCCCATTACGTCATGCTTCAGAAAGGTGAAAAATGGTCCGTTTTGAAATGTTTTATTTTTGAACGTCAGTTGACATTTGTAGGTAGATCATCAGTTTAAGAGCTAAAATTAGCATGTTTAAAGTGATTTTCATGCTTCCAGGGGCCCGGGAAGTGAATTAAATACAATTTGGAGGCATTTAATGTTCAAGCAAAAACAGGGGATTTTTGACAAAAGAGATAACACCCCCCCATTACGTCATGCTTCAGAAAGGTGAAAAATGGTCCATTTTCAAATGTTTTATTTTTGAACGCCAGTTCACATTTGTAGGTAGATCATCAGTTTTATAGCTAAAATTAGCATGTTTAAAGTGATTTTCATGCTTCCAGGGGCCCGGGAAGTGAATTAAATACCATTTGGAGGCATTTAATGTTCAAGCAAAAACAGGTGATTTTTGACAAAAGAGATAACACCCCCCCATTACGTCATGCTTCAGAAAGTTGAAAAATTGTCCGTTTTGAAATGTTTTATTTTTGAACGTCAGTTGACATTTGTAGGTAGATCATCAGTTCTAGAGCTAAAATTTGCATGTTTAAAGTGATTTTCATGCTTCCAGGGGCCCGGGATGTGAATTAAATACCATTTGGAGGCATTTAATGTTCAAGCAAAAACAGGTGATTTTTGACAAAAGAGATAACACCCCCCCATTACGTCATGCTTCAGAAAGGTGAAAAATGGTCTGTTTTGAAATGTTTTATTTTTGAACGTCAGTTGACATTTGTAGGTAGATCATCAGTTCTAGAGCTAAAATTAGCATGTTTAAAGTGATTTTCATGCTTCCAGGGGCCCGGGAAGTGAATTAAATACCATTTGGAGGCATTTAATGTTCAAGCAAAAACAGGTGATTTTTGACAAAAGAGATAACACCCCCCATTACGTCATGCTTCAGAAAGGTGAAAAATTGTCCTTTTTGAAATGTTTTATTTTTGAACGTCAGTTGACATTTCTAGGTAGATCATCAGTTCTAGAGCTAAAATTAGCATGTTTAAAGTGATTTTCATGCTTCCAGGGGCCCGGGATGTGAATTAAATACCATTTGGAGGCATTTAATGTTCAAGCAAAAACAGGTGATTTTTGACAAAAGAGATAACACCCCCCCATGACGTCATGCTTCAGAAAGGTGAAAAATGGTCCGTTTTGAAATGTTTTATTTTTGAACGTCAGTTGACATTTGTAGGTAGATCATCAGTTCTAGAGCTAAAATTAGCATGTTTAAAGTGATTTTCATGCTTCCAGGGGCCCGGGAAGTGAATTAAATACCATTTGGAGGCATTTAATGTTCAAGCAAAAACAGGTGATTTGTGACAAAAGAGATAACACCCCCCCATTACGTCATGCTTCAGAAAGGTGAAAAATGGTCCGTTTTGAAATGTTTTATTTTTGAACGTCAGTTGACATTTGTAGGTAGATCATCAGTTCTAGAGCTAAAATTAACATGTTTAAAGTGATTTTCATGCTTCCAGGGGCCTGGGAAGTAAAATAAATACCATTTGGAGGCATTTAATGTTCAAGCAAAAACAGGTGATTTTTGACAAAAGAGATAACACCCCCCATTACGTCATGCTTCAGAAAGGTGAAAAATGGTCAGTTTTCAAATGTTTTATTTTTGAACGTCAGTTGACATTTGTAGGTAGATCATCAGTTCTAGAGCTACAATTAGCATGTTTAAAGTGATTTTCATGCTTCCAGGGGCCCGGGAAGTGAATTAAATACCATTTGGGGGCATTTAATGTTCAAGCAAAAACAGGTGATTTTTGACAAAAGAGATTACACCCCCCCATTACGTCATGCTTCAGAAAGGTGAAAAATGGTCCGTTTTCAAATGTTTTATTTTTGAACGTCAGTTCACATTTGTAGGTAGATCATCAGTTTTAGAGCTAAAATTAGCATGTTTAAAGTGATTTTCATGCTTCCAGGGGCCCGGGAAGTGAATTAAATACCATTTGGAGGCATTTAATGTTCAAGCAAAAACAGGTGATTTTTGACAAAAGAGATAACACCCCCCCCATTACGTCATGCTTCAGAAAGGTGAAAATTGGTCCGTTTTCAAATGTTTTATTTTTGAATGCCAGTTCACATTTGTAGGTAGATCATCAGTTTTAGAGCTAAAATTAGCATGTTTAAAGTGATTTTCATGCTTCCAGGGGCCCGGGAAGTGAATTAAATACCATTTGGAGGCATTTAATGTTCAAGCAAAAACAGGGGATTTTTGACAAAAGAGATAACACCCCCCATTACGTCATGCTTCAGAAAGGTGAAAAATTGTCCGTTTTGAAATGTTTTATTTTTGAACGTCAGTTGACATTTGTAGGTAGATCATCAGTTCTAGAGCTAAAATTAGCATGTTTAAAGTGATTTTCATGCTTCCAGGGGCCCGGGAAGTAAAATAAATACCATTTGGAGGCATTTAATGTTCAAGCAAAAACAGGTGATTTTTGACAAAAGAGATAACACCCCCCATTACGTCATGCTTCAGAAAGGTGAAAAATGGTCAGTTTTCAAATGTTTTATTTTTGAACGTCAGTTGACATTTGTAGGTAGATCATCAGTTCTAGAGCTACAATTAGCATGTTTAAAGTGATTTTCATGCTTCCAGGGGCCCGGGAAGTGAATTAAATACCATTTGGGGGCATTTAATGTTCAAGCAAAAACAGGTGATTTTTGACAAAAGAGATTACACCCCCCCATTACGTCATGCTTCAGAAAGGTGAAAAATGGTCCGTTTTCAAATGTTTTATTTTTGAACGTCAGTTCACATTTGTAGGTAGATCATCAGTTTTAGAGCTAAAATTATCATGTTTAAAGTGATTTTCATGCTTCCAGGGCCCCGGGAAGTGAATTAAATACCATTTGGAGGCATTTAATGTTCAAGCAAAAACAGGTGATTTTTGACAAAAGAGATAACACCCCCCCCATTACGTCATGCTTCAGAAAGGTGAAAAATGGTCCTTTTTGAAATGTTTTATTTTTGAACGTCAGTTGACATTTGTAGGTAGATCATCAGTTCTAGAGCTACAATTAGCATGTTTAAAGTGATTTTCATGCTTCCAGGGGCCCGGGAAGTGAATTAAATACCATTTGGAGGCATTTAATGTTCAAGCAAAAACAGGTGATTTTTGACAAAAGAGATAACACCCCCCCCATTACGTCATGCTTCAGAAAGGGGAAAAATGGTCCGTTTTGAAATGTTTTATTTTTGAACGTCAGTTGACATTTGTAGGTAGATCATCAGTTCTAGAGCTAAAATTAGCATGTTTAAAGTGATTTTCATGCTTCCAGGGGCCCGGGAAGTGAATTAAATACCATTTGGAGGCATTTAATGTTCAAGCAAAAACAGTTGATTTTTGACAAAAGAGATAACACCCCCCCCATTACGTCATGCTTCAGAAAGGTGAAAATTGGTCCGTTTTCAAATGTTTTAATTTTTGAACGCCAGTTCACATTTGTAGGTAGATCATCAGTTTTAGAGCTAAAATTAGCATGTTTAAAGTGATTTTCATGCTTCCAGGGGCCCTAAATACAAGATTTGTGGAATGGGTAAAAGTGCATGAAAATGGCCAATTTACTCACTCTGAGGTCTCAAAAAGTGTTTCTTCACCCCGGGAAGTGATTTAAATACCATTTGGAGGCATTTAATGTTCAAGCAAAAACAGGGGATTTTTGACAAAAGAGATAACACCCCCCCATTACGTCATGCTTCAGAAAGGTGAAAAATGGTCCGTTTTGAAATGTTTTATTTTTGAACGTCAGTTGACATTTGTAGGTAGATCATCAGTTTAAGAGCTAAAATTAGCATGTTTAAAGTGATTTTCATGCTTCCAGGGGCCCGGGAAGTGAATTAAATACAATTTGGAGGCATTTAATGTTCAAGCAAAAACAGGGGATTTTTGACAAAAGAGATAACACCCCCCCATTACGTCATGCTTCAGAAAGGTGAAAAATGGTCCATTTTCAAATGTTTTATTTTTGAACGCCAGTTCACATTTGTAGGTAGATCATCAGTTTTATAGCTAAAATTAGCATGTTTAAAGTGATTTTCATGCTTCCAGGGGCCCGGGAAGTGAATTAAATACCATTTGGAGGCATTTAATGTTCAAGCAAAAACAGGTGATTTTTGACAAAAGAGATAACACCCCCCCATTACGTCATGCTTCAGAAAGTTGAAAAATTGTCCGTTTTGAAATGTTTTATTTTTGAACGTCAGTTGACATTTGTAGGTAGATCATCAGTTCTAGAGCTAAAATTTGCATGTTTAAAGTGATTTTCATGCTTCCAGGGGCCCGGGATGTGAATTAAATACCATTTGGAGGCATTTAATGTTCAAGCAAAAACAGGTGATTTTTGACAAAAGAGATAACACCCCCCCATTACGTCATGCTTCAGAAAGGTGAAAAATGGTCTGTTTTGAAATGTTTTATTTTTGAACGTCAGTTGACATTTGTAGGTAGATCATCAGTTCTAGAGCTAAAATTAGCATGTTTAAAGTGATTTTCATGCTTCCAGGGGCCCGGGAAGTGAATTAAATACCATTTGGAGGCATTTAATGTTCAAGCAAAAACAGGTGATTTTTGACAAAAGAGATAACACCCCCCCATTACGTCATGCTTCAGAAAGGTGAAAAATTGTCCTTTTTGAAATGTTTTATTTTTGAACGTCAGTTGACATTTCTAGGTAGATCATCAGTTCTAGAGCTAAAATTAGCATGTTTAAAGTGATTTTCATGCTTCCAGGGGCCCGGGATGTGAATTAAATACCATTTGGAGGCATTTAATGTTCAAGCAAAAACAGGTGATTTTTGACAAAAGAGATAACACCCCCCCATGACGTCATGCTTCAGAAAGGTGAAAAATGGTCCGTTTTGAAATGTTTTATTTTTGAACGTCAGTTGACATTTGTAGGTAGATCATCAGTTCTAGAGCTAAAATTAGCATGTTTAAAGTGATTTTCATGCTTCCAGGGGCCCGGGAAGTGAATTAAATACCATTTGGAGGCATTTAATGTTCAAGCAAAAACAGGTGATTTGTGACAAAAGAGATAACACCCCCCCATTACGTCATGCTTCAGAAAGGTGAAAAATGGTCCGTTTTGAAATGTTTTATTTTTGAACGTCAGTTGACATTTGTAGGTAGATCATCAGTTCTAGAGCTAAAATTAACATGTTTAAAGTGATTTTCATGCTTCCAGGGGCCTGGGAAGTAAAATAAATACCATTTGGAGGCATTTAATGTTCAAGCAAAAACAGGTGATTTTTGACAAAAGAGATAACACCCCCCATTACGTCATGCTTCAGAAAGGTGAAAAATGGTCAGTTTTCAAATGTTTTATTTTTGAACGTCAGTTGACATTTGTAGGTAGATCATCAGTTCTAGAGCTACAATTAGCATGTTTAAAGTGATTTTCATGCTTCCAGGGGCCCGGGAAGTGAATTAAATACCATTTGGGGGCATTTAATGTTCAAGCAAAAACAGGTGATTTTTGACAAAAGAGATTACACCCCCCCATTACGTCATGCTTCAGAAAGGTGAAAAATGGTCCGTTTTCAAATGTTTTATTTTTGAACGTCAGTTCACATTTGTAGGTAGATCATCAGTTTTAGAGCTAAAATTAGCATGTTTAAAGTGATTTTCATGCTTCCAGGGGCCCGGGAAGTGAATTAAATACCATTTGGAGGCATTTAATGTTCAAGCAAAAACAGGTGATTTTTGACAAAAGAGATAACACCCCCCCCATTACGTCATGCTTCAGAAAGGTGAAAATTGGTCCGTTTTCAAATGTTTTATTTTTGAATGCCAGTTCACATTTGTAGGTAGATCATCAGTTTTAGAGCTAAAATTAGCATGTTTAAAGTGATTTTCATGCTTCCAGGGGCCCGGGAAGTGAATTAAATACCATTTGGAGGCATTTAATGTTCAAGCAAAAACAGGGGATTTTTGACAAAAGAGATAACACCCCCCATTACGTCATGCTTCAGAAAGGTGAAAAATTGTCCGTTTTGAAATGTTTTATTTTTGAACGTCAGTTGACATTTGTAGGTAGATCATCAGTTCTAGAGCTAAAATTAGCATGTTTAAAGTGATTTTCATGCTTCCAGGGGCCCGGGAAGTAAAATAAATACCATTTGGAGGCATTTAATGTTCAAGCAAAAACAGGTGATTTTTGACAAAAGAGATAACACCCCCCATTACGTCATGCTTCAGAAAGGTGAAAAATGGTCAGTTTTCAAATGTTTTATTTTTGAACGTCAGTTGACATTTGTAGGTAGATCATCAGTTCTAGAGCTACAATTAGCATGTTTAAAGTGATTTTCATGCTTCCAGGGGCCCGGGAAGTGAATTAAATACCATTTGGGGGCATTTAATGTTCAAGCAAAAACAGGTGATTTTTGACAAAAGAGATTACACCCCCCCATTACGTCATGCTTCAGAAAGGTGAAAAATGGTCCGTTTTCAAATGTTTTATTTTTGAACGTCAGTTCACATTTGTAGGTAGATCATCAGTTTTAGAGCTAAAATTAGCATGTTTAAAGTGATTTTCATGCTTCCAGGGCCCCGGGAAGTGAATTAAATACCATTTGGAGGCATTTAATGTTCAAGCAAAAACAGGTGATTTTTGACAAAAGAGATAACACCCCCCCCATTACGTCATGCTTCAGAAAGGTGAAAAATGGTCCTTTTTGAAATGTTTTATTTTTGAACGTCAGTTGACATTTGTAGGTAGATCATCAGTTCTAGAGCTACAATTAGCATGTTTAAAGTGATTTTCATGCTTCCAGGGGCCCGGGAAGTGAATTAAATACCATTTGGGGGCATTTAATGTTCAAGCAAAAACAGGTGATTTTTGACAAAAGAGATTACACCCCCCCATTACGTCATGCTTCAGAAAGGTGAAAAATGGTCCGTTTTCAAATGTTTTATTTTTGAACGTCAGTTCACATTTGTAGGTAGATCATCAGTTTTAGAGCTAAAATTTGCATTTTTAAAGTGATTTTCATGCTTCCAGGGGCCCAGGAAGTGAATTAAATACCATTTGGAGGCATTTAATGTTCAAGCAAAAACAGGTGATTTTTGACAAAAGAGATAACACCCCCCCATTACGTCATGCTTCAGAAAGGTGAAAAATGGTCCGTTTTGAAATGTTTTATTTTTGAACGTCAGTTGACATTTGTAGGTAGATCATCAGTTCTAGAGCTAAAATTAGCATGTTTAAAGTGATTTTCATGCTTCCAGGGGCCCGGGAAGTGAATTAAATACCATTTGGAGGCATTTAATGTTCAAGCAAAAACAGGTGATTTTTGACAAAAGAGATAACACCCCCCCATTACGTCATGCTTCAGAAAGGTGAAAAATGGTCCGTTTTGAAATGTTTTATTTTTGAACGTCAGTTGACATTTGTAGGTAGATCATCAGTTCTAGAGCTAAAATTAGCATGTTTAAAGTGATTTTCATGCTTCCAGGGGCCCGGGAAGTGAATTAAATACCATTTGGAGGCATTTAATGTTCAAGCAAAAACAGGTGATTTTTGACAAAAGAGATAACACCCCCCATTACGTCATGCTTCAGAAAGGTGAACAATGGTCCGTTTTCAAATGTTTTATTTTTGAACGTCAGTTCACATTTGTAGGTAACTCATCAGTTTAAGAGCTAAAATTAGCATGTTTAAAGTGATTTTCATGCTTCCAGAGGCCCTAAACACAAGATTTGTGGAATGGTTAAAAGTGAATGAAAATGGCCAATTTACTCAGTCTGAGGTCTCAAAAAGTGTTTCTTCACCCCGGGAAGTGAATTACATACCATTTGGAGGCATTTAATGTTCAAGCAAAAACAGGTGATTTTTGACAAAAGAGATAACACCCCCCCATTACGTCATGCTTCAGAAAGGTGAAAAATGGTCCGTTTTCAAATGTTTTATTTTTGAATGTCAGTTCACATTTATAGGTAGATCATCAGTTTAAGAGCTAAAATTAGCATGTTTAAAGTGATTTTCATGCTTCCAGGGGCCCGGGAAGTGAATTAAATACCATTTGGAGGCATTTAATGTTCAAGCAAAAACAGGGGATTTTTGACAAAAGAGATAACACCCCCCCATTACGTCATGCTTCAGAAAGATGAAAAATGGTCCGTTTTCAAATGTTTTATTTTTGAACGTCAGTTCACATTTGTAGGTAAATCATCAGTATAAGAGCTAAAATTAGCATGTTTAAAGTGATTTTCATGCTTCCAGGGGCCCGGGAAGTGAATTAAATACCATTTGGAGACATTTAATGTTCAAGCAAAAACAGGTGATTTTTGACAAAAGAGCTAACACCCCCCATTACGTCATGCTTCAGAAAGGTGAACAATGGTCCGTTTTCAAATGTTTTATTTTTGAACGTCAGTTCACATTTGTAGGTAGATCATCAGTTTAAGAGCTAAAATTAGCATGTTTAAAGTGATTTTCATGCTTCCAGGGGCCCTAAACACAAGATTTGTGGAATGGTTAAAAGTGAATGAAAATGGCCAATTTACTCAGTCTGAGGTCTCAAAAAGTGTTTCTTCACCCCGGGAAGTGAATTAAATACCATTTGGAGGCATTTAATGTTCAAGCAAAAACAGGTGATTTTTGACAAAAGAGATAACACCCCCCCCATTACGTCATGCTTCAGAAAGGTGAAAAATGGTCCGTTTTCAAATGTTTTATTTTTGAACGTCAGTTCACATTTATAGGTAGATCATCAGTTTAAGAGCTAAAATTAGCATGTTTAAAGTGATTTTCATGCTTCCAGGGGCCCGGGAAGTGAATTAAATACCATTTGGAGGCATTTAATGTTCAAGCAAAAACAGGGGATTTTGACAAAAGAGATAACACCCCCCCATTACGTCATGCTTCAGAAAGGTGAAAAATGGTCCGTTTTCAAATGTTTTATTTTTGAACGCCAGTTCACATTTGTAGGTAGATCATCAGTTTTAGAGCTAAAATTAGCATGTTTAAAGTGATTTTCATGCTTCCAGGGGCCCGGGAAGTGAATTAAATACCATTAGGAGGCATTTAATGTTCAAGCAAAAACAGGTGATTTTTGACAAAAGAGATAACACCCCCCCATTACGTCATGCTTCAGAAAGGTTAAAAATGGTCCGTTTTCAAATGTTTTATTTTTGAACGCCAGTTCACATTTGTAGGTAGATCATCAGTTTTAGAGCTAAAATTAGCATGTTTAAAGTGATTTTCATGCTTCCAGGGGCCCGGGAAGTGAATTAAATACCATTTGGAGGCATTTAATGTTCAAGCAAAAACAGGTGATTTTTGACAAAAGAGATAATACCCCCCCATTACGTCATGCTTCAGAAAGGTGAAAAATGGTCCGTTTTCAAATGTTTTATTTTTGAACGCCAGTTCACATTTGTAGGTAGATCATCAGTTTTAGAGCTAAAATTAGCATGTTTAAAGTGATTTTCATGCTTCCAGGGGCCCGGGAAGTGAATTAAATACCATTTGGAGGCATTTACTGTTCAAGCAAAAACAGGGGATTTTTGACAAAAGAGATAACACCCCCCCATTACGTCATGCTTCAGAAAGGTTAAAAATGGTCCGTTTTCAAATGTTTTATTTTTGAACGTCAGTTGACATTTGTAGGTAGATCATCAGTTCTAGAGCTACAATTAGCATGTTTAAAGTGATTTTCATGCTTCCAGGGGCCCGGGAAGTGAATTAAATACCATTTGGGGGCATTTAATGTTCAAGCAAAAACAGGTGATTTTTGACAAAAGAGATTACACCCCCCCATTACGTCATGCTTCAGAAAGGTGAAAAATGGTCCGTTTTCAAATGTTTTATTTTTGAACGTCAGTTCACATTTGTAGGTAGATCATCAGTTTTAGAGCTAAAATTAGCATGTTTAAAGTGATTTTCATGCTTCCAGGGCCCCGGGAAGTGAATTAAATACCATTTGGAGGCATTTAATGTTCAAGCAAAAACAGGTGATTTTTGACAAAAGAGATAACACCCCCCCCATTACGTCATGCTTCAGAAAGGTGAAAAATGGTCCTTTTTGAAATGTTTTATTTTTGAACGTCAGTTGACATTTGTAGGTAGATCATCAGTTCTAGAGCTACAATTAGCATGTTTAAAGTGATTTTCATGCTTCCAGGGGCCCGGGAAGTGAATTAAATACCATTTGGGGGCATTTAATGTTCAAGCAAAAACAGGTGATTTTTGACAAAAGAGATTACACCCCCCCATTACGTCATGCTTCAGAAAGGTGAAAAATGGTCCGTTTTCAAATGTTTTATTTTTGAACGTCAGTTCACATTTGTAGGTAGATCATCAGTTTTAGAGCTAAAATTTGCATTTTTAAAGTGATTTTCATGCTTCCAGGGGCCCAGGAAGTGAATTAAATACCATTTGGAGGCATTTAATGTTCAAGCAAAAACAGGTGATTTTTGACAAAAGAGATAACACCCCCCCATTACGTCATGCTTCAGAAAGGTGAAAAATGGTCCGTTTTGAAATGTTTTATTTTTGAACGTCAGTTGACATTTGTAGGTAGATCATCAGTTCTAGAGCTAAAATTAGCATGTTTAAAGTGATTTTCATGCTTCCAGGGGCCCGGGAAGTGAATTAAATACCATTTGGAGGCATTTAATGTTCAAGCAAAAACAGGTGATTTTTGACAAAAGAGATAACACCCCCCCATTACGTCATGCTTCAGAAAGGTGAAAAATGGTCCGTTTTGAAATGTTTTATTTTTGAACGTCAGTTGACATTTGTAGGTAGATCATCAGTTCTAGAGCTAAAATTAGCATGTTTAAAGTGATTTTCATGCTTCCAGGGGCCCGGGAAGTGAATTAAATACCATTTGGAGGCATTTAATGTTCAAGCAAAAACAGGTGATTTTTGACAAAAGAGATAACACCCCCCATTACGTCATGCTTCAGAAAGGTGAACAATGGTCCGTTTTCAAATGTTTTATTTTTGAACGTCAGTTCACATTTGTAGGTAACTCATCAGTTTAAGAGCTAAAATTAGCATGTTTAAAGTGATTTTCATGCTTCCAGAGGCCCTAAACACAAGATTTGTGGAATGGTTAAAAGTGAATGAAAATGGCCAATTTACTCAGTCTGAGGTCTCAAAAAGTGTTTCTTCACCCCGGGAAGTGAATTACATACCATTTGGAGGCATTTAATGTTCAAGCAAAAACAGGTGATTTTTGACAAAAGAGATAACACCCCCCCATTACGTCATGCTTCAGAAAGGTGAAAAATGGTCCGTTTTCAAATGTTTTATTTTTGAATGTCAGTTCACATTTATAGGTAGATCATCAGTTTAAGAGCTAAAATTAGCATGTTTAAAGTGATTTTCATGCTTCCAGGGGCCCGGGAAGTGAATTAAATACCATTTGGAGGCATTTAATGTTCAAGCAAAAACAGGGGATTTTTGACAAAAGAGATAACACCCCCCCATTACGTCATGCTTCAGAAAGATGAAAAATGGTCCGTTTTCAAATGTTTTATTTTTGAACGTCAGTTCACATTTGTAGGTAAATCATCAGTATAAGAGCTAAAATTAGCATGTTTAAAGTGATTTTCATGCTTCCAGGGGCCCGGGAAGTGAATTAAATACCATTTGGAGACATTTAATGTTCAAGCAAAAACAGGTGATTTTTGACAAAAGAGCTAACACCCCCCATTACGTCATGCTTCAGAAAGGTGAACAATGGTCCGTTTTCAAATGTTTTATTTTTGAACGTCAGTTCACATTTGTAGGTAGATCATCAGTTTAAGAGCTAAAATTAGCATGTTTAAAGTGATTTTCATGCTTCCAGGGGCCCTAAACACAAGATTTGTGGAATGGTTAAAAGTGAATGAAAATGGCCAATTTACTCAGTCTGAGGTCTCAAAAAGTGTTTCTTCACCCCGGGAAGTGAATTAAATACCATTTGGAGGCATTTAATGTTCAAGCAAAAACAGGTGATTTTTGACAAAAGAGATAACACCCCCCCCATTACGTCATGCTTCAGAAAGGTGAAAAATGGTCCGTTTTCAAATGTTTTATTTTTGAACGTCAGTTCACATTTATAGGTAGATCATCAGTTTAAGAGCTAAAATTAGCATGTTTAAAGTGATTTTCATGCTTCCAGGGGCCCGGGAAGTGAATTAAATACCATTTGGAGGCATTTAATGTTCAAGCAAAAACAGGGGATTTTGACAAAAGAGATAACACCCCCCCATTACGTCATGCTTCAGAAAGGTGAAAAATGGTCCGTTTTCAAATGTTTTATTTTTGAACGCCAGTTCACATTTGTAGGTAGATCATCAGTTTTAGAGCTAAAATTAGCATGTTTAAAGTGATTTTCATGCTTCCAGGGGCCCGGGAAGTGAATTAAATACCATTAGGAGGCATTTAATGTTCAAGCAAAAACAGGTGATTTTTGACAAAAGAGATAACACCCCCCCATTACGTCATGCTTCAGAAAGGTTAAAAATGGTCCGTTTTCAAATGTTTTATTTTTGAACGCCAGTTCACATTTGTAGGTAGATCATCAGTTTTAGAGCTAAAATTAGCATGTTTAAAGTGATTTTCATGCTTCCAGGGGCCCGGGAAGTGAATTAAATACCATTTGGAGGCATTTAATGTTCAAGCAAAAACAGGTGATTTTTGACAAAAGAGATAATACCCCCCCATTACGTCATGCTTCAGAAAGGTGAAAAATGGTCCGTTTTCAAATGTTTTATTTTTGAACGCCAGTTCACATTTGTAGGTAGATCATCAGTTTTAGAGCTAAAATTAGCATGTTTAAAGTGATTTTCATGCTTCCAGGGGCCCGGGAAGTGAATTAAATACCATTTGGAGGCATTTACTGTTCAAGCAAAAACAGGGGATTTTTGACAAAAGAGATAACACCCCCCCATTACGTCATGCTTCAGAAAGGTGAAAAATGATCCGTTTTCAAATGTTTTATTTTTGAACGCCAGTTCACATTTGTAGGTAGATCATCAGTTTTAGAGCTAAAATTAGCATGTTTAAAGTGATTTTCATGCTTCCAGGGGCCCGGGAAGTGAAATAAATACCATTTGGAGGCATTTAATGTTCAAGCAAAAACAGGTGATTTTTGACAAAAGAGATAACACCCCCCCCATTACGTCATGCTTCAGAAAGGTGAAAAATGGTCAGTTTTCAAATGTTTTATTTTTGAACGCCAGTTCACATTTGTAGGTAGATCATCAGTTTTAGAGCTAAAATTAGCATGTTTAAAGTGATTTTCATGCTTCCAGGGGCCCGGGAAGTGAATTAAATACAATTTGGAGGCATTTAATGTTCAAGCAAAAACAGGTAATTTTTGACAAAAGAGATAACACCCCCCCATTACGTCATGCTTCAGAAAGGTGAAAAATGGTCCGTTTTGAAATGTTTTATTTTTGAACATCAGTTGACATTTGTAGGTAGATCATCAGTTCTAGAGCTAAAATTAGCATGTTTAAAGTGATTTTCATGCTTCCAGGGGCCCGGGAAGTGAATTAAATACCATTTGGAGGCATTTAATGTTCAAGCAAAAACAGTTGATTTTTGACAAAAGAGATAACACCCCCCCATTACGTCATGCTTCAGAAAGGTGAAAATTGGTCCGTTTTCAAATGTTTTATTTTTGAACGCCAGTTCACATTTGTAGGTAGATCATCAGTTTTAGAGCTAAAATTAGCATGTTTAAAGTGATTTTCATGCTTCCAGGGGCCCTAAATACAAGATTTGTGGAATGGGTAAAAGTGCATGAAAATGGCCAATTTACTCACTCTGAGGTCTCAAAAAGTGTTTCTTCACCCCGGGAAGTGATTTAAATACCATTTGGAGGCATTTAATGTTCAAGCAAAAACAGGGGATTTTTGACAAAAGAGATAACACCCCCCCCATTACGTCATGCTTCAGAAAGGTGAAAAATTGTCCGTTTTGAAATGTTTTATTTTTGAACGTCAGTTGACATTTGTAGGTAGATCATCAGTTTAAGAGCTAAAATTAGCATGTTTAAAGTGATTTTCATGCTTCCAGGGGCCCGGGATGTGAATTAAATACCATTTGGAGGCATTTAATGTTCAAGCAAAAACAGGTGATTTTTGACAAAAGAGATAACACCCCCCCATTACGTCATGCTTCAGAAAGGTGAAAAATGGTCCGTTTTGAAATGTTTTATTTTTGAACGTCAGTTGACATTTGTAGGTAGATCATCAGTTCTAGAGCTAAAATTAGCATGTTTAAAGTGATTTTCATGCTTCCAGGGGCCCGGGAAGTGAATTAAATACCATTTGGAGGCATTTAATGTTCAAGCAAAAACAGGTGATTTTTGACAAAAGAGATAACACCCCCCCATTACGTCATGCTTCAGAAAGGTGAAAAATTGTCCGTTTTGAAATGTTTTATTTTTGAACGTCAGTTGACATTTGTAGGTAGATCATCAGTTCTAGAGCTAAAATTAGCATGTTTAAAGTGATTTTCATGCTTCCAGGGGCCCGGGATGTGAATGAAATACCATTTGGAGGCATTTTATGTTCAAGCAAAAACAGGTGATTTTTGACATAAGAGATAACACCCCCCCATTACGTCATGCTTCAGAAAGGTGAAAAATGGTCCGTTTTGAAATGTTTTATTTTTGAACGTCAGTTGACATTTGTAGGTAGATCATCAGTTCTAGAGCTAAAATTAGCATGTTTAAAGTGATTTTCATGCTTCCAGGGGCCCGGGAAGTGAATTAAATACCATTTGGAGGCATTTAATGTTCAAGCAAAAACAGGTGATTTTTGACAAAAGAGATAACACCCCCCATTACGTCATGCTTCAGAAAGGTGAAAAATGGTCCGTTTTCAAATGTTTTATTTTTGAACGCCAGTTCACATTTGTAGGTAGATCATCAGTTTTAGAGCTAAAATTAGCATGTTTAAAGTGATTTTCATGCTTCCAGGGGCCCGGGAAGTGAATTAAATACCATTCGGAGGCATTTAATGTTCAAGCAAAAACAGGTGATTTTTGACAAAAGAGATAACACCCCCCCATTACGTCATGCTTCAGAAAGGTGAAAAATGGTCCGTTTTCAAATGTTTTATTTTTGAACGCCAGTTCACATTTGTAGGTAGATCATCAGTTTTAGAGCTAAAATTAGCATGTTTAAAGTGTTTTTCATGCTTCCAGGGGCCCGGGAAGTGAATTAAATACCATTCGGAGGCATTTAATGTTCAAGCAAAAACAGGTGATTTTTGACAAAAGAGATAACACCCCCCCATTACGTCATGCTTCAGAAAGGTGAAAAATGGTCCGTTTTCAAATGTTTTATTTTTGAACGTCAGTTCACATTTGTAGGTAGATCATCAGTTTTAGAGCTAAAATTAGCATGTTTAAAGTGATTTTCATGCTTCCAGGGGCCCGGGAAGTGAATTAAATACCATTTGGAGGCATTTAATGTTCAAGCAAAAACAGTTGATTTTTGACAAAAGAGATAACACCCCCCCATTACGTCATGCTTCAGAAAGGTGAAAATTGGTCCGTTTTCAAATGTTTTATTTTTGAACGCCAGTTCACATTTGTAGGTAGATCATCAGTTTTAGAGCTAAAATTAGCATGTTTAAAGTGATTTTCATGCTTCCAGGGGCCCTAAATACAAGATTTGTGGAATGGGTAAAAGTGCATGAAAATGGCCAATTTACTCACTCTGAGGTCTCAAAAAGTGTTTCTTCACCCCGGGAAGTGATTTAAATACCATTTGGAGGCATTTAATGTTCAAGCAAAAACAGGGGATTTTTGACAAAAGAGATAACACCCCCCCATTACGTCATGCTTCAGAAAGGTGAAAAATGGTCCGTTTTGAAATGTTTTATTTTTGAACGTCAGTTGACATTTGTAGGTAGATCATCAGTTTAAGAGCTAAAATTAGCATGTTTAAAGTGATTTTCATGCTTCCAGGGGCCCGGGAAGTGAATTAAATACAATTTGGAGGCATTTAATGTTCAAGCAAAAACAGGGGATTTTTGACAAAAGAGATAACACCCCCCCATTACGTCATGCTTCAGAAAGGTGAAAAATGGTCCATTTTCAAATGTTTTATTTTTGAACGCCAGTTCACATTTGTAGGTAGATCATCAGTTTTATAGCTAAAATTAGCATGTTTAAAGTGATTTTCATGCTTCCAGGGGCCCGGGAAGTGAATTAAATACCATTTGGAGGCATTTAATGTTCAAGCAAAAACAGGTGATTTTTGACAAAAGAGATAACACCCCCCATTACGTCATGCTTCAGAAAGTTGAAAAATTGTCCGTTTTGAAATGTTTTATTTTTGAACGTCAGTTGACATTTGTAGGTAGATCATCAGTTCTAGAGCTAAAATTTGCATGTTTAAAGTGATTTTCATGCTTCCAGGGGCCCGGGATGTGAATTAAATACCATTTGGAGGCATTTAATGTTCAAGCAAAAACAGGTGATTTTTGACAAAAGAGATAACACCCCCCCATTACGTCATGCTTCAGAAAGGTGAAAAATTGTCTGTTTTGAAATGTTTTATTTTTGAACGTCAGTTGACATTTGTAGGTAGATCATCAGTTCTAGAGCTAAAATTAGCATGTTTAAAGTGATTTTCATGCTTCCAGGGGCCCGGGAAGTGAATTAAATACCATTTGGAGGCATTTAATGTTCAAGCAAAAACAGGTGATTTTTGACAAAAGAGATAACACCCCCCCATTACGTCATGCTTCAGAAAGGTGAAAAATTGTCCGTTTTGAAATGTTTTATTTTTGAACGTCAGTTGACATTTCTAGGTAGATCATCAGTTCTAGAGCTAAAATTAGCATGTTTAAAGTGATTTTCATGCTTCCAGGGGCCCGGGATGTGAATTAAATACCATTTGGAGGCATTTAATGTTCAAGCAAAAACAGGTGATTTTTGACAAAAGAGATAACACCCCCCCATGACGTCATGCTTCAGAAAGGTGAAAAATGGTCCGTTTTGAAATGTTTTATTTTTGAACGTCAGTTGACATTTGTAGGTAGATCATCAGTTCTAGAGCTAAAATTAGCATGTTTAAAGTGATTTTCATGCTTCCAGGGGCCCGGGAAGTGAATTAAATACTATTTGGAGGCATTTAATGTTCAAGCAAAAACAGGTGATTTGTGACAAAAGAGATAACACCCCCCCATTACGTCATGCTTCAGAAAGGTGAAAAATGGTCCGTTTTGAAATGTTTTATTTTTGAACGTCAGTTGACATTTGTAGGTAGATCATCAGTTCTAGAGCTAAAATTAACATGTTTAAAGTGATTTTCATGCTTCCAGGGGCCTGGGAAGTAAAATAAATACCATTTGGAGGCATTTAATGTTCAAGCAAAAACAGGTGATTTTTGACAAAAGAGATAACACCCCCCATTACGTCATGCTTCAGAAAGGTGAAAAATGGTCAGTTTTCAAATGTTTTATTTTTGAACGTCAGTTGACATTTGTAGGTAGATCATCAGTTCTAGAGCTACAATTAGCATGTTTAAAGTGATTTTCATGCTTCCAGGGGCCCGGGAAGTGAATTAAATACCATTTGGGGGCATTTAATGTTCAAGCAAAAACAGGTGATTTTTGACAAAAGAGATTACACCCCCCCATTACGTCATGCTTCAGAAAGGTGAAAAATGGTCCGTTTTCAAATGTTTTATTTTTGAACGTCAGTTCACATTTGTAGGTAGATCATCAGTTTTAGAGCTAAAATTAGCATGTTTAAAGTGATTTTCATGCTTCCAGGGGCCCGGGAAGTGAATTAAATACCATTTGGAGGCATTTAATGTTCAAGCAAAAACAGGTGATTTTTGACAAAAGAGATAACACCCCCCCCATTACGTCATGCTTCAGAAAGGTGAAAATTGGTCCGTTTTCAAATGTTTTATTTTTGAATGCCAGTTCACATTTGTAGGTAGATCATCAGTTTTAGAGCTAAAATTAGCATGTTTAAAGTGATTTTCATGCTTCCAGGGGCCCGGGAAGTGAATTAAATACCATTTGGAGGCATTTAATGTTCAAGCAAAAACAGGGGATTTTTGACAAAAGAGATAACACCCCCCCATTACGTCATGCTTCAGAAAGGTGAAAAATTGTCCGTTTTGAAATGTTTTATTTTTGAACGTCAGTTGACATTTGTAGGTAGATCATCAGTTCTAGAGCTAAAATTAGCATGTTTAAAGTGATTTTCATGCTTCCAGGGGCCCGGGAAGTAAAATAAATACCATTTGGAGGCATTTAATGTTCAAGCAAAAACAGGTGATTTTTGACAAAAGAGATAACACCCCCCATTACGTCATGCTTCAAAAAGGTGAAAAATGGTCAGTTTTCAAATGTTTTATTTTTGAACGTCAGTTGACATTTGTAGGTAGATCATCAGTTCTAGAGCTACAATTAGCATGTTTAAAGTGATTTTCATGCTTCCAGGGGCCCGGGAAGTGAATTAAATACCATTTGGGGGCATTTAATGTTCAAGCAAAAACAGGTGATTTTTGACAAAAGAGATTACACCCCCCCATTACGTCATGCTTCAGAAAGGTGAAAAATGGTCCGTTTTCAAATGTTTTATTTTTGAACGTCAGTTCACATTTGTAGGTAGATCATCAGTTTTAGAGCTAAAATTAGCATGTTTAAAGTGATTTTCATGCTTCCAGGGGCCCGGGAAGTGAATTAAATACCATTTGGAGGCATTTAATGTTCAAGCAAAAACAGGTGATTTTTGACAAAAGAGATAACACCCCCCCCATTACGTCATGCTTCAGAAAGGTGAAAAATGGTCCTTTTTGAAATGTTTTATTTTTGAACGTCAGTTGACATTTGTAGGTAGATCATCAGTTCTAGAGCTACAATTAGCATGTTTAAAGTGATTTTCATGCTTCCAGGGGCCCGGGAAGTGAATTAAATACCATTTGGGGGCATTTAATGTTCAAGCAAAAACAGGTGATTTTTGACAAAAGAGATTACACCCCCCCATTACGTCATGCTTCAGAAAGGTGAAAAATGGTCCGTTTTCAAATGTTTTATTTTTGAACGTCAGTTCACATTTGTAGGTAGATCATCAGTTTTAGAGCTAAAATTAGCATTTTTAAAGTGATTTTCATGCTTCCAGGGGCCCAGGAAGTGAATTAAATACCATTTGGAGGCATTTAATGTTCAAGCAAAAACAGGTGATTTTTGACAAAAGAGATAACACCCCCCATTACGTCATGCTTCAGAAAGGTGAAAAATGGTCAGTTTTCAAATGTTTTATTTTTGAACGTCAGTTGACATTTGTAGGTAGATCATCAGTTCTAGAGCTAAAATTAGCATGTTTAAAGTGATTTTCATGCTTCCAGGGGCCCGGGAAGTGAATTAAATACCATTTGGAGGCATTTAATGTTCAAGCAAAAACAGGTGATTTTTGACAAAAGAGATAACACCCCCCCATTACGTCATGCTTCAGAAAGGTGAAAAATGGTCCGTTTTGAAATGTTTTATTTTTGAACGTCAGTTGACATTTGTAGGTAGATCATCAGTTCTAGAGCTAAAATTAGCATGTTTAAAGTGATTTTCATGCTTCCAGGGGCCCGGGAAGTGAATTAAATACCATTTGGAGGCATTTAATGTTCAAGCAAAAACAGGTGATTTTTGACAAAAGAGATAACACCCCCCCATTACGTCATGCTTCAGAAAGGTGAACAATGGTCCGTTTTCAAATGTTTTATTTTTGAACGTCAGTTCACATTTGTAGGTAACTCATCAGTTTAAGAGCTAAAATTAGCATGTTTAAAGTGATTTTCATGCTTCCAGAGGCCCTAAACACAAGATTTGTGGAATGGTTAAAAGTGAATGAAAATGGCCAATTTACTCAGTCTGAGGTCTCAATAAGTGTTTCTTCACCCCGGGAAGTGAATTACATACCATTTGGAGGCATTTAATGTTCAAGCAAAAACAGGTGATTTTTGACAAAAGAGATAACACCCCCCCATTACGTCATGCTTCAGAAAGGTGAAAAATGGTCCGTTTTCAAATGTTTTATTTTTGAACGTCAGTTCACATTTGTAGGTAGATCATCAGTATAAGAGCTAAAATTAGCATGTTTAAAGTGATTTTCATGCTTCCAGGGGCCCTGGAAGTGAATTAAATACCATTTGGAGACATTTAATGTTCAAGCAAAAACAGGTGATTTTTGACAAAAGAGCTAACACCCCCCCAATACGTCATGCTTCAGAAAGGTGAACAATGGTCCGTTTTCAAATGTTTTATTTTTGAACGTCAGTTAAAATTTGTAGGTAGATCATCAGTATAAGAGCTAAAATTAGCATGTTTAAAGTGATTTTCATGCTTCCAGGGGCCTGGGAAGTGAATTAAATACCATTTGGAGGCATTTAATGTTCAAGCAAAAACAGGTGAGTTTTTGACAAAAGAGATAACACCCCACATTACGTCATGCTTCAGAAAGGTGAAAAATTGTCATTTTTCAAATGTTTTATTTTTGAACGTCAGTTGACATTTGTAGGTAGATCATCAGTTCTAGAGCTACAATTAGCATGTTTAAAGTGATTTTCATGCTTCCAGGGGCCCGGGAAGTGAATTAAATACCATTTGGGGGCATTTAATGTTCAAGAAAAACAGGTGATTTTTGACAAAAGAGATTACACCCCCCCATTACGTCATGCTTCAGAAAGGTGAAAAATGGTCCGTTTTCAAATGTTTTATTTTTGAACGTCAGTTCACATTTGTAGGTAGATCATCAGTTTTAGAGCTAAAATTAGCATTTTTAAAGTGATTTTCATGCTTCCAGGGGCCCAGGAAGTGAATTAAATACCATTTGGAGGCATTTAATGTTCAAGCAAAAACAGGGGATTTTTGACAAAAGAGATAACACCCCCCATTACGTCATGCTTCAGAAAGATGAAAAATGGTCCGTTTTCAAATGTTTTATTTTTGAACGTCAGTTCACATTTGTAGGTAAATCATCAGTATAAGAGCTAAAATTAGCATGTTTAAAGTGATTTTCATGCTTCCAGGGGCCCGGGAAGTGAATTAAATACCATTTGGAGACATTTAATGTTCAAGCAAAAACAGGTGATTTTTGACAAAAGAGCTAACACCCCCCATTACGTCATGCTTCAGAAAGGTGAACAATGGTCCGTTTTCAAATGTTTTATTTTTGAACGTCAGTTCACATTTGTAGGTAGATCATCAGTTTAAGAGCTAAAATTAGCATGTTTAAAGTGATTTTCATGATTCCAGGGGCCCTAAACACAAGATTTGTGGAATGGTTAAAAGTGAATGAAAATGGCCAATTTACTCAGTCTGAGGTCTCAAAAAGTGTTTCTTCACCCCGGGAAGTGAATTAAATACCATTTGGAGGCATTTAATGTTCAAGCAAAAACAGGGGATTTTGACAAAAGAGATAACACCCCCCCATTACGTCATGCTTCAGAAAGGTGAAAAATGGTCCGTTTTCAAATGTTTTACTTTTGAACGCCAGTTCACATTTGTAGGTAGATCATCAGTTTTAGAGCTAAAATTAGCATGTTTAAAGTGATTTTCATGCTTCCAGGGGCCCGGGAAGTGAATTAAATACCATTTGGAGGCATTTAATGTTCAAGCAAAAACAGGTGATTTTTGACAAAAGAGATAACACCCCCCCATTACGTCATGCTTCAGAAAGGTTAAAAATGGTCCGTTTTCAAATGTTTTATTTTTGAATGCCAGTTCACATTTGTAGGTAGATCATCAGTTCTAGAGCTAAAATTAGCATGTTTAAAGTGATTTTCATGCTTCCAGGGGCCCGGGAAGTGAATTAAATACCATTTGGAGGCATTTAATGTTCAAGCAAAAACAGGTGATTTTTGACAAAAGAGATAACACCCCCCCATTACGTCATGCTTCAGAAAGGTGAACAATGTTCCGTTTTCAAATGTTTTATTTTTGTACGTCTGTTCACATTTGTAGGTAAATCATCAGTTTAAGAGCTAAAATTAGCATGTTTAAAGTGATTTTCATGCTTCCAGGGGCCCTAAACACAAGATTTGTGGAATGGTTAAAAGTGAATGAAAATGGCTAATTTACTCAGTCTGAGGTCTCAAAAAGTGTTTCTTCACCCCGGGAAGTGAATTAAATACCATTTGGAGGCATTTAATGTTCAAGCAAAAACAGGTGATTTTTGACAAAAGAGATAACACCCCCCCATTACGTCATGTTTCAGAAAGGTGAAAAATGGTCCGTTTTCAAATGTTTTATTTTTGAACGTCAGTTCACATTTATAGGTAGATCATCAGTTTAAGAGCTAAAATTAGCATGTTTAAAGTGATTTTCATGCTTCCAGGGGCCCGGGAAGTGAATTAAATACCATTTGGAGGCATTTAATGTTCAAGCAAAAACAGGGGATTTTTGACAAAAGAGATAACACCCCCCCATTACGTCATGCTTCAGAAAGGTGAAAAATGGTCCGTTTTCAAATGTTTTATTTTTGAACGTCAGTTCACATTTGTAGGTAGATCATCAGTATAAGAGCTAAAATTAGCATGTTTAAAGTGATTTTCATGCTTCCAGGGGCCCTGGAAGTGAATTAAATACCATTTGGAGACATTTAATGTTCAAGCAAAAACAGGTGATTTTTGACAAAAGAGCTAACACCCCCCCAATACGTCATGCTTCAGAAAGGTGAACAATGGTCCGTTTTCAAATGTTTTATTTTTGAACGTCAGTTCACATTTGTAGGTAGATCATCAGTATAAGAGCTAAAATTAGCATGTTTAAAGTGATTTTCATGCTTCCAGGGGCCTGGGAAGTGAATTAAATACCATTTGGAGGCATTTAATGTTCAAGCAAAAACAGGTGAGTTTTTAACAAAAGAGATAACACCCCACATTAAGTCATGCTTCAGAAAGGTGAAAAATTGTCATTTTTCAAATGTTTTATTTTTGAACGTCAGTTGACATTTGTAGGTAGATCATCAGTTCTAGAGCTACAATTAGCATGTTTAAAGTGATTTTCATGCTTCCAGGGGCCCGGGAAGTGAATTAAATACCATTTGGGGGCATTTAATGTTCAAGAAAAACAGGTGATTTTTGACAAAAGAGATTACCCCCCCCCATTACGTCATGCTTCAGAAAGGTGAAAAATGGTCCGTTTTCAAATGTTTTATTTTTGAACGTCAGTTCACATTTGTAGGTAGATCATCAGTTTTAGAGCTAAAATTAGCATTTTTAAAGTGATTTTCATGCTTCCAGGGGCCCAGGAAGTGAATTAAATACCATTTGGAGGCATTTAATGTTCAAGCAAAAACAGGTGATTTTTGACAAAAGAGATAACACCCCCCATTACGTCATGCTTCAGAAAGGTGAAAAATGGTCAGTTTTCAGATGTTTTATTTTTGAACGTCAGTTGACATTTGTAGGTAGATCATCAGTTCTAGAGCTACAATTAGCATGTTTAAAGTGATTTTCATGCTTCCAGGGGCCCGGGAAGTGAATTAAATACCATTTGGGGGCATTTAATGTTCAAGCAAAAACAGGTGATTTTTGACAAAAGAGATTACACCCCCCCATTACGTCATGCTTCAGAAAGGTAAAAAATGGTCCGTTTTCAAATGTTTTATTTTTGAACGCCAGTTCACATTTGTAGGTAGATCATCAGTTCTAGAGCTAAAATTAGCATGTTTAAAGTGATTTTCATGCTTCCAGGGGCCCGGGAAGTGAATTAAATACCATTTGGAGGCATTTAATGTTCAAGCAAAAACAGGTGATTTTTGACAAAAGAGATAACACCCCCCCATTACGTCATGCTTCAGAAAGGTGAACAATGTTCCGTTTTCAAATGTTTTATTTTTGTACGTCTGTTCACATTTGTAGGTAAATCATCAGTTTAAGAGCTAAAATTAGCATGTTTAAAGTGATTTTCATGCTTCCAGGGGCCCTAAACACAAGATTTGTGGAATGGTTAAAAGTGAATGAAAATGGCTAATTTACTCAGTCTGAGGTCTCAAAAAGTGTTTCTTCACCCCGGGAAGTGAATTAAATACCATTTGGAGGCATTTAATGTTCAAGCAAAAACAGGTGATTTTTGACAAAAGAGATAACACCCCCCCATTACGTCATGTTTCAGAAAGGTGAAAAATGGTCCGTTTTCAAATGTTTTATTTTTGAACGTCAGTTCACATTTATAGGTAGATCATCAGTTTAAGAGCTAAAATTAGCATGTTTAAAGTGATTTTCATGCTTCCAGGGGCCCGGGAAGTGAATTAAATACCATTTGGAGGCATTTAATGTTCAAGCAAAAACAGGGGATTTTTGACAAAAGAGATAACACCCCCCCATTACGTCATGCTTCAGAAAGGTGAAAAATGGTCCGTTTTCAAATGTTTTATTTTTGAACGTCAGTTCACATTTGTAGGTAGATCATCAGTATAAGAGCTAAAATTAGCATGTTTAAAGTGATTTTCATGCTTCCAGGGGCCCTGGAAGTGAATTAAATACCATTTGGAGACATTTAATGTTCAAGCAAAAACAGGTGATTTTTGACAAAAGAGCTAACACCCCCCCAATACGTCATGCTTCAGAAAGGTGAACAATGGTCCGTTTTCAAATGTTTTATTTTTGAACGTCAGTTCACATTTGTAGGTAGATCATCAGTATAAGAGCTAAAATTAGCATGTTTAAAGTGATTTTCATGCTTCCAGGGGCCTGGGAAGTGAATTAAATACCATTTGGAGGCATTTAATGTTCAAGCAAAAACAGGTGAGTTTTTAACAAAAGAGATAACACCCCACATTAAGTCATGCTTCAGAAAGGTGAAAAATTGTCATTTTTCAAATGTTTTATTTTTGAACGTCAGTTGACATTTGTAGGTAGATCATCAGTTCTAGAGCTACAATTAGCATGTTTAAAGTGATTTTCATGCTTCCAGGGGCCCGGGAAGTGAATTAAATACCATTTGGGGGCATTTAATGTTCAAGAAAAACAGGTGATTTTTGACAAAAGAGATTACCCCCCCCATTACGTCATGCTTCAGAAAGGTGAAAAATGGTCCGTTTTCAAATGTTTTATTTTTGAACGTCAGTTCACATTTGTAGGTAGATCATCAGTTTAAGAGCTAAAATTAGCATGTTTAAAGTGATTTTCATGCTTCCAGGGGCCCGGGAAGTGAATTAAATACCATTTGGAGGCATTTAATGTTCAAGCAAAAACAGGGGATTTTGACAAAAGAGATAACACCCCCCCATTACGTCATGCTTCAGAAAGGTGAAAAATGGTCCGTTTTCAAATGTTTTACTTTTGAACGCCAGTTCACATTTGTAGGTAGATCATCAGTTTTAGAGCTAAAATTAGCATGTTTAAAGTGATTTTCATGCTTCCAGGGGCCCGGGAAGTGAATTAAATACCATTTGGAGGCATTTAATGTTCAAGCAAAAACAGGTGATTTTTGACAAAAGAGATAACACCCCCCCATTACGTCATGCTTCAGAAAGGTTAAAAATGGTCCGTTTTCAAATGTTTTATTTTTGAATGCCAGTTCACATTTGTAGGTAGATCATCAGTTCTAGAGCTAAAATTAGCATGTTTAAAGTGATTTTCATGCTTCCAGGGGCCCGGGAAGTGAATTAAATACCATTTGGAGGCATTTAATGTTCAAGCAAAAACAGGTGATTTTTGACAAAAGAGATAACACCCCCCCATTACGTCATGCTTCAGAAAGGTGAACAATGTTCCGTTTTCAAATGTTTTATTTTTGTACGTCTGTTCACATTTGTAGGTAAATCATCAGTTTAAGAGCTAAAATTAGCATGTTTAAAGTGATTTTCATGCTTCCAGGGGCCCTAAACACAAGATTTGTGGAATGGTTAAAAGTGAATGAAAATGGCTAATTTACTCAGTCTGAGGTCTCAAAAAGTTTTTCTTCACCCCGGGAAGTGAATTAAATACCATTTGGAGGCATTTAATGTTCAAGCAAAAACAGGTGATTTTTGACAAAAGAGATAACACCCCCCCATTACGTCATGTTTCAGAAAGGTGAAAAATGGTCCGTTTTCAAATGTTTTATTTTTGAACGTCAGTTCACATTTATAGGTAGATCATCAGTTTAAGAGCTAAAATTAGCATGTTTAAAGTGATTTTCATGCTTCCAGGGGCCCGGGAAGTGAATTAAATACCATTTGGAGGCATTTAATGTTCAAGCAAAAACAGGGGATTTTTGACAAAAGAGATAACACCCCCCCATTACGTCATGCTTCAGAAAGGTGAAAAATGGTCCGTTTTCAAATGTTTTATTTTTGAACGTCAGTTCACATTTGTAGGTAGATCATCAGTATAAGAGCTAAAATTAGCATGTTTAAAGTGATTTTCATGCTTCCAGGGGCCCTGGAAGTGAATTAAATACCATTTGGAGACATTTAATGTTCAAGCAAAAACAGGTGATTTTTGACAAAAGAGCTAACACCCCCCCAATACGTCATGCTTCAGAAAGGTGAACAATGGTCCGTTTTCAAATGTTTTATTTTTGAACGTCAGTTCACATTTGTAGGTAGATCATCAGTATAAGAGCTAAAATTAGCATGTTTAAAGTGATTTTCATGCTTCCAGGGGCCTGGGAAGTGAATTAAATACCATTTGGAGGCATTTAATGTTCAAGCAAAAACAGGTGAGTTTTTAACAAAAGAGATAACACCCCACATTAAGTCATGCTTCAGAAAGGTGAAAAATTGTCATTTTTCAAATGTTTTATTTTTGAACGTCAGTTGACATTTGTAGGTAGATCATCAGTTCTAGAGCTACAATTAGCATGTTTAAAGTGATTTTCATGCTTCCAGGGGCCCGGGAAGTGAATTAAATACCATTTGGGGGCATTTAATGTTCAAGAAAAACAGGTGATTTTTGACAAAAGAGATTACCCCCCCCCATTACGTCATGCTTCAGAAAGGTGAAAAATGGTCCGTTTTCAAATGTTTTATTTTTGAACGTCAGTTCACATTTGTAGGTAGATCATCAGTTTTAGAGCTAAAATTAGCATTTTTAAAGTGATTTTCATGCTTCCAGGGGCCCAGGAAGTGAATTAAATACCATTTGGAGGCATTTAATGTTCAAGCAAAAACAGGTGATTTTTGACAAAAGAGATAACACCCCCCATTACGTCATGCTTCAGAAAGGTGAAAAATGGTCAGTTTTCAGATGTTTTATTTTTGAACGTCAGTTGACATTTGTAGGTAGATCATCAGTTCTAGAGCTACAATTAGCATGTTTAAAGTGATTTTCATGCTTCCAGGGGCCCGGGAAGTGAATTAAATACCATTTGGGGGCATTTAATGTTCAAGCAAAAACAGGTGATTTTTGACAAAAGAGATTACACCCCCCCATTACGTCATGCTTCAGAAAGGTAAAAAATGGTCCGTTTTCAAATGTTTTATTTTTGAACGCCAGTTCACATTTGTAGGTAGATCATCAGTTCTAGAGCTAAAATTAGCATGTTTAAAGTGATTTTCATGCTTCCAGGGGCCCGGGAAGTGAATTAAATACCATTTGGAGGCATTTAATGTTCAAGCAAAAACAGGTGATTTTTGACAAAAGAGATAACACCCCCCCATTACGTCATGCTTCAGAAAGGTGAACAATGTTCCGTTTTCAAATGTTTTATTTTTGTACGTCTGTTCACATTTGTAGGTAAATCATCAGTTTAAGAGCTAAAATTAGCATGTTTAAAGTGATTTTCATGCTTCCAGGGGCCCTAAACACAAGATTTGTGGAATGGTTAAAAGTGAATGAAAATGGCTAATTTACTCAGTCTGAGGTCTCAAAAAGTGTTTCTTCACCCCGGGAAGTGAATTAAATACCATTTGGAGGCATTTAATGTTCAAGCAAAAACAGGTGATTTTTGACAAAAGAGATAACACCCCCCCATTACGTCATGTTTCAGAAAGGTGAAAAATGGTCCGTTTTCAAATGTTTTATTTTTGAACGTCAGTTCACATTTATAGGTAGATCATCAGTTTAAGAGCTAAAATTAGCATGTTTAAAGTGATTTTCATGCTTCCAGGGGCCCGGGAAGTGAATTAAATACCATTTGGAGGCATTTAATGTTCAAGCAAAAACAGGGGATTTTTGACAAAAGAGATAACACCCCCCCATTACGTCATGCTTCAGAAAGGTGAAAAATGGTCCGTTTTCAAATGTTTTATTTTTGAACGTCAGTTCACATTTGTAGGTAGATCATCAGTATAAGAGCTAAAATTAGCATGTTTAAAGTGATTTTCATGCTTCCAGGGGCCCTGGAAGTGAATTAAATACCATTTGGAGACATTTAATGTTCAAGCAAAAACAGGTGATTTTTGACAAAAGAGCTAACACCCCCCCAATACGTCATGCTTCAGAAAGGTGAACAATGGTCCGTTTTCAAATGTTTTATTTTTGAACGTCAGTTCACATTTGTAGGTAGATCATCAGTATAAGAGCTAAAATTAGCATGTTTAAAGTGATTTTCATGCTTCCAGGGGCCTGGGAAGTGAATTAAATACCATTTGGAGGCATTTAATGTTCAAGCAAAAACAGGTGAGTTTTTAACAAAAGAGATAACACCCCACATTAAGTCATGCTTCAGAAAGGTGAAAAATTGTCATTTTTCAAATGTTTTATTTTTGAACGTCAGTTGACATTTGTAGGTAGATCATCAGTTCTAGAGCTACAATTAGCATGTTTAAAGTGATTTTCATGCTTCCAGGGGCCCGGGAAGTGAATTAAATACCATTTGGGGGCATTTAATGTTCAAGAAAAACAGGTGATTTTTGACAAAAGAGATTACCCCCCCCCATTACGTCATGCTTCAGAAAGGTGAAAAATGGTCCGTTTTCAAATGTTTTATTTTTGAACGTCAGTTCACATTTGTAGGTAGATCATCAGTTTTAGAGCTAAAATTAGCATTTTTAAAGTGATTTTCATGCTTCCAGGGGCCCAGGAAGTGAATTAAATACCATTTGGAGGCATTTAATGTTCAAGCAAAAACAGGTGATTTTTGACAAAAGAGATAACACCCCCCATTACGTCATGCTTCAGAAAGGTGAAAAATGGTCAGTTTTCAGATGTTTTATTTTTGAACGTCAGTTGACATTTGTAGGTAGATCATCAGTTCTAGAGCTACAATTAGCATGTTTAAAGTGATTTTCATGCTTCCAGGGGCCCGGGAAGTGAATTAAATACCATTTGGGGGCATTTAATGTTCAAGCAAAAACAGGTGATTTTTGACAAAAGAGATTACACCCCCCCATTACGTCATGCTTCAGAAAGGTAAAAAATGGTCCGTTTTCAAATGTTTTATTTTTGAACGCCAGTTCACATTTGTAGGTAGATCATCAGTTCTAGAGCTAAAATTAGCATGTTTAAAGTGATTTTCATGCTTCCAGGGGCCCGGGAAGTGAATTAAATACCATTTGGAGGCATTTAATGTTCAAGCAAAAACAGGTGATTTTTGACAAAAGAGATAACACCCCCCCATTACGTCATGCTTCAGAAAGGTGAACAATGTTCCGTTTTCAAATGTTTTATTTTTGTACGTCTGTTCACATTTGTAGGTAAATCATCAGTTTAAGAGCTAAAATTAGCATGTTTAAAGTGATTTTCATGCTTCCAGGGGCCCTAAACACAAGATTTGTGGAATGGTTAAAAGTGAATGAAAATGGCCAATTTACTCAGTCTGAGGTCTCAAAAAGTGTTTCTTCACCCCGGGAAGTGAATTTAATACCATTTGGAGGCATTTAATGTTCAAGCAAAAACAGGTGATTTTTGACAAAAGAGATAACACCCCCCCATTACGTCATGCTTCAGAAAGGTGAAAAATGGTCCGTTTTCAAATGTTTTATTTTTGAACGTCAGTTCACATTTATAGGTAGATCATCAGTTTAAGAGCTAAAATTAGCATGTTTAAAGTGATTTTCATGCTTCCAGGGGCCCGGGAAGTGAATTAAATACCATTTGGAGGCATTTAATGTTCAAGCAAAAACAGGGGATTTTTGACAAAAGAGATAACACCCCCCCACATTACGTCATGCTTCAGAAAGGTGAAAAATGGTCCGTTTTCAAATGTTTTATTTTTGAACGCCAGTTCACATTTGTAGGTAGATCATCAGTTTTAGAGCTAAAATTAGCATGTTTAAAGTGATTTTCATGCTTCCAGGGGCCCGGGAAGTGAATTAAATACCATTTGGAGGCATTTAATGTTCAAGCAAAAACAGGGGATTTTTGACAAAAGAGATAACACCCCCCCATTACGTCATGCTTCAGAAAGGTGAAAAATGGTCCGTTTTCAAATGATTTATTTTTGAACATCAGTTCACATTTATAGGTAGATCATCAGTTTAAGAGCTAAAATTAGCATGTTTAAAGTGATTTTCATGCTTCCAGGGGCCCGGGAAGCGAATTAAATACCATTTGGAGGCATTTAATGTTCAAGCAAAAATAGGTGATTTTTGACAAAAGAGATAACACCCCCCCATTACGTCATGCTTCAGAAAGGTTAAAAATGGTCCGTTTTCAAATGTTTTATTTTTGAACGCCAGTTCACATTTGTAGGTAGATCATCAGTTCTAGAGCTAAAATTAGCATGTTTAAAGTGATTTTCATGCTTCCAGGGGCCCGGGAAGTGAATTAAATACCATTTGGAGGCATTTAATGTTCAAGCAAAAACAGGTGATTTTTGACAAAAGAGATAACACCCCCCCACATTACGTCATGCTTCAGAAAGGTGAAAAATGGTCCGTTTTCAAATGTTTTATTTTTGAACGCCAGTTCACATTTGTAGGTAGATCATCAGTTTTAGAGCTAAAATTAGCATGTTTAAAGTGATTTTCATGCTTCCAGGGGCCCGGGAAGTGAATTAAATACCATTTGGAGGCATTTAATGTTCAAGCAAAAACAGGGGATTTTTGACAAAAGAGATAACACCCCCCCATTACGTCATGCTTCAGAAAGGTGAAAAATGGTCCGTTTTCAAATGATTTATTTTTGAACATCAGTTCACATTTATAGGTAGATCATCAGTTTAAGAGCTAAAATTAGCATGTTTAAAGTGATTTTCATGCTTCCAGGGGCCCGGGAAGCGAATTAAATACCATTTGGAGGCATTTAATGTTCAAGCAAAAATAGGTGATTTTTGACAAAAGAGATAACACCCCCCCATTACGTCATGCTTCAGAAAGGTTAAAAATGGTCCGTTTTCAAATGTTTTATTTTTGAACGCCAGTTCACATTTGTAGGTAGATCATCAGTTCTAGAGCTAAAATTAGCATGTTTAAAGTGATTTTCATGCTTCCAGGGGCCCGGGAAGTGAATTAAATACCATTTGGAGGCATTTAATGTTCAAGCAAAAACAGGTGATTTTTGACAAAAGAGATAACACCCCCCCATTACGTCATGCTTCAGAAAGGTGAACAATGTTCCGTTTTCAAATGTTTTATTTTTGTACGTCTGTTCACATTTGTAGGTAAATCATCAGTTTAAGAGCTAAAATTAGCATGTTTAAAGTGATTTTCATGCTTCCAGGGGCCCTAAACACAAGATTTGTGGAATGGTTAAAAGTGAATGAAAATGGCCAATTTACTCAGTCTGAGGTCTCAAAAAGTGTTTCTTCACCCCGGGAAGTGAATTAAATACCATTTGGAGGCATTTAATGTTCAAGCAAAAACAGGTGATTTTTGACAAAAGAGATAACACCCCCCCATTACGTCATGTTTCAGAAAGGTGAAAAATGGTCCGTTTTCAAATGTTTTATTTTTGAACGTCAGTTCACATTTATAGGTAGATCATCAGTTTAAGAGCTAAAATTAGCATGTTTAAAGTGATTTTCATGCTTCCAGGGGCCCGGGAAGTGAATTAAATACCATTTGGAGGCATTTAATGTTCAAGCAAAAACAGGGGATTTTTGACAAAAGAGATAACACCCCCCCATTACGTCATGCTTCAGAAAGGTGAAAAATGGTCCGTTTTCAAATGTTTTATTTTTGAACGTCAGTTCACATTTGTAGGTAGATCATCAGTATAAGAGCTAAAATTAGCATGTTTAAAGTGATTTTCATGCTTCCAGGGGCCCTGGAAGTGAATTAAATACCATTTGGAGACATTTAATGTTCAAGCAAAAACAGGTGATTTTTGACAAAAGAGCTAACACCCCCCCAATACGTCATGCTTCAGAAAGGTGAACAATGGTCCGTTTTCAAATGTTTTATTTTTGAACGTCAGTTCACATTTGTAGGTAGATCATCAGTATAAGAGCTAAAATTAGCATGTTTAAAGTGATTTTCATGCTTCCAGGGGCCTGGGAAGTGAATTAAATACCATTTGGAGGCATTTAATGTTCAAGCAAAAACAGGTGAGTTTTTGACAAAAGAGATAACACCCCACATTACGTCATGCTTCAGAAAGGTGAAAAATGGTCATTTTTCAAATGTTTTATTTTTGAACGTCAGTTGACATTTGTAGGTAGATCATCAGTTCTAGAGCTACAATTAGCATGTTTAAAGTGATTTTCATGCTTCCAGGGGCCCGGGAAGTGAATTAAATACCATTTGGGGGCATTTAATGTTCAAGAAAAACAGGTGATTTTTGACAAAAGAGATTACACCCCCCCATTACGTCATGCTTCAGAAAGGTGAAAAATGGTCCGTTTTCAAATGTTTTATTTTTGAACGTCAGTTAACATTTGTAGGTAGATCATCAGTTTTAGAGCTAAAATTAGCATTTTTAAAGTGATTTTCATGCTTCCAGGGGCCCAGGAAGTGAATTAAATACCATTTGGAGGCATTTAATGTTCAAGCAAAAACAGGTGATTTTTGACAAAAGAGATAACACCCCCCATTACGTCATGCTTCAGAAAGGTGAAAAATGGTCAGTTTTCAGATGTTTTATTTTTGAACGTCAGTTGACATTTGTAGGTAGATCATCAGTTCTAGAGCTACAATTAGCATGTTTAAAGTGATTTTCATGCTTCCAGGGGCCCGGGAAGTGAATTAAATACCATTTGGGGGCATTTAATGTTCAAGCAAAAACAGGTGATTTTTGACAAAAGAGATTACACCCCCCCATTACGTCATGCTTCAGAAAGGTGAAAATTGGTCCGTTTTCAAATGTTTTATTTTTGAACGCCAGTTCACATTTGTAGGTAGATCATCAGTTCTAGAGCTAAAATTAGCATGTTTAAAGTGATTTTCATGCTTCCAGGGGCCCGGGAAGTGAATTAAATACCATTTGGAGGCATTTAATGTTCAAGCAAAAACAGGTGATTTTTGACAAAAGAGATAACACCCCCCCATTACGTCATGCTTCAGAAAGGTGAACAATGTTCCGTTTTCAAATGTTTTATTTTTGTACGTCTGTTCACATTTGTAGGTAAATCATCAGTTTAAGAGCTAAAATTAGCATGTTTAAAGTGATTTTCATGCTTCCAGGGGCCCTAAACACAAGATTTGTGGAATGGTTAAAAGTGAATGAAAATGGCCAATTTACACAGTCTGAGGTCTCAAAAAGTGTTTCTTCACCCCGGGAAGTGAATTTAATACCATTTGGAGGCATTTAATGTTCAAGCAAAAACAGGTGATTTTTGACAAAAGAGATAACACCCCCCCATTACGTCATGCTTCAGAAAGGTGAAAAATGGTCCGTTTTCAAATGTTTTATTTTTGAACGTCAGTTCACATTTATAGGTAGATCATCAGTTTAAGAGCTAAAATTAGCATGTTTAAAGTGATTTTCATGCTTCCAGGGGCCCGGGAAGTGAATTAAATACCATTTGGAGGCATTTAATGTTCAAGCAAAAACAGGGGATTTTTGACAAAAGAGATAACACCCCCCCACATTACGTCATGCTTCAGAAAGGTGAAAAATGGTCCGTTTTCAAATGTTTTATTTTTGAACGCCAGTTCACATTTGTAGGTAGATCATCAGTTTTAGAGCTAAAATTAGCATGTTTAAAGTGATTTTCATGCTTCCAGGGGCCCGGGAAGTGAATTAAATACCATTTGGAGGCATTTAATGTTCAAGCAAAAACAGGGGATTTTTGACAAAAGAGATAACACCCCCCCATTACGTCATGCTTCAGAAAGGTGAAAAATGGTCCGTTTTCAAATGATTTATTTTTGAACGTCAGTTCACATTTATAGGTAGATCATCGGTTTAAGAGCTAAAATTAGCATGTTTAAAGTGATTTTCATGCTTCCAGGGGCCCGGGAAGCGAATTAAATACCATTTGGAGGCATTTAATGTTCAAGCAAAAACAGGTGATTTTTGACAAAAGAGATAACACCCCCCCATTACGTCATGCTTCAGAAAGGTTAAAAATGGTCCGTTTTCAAATGTTTTATTTTTGAACGCCAGTTCACATTTGTAGGTAGATCATCAGTTCTAGAGCTAAAATTAGCATGTTTAAAGTGATTTTCATGCTTCCAGGGGCCCGGGAAGTGAATTAAATACCATTTGGAGGCATTTAATGTTCAAGCAAAAACAGGTGATTTTTGACAAAAGAGATAACACCCCCCCATTACGTCATGCTTCAGAAAGGTGAACAATGTTCCGTTTTCAAATGTTTTATTTTTGTACGTCTGTTCACATTTGTAGGTAAATCATCAGTTTAAGAGCTAAAATTAGCATGTTTAAAGTGATTTTCATGCTTCCAGGGGCCCTAAACACAAGATTTGTGGAATGGTTAAAAGTGAATGAAAATGGCCAATTTACTCAGTCTGAGGTCTCAAAAAGTGTTTCTTCACCCCGGGAAGTGAATTAAATACCATTTGGAGGCATTTAATGTTCAAGCAAAAACAGGTGATTTTTGACAAAAGAGATAACACCCCCCCATTACGTCATGTTTCAGAAAGGTGAAAAATGGTCCGTTTTCAAATGTTTTATTTTTGAACGTCAGTTCACATTTATAGGTAGATCATCAGTTTAAGAGCTAAAATTAGCATGTTTAAAGTGATTTTCATGCTTCCAGGGGCCCGGGAAGTGAATTAAAAACCATTTGGAGGCATTTAATGTTCAAGCAAAAACAGGGGATTTTTGACAAAAGAGATAACACCCCCCCATTACGTCATGCTTCAGAAAGGTGAAAAATGGTCCGTTTTCAAATGTTTTATTTTTGAACGTCAGTTCACATTTGTAGGTAGATCATCAGTATAAGAGCTAAAATTAGCATGTTTAAAGTGATTTTCATGCTTCCAGGGGCCCTGGAAGTGAATTAAATACCATTTGGAGACATTTAATGTTCAAGCAAAAACAGGTGATTTTTGACAAAAGAGCTAACACCCCCCCAATACGTCATGCTTCAGAAAGGTGAACAATGGTCCGTTTTCAAATGTTTTATTTTTGAACGTCAGTTCACATTTGTAGGTAGATCATCAGTATAAGAGCTAAAATTAGCATGTTTAAAGTGATTTTCATGCTTCCAGGGGCCTGGGAAGTGAATTAAATACCATTTGGAGGCATTTAATGTTCAAGCAAAAACAGGTGAGTTTTTGACAAAAGAGATAACACCCCACATTACGTCATGCTTCAGAAAGGTGAAAAATGGTCATTTTTCAAATGTTTTATTTTTGAACGTCAGTTGACATTTGTAGGTAGATCATCAGTTCTAGAGCTACAATTAGCATGTTTAAAGTGATTTTCATGCTTCCAGGGGCCCGGGAAGTGAATTAAATACCATTTGGGGGCATTTAATGTTCAAGAAAAACAGGTGATTTTTGACAAAAGAGATTACACCCCCCCATTACGTCATGCTTCAGAAAGGTGAAAAATGGTCCGTTTTCAAATGTTTTATTTTTGAACGTCAGTTAACATTTGTAGGTAGATCATCAGTTTTAGAGCTAAAATTAGCATTTTTAAAGTGATTTTCATGCTTCCAGGGGCCCAGGAAGTGAATTAAATACCATTTGGAGGCATTTAATGTTCAAGCAAAAACAGGTGATTTTTGACAAAAGAGATAACACCCCCCATTACGTCATGCTTCAGAAAGGTGAAAAATGGTCAGTTTTCAGATGTTTTATTTTTGAACGTCAGTTGACATTTGTAGGTAGATCATCAGTTCTAGAGCTACAATTAGCATGTTTAAAGTGATTTTCATGCTTCCAGGGGCCCGGGAAGTGAATTAAATACCATTTGGGGGCATTTAATGTTCAAGCAAAAACAGGTGATTTTTGACAAAAGAGATTACACCCCCCCATTACGTCATGCTTCAGAAAGGTGAAAATTGGTCCGTTTTCAAATGTTTTATTTTTGAACGCCAGTTCACATTTGTAGGTAGATCATCAGTTCTAGAGCTAAAATTAGCATGTTTAAAGTGATTTTCATGCTTCCAGGGGCCCGGGAAGTGAATTAAATACCATTTGGAGGCATTTAATGTTCAAGCAAAAACAGGTGATTTTTGACAAAAGAGATAACACCCCCCCATTACGTCATGCTTCAGAAAGGTGAACAATGTTCCGTTTTCAAATGTTTTATTTTTGTACGTCTGTTCACATTTGTAGGTAAATCATCAGTTTAAGAGCTAAAATTAGCATGTTTAAAGTGATTTTCATGCTTCCAGGGGCCCTAAACACAAGATTTGTGGAATGGTTAAAAGTGAATGAAAATGGCCAATTTACACAGTCTGAGGTCTCAAAAAGTGTTTCTTCACCCCGGGAAGTGAATTTAATACCATTTGGAGGCATTTAATGTTCAAGCAAAAACAGGTGATTTTTGACAAAAGAGATAACACCCCCCCATTACGTCATGCTTCAGAAAGGTGAAAAATGGTCCGTTTTCAAATGTTTTATTTTTGAACGTCAGTTCACATTTATAGGTAGATCATCAGTTTAAGAGCTAAAATTAGCATGTTTAAAGTGATTTTCATGCTTCCAGGGGCCCGGGAAGTGAATTAAATACCATTTGGAGGCATTTAATGTTCAAGCAAAAACAGGGGATTTTTGACAAAAGAGATAACACCCCCCCACATTACGTCATGCTTCAGAAAGGTGAAAAATGGTCCGTTTTCAAATGTTTTATTTTTGAACGCCAGTTCACATTTGTAGGTAGATCATCAGTTTTAGAGCTAAAATTAGCATGTTTAAAGTGATTTTCATGCTTCCAGGGGCCCGGGAAGTGAATTAAATACCATTTGGAGGCATTTAATGTTCAAGCAAAAACAGGGGATTTTTGACAAAAGAGATAACACCCCCCCATTACGTCATGCTTCAGAAAGGTGAAAAATGGTCCGTTTTCAAATGATTTATTTTTGAACGTCAGTTCACATTTATAGGTAGATCATCGGTTTAAGAGCTAAAATTAGCATGTTTAAAGTGATTTTCATGCTTCCAGGGGCCCGGGAAGCGAATTAAATACCATTTGGAGGCATTTAATGTTCAAGCAAAAACAGGTGATTTTTGACAAAAGAGATAACACCCCCCCATTACGTCATGCTTCAGAAAGGTTAAAAATGGTCCGTTTTCAAATGTTTTATTTTTGAACGCCAGTTCACATTTGTAGGTAGATCATCAGTTCTAGAGCTAAAATTAGCATGTTTAAAGTGATTTTCATGCTTCCAGGGGCCCGGGAAGTGAATTAAATACCATTTGGAGGCATTTAATGTTCAAGCAAAAACAGGTGATTTTTGACAAAAGAGATAACACCCCCCCATTACGTCATGCTTCAGAAAGGTGAACAATGTTCCGTTTTCAAATGTTTTATTTTTGTACGTCTGTTCACATTTGTAGGTAAATCATCAGTTTAAGAGCTAAAATTAGCATGTTTAAAGTGATTTTCATGCTTCCAGGGGCCCTAAACACAAGATTTGTGGAATGGTTAAAAGTGAATGAAAATGGCCAATTTACTCAGTCTGAGGTCTCAAAAAGTGTTTCTTCACCCCGGGAAGTGAATTAAATACCATTTGGAGGCATTTAATGTTCAAGCAAAAACAGGTGATTTTTGACAAAAGAGATAACACCCCCCCATTACGTCATGTTTCAGAAAGGTGAAAAATGGTCCGTTTTCAAATGTTTTATTTTTGAACGTCAGTTCACATTTATAGGTAGATCATCAGTTTAAGAGCTAAAATTAGCATGTTTAAAGTGATTTTCATGCTTCCAGGGGCCCGGGAAGTGAATTAAAAACCATTTGGAGGCATTTAATGTTCAAGCAAAAACAGGGGATTTTTGACAAAAGAGATAACACCCCCCCATGACGTCATGCTTCAGAAAGGTGAAAAATGGTCCGTTTTCAAATGTTTTATTTTTGAACGTCAGTTCACATTTGTAGGTAGATCATCAGTATAAGAGCTAAAATTAGCATGTTTAAAGTGATTTTCATGCTTCCAGGGGCCCTGGAAGTGAATTAAATACCATTTGGAGACATTTAATGTTCAAGCAAAAACAGGTGATTTTTGACAAAAGAGCTAACACCCCCCCAATACGTCATGCTTCAGAAAGGTGAACAATGGTCCGTTTTCAAATGTTTTATTTTTGAACGTCAGTTAAAATTTGTAGGTAGATCATCAGTATAAGAGCTAAAATTAGCATGTTTAAAGTGATTTTCATGCTTCCAGGGGCCTGGGAAGTGAATTAAATACCATTTGGAGGCATTTAATGTTCAAGCAAAAACAGGTGAGTTTTTGACAAAAGAGATAACACCCCACATTACGTCATGCTTCAGAAAGGTGAAAAATTGTCATTTTTCAAATGTTTTATTTTTGAACGTCAGTTGACATTTGTAGGTAGATCATCAGTTCTAGAGCTACAATTAGCATGTTTAAAGTGATTTTCATGCTTCCAGGGGCCCGGGAAGTGAATTAAATACCATTTGGGGGCATTTAATGTTCAAGAAAAACAGGTGATTTTTGACAAAAGAGATTACACCCCCCCATTACGTCATGCTTCAGAAAGGTGAAAAATGGTCCGTTTTCAAATGTTTTATTTTTGAACGTCAGTTCACATTTGTAGGTAGATCATCAGTTTTAGAGCTAAAATTAGCATTTTTAAAGTGATTTTCATGCTTCCAGGGGCCCAGGAAGTGAATTAAATACCATTTGGAGGCATTTAATGTTCAAGCAAAAACAGGTGATTTTTGACAAAAGAGATAACACCCCCCATTACGTCATGCTTCAGAAAGGTGAAAAATGGTCAGTTTTCAGATGTTTTATTTTTGAACGTCAGTTGACATTTGTAGGTAGATCATCAGTTCTAGAGCTACAATTAGCATGTTTAAAGTGATTTTCATGCTTCCAGGGGCCCGGGAAGTGAATTAAATACCATTTGGGGGCATTTAATGTTCAAGCAAAAACAGGTGATTTTTGACAAAAGAGATTACACCCCCCCATTACGTCATGCTTCAGAAAGGTAAAAAATGGTCCGTTTTCAAATGTTTTATTTTTGAACGCCAGTTCACATTTGTAGGTAGATCATCAGTTCTAGAGCTAAAATTAGCATGTTTAAAGTGATTTTCATGCTTCCAGGGGCCCTGGAAGTGAATTAAATACCATTTGGAGACATTTAATGTTCAAGCAAAAACAGGTGATTTTTGACAAAAGAGCTAACCCCCCCCCAATACGTCATGCTTCAGAAAGGTGAACAATGGTCCGTTTTCAAATGTTTTATTTTTGAACGGCAGTTCACATTTGTAGGTAGATCATCAGTATAAGAGCTAAAATTAGCATGTTTAAAGTGATTTTCATGCTTCCAGGGGCCTGGGAAGTGAATTAAATACCATTTGGAGGCATTTAATGTTCAAGCAAAAACAGGTGATTTTTGACAAAAGAGCTAACACCCCCCCAATACGTCATGCTTCAGAAAGGTGAACAATGGTCCGTTTTCAAATGTTTTATTTTTGAACGTCAGTTAAAATTTGTAGGTAGATCATCAGTATAAGAGCTAAAATTAGCATGTTTAAAGTGATTTTCATGCTTCCAGGGGCCTGGGAAGTGAATTAAATACCATTTGGAGGCATTTAATGTTCAAGCAAAAACAGGTGAGTTTTTGACAAAAGAGATAACACCCCACATTACGTCATGCTTCAGAAAGGTGAAAAATGGTCATTTTTCAAATGTTTTATTTTTGAACGTCAGTTGACATTTGTAGGTAGATCATCAGTTCTAGAGCTACAATTAGCATATTTAAAGTGATTTTCATGCTTCCAGGGGCCCGGGAAGTGAATTAAATACCATTTGGGGGCATTTAATGTTCAAGAAAACAGGTGATTTTTGACAAAAGAGATTACACCCCCCCATTACGTCATGCTTCAGAAAGGTGAAAAATGGTCAGTTTTCAGATGTTTTATTTTTGAACGTCAGTTGACATTTGTAGGTAGATCATCAGTTCTAGAGCTACAATTAGCATGTTTAAAGTGATTTTCATGCTTCCAGGGGCCCGGGAAGTGAATTAAATACCATTTGGGGGCATTTAATGTTCAAGCAAAAACAGGTGATTTTTGACAAAAGAGATTACACCCCCCCATTACGTCATGCTTCAGAAAGGTGAAAAATGGTCCGTTTTCAAATGTTTTATTTTTGAACGCCAGTTCACATTTGTAGGTAGATCATCAGTTTTAGAGCTAAAATTAGCATGTTTAAAGTGATTTTCATGCTTCCAGGGGCCCGGGAAGTGAATTAAATACCATTTGGAGGCATTTAATGTTCAAGCAAAAACAGGTGATTTTTGACAAAAGAGATAACACCCCCCCATTACGTCATGCTTCAGAAAGGTGAAAAATGGTCCGTTTTCAAATGTTTTATTTTTGAACGCCAGTTCACATTTGTAGGTAGATCATCAGTTTTAGAGCTAAAATTAGCATTTTTAAAGTGATTTTCATGCTTCCAGGGGCCCAGGAAGTGAATTAAATACCATTTGGAGGCATTTAATGTTCAAGCAAAAACAGGTGATTTTTGACAAAAGAGATAACACCCCCCCATTACGTCATGCTTCAGAAAGGTGAAAAATGGTCCGTTTTCAAATGTTTTATTTTTTAACGCCAGTTCACATTTGTAGGTAGATCATCAGTTTTAGAGCTAAAATTAGCATGTTTAAAGTGATTTTCATGCTTCCAGGTGCCCGGGAAGTGAATTAAATACCATTTGGAGGCATTTAATGTTCAAGCAAAAACAGTGGATTTTTGACAAAAGAGATAACACCCCCCAATTATTTCATGCTTCAGAAAGGTGAAAAATGGTCCGTTTTCAAATGTTTTATTTTTGAACGCCAGTTCACATTTGTAGGTAGATCATCAGTTTTAGAGCTAAAATTAGCATGTTTAAAGTGATTTTCATGCTTCCAGGGGCCCGGGAAGTGAATTAAATACCATTTGGAGGCATTTAATGTTCAAGCAAAAACAGGTGATTTTTGACAAAAGAGATAACACCCCCCCATTACGTCATGCTTCAGAAAGGTGAAAAATGGTCCGTTTTCAAATGTTTTATTTTTGAACGCCAGTTCACATTTGTAGGTAGATCATCAGTTTTAGAGCTAAAATTAGCATGTTTAAAGTGATTTCCATGCTGCCAGGGGCCCGGGAAGTGAATTAAATACAATTTGGAGGCATTTAATGTTCAAGCAAAAACAGGTGATTTTTGACAAAAGAGATAACACCCCCCCCCATTACGTCATGCTTCAGAAAGGTGAAAAATGGTCCGTTTTGAAATGTTTTATTTTTGAACATCAGTTGACATTTGTAGGTAGATCATCAGTTCTAGAGCTAAAATTAGCATGTTTAAAGTGATTTTCATGCTTCCAGGGGCCCGGGAAGTGAATTAAATACCATTTGGAGGCATTTAATGTTCAAGCAAAAACTGGTGATTTTTGACAAAAGAGATAACACCCCCCATTACGTCATGCTTCAGAAAGGTGAAAAATGGTCCGTTTTCAAATGTTTTATTTTTGAACGCCAGTTCACATTTTTTAGGTAGATCATCAGTTTTAGAGCTAAAATTAGCATGTTTAAAGTGATTTTCATGCTTCCAGGGGCCCGGGAAGTGAATTAAATACCATTTGGAGGCATTTAATGTTCAAGCAAAAACAGGGGATTTTTGACAAAAGAGATAACACCCCCCCATTACGTCATGCTTCAGAAAGGTGAAAAATGGTCTGTTTTCAAATGTTTTATTTTTGAACGTCAGTTCACATTTGTAGGTAGATCATCAGTTTTAGAGCTAAAATTAGCATGTTTAAAGTGATTTTCATGCTTCCAGGGGCCCGGGAAGTGAATTAAATACCATTTGGAGGCATTTAATGTTCAAGCAAAAACAGGTGATTTTTGACAAAAGAGATAACACCCCCCCATTACGTCATGCTTCAGAAAGGTGAAAAATGGTCCGTTTTCAAATGTTTTATTTTTGAACGCCAGTTCACATTTGTAGGTAGATCATCAGTTTTAGAGCTAAAATTAGCATGTTTAAAGTGATTTTCATGCTTCCAGGGGCCCGGGAAGTGAATTAAATACCATTTGGAGGCATTTAATGTTCAAGCAAAAACAGGTGATTTTTGACAAAAGAGATAATACCCCCCCATTACGTCATGCTTCAGAAAGGTGAAAAATGGTCCGTTTTCAAATGTTTTATTTTTGAACGCCAGTTCACATTTGTAGGTAGATCATCAGTTTTAGAGCTAAAATTAGCATGTTTAAAGTGATTTTCATGCTTCCAGGGGCCCGGGAAGTGAATTAAATACCATTTGGAGGCATTTAATGTTCAAGCAAAAACAGTTGAGTTTTTGACAAAAGAGATAACACCCCACATTACGTCATGCTTCAGAAAGGTGAAAAATGGTCAGTTTTCAAATGTTTTATTTTTGAACGTCAGTTGACATTTGTAGGTAGATCATCAGTTCTAGAGCTACAATTAGCATATTTAAAGTGATTTTCATGCTTCCAGGGGCCCGGGAAGTGAATTAAATACCATTTGGGGGCATTTAATGTTCAAGAAAACAGGTGATTTTTGACAAAAGAGATTACACCCCCCATTACGTCATGCTTCAGAAAGGTGAAAAATGGTCAGTTTTCAGATGTTTTATTTTTGAACGTCAGTTGACATTTGTAGGTAGATCATCAGTTCTAGAGCTACAATTAGCATGTTTAAAGTGATTTTCATGCTTCCAGGGGCCCGGGAAGCGAATTAAATACCATTTGGGGGCATTTAATGTTCAAGCAAAAACAGGTGATTTTTGACAAAAGAGATTACACCCCCCCATTACGTCATGCTTCAGAAAGGTGAAAAATGGTCCGTTTTCAAATGTTTTATTTTTGAACGCCAGTTCACATTTGTAGGTAGATCATCAGTTTTAGAGCTAAAATTAGCATGTTTAAAGTGATTTTCATGCTTCCAGGGGCCCGGGAAGTGAATTAAATACCATTTGGAGGCATTTAATGTTCAAGCAAAAACAGGTGATTTTTGACAAAAGAGATAACACCCCCCCATTACGTCATGCTTCAGAAAGGTGAAAAATGGTCCGTTTTCAAATGTTTTATTTTTGAACGCCAGTTCACATTTGTAGGTAGATCATCAGTTTTAGAGCTAAAATTAGCATTTTTAAAGTGATTTTCATGCTTCCAGGGGCCCAGGAAGTGAATTAAATACCATTTGGAGGCATTTAATGTTCAAGCAAAAACAGGTGATTTTTGACAAAAGAGATAACACCCCCCCATTACGTCATGCTTCAGAAAGGTGAAAAATGGTCCGTTTTCAAATGTTTTATTTTTGAACGCCAGTTCACATTTGTAGGTAGATCATCAGTTTTAGAGCTAAAATTAGCATGTTTAAAGTGATTTTCATGCTTCCAGGTGCCCGGGAAGTGAATTAAATACCATTTGGAGGCATTTAATGTTCAAGCAAAAACAGTGGATTTTTGACAAAAGAGATAACACCCCCCCATTACGTCATGCTTCAGAAAGGTGAAAAATGGTCCGTTTTCAAATGTTTTATTTTTGAACGCCAGTTCACATTTGTAGGTAGATCATCAGTTTTAGAGCTAAAATTAGCATGTTTAAAGTGATTTTCATGCTTCCAGGGGCCCGGGAAGTGAATTAAATACCATTTGGAGGCATTTAATGTTCAAGCAAAAACAGGTGATTTTTGACAAAAGAGATAACACCCCCCCATTACGTCATGCTTCAGAAAGGTGAAAAATGGTCCGTTTTCAAATGTTTTATTTTTGAACGCCAGTTCACATTTGTAGGTAGATCATCAGTTTTAGAGCTAAAATTAGCATGTTTAAAGTGATTTCCATGCTTGCAGGGGCCCGGGAAGTGAATTAAATACAATTTGGAGGCATTTAATGTTCAAGCAAAAACAGGTGATTTTTGACAAAAGAGATAACACCCCCCCCATTACGTCATGCTTCAGAAAGGTGAAAAATGGTCCGTTTTGAAATGTTTTATTTTTGAACATCAGTTGACATTTGTAGGTAGATCATCAGTTCTAGAGCTAAAATTAGCATGTTTAAAGTGATTTTCATGCTTCCAGGGGCCCGGGAAGTGAATTAAATACCATTTGGAGGCATTTAATGTTCAAGCAAAAACTGGTGATTTTTGACAAAAGAGATAACACCCCCCATTACGTCATGCTTCAGAAAGGTGAAAAATGGTCCGTTTTCAAATGTTTTATTTTTGAACGCCAGTTCACATTTTTTAGGTAGATCATCAGTTTTAGAGCTAAAATTAGCATGTTTAAAGTGATTTTCATGCTTCCAGGGGCCCGGGAAGTGAATTAAATACCATTTGGAGGCATTTAATGTTCAAGCAAAAACAGGGGATTTTTGACAAAAGAGATAACACCCCCCCATTACGTCATGCTTCAGAAAGGTGAAAAATGGTCTGTTTTCAAATGTTTTATTTTTGAACGTCAGTTCACATTTGTAGGTAGATCATCAGTTTTAGAGCTAAAATTAGCATGTTTAAAGTGATTTTCATGCTTCCAGGGGCCCGGGAAGTGAATTAAATACCATTTGGAGGCATTTAATGTTCAAGCAAAAACAGGTGATTTTTGACAAAAGAGATAACACCCCCCATTACGTCATGCTTCAGAAAGGTGAAAAATGGTCCGTTTTCAAATGTTTTATTTTTGAACGCCAGTTCACATTTGTAGGTAGATCATCAGTTTTAGAGCTAAAATTAGCATGTTTAAAGTGATTTTCATGCTTCCAGGGGCCCGGGAAGTGAATTAAATACCATTTGGAGGCATTTAATGTTCAAGCAAAAACAGGTGATTTTTGACAAAAGAGATAATACCCCCCCATTACGTCATGCTTCAGAAAGGTGAAAAATGGTCCGTTTTCAAATGTTTTATTTTTGAACGCCAGTTCACATTTGTAGGTAGATCATCAGTTTTAGAGCTAAAATTAGCATGTTTAAAGTGATTTTCATGCTTCCAGGGGCCCGGGAAGTGAATTAAATACCATTTGGAGGCATTTACTGTTCAAGCAAAAACAGGGGATTTTTGACAAAAGAGATAACACCCCCCCATTACGTCATGCTTCAGAAAGGTGAAAAATGATCCGTTTTCAAATGTTTTATTTTTGAACGCCAGTTCACATTTGTAGGTAGATCATCAGTTTTAGAGCTAAAATTAGCATGTTTAAAGTGATTTTCATGCTTCCAGGGGCCCGGGAAGTGAATTAAATACCATTTGGAGGCATTTAATGTTCAAGCAAAAACAGTTGAGTTTTTGACAAAAGAGATAACACCCCACATTACGTCATGCTTCAGAAAGGTGAAAAATGGTCAGTTTTCAAATGTTTTATTTTTGAACGTCAGTTGACATTTGTAGGTAGATCATCAGTTCTAGAGCTACAATTAGCATATTTAAAGTGATTTTCATGCTTCCAGGGGCCCGGGAAGTGAATTAAATACCATTTGGGGGCATTTAATGTTCAAGAAAACAGGTGATTTTTGACAAAAGAGATTACACCCCCCCATTACGTCATGCTTCAGAAAGGTGAAAAATGGTCAGTTTTCAGATGTTTTATTTTTGAACGTCAGTTGACATTTGTAGGTAGATCATCAGTTCTAGAGCTACAATTAGCATGTTTAAAGTGATTTTCATGCTTCCAGGGGCCCGGGAAGTGAATTAAATACCATTTGGGGCATTTAATGTTCAAGCAAAAACAGGTGATTTTTGACAAAAGAGATTACACCCCCCCATTACGTCATGCTTCAGAAAGGTGAAAAATGGTCCGTTTTCAAATGTTTTATTTTTGAACGCCAGTTCACATTTGTAGGTAGATCATCAGTTTTAGAGCTAAAATTAGCATGTTTAAAGTGATTTTCATGCTTCCAGGGGCCCGGGAAGTGAATTAAATACCATTTGGAGGCATTTAATGTTCAAGCAAAAACAGGTGATTTTTGACAAAAGAGATAACACCCCCCCATTACGTCATGCTTCAGAAAGGTGAAAAATGGTCCGTTTTCAAATGTTTTATTTTTGAACGCCAGTTCACATTTGTAGGTAGATCATCAGTTTTAGAGCTAAAATTAGCATTTTTAAAGTGATTTTCATGCTTCCAGGGGCCCAGGAAGTGAATTAAATACCATTTGGAGGCATTTAATGTTCAAGCAAAAACAGGTGATTTTTGACAAAAGAGATAACACCCCCCCATTACGTCATGCTTCAGAAAGGTGAAAAATGGTCCGTTTTCAAATGTTTTATTTTTGAACGCCAGTTCACATTTGTAGGTAGATCATCAGTTTTAGAGCTAAAATTAGCATGTTTAAAGTGATTTTCATGCTTCCAGGTGCCCGGGAAGTGAATTAAATACCATTTGGAGGCATTTAATGTTCAAGCAAAAACAGTGGATTTTTGACAAAAGAGATAACACCCCCCCATTACGTCATGCTTCAGAAAGGTGAAAAATGGTCCGTTTTCAAATGTTTTATTTTTGAACGCCAGTTCACATTTGTAGGTAGATCATCAGTTTTAGAGCTAAAATTAGCATGTTTAAAGTGATTTTCATGCTTCCAGGGGGCCGGGAAGTGAATTAAATACCATTTGGAGGCATTTAATGTTCAAGCAAAAACAGGTGATTTTTGACAAAAGAGATAACACCCCCCCATTACGTCATGCTTCAGAAAGGTGAAAAATGGTCCGTTTTCAAATGTTTTATTTTTGAACGCCAGTTCACATTTGTAGGTAGATCATCAGTTTTAGAGCTAAAATTAGCATGTTTAAAGTGATTTTCATGCTTCCAGGGGCCTGGGAAGTGAATTAAATACCATTTGGAGGCATTTAATGTTCAAGCAAAAACAGGTGAGTTTTTGACAAAAGAGATAACACCCCACATTACGTCATGCTTCAGAAAGGTGAAAAATGGTCATTTTTCAAATGTTTTATTTTTGAACGTCAGTTGACATTTGTAGGTAGATCATCAGTTCTAGAGCTACAATTAGCATGTTTAAAGTGATTTTCATGCTTCCAGGGGCCCGGGAAGTGAATTAAATACCATTTGGGGGCATTTAATGTTCAAGAAAAACAGGTGATTTTTGACAAAAGAGATTACACCCCCCCATTACGTCATGCTTCAGAAAGGTGAAAAATGGTCCATTTTCAAATGTTTTATTTTTGAACGTCAGTTCACATTTGTAGGTAGATCATCAGTTTTAGAGCTAAAATTAGCATTTTTAAAGTGATTTTCATGCTTCCAGGGGCCCGGGAAGTGAATTAAATACCATTTGGAGGCATTTAATGTTCAAGCAAAAACAGGTGATTTTTGACAAAAGAGATAACACCCCCCATTACGTCATGCTTCAGAAAGGTGAAAAATGGTCAGTTTTCAGATGTTTTATTTTTGAACGTCAGTTGACATTTGTAGGTAGATCATCAGTTCTAGAGCTACAATTAGCATGTTTAAAGTGATTTTCATGCTTCCAGGGGCCCGGGAAGTGAATTAAATACCATTTGGGGGCATTTAATGTTCAAGCAAAAACAGGTGATTTTTGACAAAAGAGATTACACCCCCCCATTACGTCATGCTTCAGAAAGGTAAAAAATGGTCCGTTTTCAAATGTTTTATTTTTGAACGCCAGTTCACATTTGTAGGTAGATCATCAGTTCTAGAGCTAAAATTAGCATGTTTAAAGTGATTTTCATGCTTCCAGGGGCCCTGGAAGTGAATTAAATACCATTTGGAGACATTTAATGTTCAAGCAAAAACAGGTGATTTTTGACAAAAGAGCTAACCCCCCCCAATACGTCATGCTTCAGAAAGGTGAACAATGGTCCGTTTTCAAATGTTTTATTTTTGAACGGCAGTTCACATTTGTAGGTAGATCATCAGTATAAGAGCTAAAATTAGCATGTTTAAAGTGATTTTCATGCTTCCAGGGGCCTGGGAAGTGAATTAAATACCATTTGGAGGCATTTAATGTTCAAGCAAAAACAGGTGAGTTTTTGACAAAAGAGATAACACCCCACATTACGTCATGCTTCAGAAAGGTGAAAAATGGTCAGTTTTCAAATGTTTTATTTTTGAACGTCAGTTGACATTTGTAGGTAGATCATCAGTTCTAGAGCTACAATTAGCATATTTAAAGTGATTTTCATGCTTCCAGGGGCCCGGGAAGTGAATTAAATACCATTTGGGGGCATTTAATGTTCAAGAAAACAGGTGATTTTTGACAAAAGAGATTACACCCCCCCATTACGTCATGCTTCAGAAAGGTGAAAAATGGTCAGTTTTCAGATGTTTTATTTTTGAACGTCAGTTGACATTTGTAGGTAGATCATCAGTTCTAGAGCTACAATTAGCATGTTTAAAGTGATTTTCATGCTTCCAGGGGCCCGGGAAGTGAATTAAATACCATTTGGGGGCATTTAATGTTCAAGCAAAAACAGGTGATTTTTGACAAAAGAGATTACACCCCCCCATTACGTCATGCTTCAGAAAGGTGAAAAATGGTCCGTTTTCAAATGTTTTATTTTTGAACGCCAGTTCACATTTGTAGGTAGATCATCAGTTTTAGAGCTAAAATTAGCATGTTTAAAGTGATTTTCATGCTTCCAGGGGCCCGGGAAGTGAATTAAATACCATTTGGAGGCATTTAATGTTCAAGCAAAAACAGGTGATTTTTGACAAAAGAGATAACACCCCCCCATTACGTCATGCTTCAGAAAGGTGAAAAATGGTCCGTTTTCAAATGTTTTATTTTTGAACGCCAGTTCACATTTGTAGGTAGATCATCAGTTTTAGAGCTAAAATTAGCATTTTTAAAGTGATTTTCATGCTTCCAGGGGCCCAGGAAGTGAATTAAATACCATTTGGAGGCATTTAATGTTCAAGCAAAAACAGGTGATTTTTGACAAAAGAGATAACACCCCCCCATTACGTCATGCTTCAGAAAGGTGAAAAATGGTCCGTTTTCAAATGTTTTATTTTTGAACGCCAGTTCACATTTGTAGGTAGATCATCAGTTTTAGAGCTAAAATTAGCATGTTTAAAGTGATTTTCATGCTTCCAGGTGCCCGGGAAGTGAATTAAATACCATTTGGAGGCATTTAATGTTCAAGCAAAAACAGTGGATTTTTGACAAAAGAGATAACACCCCCCCATTACGTCATGCTTCAGAAAGGTGAAAAATGGTCCGTTTTCAAATGTTTTATTTTTGAACGCCAGTTCACATTTGTAGGTAGATCATCAGTTTTAGAGCTAAAATTAGCATGTTTAAAGTGATTTTCATGCTTCCAGGGGCCCGGGAAGTGAATTAAATACCATTTGGAGGCATTTAATGTTCAAGCAAAAACAGGTGATTTTTGACAAAAGAGATAACACCCCCCCATTACGTCATGCTTCAGAAAGGTGAAAAATGGTCCGTTTTCAAATGTTTTATTTTTGAACGCCAGTTCACATTTGTAGGTAGATCATCAGTTTTAGAGCTAAAATTAGCATGTTTAAAGTGATTTCCATGCTTCCAGGGGCCCGGGAAGTGAATTAAATACAATTTGGAGGCATTTAATGTTCAAGCAAAAACAGGTGATTTTTGACAAAAGAGATAACACCCCCCCCATTACGTCATGCTTCAGAAAGGTGAAAAATGGTCCGTTTTGAAATGTTTTATTTTTGAACATCAGTTGACATTTGTAGGTAGATCATCAGTTCTAGAGCTAAAATTAGCATGTTTAAAGTGATTTTCATGCTTCCAGGGGCCCGGGAAGTGAATTAAATACCATTTGGAGGCATTTAATGTTCAAGCAAAAACTGGTGATTTTTGACAAAAGAGATAACACCCCCCATTACGTCATGCTTCAGAAAGGTGAAAAATGGTCCGTTTTCAAATGTTTTATTTTTGAACGCCAGTTCACATTTTTTAGGTAGATCATCAGTTTTAGAGCTAAAATTAGCATGTTTAAAGTGATTTTCATGCTTCCAGGGGCCCGGGAAGTGAATTAAATACCATTTGGAGGCATTTAATGTTCAAGCAAAAACAGGGGATTTTTGACAAAAGAGATAACACCCCCCCATTACGTCATGCTTCAGAAAGGTGAAAAATGGTCTGTTTTCAAATGTTTTATTTTTGAACGTCAGTTCACATTTGTAGGTAGATCATCAGTTTTAGAGCTAAAATTAGCATGTTTAAAGTGATTTTCATGCTTCCAGGGGCCCGGGAAGTGAATTAAATACCATTTGGAGGCATTTAATGTTCAAGCAAAAACAGGTGATTTTTGACAAAAGAGATAACACCCCCCCATTACGTCATGCTTCAGAAAGGTGAAAAAAGGTCCGTTTTCAAATGTTTTATTTTTGAACGCCAGTTCACATTTGTAGGTAGATCATCAGTTTTAGAGCTAAAATTAGCATGTTTAAAGTGATTTTCATGCTTCCAGGGGCCCGGGAAGTGAATTAAATACCATTTGGAGGCATTTAATGTTCAAGCAAAAACAGGTGATTTTTGACAAAAGAGATAATACCCCCCCATTACGTCATGCTTCAGAAAGGTGAAAAATGGTCCATTTTCAAATGTTTTATTTTTGAACGCCAGTTCACATTTGTAGGTAGATCATCAGTTTTAGAGCTAAAATTAGCATGTTTAAAGTGATTTTCATGCTTCCAGGGGCCCGGGAAGTGAATTAAATACCATTTGGAGGCATTTAATGTTCAAGCAAAAACAGTTGAGTTTTTGACAAAAGAGATAACACCCCACATTACGTCATGCTTCAGAAAGGTGAAAAATGGTCAGTTTTCAAATGTTTTATTTTTGAACGTCAGTTGACATTTGTAGGTAGATCATCAGTTCTAGAGCTACAATTAGCATATTTAAAGTGATTTTCATGCTTCCAGGGGCCCGGGAAGTGAATTAAATACCATTTGGGGGCATTTAATGTTCAAGAAAACAGGTGATTTTTGACAAAAGAGATTACACCCCCCCATTACGTCATGCTTCAGAAAGGTGAAAAATGGTCAGTTTTCAGATGTTTTATTTTTGAACGTCAGTTGACATTTGTAGGTAGATCATCAGTTCTAGAGCTACAATTAGCATGTTTAAAGTGATTTTCATGCTTCCAGGGGCCCGGGAAGTGAATTAAATACCATTTGGGGGCATTTAATGTTCAAGCAAAAACAGGTGATTTTTGACAAAAGAGATTACACCCCCCCATTACGTCATGCTTCAGAAAGGTGAAAAATGGTCCGTTTTCAAATGTTTTATTTTTGAACGCCAGTTCACATTTGTAGGTAGATCATCAGTTTTAGAGCTAAAATTAGCATGTTTAAAGTGATTTTCATGCTTCCAGGGGCCCGGGAAGTGAATTAAATACCATTTGGAGGCATTTAATGTTCAAGCAAAAACAGGTGATTTTTGACAAAAGAGATAACACCCCCCCATTACGTCATGCTTCAGAAAGGTGAAAAATGGTCCGTTTTCAAATGTTTTATTTTTGAACGCCAGTTCACATTTGTAGGTAGATCATCAGTTTTAGAGCTAAAATTAGCATTTTTAAAGTGATTTTCATGCTTCCAGGGGCCCAGGAAGTGAATTAAATACCATTTGGAGGCATTTAATGTTCAAGCAAAAACAGGTGATTTTTGACAAAAGAGATAACACCCCCCCATTACGTCATGCTTCAGAAAGGTGAAAAATGGTCCGTTTTCAAATGTTTTATTTTTGAACGCCAGTTCACATTTGTAGGTAGATCATCAGTTTTAGAGCTAACATTAGCATGTTTAAAGTGATTTTCATGCTTCCAGGTGCCCGGGAAGTGAATTAAATACCATTTGGAGGCATTTAATGTTCAAGCAAAAACAGTGGATTTTTGACAAAAGAGATAACACCCCCCCATTACGTCATGCTTCAGAAAGGTGAAAAATGGTCCGTTTTCAAATGTTTTATTTTTGAACGCCAGTTCACATTTGTAGGTAGATCATCAGTTTTAGAGCTAAAATTAGCATGTTTAAAGTGATTTTCATGCTTCCAGGGGCCCGGGAAGTGAATTAAATACCATTTGGAGGCATTTAATGTTCAAGCAAAAACAGGTGATTTTTGACAAAAGAGATAACACCCCCCCATTACGTCATGCTTCAGAAAGGTGAAAAATGGTCCGTTTTCAAATGTTTTATTTTTGAACGCCAGTTCACATTTGTAGGTAGATCATCAGTTTTAGAGCTAAAATTAGCATGTTTAAAGTGATTTCCATGCTTCCAGGGGCCCGGGAAGTGAATTAAATACAATTTGGAGGCATTTAATGTTCAAGCAAAAACAGGTGATTTTTGACAAAAGAGATAACACCCCCCCCCATTACGTCATGCTTCAGAAAGGTGAAAAATGGTCCGTTTTGAAATGTTTTATTTTTGAACATCAGTTGACATTTGTAGGTAGATCATCAGTTCTAGAGCTAAAATTAGCATGTTTAAAGTGATTTTCATGCTTCCAGGGGCCCGGGAAGTGAATTAAATACCATTTGGAGGCATTTAATGTTCAAGCAAAAACTGGTGATTTTTGACAAAAGAGATAACACCCCCCATTACGTCATGCTTCAGAAAGGTGAAAAATGGTCCGTTTTCAAATGTTTTATTTTTGAACGCCAGTTCACATTTTTTAGGTAGATCATCAGTTTTAGAGCTAAAATTAGCATGTTTAAAGTGATTTTCATGCTTCCAGGGGCCCGGGAAGTGAATTAAATACCATTTGGAGGCATTTAATGTTCAAGCAAAAACAGGGGATTTTTGACAAAAGAGATAACACACCCCATTACGTCATGCTTCAGAAAGGTGAAAAATGGTCTGTTTTCAAATGTTTTATTTTTGAACGTCAGTTCACATTTGTAGGTAGATCATCAGTTTTAGAGCTAAAATTAGCATGTTTAAAGTGATGTTCATGCTTCCAGGGGCCCGGGAAGTGAATTAAATACCATTTGGAGGCATTTAATGTTCAAGCAAAAACAGGTGATTTTTGACAAAAGAGATAACACCCCCCCATTACGTCATGCTTCAGAAAGGTGAAAAATGGTCCGTTTTCAAATGTTTTATTTTTGAACGCCAGTTCACATTTGTAGGTAGATCATCCGTTTTAGAGCTAAAATTAGCATGTTTAAAGTGATTTTCATGCTTCCAGGGGCCCGGGAAGTGAATTAAATACCATTTGGAGGCATTTAATGTTCAAGCAAAAACAGGTGATTTTTGACAAAAGAGATAATACCCCCCCATTACGTCATGCTTCAGAAAGGTGAAAAATGGTCCGTTTTCAAATGTTTTATTTTTGAACGCCAGTTCACATTTGTAGGTAGATCATCAGTTTTAGAGCTAAAATTAGCATGTTTAAAGTGATTTTCATGCTTCCAGGGGCCCGGGAAGTGAATTAAATACCATTTGGAGGCATTTACTGTTCAAGCAAAAACAGGGGATTTTTGACAAAAGAGATAACACCCCCCCATTACGTCATGCTTCAGAAAGGTGAAAAATGATCCGTTTTCAAATGTTTTATTTTTGAACGCCAGTTCACATTTGTAGGTAGATCATCAGTTTTAGAGCTAAAATTAGCATGTTTAAAGTGATTTTCATGCTTCCAGGGGCCCGGGAAGTGAATTAAATACCATTTGGAGGCATTTAATGTTCAAGCAAAAACTGGTGATTTTTGACAAAAGAGATAACACCCCCCCATTACGTCATGCTTCAGAAAGGTGAAAAATGGTCCGTTTTGAAATGTTTTATTTTTGAACGTCAGTTGACATTTGTAGGTAGATCATCAGTTTAAGAGCTAAAATTAGCATGTTTAAAGTGATTTTCATGCTTCCAGGGGCCCGGGAAGTGAATTAAATACCATTTGGAGGCATTTAATGTTCAAGCAAAAACAGGGGATTTTTGACAAAAGAGATAACACCCCCCCATTATGTCATGCTTCAGAAAGGTGAAAAATGGTCCGTTTTCAAATGTTTTATTTTTGAACGCCAGTTCACATTTGTAGGTAGATCATCAGTTTTAGAGCTAAAATTAGCATGTTTAAAGTGATTTTCATGCTTCCAGGGGCCCGGGAAGTGAATTAAATACCATTTGGAGGCATTTAATGTTCAAGCAAAAACAGGTGATTTTTGACAAAAGAGATAACACCCCCCCCATTACGTCATGCTTCAGAAAGGTGAAAAATCTTCCGTTTTGAAATGTTTTATTTTTGAACGTCAGTTGACATTTGTAGGTAGATCATCAGTTCTAGAGCTAAAATTAGCATGTTTAAAGTGATTTTCATGCTTCCAGGGGCCTGGGAAGTGAATTAAATACCATTTGGAGGCATTTAATGTTCAAGCAAAAACAGGTGATTTTTGACAAAAGAGATAACACCCCCCATTACGTCATGCTTCAGAAAGGTGAAAAATGGTCAGTTTTCAAATGTTATTTTTGAACGTCAGTTCACATTTGTAGGTAGATCATCAGTTTTAGAGCTAAAATTAGCATTTTTAAAGTGATTTTCATGCTTCCAGGGGCCCAGGAAGTGAATTAAATACCATTTGGAGGCATTTAATGTTCAAGCAAAAACAGGGGATTTTTGACAAAAGAGATAACACCCCCCCATTATGTCATGCTTCAGAAAGGTGAAAAATGGTCCGTTTTCAAATGTTTTATTTTTGAACGCCAGTTCACATTTGTAGGTAGATCATCAGTTTTAGAGCTAAAATTAGCATGTTTAAAGTGATTTTCATGCTTCCAGGGGCCCGGGAAGTGAATTAAATACCATTTGGAGGCATTTAATGTTCAAGCAATAACAGGTGATTTTTGACAAAAGAGATAACACCCCCCCCATTACGTCATGCTTCAGAAAGGTGAAAAATCTTCCGTTTTGAAATGTTTTATTTTTGAACGTCAGTTGACATTTGTAGGTAGATCATCAGTTCTAGAGCTAAAATTAGCATGTTTAAAGTGATTTTCATGCTTCCAGGGGCCTGGGAAGTGAATTAAATACCATTTGGAGGCATTTAATGTTCAAGCAAAAACAGGTGATTTTTGACAAAAGAGATAACACCCCCCATTACGTCATGCTTCAGAAAGGTGAAAAATGGTCAGTTTTCAAATGTTTTATTTTTTAACGTCAGTTGACATTTGTAGGTAGATCATCAGTTCTAGAGCTACATTTAGCATGTTTAAAGTGATTTTCATGCTTCCAGGGGCCCGGGAAGTGAATTAAATACCATTTGGGGGCATTTAATGTTCAAGCAAAAACAGGGGATTTTTGACAAAAGAGATAACACCCCCCCATTACGTCATGCTTCAGAAAGGTGAAAAATGGTCCGTTTTCAAATGTTTTATTTTTGAACGCCAGTTCACATTTGTAGGTAGATCATCAGTTTTAGAGCTAAAATTAGCATGTTTAAAGTGATTTTCATGCTTCCAGGGGCCCGGGAAGTGAATTAAATACCATTTGGAGGCATTTAATGTTCAAGCAAAAACAGGTGATTTTTGACAAAAGAGATAACACCCCCCCATTACGTCATACTTCAGAAAGGTGAAAAATGGTCCGTTTTGAAATGTTTTATTTTTGAACGTCAGTTGACATTTGTAGGTAGATCATCAGTTCTAGAGCTAAAATTAGCATGTTTAAAGTGATTTTCATGCTTCCAGGGGCCCGGGAAGTGAATTAAATACTATTTGGAGGCATTTAATGTTCAAGCAAAAACAGGTGATTTTTGACAAAAGAGATAACACCCCCCCATTACGTCATGCTTCAGAAAGGTGAAAAATGGTCCGTTTTCAAATGTTTTATTTTTGAACGCCAGTTCACATTTTTTAGGTAGATCATCAGTTTTAGAGCTAAAATTAGCATGTTTAAAGTGATTTTCATGCTTCCAGGGGCCCGGGAAGTGAATTAAATACCATTTGGAGGCATTTAATGTTCAAGCAAAAACAGGGGATTTTTGACAAAAGAGATAACACCCCCCCATTACGTCATGCTTCAGAAAGGTGAAAAATGGTCCGTTTTCAAATGTTTTATTTTTGAACGTCAGTTCACATTTGTAGGTAGATCATCAGTTTTAGAGCTAAAATTAGCATGTTTAAAGTGATTTTCATGCTTCCAGGGGCCCGGGAAGTGAATTAAATACCATTTGGAGGCATTTAATGTTCAAGCAAAAACTGGTGATTTTTGACAAAAGAGATAACACCCCCCCATTACGTCATGCTTCAGAAAGGTGAAAAATGGTCCGTTTTGAAATGTTTTATTTTTGAACGTCAGTTGACATTTGTAGGTAGATCATCAGTTTAAGAGCTAAAATTAGCATGTTTAAAGTGATTTTCATGCTTCCAGGGGCCCGGGAAGTGAATTAAATACCATTTGGAGGCATTTAATGTTCAAGCAAAAACAGGGGATTTTTGACAAAAGAGATAACACCCCCCCATTATGTCATGCTTCAGAAAGGTGAAAAATGGTCCGTTTTCAAATGTTTTATTTTTGAACGCCAGTTCACATTTGTAGGTAGATAATCAGTTTTAGAGCTAAAATTAGCATGTTTAAAGTGATTTTCATGCTTCCAGGGGCCCGGGAAGTGAATTAAATACCATTTGGAGGCATTTAATGTTAAAGCAAAAACAGGTGATTTTTGACAAAAGAGATAACACCCCCCCCATTACGTCATGCTTCAGAAAGGTGAAAAATCTTCCGTTTTGAAATGTTTTATTTTTGAACGTCAGTTGACATTTGTAGGTAGATCATCAGTTCTAGAGCTAAAATTAGCATGTTTAAAGTGATTTTCATGCTTCCAGGGGCCTGGGAAGTGAATTAAATACCATTTGGAGGCATTTAATGTTCAAGCAAAAACAGGTGATTTTTGACAAAAGAGATAACACCCCCCATTACGTCATGCTTCAGAAAGGTGAAAAATGGTCAGTTTTCAAATGTTTTATTTTTGAACGTCAGTTGACATTTGTAGGTAGATCATCAGTTCTAGAGCTACATTTAGCATGTTTAAAGTAATTTTCATGCTTCCAGGGGCCCGGGAAGTGAATTAAATACCATTTGGGGGCATTTAATGTTCAAGCAAAAACAGGTGATTTTTGACAAAAGAGATTACACCCCCCCATTACGTCATGCTTCAGAAAGGTGAAAAATGGTCCGTTTTCAAATGTTTTATTTTTGAACGTCAGTTCACATTTGTAGGTAGATCATCAGTTTTAGAGCTAAAATTAGCATTTTTAAAGTGATTTTCATGCTTCCAGGGGCCCAGGAAGTGAATTAAATACCATTTGGAGGCATTTAATGTTCAAGCAAAAACAGGGGATTTTTGACAAAAGAGATAACACCCCCCCATTATGTCATGCTTCAGAAAGGTGAAAAATGGTCCGTTTTCAAATGTTTTATTTTTGAACGCCAGTTCACATTTGTAGGTAGATCATCAGTTTTAGAGCTAAAATTAGCATGTTTAAAGTGATTTTCATGCTTCCAGGGGCCCGGGAAGTGAATTAAATACCATTTGGAGGCATTTAATGTTCAAGCAAAAACAGGTGATTTTTGACAAAAGAGATAACACCCCCCATTACGTCATGCTTCAGAAAGGTGAAAAATCTTCCGTTTTGAAATGTTTTATTTTTGAACGTCAGTTGACATTTGTAGGTAGATCATCAGTTCTAGAGCTAAAATTAGCATGTTTAAAGTGATTTTCATGCTTCCAGGGGCCTGAGAAGTGAATTAAATACCATTTGGAGGCATTTAATGTTCAAACAAAAACAGGTGATTTTTGACAAAAGAGATAACACCCCCCATTACGTCATGCTTCAGAAAGGTGAAAAATGGTCAGTTTTCAAATGTTTTATTTTTGAACGTCAGTTGACATTTGTAGGTAGATCATCAGTTCTAGAGCTACATTTAGCATGTTTAAAGTGATTTTCATGCTTCCAGGGGCCCGGGAAGTGAATTAAATACCATTTGGGGGCATTTAATGTTCAAGCAAAAACAGGTGATTTTTGACAAAAGAGATTACACCCCCCCATTACGTCATGCTTCAGAAAGGTGAAAAATGGTCCGTTTTCAAATGTTTTATTTTTGAACGTCAGTTCACATTTGTAGGTAGATCATCAGTTTTAGAGCTAAAATTAGCATTTTTAAAGTGATTTTCATGCTTCCAGGGGCCCAGGAAGTGAATTAAATACCATTTGGAGGCATTTAATGTTCAAGCAAAAACAGGTGATTTTTGACAAAAGAGATAACACCCCCCATTACGTCATGCTTCAGAAAGGTGAAAAATGGTCAGTTTTCAAATGTTTTATTTTTGAACGTCAGTTGACATTTGTAGGTAGATCATCAGTTCTAGAGCTAAAATTAGCATGTTTAAAGTGATTTTCATGCTTCCAGGGGCCCGGGAAGTGAATTAAATACCATTTGGAGGCATTTAATGTTCAAGCAAAAACAGGTGATTTTTGACAAAAGAGATAACACCCCCCCATTACGTCATGCTTCAGAAAGGTGAAAAATGGTCCGTTTTGAACAGTTTTACTTTTGAACGTCAGTTGACATTTGTAGGTAGATCATCAGTTCTAGAGCTAAAATTAGCATGTTTAAAGTGATTTTCATGCTTCCAGGGGCCCGGGAAGTGAATTAAATACCATTTGGAGGCATTTAATGTTCAAGCAAAAACAGGTGATTTTTGACAAAAGAGATAACACCCCCCCATTACGTCATGCTTCAGAAAGGTGAACAATGGTCCGTTTTCAAATGTTTTATTTTTGAACGTCAGTTCACATTTGTAGGTAAATCATCAGTTTAAGAGCTAAAATTAGCATGTTTAAAGTGATTTTCATGCTTCCAGGGGCCCAAAACACAAGATTTGTGGAATGGTTAAAAGTGAATGAAAATGGCCAATTTACTCAGTCTGAGGTCTCAAAAAGTGTTTCTTCACCCCGGGAAGTGAATTAAATACCATTTGGAGGCATTTAATGTTCAAGCAAAAACAGGTGATTTTTGACAAAAGAGATAACACCCCCCCATTACGTCATGCTTCAGAAAGGTGAAAAATGGTCCGTTTTCAAATGTTTTATTTTTGAACGTCAGTTCACATTTATAGGTAGATCATCAGTTTAAGAGCTAAAATTAGCATGTTTAAAGTGATTTTCATGCTTCCAGGGGCCCGGGAAGTGAATTAAATACCATTTGGAGGCATTTAATGTTCAAGCAAAAACAGAGGATTTTTGACAAAAGAGATAACACCCCCCCATTACGTCATGCTTCAGAATGGTGAAAAATGGTCCGTTTTCAAATGTTTTATTTTTGAACGTCAGTTCACATTTGTAGGTAGATCATCAGTATAAGAGCTAAAATTGGCATGTTTAAAGTGATTTTCATGCTTCCAGGGGCCCGGGAAGTGAATTAAATACCATTTGGAGACATTTAATGTTCAAGCAAAAACAGGTGATTTTTGACAAAAGAGCTAACACCCCCCCATTACGTCATGCTTCAGAAAGGTGAACAATGGTCCGTTTTCAAATAATTTATTTTTGAACGTCATTTCACATTTGTAGGTAGATCATCAGTTTAAGAGCTAAAATTAGCATGTTTAAAGTGATTTTCATGCTTCCAGGGGCCCTAAACACAAGATTTGTGGAATGGTTAAAAGTGAATGAAAATGGCCAATTTACTCAGTCTGAGGTCTCAAAAAGTGTTTCTTCACCCCGGGAAGTGAATTAAATACCATTTGGAGGCATTTAATGTTCAAGCAAAAACAGGTGATTTTTGACAAAAGAGATAACACCCCCCCATTACGTCATGCTTCAGAAAGGTGAAAAATGGTCCGTTTTGAACAGTTTTATTTTTGAACGTCAGTTGACATTTGTAGGTAGATCATCAGTTCTAGAGCTAAAATTAGCATGTTTAAAGTGATTTTCATGCTTCCAGGGGCCCGGGAAGTGAATTAAATACCATTTGGAGGCATTTAATGTTCAAGCAAAAACAGGTGATTTTTGACAAAAGAGATAACACCCCCCCATTACGTCATGCTTCAGAAAGGTGAACAATGGTCCGTTTTCAAATGTTTTATTTTTGAACGTCAGTTTACATTTGTAGGTAAATCATCAGTTTAAGAGCTAAAATTAGCATGTTTAAAGTGATTTTCATGCTTCCAGGGGCCCAAAACACAAGATTTGTGGAATGGTTAAAAGTGAATGAAAATGGCCAATTTACTCAGTCTGAGGTCTCAAAAAGTGTTTCTTCACCCCGGGAAGTGAATTAAATACCATTTGGAGGCATTTAATGTTCAAGCAAAAACAGGTGATTTTTGACAAAAGAGATAACACCCCCCCATTACGTCATGCTTCAGGAAGGTGAAAAATGGTCCGTTTTCAAATGTTTTATTTTTGAACGTCAGTTCACATTTATAGGTAGATCATCAGTTTAAGAGCTAAAATTAGCATGTTTAAAGTGATTTTCATGCTTCCAGGGGCCCGGGAAGTGAATTAAATACCATTTGGAGGCATTTAATGTTCAAGCAAAAACAGGGGATTTTTGACAAAAGAGATAACACCCCCCCATTACGTCATGCTTCAGAAAGGTGAAAAATGGTCCGTTTTCAAATGTTTTATTTTTGAACGTCAGTTCACATTTGTAGGTAGATCATCAGTATAAGAGCTAAAATTGGCATGTTTAAAGTGATTTTCATGCTTCCAGGGGCCCGGGAAGTGAATTAAATACCATTTGGAGACATTTAATGTTCAAGCAAAAACAGGTGATTTTTGACAAAAGAGCTAACACCCCCCCATTACGTCATGCTTCAGAAAGGTGAACAATGGTCCGTTTTCAAATAATTTATTTTTGAACGTCATTTCACATTTGTAGGTAGATCATCAGTTTAAGAGCTAAAATTAGCATGTTTAAAGTGATTTTCATGCTTCCAGGGGCCCTAAACACAAGATTTGTGGAATGGTTAAAAGTGAATGAAAATGGCCAATTTACGCAGTCTGAGGTCTCAAAAAGTGTTTCTTCACCCCGGGAAGTGAATTAAATACCATTTGGAGGCATTTAATGTTCAAGCAAAAACAGGTGATTTTTGACAAAAGAGATAACACCCCCCCATTACGTCATGCTTCAGAAAGGTGAAAAATGGTCCGTTTTCAAATGTTTTATTTTTGAACGTCAGTTCACATTTATAGGTAGATCATCAGTTTAAGAGCTAAAATTAGCATGTTTAAAGTGATTTTCATGCTTCCAGGGGCCCGGGAAGTGAATTAAATACCATTTGGAGGCATTTAATGTTCAAGCAAAAACAGGTGATTTTTGACAAAAGAGATAACACCCCCCCATTACGTCATGCTTCAGAAAGGTGAAAAATGGTCAGTTTTCAAATGTTTTATTTTTGAACGCCAGTTCACATTTGTAGGTAGATCATCAGTTTTAGAGCTAAAATTAGCATGTTTAAAGTGATTTTCATGCTTCCAGGGGCCCGGGAAGTGAATTAAATACCATTTGGAGGCATTTAATGTTCAAGCAAAAACAGGGGATTTTTGACAAAAGAGATAACACCCCCCCCATTACGTCATGCTTCAGAAAGGTGAAAAATGGTCCGTTTTCAAATGTTTTATTTTTGAACGTCAGTTCACATTTATAGGTAGATCATCAGTTTAAGAGCTAAAATTAGCATGTTTAAAGTGATTTTCATGCTTCCAGGGGCCCGGGAAGTGAATTAAATACCATTTGGAGGCATTTAATGTTCAAGCAAAAACAGGTGATTTTTGACAAAAGAGATAACACCCCCCCATTACGTCATGCTTCAGAAAGGTGAAAAATGGTCCGTTTTCAAATGTTTTATTTTTGAACGCCAGTTCACATTTGTAGGTAGATCATCAGTTTTAGAGCTAAAATTTGCATGTTTAAAGTGATTTTCATGCTTCCAGGGGCCCGGGAAGTGAATTAAATACCATTCGGAGGCATTTAATGTTCAAGCAAAAACAGGTGATTTTTGACAAAAGAGATAACACCCCCCATTACTTCATGCTTCAGAAAGATGAAAAATGGTCCGTTTTCAAATGTTTTATTTTTGAACGTCAGTTCACATTTGTAGGTAGATCATCAGTTTTAGAGCTAAAATTAGCATTTTTAAAGTGATTTTCATGCTTCCAGGGGCCCAGGAAGTGAATTAAATACCATTTGGAGGCATTTAATGTTCAAGCAAAAACAGGTGATTTTTGACAAAAGAGATAACACCCCCCATTACGTCATGCTTCAGAAAGGTGAAAAATGGTCCGTTTTCAAATGTTTTATTTTTGAACGTCATTTCACATTTGTAGGTAGATCATCAGTTTAAGAGCTAAAATTAGCATGTTTAAAGTGATTTTCATGCTTCCAGGGGCCCTAAACACAAGATTTGTGGAATGGTTAAAAGTGAATGAAAATGGCCAATTTACTCAGTCTGAGGTCTCAAAAAGTGTTTCTTCACCCCGGGAAGTGAATTAAATACCATTTGGAGGCATTTAATGTTCAAGCAAAAACAGGTGATTTTTGACAAAAGAGATAACACCCCCCCATTACGTCATGCTTCAGAAAGGTGAAAAATGGTCCGTTTTGAACAGTTTTATTTTTGAACGTCAGTTGACATTTGTAGGTAGATCATCAGTTCTAGAGCTAAAATTAGCATGTTTAAAGTGATTTTCATGCTTCCAGGGGCCCGGGAAGTGAATTAAATACCATTTGGAGGCATTTAATGTTCAAGCAAAAACAGGTGATTTTTGACAAAAGAGATAACACCCCCCCCATTACGTCATGCTTCAGAAAGGTGAACAATGGTCCGTTTTCAAATGTTTAATTTTTGAACGTCAGTTCACATTTGTAGGTAAATCATCAGTTTAAGAGCTAAAATTAGCATGTTTAAAGTGATTTTCATGCTTCCAGGGGCCCAAAACACAAGATTTGTGGAATGGTTAAAAGTGAATGAAAATGGCCAATTTACTCAGTCTGAGGTCTCAAAAAGTGTTTCTTCACCCCGGGAAGTGAATTAAATACCATTTGGAGGCATTTAATGTTCAAGCAAAAACAGGTGATTTTTGACAAAAGAGATAACACCCCCCCATTACGTCATGCTTCAGGAAGGTGAAAAATGGTCCGTTTTCAAATGTTTTATTTTTGAACGTCAGTTCACATTTATAGGTAGATCATCAGTTTAAGAGCTAAAATTAGCATGTTTAAAGTGATTTTCATGCTTCCAGGGGCCCGGGAAGTGAATTAAATACCATTTGGAGGCATTTAATGTTCAAGCAAAAACAGGGGATTTTTGACAAAAGAGATAACACCCCCCCATTACGTCATGCTTCAGAAAGGTGAAAAATGGTCCGTTTTCAAATGTTTTATTTTTGAACGTCAGTTCACATTTGTAGGTAGATCATCAGTATAAGAGCTAAAATTGGCATGTTTAAAGTGATTTTCATGCTTCCAGGGGCCCGGGAAGTGAATTAAATACCATTTGGAGACATTTAATGTTCAAGCAAAAACAGGTGATTTTTGACAAAAGAGCTAACACCCCCCCATTACGTCATGCTTCAGAAAGGTGAACAATGGTCCGTTTTCAAATAATTTATTTTTGAACGTCATTTCACATTTGTAGGTAGATCATCAGTTTAAGAGCTAAAATTAGCATGTTTAAAGTGATTTTCATGCTTCCAGGGGCCCTAAACACAAGATTTGTGGAATGGTTAAAAGTGAATGAAAATGGCCAATTTACGCAGTCTGAGGTCTCAAAAAGTGTTTCTTCACCCCGGGAAGTGAATTAAATACCATTTGGAGGCATTTAATGTTCAAGCAAAAACAGGTGATTTTTGACAAAAGAGATAACACCCCCCCATTACGTCATGCTTCAGAAAGGTGAAAAATGGTCCGTTTTCAAATGTTTTATTTTTGAACGTCAGTTCACATTTATAGGTAGATCATCAGTTTAAGAGCTAAAATTAGCATGTTTAAAGTGATTTTCATGCTTCCAGGGGCCCGGGAAGTGAATTAAATACCATTTGGAGGCATTTAATGTTCAAGCAAAAACAGGTGATTTTTGACAAAAGAGATAACACCCCCCCATTACGTCATGCTTCAGAAAGGTGAAAAATGGTCCGTTTTCAAATGTTTTATTTTTGAACGCCAGTTCACATTTGTAGGTAGATCATCAGTTTTAGAGCTAAAATTAGCATGTTTAAAGTGATTTTCATGCTTCCAGGGGCCCGGGAAGTGAATTAAATACCATTTGGAGGCATTTAATGTTCAAGCAAAAACAGGGGATTTTTGACAAAAGAGATAACACCCCCCCCCATTACGTCATGCTTCAGAAAGGTGAAAAATGGTCCGTTTTCAAATGTTTTATTTTTGAACGCCAGTTCACATTTGTAGGTAGATCATCAGTTTTAGAGCTAAAATTTGCATGTTTAAAGTGATTTTCATGCTTCCAGGGGCCCGGGAAGTGAATTAAATACCATTCGGAGGCATTTAATGTTCAAGCAAAAACAGGTGATTTTTGACAAAAGAGATAACACCCCCCATTACTTCATGCTTCAGAAAGATGAAAAATGGTCTGTTTTCAAATGTTTTATTTTTGAACGTCAGTTGACGTTTGTAGGTAGATCATCAGTTCTAGAGCTAAAATTAGCATGTTTAAAGTGATTTTCATGCTTCCAGGGGCCTGGGAAGTGAATTAAATACCATTTGGAGGCATTTAATCTTCAAGCAAAAACAGGTGATTTTTGACAAAAGAGATAACACCCCCCCATTACGTCATGCTTCAGAAAGGTGAAAAATGGTCCGTTTTGAAATGTTTTATTTTTGAACGTCAGTTGACATTTGTAGGTAGATCATCAGTTCTAGAGCTAAAATTAGCATGTTTAAAGTGATTTTCATGCTTCCAGGGGCCCGGGAAGTGAATTAAATACCATTTGGAGGCATTTAATGTTCAAGCAAAAACAGGTGATTTTTGACAAAAGAGATAACACCCCCCCATTACGTCATGCTTCAGAAAGGTGAACAATGGTCCGTTTTCAAATGTTTTATTTTTGAACGTCAGTTGACATTTGTAGGTAGATCATCAGTTCTAGAGCTAAAATTAGCATGTTTAAAGTGATTTTCATGCTTCCAGGGGCCCGGGAAGTGAATTAAATACCATTTGGAGGCATTTAATGTTCAAGCAAAAACTGGTGATTTTTGACAAAAGAGATAACACCCCCCCATTACGTCATGCTTCAGAAAGGTGAAAAATTGTCCGTTTTGAAATGTTTTATTTTTGAACGTCAGTTGACATTTGTAGGTAGATCATCAGTTCTAGAGCTAAAATTAGCATGTTTAAAGTGATTTTCATGCTTCCAGGGGCCTGGGAAGTGAATTAAATACCATTTGGAGGCATTTAATGTTCAAGCAAAAACAGGTGATTTTTGACAAAAGAGATAACACCCCCCCATTACGTCATGCTTCAGAAAGGTGAAAAATGGTCAGTTTTCAAATGTTTTATTTTTGAACGTCAGTTGACATTTGTAGGTAGATCATCAGTTCTAGAGCTACAATTAGCATGTTTAAAGTGATTTTCATGCTTCCAGGGGCCCGGGAAGTGAATTAAATACCATTTGGGGGCATTTAATGTTCAAGCAAAAACAGGTGATTTTTGACAAAAGAGATTACACCCCCCCATTACGTCATGCTTCAGAAAGGTGAAAAATGGTCCGTTTTCAAATGTTTTATTTTTGAACGTCAGTTCACATTTGTAGGTAGATCATCAGTTTTAGAGCTAAAATTAGCATTTTTAAAGTGATTTTCATGCTTCCAGGGGCCCAGGAAGTGAATTAAATACCATTTGGAGGCATTTAATGTTCAAGCAAAAACAGGTGATTTTTGACAAAAGAGATAACACCCCCCCATTACGTCATGCTTCAGAAAGGTGAAAAATGGTCCGTTTTCAAATGTTTTATTTTTGAACGTCAGTTCACATTTATAGGTAGATCATCAGTTTAAGAGCTAAAATTAGCATGTTTAAAGTGATTTTCATGCTTCCAGGGGCCCGGTAAGTGAATTAAATACCATTTGGAGGCATTTCATGTTCAAGCAAAAACAGGGGATTTTTGACAAAAGAGATAACACCCTCCCATTACGTCATGCTTCAGAAAGGTGAAAAATGGTCCGTTTTCAAATGTTTTATTTTTGAACGTCAGTTCACATTTGTAGGTAGATCATCAGTATAAGAGCTAAAATTGGCATGTTTAAAGTGATTTTCATGCTTCCAGGGGCCCGGGAAGTGAATTAAATACCATTTGGAGACATTTAATGTTCAAGCAAAAACAGGTGATTTTTGACAAAAGAGCTAACATCCCCCCATTACGTCATGCTTCAGAAAGGTGAACAATGGTCCGTTTTCAAATAATTTATTTTTGAACGTCATTTCACATTTGTAGGTAGATCATCAGTTTAAGAGCTAAAATTAGCATGTTCAAAGTGATTTTCATGCTTCCAGGGGCCCTAAACACAAGATTTGTGGAATGGTTAAAAGTGAATGAAAATGGCCAATTTACTCAGTCTGAGGTCTCAAAAAGTGTTTCTTCACCCCGGGAAGTGAATTAAATACCATTTGGAGGCATTTAATGTTCAAGCAAAAACAGGTGATTTTTGACAAAAGAGATAACACCCCCCCATTACGTCATGCTTCAGAAAGGTGAAAAATGGTCCGTTTTGAAATGTTTTATTTTTGAACGTCAGTTGACATTTGTAGGTAGATCATCAGTTTAAGAGCTAAAATTAGCATGTTTAAAGTGATTTTCATGCTTCCAGGGGCCCGGGAAGTGAATTAAATACCATTTGGAGGCATTTAATGTTCAAGCAAAAACAGGGGATTTTTGACAAAAGAGATAACACCCCCCCCATTATGTCATGCTTCAGAAAGGTGAAAAATGGTCCGTTTTCAAATGTTTTATTTTTGAACGCCAGTTCACATTTGTAGGTAGATCATCAGTTTTAGAGCTAAAATTAGCATGTTTAAAGTGATTTTCATGCTTCCAGGGGCCCGGGAAGTGAATTAAATACCATTTGGAGGCATTTAATGTTCAAGCAAAAACAGGTGATTTTTGACAAAAGAGATAACACCCCCCCATTACGTCATGCTTCAGAAAGGTGAAAAATTGTCAGTTTTGAAATGTTTTATTTTTGAACGTCAGTTGACATTTGTAGGTAGATCATCAGTTCTAGAGCTAAAATTAGCATGTTTAAAGTGATTTTCATGCTTCCAGGGGCCCGGGAAGTGAATTAAATACCATTTGGAGGCATTTAATGTTCAAGCAAAAACAGGTGATTTTTGACAAAAGAGATAACACCCCCCCATTACGTCATGCTTCAGAAAGGTGAAAAATGGTCCGTTTTGAAATGTTTTATTTTTGAACGTCAGTTGACATTTGTAGGCAGATCATCAGTTCTAGAGCTAAAATTAGCATGTTTAAAGTGATTTTCATGCTTCCAGGGGCCCGGGAAGTGAATTAAATACCATTTGGAGGCATTTAATGTTCAAGCAAAAACAGGTGATTTTTGACAAAAGAGATAACACCCCCCCATTACGTCATGCTTCAGAAAGGTGAAAAATGGTCCGTTTTCAAATGTTTTATTTTTGAACGCCAGTTCACATTTGTAGGTAGATCATCAGTTTTAGAGCTAAAATTAGCATGTTTAAAGTGATTTTCATGCTTCCAGGGGCCCGGGAAGTGAATTAAATACAATTTGGAGGCATTTAATGTTCAAGCAAAAACAGGTGATTTTTGACAAAAGAGATAACACCCCCCCATTACGTCATGCTTCAGAAAGGTGAAAAATGGTCCGTTTTGAAATGTTTTATTTTTGAACATCAGTTGACATTTGTAGGTAGATCATCAGTTCTAGAGCTAAAATTAGCATGTTTAAAGTGATTTTCATGCTTCCAGGGGCCCGGGAAGTGAATTAAATACCATTTGGAGGCATTTAATGTTCAAGCAAAAACTGGTGATTTTTGACAAAAGAGATAACACCCCCCCATTACGTCATGCTTCAGAAAGGTGAAAAATGGTCCGTTTTGAAATGTTTTATTTTTGAACGTCAGTTGACATTTGTAGGTAGATCATCAGTTTAAGAGCTAAAATTAGCATGTTTAAAGTGATTTTCATGCTTCCAGGGGCCCGGGAAGTGAATTAAATACCATTTGGAGACATTTAATGTTCAAGCAAAAACAGGGGATTTTTGACAAAAGAGATAACACCCCCCCCCCATTATGTCATGCTTCAGAAAGGTGAAAAATGGTCCGTTTTCAAATGTTTTATTTTTGAACGCCAGTTCACATTTGTAGGTAGATCATCAGTTTTAGAGCTAAAATTAGCATGTTTAAAGTGATTTTCATGCTTCCAGGGGCCCGGGAAGTGAATTAAATACCATTTGGAGGCATTTAATGTTCAAGCAAAAACAGGTGATTTTTGACAAAAGAGATAACACCCCCCCATTACGTCATGCTTCAGAAAGGTGAAAAATTGTCCGTTTTGAAATGTTTTATTTTTGAACGTCAGTTGACATTTGTAGGTAGATCATCAGTTCTAGAGCTAAAATTAGCATGTTTAAAGTGATTTTCATGCTTCCAGGGGCCTGGGAAGTGAATTAAATACCATTTGGAGGCATTTAATGTTCAAGCAAAAACAGGTGATTTTTGACAAAAGAGATAACACCCCCCATTACGTCATGCTTCAGAAAGGTGAAAAATGGTCAGTTTTCAAATGTTTTATTTTTGAATGTCAGTTGACATTTGTAGGTAGATCATCAGTTCTAGAGCTAAAATTAGCATGTTTAAAGTGATTTTCATGCTTCCAGGGGCCCGGGAAGTGAATTAAATACCATTTGGAGGCATTTAATGTTCAAGCAAAAACAGGTGATTTTTGACAAAAGAGATAACACCCCCCCATTACGTCATGCTTCAGAAAGGTGAAAAGTGATCCGTTTTGAAATGTTTTATTTTTGAACGTCAGTTGACATTTGTAGGTAGATCATCAGTTCTAGAGCTAAAATTAGCATGTTTAAAGTGATTTTCATGCTTCCAGGGGCCTGGGAAGTGAATTAAATACCATTTGGAGGCATTTAATGTTCAAGCAAAAACAGGTGATTTTTGAAAAAAGAGATAACACCCCCCCATTACGTCATGCTTCAGAAAGGTGAACAATGGTCTGTTTTCAAATGTTTTATTTTTGAACGTCAGTTCACATTTGTAGGTAAATCATCAGTTTAAGAGCTAAAATTAGCATGTTTAAAGTGATTTTCATGCTTCCAGGGGCCCTAAACACAAGATTTGTGGAATGGTTAAAAGTGAATGAAAATGGCCAATTTACTCAGTCTGAGGTCTCAAAAAGTGTTTCTTCACCCCGGGAAGTGAATTAAATACCATTTGAAGGCATTTAATGTTCAAGCAAAAACAGGTGATTTTTGACAAAAGAGATAACACCCCCCCATTACGTCATGCTTCAGAAAGGTGAAAAATGGTCCGTTTTCAAATGTTTTATTTTTGAACGTCAGTTCACATTTATAGGTAGATCATCAGTTTAAGAGCTAAAATTAGCATGTTTAAAGTGATTTTCATGCTTCCAGTGGCCCGGGAAGTGAATTAAATACCATTTGGAGGCATTTAATGTTCAAGCAAAAACAGGGGATTTTTGACAAAAGAGATAACACCCCCCCATTACGTCATGCTTCAGAAAGGTGAACAATGGTCCGTTTTCAAATGTTTTATTTTTGAACGTCAGTTCACATTTGTAGGTAAATCATCAGTTTAAGAGCTAAAATTAGCATGTTTAAAGTGATTTTCATGCTTCCAGGGGCCTGGGAAGTGAATTAAATACCATTTGGAGGCATTTAATGTTCAAGCAAAAACAGGTGATTTTTGACAAAAGAGATAACACCCCCATTACGTCATGCTTCAGAAAGGTGAAAAATGGTCAGTTTTCAAATGTTTTATTTTTGAACGTCAGTTGACATTTGTAGGTAGATCATCAGTTCAAGAGCTAAAATTAGCATGTTTAAAGTGATTTTCATGCTTCCAGGGGCCCGGGAAGTGAATTAAATACCATTTGGAGGCATTTAATGTTCAAGCAAAAACAGGTGATTTTTGACAAAAGAGATAACACCCCCCATTACGTCATGCTTCAGAAAGGTGAAAAATGGTCCGTTTTGAAATGTTTTATTTTTGAACGTCAGTTGACATTTGTAGGTAGATCATCAGTTCTAGAGCTAAAATTAGCATGTTTAAAGTGATTTTCATGCTTCCAGGGGCCCGGGAAGTGAATTAAATACCATTTGGAGGCATTTAATGTTCAAGCAAAAACAGGTGATTTTTGACAAAAGAGATAACACCCCCCCCATTACGTCATGCTTCAGAAAGGTGAACAATGGTCCGTTTTCAAATGTTTTATTTTTGAACTTCAGTTCACATTTGTAGGTAAATCATCAGTTTAAGAGCTAAAATTAGCATGTTTAAAGTGATTTTCATGCTTCCAGGGGCCCTAAACACAAGATTTGTGGAATGGTTAAAAGTGAATGAAAATGGCCAAATTACTCAGTCTGAGGTCTCAAAAAGTGTTTCTTCACCCCGGGAAGTGAATTAAATACCATTTGAAGGCATTTAATGTTCAAGCAAAAACAGGTGATTTTTGACAAAAGAGATAACACCCCCCCATTACGTCATGCTTCAGAAAGGTGAAAAATGGTCCGTTTTCAAATGTTTTATTTTTGAACGTCAGTTCACATTTATAGGTAGATCATCAGTTTAAGAGCTAAAATTAGCATGTTTAAAGTGATTTTCGTGCTTCCAGTGGCCCGGGAAGTGAATTAAATACCATTTGGAGGCATTTAATGTTCAAGCAAAAACAGGGGATTTTTGACAAAAGAGATAACACCCCCCCATTACGTCATGCTTCAGAAAGGTGAAAAATGGTCCGTTTTCAAATGTTTTATTTTTGAACGTCAGTTCACATTTGTAGGTAGATCATCAGTATAAGAGCTAAAAGTAGCATGTTTAAAGTGATTTTCATGCTTCCAGGGGCCCGGGAAGTGAATTAAATACCATTTGGAGACATTTAATGTTCAAGCAAAAACAGGTGATTTTTGACAAAAGAGCTAACACCCCCCCATTACGTCATGCTTCAGAAAGGTGAACAATGGTCCGTTTTCAAACAATTTATTTTTGAACGTCAGTTCACATTTGTAGGTAGATCATCAGTTTAAGAGCTAAAATTAGCATGTTCAAAGTGATTTTCATGCTTCCAGGGGCCCTAAACACAAGATTTGTGGAATGGTTAAAAGTGAATGAAAATGGCCAATTTACTCAGTCTGAGGTCTCAAAAAGTGTTTCTTCACCCCGGGAAGTGAATTAAATACCATTTGGAGGCATTTAATGTTCAAGCAAAAACAGGTGATTTTTGACAAAAGAGATAACACCCCCCCATTACGTCATGCTTCAGAAAGGTGAAAAATGGTCCGTTTTCAAATGTTTTATTTTTGAACGTCAGTTCACATTTATAGGTAGATCATCAGTTTAAGAGCTAAAATTAGCATGTTTAAAGTGATTTTCATGCTTCCAGGGGCCCGGGAAGTGAATTAAATACCATTTGGAGGCATTTCATGTTCAAGCAAAAACAGGGGATTTTTGACAAAAGAGATAACACCCCCCCATTACGTCATGCTTCAGAAAGGTGAAAAATGGTCCGTTTTCAAATGTTTTATTTTTGAACGCCAGTTCACATTTGTAGGTAGATCATCAGTTTTAGAGCTAACATTAGCATGTTTAAAGTGATTTTCATGCTTCCAGGGGCCCGGGAAGTGAATTAAATACCATTTGGAGGCATTTAATGTTCAAGCAAAAACAGGGGATTTTTGACAAAAGAGATAACACCCCCCCATTACGTCATGCTTCAGAAAGGTGAAAAATGGTCCGTTTTCAAATGTTTTATTTTTGAACGTCAGTTCACATTTATAGGTAGATCATCAGTTTAAGAGCTAAAATTAGCATGTTTAAAGTGATTTTCATGCTTCCAGGGGCCCGGGAAGTGAATTAAATACCATTTGGAGGCATTTAATGTTCAAGCAAAAACAGGTGATTTTTGACAAAAGAGATAACACCCCCCATTACGTCATGCTTCAGAAAGGTGAAAAATCTTCCGTTTTGAAATGTTTTATTTTTGAACGTCAGTTGACATTTGTAGGTAGATCATCAGTTCTAGAGCTAAAATTAGCATGTTTAAAGTGATTTTCATGCTTCCAGGGGCCTGGGAAGTGAATTAAATACCATTTGGAGGCATTTAATGTTCAAACAAAAACAGGTGATTTTTGACAAAAGAGATAACACCCCCCATTACGTCATGCTTCAGAAAGGTGAAAAATGGTCAGTTTTCAAATGTTTTATTTTTGAACGTCAGTTGACATTTGTAGGTAGATCATCAGTTCTAGAGCTACATTTAGCATGTTTAAAGTGATTTTCATGCTTCCAGGGGCCCGGGAAGTGAATTAAATACCATTTGGGGGCATTTAATGTTCAAGCAAAAACAGGTGATTTTTGACAAAAGAGATTACACCCCCCCATTACGTCATGCTTCAGAAAGGTGAAAAATGGTCCGTTTTCAAATGTTTTATTTTTGAACGTCAGTTCACATTTGTAGGTAGATCATCAGTTTTAGAGCTAAAATTAGCATTTTTAAAGTGATTTTCATGCTTCCAGGGGCCCAGGAAGTGAATTAAATACCATTTGGAGGCATTTAATGTTCAAGCAAAAACAGGTGATTTTTGACAAAAGAGATAACACCCCCCATTACGTCATGCTTCAGAAAGGTGAAAAATGGTCAGTTTTCAAATGTTTTATTTTTGAACGTCAGTTGACATTTGTAGGTAGATCATCAGTTCTAGAGCTAAAATTAGCATGTTTAAAGTGATTTTCATGCTTCCAGGGGCCCGGGAAGTGAATTAAATACCATTTGGAGGCATTTAATGTTCAAGCAAAAACAGGTGATTTTTGACAAAAGAGATAACACCCCCCCATTACGTCATGCTTCAGAAAGGTGAACAATGGTCCGTTTTCAAATGTTTTATTTTTGAACGTCAGTTCACATTTGTAGGTAAATCATCAGTTTAAGAGCTAAAATTAGCATGTTTAAAGTGATTTTCATGCTTCCAGGGGCCCAAAACACAAGATTTGTGGAATGGTTAAAAGTGAATGAAAATGGCCAATTTACTCAGTCTGAGGTCTCAAAAAGTGTTTCTTCACCCCGGGAAGTGAATTAAATACCATTTGGAGGCATTTAATGTTCAAGCAAAAACAGGTGATTTTTGACAAAAGAGATAACACCCCCCCATTACGTCATGCTTCAGAAAGGTGAAAAATGGTCCGTTTTCAAATGTTTTATTTTTGAACGTCAGTTCACATTTATAGGTAGATCATCAGTTTAAGAGCTAAAATTAGCATGTTTAAAGTGATTTTCATGCTTCCAGGGGCCCGGGAAGTGAATTAAATACCATTTGGAGGCATTTAATGTTCAAGCAAAAACAGGTGATTTTTGACAAAAGAGATAACACCCCCCCATTACGTCATGCTTCAGAAAGGTGAAAAATTGTCCGTTTTCAAATGTTTTATTTTTGAACGCCAGTTCACATTTGTAGGTAGATCATCAGTTTTAGAGCTAAAATTAGCATGTTTAAAGTGATTTTCATGCTTCCAGGGGCCCGGGAAGTGAATTAAATACCATTTGGAGGCATTTAATGTTCAAGCAAAAACAGGGGATTTTTGACAAAAGAGATAACACCCCCCATTACGTCATGCTTCAGAAAGGTGAACAATGGTCCGTTTTCAAATGTTTTATTTTTGAACGTCAGTTCACATTTGTAGGTAAATCATCAGTTTAAGAGCTAAAATTAGCATGTTTAAAGTGATTTTCATGCTTCCAGGGGCCCTAAACACAAGATTTGTGGAATGGTTAAAAGTGAATGAAAATGGCCAATTTACTCAGTCTGAGGTCTCAAAAAGTGTTTCTTCACCCCGGGAAGTGAATTAAATACCATTTGGAGGCATTTAATGTTCAAGCAAAAACAGGTGATTTTTGACAAAAGAGATAACACCCCCCCATTACGTCATGCTTCAGAAAGGTGAAAAATGGTCCGTTTTGAACAGTTTTATTTTTGAACGTCAGTTGACATTTGTAGGTAGATCATCAGTTCTAGAGCTAAAATTAGCATGTTTAAAGTGATTTTCATGCTTCCAGGGGCCCGGGAAGTGAATTAAATACCATTTGGAGGCATTTAATGTTCAAGCAAAAACAGGTGATTTTTGACAAAAGAGATAACACCCCCCCATTACGTCATGCTTCAGAAAGGTGAACAATGGTCCGTTTTCAAATGTTTTATTTTTTAACGTCAGTTCACATTTGTAGGTAAATCATCAGTTTAAGAGCTAAAATTAGCATGTTTAAAGTGATTTTCATGCTTCCAGGGGCCCAAAACACAAGATTTGTGGAATGGTTAAAAGTGAATGAAAATGGCCAATTTACTCAGTCTGAGGTCTCAAAAAGTGTTTCTTCACCCCGGGAAGTGAATTAAATACCATTTGGAGGCATTTAATGTTCAAGCAAAAACAGGTGATTTTTGACAAAAGAGATAACACCCCCCCATTACGTCATGCTTCAGAAAGGTGAAAAATGGTCCGTTTTCAAATGTTTTATTTTTGAACGTCAGTTCACATTTATAGGTAGATCATCAGTTTAAGAGCTAAAATTAGCATGTTTAAAGTGATTTTCATGCTTCCAGGGGCCCGGGAAGTGAATTAAATACCATTTGGAGGCATTTAATGTTCAAGCAAAAACAGGGGATTTTTGACAAAAGAGATAACACCCCCCAATTACGTCATGCTTCAGAAAGGTGAAAAATGGTCCGTTTTCAAATGTTTTATTTTTGAACGTCAGTTCACATTTGTAGGTAGATCATCAGTATAAGAGCTAAAATTAGCATGTTTAAAGTGATTTTCATGCTTCCAGTGGCCCGGGAAGTGAATTAAATACCATTTGGAGGCATTTAATGTTCAAGCAAAAACAGGGGATTTTTGACAAAAGAGATAACACCCCCCCATTACGTCATGCTTCAGAAAGGTGAACAATGGTCCGTTTTCAAATGTTTTATTTTTGAACGTCAGTTCACATTTGTAGGTAAATCATCAGTTTAAGAGCTAAAATTAGCATGTTTAAAGTGATTTTCATGCTTCCAGGGGCCTGGGAAGTGAATTAAATACCATTTGGAGGCATTTAATGTTCAAGCAAAAACAGGTGATTTTTGACAAAAGAGATAACACCCCCATTACGTCATGCTTCAGAAAGGTGAAAAATGGTCCGTTTTGAAATGTTTTATTTTTGAACGTCAGTTGACATTTGTAGGTAGATCATCAGTTCAAGAGCTAAAATTAGCATGTTTAAAGTGATTTTCATGCTTCCAGGGGCCCGGGAAGTGAATTAAATACCATTTGGAGGCATTTAATGTTCAAGCAAAAACAGGTGATTTTTGACAAAAGAGATAACACCCCCCATTACGTCATGCTTCAGAAAGGTGAAAAATGGTCCGTTTTGAAATGTTTTATTTTTGAACGTCAGTTGACATTTGTAGGTAGATCATCAGTTCTAGAGCTAAAATTAGCATGTTTAAAGTGATTTTCATGCTTCCAGGGGCCCGGGAAGTGAATTAAATACCATTTGGAGGCATTTAATGTTCAAGCAAAAACAGGTGATTTTTGACAAAAGAGATAACACCCCCCCCATTACGTCATGCTTCAGAAAGGTGAACAATGGTCCGTTTTCAAATGTTTTATTTTTGAACTTCAGTTCACATTTGTAGGTAAATCATCAGTTTAAGAGCTAAAATTAGCATGTTTAAAGTGATTTTCATGCTTCCAGGGGCCCTAAACACAAGATTTGTGGAATGGTTAAAAGTGAATGAAAATGGCCAAATTACTCAGTCTGAGGTCTCAAAAAGTGTTTCTTCACCCCGGGAAGTGAATTAAATACCATTTGAAGGCATTTAATGTTCAAGCAAAAACAGGTGATTTTTGACAAAAGAGATAACACCCCCCCATTACGTCATGCTTCAGAAAGGTGAAAAATGGTCCGTTTTCAAATGTTTTATTTTTGAACGTCAGTTCACATTTATAGGTAGATCATCAGTTTAAGAGCTAAAATTAGCATGTTTAAAGTGATTTTCGTGCTTCCAGTGGCCCGGGAAGTGAATTAAATACCATTTGGAGGCATTTAATGTTCAAGCAAAAACAGGGGATTTTTGACAAAAGAGATAACACCCCCCCATTACGTCATGCTTCAGAAAGGTGAAAAATGGTCCGTTTTCAAATGTTTTATTTTTGAACGTCAGTTCACATTTGTAGGTAGATCATCAGTATAAGAGCTAAAAGTAGCATGTTTAAAGTGATTTTCATGCTTCCAGGGGCCCGGGAAGTGAATTAAATACCATTTGGAGACATTTAATGTTCAAGCAAAAACAGGTGATTTTTGACAAAAGAGCTAACACCCCCCCATTACGTCATGCTTCAGAAAGGTGAACAATGGTCCGTTTTCAAACAATTTATTTTTGAACGTCAGTTCACATTTGTAGGTAGATCATCAGTTTAAGAGCTAAAATTAGCATGTTCAAAGTGATTTTCATGCTTACAGGGGCCCTAAACACAAGATTTGTGGAATGGTTAAAAGTGAATGAAAATGGCCAATTTACTCAGTCTGAGGTCTCAAAAAGTGTTTCTTCACCCCGGGAAGTGAATTAAATACCATTTGGAGGCATTTAATGTTCAAGCAAAAACAGGTGATTTTTGATAAAAGAGATAACACCCCCCCATTACGTCATGCTTCAGAAAGGTGAAAAATGGTCTGTTTTCAAATGTTTTATTTTTGAACGTCAGTTCACATTTATAGGTAGATCATCAGTTTTAGAGCTAAAATTAGCATTTTTAAAGTGATTTTCATGCTTCCAGGGGCCCAGGAAGTGAATTAAATACCATTTGGAGGCATTTCATGTTCAAGCAAAAACAGGGGATTTTTGACAAAAGAGATAACACCCCCCATTACGTCATGCTTCAGAAAGGTGAAAAATGGTCAGTTTTCAAATGTTTTATTTTTGAACGTCAGTTGACATTTGTAGGTAGATCATCAGTTCTAGAGCTAAAATTAGCATGTTTAAAGTGATTTTCATGCTTCCAGGGGCCCGGGAAGTGAATTAAATACCATTTGGAGGCATTTAATGTTCAAGCAAAAACAGGTGATTTTTGACAAAAGAGATAACACCCCCCCATTACGTCATGCTTCAGAAAGGTGAACAATGGTCCGTTTTCAAATGTTTTATTTTTGAACGTCAGTTCACATTTGTAGGTAAATCATCAGTTTAAGAGCTAAAATTAGCATGTTTAAAGTGATTTTCATGCTTCCAGGGGCCCAAAACACAAGATTTGTGGAATGGTTAAAAGTGAATGAAAATGGCCAATTTACTCAGTCTGAGGTCTCAAAAAGTGTTTCTTCACCCCGGGAAGTGAATTAAATACCATTTGGAGGCATTTAATGTTCAAGCAAAAACAGGTGATTTTTGACAAAAGAGATAACACCCCCCCATTACGTCATGCTTCAGAAAGGTGAAAAATGGTCCGTTTTCAAATGTTTTATTTTTGAACGTCAGTTCACATTATAGGTAGATCATCAGTTTAAGAGCTAAAATTAGCATGTTTAAAGTGATTTTCATGCTTCCAGGGGCCCGGGAAGTGAATTAAATACCATTTGGAGGCATTTAATGTTCAAGCAAAAACAGGTGATTTTTGACAAAAGAGATAACACCCCCCCATTACGTCATGCTTCAGAAAGGTGAAAAATTGTCCGTTTTCAAATGTTTTATTTTTGAACGCCAGTTCACATTTGTAGGTAGATCATCAGTTTTAGAGCTAAAATTAGCATGTTTAAAGTGATTTTCATGCTTCCAGGGGCCCGGGAAGTGAATTAAATACCATTTGGAGGCATTTAATGTTCAAGCAAAAACAGGGGATTTTTGACAAAAGAGATAACACCCCCCATTACGTCATGCTTCAGAAAGGTGAACAATGGTCCGTTTTCAAATGTTTTATTTTTGAACGTCAGTTCACATTTGTAGGTAAATCATCAGTTTAAGAGCTAAAATTAGCATGTTTAAAGTGATTTTCATGCTTCCAGGGGCCCTAAACACAAGATTTGTGGAATGGTTAAAAGTGAATGAAAATGGCCAATTTACTCAGTCTGAGGTCTCAAAAAGTGTTTCTTCACCCCGGGAAGTGAATTAAATACCATTTGGAGGCATTTAATGTTCAAGCAAAAACAGGTGATTTTTGACAAAAGAGATAACACCCCCCCATTACGTCATGCTTCAGAAAGGTGAAAAATGGTCCGTTTTGAACAGTTTTATTTTTGAACGTCAGTTGACATTTGTAGGTAGATCATCAGTTCTAGAGCTAAAATTAGCATGTTTAAAGTGATTTTCATGCTTCCAGGGGCCCGGGAAGTGAATTAAATACCATTTGGAGGCATTTAATGTTCAAGCAAAAACAGGTGATTTTTGACAAAAGAGATAACACCCCCCCATTACGTCATGCTTCAGAAAGGTGAACAATGGTCCGTTTTCAAATGTTTTATTTTTTAACGTCAGTTCACATTTGTAGGTAAATCATCAGTTTAAGAGCTAAAATTAGCATGTTTAAAGTGATTTTCATGCTTCCAGGGGCCCAAAACACAAGATTTGTGGAATGGTTAAAAGTGAATGAAAATGGCCAATTTACTCAGTCTGAGGTCTCAAAAAGTGTTTCTTCACCCCGGGAAGTGAATTAAATACCATTTGGAGGCATTTAATGTTCAAGCAAAAACAGGTGATTTTTGACAAAAGAGATAACACCCCCCCATTACGTCATGCTTCAGAAAGGTGAAAAATGGTCCGTTTTCAAATGTTTTATTTTTGAACGTCAGTTCACATTTATAGGTAGATCATCAGTTTAAGAGCTAAAATTAGCATGTTTAAAGTGATTTTCATGCTTCCAGGGGCCCGGGAAGTGAATTAAATACCATTTGGAGGCATTTAATGTTCAAGCAAAAACAGGGGATTTTTGACAAAAGAGATAACACCCCCCAATTACGTCATGCTTCAGAAAGGTGAAAAATGGTCCGTTTTCAAATGTTTTATTTTTGAACGTCAGTTCACATTTGTAGGTAGATCATCAGTATAAGAGCTAAAATTAGCATGTTTAAAGTGATTTTCATGCTTCCAGTGGCCCGGGAAGTGAATTAAATACCATTTGGAGGCATTTAATGTTCAAGCAAAAACAGGGGATTTTTGACAAAAGAGATAACACCCCCCCATTACGTCATGCTTCAGAAAGGTGAACAATGGTCCGTTTTCAAATGTTTTATTTTTGAACGTCAGTTCACATTTGTAGGTAAATCATCAGTTTAAGAGCTAAAATTAGCATGTTTAAAGTGATTTTCATGCTTCCAGGGGCCTGGGAAGTGAATTAAATACCATTTGGAGGCATTTAATGTTCAAGCAAAAACAGGTGATTTTTGACAAAAGAGATAACACCCCCATTACGTCATGCTTCAGAAAGGTGAAAAATGGTCCGTTTTGAAATGTTTTATTTTTGAACGTCAGTTGACATTTGTAGGTAGATCATCAGTTCAAGAGCTAAAATTAGCATGTTTAAAGTGATTTTCATGCTTCCAGGGGCCCGGGAAGTGAATTAAATACCATTTGGAGGCATTTAATGTTCAAGCAAAAACAGGTGATTTTTGACAAAAGAGATAACACCCCCCATTACGTCATGCTTCAGAAAGGTGAAAAATGGTCCGTTTTTGAAATGTTTTATTTTTGAACGTCAGTTGACATTTGTAGGTAGATCATCAGTTCTAGAGCTAAAATTAGCATGTTTAAAGTGATTTTCATGCTTCCAGGGGCCCGGGAAGTGAATTAAATACCATTTGGAGGCATTTAATGTTCAAGCAAAAACAGGTGATTTTTGACAAAAGAGATAACACCCCCCCCATTACGTCATGCTTCAGAAAGGTGAACAATGGTCCGTTTTCAAATGTTTTATTTTTGAACTTCAGTTCACATTTGTAGGTAAATCATCAGTTTAAGAGCTAAAATTAGCATGTTTAAAGTGATTTTCATGCTTCCAGGGGCCCTAAACACAAGATTTGTGGAATGGTTAAAAGTGAATGAAAATGGCCAAATTACTCAGTCTGAGGTCTCAAAAAGTGTTTCTTCACCCCGGGAAGTGAATTAAATACCATTTGAAGGCATTTAATGTTCAAGCAAAAACAGGTGATTTTTGACAAAAGAGATAACACCCCCCCATTACGTCATGCTTCAGAAAGGTGAAAAATGGTCCGTTTTCAAATGTTTTATTTTTGAACGTCAGTTCACATTTATAGGTAGATCATCAGTTTAAGAGCTAAAATTAGCATGTTTAAAGTGATTTTCGTGCTTCCAGTGGCCCGGGAAGTGAATTAAATACCATTTGGAGGCATTTAATGTTCAAGCAAAAACAGGGGATTTTTGACAAAAGAGATAACACCCCCCCATTACGTCATGCTTCAGAAAGGTGAAAAAATGGTCCGTTTTCAAATGTTTTATTTTTGAACGTCAGTTCACATTTGTAGGTAGATCATCAGTATAAGAGCTAAAAGTAGCATGTTTAAAGTGATTTTCATGCTTCCAGGGGCCCGGGAAGTGAATTAAATACCATTTGGAGACATTTAATGTTCAAGCAAAAACAGGTGATTTTTGACAAAAGAGCTAACACCCCCCCATTACGTCATGCTTCAGAAAGGTGAACAATGGTCCGTTTTCAAACAATTTATTTTTGAACGTCAGTTCACATTTGTAGGTAGATCATCAGTTTAAGAGCTAAAATTAGCATGTTCAAAGTGATTTTCATGCTTACAGGGGCCCTAAACACAAGATTTGTGGAATGGTTAAAAGTGAATGAAAATGGCCAATTTACTCAGTCTGAGGTCTCAAAAAGTGTTTCTTCACCCCGGGAAGTGAATTAAATACCATTTGGAGGCATTTAATGTTCAAGCAAAAACAGGTGATTTTTGATAAAAGAGATAACACCCCCCCATTACGTCATGCTTCAGAAAGGTGAAAAATGGTCTGTTTTCAAATGTTTTATTTTTGAACGTCAGTTCACATTTATAGGTAGATCATCAGTTTAAGAGCTAAAATTAGCATGTTTAAAGTGATTTTCATGCTTCCAGGGGCCCGGGAAGTGAATTAAATACCATTTGGAGGCATTTCATGTTCAAGCAAAAACAGGGGATTTTTGACAAAAGATATAACACCCCCCCATTACGTCATGCTTCAGAAAGGTGAAAAATGGTCCGTTTTCAAATGTTTTATTTTTGAACGCCAGTTCACATTTGTAGGTAGATCATCAGTTTTAGAGCTAAAATTAGCATGTTTAAAGTGATTTTCATGCTTCCAGGGATCCGGGAAGTGAATTAAATACCATTTGGAGGCATTTAATGTTCAAGCAAAAACAGGGGATTTTTGACAAAAGAGATAACACCCCCCCATTACGTCATGCTTCAGAAAGGTGAAAAATGGTCCGTTTTCAAATGTTTTATTTTTGAACGTCAGTTCACATTTATAGGTAGATCATCAGTTTAAGAGCTAAAATTAGCATGTTTAAAGTGATTTTCATGCTTCCAGGGGCCCGGGAAGTGAATTAAATACCATTTGGAGGCATTTAATGTTCAAGCAAAAACAGGTGATTTTTGACAAAAGAGATAACACCCCCCATTACGTCATGCTTCAGAAAGGTGAAAAATCTTCCGTTTTGAAATGTTTTATTTTTGAACGTCAGTTGACATTTGTAGGTAGATCATCAGTTCTAGAGCTAAAATTAGCATGTTTAAAGTGATTTTCATGCTTCCAGGGGCCTGGGAAGTGAATTAAATACCATTTGGAGGCATTTAATGTTCAAACAAAAACAGGTGATTTTTGACAAAAGAGATAACACCCCCCATTACGTCATGCTTCAGAAAGGTGAAAAATGGTCAGTTTTCAAATGTTTTATTTTTGAACGTCAGTTGACATTTGTAGGTAGATCATCAGTTCTAGAGCTACATTTAGCATGTTTAAAGTGATTTTCATGCTTCCAGGGGCCCGGGAAGTGAATTAAATACCATTTGGGGGCATTTAATGTTCAAGCAAAAACAGGTGATTTTTGACAAAAGAGATTACACCCCCCCATTACGTCATGCTTCAGAAAGGTGAAAAATGGTCCGTTTTCAAATGTTTTATTTTTGAACGTCAGTTCACATTTGTAGGTAGATCATCAGTTTTAGAGCTAAAATTAGCATTTTTAAAGTGATTTTCATGCTTCCAGGGGCCCAGGAAGTGAATTAAATACCATTTGGAGGCATTTAATGTTCAAGCAAAAACAGGTGATTTTTGACAAAAGAGATAACACCCCCATTACGTCATGCTTCAGAAAGGTGAAAAATGGTCAGTTTTCAAATGTTTTATTTTTGAACGTCAGTTGACATTTGTAGGTAGATCATCAGTTCTAGAGCTAAAATTAGCATGTTTAAAGTGATTTTCATGCTTCCAGGGGCCCGGGAAGTGAATTAAATACCATTTGGAGGCATTTAATGTTCAAGCAAAAACAGGTGATTTTTGACAAAAGAGATAACACCCCCCCATTACGTCATGCTTCAGAAAGGTGAACAATGGTCCGTTTTCAAATGTTTTATTTTTGAACGTCAGTTCACATTTGTAGGTAAATCATCAGTTTAAGAGCTAAAATTAGCATGTTTAAAGTGATTTTCATGCTTCCAGGGGCCCAAAACACAAGATTTGTGGAATGGTTAAAAGTGAATGAAAATGGCCAATTTACTCAGTCTGAGGTCTCAAAAAGTGTTTCTTCACCCCGGGAAGTGAATTAAATACCATTTGGAGGCATTTAATGTTCAAGCAAAAACAGGTGATTTTTGACAAAAGAGATAACACCCCCCCATTACGTCATGCTTCAGAAAGGTGAAAAATGGTCCGTTTTCAAATGTTTTATTTTTGAACGTCAGTTCACATTTATAGGTAGATCATCAGTTTAAGAGCTAAAATTAGCATGTTTAAAGTGATTTTCATGCTTCCAGGGGCCCGGGAAGTGAATTAAATACCATTTGGAGGCATTTAATGTTCAAGCAAAAACAGGTGATTTTTGACAAAAGAGATAACACCCCCCCATTACGTCATGCTTCAGAAAGGTGAAAAATTGTCCGTTTTCAAATGTTTTATTTTTGAACGCCAGTTCACATTTGTAGGTAGATCATCAGTTTTAGAGCTAAAATTAGCATGTTTAAAGTGATTTTCATGCTTCCAGGGGCCCGGGAAGTGAATTAAATACCATTTGGAGGCATTTAATGTTCAAGCAAAAACAGGTGATTTTTGACAAAAGAGATAACACCCCCCCATTACGTCATGCTTCAGAAAGGTGAAAAATGGTCCGTTTTGAACAGTTTTATTTTTGAACGTCAGTTGACATTTGTAGGTAGATCATCAGTTCTAGAGCTAAAATTAGCATGTTTAAAGTGATTTTCATGCTTCCAGGGGCCCGGGAAGTGAATTAAATACCATTTGGAGGCATTTAATGTTCAAGCAAAAACAGGTGATTTTTGACAAAAGAGATAACACCCCCCCATTACGTCATGCTTCAGAAAGGTGAACAATGGTCCGTTTTCAAATGTTTTATTTTTGAACGTCAGTTCACATTTGTAGGTAAATCATCAGTTTAAGAGCTAAAATTAGCATGTTTAAAGTGATTTTCATGCTTCCAGGGGCCCAAAACACAAGATTTGTGGAATGGTTAAAAGTGAATGAAAATGGCCAATTTACTCAGTCTGAGGTCTCAAAAAGTGTTTCTTCACCCCGGGAAGTGAATTAAATACCATTTGGAGGCATTTAATGTTCAAGCAAAAACAGGTGATTTTTGACAAAAGAGATAACACCCCCCCATTACGTCATGCTTCAGAAAGGTGAAAAATGGTCCGTTTTCAAATGTTTTATTTTTGAACGTCAGTTCACATTTATAGGTAGATCATCAGTTTAAGAGCTAAAATTAGCATGTTTAAAGTGATTTTCATGCTTCCAGGGGCCCGGGAAGTGAATTAAATACCATTTGGAGGCATTTAATGTTCAAGCAAAAACAGGGGATTTTTGACAAAAGAGATAACACCCCCCAATTACGTCATGCTTCAGAAAGGTGAAAAATGGTCCGTTTTCAAATGTTTTATTTTTGAACGTCAGTTCACATTTGTAGGTAGATCATCAGTATAAGAGCTAAAATTGGCATGTTTAAAGTGATTTTCATGCTTCCAGGGGCCCGGGAAGTGAATTAAATACCATTTGGAGACATTTAATGTTCAAGCAAAAACAGGTGATTTTTGACAAAAGAGCTAACACCCCCCCATTACGTCATGCATCAGAAAGGTGAACAATGGTCCGTTTTCAAATAATTTATTTTTGAACGTCATTTCACATTTGTAGGTAGATCATCAGTTTAAGAGCTAAAATTAGCATGTTTAAAGTGATTTTCATGCTTCCAGGGGCCCTAAACACAAGATTTGTGGAATGGTTAAAAGTGAATGAAAATGGCCAATTTACTCAGTCTGAGGTCTCAAAAAGTGTTTCTTCACCCCGGGAAGTGAATTAAATACCATTTGGAGGCATTTAATGTTCAAGCAAAAACAGGTGATTTTTGACAAAAGAGATAACACCCCCCCATTACGTCATGCTTCAGAAAGGTGAAAAATGGTCCGTTTTGAACAGTTTTATTTTTGAACGTCAGTTGACATTTGTAGGTAGATCATCAGTTCTAGAGCTAAAATTAGCATGTTTAAAGTGATTTTCATGCTTCCAGGGGCCCGGGAAGTGAATTAAATACCATTTGGAGGCATTTAATGTTCAAGCAAAAACAGGTGATTTTTGACAAAAGAGATAACACCCCCCCATTACGTCATGCTTCAGAAAGGTGAACAATGGTCCGTTTTCAAATGTTTTATTTTTGAACGTCAGTTCACATTTGTAGGTAAATCATCAGTTTAAGAGCTAAAATTAGCATGTTTAAAGTGATTTTCATGCTTCCAGGGGCCCAAAACACAAGATTTGTGGAATGGTTAAAAGTGAATGAAAATGGCCAATTTACTCAGTCTGAGGTCTCAAAAAGTGTTTCTTCACCCCGGGAAGTGAATTAAATACCATTTGGAGGCATTTAATGTTCAAGCAAAAACAGGTGATTTTTGACAAAAGAGATAACACCCCCCCATTACGTCATGCTTCAGGAAGGTGAAAAATGGTCCGTTTTCAAATGTTTTATTTTTGAACGTCAGTTCACATTTATAGGTAGATCATCAGTTTAAGAGCTAAAATTAGCATGTTTAAAGTGATTTTCATGCTTCCAGGGGCCCGGGAAGTGAATTAAATACCATTTGGAGGCATTTAATGTTCAAGCAAAAACAGGGGATTTTTGACAAAAGAGATAACACCCCCCCATTACGTCATGCTTCAGAAAGGTGAAAAATGGTTCGTTTTCAAATGTTTTATTTTTGAACGTCAGTTCACATTTGTAGGTAGATCATCAGTATAAGAGCTAAAATTGGCATGTTTAAAGTGATTTTCATGCTTCCAGGGGCCCGGGAAGTGAATTAAATACCATTTGGAGACATTTAATGTTCAAGCAAAAACAGGTGATTTTTGACAAAAGAGCTAACACCCCCCCATTACGTCATGCTTCAGAAAGGTGAACAATGGTCCGTTTTCAAATAATTTATTTTTGAACGTCATTTCACATTTGTAGGTAGATCATCAGTTTAAGAGCTAAAATTAGCATGTTTAAAGTGATTTTCATGCTTCCAGGGGCCCTAAACACAAGATTTGTGGAATGGTTAAAAGTGAATGAAAATGGCCAATTTACTCAGTCTGAGGTCTCAAAAAGTGTTTCTTCACCCCGGGAAGTGAATTAAATACCATTTGGAGGCATTTAATGTTCAAGCAAAAACAGGTGATTTTTGACAAAAGAGATAACACCCCCCCATTACGTCATGCTTCAGAAAGGTGAAAAATGGTCCGTTTTCAAATGTTTTATTTTTGAACGTCAGTTCACATTTATAGGTAGATCATCAGTTTTAGAGCTAAAATTAGCATGTTTAAAGTGATTTTCATGCTTCCAGGGGCCCGGGAAGTGAATTAAATACCATTTGGAGGCATTTAAAGTTCAAGCAAAAACAGGTGATTTTTGACAAAAGAGATAACACCCCCCCATTACGTCATGCTTCAGAAAGGTGAAAAATGGTCCGTTTTCAAATGTTTTATTTTTGAACGCCAGTTCACATTTGTAGGTAGATCATCAGTTTTAGAGCTAAAATTAGCATGTTTAAAGTGATTTTCATGCTTCCAGGGGCCCGGGAAGTGAATTAAATACCATTTGGAGGCATTTAATGTTCAAGCAAAAACAGGGGATTTTTGACAAAAGAGATAACACCCCCCCCATTACGTCATGCTTCAGAAAGGTGAAAAATGGTCCGTTTTCAAATGTTTTATTTTTGAACGTCAGTTCACATTTATAGGTAGATCATCAGTTTAAGAGCTAAAATTAGCATGTTTAAAGTGATATTCATGCTTCCAGGGGCCCGGGAAGTGAATTAAATACCATTTGGAGGCATTTAATGTTCAAGCAAAAACAGGTGATTTTTGACAAAAGAGATAACACCCCCCCATTACGTCATGCTTCAGAAAGGTGAAAAATGGTCCGTTTTCAAATGTTTTATTTTTGAACGCCAGTTCACATTTGTAGGTAGATCATCAGTTTTAGAGCTAAAATTAGCATGTTTAAAGTGATTTTCATGCTTCCAGGGGCCCGGGAAGTGAATTAAATACCATTCGGAGGCATTTAATGTTCAAGCAAAAACAGGTGATTTTTGACAAAAGAGATAACACCCCCCATTACTTCATGCTTCAGAAAGATGAAAAATGGTCCGTTTTCAAATGTTTTATTTTTGAACGTCAGTTCACATTTGTAGGTAGATCATCAGTTTTAGAGCTAAAATTAGCATTTTTAAAGTTATTTTCATGCTTCCAGGGGCCCAGGAAGTGAATTAAATACCATTTGGAGGCATTTAATGTTCAAGCAAAAACAGGTGATTTTTGACAAAAGAGATAACACCCCCCATTACGTCATGCTTCAGAAAGGTGAAAAATGGTCCGTTTTGAAATGTTTTATTTTTGAACGTCAGTTGACATTTGTAGGTAGATCATCAGTTCTAGAGCTAAAATTAGCATGTTTAAAGTGATTTTCATGCTTCCAGGGGCCCGGGAAGTGAATTAAATACCATTTGGAGGCATTTAATGTTCAAGCAAAAACAGGTGATTTTTGACAAAAGAGATAACACCCCCCCATTACGTCATGCTTCAGAAAGGTGAACAATGGTCCGTTTTCAAATGTTTTATTTTTGAACGTCAGTTGACATTTGTAGGTAGATCATCAGTTCTAGAGCTAAAATTAGCATGTTTAAAGTGATTTTCATGCTTCCAGGGGCCCGGGAAGTGAATTAAATACCATTTGGAGGCATTTAATGTTCAAGCAAAAACTGGTGATTTTTGACAAAAGAGATAACACCCCCCCATTACGTCATGCTTCAGAAAGGTGAAAAATGGTCCGTTTTGAAATGTTTTATTTTTGAACGTCAGTTGACATTTGTAGGTAGATCATCAGTTTAAGAGCTAAAATTAGCATGTTTAAAGTGATTTTCATGCTTCCAGGGGCCCGGGAAGTTAATTAAATACCATTTGGAGGCATTTAATGTTCAAGCAAAAACAGGGGATTTTTGACAAAAGAGATAACACCCCCCATTATGTCATGCTTTAGAAAGGTGAAAAATGGTCCGTTTTCAAATGTTTTATTTTTGAACGCCAGTTCACATTTGTAGGTAGATCATCAGTTTTAGAGCTAAAATTAGCATGTTTAAAGTGATTTTCATGCTTCCAGGGGCCCGGGAAGTGAATTAAATACCATTTGGAGGCATTTAATGTTCAAGCAAAAACAGGTGATTTTTGACAAAAGAGATAACACCCCCCCATTACGTCATGCTTCAGAAAGGTGAAAAATTGTCCATTTTGAAATGTTTTATTTTTGAACGTCAGTTGACATTTGTAGGTAGATCATCAGTTCTAGAGCTAAAATTAGCATGTTTAAAGTGATTTTCATGCTTCCAGGGGCCTGGGAAGTGAATTAAATACCATTTGGAGGCATTTAATGTTCAAGCAAAAACAGGTGATTTTTGACAAAAGAGATAACACCCCCCCATTACGTCATGCTTCAGAAAGGTGAAAAATGGTCAGTTTTCAAATGTTTTATTTTTGAACGTCAGTTGACATTTGTAGGTAGATCATCAGTTCTAGAGCTACAATTAGCATGTTTAAAGTGATTTTCATGCTTCCAGGGGCCCGGGAAGTAAATTAAATACCATTTGGGGGCATTTAATGTTCAAGCAAAAACAGGTGATTTTTGACAAAAGAGATTACACCCCCCCATTACGTCATGCTTCAGAAAGGTGAAAAATGGTCCGTTTTCAAATGTTTTATTTTTGAACGTCAGTTCACATTTGTAGGTAGATCATCAGTTTTAGAGCTAAAATTAGCATTTTTAAAGTGATTTTCATGCTTCCAGGGGCCCAGGAAGTGAATTAAATACCATTTGGAGGCATTTAATGTTCAAGCAAAAACAGGTGATTTTTGACAAAAGAGATAACACCCCCCCATTACGTCATGCTTCAGAAAGGTGAAAAATGGTCCGTTTTGAAATGTTTTATTTTTGAACGTCAGTTGACATTTGTAGGTAGATCATCAGTTTAAGAGCTAAAATTAGCATGTTTAAAGTGATTTTCATGCTTCCAGGGGCCCGGGAAGTGAATTAAATACCATTTGGAGGCATTTAATGTTCAAGCAAAAACAGGGGATTTTTGACAAAAGAGATAACACCCCCCAATATGTCATGCTTCAGAAAGGTGAAAAATGGTCCGTTTTCAAATGTTTTATTTTTGAACGCCAGTTCACATTTGTAGGTAGATCATCAGTTTTAGAGCTAAAATTAGCATGTTTAAAGTGATTTTCATGCTTCCAGGGGCCCGGGAAGTGAATTAAATACCATTTGGAGGCATTTAATGTTCAAGCAAAAACAGGTGATTTTTGACAAAAGAGATAACACCCCCCCATTACGTCATGCTTCAGAAAGGTGAAAAATTGTCCGTTTTGAAATGTTTTATTTTTGAACGTCAGTTGACATTTGTAGGTAGATCATCAGTTCTAGAGCTAAAATTAGCATGTTTAAAGTGATTTTCATGCTTCCAGGGGCCTGGGAAGTGAATTAAATACCATTTGGAGGCATTTAATGTTCAAGCAAAAACAGGTGATTTTTGACAAAAGAGATAACACCCCCCCATTACGTCATGCTTCAGAAAGGTGAAAAATGGTCAGTTTTCAAATGTTTTATTTTTGAACGTCAGTTGACATTTGTAGGTAGATCATCAGTTCTAGAGCTACAATTAGCATGTTTAAAGTGATTTTCATGCTTCCAGGGGCCCGGGAAGTGAATTAAATACCATTTGGGGGCATTTAATGTTCAAGCAAAAACAGGTGATTTTTGACAAAAGAGATTACACCCCCCCATTACGTCATGCTTCAGAAAGGTGAAAAATGGTCCGTTTTCAAATGTTTTATTTTTGAACGTCAGTTCACATTTGTAGGTAGATCATCAGTTTTAGAGCTAAAATTAGCATGTTTAAAGTGATTTTCATGCTTCCAGGGGCCCAGGAAGTGAATTAAATACCATTTGGAGGCATTTAATGTTCAAGCAAAAACAGGTGATTTTTGACAAAAGAGATAACACCCCCCCATTACGTCATGCTTCAGAAAGGTGAAAAATGGTCCGTTTTCAAATGTTTTATTTTTGAACGCCAGTTCACATTTGTAGGTAGATCATCAGTTTTAGAGCAAAAATTAGCATGTTTAAAGTGATTTTCATGCTTCCAGGGGCCCGGGAAGTGAATTAAATACCATTCGGAGGCATTTAATGTTCAAGCAAAACCAGGTGATTTTTGACAAAAGAGATAACACCCCCCCATTACGTCATCCTTCAGAAAGGTGAAAAATTGTCCGTTTTCAAATGTTTTATTTTTGAACGTCTGTTCACATTTGTAGGTAGATCATCAGTTTTAGAGCTAAAATTAGCATTTTTAAAGTGATTTTCATGCTTCCAGGGGCCCAGGAAGTGATTTAAATACCATTTGGAGGCATTTAATGTTCAAGCAAAAACAGGTGATTTTTGACAAAAGAGATAACACCCCCCATTACGTCATGCTTCAGAAAGGTGAAAAATGGTCAGTTTTCAAATGTTTTATTTTTGAACGTCAGTTGACATTTGTAGGTAGATCATCAGTTCTAGAGCTAAAATTAGCATGTTTAAAGTGATTTTCATGCTTCCAGGGGCCCGGGAAGTGAATTAAATACCATTTGGGGGCATTTAATGTTCAAGCAAAAACAGGTGATTTTTGACAAAAGAGATTACACCCCCCCATTACGTCATGCTTCAGAAAGGTGAAAAATGGTCCGTTTTCAAATGTTTTATTTTTGAACGCCAGTTCACATTTGTAGGTAGATCATCAGTTTTAGAGCAAAAATTAGCATGTTTAAAGTGATTTTCATGCTTCCAGGGGCCCGGGAAGTGAATTAAATACCATTCGGAGGCATTTAATGTTCAAGCAAAACCAGGTGATTTTTGACAAAAGAGATAACACCCCCCCATTACGTCATGCTTCAGAAAGGTGAAAAATTGTCCGTTTTCAAATGTTTTATTTTTGAACGTCTGTTCACATTTGTAGGTAGATCATCAGTTTTAGAGCTAAAATTAGCATGTTTAAAGTGATTTTCATGCTTCCAGGGGCCTGGGAAGTGAATTAAATACCATTTGGAGGCATTTAATGTTCAAGCAAAAACAGGTGATTTTTGACAAAAGAGATAACACCCCCCCATTACGTCATGCTTCAGAAAGGTGAAAAATGGTCAGTTTTCAAATGTTTTATTTTTGAACGTCAGTTGACATTTGTAGGTAGATCATCAGTTCTAGAGCTACAATTAGCATGTTTAAAGTGATTTTCATGCTTCCAGGGGCCCGGGAAGTGAATTAAATACCATTTGGGGGCATTTAATGTTCAAGCAAAAACAGGTGATTTTTGACAAAAGAGATTACACCCCCCCATTACGTCATGCTTCAGAAAGGTGAAAAATGGTCCGTTTTCAAATGTTTTATTTTTGAACGTCAGTTCACATTTGTAGGTAGATCATCAGTTTTAGAGCTAAAATTAGCATGTTTAAAGTGATTTTCATGCTTCCAGGGGCCCAGGAAGTGAATTAAATACCATTTGGAGGCATTTAATGTTCAAGCAAAAACAGGTGATTTTTGACAAAAGAGATAACACCCCCCCATTACGTCATGCTTCAGAAAGGTGAAAAATGGTCCGTTTTCAAATGTTTTATTTTTGAACGCCAGTTCACATTTGTAGGTAGATCATCAGTTTTAGAGCAAAAATTAGCATGTTTAAAGTGATTTTCATGCTTCCAGGGGCCCGGGAAGTGAATTAAATACCATTCGGAGGCATTTAATGTTCAAGCAAAACCAGGTGATTTTTGACAAAAGAGATAACACCCCCCCATTACGTCATGCTTCAGAAAGGTGAAAAATTGTCCGTTTTCAAATGTTTTATTTTTGAACGTCTGTTCACATTTGTAGGTAGATCATCAGTTTTAGAGCTAAAATTAGCATTTTTAAAGTGATTTTCATGCTTCCAGGGGCCCAGGAAGTGATTTAAATACCATTTGGAGGCATTTAATGTTCAAGCAAAAACAGGTGATTTTTGACAAAAGAGATAACACCCCCCATTACGTCATGCTTCAGAAAGGTGAAAAATGGTCAGTTTTCAAATGTTTTATTTTTGAACGTCAGTTGACATTTGTAGGTAGATCATCAGTTCTAGAGCTAAAATTAGCATGTTTAAAGTGATTTTCATGCTTCCAGGGGCCCGGGAAGTGAATTAAATACCATTTGGGGGCATTTAATGTTCAAGCAAAAACAGGTGATTTTTGACAAAAGAGATAACACCCCCCATTACTTCATGCTTCAGAAAGATGAAAAATGGTCCGTTTTCAAATGTTTTATTTTTGAACGTCAGTTCACATTTGTAGGTAGATCATCAGTTTTAGAGCTAAAATTAGCATTTTTAAAGTTATTTTCATGCTTCCAGGGGCCCAGGAAGTGAATTAAATACCATTTGGAGGCATTTAATGTTCAAGCAAAAACAGGTGATTTTTGACAAAAGAGATAACACCCCCCATTACGTCATGCTTCAGAAAGGTGAAAAATGGTCCGTTTTGAAATGTTTTATTTTTGAACGTCAGTTGACATTTGTAGGTAGATCATCAGTTCTAGAGCTAAAATTAGCATGTTTAAAGTGATTTTCATGCTTCCAGGGGCCCGGGAAGTGAATTAAATACCATTTGGAGGCATTTAATGTTCAAGCAAAAACAGGTGATTTTTGACAAAAGAGATAACACCCCCCCATTACGTCATGCTTCAGAAAGGTGAACAATGGTCCGTTTTCAAATGTTTTATTTTTGAACGTCAGTTGACATTTGTAGGTAGATCATCAGTTCTAGAGCTAAAATTAGCATGTTTAAAGTGATTTTCATGCTTCCAGGGGCCCGGGAAGTGAATTAAATACCATTTGGAGGCATTTAATGTTCAAGCAAAAACTGGTGTTTTTTGACAAAAGAGATAACACCCCCCCATTACGTCATGCTTCAGAAAGGTGAAAAATGGTCCGTTTTGAAATGTTTTATTTTTGAACGTCAGTTGACATTTGTAGGTAGATCATCAGTTTAAGAGCTAAAATTAGCATGTTTAAAGTGATTTTCATGCTTCCAGGGGCCCGGGAAGTGAATTAAATACCATTTGGAGGCATTTAATGTTCAAGCAAAAACAGGGGATTTTTGACAAAAGAGATAACACCCCCCCATTATGTCATGCTTTAGAAAGGTGAAAAATGGTCCGTTTTCAAATGTTTTATTTTTGAACGCCAGTTCACATTTGTAGGTAGATCATCAGTTTTAGAGCTAAAATTAGCATGTTTAAAGTGATTTTCATGCTTCCAGGGGCCCGGGAAGTGAATTAAATACCATTTGGAGGCATTTAATGTTCAAGCAAAAACAGGTGATTTTTGACAAAAGAGATAACACCCCCCCATTACGTCATGCTTCAGAAAGGTGAAAAATTGTCCGTTTTGAAATGTTTTATTTTTGAACGTCAGTTGACATTTGTAGGTAGATCATCAGTTCTAGAGCTAAAATTAGCATGTTTAAAGTGATTTTCATGCTTCCAGGGGCCTGGGAAGTGAATTAAATACCATTTGGAGGCATTTAATGTTCAAGCAAAAACAGGTGATTTTTGACAAAAGAGATAACACCCCCCCATTACGTCATGCTTCAGAAAGGTGAAAAATGGTCAGTTTTCAAATGTTTTATTTGTGAACGTCAGTTGACATTTGTAGGTAGATCATCAGTTCTAGAGCTACAATTAGCATGTTTAAAGTGATTTTCATGCTTCCAGGGGCCCGGGAAGTGAATTAAATACCATTTGGGGGCATTTAATGTTCAAGCAAAAACAGGTGATTTTTGACAAAAGAGATTACACCCCCCCATTACGTCATGCTTCAGAAAGGTGAAAAATGGTCCGTTTTCAAATGTTTTATTTTTGAACGTCAGTTCACATTTGTAGGTAGATCATCAGTTTTAGAGCTAAAATTAGCATTTTTAAAGTGATTTTCATGCTTCCAGGGGCCCAGGAAGTGAATTAAATACCATTTGGAGGCATTTAATGTTCAAGCAAAAACAGGTGATTTTTGACAAAAGAGATAACACCCCCCATTACGTCATGCTTCAGAAAGGTGAAAAATGGTCCGTTTTGAAATGTTTTATTTTTGAACGTCAGTTGACATTTGTAGGTAGATCATCAGTTTAAGAGCTAAAATTAGCATGTTTAAAGTGATTTTCATGCTTCCAGGGGCCCGGGAAGTGAATTAAATACCATTTGGAGGCATTTAATGTTCAAGCAAAAACAGGGGATTTTTGACAAAAGAGATTACACCCCCCAATATGTCATGCTTCAGAAAGGTGAAAAATGGTCCGTTTTCAAATGTTTTATTTTTGAACGCCAGTTCACATTTGTAGGTAGATCATCAGTTTTAGAGCTAAAATTAGCATGTTTAAAGTGATTTTCATGCTTCCAGGGGCCCGGGAAGTGAATTAAATACCATTTGGAGGCATTTAATGTTCAAGCAAAAACAGGTGATTTTTGACAAAAGAGATAACACCCCCCCATTACGTCATGCTTCAGAAAGGTGAAAAATTGTCCGTTTTGAAATGTTTTATTTTTGAACGTCAGTTGACATTTGTAGGTAGATCATCAGTTTTAGAGCTAAAATTAGCATGTTTAAAGTGATTTTCATGCTTCCAGGGGCCTGGGAAGTGAATTAAATACCATTTGGAGGCATTTAATGTTCAAGCAAAAACAGGTGATTTTTGACAAAAGAGATAACACCCCCCCATTACGTCATGCTTCAGAAAGGTGAAAAATGGTCAGTTTTCAAATGTTTTATTTTTGAACGTCAGTTCACATTTGTAGGTAGATCATCAGTTTTAGAGCTAAAATTAGCATGTTTAAAGTGATTTTCATGCTTCCAGGGGCCCAGGAAGTGAATTAAATACCATTTGGAGGCATTTAATGTTCAAGCAAAAACAGGTGATTTTTGACAAAAGAGATAACACCCCCCCATTACGTCATGCTTCAGAAAGGTGAAAAATGGTCCGTTTTCAAATGTTTTATTTTTGAACGCCAGTTCACATTTGTAGGTAGATCATCAGTTTTAGAGCAAAAATTAGCATGTTTAAAGTGATTTTCATGCTTCCAGGGGCCCGGGAAGTGAATTAAATACCATTCGGAGGCATTTAATGTTCAAGCAAAACCAGGTGATTTTTGACAAAAGAGATAACACCCCCCCATTACGTCATGCTTCAGAAAGGTGAAAAATTGTCCGTTTTCAAATGTTTTATTTTTGAACGTCTGTTCACATTTGTAGGTAGATCATCAGTTTTAGAGCTAAAATTAGCATTTTTAAAGTGATTTTCATGCTTCCAGGGGCCCAGGAAGTGATTTAAATACCATTTGGAGGCATTTAATGTTCAAGCAAAAACAGGTGATTTTTGACAAAAGAGATAACACCCCCCATTACGTCATGCTTCAGAAAGGTGAAAAATGGTCAGTTTTCAAATGTTTTATTTTTGAACGTCAGTTGACATTTGTAGGTAGATCATCAGTTCTAGAGCTAAAATTAGCATGTTTAAAGTGATTTTCATGCTTCCAGGGGCCCGGGAAGTGAATTAAATACCATTTGGGGGCATTTAATGTTCAAGCAAAAACAGGTGATTTTTGACAAAAGAGATAACACCCCCCATTACTTCATGCTTCAGAAAGATGAAAAATGGTCCGTTTTCAAATGTTTTATTTTTGAACGTCAGTTCACATTTGTAGGTAGATCATCAGTTTTAGAGCTAAAATTAGCATTTTTAAAGTTATTTTCATGCTTCCAGGGGCCCAGGAAGTGAATTAAATACCATTTGGAGGCATTTAATGTTCAAGCAAAAACAGGTGATTTTTGACAAAAGAGATAACACCCCCCATTACGTCATGCTTCAGAAAGGTGAAAAATGGTCCGTTTTGAAATGTTTTATTTTTGAACGTCAGTTGACATTTGTAGGTAGATCATCAGTTCTAGAGCTAAAATTAGCATGTTTAAAGTGATTTTCATGCTTCCAGGGGCCCGGGAAGTGAATTAAATACCATTTGGAGGCATTTAATGTTCAAGCAAAAACAGGTGATTTTTGACAAAAGAGATAACACCCCCCCATTACGTCATGCTTCAGAAAGGTGAACAATGGTCCGTTTTCAAATGTTTTATTTTTGAACGTCAGTTGACATTTGTAGGTAGATCATCAGTTCTAGAGCTAAAATTAGCATGTTTAAAGTGATTTTCATGCTTCCAGGGGCCCGGGAAGTGAATTAAATACCATTTGGAGGCATTTAATGTTCAAGCAAAAACTGGTGATTTTTGACAAAAGAGATAACACCCCCCCATTACGTCATGCTTCAGAAAGGTGAAAAATGGTCCGTTTTGAAATGTTTTATTTTTGAACGTCAGTTGACATTTGTAGGTAGATCATCAGTTTAAGAGCTAAAATTAGCATGTTTAAAGTGATTTTCATGCTTCCAGGGGCCCGGGAAGTGAATTAAATACCATTTGGAGGCATTTAATGTTCAAGCAAAAACAGGGGATTTTTGACAAAAGAGATAACACCCCCCCATTATGTCATGCTTTAGAAAGGTGAAAAATGGTCCGTTTTCAAATGTTTTATTTTTGAACGCCAGTTCACATTTGTAGGTAGATCATCAGTTTTAGAGCTAAAATTAGCATGTTTAAAGTGATTTTCATGCTTCCAGGGGCCCGGGAAGTGAATTAAATACCATTTGGAGGCATTTAATGTTCAAGCAAAAACAGGTGATTTTTGACAAAAGAGATAACACCCCCCCATTACGTCATGCTTCAGAAAGGTGAAAAATTGTCCGTTTTGAAATGTTTTATTTTTGAACGTCAGTTGACATTTGTAGGTAGATCATCAGTTCTAGAGCTAAAATTAGCATGTTTAAAGTGATTTTCATGCTTCCAGGGGCCTGGGAAGTGAATTAAATACCATTTGGAGGCATTTAATGTTCAAGCAAAAACAGGTGATTTTTGACAAAAGAGATAACACCCCCCCATTACGTCATGCTTCAGAAAGGTGAAAAATGGTCAGTTTTCAAATGTTTTATTTGTGAACGTCAGTTGACATTTGTAGGTAGATCATCAGTTCTAGAGCTACAATTAGCATGTTTAAAGTGATTTTCATGCTTCCAGGGGCCCGGGAAGTGAATTAAATACCATTTGGGGGCATTTAATGTTCAAGCAAAAACAGGTGATTTTTGACAAAAGAGATTACACCCCCCCATTACGTCATGCTTCAGAAAGGTGAAAAATGGTCCGTTTTCAAATGTTTTATTTTTGAACGTCAGTTCACATTTGTAGGTAGATCATCAGTTTTAGAGCTAAAATTAGCATTTTTAAAGTGATTTTCATGCTTCCAGGGGCCCAGGAAGTGAATTAAATACCATTTGGAGGCATTTAATGTTCAAGCAAAAACAGGTGATTTTTGACAAAAGAGATAACACCCCCCATTACGTCATGCTTCAGAAAGGTGAAAAATGGTCCGTTTTGAAATGTTTTATTTTTGAACGTCAGTTGACATTTGTAGGTAGATCATCAGTTTAAGAGCTAAAATTAGCATGTTTAAAGTGATTTTCATGCTTCCAGGGGCCCGGGAAGTGAATTAAATACCATTTGGAGGCATTTAATGTTCAAGCAAAAACAGGGGATTTTTGACAAAAGAGATTACACCCCCCAATATGTCATGCTTCAGAAAGGTGAAAAATGGTCCGTTTTCAAATGTTTTATTTTTGAACGCCAGTTCACATTTGTAGGTAGATCATCAGTTTTAGAGCTAAAATTAGCATGTTTAAAGTGATTTTCATGCTTCCAGGGGCCCGGGAAGTGAATTAAATACCATTTGGAGGCATTTAATGTTCAAGCAAAAACAGGTGATTTTTGACAAAAGAGATAACACCCCCCCATTACGTCATGCTTCAGAAAGGTGAAAAATTGTCCGTTTTGAAATGTTTTATTTTTGAACGTCAGTTGACATTTGTAGGTAGATCATCAGTTCTAGAGCTAAAATTAGCATGTTTAAAGTGATTTTCATGCTTCCAGGGGCCTGGGAAGTGAATTAAATACCATTTGGAGGCATTTAATGTTCAAGCAAAAACAGGTGATTTTTGACAAAAGAGATAACACCCCCCCATTACGTCATGCTTCAGAAAGGTGAAAAATGGTCAGTTTTCAAATGTTTTATTTTTGAACGTCAGTTGACATTTGTAGGTAGATCATCAGTTCTAGAGCTACAATTAGCATGTTTAAAGTGATTTTCATGCTTCCAGGGGCCCGGGAAGTGAATTAAATACCATTTGGGGGCATTTAATGTTCAAGCAAAAACAGGTGATTTTTGACAAAAGAGATTACACCCCCCCATTACGTCATGCTTCAGAAAGGTGAAAAATGGTCCGTTTTCAAATGTTTTATTTTTGAACGTCAGTTCACATTTGTAGGTAGATCATCAGTTTTAGAGCTAAAATTAGCATGTTTAAAGTGATTTTCATGCTTCCAGGGGCCCAGGAAGTGAATTAAATACCATTTGGAGGCATTTAATGTTCAAGCAAAAACAGGTGATTTTTGACAAAAGAGATAACACCCCCCCCATTACGTCATGCTTCAGAAAGGTGAAAAATGGTCCGTTTTCAAATGTTTTATTTTTGAACGCCAGTTCACATTTGTAGGTAGATCATCAGTTTTAGAGCAAAAATTAGCATGTTTAAAGTGATTTTCATGCTTCCAGGGGCCCGGGAAGTGAATTAAATACCATTCGGAGGCATTTAATGTTCAAGCAAAACCAGGTGATTTTTGACAAAAGAGATAACACCCCCCCATTACGTCATGCTTCAGAAAGGTGAAAAATTGTCCGTTTTCAAATGTTTTATTTTTGAACGTCTGTTCACATTTGTAGGTAGAGCATCAGTTTTAGAGCTAAAATTAGCATTTTTAAAGTGATTTTCATGCTTCCAGGGGCCCAGGAAGTGAATTAAATACCATTTGGAGGCATTTAATGTTCAAGCAAAAACAGGTGATTTTTGACAAAAGAGATAACACCCCCCATTACGTCATGCTTCAGAAAGGTGAAAAATGGTCAGTTTTCAAATGTTTTATTTTTGAACGTCAGTTGACATTTGTAGGTAGATCATCAGTTCTAGAGCTAAAATTAGCATGTTTAAAGTGATTTTCATGCTTCCAGGGGCCTGGGAAGTGAATTAAATACCATTTGGAGGCATTTAATGTTCAAGCAAAAACAGGTGATTTTTGACAAAAGAGATAACACCCCCCCATTACGTCATGCTTCAGAAAGGTGAAAAATGGTCCGTTTTGAAATGTTTTATTTTTGAACGTCAGTTGACATTTGTAGGTAGATCATCAGTTCTAGAGCTAAAATTAGCATGTTTAAAGTGATTTTCATGCTTCCAGGGGCCCGGGAAGTGAATTAAATACCATTTGGAGGCATTTAATGTTCAAGCAAAAACAGGTGATTTTTGACAAAAGAGATAACACCCCCCCATTACGTCATGCTTCAGAAAGGTGAACAATGGTCCGTTTTCAAATGTTTTATTTTTGAACGTCTGTTCACATTTGTAGGTAGATCATCAGTTTTAGAGCTAAAATTAGCATTTTTAAAGTGATTTTCATGCTTCCAGGGGCCCAGGAAGTGAATTAAATACCATTTGGAGGCATTTAATGTTCAAGCAAAAACAGGTGATTTTTGACAAAAGAGATAACACCCCCCATTACGTCATGCTTCAGAAAGGTGAAAAATGGTCAGTTTTCAAATGTTTTATTTTTGAACGTCAGTTGACATTTGTAGGTAGATCATCAGTTCTAGAGCTAAAATTAGCATGTTTAAAGTGATTTTCATGCTTCCAGGGGCCTGGGAAGTGAATTAAATACCATTTGGAGGCATTTAATGTTCAAGCAAAAACAGGTGATTTTTGACAAAAGAGATAACACCCCCCCATTACGTCATGCTTCAGAAAGGTGAAAAATGGTCCGTTTTGAAATGTTTTATTTTTGAACGTCAGTTGACATTTGTAGGTAGATCATCAGTTCTAGAGCTAAAATTAGCATGTTTAAAGTGATTTTCATGCTTCCAGGGGCCCTAAACACAAGATTTGTGGAATGGTTAAAAGTGAATGAAAATGGCCAATTTACTCAGTCTGAGGTCTCAAAAAGTATTTCTTCACCCCGGGAAGTGAATTAAATACCATTTGGAGGCATTTAATGTTCAAGCAAAAACAGGTGATTTTTGACAAAAGAGATAACACCCCCCCATTACGTCATGCTTCAGAAAGGTGAAAAATGGTCCGTTTTGAAATGTTTTATTTTTGAACGTCAGTTGACATTTGTAGGTAGATCATCAGTTTAAGAGCTAAAATTAGCATGTTTAAAGTGATTTTCATGCTTCCAGGGGCCCGGGAAGTGAATTAAATACCATTTGGAGGCATTTAATGTTCAAGCAAAAACAGGGGATTTTTGACAAAAGAGATAACACCCCCCCCCCCATTATGTCATGCTTCAGAAAGGTGAAAAATGGTCCGTTTTCAAATGTTTTATTTTTGAACGCCAGTTCACATTTGTAGGTAGATCATCAGTTTTAGAGCTAAAATTAGCATGTTTAAAGTGATTTTCATGCTTCCAGGGGCCCGGGAAGTGAATTAAATACCATTTGGAGGCATTTAATGTTCAAGCAAAAACAGGTGATTTTTGACAAAAGAGATAACACCCCCCCATTACGTCATGCTTCAGAAAGGTGAAAAATTGTCAGTTTTGAAATGTTTTATTTTTGAACGTCAGTTGACATTTGTAGGTAGATCATCAGTTCTAGAGCTAAAATTAGCATGTTTAAAGTGATTTTCATGCTTCCAGGGGCCCGGGAAGTGAATTAAATACCATTTGGAGGCATTTAATGTTCAAGCAAAAACAGGTGATTTTTGACAAAAGAGATAACACCCCCCCATTACGTCATGCTTCAGAAAGGTGAAAAATGGTCCGTTTTGAAATGTTTTATTTTTGAACGTCAGTTGACATTTGTAGGCAGATCATCAGTTCTAGAGCTAAAATTAGCATGTTTAAAGTGATTTTCATGCTTCCAGGGGCCCGGGAAGTGAATTAAATACCATTTGGAGGCATTTAATGTTCAAGCAAAAACAGGTGATTTTTGACAAAAGAGATAACACCCCCCCATTACGTCATGCTTCAGAAAGGTGAAAAATGGTCCGTTTTCAAATGTTTTATTTGTGAACGTCAGTTGACATTTGTAGGTAGATCATCAGTTCTAGAGCTACAATTAGCATGTTTAAAGTGATTTTCATGCTTCCAGGGGCCCGGGAAGTGAATTAAATACCATTTGGGGGCATTTAATGTTCAAGCAAAAACAGGTGATTTTTGACAAAAGAGATTACACCCCCCCATTACGTCATGCTTCAGAAAGGTGAAAAATGGTCCGTTTTCAAATGTTTTATTTTTGAACGTCAGTTCACATTTGTAGGTAGATCATCAGTTTTAGAGCTAAAATTAGCATTTTTAAAGTGATTTTCATGCTTCCAGGGGCCCAGGAAGTGAATTAAATACCATTTGGAGGCATTTAATGTTCAAGCAAAAACAGGTGATTTTTGACAAAAGAGATAACACCCCCCATTACGTCATGCTTCAGAAAGGTGAAAAATGGTCCGTTTTGAAATGTTTTATTTTTGAACGTCAGTTGACATTTGTAGGTAGATCATCAGTTTAAGAGCTAAAATTAGCATGTTTAAAGTGATTTTCATGCTTCCAGGGGCCCGGGAAGTGAATTAAATACCATTTGGAGGCATTTAATGTTCAAGCAAAAACAGGGGATTTTTGACAAAAGAGATTACACCCCCCAATATGTCATGCTTCAGAAAGGTGAAAAATGGTCCGTTTTCAAATGTTTTATTTTTGAACGCCAGTTCACATTTGTAGGTAGATCATCAGTTTTAGAGCTAAAATTAGCATGTTTAAAGTGATTTTCATGCTTCCAGGGGCCCGGGAAGTGAATTAAATACCATTTGGAGGCATTTAATGTTCAAGCAAAAACAGGTGATTTTTGACAAAAGAGATAACACCCCCCCATTACGTCATGCTTCAGAAAGGTGAAAAATTGTCCGTTTTGAAATGTTTTATTTTTGAACGTCAGTTGACATTTGTAGGTAGATCATCAGTTCTAGAGCTAAAATTAGCATGTTTAAAGTGATTTTCATGCTTCCAGGGGCCTGGGAAGTGAATTAAATACCATTTGGAGGCATTTAATGTTCAAGCAAAAACAGGTGATTTTTGACAAAAGAGATAACACCCCCCCATTACGTCATGCTTCAGAAAGGTGAAAAATGGTCAGTTTTCAAATGTTTTATTTTTGAACGTCAGTTGACATTTGTAGGTAGATCATCAGTTCTAGAGCTACAATTAGCATGTTTAAAGTGATTTTCATGCTTCCAGGGGCCCGGGAAGTGAATTAAATACCATTTGGGGGCATTTAATGTTCAAGCAAAAACAGGTGATTTTTGACAAAAGAGATTACACCCCCCCATTACGTCATGCTTCAGAAAGGTGAAAAATGGTCCGTTTTCAAATGTTTTATTTTTGAACGTCAGTTCACATTTGTAGGTAGATCATCAGTTTTAGAGCTAAAATTAGCATGTTTAAAGTGATTTTCATGCTTCCAGGGGCCCAGGAAGTGAATTAAATACCATTTGGAGGCATTTAATGTTCAAGCAAAAACAGGTGATTTTTGACAAAAGAGATAACACCCCCCCCATTACGTCATGCTTCAGAAAGGTGAAAAATGGTCCGTTTTCAAATGTTTTATTTTTGAACGCCAGTTCACATTTGTAGGTAGATCATCAGTTTTAGAGCAAAAATTAGCATGTTTAAAGTGATTTTCATGCTTCCAGGGGCCCGGGAAGTGAATTAAATACCATTCGGAGGCATTTAATGTTCAAGCAAAACCAGGTGATTTTTGACAAAAGAGATAACACCCCCCCATTACGTCATGCTTCAGAAAGGTGAAAAATTGTCCGTTTTCAAATGTTTTATTTTTGAACGTCTGTTCACATTTGTAGGTAGAGCATCAGTTTTAGAGCTAAAATTAGCATTTTTAAAGTGATTTTCATGCTTCCAGGGGCCCAGGAAGTGAATTAAATACCATTTGGAGGCATTTAATGTTCAAGCAAAAACAGGTGATTTTTGACAAAAGAGATAACACCCCCCATTACGTCATGCTTCAGAAAGGTGAAAAATGGTCAGTTTTCAAATGTTTTATTTTTGAACGTCAGTTGACATTTGTAGGTAGATCATCAGTTCTAGAGCTAAAATTAGCATGTTTAAAGTGATTTTCATGCTTCCAGGGGCCTGGGAAGTGAATTAAATACCATTTGGAGGCATTTAATGTTCAAGCAAAAACAGGTGATTTTTGACAAAAGAGATAACACCCCCCCATTACGTCATGCTTCAGAAAGGTGAAAAATGGTCCGTTTTGAAATGTTTTATTTTTGAACGTCAGTTGACATTTGTAGGTAGATCATCAGTTCTAGAGCTAAAATTAGCATGTTTAAAGTGATTTTCATGCTTCCAGGGGCCCGGGAAGTGAATTAAATACCATTTGGAGGCATTTAATGTTCAAGCAAAAACAGGTGATTTTTGACAAAAGAGATAACACCCCCCCATTACGTCATGCTTCAGAAAGGTGAACAATGGTCCGTTTTCAAATGTTTTATTTTTGAACGTCTGTTCACATTTGTAGGTAGATCATCAGTTTTAGAGCTAAAATTAGCATTTTTAAAGTGATTTTCATGCTTCCAGGGGCCCAGGAAGTGAATTAAATACCATTTGGAGGCATTTAATGTTCAAGCAAAAACAGGTGATTTTTGACAAAAGAGATAACACCCCCCATTACGTCATGCTTCAGAAAGGTGAAAAATGGTCAGTTTTCAAATGTTTTATTTTTGAACGTCAGTTGACATTTGTAGGTAGATCATCAGTTCTAGAGCTAAAATTAGCATGTTTAAAGTGATTTTCATGCTTCCAGGGGCCTGGGAAGTGAATTAAATACCATTTGGAGGCATTTAATGTTCAAGCAAAAACAGGTGATTTTTGACAAAAGAGATAACACCCCCCCATTACGTCATGCTTCAGAAAGGTGAAAAATGGTCCGTTTTGAAATGTTTTATTTTTGAACGTCAGTTGACATTTGTAGGTAGATCATCAGTTCTAGAGCTAAAATTAGCATGTTTAAAGTGATTTTCATGCTTCCAGGGGCCCTAAACACAAGATTTGTGGAATGGTTAAAAGTGAATGAAAATGGCCAATTTACTCAGTCTGAGGTCTCAAAAAGTATTTCTTCACCCCGGGAAGTGAATTAAATACCATTTGGAGGCATTTAATGTTCAAGCAAAAACAGGTGATTTTTGACAAAAGAGATAACACCCCCCCATTACGTCATGCTTCAGAAAGGTGAAAAATGGTCCGTTTTGAAATGTTTTATTTTTGAACGTCAGTTGACATTTGTAGGTAGATCATCAGTTTAAGAGCTAAAATTAGCATGTTTAAAGTGATTTTCATGCTTCCAGGGGCCCGGGAAGTGAATTAAATACCATTTGGAGGCATTTAATGTTCAAGCAAAAACAGGGGATTTTTGACAAAAGAGATAACACCCCCCCCCCCATTATGTCATGCTTCAGAAAGGTGAAAAATGGTCCGTTTTCAAATGTTTTATTTTTGAACGCCAGTTCACATTTGTAGGTAGATCATCAGTTTTAGAGCTAAAATTAGCATGTTTAAAGTGATTTTCATGCTTCCAGGGGCCCGGGAAGTGAATTAAATACCATTTGGAGGCATTTAATGTTCAAGCAAAAACAGGTGATTTTTGACAAAAGAGATAACACCCCCCCATTACGTCATGCTTCAGAAAGGTGAAAAATTGTCAGTTTTGAAATGTTTTATTTTTGAACGTCAGTTGACATTTGTAGGTAGATCATCAGTTCTAGAGCTAAAATTAGCATGTTTAAAGTGATTTTCATGCTTCCAGGGGCCCGGGAAGTGAATTAAATACCATTTGGAGGCATTTAATGTTCAAGCAAAAACAGGTGATTTTTGACAAAAGAGATAACACCCCCCCATTACGTCATGCTTCAGAAAGGTGAAAAATGGTCCGTTTTGAAATGTTTTATTTTTGAACGTCAGTTGACATTTGTAGGCAGATCATCAGTTCTAGAGCTAAAATTAGCATGTTTAAAGTGATTTTCATGCTTCCAGGGGCCCGGGAAGTGAATTAAATACCATTTGGAGGCATTTAATGTTCAAGCAAAAACAGGTGATTTTTGACAAAAGAGATAACACCCCCCCATTACGTCATGCTTCAGAAAGGTGAAAAATGGTCCGTTTTCAAATGTTTTATTTTTGAACGCCAGTTCACATTTGTAGGTAGATCATCAGTTTTAGAGCTAAAATTAGCATGTTTAAAGTGATTTTCATGCTTCCAGGGGCCCGGGAAGTGAATTAAATACAATTTGGAGGCATTTAATGTTCAAGCAAAAACAGGTGATTTTTGACAAAAGAGATAACACCCCCCCCATTACGTCATGCTTCAGAAAGGTGAAAAATGGTCCGTTTTGAAATGTTTTATTTTTGAACATCAGTTGACATTTGTAGGTAGATCATCAGTTTAAGAGCTAAAATTAGCATGTTTAAAGTGATTTTCATGCTTCCAGGGGCCCGGGAAGTGAATTAAATACCATTTGGAGGCATTTAATGTTCAAGCAAAAACAGGGGATTTTTGACAAAAGAGATAACACCCCCCCCCATTATGTCATGCTTCAGAAAGGTGAAAAATGGTCCGTTTTCAAATGTTTTATTTTTGAACGCCAGTTCACATTTGTAAGTAGATCATCAGTTTTAGAGCTAAAATTAGCATGTTTAAAGTGATTTTCATGCTTCCAGGGGCCCGGGAAGTGAATTAAATACCATTTGGAGGCATTTAATGTTCAAGCAAAAACAGGTGATTTTTGACAAAAGAGATAACACCCCCCCATTACGTCATGCTTCAGAAAGGTGAAAAATTGTCCGTTTTGAAATGTTTTATTTTTGAACGTCAGTTGACATTTGTAGGTAGATCATCAGTTCTAGAGCTAAAATTAGCATGTTTAAAGTGATTTTCATGCTTCCAGGGGCCCGGGAAGTGAATTAAATACCATTTGGAGGCATTTAATGTTCAAGCAAAAACAGGTGATTTTTGACAAAAGAGATAACACCCCCCCATTACGTCATGCTTCAGAAAGGTGAAAAATGGTCCGTTTTGAAATGTTTTATTTTTGAACGTCAGTTGACATTTGTAGGTAGATCATCAGTTCTAGAGCTAAAATTAGCATGTTTAAAGTGATTTTCATGCTTCCAGGGGCCTGGGAAGTGAATTAAATACCATTTGGAGGCATTTAATGTTCAAGCAAAAACAGGTGATTTTTGACAAAAGAGATAACACCCCCCATTACGTCATGCTTCAGAAAGGTGAAAAATGGTCAGTTTTCAAATGTTTTATTTTTGAACGTCAGTTGACATTTGTAGGTAGATCATCAGTTCTAGAGCTAAAATTAGCATGTTTAAAGTGATTTTCATGCTTCCAGGGGCCCGGGAAGTGAATTAAATACCATTTGGAGGCATTTAATGTTCAAGCAAAAACAGGTGATTTTTGACAAAAGAGATAACACCCCCCCATTACGTCATGCTTCAGAAAGGTGAAAAGTGATCCGTTTTGAAATGTTTTATTTTTGAACGTCAGTTGACATTTGTAGGTAGATCATCAGTTCTAGAGCTAAAATTAGCATGTTTAAAGTGATTTTCATGCTTCCAGGGGCCCGGGAAGTGAATTAAATACCATTTGGAGGCATTTAATGTTCAAGCAAAAACAGGTGATTTTTGACAAAAGAGATAACACCCCCCCATTACGTCATGCTTCAGAAAGGTGAACAATGGTCTGTTTTCAAATGTTTTATTTTTGAACGTCAGTTCACATTTGTAGGTAAATCATCAGTTTAAGAGCTAAAATTAGCATGTTTAAAGTGATTTTCATGCTTCCAGGGGCCCTAAACACAAGATTTGTGGAATGGTTAAAAGTGAATGAAAATGGCCAATTTACTCAGTCTGAGGTCTCAAAAAGTGTTTCTTCACCCCGGGAAGTGAATTAAATACCATTTGAAGGCATTTAATGTTCAAGCAAAAACAGGTGATTTTTGACAAAAGAGATAACACCCCCCCATTACGTCATGCTTCAGAAAGGTGAAAAATGGTCCGTTTTCAAATGTTTTATTTTTGAACGTCAGTTCACATTTATAGGTAGATCATCAGTTTTAGAGCTAAAATTAGCATGTTTAAAGTGATTTTCATGCTTCCAGGGGCCCGGGAAGTGAATTAAATACCATTTGGAGGCATTTAATGTTCAAGCAAAAACAGGTGATTTTTGACAAAAGAGATAACACCCCCCATTACGTCATGCTTCAGAAAGGTGAAAAATGGTCAGTTTTCAAATGTTTTATTTTTGAACGTCAGTTGACATTTGTAGGTAGATCATCAGTTCTAGAGCTAAAATTAGCATGTTTAAAGTGATTTTCATGCTTCCAGGGGCCCGGGAAGTGAATTAAATACCATTTGGAGGCATTTAATGTTCAAGCAAAAACAGGTGATTTTTGACAAAAGAGATAACACCCCCCCATTACGTCATGCTTCAGAAAGGTGAAAAGTGATCCGTTTTGAAATGTTTTATTTTTGAACGTCAGTTGACATTTGTAGGTAGATCATCAGTTCTAGAGCTAAAATTAGCATGTTTAAAGTGATTTTCATGCTTCCAGGGGCCCGGGAAGTGAATTAAATACCATTTGGAGGCATTTAATGTTCAAGCAAAAACAGGTGATTTTTGAAAAAAGAGATAACACCCCCCCATTACGTCATGCTTCAGAAAGGTGAACAATGGTCTGTTTTCAAATGTTTTATTTTTGAACGTCAGTTCACATTTGTAGGTAAATCATCAGTTTAAGAGCTAAAATTAGCATGTTTAAAGTGATTTTCATGCTTCCAGGGGCCCTAAACACAAGATTTGTGGAATGGTTAAAAGTGAATGAAAATGGCCAATTTACTCAGTCTGAGGTCTCAAAAAGTGTTTCTTCACCCCGGGAAGTGAATTAAATACCATTTGAAGGCATTTAATGTTCAAGCAAAAACAGGTGATTTTTGACAAAAGAGATAACACCCCCCCATTACGTCATGCTTCAGAAAGGTGAAAAATGGTCAGTTTTCAAATGTTTTATTTTTGAACGTCAGTTCACATTTATAGGTAGATCATCAGTTTAAGAGCTAAAATTAGCATGTTTAAAGTGATTTTCATGCTTCCAGTGGCCCGGGAAGTGAATTAAATACCATTTGGAGGCATTTAATGTTCAAGCAAAAACAGGGGATTTTTGACAAAAGAGATAACACCCCCCCATTACGTCATGCTTCAGAAAGGTGAACAATGGTCCGTTTTCAAATGTTTTATTTTTGAACGTCAGTTCACATTTGTAGGTAAATCATCAGTTTAAGAGCTAAAATTAGCATGTTTAAAGTGATTTTCATGCTTCCAGGGGCCTGGGAAGTGAATTAAATACCATTTGGAGGCATTTAATGTTCAAGCAAAAACAGGTGATTTTTGACAAAAGAGATAACACCCCCATTACGTCATGCTTCAGAAAGGTGAAAAATGGTCAGTTTTCAAATGTTTTATTTTTGAACGTCAGTTGACATTTGTAGGTAGATCATCAGTTCTAGAGCTAAAATTAGCATGTTTAAAGTGATTTTCATGCTTCCAGGGGCCCGGGAAGTGAATTAAATACCATTTGGAGGCATTTAATGTTCAAGCAAAAACAGGTGATTTTTGACAAAAGAGATAACACCCCCCATTACGTCATGCTTCAGAAAGGTGAAAAATGGTCCGTTTTGAAATGTTTTATTTTTGAACGTCAGTTGACATTTGTAGGTAGATCATCAGTTCTAGAGCTAAAATTAGCATGTTTAAAGTGATTTTCATGCTTCCAGGGGCCCGGGAAGTGAATTAAATACCATTTGGAGGCATTTAATGTTCAAGCAAAAACAGGTGATTTTTGACAAAAGAGATAACACCCCCCCCATTACGTCATGCTTCAGAAAGGTGAACAATGGTCCGTTTTCAAATGTTTTATTTTTGAACGTCAGTTCACATTTGTAGGTAAATCATCAGTTTAAGAGCTAAAATTAGCATGTTTAAAGTGATTTTCATGCTTCCAGGGGCCCTAAACACAAGATTTGTGGAATGGTTAAAAGTGAATGAAAATGGCCAATTTACTCAGTCTGAGGTCTCAAAAAGTGTTTCTTCACCCCGGGAAGTGAATTAAATACCATTTGAAGGCATTTAATGTTCAAGCAAAAACAGGTGATTTTTGACAAAAGAGATAACACCCCCCCATTACGTCATGCTTCAGAAAGGTGAAAAATGGTCCGTTTTCAAATGTTTTATTTTTGAACGTCAGTTGACATTTGTAGGTAGATCATCAGTTCTAGAGCTAAAATTAGCATGTTTAAAGTGATTTTCATGCTTCCAGGGGCCTGGGAAGTGAATTAAATACCATTTGGAGGCATTTAATGTTCAAGCAAAAACAGGTGATTTTTGACAAAAGAGATAACACCCCCCATTACGTCATGCTTCAGAAAGGTGAAAAATGGTCCGTTTTCAAATGTTTTATTTTTGAACGTCAGTTCACATTTATAGGTAGATCATCAGTTTAAGAGCTAAAATTAGCATGTTTAAAGTGATTTTCGTGCTTCCAGTGGCCCGGGAAGTGAATTAAATACCATTTGGAGGCATTTAATGTTCAAGCAAAAACAGGGGATTTTTGACAAAAGAGATAACACCCCCCCCATTACGTCATGCTTCAGAAAGGTGAAAAATGGTCCGTTTTCAAATGTTTTATTTTTGAACGTCAGTTCACATTTGTAGGTAGATCATCAGTATAAGAGCTAAAAGTAGCATGTTTAAAGTGATTTTCATGCTTCCAGGGGCCCGGGAAGTGAATTAAATACCATTTGGAGACATTTAATGTTCAAGCAAAAACAGGTGATTTTTGACAAAAGAGCTAACACCCCCCCATTACGTCATGCTTCAGAAAGGTGAACAATGGTCCGTTTTCAAACAATTTATTTTTGAACGTCAGTTCACATTTGTATGTAGATCATCAGTTTAAGAGCTAAAATTAGCATGTTCAAAGTGATTTTCATGCTTCCAGGGGCCCTAAACACAAGATTTGTGGAATGGTTAAAAGTGAATGAAAATGGCCAATTTACTCAGTCTGAGGTCTCAAAAAGTGTTTCTTCACCCCGGGAAGTGAATTAAATACCATTTGGAGGCATTTAATGTTCAAGCAAAAACAGGTGATTTTTGACAAAAGAGATAACACCCCCCCATTACGTCATGCTTCAGAAAGGTGAAAAATGGTCCGTTTTCAAATGTTTTATTTTTGAACGTCAGTTCACATTTATAGGTAGATCATCAGTTTAAGAGCTAAAATTAGCATGTTTAAAGTGATTTTCATGCTTCCAGGGGCCCGGGAAGTGAATTAAATACCATTTGGAGGCATTTCATGTTCAAGCAAAAACAGGGGATTTTTGACAAAAGAGATAACACCCCCCATTACGTCATGCTTCAGAAAGGTGAAAAATGGTCCGTTTTCAAATGTTTTATTTTTGAACGCCAGTTCACATTTGTAGGTAGATCATCAGTTTTAGAGCTAAAATTAGCATGTTTAAAGTGATTTTCATGCTTCCAGGGGCCCGGGAAGTGAATTAAATACCATTTGGAGGCATTTAATGTTCAAGCAAAAACAGGGGATTTTTGACAAAAGAGATAACACCCCCCCATTACGTCATGCTTCAGAAAGGTGAAAAATGGTCCGTTTTCAAATGTTTTATTTTTGAACGTCAGTTCACATTTATAGGTAGATCATCAGTTTAAGAGCTAAAATTAGCATGTTTAAAGTGATTTTCATGCTTCCAGGGGCCCGGGAAGTGAATTAAATACCATTTGGAGGCATTTAATGTTCAAGCAAAAACAGGTGATTTTTGACAAAAGAGATAACACCCCCCCATTACGTCATGCTTCAGAAAGGTGAAAAATTGTCAGTTTTGAAATGTTTTATTTTTGAACGTCAGTTGACATTTGTAGGTAGATCATCAGTTCTAGAGCTAAAATTAGCATGTTTAAAGTGATTTTCATGCTTCCAGGGGCCTGGGAAGTGAATTAAATACCATTTGGAGGCATTTAATGTTCAAGCAAAAACAGGTGATTTTTGACAAAAGAGATAACACCCCCCCATTACGTCATGCTTCAGAAAGGTGAAAAATGGTCTGTTTTGAAATGTTTTATTTTTGAACGTCAGTTCACATTTGTAGGTAAATCATCAGTTTAAGAGCTAAAATTAGCATGTTTAAAGTGATTTTCATGCTTCCAGGGGCCCGGGAAGTGAATTAAATACCATTTGGAGGCATTTCATGTTCAAGCAAAAACAGGGGATTTTTGACAAAAGAGATAACACCCCCCCATTACGTCATGCTTCAGAAAGGTGAAAAATGGTCCGTTTTCAAATGTTTTATTTTTGAACGCCAGTTCACATTTGTAGGTAGATCATCAGTTTTAGAGCTAAAATTAGCATGTTTAAAGTGATTTTCATGCTTCCAGGGGCCCGGGAAGTGAATTAAATACCATTTGGAGGCATTTAATGTTCAAGCAAAAACAGGTGATTTTTGACAAAAGAGATAACACCCCCATTACGTCATGCTTCAGAAAGGTGAAAAATGGTCAGTTTTCAAATGTTTTATTTTTGAACGTCAGTTGACATTTGTAGGTAGATCATCAGTTCTAGAGCTAAAATTAGCATGTTTAAAGTGATTTTCATGCTTCCAGGGGCCCGGGAAGTGAATTAAATACCATTTGGAGGCATTTAATGTTCAAGCAAAAACAGGTGATTTTTGACAAAAGAGATAACACCCCCCCATTACGTCATGCTTCAGAAAGGTGAAAAGTGATCCGTTTTGAAATGTTTTATTTTTGAACGTCAGTTGACATTTGTAGGTCGATCATCAGTTCTAGAGCTAAAATTAGCATGTTTAAAGTGATTTTCATGCTTCCAGGGGCCCGGGAAGTGAATTAAATACCATTTGGAGGCATTTAATGTTCAAGCAAAAACAGGTGATTTTTGACAAAAGAGATAACACCCCCCCATTACGTCATGCTTCAGAAAGGTGAACAATGGTCTGTTTTCAAATGTTTTATTTTTGAACGTCAGTTCACATTTGTAGGTAAATCATCAGTTTAAGAGCTAAAATTTGCATGTTTAAAGTGATTTTCATGCTTCCAGGGGCCCTAAACACAAGATTTGTGGAATGGTTAAAAGTGAATGAAAATGGCCAATTTACTCAGTCTGAGGTCTCAAAAAGTGTTTCTTCACCCCGGGAAGTGAATTAAATACCATTTGAAGGCATTTAATGTTCAAGCAAAAACAGGTGATTTTTGACAAAAGAGATAACACCCCCCCCATTACGTCATGCTTCAGAAAGGTGAAAAATGGTCAGTTTTCAAATGTTTTATTTTTGAACGTCAGTTCACATTTATAGGTAGATCATCAGTTTAAGAGCTAAAATTACCATGTTTAAAGTGATTTTCATGCTTCCAGTGGCCCGGGAAGTGAATTAAATACCATTTGGAGGCATTTAATGTTCAAGCAAAAACAGGGGATTTTTGACAAAAGAGATAACACCCCCCCATTATGTCATGCTTTAGAAAGGTGAAAAATGGTCCGTTTTCAAATGTTTTATTTTTGAACGCCAGTTCACATTTGTAGGTAGATCATCAGTTTTAGAGCTAAAATTAGCATGTTTAAAGTGATTTTCATGCTTCCAGGGGCCCGGGAAGTGAATTAAATACCATTTGGAGGCATTTAATGTTCAAGCAAAAACAGGTGATTTTTGACAAAAGAGATAACACCCCCCCATTACGTCATGCTTCAGAAAGGTGAAAAATTGTCCGTTTTGAAATGTTTTATTTTTGAACGTCAGTTGACATTTGTAGGTAGATCATCAGTTCTAGAGCTAAAATTAGCATGTTTAAAGTGATTTTCATGCTTCCAGGGGCCTGGGAAGTGAATTAAATACCATTTGGAGGCATTTAATGTTCAAGCAAAAACAGGTGATTTTTGACAAAAGAGATAACACCCCCCCATTACGTCATGCTTCAGAAAGGTGAAAAATGGTCAGTTTTCAAATGTTTTATTTGTGAACGTCAGTTGACATTTGTAGGTAGATCATCAGTTCTAGAGCTACAATTAGCATGTTTAAAGTGATTTCCATGCTTCCAGGGGCCCGGGAAGTGAATTAAATACCATTTGGGGGCATTTAATGTTCAAGCAAAAACAGGTGATTTTTGACAAAAGAGATTACACCCCCCCATTACGTCATGCTTCAGAAAGGTGAAAAATGGTCCGTTTTCAAATGTTTTATTTTTGAACGTCAGTTCACATTTGTAGGTAGATCATCAGTTTTAGAGCTAAAATTAGCATTTTTAAAGTGATTTTCATGCTTCCAGGGGCCCAGGAAGTGAATTAAATACCATTTGGAGGCATTTAATGTTCAAGCAAAAACAGGTGATTTTTGACAAAAGAGATAACACCCCCCATTACGTCATGCTTCAGAAAGGTGAAAAATGGTCCGTTTTGAAATGTTTTATTTTTGAACGTCAGTTGACATTTGTAGGTAGATCATCAGTTTAAGAGCTAAAATTAGCATGTTTAAAGTGATTTTCATGCTTCCAGGGGCCCGGGAAGTGAATTAAATACCATTTGGAGGCATTTAATGTTCAAGCAAAAACAGGGGATTTTTGACAAAAGAGATTACACCCCCCAATATGTCATGCTTCAGAAAGGTGAAAAATGGTCCGTTTTCAAATGTTTTATTTTTGAACGCCAGTTCACATTTGTAGGTAGATCATCAGTTTTAGAGCTAAAATTAGCATGTTTAAAGTGATTTTCATGCTTCCAGGGGCCCGGGAAGTGAATTAAATACCATTTGGAGGCATTTAATGTTCAAGCAAAAACAGGTGATTTTTGACAAAAGAGATAACACCCCCCCATTACGTCATGCTTCAGAAAGGTGAAAAATTGTCCGTTTTGAAATGTTTTATTTTTGAACGTCAGTTGACATTTGTAGGTAGATCATCAGTTTTAGAGCTAAAATTAGCATGTTTAAAGTGATTTTCATGCTTCCAGGGGCCTGGGAAGTGAATTAAATACCATTTGGAGGCATTTAATGTTCAAGCAAAAACAGGTGATTTTTGACAAAAGAGATAACACCCCCCCATTACGTCATGCTTCAGAAAGGTGAAAAATGGTCAGTTTTCAAATGTTTTATTTTTGAACGTCAGTTCACATTTGTAGGTAGATCATCAGTTTTAGAGCTAAAATTAGCATGTTTAAAGTGATTTTCATGCTTCCAGGGGCCCAGGAAGTGAATTAAATACCATTTGGAGGCATTTAATGTTCAAGCAAAAACAGGTGATTTTTGACAAAAGAGATAACACCCCCCCATTACGTCATGCTTCAGAAAGGTGAAAAATGGTCCGTTTTCAAATGTTTTATTTTTGAACGCCAGTTCACATTTGTAGGTAGATCATCAGTTTTAGAGCAAAAATTAGCATGTTTAAAGTGATTTTCATGCTTCCAGGGGCCCGGGAAGTGAATTAAATACCATTCGGAGGCATTTAATGTTCAAGCAAAACCAGGTGATTTTTGACAAAAGAGATAACACCCCCCCATTACGTCATGCTTCAGAAAGGTGAAAAATTGTCCGTTTTCAAATGTTTTATTTTTGAACGTCTGTTCACATTTGTAGGTAGATCATCAGTTTTAGAGCTAAAATTAGCATTTTTAAAGTGATTTTCATGCTTCCAGGGGCCCAGGAAGTGATTTAAATACCATTTGGAGGCATTTAATGTTCAAGCAAAAACAGGTGATTTTTGACAAAAGAGATAACACCCCCCATTACGTCATGCTTCAGAAAGGTGAAAAATGGTCAGTTTTCAAATGTTTTATTTTTGAACGTCAGTTGACATTTGTAGGTAGATCATCAGTTCTAGAGCTAAAATTAGCATGTTTAAAGTGATTTTCATGCTTCCAGGGGCCCGGGAAGTGAATTAAATACCATTTGGGGGCATTTAATGTTCAAGCAAAAACAGGTGATTTTTGACAAAAGAGATAACACCCCCCATTACTTCATGCTTCAGAAAGATGAAAAATGGTCCGTTTTCAAATGTTTTATTTTTGAACGTCAGTTCACATTTGTAGGTAGATCATCAGTTTTAGAGCTAAAATTAGCATTTTTAAAGTTATTTTCATGCTTCCAGGGGCCCAGGAAGTGAATTAAATACCATTTGGAGGCATTTAATGTTCAAGCAAAAACAGGTGATTTTTGACAAAAGAGATAACACCCCCCATTACGTCATGCTTCAGAAAGGTGAAAAATGGTCCGTTTTGAAATGTTTTATTTTTGAACGTCAGTTGACATTTGTAGGTAGATCATCAGTTCTAGAGCTAAAATTAGCATGTTTAAAGTGATTTTCATGCTTCCAGGGGCCCGGGAAGTGAATTAAATACCATTTGGAGGCATTTAATGTTCAAGCAAAAACAGGTGATTTTTGACAAAAGAGATAACACCCCCCCATTACGTCATGCTTCAGAAAGGTGAACAATGGTCCGTTTTCAAATGTTTTATTTTTGAACGTCAGTTGACATTTGTAGGTAGATCATCAGTTCTAGAGCTAAAATTAGCATGTTTAAAGTGATTTTCATGCTTCCAGGGGCCCAGGAAGTGAATTAAATACCATTTGGAGGCATTTAATGTTCAAGCAAAAACTGGTGATTTTTGACAAAAGAGATAACACCCCCCCATTACGTCATGCTTCAGAAAGGTGAAAAATGGTCCGTTTTGAAATGTTTTATTTTTGAACGTCAGTTGACATTTGTAGGTAGATCATCAGTTTAAGAGCTAAAATTAGCATGTTTAAAGTGATTTTCATGCTTCCAGGGGCCCGGGAAGTGAATTAAATACCATTTGGAGGCATTTAATGTTCAAGCAAAAACAGGGGATTTTTGACAAAAGAGATAACACCCCCCCATTATGTCATGCTTTAGAAAGGTGAAAAATGGTCCGTTTTCAAATGTTTTATTTTTGAACGCCAGTTCACATTTGTAGGTAGATCATCAGTTTTAGAGCTAAAATTAGCATGTTTAAAGTGATTTTCATGCTTCCAGGGGCCCGGGAAGTGAATTAAATACCATTTGGAGGCATTTAATGTTCAAGCAAAAACAGGTGATTTTTGACAAAAGAGATAACACCCCCCCATTACGTCATGCTTCAGAAAGGTGAAAAATTGTCCGTTTTGAAATGTTTTATTTTTGAACGTCAGTTGACATTTGTAGGTAGATCATCAGTTCTAGAGCTAAAATTAGCATGTTTAAAGTGATTTTCATGCTTCCAGGGGCCTGGGAAGTGAATTAAATACCATTTGGAGGCATTTAATGTTCAAGCAAAAACAGGTGATTTTTGACAAAAGAGATAACACCCCCCCATTACGTCATGCTTCAGAAAGGTGAAAAATGGTCAGTTTTCAAATGTTTTATTTGTGAACGTCAGTTGACATTTGTAGGTAGATCATCAGTTCTAGAGCTACAATTAGCATGTTTAAAGTGATTTTCATGCTTCCAGGGGCCCGGGAAGTGAATTAAATACCATTTGGGGGCATTTAATGTTCAAGCAAAAACAGGTGATTTTTGACAAAAGAGATTACACCCCCCCATTACGTCATGCTTCAGAAAGGTGAAAAATGGTCCGTTTTCAAATGTTTTATTTTTGAACGTCAGTTGACATTTGTAGGTAGATCATCAGTTCTAGAGCTAAAATTAGCATGTTTAAAGTGATTTTCATGCTTCCAGGGGCCCAGGAAGTGAATTAAATACCATTTGGAGGCATTTAATGTTCAAGCAAAAACTGGTGATTTTTGACAAAAGAGATAACACCCCCCCATTACGTCATGCTTCAGAAAGGTGAAAAATGGTCCGTTTTGAAATGTTTTATTTTTGAACGTCAGTTGACATTTGTAGGTAGATCATCAGTTTAAGAGCTAAAATTAGCATGTTTAAAGTGATTTTCATGCTTCCAGGGGCCCGGGAAGTGAATTAAATACCATTTGGAGGCATTTAATGTTCAAGCAAAAACAGGGGATTTTTGACAAAAGAGATAACACCCCCCCATTATGTCATGCTTTAGAAAGGTGAAAAATGGTCCGTTTTCAAATGTTTTATTTTTGAACGCCAGTTCACATTTGTAGGTAGATCATCAGTTTTAGAGCTAAAATTAGCATGTTTAAAGTGATTTTCATGCTTCCAGGGGCCCGGGAAGTGAATTAAATACCATTTGGAGGCATTTAATGTTCAAGCAAAAACAGGTGATTTTTGACAAAAGAGATAACACCCCCCCATTACGTCATGCTTCAGAAAGGTGAAAAATTGTCCGTTTTGAAATGTTTTATTTTTGAACGTCAGTTGACATTTGTAGGTAGATCATCAGTTCTAGAGCTAAAATTAGCATGTTTAAAGTGATTTTCATGCTTCCAGGGGCCTGGGAAGTGAATTAAATACCATTTGGAGGCATTTAATGTTCAAGCAAAAACAGGTGATTTTTGACAAAAGAGATAACACCCCCCCATTACGTCATGCTTCAGAAAGGTGAAAAATGGTCAGTTTTCAAATGTTTTATTTGTGAACGTCAGTTGACATTTGTAGGTAGATCATCAGTTCTAGAGCTACAATTAGCATGTTTAAAGTGATTTTCATGCTTCCAGGGGCCCGGGAAGTGAATTAAATACCATTTGGGGGCATTTAATGTTCAAGCAAAAACAGGTGATTTTTGACAAAAGAGATTACACCCCCCCATTACGTCATGCTTCAGAAAGGTGAAAAATGGTCCGTTTTCAAATGTTTTATTTTTGAACGTCAGTTCACATTTGTAGGTAGATCATCAGTTTTAGAGCTAAAATTAGCATTTTTAAAGTGATTTTCATGCTTCCAGGGGCCCAGGAAGTGAATTAAATACCATTTGGAGGCATTTAATGTTCAAGCAAAAACAGGTGATTTTTGACAAAAGAGATAACACCCCCCATTACGTCATGCTTCAGAAAGGTGAAAAATGGTCCGTTTTGAAATGTTTTATTTTTGAACGTCAGTTGACATTTGTAGGTAGATCATCAGTTTAAGAGCTAAAATTAGCATGTTTAAAGTGATTTTCATGCTTCCAGGGGCCCGGGAAGTGAATTAAATACCATTTGGAGGCATTTAATGTTCAAGCAAAAACAGGGGATTTTTGACAAAAGAGATTACACCCCCCAATATGTCATGCTTCAGAAAGGTGAAAAATGGTCCGTTTTCAAATGTTTTATTTTTGAACGCCAGTTCACATTTGTAGGTAGATCATCAGTTTTAGAGCTAAAATTAGCATGTTTAAAGTGATTTTCATGCTTCCAGGGGCCCGGGAAGTGAATTAAATACCATTTGGAGGCATTTAATGTTCAAGCAAAAACAGGTGATTTTTGACAAAAGAGATAACACCCCCCCATTACGTCATGCTTCAGAAAGGTGAAAAATTGTCCGTTTTGAAATGTTTTATTTTTGAACGTCAGTTGACATTTGTAGGTAGATCATCAGTTCTAGAGCTAAAATTAGCATGTTTAAAGTGATTTTCATGCTTCCAGGGGCCTGGGAAGTGAATTAAATACCATTTGGAGGCATTTAATGTTCAAGCAAAAACAGGTGATTTTTGACAAAAGAGATAACACCCCCCCATTACGTCATGCTTCAGAAAGGTGAAAAATGGTCAGTTTTCAAATGTTTTATTTTTGAACGTCAGTTGACATTTGTAGGTAGATCATCAGTTCTAGAGCTACAATTAGCATGTTTAAAGTGATTTTCATGCTTCCAGGGGCCCGGGAAGTGAATTAAATACCATTTGGGGGCATTTAATGTTCAAGCAAAAACAGGTGATTTTTGACAAAAGAGATTACACCCCCCCATTACGTCATGCTTCAGAAAGGTGAAAAATGGTCAGTTTTCAAATGTTTTATTTTTGAACGTCAGTTCACATTTGTAGGTAGATCATCAGTTTTAGAGCTAAAATTAGCATGTTTAAAGTGATTTTCATGCTTCCAGGGGCCCAGGAAGTGAATTAAATACCATTTGGAGGCATTTAATGTTCAAGCAAAAACAGGTGATTTTTGACAAAAGAGATAACACCCCCCCCATTACGTCATGCTTCAGAAAGGTGAAAAATGGTCCGTTTTCAAATGTTTTATTTTTGAACGCCAGTTCACATTTGTAGGTAGATCATCAGTTTTAGAGCAAAAATTAGCATGTTTAAAGTGATTTTCATGCTTCCAGGGGCCCGGGAAGTGAATTAAATACCATTCGGAGGCATTTAATGTTCAAGCAAAACCAGGTGATTTTTGACAAAAGAGATAACACCCCCCCATTACGTCATGCTTCAGAAAGGTGAAAAATTGTCCGTTTTCAAATGTTTTATTTTTGAACGTCTGTTCACATTTGTAGGTAGATCATCAGTTTTAGAGCTAAAATTAGCATTTTTAAAGTGATTTTCATGCTTCCAGGGGCCCAGGAAGTGAATTAAATACCATTTGGAGGCATTTAATGTTCAAGCAAAAACAGGTGATTTTTGACAAAAGAGATAACACCCCCCATTACGTCATGCTTCAGAAAGGTGAAAAATGGTCAGTTTTCAAATGTTTTATTTTTGAACGTCAGTTGACATTTGTAGGTAGATCATCAGTTCTAGAGCTAAAATTAGCATGTTTAAAGTGATTTTCATGCTTCCAGGGGACTGGGAAGTGAATTAAATACCATTTGGAGGCATTTAATGTTCAAGCAAAAACAGGTGATTTTTGACAAAAGAGATAACACCCCCCCATTACGTCATGCTTCAGAAAGGTGGAAAATGGTCCGTTTTGAAATGTTTTATTTTTGAACGTCAGTTGACATTTGTAGGTAGATCATCAGTTCTAGAGCTAAAATTTGCATGTTTAAAGTGATTTTCATGCTTCCAGGGGCCCGGGAAGTGAATTAAATACCATTTGGAGGCATTTAATGTTCAAGCAAAAACAGGTGATTTTTGACAAAAGAGATAACACCCCCCCATTACGTCATGCTTCAGAAAGGTGAACAATGGTCCGTTTTCAAATGTTTTATTTTTGAACGTCTGTTCACATTTGTAGGTAGATCATCAGTTTTAGAGCTAAAATTAGCATTTTTAAAGTGATTTTCATGCTTCCAGGGGCCCAGGAAGTGAATTAAATACCATTTGGAGGCATTTAATGTTCAAGCAAAAACAGGTGATTTTTGACAAAAGAGATAACACCCCCCATTACGTCATGCTTCAGAAAGGTGAAAAATGGTCAGTTTTCAAATGTTTTATTTTTGAACGTCAGTTGACATTTGTAGGTAGATCATCAGTTCTAGAGCTAAAATTAGCATGTTTAAAGTGATTTTCATGCTTCCAGGGGCCTGGGAAGTGAATTAAATACCATTTGGAGGCATTTAATGTTCAAGCAAAAACAGGTGATTTTTGACAAAAGAGATAACACCCCCCCATTACGTCATGCTTCAGAAAGGTGAAAAATGGTCCGTTTTGAAATGTTTTATTTTTGAACGTCAGTTGACATTTGTAGGTAGATCATCAGTTCTAGAGCTAAAATTAGCATGTTTAAAGTGATTTTCATGCTTCCAGGGGCCCTAAACACAAGATTTGTGGAATGGTTAAAAGTGAATGAAAATGGCCAATTTACTCAGTCTGAGGTCTCAAAAAGTGTTTCTTCACCCCGGGAAGTGAATTAAATACCATTTGAAGGCATTTAATGTTCAAGCAAAAACAGGTGATTTTTGACAAAAGAGATAACACCCCCCCCATTACGTCATGCTTCAGAAAGGTGAAAAATGGTCAGTTTTCAAATGTTTTATTTTTGAACGTCAGTTCACATTTATAGGTAGATCATCAGTTTAAGAGCTAAAATTACCATGTTTAAAGTGATTTTCATGCTTCCAGTGGCCCGGGAAGTGAATTAAATACCATTTGGAGGCATTTAATGTTCAAGCAAAAACAGGGGATTTTTGACAAAAGAGATAACACCCCCCCATTATGTCATGCTTTAGAAAGGTGAAAAATGGTCCGTTTTCAAATGTTTTATTTTTGAACGCCAGTTCACATTTGTAGGTAGATCATCAGTTTTAGAGCTAAAATTAGCATGTTTAAAGTGATTTTCATGCTTCCAGGGGCCCGGGAAGTGAATTAAATACCATTTGGAGGCATTTAATGTTCAAGCAAAAACAGGTGATTTTTGACAAAAGAGATAACACCCCCCCATTACGTCATGCTTCAGAAAGGTGAAAAATTGTCCGTTTTGAAATGTTTTATTTTTGAACGTCAGTTGACATTTGTAGGTAGATCATCAGTTCTAGAGCTAAAATTAGCATGTTTAAAGTGATTTTCATGCTTCCAGGGGCCTGGGAAGTGAATTAAATACCATTTGGAGGCATTTAATGTTCAAGCAAAAACAGGTGATTTTTGACAAAAGAGATAACACCCCCCCATTACGTCATGCTTCAGAAAGGTGAAAAATGGTCAGTTTTCAAATGTTTTATTTGTGAACGTCAGTTGACATTTGTAGGTAGATCATCAGTTCTAGAGCTACAATTAGCATGTTTAAAGTGATTTCCATGCTTCCAGGGGCCCGGGAAGTGAATTAAATACCATTTGGGGGCATTTAATGTTCAAGCAAAAACAGGTGATTTTTGACAAAAGAGATTACACCCCCCCATTACGTCATGCTTCAGAAAGGTGAAAAATGGTCCGTTTTCAAATGTTTTATTTTTGAACGTCAGTTCACATTTGTAGGTAGATCATCAGTTTTAGAGCTAAAATTAGCATTTTTAAAGTGATTTTCATGCTTCCAGGGGCCCAGGAAGTGAATTAAATACCATTTGGAGGCATTTAATGTTCAAGCAAAAACAGGTGATTTTTGACAAAAGAGATAACACCCCCCATTACGTCATGCTTCAGAAAGGTGAAAAATGGTCCGTTTTGAAATGTTTTATTTTTGAACGTCAGTTGACATTTGTAGGTAGATCATCAGTTTAAGAGCTAAAATTAGCATGTTTAAAGTGATTTTCATGCTTCCAGGGGCCCGGGAAGTGAATTAAATACCATTTGGAGGCATTTAATGTTCAAGCAAAAACAGGGGATTTTTGACAAAAGAGATTACACCCCCCAATATGTCATGCTTCAGAAAGGTGAAAAATGGTCCGTTTTCAAATGTTTTATTTTTGAACGCCAGTTCACATTTGTAGGTAGATCATCAGTTTTAGAGCTAAAATTAGCATGTTTAAAGTGATTTTCATGCTTCCAGGGGCCCGGGAAGTGAATTAAATACCATTTGGAGGCATTTAATGTTCAAGCAAAAACAGGTGATTTTTGACAAAAGAGATAACACCCCCCCATTACGTCATGCTTCAGAAAGGTGAAAAATTGTCCGTTTTGAAATGTTTTATTTTTGAACGTCAGTTGACATTTGTAGGTAGATCATCAGTTTTAGAGCTAAAATTAGCATGTTTAAAGTGATTTTCATGCTTCCAGGGGCCTGGGAAGTGAATTAAATACCATTTGGAGGCATTTAATGTTCAAGCAAAAACAGGTGATTTTTGACAAAAGAGATAACACCCCCCCATTACGTCATGCTTCAGAAAGGTGAAAAATGGTCAGTTTTCAAATGTTTTATTTTTGAACGTCAGTTCACATTTGTAGGTAGATCATCAGTTTTAGAGCTAAAATTAGCATGTTTAAAGTGATTTTCATGCTTCCAGGGGCCCAGGAAGTGAATTAAATACCATTTGGAGGCATTTAATGTTCAAGCAAAAACAGGTGATTTTTGACAAAAGAGATAACACCCCCCCATTACGTCATGCTTCAGAAAGGTGAAAAATGGTCCGTTTTCAAATGTTTTATTTTTGAACGCCAGTTCACATTTGTAGGTAGATCATCAGTTTTAGAGCAAAAATTAGCATGTTTAAAGTGATTTTCATGCTTCCAGGGGCCCGGGAAGTGAATTAAATACCATTCGGAGGCATTTAATGTTCAAGCAAAACCAGGTGATTTTTGACAAAAGAGATAACACCCCCCCATTACGTCATGCTTCAGAAAGGTGAAAAATTGTCCGTTTTCAAATGTTTTATTTTTGAACGTCTGTTCACATTTGTAGGTAGATCATCAGTTTTAGAGCTAAAATTAGCATTTTTAAAGTGATTTTCATGCTTCCAGGGGCCCAGGAAGTGATTTAAATACCATTTGGAGGCATTTAATGTTCAAGCAAAAACAGGTGATTTTTGACAAAAGAGATAACACCCCCCATTACGTCATGCTTCAGAAAGGTGAAAAATGGTCAGTTTTCAAATGTTTTATTTTTGAACGTCAGTTGACATTTGTAGGTAGATCATCAGTTCTAGAGCTAAAATTAGCATGTTTAAAGTGATTTTCATGCTTCCAGGGGCCCGGGAAGTGAATTAAATACCATTTGGGGGCATTTAATGTTCAAGCAAAAACAGGTGATTTTTGACAAAAGAGATAACACCCCCCATTACTTCATGCTTCAGAAAGATGAAAAATGGTCCGTTTTCAAATGTTTTATTTTTGAACGTCAGTTCACATTTGTAGGTAGATCATCAGTTTTAGAGCTAAAATTAGCATTTTTAAAGTTATTTTCATGCTTCCAGGGGCCCAGGAAGTGAATTAAATACCATTTGGAGGCATTTAATGTTCAAGCAAAAACAGGTGATTTTTGACAAAAGAGATAACACCCCCCATTACGTCATGCTTCAGAAAGGTGAAAAATGGTCCGTTTTGAAATGTTTTATTTTTGAACGTCAGTTGACATTTGTAGGTAGATCATCAGTTCTAGAGCTAAAATTAGCATGTTTAAAGTGATTTTCATGCTTCCAGGGGCCCGGGAAGTGAATTAAATACCATTTGGAGGCATTTAATGTTCAAGCAAAAACAGGTGATTTTTGACAAAAGAGATAACACCCCCCCATTACGTCATGCTTCAGAAAGGTGAACAATGGTCCGTTTTCAAATGTTTTATTTTTGAACGTCAGTTGACATTTGTAGGTAGATCATCAGTTCTAGAGCTAAAATTAGCATGTTTAAAGTGATTTTCATGCTTCCAGGGGCCCAGGAAGTGAATTAAATACCATTTGGAGGCATTTAATGTTCAAGCAAAAACTGGTGATTTTTGACAAAAGAGATAACACCCCCCCATTACGTCATGCTTCAGAAAGGTGAAAAATGGTCCGTTTTGAAATGTTTTATTTTTGAACGTCAGTTGACATTTGTAGGTAGATCATCAGTTTAAGAGCTAAAATTAGCATGTTTAAAGTGATTTTCATGCTTCCAGGGGCCCGGGAAGTGAATTAAATACCATTTGGAGGCATTTAATGTTCAAGCAAAAACAGGGGATTTTTGACAAAAGAGATAACACCCCCCCATTATGTCATGCTTTAGAAAGGTGAAAAATGGTCCGTTTTCAAATGTTTTATTTTTGAACGCCAGTTCACATTTGTAGGTAGATCATCAGTTTTAGAGCTAAAATTAGCATGTTTAAAGTGATTTTCATGCTTCCAGGGGCCCGGGAAGTGAATTAAATACCATTTGGAGGCATTTAATGTTCAAGCAAAAACAGGTGATTTTTGACAAAAGAGATAACACCCCCCCATTACGTCATGCTTCAGAAAGGTGAAAAATTGTCCGTTTTGAAATGTTTTATTTTTGAACGTCAGTTGACATTTGTAGGTAGATCATCAGTTCTAGAGCTAAAATTAGCATGTTTAAAGTGATTTTCATGCTTCCAGGGGCCTGGGAAGTGAATTAAATACCATTTGGAGGCATTTAATGTTCAAGCAAAAACAGGTGATTTTTGACAAAAGAGATAACACCCCCCCATTACGTCATGCTTCAGAAAGGTGAAAAATGGTCAGTTTTCAAATGTTTTATTTGTGAACGTCAGTTGACATTTGTAGGTAGATCATCAGTTCTAGAGCTACAATTAGCATGTTTAAAGTGATTTTCATGCTTCCAGGGGCCCGGGAAGTGAATTAAATACCATTTGGGGGCATTTAATGTTCAAGCAAAAACAGGTGATTTTTGACAAAAGAGATTACACCCCCCCATTACGTCATGCTTCAGAAAGGTGAAAAATGGTCCGTTTTCAAATGTTTTATTTTTGAACGTCAGTTCACATTTGTAGGTAGATCATCAGTTTTAGAGCTAAAATTAGCATTTTTAAAGTGATTTTCATGCTTCCAGGGGCCCAGGAAGTGAATTAAATACCATTTGGAGGCATTTAATGTTCAAGCAAAAACAGGTGATTTTTGACAAAAGAGATAACACCCCCCATTACGTCATGCTTCAGAAAGGTGAAAAATGGTCCGTTTTGAAATGTTTTATTTTTGAACGTCAGTTGACATTTGTAGGTAGATCATCAGTTTAAGAGCTAAAATTAGCATGTTTAAAGTGATTTTCATGCTTCCAGGGGCCCGGGAAGTGAATTAAATACCATTTGGAGGCATTTAATGTTCAAGCAAAAACAGGGGATTTTTGACAAAAGAGATTACACCCCCCAATATGTCATGCTTCAGAAAGGTGAAAAATGGTCCGTTTTCAAATGTTTTATTTTTGAACGCCAGTTCACATTTGTAGGTAGATCATCAGTTTTAGAGCTAAAATTAGCATGTTTAAAGTGATTTTCATGCTTCCAGGGGCCCGGGAAGTGAATTAAATACCATTTGGAGGCATTTAATGTTCAAGCAAAAACAGGTGATTTTTGACAAAAGAGATAACACCCCCCCATTACGTCATGCTTCAGAAAGGTGAAAAATTGTCCGTTTTGAAATGTTTTATTTTTGAACGTCAGTTGACATTTGTAGGTAGATCATCAGTTCTAGAGCTAAAATTAGCATGTTTAAAGTGATTTTCATGCTTCCAGGGGCCTGGGAAGTGAATTAAATACCATTTGGAGGCATTTAATGTTCAAGCAAAAACAGGTGATTTTTGACAAAAGAGATAACACCCCCCCATTACGTCATGCTTCAGAAAGGTGAAAAATGGTCAGTTTTCAAATGTTTTATTTTTGAACGTCAGTTGACATTTGTAGGTAGATCATCAGTTCTAGAGCTACAATTAGCATGTTTAAAGTGATTTTCATGCTTCCAGGGGCCCGGGAAGTGAATTAAATACCATTTGGGGGCATTTAATGTTCAAGCAAAAACAGGTGATTTTTGACAAAAGAGATTACACCCCCCCATTACGTCATGCTTCAGAAAGGTGAAAAATGGTCCGTTTTCAAATGTTTTATTTTTGAACGTCAGTTCACATTTGTAGGTAGATCATCAGTTTTAGAGCTAAAATTAGCATGTTTAAAGTGATTTTCATGCTTCCAGGGGCCCAGGAAGTGAATTAAATACCATTTGGAGGCATTTAATGTTCAAGCAAAAACAGGTGATTTTTGACAAAAGAGATAACACCCCCCCCATTACGTCATGCTTCAGAAAGGTGAAAAATGGTCCGTTTTCAAATGTTTTATTTTTGAACGCCAGTTCACATTTGTAGGTAGATCATCAGTTTTAGAGCAAAAATTAGCATGTTTAAAGTGATTTTCATGCTTCCAGGGGCCCGGGAAGTGAATTAAATACCATTCGGAGGCATTTAATGTTCAAGCAAAACCAGGTGATTTTTGACAAAAGAGATAACACCCCCCCATTACGTCATGCTTCAGAAAGGTGAAAAATTGTCCGTTTTCAAATGTTTTATTTTTGAACGTCTGTTCACATTTGTAGGTAGATCATCAGTTTTAGAGCTAAAATTAGCATTTTTAAAGTGATTTTCATGCTTCCAGGGGCCCAGGAAGTGAATTAAATACCATTTGGAGGCATTTAATGTTCAAGCAAAAACAGGTGATTTTTGACAAAAGAGATAACACCCCCCATTACGTCATGCTTCAGAAAGGTGAAAAATGGTCAGTTTTCAAATGTTTTATTTTTGAACGTCAGTTGACATTTGTAGGTAGATCATCAGTTCTAGAGCTAAAATTAGCATGTTTAAAGTGATTTTCATGCTTCCAGGGGACTGGGAAGTGAATTAAATACCATTTGGAGGCATTTAATGTTCAAGCAAAAACAGGTGATTTTTGACAAAAGAGATAACACCCCCCCATTACGTCATGCTTCAGAAAGGTGAAAAATGGTCCGTTTTGAAATGTTTTATTTTTGAACGTCAGTTGACATTTGTAGGTAGATCATCAGTTCTAGAGCTAAAATTTGCATGTTTAAAGTGATTTTCATGCTTCCAGGGGCCCGGGAAGTGAATTAAATACCATTTGGAGGCATTTAATGTTCAAGCAAAAACAGGTGATTTTTGACAAAAGAGATAACACCCCCCCATTACGTCATGCTTCAGAAAGGTGAACAATGGTCCGTTTTCAAATGTTTTATTTTTGAACGTCTGTTCACATTTGTAGGTAGATCATCAGTTTTAGAGCTAAAATTAGCATTTTTAAAGTGATTTTCATGCTTCCAGGGGCCCAGGAAGTGAATTAAATACCATTTGGAGGCATTTAATGTTCAAGCAAAAACAGGTGATTTTTGACAAAAGAGATAACACCCCCCATTACGTCATGCTTCAGAAAGGTGAAAAATGGTCAGTTTTCAAATGTTTTATTTTTGAACGTCAGTTGACATTTGTAGGTAGATCATCAGTTCTAGAGCTAAAATTAGCATGTTTAAAGTGATTTTCATGCTTCCAGGGGCCTGGGAAGTGAATTAAATACCATTTGGAGGCATTTAATGTTCAAGCAAAAACAGGTGATTTTTGACAAAAGAGATAACACCCCCCCATTACGTCATGCTTCAGAAAGGTGAAAAATGGTCCGTTTTGAAATGTTTTATTTTTGAACGTCAGTTGACATTTGTAGGTAGATCATCAGTTCTAGAGCTAAAATTAGCATGTTTAAAGTGATTTTCATGCTTCCAGGGGCCCTAAACACAAGATTTGTGGAATGGTTAAAAGTGAATGAAAATGGCCAATTTACTCAGTCTGAGGTCTCAAAAAGTATTTCTTCACCCCGGGAAGTGAATTAAATACCATTTGGAGGCATTTAATGTTCAAGCAAAAACAGGTGATTTTTGACAAAAGAGATAACACCCCCCCATTACGTCATGCTTCAGAAAGGTGAAAAATGGTCCGTTTTGAAATGTTTTATTTTTGAACGTCAGTTGACATTTGTAGGTAGATCATCAGTTTAAGAGCTAAAATTAGCATGTTTAAAGTGATTTTCATGCTTCCAGGGGCCCGGGAAGTGAATTAAATACCATTTGGAGGCATTTAATGTTCAAGCAAAAACAGGGGATTTTTGACAAAAGAGATAACACCCCCCCCCCATTATGTCATGCTTCAGAAAGGTGAAAAATGGTCCGTTTTCAAATGTTTTATTTTTGAACGCCAGTTCACATTTGTAGGTAGATCATCAGTTTTAGAGCTAAAATTAGCATGTTTAAAGTGATTTTCATGCTTCCAGGGGCCCGGGAAGTGAATTAAATACCATTTGGAGGCATTTAATGTTCAAGCAAAAACAGGTGATTTTTGACAAAAGAGATAACACCCCCCCATTACGTCATGCTTCAGAAAGGTGAAAAATTGTCAGTTTTGAAATGTTTTATTTTTGAACGTCAGTTGACATTTGTAGGTAGATCATCAGTTCTAGAGCTAAAATTAGCATGTTTAAAGTGATTTTCATGCTTCCAGGGGCCCGGGAAGTGAATTAAATACCATTTGGAGGCATTTAATGTTCAAGCAAAAACAGGTGATTTTTGACAAAAGAGATAACACCCCCCCATTACGTCATGCTTCAGAAAGGTGAAAAATGGTCCGTTTTGAAATGTTTTATTTTTGAACGTCAGTTGACATTTGTAGGCAGATCATCAGTTCTAGAGCTAAAATTAGCATGTTTAAAGTGATTTTCATGCTTCCAGGGGCCCGGGAAGTGAATTAAATACCATTTGGAGGCATTTAATGTTCAAGCAAAAACAGGTGATTTTTGACAAAAGAGATAACACCCCCCCATTACGTCATGCTTCAGAAAGGTGAAAAATGGTCCGTTTTCAAATGTTTTATTTTTGAACGCCAGTTCACATTTGTAGGTAGATCATCAGTTTTAGAGCTAAAATTAGCATGTTTAAAGTGATTTTCATGCTTCCAGGGGCCCGGGAAGTGAATTAAATACAATTTGGAGGCATTTAATGTTCAAGCAAAAACAGGTGATTTTTGACAAAAGAGATAACACCCCCCCCATTACGTCATGCTTCAGAAAGGTGAAAAATGGTCCGTTTTGAAATGTTTTATTTTTGAACATCAGTTGACATTTGTAGGTAGATCATCAGTTTAAGAGCTAAAATTAGCATGTTTAAAGTGATTTTCATGCTTCCAGGGGCCCGGGAAGTGAATTAAATACCATTTGGAGGCATTTAATGTTCAAGCAAAAACAGGGGATTTTTGACAAAAGAGATAACACCCCCCCCCCATTATGTCATGCTTCAGAAAGGTGAAAAATGGTCCGTTTTCAAATGTTTTATTTTTGAACGCCAGTTCACATTTGTAAGTAGATCATCAGTTTTAGAGCTAAAATTAGCATGTTTAAAGTGATTTTCATGCTTCCAGGGGCCCGGGAAGTGAATTAAATACCATTTGGAGGCATTTAATGTTCAAGCAAAAACAGGTGATTTTTGACAAAAGAGATAACACCCCCCCATTACGTCATGCTTCAGAAAGGTGAAAAATTGTCCGTTTTGAAATGTTTTATTTTTGAACGTCAGTTGACATTTGTAGGTAGATCATCAGTTCTAGAGCTAAAATTAGCATGTTTAAAGTGATTTTCATGCTTCCAGGGGCCCGGGAAGTGAATTAAATACCATTTGGAGGCATTTAATGTTCAAGCAAAAACAGGTGATTTTTGACAAAAGAGATAACACCCCCCCATTACGTCATGCTTCAGAAAGGTGAAAAATGGTCCGTTTTGAAATGTTTTATTTTTGAACGTCAGTTGACATTTGTAGGTAGATCATCAGTTCTAGAGCTAAAATTAGCATGTTTAAAGTGATTTTCATGCTTCCAGGGGCCTGGGAAGTGAATTAAATACCATTTGGAGGCATTTAATGTTCAAGCAAAAACAGGTGATTTTTGACAAAAGAGATAACACCCCCCATTACGTCATGCTTCAGAAAGGTGAAAAATGGTCAGTTTTCAAATGTTTTATTTTTGAACGTCAGTTGACATTTGTAGGTAGATCATCAGTTCTAGAGCTAAAATTAGCATGTTTAAAGTGATTTTCATGCTTCCAGGGGCCCGGGAAGTGAATTAAATACCATTTGGAGGCATTTAATGTTCAAGCAAAAACAGGTGATTTTTGACAAAAGAGATAACACCCCCCCATTACGTCATGCTTCAGAAAGGTGAAAAGTGATCCGTTTTGAAATGTTTTATTTTTGAACGTCAGTTGACATTTGTAGGTAGATCATCAGTTCTAGAGCTAAAATTAGCATGTTTAAAGTGATTTTCATGCTTCCAGGGGCCCGGGAAGTGAATTAAATACCATTTGGAGGCATTTAATGTTCAAGCAAAAACAGGTGATTTTTGAAAAAAGAGATAACACCCCCCCATTACGTCATGCTTCAGAAAGGTGAACAATGGTCTGTTTTCAAATGTTTTATTTTTGAACGTCAGTTCACATTTGTAGGTAAATCATCAGTTTAAGAGCTAAAATTAGCATGTTTAAAGTGATTTTCATGCTTCCAGGGGCCCTAAACACAAGATTTGTGGAATGGTTAAAAGTGAATGAAAATGGCCAATTTACTCAGTCTGAGGTCTCAAAAAGTGTTTCTTCACCCCGGGAAGTGAATTAAATACCATTTGAAGGCATTTAATGTTCAAGCAAAAACAGGTGATTTTTGACAAAAGAGATAACACCCCCCCATTACGTCATGCTTCAGAAAGGTGAAAAATGGTCCGTTTTCAAATGTTTTATTTTTGAACGTCAGTTCACATTTATAGGTAGATCATCAGTTTTAGAGCTAAAATTAGCATGTTTAAAGTGATTTTCATGCTTCCAGGGGCCCGGGAAGTGAATTAAATACCATTTGGAGGCATTTAATGTTCAAGCAAAAACAGGTGATTTTTGACAAAAGAGATAACACCCCCCATTACGTCATGCTTCAGAAAGGTGAAAAATGGTCAGTTTTCAAATGTTTTATTTTTGAACGTCAGTTGACATTTGTAGGTAGATCATCAGTTCTAGAGCTAAAATTAGCATGTTTAAAGTGATTTTCATGCTTCCAGGGGCCCGGGAAGTGAATTAAATACCATTTGGAGGCATTTAATGTTCAAGCAAAAACAGGTGATTTTTGACAAAAGAGATAACACCCCCCCATTACGTCATGCTTCAGAAAGGTGAAAAGTGATCCGTTTTGAAATGTTTTATTTTTGAACGTCAGTTGACATTTGTAGGTAGATCATCAGTTCTAGAGCTAAAATTAGCATGTTTAAAGTGATTTTCATGCTTCCAGGGGCCCGGGAAGTGAATTAAATACCATTTGGAGGCATTTAATGTTCAAGCAAAAACAGGTGATTTTTGAAAAAAGAGATAACACCCCCCCATTACGTCATGCTTCAGAAAGGTGAACAATGGTCTGTTTTCAAATGTTTTATTTTTGAACGTCAGTTCACATTTGTAGGTAAATCATCAGTTTAAGAGCTAAAATTAGCATGTTTAAAGTGATTTTCATGCTTCCAGGGGCCCTAAACACAAGATTTGTGGAATGGTTAAAAGTGAATGAAAATGGCCAATTTACTCAGTCTGAGGTCTCAAAAAGTGTTTCTTCACCCCGGGAAGTGAATTAAATACCATTTGAAGGCATTTAATGTTCAAGCAAAAACAGGTGATTTTTGACAAAAGAGATAACACCCCCCCATTACGTCATGCTTCAGAAAGGTGAAAAATGGTCAGTTTTCAAATGTTTTATTTTTGAACGTCAGTTCACATTTATAGGTAGATCATCAGTTTAAGAGCTAAAATTAGCATGTTTAAAGTGATTTTCATGCTTCCAGTGGCCCGGGAAGTGAATTAAATACCATTTGGAGGCATTTAATGTTCAAGCAAAAACAGGGGATTTTTGACAAAAGAGATAACACCCCCCCATTACGTCATGCTTCAGAAAGGTGAACAATGGTCCGTTTTCAAATGTTTTATTTTTGAACGTCAGTTCACATTTGTAGGTAAATCATCAGTTTAAGAGCTAAAATTAGCATGTTTAAAGTGATTTTCATGCTTCCAGGGGCCTGGGAAGTGAATTAAATACCATTTGGAGGCATTTAATGTTCAAGCAAAAACAGGTGATTTTTGACAAAAGAGATAACACCCCCATTACGTCATGCTTCAGAAAGGTGAAAAATGGTCAGTTTTCAAATGTTTTATTTTTGAACGTCAGTTGACATTTGTAGGTAGATCATCAGTTCTAGAGCTAAAATTAGCATGTTTAAAGTGATTTTCATGCTTCCAGGGGCCCGGGAAGTGAATTAAATACCATTTGGAGGCATTTAATGTTCAAGCAAAAACAGGTGATTTTTGACAAAAGAGATAACACCCCCCATTACGTCATGCTTCAGAAAGGTGAAAAATGGTCCGTTTTGAAATGTTTTATTTTTGAACGTCAGTTGACATTTGTAGGTAGATCATCAGTTCTAGAGCTAAAATTAGCATGTTTAAAGTGATTTTCATGCTTCCAGGGGCCCGGGAAGTGAATTAAATACCATTTGGAGGCATTTAATGTTCAAGCAAAAACAGGTGATTTTTGACAAAAGAGATAACACCCCCCCCCATTACGTCATGCTTCAGAAAGGTGAACAATGGTCCGTTTTCAAATGTTTTATTTTTGAACGTCAGTTCACATTTGTAGGTAAATCATCAGTTTAAGAGCTAAAATTAGCATGTTTAAAGTGATTTTCATGCTTCCAGGGGCCCTAAACACAAGATTTGTGGAATGGTTAAAAGTGAATGAAAATGGCCAATTTACTCAGTCTGAGGTCTCAAAAAGTGTTTCTTCACCCCGGGAAGTGAATTAAATACCATTTGAAGGCATTTAATGTTCAAGCAAAAACAGGTGATTTTTGACAAAAGAGATAACACCCCCCCATTACGTCATGCTTCAGAAAGGTGAAAAATGGTCCGTTTTCAAATGTTTTATTTTTGAACGTCAGTTCACATTTATAGGTAGATCATCAGTTTAAGAGCTAAAATTAGCATGTTTAAAGTGATTTTCGTGCTTCCAGTGGCCCGGGAAGTGAATTAAATACCATTTGGAGGCATTTAATGTTCAAGCAAAAACAGGGGATTTTTGACAAAAGAGATAACACCCCCCCCATTACGTCATGCTTCAGAAAGGTGAAAAATGGTCCGTTTTCAAATGTTTTATTTTTGAACGTCAGTTCACATTTGTAGGTAGATCATCAGTATAAGAGCTAAAAGTAGCATGTTTAAAGTGATTTTCATGCTTCCAGGGGCCCGGGAAGTGAATTAAATACCATTTGGAGACATTTAATGTTCAAGCAAAAACAGGTGATTTTTGACAAAAGAGCTAACACCCCCCCATTACGTCATGCTTCAGAAAGGTGAACAATGGTCCGTTTTCAAACAATTTATTTTTGAACGTCAGTTCACATTTGTAGGTAGATCATCAGTTTAAGAGCTAAAATTAGCATGTTCAAAGTGATTTTCATGCTTCCAGGGGCCCTAAACACAAGATTTGTGGAATGGTTAAAAGTGAATGAAAATGGCCAATTTACTCAGTCTGAGGTCTCAAAAAGTGTTTCTTCACCCCGGGAAGTGAATTAAATACCATTTGGAGGCATTTAATGTTCAAGCAAAAACAGGTGATTTTTGACAAAAGAGATAACACCCCCCCATTACGTCATGCTTCAGAAAGGTGAAAAATGGTCCGTTTTCAAATGTTTTATTTTTGAACGTCAGTTCACATTTATAGGTAGATCATCAGTTTAAGAGCTAAAATTAGCATGTTTAAAGTGATTTTCATGCTTCCAGGGGCCCGGGAAGTGAATTAAATACCATTTGGAGGCATTTCATGTTCAAGCAAAAACAGGGGATTTTTGACAAAAGAGATAACACCCCCCATTACGTCATGCTTCAGAAAGGTGAAAAATGGTCCGTTTTCAAATGTTTTATTTTTGAACGCCAGTTCACATTTGTAGGTAGATCATCAGTTTTAGAGCTAAAATTAGCATGTTTAAAGTGATTTTCATGCTTCCAGGGGCCCGGGAAGTGAATTAAATACCATTTGGAGGCATTTAATGTTCAAGCAAAAACAGGGGATTTTTGACAAAAGAGATAACACCCCCCCATTACGTCATGCTTCAGAAAGGTGAAAAATGGTCAGTTTTCAAATGTTTTATTTTTGAACGTCAGTTCACATTTATAGGTAGATCATCAGTTTAAGAGCTAAAATTAGCATGTTTAAAGTGATTTTCATGCTTCCAGGGGCCCGGGAAGTGAATTAAATACCATTTGGAGGCATTTAATGTTCAAGCAAAAACAGGTGATTTTTGACAAAAGAGATAACACCCCCCCATTACGTCATGCTTCAGAAAGGTGAAAAATTGTCAGTTTTGAAATGTTTTATTTTTGAACGTCAGTTGACATTTGTAGGTAGATCATCAGTTCTAGAGCTAAAATTAGCATGTTTAAAGTGATTTTCATGCTTCCAGGGGCCTGGGAAGTGAATTAAATACCATTTGGAGGCATTTAATGTTCAAGCAAAAACAGGTGATTTTTGACAAAAGAGATAACACCCCCCCATTACGTCATGCTTCAGAAAGGTGAAAAATGGTCCGTTTTGAAATGTTTTATTTTTGAACGTCAGTTCACATTTGTAGGTAAATCATCAGTTTAAGAGCTAAAATTAGCATGTTTAAAGTGATTTTCATGCTTCCAGGGGCCCGGGAAGTGAATTAAATACCATTTGGAGGCATTTCATGTTCAAGCAAAAACAGGGGATTTTTGACAAAAGAGATAACACCCCCCCATTACGTCATGCTTCAGAAAGGTGAAAAATGGTCCGTTTTCAAATGTTTTATTTTTGAACGCCAGTTCACATTTGTAGGTAGATCATCAGTTTTAGAGCTAAAATTAGCATGTTTAAAGTGATTTTCATGCTTCCAGGGGCCCGGGAAGTGAATTAAATACCATTTGGAGGCATTTAATGTTCAAGCAAAAACAGGTGATTTTTGACAAAAGAGATAACACCCCCATTACGTCATGCTTCAGAAAGGTGAAAAATGGTCAGTTTTCAAATGTTTTATTTTTGAACGTCAGTTGACATTTGTAGGTAGATCATCAGTTCTAGAGCTAAAATTAGCATGTTTAAAGTGATTTTCATGCTTCCAGGGGCCCGGGAAGTGAATTAAATACCATTTGGAGGCATTTAATGTTCAAGCAAAAACAGGTGATTTTTGACAAAAGAGATAACACCCCCCCATTACGTCATGCTTCAGAAAGGTGAAAAGTGATCCGTTTTGAAATGTTTTATTTTTGAACGTCAGTTGACATTTGTAGGTCGATCATCAGTTCTAGAGCTAAAATTAGCATGTTTAAAGTGATTTTCATGCTTCCAGGGGCCCGGGAAGTGAATTAAATACCATTTGGAGGCATTTAATGTTCAAGCAAAAACAGGTGATTTTTGACAAAAGAGATAACACCCCCCCATTACGTCATGCTTCAGAAAGGTGAACAATGGTCTGTTTTCAAATGTTTTATTTTTGAACGTCAGTTCACATTTGTAGGTAAATCATCAGTTTAAGAGCTAAAATTTGCATGTTTAAAGTGATTTTCATGCTTCCAGGGGCCCTAAACACAAGATTTGTGGAATGGTTAAAAGTGAATGAAAATGGCCAATTTACTCAGTCTGAGGTCTCAAAAAGTGTTTCTTCACCCCGGGAAGTGAATTAAATACCATTTGAAGGCATTTAATGTTCAAGCAAAAACAGGTGATTTTTGACAAAAGAGATAACACCCCCCCCATTACGTCATGCTTCAGAAAGGTGAAAAATGGTCAGTTTTCAAATGTTTTATTTTTGAACGTCAGTTCACATTTATAGGTAGATCATCAGTTTAAGAGCTAAAATTACCATGTTTAAAGTGATTTTCATGCTTCCAGTGGCCCGGGAAGTGAATTAAATACCATTTGGAGGCATTTAATGTTCAAGCAAAAACAGGGGATTTTTGACAAAAGAGATAACACCCCCCCATTACGTCATGCTTCAGAAAGGTGAACAATGGTCCGTTTTCAAATGTTTTATTTTTGAACGTCAGTTCACATTTGTAGGTAAATCATCAGTTTAAGAGCTAAAATTAGCATGTTTAAAGTGATTTTCATGCTTCCAGGGGCCTGGGAAGTGAATTAAATACCATTTGGAGGCATTTAATGTTCAAGCAAAAACAGGTGATTTTTGACAAAAGAGATAACACCCCCATTACGTCATGCTTCAGAAAGGTGAAAAATGGTCAGTTTTCAAATGTTTTATTTTTGAACGTCAGTTCACATTTGTAGGTAGATCATCAGTTCTAGAGCTAAAATTAGAATGTTTAAAGTGATTTTCATGCTTCCAGGGGCCCGGGAAGTGAATTAAATACCATTTGGAGGCATTTAATGTTCAAGCAAAAACAGGTGATTTTTGACAAAAGAGATAACACCCCCCATTACGTCATGCTTCAGAAAGGTGAAAAATGGTCTGTTTTGAAATGTTTTATTTTTGAACGTCAGTTGACATTTGTAGGTAGATCATCAGTTCTAGAGCTAAAATTAGCATGTTTAAAGTGATTTTCATGCTTCCAGGGGCCCGGGAAGTGAATTAAATACCATTTGGAGGCATTTAATGTTCAAGCAAAAACAGGTGATTTTTGACAAAAGAGATAACACCCCCCCATTACGTCATGCTTCAGAAAGGTGAACAATGGTCCGTTTTCAAATGTTTTATTTTTGAACGTCAGTTCACATTTATAGGTAGATCATCAGTTTAAGAGCTAAAATTAGCATGTTTAAAGTGATTTTCATGCTTCCAGGGGCCCGGGAAGTGAATTAAATACCATTTGGAGGCATTAAATGTTCAAGCAAAAACAGGTGATTTTTGACAAAAGAGATAACACCCCCCCATTACGTCATGCTTCAGAAAGGTGAAAAATTGTCCGTTTTGAAATGTTTTATTTTTGAACGTCAGTTGACATTTGTAGGTAGATCATCAGTTCTAGAGCTAAAATTAGCATGTTTAAAGTGATTTTCATGCTTCCAGGGGCCTGGGAAGTGAATTAAATACCATTTGGAGGCATTTAATGTTCAAGCAAAAACAGGTGATTTTTGACAAAAGAGATAACACCCCCCCATTACGTCATGCTTCAGAAAGGTGAAAAATGGTCCGTTTTGAAATGTTTTATTTTTGAACGTCAGTTCACATTTGTAGGTAAATCATCAGTTTAAGAGCTAAAATTAGCATGTTTAAAGTGATTTTCATGCTTCCAGGGGCCCGGGAAGTGAATTAAATACCATTTGGAGGCATTTCATGTTCAAGCAAAAACAGGGGATTTTTGACAAAAGAGATAACACCCCCCCATTACGTCATGCTTCAGAAAGGTGAAAAATGGTCCGTTTTCAAATGTTTTATTTTTGAACGCCAGTTCACATTTGTAGGTAGATCATCAGTTTTAGAGCTAAAATTAGCATGTTTAAAGTGATTTTCATGCTTCCAGGGGCCCGGGAAGTGAATTAAATACCATTTGGAGGCATTTAATGTTCAAGCAAAAACAGGTGATTTTTGACAAAAGAGATAACACCCCCATTACGTCATGCTTCAGAAAGGTGAAAAATGGTCAGTTTTCAAATGTTTTATTTTTGAACGTCAGTTGACATTTGTAGGTAGATCATCAGTTCTAGAGCTAAAATTAGCATGTTTAAAGTGATTTTCATGCTTCCAGGGGCCCGGGAAGTGAATTAAATACCATTTGGAGGCATTTAATGTTCAAGCAAAAACAGGTGATTTTTGACAAAAGAGATAACACCCCCCCATTACGTCATGCTTCAGAAAGGTGAAAAGTGATCCGTTTTGAAATGTTTTATTTTTGAACGTCAGTTGACATTTGTAGGTCGATCATCAGTTCTAGAGCTAAAATTAGCATGTTTAAAGTGATTTTCATGCTTCCAGGGGCCCGGGAAGTGAATTAAATACCATTTGGAGGCATTTAATGTTCAAGCAAAAACAGGTGATTTTTGACAAAAGAGATAACACCCCCCCATTACGTCATGCTTCAGAAAGGTGAACAATGGTCTGTTTTCAAATGTTTTATTTTTGAACGTCAGTTCACATTTGTAGGTAAATCATCAGTTTAAGAGCTAAAATTAGCATGTTTAAAGTGATTTTCATGCTTCCAGGGGCCCTAAACACAAGATTTGTGGAATGGTTAAAAGTGAATGAAAATGGCCAATCTACTCAGTCTGAGGTCTCAAAAAGTGTTTCTTCACCCCGGGAAGTGAATTAAATACCATTTGAAGGCATTTAATGTTCAAGCAAAAACAGGTGATTTTTGACAAAAGAGATAACACCCCCCCCCATTACGTCATGCTTCAGAAAGGTGAAAAATGGTCAGTTTTCAAATGTTTTATTTTTGAACGTCAGTTCACATTTATAGGTAGATCATCAGTGTAAGAGCTAAAATTAGCATGTTTAAAGTGATTTTCATGCTTCCAGTGGCCCGGGAAGTGAATTAAATACCATTTGGAGGCATTTAATGTTCAAGCAAAAACAGGGGATTTTTGACAAAAGAGATAACACCCCCCCATTACGTCATGCTTCAGAAAGGTGAACAATGGTCCGTTTTCAAATGTTTTATTTTTGAACGTCAGTTCACATTTATAGGTAGATCATCAGTTCTAGAGCTAAAATTAGCATGTTTAAAGTGATTTTCATGCTTCCAGGGGCCCGGGAAGTGAATTAAATACCATTTGGAGGCATTTAATGTTCAAGCAAAAACAGGTGATTTTTGACAAAAGAGATAACACCCCCCATTACGTCATGCTTCAGAAAGGTGAAAAATGGTCCGTTTTGAAATGTTTTATTTTTGAACGTCAGTTGACATTTGTAGGTAGATCATCAGTTCTAGAGCTAAAATTAGCATGTTTAAAGTGATTTTCATGCTTCCAGGGGCCTGGGAAGTGAATTAAATACCATTTGGAGGCATTTAATGTTCAAGCAAAAACAGGTGATTTTTGACAAAAGAGATAACACCCCCCCATTACGTCATGCTTCAGAAAGGTGAAAAATGGTCAGTTTTCAAATGTTTTATTTGTGAACGTCAGTTGACATTTGTAGGTAGATCATCAGTTCTAGAGCTACAATTAGCATGTTTAAAGTGATTTTCATGCTTCCAGGGGCCCGGGAAGTGAATTAAATACCATTTGGGGGCATTTAATGTTCAAGCAAAAACAGGTGATTTTTGACAAAAGAGATTACACCCCCCCATTACGTCATGCTTCAGAAAGGTGAAAAATGGTCCGTTTTCAAATGTTTTATTTTTGAACGTCAGTTCACATTTGTAGGTAGATCATCAGTTTTAGAGCTAAAATTAGCATTTTTAAAGTGATTTTCATGCTTCCAGGGGCCCAGGAAGTGAATTAAATACCATTTGGAGGCATTTAATGTTCAAGCAAAAACAGGTGATTTTTGACAAAAGAGATAACACCCCCCATTACGTCATGCTTCAGAAAGGTGAAAAATGGTCCGTTTTGAAATGTTTTATTTTTGAACGTCAGTTGACATTTGTAGGTAGATCATCAGTTTAAGAGCTAAAATTAGCATGTTTAAAGTGATTTTCATGCTTCCAGGGGCCCGGGAAGTGAATTAAATACCATTTGGAGGCATTTAATGTTCAAGCAAAAACAGGGGATTTTTGACAAAAGAGATTACACCCCCCAATATGTCATGCTTCAGAAAGGTGAAAAATGGTCCGTTTTCAAATGTTTTATTTTTGAACGCCAGTTCACATTTGTAGGTAGATCATCAGTTTTAGAGCTAAAATTAGCATGTTTAAAGTGATTTTCATGCTTCCAGGGGCCCGGGAAGTGAATTAAATACCATTTGGAGGCATTTAATGTTCAAGCAAAAACAGGTGATTTTTGACAAAAGAGATAACACCCCCCCATTACGTCATGCTTCAGAAAGGTGAAAAATTGTCCGTTTTGAAATGTTTTATTTTTGAACGTCAGTTGACATTTGTAGGTAGATCATCAGTTCTAGAGCTAAAATTAGCATGTTTAAAGTGATTTTCATGCTTCCAGGGGCCTGGGAAGTGAATTAAATACCATTTGGAGGCATTTAATGTTCAAGCAAAAACAGGTGATTTTTGACAAAAGAGATAACACCCCCCCATTACGTCATGCTTCAGAAAGGTGAAAAATGGTCAGTTTTCAAATGTTTTATTTTTGAACGTCAGTTGACATTTGTAGGTAGATCATCAGTTCTAGAGCTACAATTAGCATGTTTAAAGTGATTTTCATGCTTCCAGGGGCCCGGGAAGTGAATTAAATACCATTTGGGGGCATTTAATGTTCAAGCAAAAACAGGTGATTTTTGACAAAAGAGATTACACCCCCCCATTACGTCATGCTTCAGAAAGGTGAAAAATGGTCCGTTTTCAAATGTTTTATTTTTGAACGTCAGTTCACATTTGTAGGTAGATCATCAGTTTTAGAGCTAAAATTAGCATGTTTAAAGTGATTTTCATGCTTCCAGGGGCCCAGGAAGTGAATTAAATACCATTTGGAGGCATTTAATGTTCAAGCAAAAACAGGTGATTTTTGACAAAAGAGATAACACCCCCCCCATTACGTCATGCTTCAGAAAGGTGAAAAATGGTCCGTTTTCAAATGTTTTATTTTTGAACGCCAGTTCACATTTGTAGGTAGATCATCAGTTTTAGAGCAAAAATTAGCATGTTTAAAGTGATTTTCATGCTTCCAGGGGCCCGGGAAGTGAATTAAATACCATTCGGAGGCATTTAATGTTCAAGCAAAACCAGGTGATTTTTGACAAAAGAGATAACACCCCCCCATTACGTCATGCTTCAGAAAGGTGAAAAATTGTCCGTTTTCAAATGTTTTATTTTTGAACGTCTGTTCACATTTGTAGGTAGATCATCAGTTTTAGAGCTAAAATTAGCATTTTTAAAGTGATTTTCATGCTTCCAGGGGCCCAGGAAGTGAATTAAATACCATTTGGAGGCATTTAATGTTCAAGCAAAAACAGGTGATTTTTGACAAAAGAGATAACACCCCCCATTACGTCATGCTTCAGAAAGGTGAAAAATGGTCAGTTTTCAAATGTTTTATTTTTGAACGTCAGTTGACATTTGTAGGTAGATCATCAGTTCTAGAGCTAAAATTAGCATGTTTAAAGTGATTTTCATGCTTCCAGGGGACTGGGAAGTGAATTAAATACCATTTGGAGGCATTTAATGTTCAAGCAAAAACAGGTGATTTTTGACAAAAGAGATAACACCCCCCCATTACGTCATGCTTCAGAAAGGTGAAAAATGGTCCGTTTTGAAATGTTTTATTTTTGAACGTCAGTTGACATTTGTAGGTAGATCATCAGTTCTAGAGCTAAAATTTGCATGTTTAAAGTGATTTTCATGCTTCCAGGGGCCCGGGAAGTGAATTAAATACCATTTGGAGGCATTTAATGTTCAAGCAAAAACAGGTGATTTTTGACAAAAGAGATAACACCCCCCCATTACGTCATGCTTCAGAAAGGTGAACAATGGTCCGTTTTCAAATGTTTTATTTTTGAACGTCTGTTCACATTTGTAGGTAGATCATCAGTTTTAGAGCTAAAATTAGCATTTTTAAAGTGATTTTCATGCTTCCAGGGGCCCAGGAAGTGAATTAAATACCATTTGGAGGCATTTAATGTTCAAGCAAAAACAGGTGATTTTTGACAAAAGAGATAACACCCCCCATTACGTCATGCTTCAGAAAGGTGAAAAATGGTCAGTTTTCAAATGTTTTATTTTTGAACGTCAGTTGACATTTGTAGGTAGATCATCAGTTCTAGAGCTAAAATTAGCATGTTTAAAGTGATTTTCATGCTTCCAGGGGCCTGGGAAGTGAATTAAATACCATTTGGAGGCATTTAATGTTCAAGCAAAAACAGGTGATTTTTGACAAAAGAGATAACACCCCCCCATTACGTCATGCTTCAGAAAGGTGAAAAATGGTCCGTTTTGAAATGTTTTATTTTTGAACGTCAGTTGACATTTGTAGGTAGATCATCAGTTCTAGAGCTAAAATTAGCATGTTTAAAGTGATTTTCATGCTTCCAGGGGCCCTAAACACAAGATTTGTGGAATGGTTAAAAGTGAATGAAAATGGCCAATTTACTCAGTCTGAGGTCTCAAAAAGTATTTCTTCACCCCGGGAAGTGAATTAAATACCATTTGGAGGCATTTAATGTTCAAGCAAAAACAGGTGATTTTTGACAAAAGAGATAACACCCCCCCATTACGTCATGCTTCAGAAAGGTGAAAAATGGTCCGTTTTGAAATGTTTTATTTTTGAACGTCAGTTGACATTTGTAGGTAGATCATCAGTTTAAGAGCTAAAATTAGCATGTTTAAAGTGATTTTCATGCTTCCAGGGGCCCGGGAAGTGAATTAAATACCATTTGGAGGCATTTAATGTTCAAGCAAAAACAGGGGATTTTTGACAAAAGAGATAACACCCCCCCCCCATTATGTCATGCTTCAGAAAGGTGAAAAATGGTCCGTTTTCAAATGTTTTATTTTTGAACGCCAGTTCACATTTGTAGGTAGATCATCAGTTTTAGAGCTAAAATTAGCATGTTTAAAGTGATTTTCATGCTTCCAGGGGCCCGGGAAGTGAATTAAATACCATTTGGAGGCATTTAATGTTCAAGCAAAAACAGGTGATTTTTGACAAAAGAGATAACACCCCCCCATTACGTCATGCTTCAGAAAGGTGAAAAATTGTCAGTTTTGAAATGTTTTATTTTTGAACGTCAGTTGACATTTGTAGGTAGATCATCAGTTCTAGAGCTAAAATTAGCATGTTTAAAGTGATTTTCATGCTTCCAGGGGCCCGGGAAGTGAATTAAATACCATTTGGAGGCATTTAATGTTCAAGCAAAAACAGGTGATTTTTGACAAAAGAGATAACACCCCCCCATTACGTCATGCTTCAGAAAGGTGAAAAATGGTCCGTTTTGAAATGTTTTATTTTTGAACGTCAGTTGACATTTGTAGGCAGATCATCAGTTCTAGAGCTAAAATTAGCATGTTTAAAGTGATTTTCATGCTTCCAGGGGCCCGGGAAGTGAATTAAATACCATTTGGAGGCATTTAATGTTCAAGCAAAAACAGGTGATTTTTGACAAAAGAGATAACACCCCCCCATTACGTCATGCTTCAGAAAGGTGAAAAATGGTCCGTTTTCAAATGTTTTATTTTTGAACGCCAGTTCACATTTGTAGGTAGATCATCAGTTTTAGAGCTAAAATTAGCATGTTTAAAGTGATTTTCATGCTTCCAGGGGCCCGGGAAGTGAATTAAATACAATTTGGAGGCATTTAATGTTCAAGCAAAAACAGGTGATTTTTGACAAAAGAGATAACACCCCCCCCATTACGTCATGCTTCAGAAAGGTGAAAAATGGTCCGTTTTGAAATGTTTTATTTTTGAACATCAGTTGACATTTGTAGGTAGATCATCAGTTTAAGAGCTAAAATTAGCATGTTTAAAGTGATTTTCATGCTTCCAGGGGCCCGGGAAGTGAATTAAATACCATTTGGAGGCATTTAATGTTCAAGCAAAAACAGGGGATTTTTGACAAAAGAGATAACACCCCCCCCCCATTATGTCATGCTTCAGAAAGGTGAAAAATGGTCCGTTTTCAAATGTTTTATTTTTGAACGCCAGTTCACATTTGTAAGTAGATCATCAGTTTTAGAGCTAAAATTAGCATGTTTAAAGTGATTTTCATGCTTCCAGGGGCCCGGGAAGTGAATTAAATACCATTTGGAGGCATTTAATGTTCAAGCAAAAACAGGTGATTTTTGACAAAAGAGATAACACCCCCCCATTACGTCATGCTTCAGAAAGGTGAAAAATTGTCCGTTTTGAAATGTTTTATTTTTGAACGTCAGTTGACATTTGTAGGTAGATCATCAGTTCTAGAGCTAAAATTAGCATGTTTAAAGTGATTTTCATGCTTCCAGGGGCCCGGGAAGTGAATTAAATACCATTTGGAGGCATTTAATGTTCAAGCAAAAACAGGTGATTTTTGACAAAAGAGATAACACCCCCCCATTACGTCATGCTTCAGAAAGGTGAAAAATGGTCCGTTTTGAAATGTTTTATTTTTGAACGTCAGTTGACATTTGTAGGTAGATCATCAGTTCTAGAGCTAAAATTAGCATGTTTAAAGTGATTTTCATGCTTCCAGGGGCCTGGGAAGTGAATTAAATACCATTTGGAGGCATTTAATGTTCAAGCAAAAACAGGTGATTTTTGACAAAAGAGATAACACCCCCCATTACGTCATGCTTCAGAAAGGTGAAAAATGGTCAGTTTTCAAATGTTTTATTTTTGAACGTCAGTTGACATTTGTAGGTAGATCATCAGTTCTAGAGCTAAAATTAGCATGTTTAAAGTGATTTTCATGCTTCCAGGGGCCCGGGAAGTGAATTAAATACCATTTGGAGGCATTTAATGTTCAAGCAAAAACAGGTGATTTTTGACAAAAGAGATAACACCCCCCCATTACGTCATGCTTCAGAAAGGTGAAAAGTGATCCGTTTTGAAATGTTTTATTTTTGAACGTCAGTTGACATTTGTAGGTAGATCATCAGTTCTAGAGCTAAAATTAGCATGTTTAAAGTGATTTTCATGCTTCCAGGGGCCCGGGAAGTGAATTAAATACCATTTGGAGGCATTTAATGTTCAAGCAAAAACAGGTGATTTTTGAAAAAAGAGATAACACCCCCCCATTACGTCATGCTTCAGAAAGGTGAACAATGGTCTGTTTTCAAATGTTTTATTTTTGAACGTCAGTTCACATTTGTAGGTAAATCATCAGTTTAAGAGCTAAAATTAGCATGTTTAAAGTGATTTTCATGCTTCCAGGGGCCCTAAACACAAGATTTGTGGAATGGTTAAAAGTGAATGAAAATGGCCAATTTACTCAGTCTGAGGTCTCAAAAAGTGTTTCTTCACCCCGGGAAGTGAATTAAATACCATTTGAAGGCATTTAATGTTCAAGCAAAAACAGGTGATTTTTGACAAAAGAGATAACACCCCCCCATTACGTCATGCTTCAGAAAGGTGAAAAATGGTCCGTTTTCAAATGTTTTATTTTTGAACGTCAGTTCACATTTATAGGTAGATCATCAGTTTTAGAGCTAAAATTAGCATGTTTAAAGTGATTTTCATGCTTCCAGGGGCCCGGGAAGTGAATTAAATACCATTTGGAGGCATTTAATGTTCAAGCAAAAACAGGTGATTTTTGACAAAAGAGATAACACCCCCCATTACGTCATGCTTCAGAAAGGTGAAAAATGGTCAGTTTTCAAATGTTTTATTTTTGAACGTCAGTTGACATTTGTAGGTAGATCATCAGTTCTAGAGCTAAAATTAGCATGTTTAAAGTGATTTTCATGCTTCCAGGGGCCCGGGAAGTGAATTAAATACCATTTGGAGGCATTTAATGTTCAAGCAAAAACAGGTGATTTTTGACAAAAGAGATAACACCCCCCCATTACGTCATGCTTCAGAAAGGTGAAAAGTGATCCGTTTTGAAATGTTTTATTTTTGAACGTCAGTTGACATTTGTAGGTAGATCATCAGTTCTAGAGCTAAAATTAGCATGTTTAAAGTGATTTTCATGCTTCCAGGGGCCCGGGAAGTGAATTAAATACCATTTGGAGGCATTTAATGTTCAAGCAAAAACAGGTGATTTTTGAAAAAAGAGATAACACCCCCCCATTACGTCATGCTTCAGAAAGGTGAACAATGGTCTGTTTTCAAATGTTTTATTTTTGAACGTCAGTTCACATTTGTAGGTAAATCATCAGTTTAAGAGCTAAAATTAGCATGTTTAAAGTGATTTTCATGCTTCCAGGGGCCCTAAACACAAGATTTGTGGAATGGTTAAAAGTGAATGAAAATGGCCAATTTACTCAGTCTGAGGTCTCAAAAAGTGTTTCTTCACCCCGGGAAGTGAATTAAATACCATTTGAAGGCATTTAATGTTCAAGCAAAAACAGGTGATTTTTGACAAAAGAGATAACACCCCCCCATTACGTCATGCTTCAGAAAGGTGAAAAATGGTCAGTTTTCAAATGTTTTATTTTTGAACGTCAGTTCACATTTATAGGTAGATCATCAGTTTAAGAGCTAAAATTAGCATGTTTAAAGTGATTTTCATGCTTCCAGTGGCCCGGGAAGTGAATTAAATACCATTTGGAGGCATTTAATGTTCAAGCAAAAACAGGGGATTTTTGACAAAAGAGATAACACCCCCCCATTACGTCATGCTTCAGAAAGGTGAACAATGGTCCGTTTTCAAATGTTTTATTTTTGAACGTCAGTTCACATTTGTAGGTAAATCATCAGTTTAAGAGCTAAAATTAGCATGTTTAAAGTGATTTTCATGCTTCCAGGGGCCTGGGAAGTGAATTAAATACCATTTGGAGGCATTTAATGTTCAAGCAAAAACAGGTGATTTTTGACAAAAGAGATAACACCCCCATTACGTCATGCTTCAGAAAGGTGAAAAATGGTCAGTTTTCAAATGTTTTATTTTTGAACGTCAGTTGACATTTGTAGGTAGATCATCAGTTCTAGAGCTAAAATTAGCATGTTTAAAGTGATTTTCATGCTTCCAGGGGCCCGGGAAGTGAATTAAATACCATTTGGAGGCATTTAATGTTCAAGCAAAAACAGGTGATTTTTGACAAAAGAGATAACACCCCCCATTACGTCATGCTTCAGAAAGGTGAAAAATGGTCCGTTTTGAAATGTTTTATTTTTGAACGTCAGTTGACATTTGTAGGTAGATCATCAGTTCTAGAGCTAAAATTAGCATGTTTAAAGTGATTTTCATGCTTCCAGGGGCCCGGGAAGTGAATTAAATACCATTTGGAGGCATTTAATGTTCAAGCAAAAACAGGTGATTTTTGACAAAAGAGATAACACCCCCCCCCATTACGTCATGCTTCAGAAAGGTGAACAATGGTCCGTTTTCAAATGTTTTATTTTTGAACGTCAGTTCACATTTGTAGGTAAATCATCAGTTTAAGAGCTAAAATTAGCATGTTTAAAGTGATTTTCATGCTTCCAGGGGCCCTAAACACAAGATTTGTGGAATGGTTAAAAGTGAATGAAAATGGCCAATTTACTCAGTCTGAGGTCTCAAAAAGTGTTTCTTCACCCCGGGAAGTGAATTAAATACCATTTGAAGGCATTTAATGTTCAAGCAAAAACAGGTGATTTTTGACAAAAGAGATAACACCCCCCCATTACGTCATGCTTCAGAAAGGTGAAAAATGGTCCGTTTTCAAATGTTTTATTTTTGAACGTCAGTTCACATTTATAGGTAGATCATCAGTTTAAGAGCTAAAATTAGCATGTTTAAAGTGATTTTCGTGCTTCCAGTGGCCCGGGAAGTGAATTAAATACCATTTGGAGGCATTTAATGTTCAAGCAAAAACAGGGGATTTTTGACAAAAGAGATAACACCCCCCCCATTACGTCATGCTTCAGAAAGGTGAAAAATGGTCCGTTTTCAAATGTTTTATTTTTGAACGTCAGTTCACATTTGTAGGTAGATCATCAGTATAAGAGCTAAAAGTAGCATGTTTAAAGTGATTTTCATGCTTCCAGGGGCCCGGGAAGTGAATTAAATACCATTTGGAGACATTTAATGTTCAAGCAAAAACAGGTGATTTTTGACAAAAGAGCTAACACCCCCCCATTACGTCATGCTTCAGAAAGGTGAACAATGGTCCGTTTTCAAACAATTTATTTTTGAACGTCAGTTCACATTTGTAGGTAGATCATCAGTTTAAGAGCTAAAATTAGCATGTTCAAAGTGATTTTCATGCTTCCAGGGGCCCTAAACACAAGATTTGTGGAATGGTTAAAAGTGAATGAAAATGGCCAATTTACTCAGTCTGAGGTCTCAAAAAGTGTTTCTTCACCCCGGGAAGTGAATTAAATACCATTTGGAGGCATTTAATGTTCAAGCAAAAACAGGTGATTTTTGACAAAAGAGATAACACCCCCCCATTACGTCATGCTTCAGAAAGGTGAAAAATGGTCCGTTTTCAAATGTTTTATTTTTGAACGTCAGTTCACATTTATAGGTAGATCATCAGTTTAAGAGCTAAAATTAGCATGTTTAAAGTGATTTTCATGCTTCCAGGGGCCCGGGAAGTGAATTAAATACCATTTGGAGGCATTTCATGTTCAAGCAAAAACAGGGGATTTTTGACAAAAGAGATAACACCCCCCATTACGTCATGCTTCAGAAAGGTGAAAAATGGTCCGTTTTCAAATGTTTTATTTTTGAACGCCAGTTCACATTTGTAGGTAGATCATCAGTTTTAGAGCTAAAATTAGCATGTTTAAAGTGATTTTCATGCTTCCAGGGGCCCGGGAAGTGAATTAAATACCATTTGGAGGCATTTAATGTTCAAGCAAAAACAGGGGATTTTTGACAAAAGAGATAACACCCCCCCATTACGTCATGCTTCAGAAAGGTGAAAAATGGTCCGTTTTCAAATGTTTTATTTTTGAACGTCAGTTCACATTTATAGGTAGATCATCAGTTTAAGAGCTAAAATTAGCATGTTTAAAGTGATTTTCATGCTTCCAGGGGCCCGGGAAGTGAATTAAATACCATTTGGAGGCATTTAATGTTCAAGCAAAAACAGGTGATTTTTGACAAAAGAGATAACACCCCCCCATTACGTCATGCTTCAGAAAGGTGAAAAATTGTCAGTTTTGAAATGTTTTATTTTTGAACGTCAGTTGACATTTGTAGGTAGATCATCAGTTCTAGAGCTAAAATTAGCATGTTTAAAGTGATTTTCATGCTTCCAGGGGCCTGGGAAGTGAATTAAATACCATTTGGAGGCATTTAATGTTCAAGCAAAAACAGGTGATTTTTGACAAAAGAGATAACACCCCCCCATTACGTCATGCTTCAGAAAGGTGAAAAATGGTCCGTTTTGAAATGTTTTATTTTTGAACGTCAGTTCACATTTGTAGGTAAATCATCAGTTTAAGAGCTAAAATTAGCATGTTTAAAGTGATTTTCATGCTTCCAGGGGCCCGGGAAGTGAATTAAATACCATTTGGAGGCATTTCATGTTCAAGCAAAAACAGGGGATTTTTGACAAAAGAGATAACACCCCCCCATTACGTCATGCTTCAGAAAGGTGAAAAATGGTCCGTTTTCAAATGTTTTATTTTTGAACGCCAGTTCACATTTGTAGGTAGATCATCAGTTTTAGAGCTAAAATTAGCATGTTTAAAGTGATTTTCATGCTTCCAGGGGCCCGGGAAGTGAATTAAATACCATTTGGAGGCATTTAATGTTCAAGCAAAAACAGGTGATTTTTGACAAAAGAGATAACACCCCCATTACGTCATGCTTCAGAAAGGTGAAAAATGGTCAGTTTTCAAATGTTTTATTTTTGAACGTCAGTTGACATTTGTAGGTAGATCATCAGTTCTAGAGCTAAAATTAGCATGTTTAAAGTGATTTTCATGCTTCCAGGGGCCCGGGAAGTGAATTAAATACCATTTGGAGGCATTTAATGTTCAAGCAAAAACAGGTGATTTTTGACAAAAGAGATAACACCCCCCCATTACGTCATGCTTCAGAAAGGTGAAAAGTGATCCGTTTTGAAATGTTTTATTTTTGAACGTCAGTTGACATTTGTAGGTCGATCATCAGTTCTAGAGCTAAAATTAGCATGTTTAAAGTGATTTTCATGCTTCCAGGGGCCCGGGAAGTGAATTAAATACCATTTGGAGGCATTTAATGTTCAAGCAAAAACAGGTGATTTTTGACAAAAGAGATAACACCCCCCCATTACGTCATGCTTCAGAAAGGTGAACAATGGTCTGTTTTCAAATGTTTTATTTTTGAACGTCAGTTCACATTTGTAGGTAAATCATCAGTTTAAGAGCTAAAATTTGCATGTTTAAAGTGATTTTCATGCTTCCAGGGGCCCTAAACACAAGATTTGTGGAATGGTTAAAAGTGAATGAAAATGGCCAATTTACTCAGTCTGAGGTCTCAAAAAGTGTTTCTTCACCCCGGGAAGTGAATTAAATACCATTTGAAGGCATTTAATGTTCAAGCAAAAACAGGTGATTTTTGACAAAAGAGATAACACCCCCCCCATTACGTCATGCTTCAGAAAGGTGAAAAATGGTCAGTTTTCAAATGTTTTATTTTTGAACGTCAGTTCACATTTATAGGTAGATCATCAGTTTAAGAGCTAAAATTACCATGTTTAAAGTGATTTTCATGCTTCCAGTGGCCCGGGAAGTGAATTAAATACCATTTGGAGGCATTTAATGTTCAAGCAAAAACAGGGGATTTTTGACAAAAGAGATAACACCCCCCCATTACGTCATGCTTCAGAAAGGTGAACAATGGTCCGTTTTCAAATGTTTTATTTTTGAACGTCAGTTCACATTTGTAGGTAAATCATCAGTTTAAGAGCTAAAATTAGCATGTTTAAAGTGATTTTCATGCTTCCAGGGGCCTGGGAAGTGAATTAAATACCATTTGGAGGCATTTAATGTTCAAGCAAAAACAGGTGATTTTTGACAAAAGAGATAACACCCCCATTACGTCATGCTTCAGAAAGGTGAAAAATGGTCAGTTTTCAAATGTTTTATTTTTGAACGTCAGTTCACATTTGTAGGTAGATCATCAGTTCTAGAGCTAAAATTAGAATGTTTAAAGTGATTTTCATGCTTCCAGGGGCCCGGGAAGTGAATTAAATACCATTTGGAGGCATTTAATGTTCAAGCAAAAACAGGTGATTTTTGACAAAAGAGATAACACCCCCCATTACGTCATGCTTCAGAAAGGTGAAAAATGGTCTGTTTTGAAATGTTTTATTTTTGAACGTCAGTTGACATTTGTAGGTAGATCATCAGTTCTAGAGCTAAAATTAGCATGTTTAAAGTGATTTTCATGCTTCCAGGGGCCCGGGAAGTGAATTAAATACCATTTGGAGGCATTTAATGTTCAAGCAAAAACAGGTGATTTTTGACAAAAGAGATAACACCCCCCCATTACGTCATGCTTCAGAAAGGTGAACAATGGTCCGTTTTCAAATGTTTTATTTTTGAACGTCAGTTCACATTTATAGGTAGATCATCAGTTTAAGAGCTAAAATTAGCATGTTTAAAGTGATTTTCATGCTTCCAGGGGCCCGGGAAGTGAATTAAATACCATTTGGAGGCATTAAATGTTCAAGCAAAAACAGGTGATTTTTGACAAAAGAGATAACACCCCCCCATTACGTCATGCTTCAGAAAGGTGAAAAATTGTCCGTTTTGAAATGTTTTATTTTTGAACGTCAGTTGACATTTGTAGGTAGATCATCAGTTCTAGAGCTAAAATTAGCATGTTTAAAGTGATTTTCATGCTTCCAGGGGCCTGGGAAGTGAATTAAATACCATTTGGAGGCATTTAATGTTCAAGCAAAAACAGGTGATTTTTGACAAAAGAGATAACACCCCCCCATTACGTCATGCTTCAGAAAGGTGAAAAATGGTCCGTTTTGAAATGTTTTATTTTTGAACGTCAGTTCACATTTGTAGGTAAATCATCAGTTTAAGAGCTAAAATTAGCATGTTTAAAGTGATTTTCATGCTTCCAGGGGCCCGGGAAGTGAATTAAATACCATTTGGAGGCATTTCATGTTCAAGCAAAAACAGGGGATTTTTGACAAAAGAGATAACACCCCCCCATTACGTCATGCTTCAGAAAGGTGAAAAATGGTCCGTTTTCAAATGTTTTATTTTTGAACGCCAGTTCACATTTGTAGGTAGATCATCAGTTTTAGAGCTAAAATTAGCATGTTTAAAGTGATTTTCATGCTTCCAGGGGCCCGGGAAGTGAATTAAATACCATTTGGAGGCATTTAATGTTCAAGCAAAAACAGGTGATTTTTGACAAAAGAGATAACACCCCCATTACGTCATGCTTCAGAAAGGTGAAAAATGGTCAGTTTTCAAATGTTTTATTTTTGAACGTCAGTTGACATTTGTAGGTAGATCATCAGTTCTAGAGCTAAAATTAGCATGTTTAAAGTGATTTTCATGCTTCCAGGGGCCCGGGAAGTGAATTAAATACCATTTGGAGGCATTTAATGTTCAAGCAAAAACAGGTGATTTTTGACAAAAGAGATAACACCCCCCCATTACGTCATGCTTCAGAAAGGTGAAAAGTGATCCGTTTTGAAATGTTTTATTTTTGAACGTCAGTTGACATTTGTAGGTCGATCATCAGTTCTAGAGCTAAAATTAGCATGTTTAAAGTGATTTTCATGCTTCCAGGGGCCCGGGAAGTGAATTAAATACCATTTGGAGGCATTTAATGTTCAAGCAAAAACAGGTGATTTTTGACAAAAGAGATAACACCCCCCCATTACGTCATGCTTCAGAAAGGTGAACAATGGTCTGTTTTCAAATGTTTTATTTTTGAACGTCAGTTCACATTTGTAGGTAAATCATCAGTTTAAGAGCTAAAATTAGCATGTTTAAAGTGATTTTCATGCTTCCAGGGGCCCTAAACACAAGATTTGTGGAATGGTTAAAAGTGAATGAAAATGGCCAATCTACTCAGTCTGAGGTCTCAAAAAGTGTTTCTTCACCCCGGGAAGTGAATTAAATACCATTTGAAGGCATTTAATGTTCAAGCAAAAACAGGTGATTTTTGACAAAAGAGATAACACCCCCCCCCATTACGTCATGCTTCAGAAAGGTGAAAAATGGTCAGTTTTCAAATGTTTTATTTTTGAACGTCAGTTCACATTTATAGGTAGATCATCAGTGTAAGAGCTAAAATTAGCATGTTTAAAGTGATTTTCATGCTTCCAGTGGCCCGGGAAGTGAATTAAATACCATTTGGAGGCATTTAATGTTCAAGCAAAAACAGGGGACTTTTGACAAAAGAGATAACACCCCCCCATTACGTCATGCTTCAGAAAGGTGAACAATGGTCCGTTTTCAAATGTTTTATTTTTGAACGTCAGTTCACATTTATAGGTAGATCATCAGTTCTAGAGCTAAAATTAGCATGTTTAAAGTGATTTTCATGCTTCCAGGGGCCCGGGAAGTGAATTAAATACCATTTGGAGGCATTTAATGTTCAAGCAAAAACAGGTGATTTTTGACAAAAGAGATAACACCCCCCATTACGTCATGCTTCAGAAAGGTGAAAAATGGTCCGTTTTGAAATGTTTTATTTTTGAACGTCAGTTGACATTTGTAGGTAGATCATCAGTTCTAGAGCTAAAATTAGCATGTTTAAAGTGATTTTCATGCTTCCAGGGGCCCGGGAAGTGAATTAAATACCATTTGGAGGCATTTAATGTTCAAGCAAAAACAGGTGATTTTTGACAAAAGAGATAACACCCCCCCATTACGTCATGCTTCAGAAAGGTGAACAATGGTCCGTTTTCAAATGTTTTATTTTTGAACGTCAGTTCACATTTGTAGGTAAATCATCAGTTTAAGAGCTAAAATTAGCATGTTTAAAGTGATTTTCATGCTTCCAGGGGCCCTAAACACAAGATTTGTGGAATGGTTAAAAGTGAATGAAAATGGCCAATTTACTCAGTCTGAGGTCTCAAAAAGTGTTTCTTCACCCCGGGAAGTGAATTAAATACCATTTGAAGGCATTTAATGTTCAAGCAAAAACAGGTGATTTTTGACAAAAGAGATAACACCCCCCCATTACGTCATGCTTCAGAAAGGTGAAAAATGGTCCGTTTTCAAATGTTTTATTTTTGAACGTCAGTTCACATTTATAGGTAGATCATCAGTTTAAGAGCTAAAATTAGCATGTTTAAAGTGATTTTCATGCTTCCAGTGGCCCGGGAAGAGAATTAAATACCATTTGGAGGCATTTAATGTTCAAGCAAAAACAGGGGATTTTTGACAAAAGAGATAACACCCCCCCATTACGTCATGCTTCAGAAAGGTGAAAAATGGTCCGTTTTCAAATGTTTTATTTTTGAACGTCAGTTCACATTTGTAGGTAGATCATCAGTATAAGAGCTAAAAGTAGCATGTTTAAAGTGATTTTCATGCTTCCAGGGGCCCGGGAAGTGAATTAAATACCATTTGGAGACATTTAATGTTCAAGCAAAAACAGGTGATTTTTGACAAAAGAGCTAACACCCCCCCCATTACGTCATGCTTCAGAAAGGTGAACAATGGTCCGTTTTCAAATAATTTATTTTTGAACGTCAGTTCACATTTGTAGGTAGATCATCAGTTTAAGAGCTAAAATTAGCATGTTCAAAGTGATTTTCATGCTTCCAGGGGCCCTAAACACAAGATTTGTGGAATGGTTAAAAGTGAATGAAAATGGCCAATTTACTCAGTCTGAGGTCTCAAAAAGTGTTTCTTCACCCCGGGAAGTGAATTAAATACCATTTGAAGGCATTTAATGTTCAAGCAAAAACAGGTGATTTTTGACAAAAGAGATAACACCCCCCCATTACGTCATGCTTCAGAAAGGTGAAAAATGGTCCGTTTTCAAATGTTTTATTTTTGAACGTCAGTTCACATTTATAGGTAGATCATCAGTTTAAGAGCTAAAATTAGCATGTTTAAAGTGATTTTCATGCTTCCAGTGGCCCGGGAAGTGAATTAAATACCATTTGGAGGCATTTAATGTTCAAGCAAAAACAGGGGATTTTTGACAAAAGAGATAACACCCCCCCATTACGTCATGCTTCAGAAAGGTGAAAAATGGTCCGTTTTCAAATGTTTTATTTTTGAACGTCAGTTCACATTTGTAGGTAGATCATCAGTATAAGAGCTAAAAGTAGCATGTTTAAAGTGATTTTCATGCTTCCAGGGGCCCGGGAAGTGAATTAAATACCATTTGGAGACATTTAATGTTCAAGCAAAAACAGGTGATTTTTGACAAAAGAGCTAACACCCCCCCCATTACGTCATGCTTCAGAAAGGTGAACAATGGTCCGTTTTCAAATAATTTATTTTTGAACGTCAGTTCACATTTGTAGGTAGATCATCAGTTTAAGAGCTAAAATTAGCATGTTCAAAGTGATTTTCATGCTTCCAGGGGCCCTAAACACAAGATTTGTGGAATGGTTAAAAGTGAATGAAAATGGCCAATTTACTCAGTGTGAGGTCTCAAAAAGTGTTTCTTCACCCCGGGAAGTGAATTAAATACCATTTGGAGGCATTTCATGTTCAAGCAAAAACAGGGGATTTTTGACAAAAGAGATAACACCCCCCATTACGTCATGCTTCAGAAAGGTGAAAAATGGTCCGTTTTCAAATGTTTTATTTTTGAACGCCAGTTCACATTTGTAGGTAGATCATCAGTTTTAGAGCTAAAATTAGCATGTTTAAAGTGATTTTCATGCTTCCAGGGGCCCGGGAAGTGAATTAAATACCATTTGGAGGCATTTAATGTTCAAGCAAAAAACAGGGGATTTTTTACAAAAGAGATAACACCCCCCCATTACGTCATGCTTCAGAAAGGTGAAAAATGGTCCGTTTTCAAATGTTTTATTTTTGAACGTCGGTTCACATTTATAGGTAGATCATCAGTTTAAGAGCTAAAATTAGCATGTTTAAAGTGATTTTCATGCTTCCAGGGGCCCGGGAAGTGAATTAAATACCATTTGGAGGCATTTAATGTTCAAGCAAAAACAGGTGATTTTTGACAAAAGAGATAACACCCCCCCATTACGTCATGCTTCAGAAAGGTGAAAAATGGTCCGTTTTCAAATGTTTTATTTTTGAACGTCGGTTCACATTTATAGGTAGATCATCAGTTTATGAGCTAAAATTAGCATGTTTAAAGTGATTTTCATGCTTCCAGGGGCCCGGGAAGTGAATTAAATACCATTTGGAGGCATTTAATGTTCAAGCAAAAACAGGTGATTTTTGACAAAAGAGATAACACCCCCCCATTACGTCATGCTTCAGAAAGGTGAAAAATGGTCCGTTCTCAAATGTTTTATTTTTGAACGTCAGTTCACATTTGTAGGTAGATCATCAGTTTTAGAGCTAAAATTAGCATGTTTAAAGTGATTTTCATGCTTCCAGGGGCCCTAAACACAAGATTTGTGGAATGGTTAAAAGTGAATGAAAATGGCCAATTTACTCAGTCTGAGGTCTCAAAAGGTGTTTCTTCACCCCGGGAAGTGAATTAAATACCATTTGGAGGCATTTAATGTTCAAGCAAAAACAGGTGATTTTTGACAAAAGAGATAACACCCCCCCATTACGTCATGCTTCAGAAAGGTGAAAAATGGTCCATTTTCAAATGTTTTATTTTTGAACGTCAGTTCACATTTATAGGTAGATCATCAGTTTAAGAGCTAAAATTAGCATGTTTAAAGTGATTTTCATGCTTCCAGGGGCCCGGGAAGTGAATTAAATACCATTCGGAGGCATTTAATGTTCAAGCAAAACCAGGTGATTTTTTACAAAAGAGATAACACCCCCCCATTACGTCATGCTTCAGAAAGGTGAAAAATGGTCCGTTTTCAAATGTTTTATTTTTGAACGCCAGTTCACATTTGTAGGTAGATCATCAGTTTTAGAGCTAAAATTAGCATGTTTAAAGTGATTTTCATGCTCCCAGGGGCCCGGGAAGTGAATTAAACACCATTTGGAAGCATTTAATGTTCAAGCAAAAACAGGTGATTTTTGACAAAAGAGATAACACCCCCCCATTACGTCATGCTTCAGAAAGGTGAAAAATGGTCCGTTTTCAAATGTTTTATTTTTGAACGCCAGTTCACATTTGTAGGTAGATCATCAGTTTTAGAGCTAAAATTAGCATGTTTAAAGTGATTTTCATGCTTCCAGGGGCCCGGGAAGTGAATTAAATACCATTCGGAGGCATTTAATGTTCAAGCAAAACCAGGTGATTTTTGACAAAAGAGATAACACCCCCCCATTACGTCATGCTTCAGAAAGGTGAAAAATGGTCCGTTTTCAAATGTTTTATTTTTGAACGTCAGTTCACATTTGTAGGTAGATCATCAGTTTTAGAGCTAAAATTAGCATTTTTAAAGTGATTTTCATGCTTCCAGGGGCCCAGGAAGTGAATTTAATACCATTTGGAGGCATTTAATGTTCAAGCAAAAACAGGTGATTTTTGAAAAAAGAGATAACACCCCCATTACGTCATGCTTCAGAAAGGTGAAAAATGGTCAGTTTTCAAATGTTTTATTTTTGAACGTCAGTTGACATTTGTAGGTAGATCATCAGTTCTAGAGCTAAAATTAGCATGTTTAAAGTGATTTTCATGCTTCCAGGGGCCTGGGAAGTGAATTAAATACCATTTGGAGGCATTTAATGTTCAAGCAAAAACAGGTGATTTTTGACAAAAGAGATAAAACCCCCCCATTACGTCATGCTTCAGAAAGGTGAAAAATGGTCCGTTTTGAAATGTTTTATTTTTGAACGTCAGTTGACATTTGTAGGTAGATCATCAGTTCTAGAGCTAAAATTAGCATGTTTAAAGTGATTTTCATGCTTCCAGGGGCCCGGGAAGTGAATTAAATACCATTTGGAGGCATTTAATGTTCAAGCAAAAACAGGGGATTTTTGACAAAAGAGATAACACCCCCCATTACGTCATGCTTCAGAAAGGTGAAAAATGGTCCGTTTTCAAATGTTTTATTTTTGAACGTCAGTTCACATTTGTAGGTAGATCATCAGTATAAGAGCTAAAATTAGCATGTTTAAAGTGATTTTCATGCTTCCAGGGGCCCGGGAAGTGAATTAAATACCATTTGGAGACATTTAATGTTCAAGCAAAAACAGGTGATTTTTGACAAAAGAGCTAACACCCCCCCATTACGTCATGCTTCAGAAAGGTGAACAATGGTCCGTTTTCAAATGTTTTATTTTTGAATGTCAGTTCACATTTGTAGGTAGATCATCAGTTTAAGAGCTAAAATTAGCATGTTTAAAGTGATTTTCATGCTTCCAGGGGCCCTAAACACAAGATTTGTGGAATGGTTAAAAGTGAATGAAAATGGCCAATTTACTCAGTCTGAGGTCTCAAAAAGTGTTTCTTCACCCCGGGAAGTGAATTAAATACCATTTGGAGGCATTTAATGTTCAAGCAAAAACAGGTGATTTTTGACAAAAGAGATAACACCCCCCATTACGTCATGCTTCAGAAAGGTGAAAAATGGTCCGTTTTGAAATGTTTTATTTTTGAACGTCAGTTGACATTTGTAGGCAGATCATCAGTTCTAGAGCTAAAATTAGCATGTTTAAAGTGATTTTCATGCTTCCAGGGGCCCGGGAAGTGAATTAAATACCATTTGGAGGCATTTAATGTTCAAGCAAAAACAGGTGATTTTTGACAAAAGAGATAACACCCCCCCATTACGTCATGCTTCAGAAAGGTGAAAAATGGTCCGTTTTCAAATGTTTTATTTTTGAACGCCAGTTCACATTTGTAGGTAGATCATCAGTTTTAGAGCTAAAATTAGCATGTTTAAAGTGATTTTCATGCTTCCAGGGGCCCGGGAAGTGAATTAAATAGAATTTGGAGGCATTTAATGTTCAAGCAAAACCAGGTGATTTTTGACAAAAGAGATAACACCCCCCCATTACGTCATGCTTCAGAAAGGTGAAAAATGGTCCGTTCTCAAATGTTTTATTTTTGAACGTCAGTTCACATTTGTAGGTAGATCATCAGTTTTAGAGCTAAAATTAGCATGTTTAAAGTGATTTTCATGCTTCCAGGGGCCCTAAACACAAGATTTGTGGAATGGTTAAAAGTGAATGAAAATGGCCAATTTACTCAGTCTGAGGTCTCAAAAAGTGTTTCTTCACCCCGGGAAGTGAATTAAATACCATTTGGAGGCATTTAATGTTCAAGCAAAAACAGGTGATTTTTGACAAAAGAGATAACACCCCCCCATTACGTCATGCTTCAGAAAGGTGAAAAATGGTCCGTTTTCAAATGTTTTATTTTTGAACGTCAGTTCACATTTATAGGTAGATCATCAGTTTAAGAGCTAAAATTAGCATGTTTAAAGTGATTTTCATGCTTCCAGGGGCCCGGGAAGTGAATTAAATACCATTTGGAGGCATTTCATGTTCAAGCAAAAACAGGGGATTTTTGACAAAAGAGATAACACCCCCCCATTACGTCATGCTTCAGAAAGGTGAAAAATGGTCCGTTTTCAAATGTTTTATTTTTGAACGCCAGTTCACATTTGTAGGTAGATCATCAGTTTTAGAGCTAAAATTAGCATGTTTAAAGTGATTTTCATGCTTCCAGGGGCCCGGGAAGTGAATTAAATACCATTTGGAGGCATTTAATGTTCAAGCAAAAACAGGCGATTTTTGACAAAAGAGATAACACCCCCCCATTACGTCATGCTTCAGAAAGGTGAAAAATGGTCCGTTTTCAAATGTTTTATTTTTGAACGCCAGTTCACATTTGTAGGTAGATCATCAGTTTTAGAGCTAAAATTAGCATGTTTAAAGTGATTTTCATGCTTCCAGGGGCCCGGGAAGTGAATTAAATACCATTCGGAGGCATTTAATGTTCAAGCAAAACCAGGTGATTTTTGACAAAAGAGATAACACCCCCCCATTACGTCATGCTTCAGAAAGGTGAAAAATGGTCAGTTTTCAAATGTTTTATTTTTGAACGTCAGTTCACATTTGTAGGTAGATCATCAGTTTTAGAGCTAAAATTAGCATTTTTAAAGTGATTTTCATGCTTCCAGGGGCCCAGGAAGTGAATTTAATACCATTTGGAGGCATTTAAAGTTCAAGCAAAAACAGGTGATTTTTGACAAAAGAGATAACACCCCCCATTACGTCATGCTTCAGAAAGGTGAAAAATGGTCAGTTTTCAAATGTTTTATTTTTGAACGTCAGTTGACATTTGTAGGTAGATCATCAGTTCTAGAGCTAAAATTAGCATGTTTAAATTGATTTTCATGCTTCCAGGGGCCTGGGAAGTGAATTAAATACCATTTGGAGGCATTTAATGTTCAAGCAAAAACAGGTGATTTTTGACAAAAGAGATAACACCCCCCCATTACGTCATGCTTCAGAAAGGTGAAAAATGGTCCGTTTTGAAATGTTTTATTTTTTAACGTCAGTTGACATTTGTAGGTAGATCATCAGTTCTAGAGCTAAAATTAGCATGTTTAAAGTGATTTTCATGCTTCCAGGGGCCCGGGAAGTGAATTAAATACCATTTGGAGGCATTTAATGTTCAAGCAAAAACAGGGGATTTTTGACAAAAGAGATAACACCCCCCATTACGTCATGCTTCAGAAAGGTGAAAAATGGTCCGTTTTCAAATGTTTTATTTTTGAACGTCAGTTCACATTTGTAGGTAGATCATCAGTATAAGAGCTAAAATTAGCATGTTTAAAGTGATTTTCATGCTTCCAGGGGCCCGGGAAGTGAATTAAATACCATTTGGAGACATTTAATGTTCAAGCAAAAACAGGTGATTTTTGACAAAAGAGCTAACACCCCCCCATTACGTCATGCTTCAGAAAGGTGAACAATGGTCCGTTTTCAAATGTTTTAGTTTTGAACGTCAGTTCACATTTGTAGGTAGATCATCAGTTTAAGAGCTAAAATTAGCATGTTTAAAGTGATTTTCATGCTTCCAGGGGCCCTAAACACAAGATTTGTGGAATGGTTAAAAGTGAATGAAAATGGCCAATTTACTCAGTCTGAGGTCTCAAAAAGTGTTTCTTCACCCCGGGAAGTGAATTAAATACCATTTGGAGGCATTTAATGTTCAAGCAAAAACAGGTGATTTTTGACAAAAGAGCTAACACCCCCCCATTACGTCATGCTTCAGAAAGGTGAACAATGGTCCATTTTCAAATGTTTTATTTTTGAACATCAGTTCACATTTGTAGGTAGATCATCAGTTTTAAAGCTAAAATTAGCATGTTTAAAGTGATTTTCATGCTTCACGGGGCCCGGGAAGTGAATTAAATACCATTTGGAGGCATTTAATGTTCAAGCAAAAACAGGGGATTTTTGACAAAAGAGATAACACCCCCCCATTACGTCATGCTTCAGAAAGGTGAAAAATGGTCCGTTTTCAAATGTTTTATTTTTGAACGTCAGTTCACATTTATAGGTAGATCATCAGTTTTAAAGCTAAAATTAGCATGTTTAAAGTGATTTTCATGCTTCCAGGGGCCCGGGAAGTGAATTAAATACCATTTGGAGGCATTTAATGTTCAAGCAAAAACAGGTGATTTTTGACAAAAGAGATAACACCCCCCCATTACATCATGCTTCAGAAAGGTGAAAAATGGTCCATTTTCAAATGTTTTTTTTTTAACGTCAGTTCACATTTGTAGGTAGATCATCAGTTTTTGAGCTAAAATTAGCATGTTTAAAGTGATTTTCATGCTTCCAGGGGCCCGGGAAGTGAAATAAATACCATTTGGAGGCATTTAATTTTCAAGCAAAAACAGGTGATTTTTGACAAAAGAGATAACACCCCCCCATTACGTCATGCTTCAGAAAGGTGAAAAATGGTCCGTTTTCAAATGTTTTATTTTTTAACACCAGTTCACATTTGTAGGTAGATCATCAGTTTAAGAGGTAAAATTAGCATGTTTAAAGTGATTTTCATGCTTCCAGGGGCCCAGGAAGTTAATTAAATACCATTTGGAGACATTTAATGTTCAAGCAAAAACAGGTGATTTTTGACAAAAGAGATAACACCCCCCCATTACGTCATGCTTCAGAAAGGTGAAAAATGGTCCATTTTCAAATGTTTTTTTTTGAACGTCAGTTCACATTCGTAGGTAGATCATCAGTTTTAGAGCTAAAATTAGCATGTTTAAAGTGATTTTCATGCTTCCAGGGGCCCTAAACACAAGATTTGTGGAATGGTTAAAAGTGCATGAAAATGGCCAATTTACTCAGTCTGAGGTCTCAAAAAGTGTTTCTTCACCCCGGGAAGTGAAATAAATACCATTTGGAGGCATTTAATGTTCAAGCAAAAACAGGTGATTTTTGACAAAAGAGATAACACCCCCCCATTACGTCATGCTTCAGAAAGGTGAAAAATGGTCCGTTTTTAAATGTTTTATTTTTTAACATCAGTTCACATTTGTAGGTAGATCATCAGTTTAAGAGCTAAAATTAGCATGTTTAAAGTGATTTTCATGCTTCCAGGGGCACGGGAAGTGAATGAAATACCATTTGGAGATATTTAATGTTCAAGCAAAAACAGGTGATTTTTGACAAAAGAGATAACACCCCCCATTACGTCATGCTTCAGAAAGGTGAAAAATGGTCCGTTTTCAAATGTTTTATTTTTGAACGCCAGTTCACATTTGTAGGTAGATCATCAGTTTTAGAGCTAAAATTAGCATGTTTAAAGTGATTTTCATGCTTCCAGGGGCCCAGGAAGTGAATGAAATACCATTTGGAGATATTTAATGTTCAAGCAAAAACAGGTGATTTTTGACAAAAGAGATAACACCCCCCCATTACGTCATGCTTCAGAAAGGTGAAAAATGGTACGTTTTCAAATGTTTTATTTTTGAACGTCAGTTCATATTTGTAGGTAGATCATCAGTTTAAGAGCTAAAATTAGCATGTTTAAAGTGATTTTCATGCTTCCAGGGGCCCGGGAAGTGAATTAAATACCATTTGGAGACATTTAATGTTCAAGCAAAAACAGGTGATTTTTGACAAAAGAGCTAACACCCCCCCATTACGTCATGCTTCAGAAAGGTGAACAATGGTCCATTTTCAAATGTTTTATTTTTGAACATCAGTTCACATTTGTAGGTAGATCATCAATTTTAGAGCTAAAATTAGCATGTTTAAAGTGATTTTCAGGCTTCCAGGGGCCTGGGAGGTGAATTAAATACCATTTGGAGGCATTTAATGTTCAAGCAAAAACAGGTGATTTTTGACAAAAGAGATAACAGCCCCCCATTACGCCATGCTTCAGAAAGGTGAAAAATGGTCCGTTTTCAAATGTTTTATTTTTGAACGTCAGTTCACATTCGTAGGTAGATCATCAGTTTTAGAGCTAAAATTAGCATGTTTAAAGTGATTTTCATGCTTCCAGGGGCCCGGGAAGTGAATTAAATACCATTTGGAGGCATTTAATGTTCAAGCAAAAACAGGTGATTTTTGACAAAAGAGATAACACCCCCCCATTACATCATGCTTCAGAAAGGTGAAAAATGGTCCATTTTCAAATGTTTTTTTTTGTAACGTCAGTTCACATTTGTAGGTAGATCATCAGTTTTTGAGCTAAAATTAGCATGTTTAAAGTGATTTTCATGCTTCCAGGGGCCCGGGAAGTGAAATAAATACCATTTGGAGGCATTTAATTTTCAAGCAAAAACAGGTGATTTTTGACAAAAGAGATAACACCCCCCCATTACGTCATGCTTCAGAAAGGTGAAAAATGGTCCGTTTTCAAATGTTTTATTTTTTAACACCAGTTCACATTTGTAGGTAGATCATCAGTTTAAGAGGTAAAATTAGCATGTTTAAAGTGATTTTCATGCTTCCAGGGGCCCAGGAAGTTAATTAAATACCATTTGGAGACATTTAATGTTCAAGCAAAAACAGGTGATTTTTGACAAAAGAGATAACACCCCCCCATTACGTCATGCTTCAGAAAGGTGAAAAATGGTCCATTTTCAAATGTTTTTTTTTGAACGTCAGTTCACATTCGTAGGTAGATCATCAGTTTTAGAGCTAAAATTAGCATGTTTAAAGTGATTTTCATGCTTCCAGGGGCCCTAAACACAAGATTTGTGGAATGGTTAAAAGTGCATGAAAATGGCCAATTTACTCAGTCTGAGGTCTCAAAAAGTGTTTCTTCACCCCGGGAAGTGAAATAAATACCATTTGGAGGCATTTAATGTTCAAGCAAAAACAGGTGATTTTTGACAAAAGAGATAACACCCCCCCATTACGTCATGCTTCAGAAAGGTGAAAAATGGTCCGTTTTTAAATGTTTTATTTTTTAACATCAGTTCACATTTGTAGGTAGATCATCAGTTTAAGAGCTAAAATTAGCATGTTTAAAGTGATTTTCATGCTTCCAGGGGCACGGGAAGTGAATGAAATACCATTTGGAGATATTTAATGTTCAAGCAAAAACAGGTGATTTTTGACAAAAGAGATAACACCCCCCATTACGTCATGCTTCAGAAAGGTGAAAAATGGTCCGTTTTCAAATGTTTTATTTTTGAACGCCAGTTCACATTTGTAGGTAGATCATCAGTTTTAGAGCTAAAATTAGCATGTTTAAAGTGATTTTCATGCTTCCAGGGGCCCAGGAAGTGAATGAAATACCATTTGGAGATATTTAATGTTCAAGCAAAAACAGGTGATTTTTGACAAAAGAGATAACACCCCCCCATTACGTCATGCTTCAGAAAGGTGAAAAATGGTACGTTTTCAAATGTTTTATTTTTGAACGTCAGTTCATATTTGTAGGTAGATCATCAGTTTAAGAGCTAAAATTAGCATGTTTAAAGTGATTTTCATGCTTCCAGGGGCCCGGGAAGTGAATTAAATACCATTTGGAGACATTTAATGTTCAAGCAAAAACAGGTGATTTTTGACAAAAGAGCTAACACCCCCCCATTACGTCATGCTTCAGAAAGGTGAACAATGGTCCATTTTCAAATGTTTTATTTTTGAACATCAGTTCACATTTGTAGGTAGATCATCAATTTTAGAGCTAAAATTAGCATGTTTAAAGTGATTTTCAGGCTTCCAGGGGCCTGGGAGGTGAATTAAATACCATTTGGAGGCATTTAATGTTCAAGCAAAAACAGGTGATTTTTGACAAAAGAGATAACAGCCCCCCATTACGCCATGCTTCAGAAAGGTGAAAAATGGTCCGTTTTCAAATGTTTTATTTTTGAACGTCAGTTGACATTTGTAGGTAGATCATCAGTTTAAGAGCTAAAATTAGCATGTTTAAAGTGATTTTCATGCTTCCAGGGGCCCGGGAAGTGAATTAAATACCATTTGGAGGCATTTAATGTTCAAGCAAAAACAGGTGATTTTTGACAAAAGAGATAACACCCCCCCCATTACGTCATGCTTCAGAAAGGTAAAAAATGGTCCGTTTTCAAATGTTTGATTTTTGAACGTCAGTTCACATTTGTAGGTAGATCATCAGTTTTAAAGCTAAAATTAGCATGTTTAAAGTGATTTTCATGCTTCCAGGGGCCCGGGAAGTGAATTAAATACCATTTGGAGACATTTAATGTTCAAGCAAAAACAGGTGATTTTTTACAAAAGAGATAACACCCCCCATTACGTCATGCTTCAGAAAGGTGAAAAATGGTCCGTTTTCAAATGTTTTATTTTTGAACGTCAGTACACATTTGTAGGTAGATCATCAGTTTAAGAGCTAAAATTAACATGTTTAAAGTGATTTTCATGCTTCCAGGGGCCCTAAACACAAGATTTGTGGAATGGTTAAAAGTGCATGAAAATGGCCAATTTACTCAGTCTGAGGTCTCAAAAAGTGTTTCTTCACCCCGGGAAGTGAATTAAATACCATTTGGCGGCATTTAATGTTCAAGCAAAAACGGGTGATTTTTGACAAAAGAGATAACACCCCCCCATTACTTCATGCTTCAGAAAGGTGAAAAATGGTCCGTTTTCAAATGTTTTATTTTTTAACGTCAGTTCACATTTGTAGGTAGATCATCAGTTTAAGAGCTAAAATTAGCATGTTTAAAGTGATTTTCATGCTTCCAGGGGCCCGGGAAGTGAATTAAATACCATTTGGAGGCATTTAATGTTCAAGCAAAAACAGGTGATTTTTGACAAAAGAGATAACACCCCCCCCCCCATTACGTCATGCTTCAGAAAGGTGAAAAATGGTCCGTTTTCAAATGTTTTATTTTTGAATGTCAGTTCACATTTGTAGGTAGATCATCAGTTTAAGAGCTAAAATTAGCATGTTTAAAGTGATTTTCATGCTTCCAGGGGCCCGGGAAGTGAATTAAATACCATTTGGAGGCATTTAATGTTCAAGCAAAAACAGGGGATTTTTGACAAAAGAGATAACACCCCCCCATTACGTCATGCTTCAGAAAGGTGAAAAATGGTCCGTTTTCAAATGTTTTATTTTTGAACGTCAGTTCACATTTGTAGGTAGATCATCAGTTTTAAAGCTAAAATTAGCATGTTTAAAGTGATTTTCATGCTTCACAGGGCCCGGGAAGTGAATTAAATACCATTTGGAGGCATTTAATGTTCAAGCAAAAACAGGGGATTTTTGACAAAAGAGATAACACCCCCCCATTACGTCATGCTTCAGAAAGGTGAAAAATGGTCCGTTTTCAAATGTTTTATTTTTGAACGTCAGTTCACATTTGTAGGTAGATCATCAGTTTTAAAGCTAAAATTAGCATGTTTAAAGTGATTTTCATGCTTCCAGGGGCCCGGGAAGTGAATTAAATACCATTTGGAGGCATTTAATGTTCAAGCAAAAACAGGTGATTTTTGACAAAAGAGATAACACCCCCCCATTACATCATGCTTCAGAAAGGTGAAAAATGGTCCATTTTCAAATGTTTTTTTTTTAACGTCAGTTCACATTTGTAGGTAGATCATCAGTTTTAAAGCTAAAATTAGCATGTTTAAAGTGATTTTCATGCTTCCAGGGGCCCGGGAAGTGAATTAAATACCATTTGGAGACATTTAATGTTCAAGCAAAAACAGGTGATTTTTTACAAAAGAGATAACACCCCCCATTACGTCATGCTTCAGAAAGGTGAAAAATGGTCCGTTTTCAAATGTTTTATTTTTGAACGTCAGTACACATTTGTAGGTAGATCATCAGTTTAAGAGCTAAAATTAACATGTTTAAAGTGATTTTCATGCTTCCAGGGGCCCTAAACACAAGATTTGTGGAATGGTTAAAAGTGCATGAAAATGGCCAATTTACTCAGTCTGAGGTCTCAAAAAGTGTTTCTTCACCCCGGGAAGTGAATTAAATACCATTTGGAGGCATTTAATGTTCAAGCAAAAACGGGTGATTTTTGACAAAAGAGATAACACCCCCCCATTACTTCATGCTTCAGAAAGGTGAAAAATGGTCCGTTTTCAAATGTTTTATTTTTTAACGTCAGTTCACATTTGTAGGTAGATCATCAGTTTAAGAGCTAAAATTAGCATGTTTAAAGTGATTTTCATGCTTCCAGGGGCCCGGGAAGTGAATTAAATACCATTTGGAGGCATTTAATGTTCAAGCAAAAACAGGTGATTTTTGACAAAAGAGATAACACCCCCCCCATTACGTCATGCTTCAGAAAGGTGAAAAATGGTCCGTTTTCAAATGTTTTATTTTTGAATGTCAGTTCACATTTGTAGGTAGATCATCAGTTTAAGAGCTAAAATTAGCATGTTTAAAGTGATTTTCATGCTTCCAGGGGCCCGGGAAGTGAATTAAATACCATTTGGAGGCATTTAATGTTCAAGCAAAAACAGGGGATTTTTGACAAAAGAGATAACACCCCCCCATTACGTCATGCTTCAGAAAGGTGAAAAATGGCCCGTTTTCAAATGTTTTATTTTTGAACGTCAGTTCACATTTGTAGGTAGATCATCAGTTTTAAAGCTAAAATTAGCATGTTTAAAGTGATTTTCATGCTTCACGGGGCCCGGGAAGTGAATTAAATACCATTTGGAGGCATTTAATGTTCAAGCAAAAACAGGGGATTTTTGACAAAAGAGATAACACCCCCCCATTACGTCATGCTTCAGAAAGGTGAAAAATGGTCCGTTTTCAAATGTTTTATTTTTGAACGTCAGTTCACATTTATAGGTAGATCATCAGTTTTAAAGCTAAAATTAGCATGTTTAAAGTGATTTTCATGCTTCCAGGGGCCCGGGAAGTGAATTAAATACCATTTGGAGGCCTTTAATGTTCAAGCAAAAACAGGTGATTTTTGACAAAAGAGATAACACCCCCCCATTACATCATGCTTCAGAAAGGTGAAAAATGGTCCATTTTCAAATGTTTTTTTTTTAACGTCAGTTCACATTTGTAGGTAGATCATCAGTTTTTGAGCTAAAATTAGCATGTTTAAAGTGATTTTCATGCTTCCAGGGGCCCGGGAAGTGAAATAAATACCATTTGGAGGCATTTAATTTTCAAGCAAAAACAGGTGATTTTTGACAAAAGAGATAACACCCCCCCCATTACGTCATGCTTCAGAAAGGTGAAAAATGGTCCGTTTTCAAATGTTTTATTTTTTAACACCAGTTCACATTTGTAGGTAGATCATCAGTTTAAGAGCTAAAATTAGCATGTTTAAAGTGATTTTCATGCTTCCAGGGGCCCGGGAAGTGAATTAAATTCCATTTGGAGGCATTTATTGTTCAAGCAAAAACAGGTGATTTTTGACAAAAGAGATAACACCCCCCCATTACATCATGCTTCAGAAACGTGAAAAATGGTCCGTTTTCAAATGTTTTATTTTTGAACGTCAGTTCACATTTGTAGGTAGATCATCAGTTTAAGAGGTAAAATTAGCATGTTTAAAGTGATGTTCATGCTTCCAGGGGCCCAGGAAGTTAATTAAATACCATTTGGAGACATTTAATGTTCAAGCAAAAACAGGTGATTTTTGACAAAAGAGATAACACCCCCCCATTACGTCATGCTTCAGAAAGGTGAAAAATGGTCAGTTTTCAAATGTTTTATTTTTGAACGTCAGTTCACATTTGTAGGTAGATCATCAGTTTTGGAGCTAAAATTAGCATGTTTAAAGTGATTTTCATGCTCAAGATTTGTGGAATGGTTAAAAGTGCATGAAAATGGCCAATTTACTCAGTCTGAGGTCTCAAAAAGTGTTTCTTCACCCCGGGAAGTGAAATAAATACCATTTGGAGGCATTTAATGTTCAAGCAAAAACAGGTGATTTTTGACAAAAGAGATAACACCCCCCCCATTACGTCATGCTTCAGAAAGGTGAACAATGGTCCATTTTCAAATGTTTTATTTTTGAACATCAGTTCACATTTGTAGGTAGATCATCAATTTTAGAGCTAAAATTAGCATGTTTAAAGTGATTTTCAGGCTTCCAGGGGCCTGGGAAGTGAATTAAATACCATTTGGAGGCATTTAATGTTCAAGCAAAAACAGGTGATTTTTGACAAAAGAGATAACACCCCCCCATTACGTCATGCTTCAGAAAGGTGAAAAATGGTCCGTTTTCAAATGTTTTATTTTTGAACGTCAGTTGACATTTGTAGGTAGATCATAAGTTCTAGAGCTAAAATTAGCATGTTTAAAGTGATTTTCATGCTTCCAGGGGCCCGGGAAGTGAATTAAATACCATTTGGAGGCATTTAATGTTCAAGCAAAAACGGGTGATTTTTGACAAAAGAGATAACACCCCCCCATTACTTCATGCTTCAGAAAGGTGAAAAATGGTCCGTTTTCAAATGTTTTATTTTTTAACGTCAGTTCACATTTGTAGGTAGATCATCAGTTTAAGAGCTAAAATTAGCATGTTTAAAGTGATTTTCATGCTTCCAGGGGCCCGGGAAGTGAATTAAATACCATTTGGAGGCATTTAATGTTCAAGCAAAAACAGGTGATTTTTGACAAAAGAGATAACACCCCCCCCATTACGTCATGCTTCAGAAAGGTGAAAAATGGTCCGTTTTCAAATGTTTTATTTTTGAACGTACGTACACATTTGTAGGTAGATCATCAGTTTAAGAGCTAAAATTAGCATGTTTAAAGTGATTTTCATGCTTCCAGGGGCCCGGGAAGTGAATTAAATACCATTTGGAGGCATTTAATGTTCAAGCAAAAACAGGGGATTTTTGACAAAAGAGATAACACCCCCCCCATTACGTCATGCTTCAGAAAGGTGAAAAATGGTCCGTTTTCAAATGTTTTATTTTTGAACGTCAGTTCACATTTGTAGGTAGATCATCAGTTTTAAAGCTAAAATTAGCATGTTTAAAGTGATTTTCATGCTTCCAGGGGCCCGGGAAGTGAATTAAATACCATTTGGAGGCATTTAATGTTCAAGCAAAAACAGGTGATTTTTGACAAAAGAGATAACACCCCCCCCATTACGTCATGCTTCAGAAAGGTGAAAAATGGTCCGTTTTCAAAAGTTTTTTTTTTGAACGTCAGTTCACATTTGTAGGTAGATCATCAGTTTAAGAGCTAAAATTAGCATGTTTAAAGTGATTTTCATGCTTCCAGGGGCCCGGGAAGTGAATTAAATACCATTTGGAGGCATTTAATGTTCAAGCAAAAATAGGGGATTTTTGACAAAAGAGATAACACCCCCCCATTACGTCATGCTTCAGAAAGGTGAAAAATGGTCCGTTTTCAAATGTTTTATTTTTGAACGTCAGTTCACATTTGTAGGTAGATCATCAGTTTTAAAGCTAAAATTAGCATGTTTAAAGTGATTTTCATGCTTCCAGGGGCCCGGGAAGTGAATTAAATACCATTTGGAGGCATTTAATGTTCAAGCAAAAACAGGTGATTTTTGACAAAAGAGATAACACCCCCCCATTACATCATGCTTCAGAAAGGTGAAAAATGGTCCATTTTCAAATGTTGTTTTTTTTAACGTCAGTTCACATTTGTAGGTAGATCATCAGTTTTTGAGCTAAAATTAGCATGTTTAAAGTGATTTTCATGCTTCCAGGGGCCCTAAACACAAGATTTGTGGAATGGTTAAAAGTGCATGAAAATGGCCAATTTACTCACTCTGAGGTCTCAAAAAGTGTTTCTTCACCCCGGGAAGTGAATTAAATACCATTTGGAGGCATTTAATGTTCAAGCAAAAACAGGTGATTTTTGACAAAAGAGATAACACCCCCCCCATTACGTCATGCTTCAGAAAGGTGAAAAATGGTCCGTTTTCAAATGTTTTATTTTTTAACACCAGTTCACATTTGTAGGTAGATCATCAGTTTAAGAGCTAAAATTAGCATGTTTAAAGTGATTTTCATGCTTCCAGGGGCCCGGGAAGTGAATTAAATACCATTTGGAGATATTTAATGTTCAAGCAAAAACAGGTGATTTTTGACAAAAGAGATAACACCCCCCCATTACGTCATGCTTCAGAAAGGTGAAAAATGGTCCGTTTTCAAATGTTTTAGTTTTTGAACGTCAGTTCACATTTGTAGGTAGATCATCAGTTTAAGAGCTAAAATTAGCATGTTTAAAGTGATTTTCATGCTTCCAGGGGCCCAGGAAGTGAATTAAATACCATTTGGAGGCATTTAATGTTCAAGCAAAAACAGGTGATTTTTGACAAAAGAGATAACACCCCCCCATTACGTCATGCTTCAGAAAGGTGAAAAATGGTACGTTTTCAAATGTTTTATTTTTGAACGTCAGTTCACATTTGTAGGTAGATCATCAGTTTTAGAGCTAAAATTAGCATGTTTAAAGTGATTTTCAGGCTTCCAGGGGCCTGGGAAGTGAATTAAATACCATTTGGAGGCATTTAATGTTCAAGCAAAAACAGGTGATTTTTGACAAAAGAGATAACACCCCCCCATTACGTCATGCTTCAGAAAGGTGAAAAATGGTCCGTTTTCAAATGTTTTATTTTTGAACGTGAGTTGACATTTGTAGGTAGATCATCAGTTCTAGAGCTAAAATTAGCATGTTTAAAGTGATTTTCATGCTTCCAGGGGCCCGGGAAGTGAATTAAATACCATTTGGAGGCATTTAATGTTCAAGCAAAAACAGGTGATTTTTGACAAAAGAGATAACACCCCCCCCCCATTACGTCATGCTTCAGAAAGGTGAAAAATGGTCCGTTTTCAAATGTTTTATTTTTTAACACCAGTTCACATTTGTAGGTAGATCATCAGTTTAAGAGCTAAAATTAGCATGTTTAAAGTGATTTTCATGCTTCCAGGGGCCCGGGAAGTGAATTAAATACCATTTGGAGGCATTTAATGTTCAAGCAAAAACAGGTGATTTTTGACAAAAGAGATAACACCCCCCCCATTACGTCATGCTTCAGAAAGGTGAAAAATGGTCCGTTTTCAAAAGTTTTTTTTTTGAACGTCAGTTCACATTTGTAGGTAGATCATCAGTTTAAGAGCTAAAATTAGCATGTTTAAAGTGATTTTCATGCTTCCAGGGGCCCGGGAAGTGAATTAAATACCATTTGGAGGCATTTAATGTTCAAGCAAAAACAGGGGATTTTTGACAAAAGAGATAACACCCCCCCATTACGTCATGCTTCAGAAAGGTGAAAAATGGTCCGTTTTCAAATGTTTTATTTTTGAACGTCAGTTCACATTTGTAGGTAGATCATCAGTTTTAAAGCTAAAATTAGCATGTTTAAAGTGATTTTCATGCTTCCAGGGGCCCGGGAAGTGAATTAAATACCATTTGGAGGCATTTAATGTTCAAGCAAAAACAGGTGATTTTTGACAAAAGAGATAACACCCCCCCATTACATCATGCTTCAGAAAGGTGAAAAATGGTCCATTTTCAAATGTTGTTTTTTTTAACGTCAGTTCACATTTGTAGGTAGATCATCAGTTTTTGAGCTAAAATTAGCATGTTTAAAGTGATTTTCATGCTTCCAGGGGCCCTAAACACAAGATTTGTGGAATGGTTAAAAGTGCATGAAAATGGCCAATTTACTCACTCTGAGGTCTCAAAAAGTGTTTCTTCACCCCGGGAAGTGAATTAAATACCATTTGGAGGCATTTAATGTTCAAGCAAAAACAGGTGATTTTTGACAAAAGAGATAACACCCCCCCCATTACGTCATGCTTCAGAAAGGTGAAAAATGGTCCGTTTTCAAATGTTTTATTTTTTAACACCAGTTCACATTTGTAGGTAGATCATCAGTTTAAGAGCTAAAATTAGCATGTTTAAAGTGATTTTCATGCTTCCAGGGGCCCGGGAAGTGAATTAAATACCATTTGGAGATATTTAATGTTCAAGCAAAAACAGGTGATTTTTGACAAAAGAGATAACACCCCCCCATTACGTCATGCTTCAGAAAGGTGAAAAATGGTCCGTTTTCAAATGTTTTAGTTTTTGAACGTCAGTTCACATTTGTAGGTAGATCATCAGTTTAAGAGCTAAAATTAGCATGTTTAAAGTGATTTTCATGCTTCCAGGGGCCCAGGAAGTGAATTAAATACCATTTGGAGGCATTTAATGTTCAAGCAAAAACAGGTGATTTTTGACAAAAGAGATAACACCCCCCCATTACGTCATGCTTCAGAAAGGTGAAAAATGGTACGTTTTCAAATGTTTTATTTTTGAACGTCAGTTCACATTTGTAGGTAGATCATCAGTTTTAGAGCTAAAATTAGCATGTTTAAAGTGATTTTCAGGCTTCCAGGGGCCTGGGAAGTGAATTAAATACCATTTGGAGGCATTTAATGTTCAAGCAAAAACAGGTGATTTTTGACAAAAGAGATAACACCCCCCCATTACGTCATGCTTCAGAAAGGTGAAAAATGGTCCGTTTTCAAATGTTTTATTTTTGAACGTGAGTTGACATTTGTAGGTAGATCATCAGTTCTAGAGCTAAAATTAGCATGTTTAAAGTGATTTTCATGCTTCCAGGGGCCCGGGAAGTGAATTAAATACCATTTGGAGGCATTTAATGTTCAAGCAAAAACAGGTGATTTTTGACAAAAGAGATAACACCCCCCCCCCATTACGTCATGCTTCAGAAAGGTGAAAAATGGTCCGTTTTCAAATGTTTTATTTTTTAACACCAGTTCACATTTGTAGGTAGATCATCAGTTTAAGAGCTAAAATTAGCATGTTTAAAGTGATTTTCATGCTTCCAGGGGCCCGGGAAGTGAATTAAATACCATTTGGAGATATTTAATGTTCAAGCAAAAACAGGTGATTTTTGACAAAAGAGATAACACCCCCCCATTACGTCATGCTTCAGAAAGGTGAAAAATGGTCCGTTTTCAAATGTTTTATTTTTGAACGTCAGTTCACATTTGTAGGTAGATCATCAGTTTAAGAGCTAAAATTAGCATGTTTAAAGTGATTTTCATGCTTCCAGGGGCCCAGGAAGTGAATTAAATACCATTTGGAGGCATTTAATGTTCAAGCAAAAACAGGTGATTTTTGACAAAAGAGATAACACCCCCCCATTACGTCATGCTTCAGAAAGGTGAAAAATGGTACGTTTTCAAATGTTTTATTTTTGAACGTCAGTTCACATTTGTAGGTAGATCATCAGTTTTAGAGCTAAAATTAGCATGTTTAAAGTGATTTTCAGGCTTCCAGGGGCCTGGGAAGTGAATTAAATACCATTTGGAGGCATTTAATGTTCAAGCAAAAACAGGTGATTTTTGACAAAAGAGATAACACCCCCCCATTACGTCATGCTTCAGAAAGGTGAAAAATGGTCCGTTTTCAAATGTTTTATTTTTGAACGTGAGTTGACATTTGTAGGTAGATCATCAGTTCTAGAGCTAAAATTAGCATGTTTAAAGTGATTTTCATGCTTCCAGGGGCCCGGGAAGTGAATTAAATACCATTTGGAGGCATTTAATGTTCAAGCAAAAACAGGTGATTTTTGACAAAAGAGATAACACCCCCCCCCATTACGTCATGCTTCAGAAAGGTGAAAAATGGTCCGTTTTCAAATGTTTTATTTTTGAACGCCAGTTCACATTTGTAGGTAGATCATCAGTTTTAGAGCTAAAATTAGCTTGTTTAAAGTGATTTTCATGCTTCCAGGGGCCCTAAACACAAGATTTGTGGAATGGTTAAAAGTGCATGAAAATGGCCAATTTACTCAGTCTGAGGTCTCAAAAAGTGTTTCTTCACCCCGGGAAGTGAAATAAATACCATTTGAAGGCATTTAATGTTCAAGCAAAAACAGGTGATTTTTGACAAAAGAGATAACACCCCCCCATTACGTCATGCTTCAGAAAGGTGAAAAATGGTCCGTTTTTAAATGTTTTATTTTTTAACATCAGTTCACATTTGTAGGTAGATCATCAGTTTAAGAGCTAAAATTAGCATGTTTAAAGTGATTTTCATGCTTCCAGGGGCACGGGAAGTGAATGAAATACCATTTGGAGATATTTAATGTTCAAGCAAAAACAGGTGATTTTTGACAAAAGAGATAACACCCCCCATTACGTCATGCTTCAGAAAGGTGAAAAATGGTCCGTTTTCAAATGTTTTATTTTTGAACGCCAGTTCACATTTGTAGGTAGATCATCAGTTTTAGAGCTAAAATTAGCATGTTTAAAGTGATTTTCATGCTTCCAGGGGCCCAGGAAGTGAATGAAATACCATTTGGAGATATTTAATGTTCAAGCAAAAACAGGTGATTTTTGACAAAAGAGATAACACCCCCCCATTACGTCATGCTTCAGAAAGGTGAAAAATGGTACGTTTTCAAATGTTTTATTTTTGAACGTCAGTTCATATTTGTAGGTAGATCATCAGTTTAAGAGCTAAAATTAGCATGTTTAAAGTGATTTTCATGCTTCCAGGGGCCCGGGAAGTGAATTAAATACCATTTGGAGACATTTAATGTTCAAGCAAAAACAGGTGATTTTTGACAAAAGAGCTAACACCCCCCCATTACGTCATGCTTCAGAAAGGTGAACAATGGTCCATTTTCAAATGTTTTATTTTTGAACATCAGTTCACATTTGTAGGTAGATCATCAATTTTAGAGCTAAAATTAGCATGTTTAAAGTGATTTTCAGGCTTCCAGGGGCCTGGGAGGTGAATTAAATACCATTTGGAGGCATTTAATGTTCAAGCAAAAACAGGTGATTTTTGACAAAAGAGATAACAGCCCCCCATTACGCCATGCTTCAGAAAGGTGAAAAATGGTCCGTTTTCAAATGTTTTATTTTTGAACGTCAGTTGACATTTGTAGGTAGATCATCAGTTTAAGAGCTAAAATTAGCATGTTTAAAGTGATTTTCATGCTTCCAGGGGCACGGGAAGTGAATGAAATACCATTTGGAGATATTTAATGTTCAAGCAAAAACAGGTGATTTTTGACAAAAGAGATAACACCCCCCATTACGTCATGCTTCAGAAAGGTGAAAAATGGTCCGTTTTCAAATGTTTTATTTTTGAACGCCAGTTCACATTTGTAGGTAGATCATCAGTTTTAGAGCTAAAATTAGCATGTTTAAAGTGATTTTCATGCTTCCAGGGGCCCAGGAAGTGAATGAAATACCATTTGGAGATATTTAATGTTCAAGCAAAAACAGGTGATTTTTGACAAAAGAGATAACACCCCCCATTACGTCATGCTTCAGAAAGGTGAAAAATGGTACGTTTTCAAATGTTTTATTTTTGAACGTCAGTTCATATTTGTAGGTAGATCATCAGTTTAATAGCTAAAATTAGCATGTTTAAAGTGATTTTCATGCTTCCAGGGGCCCGGGAAGTGAATTAAATACCATTTGGAGACATTTAATGTTCAAGCAAAAACAGGTGATTTTTGACAAAAGAGCTAACAACCCCCCATTACGTCATGCTTCAGAAAGGTGAACAATGGTCAATTTTTAAATGTTTTATTTTTGAACATCAGTTCACATTTGTAGGTAGATCATCAATTTTAGAGCTAAAATTAGCATGTTTAAAGTGATTTTCAGGCTTCCAGGGGCCTGGGAAGTGAATTAAATACCATTTGGAGGCATTTAATGTTCAAGCAAAAACAGGTGATTTTTGACAAAAGAGATAACACCCCCCCATTACGTCATGCTTCAGAAAGGTGAAAAATGGTCCGTTTTCAAATGTTTTATTTTTGAACGTCAGTTCACATTTGTAGGTAGATCATAAGTTCTAGAGCTAAAATTAGCATGTTTAAAGTGATTTTCATGCTTCCAGGGGCCCGGGAAGTGAATTAAATACCATTTGGAGGCATTTAATGTTCAAGCAAAAACAGGTGATTTTTGACAAAAGAGATAACACCCCCCCCATTACGTCATGCTTCAGAAAGGTAAAAAATGGTCCGTTTTCAAATGTTTATTTTTGAACGTCAGTTCACATTTGTAGGTAGATCATCAGTTTTAAAGCTAAAATTAGCATGTTTAAAGTGATTTTCATGCTTCCAGGGGCCCGGGAAGTGAATTAAATACCATTTGGAGACATTTAATGTTCAAGCAAAAACAGGTGATTTTTTACAAAAGAGATAACACCCCCCATTACGTCATGCTTCAGAAAGGTGAAAAATGGTCCGTTTTCAAATGTTTTATTTTTGAACGTCAGTACACATTTGTAGGTAGATCATCAGTTTAAGAGCTAAAATTAACATGTTTAAAGTGATTTTCATGCTTCCAGGGGCCCTAAACACAAGATTTGTGGAATGGTTAAAAGTGCATGAAAATGGCCAATTTACTCGGTCTGAGGTCTCAAAAAGTGTTTCTTCACCCCGGGAAGTGAATTAAATACCATTTGGCGGCATTTAATGTTCAAGCAAAAACGGGTGATTTTTGACAAAAGAGATAACACCCCCCCATTACTTCATGCTTCAGAAAGGTGAAAAATGGTCCGTTTTCAAATGTTTTATTTTTTAACGTCAGTTCACATTTGTAGGTAGATCATCAGTTTAAGAGCTAAAATTAGCATGTTTAAAGTGATTTTCATGCTTCCAGGGGCCCGGGAAGTGAATTAAATACCATTTGGAGGCATTTAATGTTCAAGCAAAAACAGGTGATTTTTGACAAAAGAGATAACACCCCCCCCCCCATTACGTCATGCTTCAGAAAGGTGAAAAATGGTCCGTTTTCAAATGTTTTATTTTTGAATGTCAGTTCACATTTGTAGGTAGATCATCAGTTTAAGAGCTAAAATTAGCATGTTTAAAGTGATTTTCATGCTTCCAGGGGCCCGGGAAGTGAATTAAATACCATTTGGAGGCATTTAATGTTCAAGCAAAAACAGGGGATTTTTGACAAAAGAGATAACACCCCCCCATTACGTCATGCTTCAGAAAGGTGAAAAATGGTCCGTTTTCAAATGTTTTATTTTTGAACGTCAGTTCACATTTGTAGGTAGATCATCAGTTTTAAAGCTAAAATTAGCATGTTTAAAGTGATTTTCATGCTTCACGGGGCCCGGGAAGTGAATTAAATACCATTTGGAGGCATTTAATGTTCAAGCAAAAACAGGGGATTTTTGACAAAAGAGATAACACCCCCCCATTACGTCATGCTTCAGAAAGGTGAAAAATGGTCCGTTTTCAAATGTTTTATTTTTGAACGTCAGTTCACATTTGTAGGTAGATCATCAGTTTTAAAGCTAAAATTAGCATGTTTAAAGTGATTTTCATGCTTCCAGGGGCCCGGGAAGTGAATTAAATACCATTTGGAGGCATTTAATGTTCAAGCAAAAACAGGTGATTTTTGACAAAAGAGATAACACCCCCCCATTACATCATGCTTCAGAAAGGTGAAAAATGGTCCATTTTCAAATGTTTTTTTTTTAACGTCAGTTCACATTTGTAGGTAGATCATCAGTTTTAAAGCTAAAATTAGCATGTTTAAAGTGATTTTCATGCTTCCAGGGGCCCGGGAAGTGAATTAAATACCATTTGGAGACATTTAATGTTCAAGCAAAAACAGGTGATTTTTTACAAAAGAGATAACACCCCCCATTACGTCATGCTTCAGAAAGGTGAAAAATGGTCCGTTTTCAAATGTTTTATTTTTGAACGTCAGTACACATTTGTAGGTAGATCATCAGTTTAAGAGCTAAAATTAACATGTTTAAAGTGATTTTCATGCTTCCAGGGGCCCTAAACACAAGATTTGTGGAATGGTTAAAAGTGCATGAAAATGGCCAATTTACTCAGTCTGAGGTCTCAAAAAGTGTTTCTTCACCCCGGGAAGTGAATTAAATACCATTTGGAGGCATTTAATGTTCAAGCAAAAACGGGTGATTTTTGACAAAAGAGATAACACCCCCCCATTACTTCATGCTTCAGAAAGGTGAAAAATGGTCCGTTTTCAAATGTTTTATTTTTTAACGTCAGTTCACATTTGTAGGTAGATCATCAGTTTAAGAGCTAAAATTAGCATGTTTAAAGTGATTTTCATGCTTCCAGGGGCCCGGGAAGTGAATTAAATACCATTTGGAGGCATTTAATGTTCAAGCAAAAACAGGTGATTTTTGACAAAAGAGATAACACCCCCCCCATTACGTCATGCTTCAGAAAGGTGAAAAATGGTCCGTTTTCAAATGTTTTATTTTTGAATGTCAGTTCACATTTGTAGGTAGATCATCAGTTTAAGAGCTAAAATTAGCATGTTTAAAGTGATTTTCATGCTTCCAGGGGCCCGGGAAGTGAATTAAATACCATTTGGAGGCATTTAATGTTCAAGCAAAAACAGGGGATTTTTGACAAAAGAGATAACACCCCCCCATTACGTCATGCTTCAGAAAGGTGAAAAATGGCCCGTTTTCAAATGTTTTATTTTTGAACGTCAGTTCACATTTGTAGGTAGATCATCAGTTTTAAAGCTAAAATTAGCATGTTTAAAGTGATTTTCATGCTTCACGGGGCCCGGGAAGTGAATTAAATACCATTTGGAGGCATTTAATGTTCAAGCAAAAACAGGGGATTTTTGACAAAAGAGATAACACCCCCCCATTACGTCATGCTTCAGAAAGGTGAAAAATGGTCCGTTTTCAAATGTTTTATTTTTGAACGTCAGTTCACATTTATAGGTAGATCATCAGTTTTAAAGCTAAAATTAGCATGTTTAAAGTGATTTTCATGCTTCCAGGGGCCCGGGAAGTGAATTAAATACCATTTGGAGGCATTTAATGTTCAAGCAAAAACAGGTGATTTTTGACAAAAGAGATAACACCCCCCCATTACATCATGCTTCAGAAAGGTGAAAAATGGTCCATTTTCAAATGTTTTTTTTTTAACGTCAGTTCACATTTGTAGGTAGATCATCAGTTTTTGAGCTAAAATTAGCATGTTTAAAGTGATTTTCATGCTTCCAGGGGCCCGGGAAGTGAAATAAATACCATTTGGAGGCATTTAATTTTCAAGCAAAAACAGGTGATTTTTGACAAAAGAGATAACACCCCCCCCATTACGTCATGCTTCAGAAAGGTGAAAAATGGTCCGTTTTCAAATGTTTTATTTTTTAACACCAGTTCACATTTGTAGGTAGATCATCAGTTTAAGAGCTAAAATTAGCATGTTTAAAGTGATTTTCATGCTTCCAGGGGCCCGGGAAGTGAATTAAATTCCATTTGGAGGCATTTATTGTTCAAGCAAAAACAGGTGATTTTTGACAAAAGAGATAACACCCCCCCATTACATCATGCTTCAGAAACGTGAAAAATGGTCCGTTTTCAAATGTTTTATTTTTGAACGTCAGTTCACATTTGTAGGTAGATCATCAGTTTAAGAGGTAAAATTAGCATGTTTAAAGTGATGTTCATGCTTCCAGGGGCCCAGGAAGTTAATTAAATACCATTTGGAGACATTTAATGTTCAAGCAAAAACAGGTGATTTTTGACAAAAGAGATAACACCCCCCCATTACGTCATGCTTCAGAAAGGTGAAAAATGGTCAGTTTTCAAATGTTTTATTTTTGAACGTCAGTTCACATTTGTAGGTAGATCATCAGTTTTGGAGCTAAAATTAGCATGTTTAAAGTGATTTTCATGCTTCCAGGGGCCCTAAACACAAGATTTGTGGAATGGTTAAAAGTGCATGAAAATGGCCAATTTACTCAGTCTGAGGTCTCAAAAAGTGTTTCTTCACCCCGGGAAGTGAAATAAATACCATTTGGAGGCATTTAATGTTCAAGCAAAAACAGGTGATTTTTGACAAAAGAGATAACACCCCCCCCCATTACGTCATGCTTCAGAAAGGTGAACAATGGTCCATTTTCAAATGTTTTATTTTTGAACATCAGTTCACATTTGTAGGTAGATCATCAATTTTAGAGCTAAAATTAGCATGTTTAAAGTGATTTTCAGGCTTCCAGGGGCCTGGGAAGTGAATTAAATACCATTTGGAGGCATTTAATGTTCAAGCAAAAACAGGTGATTTTTGACAAAAGAGATAACACCTCCCCATTACGTCATGCTTCAGAAAGGTGAAAAATGGTCCGTTTTCAAATGTTTTATTTTTGAACGTGAGTTGACATTTGTAGGTAGATCATAAGTTCTAGAGCTAAAATTAGCATGTTTAAAGTGATTTTCATGCTTCCAGGGGCCCGGGAAGTGAATTAAATACCATTTGGAGGCATTTAATGTTCAAGCAAAAACGGGTGATTTTTGACAAAAGAGATAACACCCCCCCATTACTTCATGCTTCAGAAAGGTGAAAAATGGTCCGTTTTCAAATGTTTTATTTTTTAACGTCAGTTCACATTTGTAGGTAGATCATCAGTTTAAGAGCTAAAATTAGCATGTTTAAAGTGATTTTCATGCTTCCAGGGGCCCGGGAAGTGAATTAAATACCATTTGGAGGCATTTAATGTTCAAGCAAAAACAGGTGATTTTTGACAAAAGAGATAACACCCCCCCCATTACGTCATGCTTCAGAAAGGTGAAAAATGGTCCGTTTTCAAATGTTTTATTTTTGAACGTACGTACACATTTGTAGGTAGATCATCAGTTTAAGAGCTAAAATTAGCATGTTTAAAGTGATTTTCATGCTTCCAGGGGCCCGGGAAGTGAATTAAATACCATTTGGAGGCATTTAATGTTCAAGCAAAAACAGGGGATTTTTGACAAAAGAGATAACACCCCCCCCATTACGTCATGCTTCAGAAAGGTGAAAAATGGTCCGTTTTCAAATGTTTTATTTTTGAACGTCAGTTCACATTTGTAGGTAGATCATCAGTTTTAAAGCTAAAATTAGCATGTTTAAAGTGATTTTCATGCTTCCAGGGGCCCGGGAAGTGAATTAAATACCATTTGGAGGCATTTAATGTTCAAGCAAAAACAGGTGATTTTTGACAAAAGAGATAACACCCCCCCATTACGTCATGCTTCAGAAAGGTGAAAAATGGTCCGTTTTCAAAAGTTTTTTTTTTGAACGTCAGTTCACATTTGTAGGTAGATCATCAGTTTAAGAGCTAAAATTAGCATGTTTAAAGTGATTTTCATGCTTCCAGGGGCCCGGGAAGTGAATTAAATACCATTTGGAGGCATTTAATGTTCAAGCAAAAACAGGGGATTTTTGACAAAAGAGATAACACCCCCCCATTACGTCATGCTTCAGAAAGGTGAAAAATGGTCCGTTTTCAAATGTTTTATTTTTGAACGTCAGTTCACATTTGTAGGTAGATCATCAGTTTTAAAGCTAAAATTAGCATGTTTAAAGTGATTTTCATGCTTCCAGGGGCCCGGGAAGTGAATTAAATACCATTTGGAGGCATTTAATGTTCAAGCAAAAACAGGTGATTTTTGACAAAAGAGATAACACCCCCCCATTACATCATGCTTCAGAAAGGTGAAAAATGGTCCATTTTCAAATGTTTTTTTTTTTAACGTCAGTTCACATTTGTAGGTAGATCATCAGTTTTTGAGCTAAAATTAGCATGTTTAAAGTGATTTTCATGCTTCCAGGGGCCCTAAACACAAGATTTGTGGAATGGTTAAAAGTGCATGAAAATGGCCAATTTACTCACTCTGAGGTCTCAAAAAGTGTTTCTTCACCCCGGGAAGTGAATTAAATACCATTTGGAGGCATTTAATGTTCAAGCAAAAACAGGTGATTTTTGACAAAAGAGATAACACCCCCCCCATTACGTCATGCTTCAGAAAGGTGAAAAATGGTCCGTTTTCAAATGTTTTATTTTTTAACACCAGTTCACATTTGTAGGTAGATCATCAGTTTAAGAGCTAAAATTAGCATGTTTAAAGTGATTTTCATGCTTCCAGGGGCCCGGGAAGTGAATTAAATACCATTTGGAGATATTTAATGTTCAAGCAAAAACAGGTGATTTTTGACAAAAGAGATAACACCCCCCCATTACGTCATGCTTCAGAAAGGTGAAAAATGGTCCGTTTTCAAATGTTTTAGTTTTTGAACGTCAGTTCACATTTGTAGGTAGATCATCAGTTTAAGAGCTAAAATTAGCATGTTTAAAGTGATTTTCATGCTTCCAGGGGCCCAGGAAGTGAATTAAATACCATTTGGAGGCATTTAATGTTCAAGCAAAAACAGGTGATTTTTGACAAAAGAGATAACACCCCCCCATTACGTCATGCTTCAGAAAGGTGAAAAATGGTACGTTTTCAAATGTTTTATTTTTGAACGTCAGTTCACATTTGTAGGTAGATCATCAGTTTTAGAGCTAAAATTAGCATGTTTAAAGTGATTTTCAGGCTTCCAGGGGCCTGGGAAGTGAATTAAATACCATTTGGAGGCATTTAATGTTCAAGCAAAAACAGGTGATTTTTGACAAAAGAGATAACACCCCCCCATTACGTCATGCTTCAGAAAGGTGAAAAATGGTCCGTTTTCAAATGTTTTATTTTTGAACGTGAGTTGACATTTGTAGGTAGATCATCAGTTCTAGAGCTAAAATTAGCATGTTTAAAGTGATTTTCATGCTTCCAGGGGCCCGGGAAGTGAATTAAATACCATTTGGAGGCATTTAATGTTCAAGCAAAAACAGGTGATTTTTGACAAAAGAGATAACACCCCCCCCCCATTACGTCATGCTTCAGAAAGGTGAAAAATGGTCCGTTTTCAAATGTTTTATTTTTTAACACCAGTTCACATTTGTAGGTAGATCATCAGTTTAAGAGCTAAAATTAGCATGTTTAAAGTGATTTTCATGCTTCCAGGGGCCCGGGAAGTGAATTAAATACCATTTGGAGATATTTAATGTTCAAGCAAAAACAGGTGATTTTTGACAAAAGAGATAACACCCCCCCATTACGTCATGCTTCAGAAAGGTGAAAAATGGTCCGTTTTCAAATGTTTTATTTTTGAACGTCAGTTCACATTTGTAGGTAGATCATCAGTTTAAGAGCTAAAATTAGCATGTTTAAAGTGATTTTCATGCTTCCAGGGGCCCAGGAAGTGAATTAAATACCATTTGGAGGCATTTAATGTTCAAGCAAAAACAGGTGATTTTTGACAAAAGAGATAACACCCCCCCATTACGTCATGCTTCAGAAAGGTGAAAAATGGTACGTTTTCAAATGTTTTATTTTTGAACGTCAGTTCACATTTGTAGGTAGATCATCAGTTTTAGAGCTAAAATTAGCATGTTTAAAGTGATTTTCAGGCTTCCAGGGGCCTGGGAAGTGAATTAAATACCATTTGGAGGCATTTAATGTTCAAGCAAAAACAGGTGATTTTTGACAAAAGAGATAACACCCCCCCATTACGTCATGCTTCAGAAAGGTGAAAAATGGTCCGTTTTCAAATGTTTTATTTTTGAACGTGAGTTGACATTTGTAGGTAGATCATCAGTTCTAGAGCTAAAATTAGCATGTTTAAAGTGATTTTCATGCTTCCAGGGGCCCGGGAAGTGAATTAAATACCATTTGGAGGCATTTAATGTTCAAGCAAAAACAGGTGATTTTTGACAAAAGAGATAACACCCCCCCCCATTACGTCATGCTTCAGAAAGGTGAAAAATGGTCCGTTTTCAAATGTTTTATTTTTGAACGCCAGTTCACATTTGTAGGTAGATCATCAGTTTTAGAGCTAAAATTAGCTTGTTTAAAGTGATTTTCATGCTTCCAGGGGCCCTAAACACAAGATTTGTGGAATGGGTAAAAGTGCATGAAAATGGCCAATTTACTCACTCTGAGCTCTCAAAAAGTGTTTCTTCACCCCGGGAAGTGAATTAAATACCATTTGGAGGCATTTAATGTTCAAGCAAAAACAGGTGATTTTTGACAAAAGAGATAACACCCCCCCATTACGTCATGCTTCAGAAAGGTGAAAAATGGTCCGTTTTCAAATGTTTTATTTTTGAACGTGAGTTGACATTTGTAGGTAGATCATCAGTTTTAGAGCTAAAATTAGCATTTTTAAAGTGATATTCATGCTTCCAGGTGCCCAGGAAGTGAATTAAATACCATTTGGAGGCATTTAATGTTCAAGCAAAAACAGGTGATTTTTGACAAAAGAGATAACACCCCCCATTACGTCATGCTTCAGAAAGGTGAAAAATGGTCCGTTTTCAAATGTTTTATTTTTGAACGTCAGTTCACATTTGTAGGTAGATCATCAGTTTTAAAGCTAAAATGAGCATGTTTAAAGTGATTTTCATGCTTCACGGGGCCCGGGAAGTGAATTAAATACCATTTGGAGGCATTTAATGTTCAAGCAAAAACAGGGGATTTTTGACAAAAGAGATAACACCCCCCCATTACGTCATGCTTCAGAAAGGTGAAAAATGGTCCGTTTTCAAATGTTTTATTTTTGAACGTCAGTTCACATTTGTAGGTAGATCATCAGTTTTAAAGCTAAAATTAGCATGTTTAAAGTGATTTTCATGCTTCCAGGGGCCCGGGAAGTGAATTAAATACCATTTGGAGGCATTTAATGTTCAAGCAACAACAGGTGATTTTTGACAAAAGAGATAACACCCCCCCATTACATCATGCTTCAGAAAGGTGAAAAATGGTCCATTTTCAAATGTTTTTTTTTTAACGTCAGTTCACATTTGTAGGTAGATCATCAGTTTTTGAGCTAAAATTAGCATGTTTAAAGTGATTTTCATGCTTCCAGGGGCCCGGAAAGTGAAATAAATACCATTTGGAGGCATTTAATTTTCAAGCAAAAACAGGTGATTTTTGACAAAAGAGATAACACCCCCCCCATTACGTCATGCTTCAGAAAGGTGAAAAATGGTCCGTTTTCAAATGTTTTATTTTTTAACACCAGTTCACATTTGTAGGTAGATCATCAGTTTAAGAGCTAAAATTAGCATGTTTAAAGTGATTTTCATGCTTCCAGGGGCCCGGGAAGTGAATTAAATTCCATTTGGAGGCATTTATTGTTCAAGCAAAAACAGGTGATTTTTGACAAAAGAGATAACACCCCCCATTACATCATGCTTCAGAAACGTGAAAAATGGTCCGTTTTCAAATGTTTTATTTTTGAACGTCAGTTCACATTTGTAGGTAGATCATCAGTTTAAGAGGTAAAATTAGCATGTTTAAAGTGATTTTCATGCTTCCAGGGGCCCAGGAAGTTAATTAAATACCATTTGGAGACATTTAATGTTCAAGCAAAAACAGGTGATTTTTGACAAAAGAGATAACACCCCCCCATTACGTCATGCTTCAGAAAGTTGAAAAATGGTCCATTTTCAAATGTTTTTTTTAACGTCAGTTCACATTCGTAGGTAGATCATCAGTTTTAGAGCTAAAATTAGCATGTTTAAAGTGATTTTCATGCTTCCAGGGGCCCTAAACACAAGATTTGTGGAATGGTTAAAAGTGCATGAAAATGGCCAATTTACTCAGTCTGAGGTCTCAAAAAGTGTTTCTTCACCCCGGGAAGTGAAATAAATACCATTTGGAGGCATTTAATGTTCAAGCAAAAACAGGTGATTTTTGACAAAAGAGATAACACCCCCCCATTACGTCATGTTTCAGAAAGGTGAAAAATGGTCCGTTTTCAAATGTTTTATTTTTTAACATCAGTTCACATTTGTAGGTAGATCATCAGTTTAAGAGCTAAAATTAGCATGTTTAAAGTGATTTTCATGCTTCCAGGGGCACGGGAAGTGAATGAAATACCATTTGGAGATATTTAATGTTCAAGCAAAAACAGGTGATTTTTGACAAAAGAGATAACACCCCCCATTACGTCATGCTTCAGAAAGGTGAAAAATGGTCCGTTTTCAAATGTTTTATTTTTGAACGTCAGTTCATATTTGTAGGTAGATCATCAGTTTAAGAGCTAAAATTAGCATGTTTAAAGTGATTTTCATGCTTCCAGGGGCCCGGGAAGTGAATTAAATACCATTTGGAGACATTTAATGTTCAAGCAAAAACAGGTGATTTTTGACAAAAGAGATAACACCCCCCATTACGTCATGCTTCAGAAAGGTGAAAAATGGTCCATTTTCAAATGTTTTATTTTTGAACATCAGTTCACATTTGTAGGTAGATCATCAATTTTAGAGCTAAAATTAGCATGTTTAAAGTGATTTTCAGGCTTCCAGGGGCCTGGGAAGTGAATTAAATACCATTTGGAGGCATTTAATGTTCAAGCAAAAACAGGTGATTTTTGACAAAAGAGATAACACCCCCCCATTACGTCATGCTACAGAAAGGTGAAAAATGGTCCGTTTTCAAATGTTTTATTTTTGAACGTCAGTTGACATTTGTAGGTAGATCATCAGTTTAAGAGCTAAAATTAGCATGTTTAAAGTGATTTTCATGCTTCCAGGGGCACGGGAAGTGAATGAAGTTCCCTTTGGAGATATTTAATGTTCAAGCAAAAACAGGTGATTTTTGACAAAAGAGATAACACCCCCCATTACGTCATGCTTCAGAAAGGTGAAAAATGGTCCGTTTTCAAATGTTTTATTTTTGAACGCCAGTTCACATTTGTAGGTAGATCATCAGTTTTAGAGCTAAAATTAGCATGTTTAAAGTGATTTTCATGCTTCCAGGGGCCCAGGAAGTGAATGAAATACCATTTGGAGATATTTAATGTTCAAGCAAAAACAGGTGATTTTTGACAAAAGAGATAACACCCCCCCATTACGTCATGCTTCAGAAAGGTGAAAAATGGTACGTTTTCAAATGTTTTAGTTTTGAACGTCAGTTCATATTTGTAGGTAGATCATCAGTTTAAGAGCTAAAATTAGCATGTTTATAGTGATTTGCATGCTTCCAGGGGCCCGGGAAGTGAATTAAATACCATTTGGAGACATTTAATGTTCAAGCAAAAACAGGTGATTTTTGACAAAAGAGCTAACACCCCCCCATTACGTCATGCTTCAGAAAGGTGAACAATGGTCCATTTTCAAATGTTTTATTTTTGAACATCAGTTCACATTTGTAGGTAGATCATCAATTTTAGAGCTAAAATTAGCATGTTTAAAGTGATTTTCGGGCTTCCAGGGGCCTGGGAAGTGAATTAAATACCATTTGGAGGCATTTAATGTTCAAGCAAAAACAGGTGATTTTTGACAAAAGAGATAACACCCCCCCATTACGTCATGCTTCAGAAAGGTGAAAAATGGTCAGTTTTCAAATGTTTTATTTTTGAACGTCAGTTGACATTTGTAGGTAGATCATAAGTTCTAGAGCTAAAATTAGCATGTTTAAAGTGATTTTCATGCTTCCAGGGGCCCGGGAAGTGAATTCAATACCATTTGGAGGCATTTAATGTTCAAGCAAAAACAGGTGATTTTTGACAAAAGAGATAACACCCCCCCATTACGTCATGCTTCAGAAAGGTGAAAAATGGTCCGTTTTCAAATGTTTTATTTTTGAACGTCAGTTCACATTTGTAGGTAGATCATCAGTTTAAGAGCTAAAATTAGCATGTTTAAAGTGATTTTCATGCTTCCAGGGGCCCGGGAAGTGAATTAAATACCATTTGGAGATATTTAATGTTCAAGCAAAAACAGGTGATTTTTGACAAAAGAGATAACACCCCCCCATTACGTCATGCTTCAGAAAGGTGAAAAATGCTCCGTTTTCAAATGTTTTATTTTTGAACGTCAGTTCACATTTGTAGGTAGATCATCAGTTTAAGAGCTAAAATTAGCATGTTTAAAGTGATTTTCATGCTTCCAGGGGCCCAGGAAGTGAATTAAATACCATTTGGAGGCATTTAATGTTCAAGCAAAAACAGGTGATTTTTGACAAAAGAGATAACACCCCCCCATTACGTCATGCTTCAGAAAGGTGAAAAATGGTCCGTTTTCAAATGTTTTATTTTTGAACGTGAGTTGACATTTGTAGGTAGATCATCAGTTCTAGAGCTAAAATTAGCATGTTTAAAGTGATTTTCATGCTTCCAGGGGCCCGGGAAGTGAATTAAATACCATTTGGAGGCATTTAATGTTCAAGCAAAAACAGGTGATTTTTGACAAAAGAGATAACACCCCCCCCCATTACGTCATGCTTCAGAAAGGTGAAAAATGGTCCGTTTTCAAATGTTTTATTTTTGAACGCCAGTTCACATTTGTAGGTAGATCATCAGTTTTAGAGCTAAAATTAGCTTGTTTAAAGTGATTTTCATGCTTCCAGGGGCCCTAAACACAAGATTTGTGGAATGGGTAAAAGTGCATGAAAATGGCCAATTTACTCACTCTGAGCTCTCAAAAAGTGTTTCTTCACCCCGGGAAGTGAATTAAATACCATTTGGAGGCATTTAATGTTCAAGCAAAAACAGGTGATTTTTGACAAAAGAGATAACACCCCCCCATTACGTCATGCTTCAGAAAGGTGAAAAATGGTCCGTTTTCAAATGTTTTATTTTTGAACGTGAGTTGACATTTGTAGGTAGATCATCAGTTTTAGAGCTAAAATTAGCATTTTTAAAGTGATATTCATGCTTCCAGGTGCCCAGGAAGTGAATTAAATACCATTTGGAGGCATTTAATGTTCAAGCAAAAACAGGTGATTTTTGACAAAAGAGATAACACCCCCCATTACGTCATGCTTCAGAAAGGTGAAAAATGGTCCGTTTTCAAATGTTTTATTTTTGAACGTCAGTTCACATTTGTAGGTAGATCATCAGTTTTAAAGCTAAAATGAGCATGTTTAAAGTGATTTTCATGCTTCACGGGGCCCGGGAAGTGAATTAAATACCATTTGGAGGCATTTAATGTTCAAGCAAAAACAGGGGATTTTTGACAAAAGAGATAACACCCCCCCATTACGTCATGCTTCAGAAAGGTGAAAAATGGTCCGTTTTCAAATGTTTTATTTTTGAACGTCAGTTCACATTTGTAGGTAGATCATCAGTTTTAAAGCTAAAATTAGCATGTTTAAAGTGATTTTCATGCTTCCAGGGGCCCGGGAAGTGAATTAAATACCATTTGGAGGCATTTAATGTTCAAGCAACAACAGGTGATTTTTGACAAAAGAGATAACACCCCCCCATTACATCATGCTTCAGAAAGGTGAAAAATGGTCCATTTTCAAATGTTTTTTTTTTAACGTCAGTTCACATTTGTAGGTAGATCATCAGTTTTTGAGCTAAAATTAGCATGTTTAAAGTGATTTTCATGCTTCCAGGGGCCCGGAAAGTGAAATAAATACCATTTGGAGGCATTTAATTTTCAAGCAAAAACAGGTGATTTTTGACAAAAGAGATAACACCCCCCCCATTACGTCATGCTTCAGAAAGGTGAAAAATGGTCCGTTTTCAAATGTTTTATTTTTTAACACCAGTTCACATTTGTAGGTAGATCATCAGTTTAAGAGCTAAAATTAGCATGTTTAAAGTGATTTTCATGCTTCCAGGGGCCCGGGAAGTGAATTAAATTCCATTTAGAGGCATTTATTGTTCAAGCAAAAACAGGTGATTTTTGACAAAAGAGATAACACCCCCATTACATCATGCTTCAGAAACGTGAAAAATGGTCCGTTTTCAAATGTTTTATTTTTGAACGTCAGTTCACATTTGTAGGTAGATCATCAGTTTAAGAGGTAAAATTAGCATGTTTAAAGTGATTTTCATGCTTCCAGGGGCCCAGGAAGTTAATTAAATACCATTTGGAGACATTTAATGTTCAAGCAAAAACAGGTGATTTTTGACAAAAGAGATAACACCCCCCCATTACGTCATGCTTCAGAAAGTTGAAAAATGGTCCATTTTCAAATGTTTTTTTTTTAACGTCAGTTCACATTCGTAGGTAGATCATCAGTTTTAGAGCTAAAATTAGCATGTTTAAAGTGATTTTCATGCTTCCAGGGGCCCTAAACACAAGATTTGTGGAATGGTTAAAAGTGCATGAAAATGGCCAATTTACTCAGTCTGAGGTCTCAAAAAGTGTTTCTTCACCCCGGGAAGTGAAATAAATACCATTTGGAGGCATTTAATGTTCAAGCAAAAACAGGTGATTTTTGACAAAAGAGATAACACCCCCCCATTACGTCATGCTTCAGAAAGGTGAAAAATGGTCCGTTTTCAAATGTTTTATTTTTTAACATCAGTTCACATTTGTAGGTAGATCATCAGTTTAAGAGCTAAAATTAGCATGTTTAAAGTGATTTTCATGCTTCCAGGGGCACGGGAAGTGAATGAAATACCATTTGGAGATATTTAATGTTCAAGCAAAAACAGGTGATTTTTGACAAAAGAGATAACACCCCCCATTACGTCATGCTTCAGAAAGGTGAAAAATGGTCCGTTTTCAAATGTTTTATTTTTGAACGCCAGTTCACATTTGTAGGTAGATCATCAGTTTTAGAGCTAAAATTAGCATGTTTAAAGTGATTTTCATGCTTCCAGGGGCCCAGGAAGTGAATGAAATACCCTTTGGAGATATTTAATGTTCAAGCAAAAACAGGTGATTTTTGACAAAAGAGATAACACCCCCCATTACGTCATGCTTCAGAAAGGTGAAAAATGGTACGTTTTCAAATGTTTTATTTTTGAACGTCAGTTCATATTTGTAGGTAGATCATCAGTTTAAGAGCTAAAATTAGCATGTTTAAAGTGATTTTCATGCTTCCAGGGGCCCGGGAAGTGAATTAAATACCATTTGGAGACATTTAATGTTCAAGCAAAAACAGGTGATTTTTGACAAAAGAGCTAACACCCCCCCATTACGTCATGCTTCAGAAAGGTGAACAATGGTCCATTTTCAAATGTTTTATTTTTGAACATCAGTTCACATTTGTAGGTAGATCATCAATTTTAGAGCTAAAATTAGCATGTTTAAAGTGATTTTCAGGCTTCCAGGGGCCTGGGAAGTGAATTAAATACCATTTGGAGGCATTTAATGTTCAAGCAAAAACAGGTGATTTTTGACAAAAGAGATAACACCCCCCCATTACGTCATGCTACAGAAAGGTGAAAAATGGTCCGTTTTCAAATGTTTTATTTTTGAACGTCAGTTGACATTTGTAGGTAGATCATCAGTTTAAGAGCTAAAATTAGCATGTTTAAAGTGATTTTCATGCTTCCAGGGGCACGGGAAGTGAATGAAGTTCCCTTTGGAGATATTTAATGTTCAAGCAAAAACAGGTGATTTTTGACAAAAGAGATAACACCCCCCATTACGTCATGCTTCAGAAAGGTGAAAAATGGTCCGTTTTCAAATGTTTTATTTTTGAACGCCAGTTCACATTTGTAGGTAGATCATCAGTTTAAGAGCTAAAATTAGCATGTTTAAAGTGATTTTCATGCTTCCAGGGGCCCGGGAAGTGAATTAAATTCCATTTGGAGGCATTTATTGTTCAAGCAAAAACAGGTGATTTTGACAAAAGAGATAACACCCCCCATTACATCATGCTTCAGAAACGTGAAAAATGGTCCGTTTTCAAATGTTTTATTTTTGAACGTCAGTTCACATTTGTAGGTAGATCATCAGTTTAAGAGGTAAAATTAGCATGTTTAAAGTGATTTTCATGCTTCCAGGGGCCCAGGAAGTTAATTAAATACCATTTGGAGACATTTAATGTTCAAGCAAAAACAGGTGATTTTTGACAAAAGAGATAACACCCCCCCATTACGTCATGCTTCAGAAAGTTGAAAAATGGTCCATTTTCAAATGTTTTTTTTAACGTCAGTTCACATTCGTAGGTAGATCATCAGTTTTAGAGCTAAAATTAGCATGTTTAAAGTGATTTTCATGCTTCCAGGGGCCCTAAACACAAGATTTGTGGAATGGTTAAAAGTGCATGAAAATGGCCAATTTACTCAGTCTGAGGTCTCAAAAAGTGTTTCTTCACCCCGGGAAGTGAAATAAATACCATTTGGAGGCATTTAATGTTCAAGCAAAAACAGGTGATTTTTGACAAAAGAGATAACACCCCCCCATTACGTCATGTTTCAGAAAGGTGAAAAATGGTCCGTTTTCAAATGTTTTATTTTTTAACATCAGTTCACATTTGTAGGTAGATCATCAGTTTAAGAGCTAAAATTAGCATGTTTAAAGTGATTTTCATGCTTCCAGGGGCACGGGAAGTGAATGAAATACCATTTGGAGATATTTAATGTTCAAGCAAAAACAGGTGATTTTTGACAAAAGAGATAACACCCCCCATTACGTCATGCTTCAGAAAGGTGAAAAATGGTCCGTTTTCAAATGTTTTATTTTTGAACGTCAGTTCATATTTGTAGGTAGATCATCAGTTTAAGAGCTAAAATTAGCATGTTTAAAGTGATTTTCATGCTTCCAGGGGCCCGGGAAGTGAATTAAATACCATTTGGAGACATTTAATGTTCAAGCAAAAACAGGTGATTTTTGACAAAAGAGCTAACACCCCCCCATTACGTCATGCTTCAGAAAGGTGAACAATGGTCCATTTTCAAATGTTTTATTTTTGAACATCAGTTCACATTTGTAGGTAGATCATCAATTTTAGAGCTAAAATTAGCATGTTTAAAGTGATTTTCAGGCTTCCAGGGGCCTGGGAAGTGAATTAAATACCATTTGGAGGCATTTAATGTTCAAGCAAAAACAGGTGATTTTTGACAAAAGAGATAACACCCCCCCATTACGTCATGCTACAGAAAGGTGAAAAATGGTCCGTTTTCAAATGTTTTATTTTTGAACGTCAGTTGACATTTGTAGGTAGATCATCAGTTTAAGAGCTAAAATTAGCATGTTTAAAGTGATTTTCATGCTTCCAGGGGCACGGGAAGTGAATGAAGTTCCCTTTGGAGATATTTAATGTTCAAGCAAAAACAGGTGATTTTTGACAAAAGAGATAACACCCCCCATTACGTCATGCTTCAGAAAGGTGAAAAATGGTCCGTTTTCAAATGTTTTATTTTTGAACGCCAGTTCACATTTGTAGGTAGATCATCAGTTTTAGAGCTAAAATTAGCATGTTTAAAGTGATTTTCATGCTTCCAGGGGCCCAGGAAGTGAATGAAATACCATTTGGAGATATTTAATGTTCAAGCAAAAACAGGTGATTTTTGACAAAAGAGATAACACCCCCCCATTACGTCATGCTTCAGAAAGGTGAAAAATGGTACGTTTTCAAATGTTTTATTTTTGAACGTCAGTTCATATTTGTAGGTAGATCATCAGTTTAAGAGCTAAAATTAGCATGTTTATAGTGATTTGCATGCTTCCAGGGGCCCGGGAAGTGAATTAAATACCATTTGGAGACATTTAATGTTCAAGCAAAAACAGGTGATTTTTGACAAAAGAGCTAACACCCCCCCATTACGTCATGCTTCAGAAAGGTGAACAATGGTCCATTTTCAAATGTTTTATTTTTGAACATCAGTTCACATTTGTAGGTAGATCATCAATTTTAGAGCTAAAATTAGCATGTTTAAAGTGATTTTCGGGCTTCCAGGGGCCTGGGAAGTGAATTAAATACCATTTGGAGGCATTTAATGTTCAAGCAAAAACAGGTGATTTTTGACAAAAGAGATAACACCCCCCCATTACGTCATGCTTCAGAAAGGTGAAAAATGGTCAGTTTTCAAATGTTTTATTTTTGAACGTCAGTTGACATTTGTAGGTAGATCATAAGTTCTAGAGCTAAAATTAGCATGTTTAAAGTGATTTTCATGCTTCCAGGGGCCCGGGAAGTGAATTCAATACCATTTGGAGGCATTTAATGTTCAAGCAAAAACAGGTGATTTTTGACAAAAGAGATAACACCCCCCCATTACGTCATGCTTCAGAAAGGTGAAAAATGGTCCGTTTTCAAATGTTTTATTTTTGAACGTCAGTTCACATTTGTAGGTAGATCATCAGTTTAAGAGCTAAAATTAGCATGTTTAAAGTGATTTTCATGCTTCCAGGGGCCCGGGAAGTGAATTAAATACCATTTGGAGATATTTAATGTTCAAGCAAAAACAGGTGATTTTTGACAAAAGAGATAACACCCCCCCATTACGTCATGCTTCAGAAAGGTGAAAAATGGTCCGTTTTCAAATGTTTTATTTTTGAACGTCAGTTCACATTTGTAGGTAGATCATCAGTTTAAGAGCTAAAATTAGCATGTTTAAAGTGATTTTCATGCTTCCAGGGGCCCAGGAAGTGAATTAAATACCATTTGGAGGCATTTAATGTTCAAGCAAAAACAGGTGATTTTTGACAAAAGAGATTACACCCCCCCATTACGTCATGCTTCAGAAAGGTGAAAAATGGTACGTTTTCAAATGTTTTATTTTTGAACGTCAGTTCACATTTGTAGGTAGATCATCAGTTTTAGAGCTAAAATTAGCATGTTTAAAGTGATTTTCAGGCTTCCAGGGGCCTGGGAAGTGAATTAAATACCATTTGGAGGCATTTAATGTTCAAGCAAAAACAGGTGATTTTTGACAAAAGAGATAACACCCCCCCATTACGTCATGCTTCAGAAAGGTGAAAAATGGTCCGTTTTCAAATGTTTTATTTTTGAACGTGAGTTGACATTTGTAGGTAGATCATCAGTTCTAGAGCTAAAATTAGCATGTTTAAAGTGATTTTCATGCTTCCAGGGGCCCGGGAAGTGAATTAAATACCATTTGGAGGCATTTAATGTTCAAGCAAAAACAGGTGATTTTTGACAAAAGAGATAACACCCCCCCCATTACGTCATGCTTCAGAAAGGTGAAAAATGGTCCGTTTTCAAATGTTTTATTTTTGAACGCCAGTTCACATTTGTAGGTAGATCATCAGTTTTAGAGCTAAAATTAGCTTGTTTAAAGTGATTTTCATGCTTCCAGGGGCCCTAAACACAAGATTTGTGGAATGGGTAAAAGTGCATGAAAATGGCCAATTTACTCACTCTGAGCTCTCAAAAAGTGTTTCTTCACCCCGGGAAGTGAATTAAATACCATTTGGAGGCATTTAATGTTCAAGCAAAAACAGGTGATTTTTGACAAAAGAGATAACACCCCCCCATTACGTCATGCTTCAGAAAGGTGAAAAATGGTCCGTTTTCAAATGTTTTATTTTTGAACGTGAGTTGACATTTGTAGGTAGATCATCAGTTTTAGAGCTAAAATTAGCATTTTTAAAGTGATATTCATGCTTCCAGGTGCCCAGGAAGTGAATTAAATACCATTTGGAGGCATTTAATGTTCAAGCAAAAACAGGTGATTTTTGACAAAAGAGATAACACCCCCCATTACGTCATGCTTCAGAAAGGTGAAAAATGGTCCGTTTTCAAATGTTTTATTTTTGAACGTCAGTTCACATTTGTAGGTAGATCATCAGTTTTAAAGCTAAAATGAGCATGTTTAAAGTGATTTTCATGCTTCACGGGGCCCGGGAAGTGAATTAAATACCATTTGGAGGCATTTAATGTTCAAGCAAAAACAGGGGATTTTTGACAAAAGAGATAACACCCCCCCATTACGTCATGCTTCAGAAAGGTGAAAAATGGTCCGTTTTCAAATGTTTTATTTTTGAACGTCAGTTCACATTTGTAGGTAGATCATCAGTTTTAAAGCTAAAATTAGCATGTTTAAAGTGATTTTCATGCTTCCAGGGGCCCGGGAAGTGAATTAAATACCATTTGGAGGCATTTAATGTTCAAGCAACAACAGGTGTTTTTTGACAAAAGAGATAACACCCCCCCATTACATCATGCTTCAGAAAGGTGAAAAATGGTCCATTTTCAAATGTTTTTTTTTTAACGTCAGTTCACATTTGTAGGTAGATCATCAGTTTTTGAGCTAAAATTAGCATGTTTAAAGTGATTTTCATGCTTCCAGGGGCCCGGAAAGTGAAATAAATACCATTTGGAGGCATTTAATTTTCAAGCAAAAACAGGTGATTTTTGACAAAAGAGATAACACCCCCCCCATTACGTCATGCTTCAGAAAGGTGAAAAATGGTCCGTTTTCAAATGTTTTATTTTTTAACACCAGTTCACATTTGTAGGTAGATCATCAGTTTAAGAGCTAAAATTAGCATGTTTAAAGTGATTTTCATGCTTCCAGGGGCCCGGGAAGTGAATTAAATTCCATTTGGAGGCATTTATTGTTCAAGCAAAAACAGGTGATTTTTGACAAAAGAGATAACACCCCCATTACATCATGCTTCAGAAACGTGAAAAATGGTCCGTTTTCAAATGTTTTATTTTTGAACGTCAGTTCACATTTGTAGGTAGATCATCAGTTTAAGAGGTAAAATTAGCATGTTTAAAGTGATTTTCATGCTTCCAGGGGCCCAGGAAGTTAATTAAATACCATTTGGAGACATTTAATGTTCAAGCAAAAACAGGTGATTTTTGACAAAAGAGATAACACCCCCCCATTACGTCATGCTTCAGAAAGTTGAAAAATGGTCCATTTTCAAATGTTTTTTTTTTAACGTCAGTTCACATTCGTAGGTAGATCATCAGTTTTAGAGCTAAAATTAGCATGTTTAAAGTGATTTTCATGCTTCCAGGGGCCCTAAACACAAGATTTGTGGAATGGTTAAAAGTGCATGAAAATGGCCAATTTACTCAGTCTGAGGTCTCAAAAAGTGTTTCTTCACCCCGGGAAGTGAAATAAATACCATTTGGAGGCATTTAATGTTCAAGCAAAAACAGGTGATTTTTGACAAAAGAGATAACACCCCCCCATTACGTCATGCTTCAGAAAGGTGAAAAATGGTCCGTTTTCAAATGTTTTATTTTTTAACATCAGTTCACATTTGTAGGTAGATCATCAGTTTAAGAGCTAAAATTAGCATGTTTAAAGTGATTTTCATGCTTCCAGGGGCACGGGAAGTGAATGAAATACCATTTGGAGATATTTAATGTTCAAGCAAAAACAGGTGATTTTTGACAAAAGAGATAACACCCCCCATTACGTCATGCTTCAGAAAGGTGAAAAATGGTCCGTTTTCAAATGTTTTATTTTTGAACGCCAGTTCACATTTGTAGGTAGATCATCAGTTTTAGAGCTAAAATTAGCATGTTTAAAGTGATTTTCATGCTTCCAGGGGACCAGGAAGTGAATGAAATACCCTTTGGAGATATTTAATGTTCAAGCAAAAACAGGTGATTTTTGACAAAAGAGATAACACCCCCCATTACGTCATGCTTCAGAAAGGTGAAAAATGGTACGTTTTCAAATGTTTTATTTTTGAACGTCAGTTCATATTTGTAGGTAGATCATCAGTTTAAGAGCTAAAATTAGCATGTTTAAAGTGATTTTCATGCTTCCAGGGGCCCGGGAAGTGAATTAAATACCATTTGGAGACATTTAATGTTCAAGCAAAAACAGGTGATTTTTGACAAAAGAGCTAACACCCCCCCATTACGTCATGCTTCAGAAAGGTGAACAATGGTCCATTTTCAAATGTTTTATTTTTGAACATCAGTTCACATTTGTAGGTAGATCATCAATTTTAGAGCTAAAATTAGCATGTTTAAAGTGATTTTCAGGCTTCCAGGGGCCTGGGAAGTGAATTAAATACCATTTGGAGGCATTTAATGTTCAAGCAAAAACAGGTGATTTTTGACAAAAGAGATAACACCCCCCCATTACGTCATGCTACAGAAAGGTGAAAAATGGTCCGTTTTCAAATGTTTTATTTTTGAACGTCAGTTGACATTTGTAGGTAGATCATCAGTTTAAGAGCTAAAATTAGCATGTTTAAAGTGATTTTCATGCTTCCAGGGGCACGGGAAGTGAATGAAGTTCCCTTTGGAGATATTTAATGTTCAAGCAAAAACAGGTGATTTTTGACAAAAGAGATAACACCCCCCATTACGTCATGCTTCAGAAAGGTGAAAAATGGTCCGTTTTCAAATGTTTTATTTTTGAACGCCAGTTCACATTTGTAGGTAGATCATCAGTTTTAGAGCTAAAATTAGCATGTTTAAAGTGATTTTCATGCTTCCAGGGGCCCAGGAAGTGAATGAAATACCATTTGGAGATATTTAATGTTCAAGCAAAAACAGGTGATTTTTGACAAAAGAGATAACACCCCCCCATTACGTCATGCTTCAGAAAGGTGAAAAATGGTACGTTTTCAAATGTTTTATTTTTGAACGTCAGTTCATATTTGTAGGTAGATCATCAGTTTAAGAGCTAAAATTAGCATGTTTAAAGTGATTTGCATGCTTCCAGGGGCCCGGGAAGTGAATTAAATACCATTTGGAGACATTTAATGTTCAAGCAAAAACAGGTGATTTTTGACAAAAGAGCTAACACCCCCCCATTACGTCATGCTTCAGAAAGGTGAACAATGGTCCATTTTCAAATGTTTTATTTTTGAACATCAGTTCACATTTGTAGGTAGATCATCAATTTTAGAGCTAAAATTAGCATGTTTAAAGTGATTTTCGGGCTTCCAGGGGCCTGGGAAGTGAATTAAATACCATTTGGAGGCATTTAATGTTCAAGCAAAAACAGGTGAATTTTTGACAAAAGAGATAACACCCCCCCATTACGTCATGCTTCAGAAAGGTGAAAAATGGTCAGTTTTCAAATGTTTTATTTTTGAACGTCAGTTGACATTTGTAGGTAGATCATAAGTTCTAGAGCTAAAATTAGCATGTTTAAAGTGATTTTCATGCTTCCAGGGCCCGGGAAGTGAATTCAATACCATTTGGAGGCATTTAATGTTCAAGCAAAAACAGGTGATTTTTGACAAAAGAGATAACACCCCCCCATTACGTCATGCTTCAGAAAGGTGAAAAATGGTCCGTTTTCAAATGTTTTATTTTTGAACGTCAGTTCACATTTGTAGGTAGATCATCAGTTTAAGAGCTAAAATTAGCATGTTTAAAGTGATTTTCATGCTTCCAGGGGCCCAGGAAGTGAATTAAATACCATTTGGAGGCATTTAATGTTCAAGCAAAAACAGGTGATTTTTGACAAAAGAGATAACACCCCCCCATTACGTCATGCTTCAGAAAGGTGAAAAATGGTACGTTTTCAAATGTTTTATTTTTGAACGTCAGTTCACATTTGTAGGTAGATCATCAGTTTTAGAGCTAAAATTAGCATGTTTAAAGTGATTTTCATGCTTCCAGGGGCCCGGGAAGTGAATTAAATACCATTTGGAGGCATTTAATGTTCAAGCAAAAACAGGGGATTTTTGACAAAAGAGATAACACCCCCCCCATTACGTCATGCTTCAGAAAGGTGAAAAATGGTCCGTTTTCAAATGTTTTATTTTTGAACGTCAGTTCACATTTGTAGGTAGATCATCAGTTTTAAAGCTAAAATTAGCATGTTTAAAGTGATTTTCATGCTTCACGGGGCCCGGGAAGTGAATTAAATACCATTTGGAGGCATTTAATGTTCAAGCAAAAACAGGGGATTTTTGACAAAAGAGATAACACCCCCCCATTACGTCATGCTTCAGAAAGGTGAAAAATGGTCCGTTTTCAAATGTTTTATTTTTGAACGTCAGTTCACATTTGTAGGTAGATCATCAGTTTTAAAGCTAAAATTAGCATGTTTAAAGTGATTTTCATGCTTCCAGGGGCCCGGGAAGTGAATTAAATACCATTTGAAGGCATTTAATGTTCAAGCAAAAACAGGTGATTTTTGACAAAAGAGATAACACCCCCCCATTACATCATGCTTCAGAAAGGTGAAAAATGGTCCATTTTCAAATGTTTTTTTTTTTTAACGTCAGTTCACATTTGTAGGTAGATCATCAGTTTTTGAGCTAAAATTAGCATGTTTAAAGTGATTTTCATGCTTCCAGGGGCCCGGGAAGTGAAATAAATACCATTTGGAGGCATTTAATTTTCAAGCAAAAACAGGTGATTTTTGACAAAAGAGATAACACCCCCCCCATTACGTCATGCTTCAGAAAGGTGAAAAATGGTCCGTTTTCAAATGTTTTATTTTTTAACACCAGTTCACATTTGTAGGTAGATCATCAGTTTAAGAGCTAAAATTAGCATGTTTAAAGTGATTTTCATGCTTCCAGGGGCCCGGGAAGTGAATTAAATTCCATTTGGAGGCATTTATTGTTCAAGCAAAAACAGGTGATTTTTGACAAAAGAGATAACACCCCCCCATTACATCATGCTTCAGAAACGTGAAAAATGGTCCGTTTTCAAATGTTTTATTTTTGAACGTCAGTTCACATTTGTAGGTAGATCATCAGTTTAAGAGGTAAAATTAGCATGTTTAAAGTGATTTTCATGCTTCCAGGGGCCCAGGAAGTTAATTAAATACCATTTGGAGACATTTAATGTTCAAGCAAAAACAGGTGATTTTTGACAAAAGAGATAACACCCCCCCATTACGTCATGCTTCAGAAAGGTGAAAAATGGTCCATTTTCAAATGTTTTTTTTTTAACGTCAGTTCACATTCGTAGGTAGATCATCAGTTTTAGAGCTAAAATTAGCATGTTTAAAGTGATTTTCATGCTTCCAGGGGCCCTAAACACAAGATTTGTGGAATGGTTAAAAGTGCATGAAAATGGCCAATTTACTCAGTCTGAGGTCTCAAAAAGTGTTTCTTCACCCCGGGAAGTGAAATAAATACCATTTGGAGGCATTTAATGTTCAAGCAAAAACAGGTGATTTTTGACAAAAGAGATAACACCCCCCCATTACGTCATGCTTCAGAAAGGTGAAAAATGGTCCGTTTTCAAATGTTTTATTTTTTAACATCAGTTCACATTTGTAGGTAGATCATCAGTTTAAGAGCTAAAATTAGCATGTTTAAAGTGATTTTCATGCTTCCAGGGGCACGGGAAGTGAATGAAATACCATTTGGAGATATTTAATGTTCAAGCAAAAACAGGTGATTTTTGACAAAAGAGATAACACCCCCCATTACGTCATGCTTCAGAAAGGTGAAAAATGGTCAGTTTTCAAATGTTTTATTTTTGAACGCCAGTTCACATTTGTAGGTAGATCATCAGTTTTAGAGCTAAAATTAGCATGTTTAAAGTGATTTTCATGCTTCCAGGGGCCCAGGAAGTGAATGAAATACCATTTGGAGATATTTAATGTTCAAGCAAAAACAGGTGATTTTTGACAAAAGAGATAACACCCCCCCATTACGTCATGCTTCAGAAAGGTGAAAAATGGTACGTTTTCAAATGTTTTATTTTTGAACGTCAGTTCATATTTGTAGGTAGATCATCAGTTTAAGAGCTAAAATTAGCATGTTTAAAGTGATTTTCATGCTTCCAGGGGCCCGGGAAGTGAATTAAATACCATTTGGAGACATTTAATGTTCAATCAAAAACAGGTGATTTTTGACAAAAGAGCTAACACCCCCCCATTACGTCATGCTTCAGAAAGGTGAACAATGGTCCATTTTCAAATGTTTTATTTTTGAACATCAGTTCACATTTGTAGGTAGATCATCAATTTTAGAGCTAAAATTAGCATGTTTAAAGTGATTTTCAGGCTTCCAGGGGCCTGGGAGGTGAATTAAATACCATTTGGAGGCATTTAATGTTCAAGCAAAAACAGGTGATTTTTGACAAAAGAGATAACACCCCCCCATTACGCCATGCTTCAGAAAGGTGAAAAATGGTCCGTTTTCAAATGTTTTATTTTTGAACGTCAGTTGACATTTGTAGGTAGATCATCAGTTTAAGAGCTAAAATTAGCATGTTTAAAGTGATTTTCATGCTTCCAGGGGCACGGGAAGTGAATGAAATACCATTTGGAGATATTTAATGTTCAAGCAAAAACAGGTGATTTTTGACAAAAGAGATAACACCCCCCATTACGTCATGCTTCAGAAAGGTGAAAAATGGTCCGTTTTCAAATGTTTTATTTTTGAACGCCAGTTCACATTTGTAGGTAGATCATCAGTTTTAGAGCTAAAATTAGCATGTTTAAAGTGATTTTCATGCTTCCAGGGGCCCAGGAAGTGAATGAAATACCATTTGGAGATATTTAATGTTCAAGCAAAAACAGGTGATTTTTGACAAAAGAGATAACACCCCCCCATTACGTCATGCTTCAGAAAGGTGAAAAATGGTACGTTTTCAAATGTTTTATTTTTGAACGTCAGTTCATATTTGTAGGTAGATCATCAGTTTAATAGCTAAAATTAGCATGTTTAAAGTGATTTTCATGCTTCCAGGGGCCCGGGAAGTGAATTAAATACCATTTGGAGACATTTAATGTTCAAGCAAAAACAGGTGATTTTTGACAAAAGAGCTAACAACCCCCCATTACGTCACGCTTCAGAAAGGTGAACAATGGTCAATTTTTAAATGTTTTATTTTTGAACATCAGTTCACATTTGTAGGTAGATCATCAATTTTAGAGCTAAAATTAGCATGTTTAAAGTGATTTTCAGGCTTCCAGGGGCCTGGGAAGTGAATTAAATACCATTTGGAGGCATTTAATGTTCAAGCAAAAACAGGTGATTTTTGACAAAAGAGATAACACCCCCCCATTACGTCATGCTTCAGAAAGGTGAAAAATGGTCCGTTTTCAAATGTTTTATTTTTGAACGTCAGTTGACATTTGTAGGTAGATCATAAGTTCTAGAGCTAAAATTAGCATGTTTAAAGTGATTTTCATGCTTCCAGGGGCCCGGGAAGTGAATTAAATACCATTTGGAGGCATTTAATGTTCAAGCAAAAACAGGTGATTTTTGACAAAAGAGATAACACCCCCCCATTACGTCATGCTTCAGAAAGGTAAAAAATGGTCCGTTTTCAAATGTTTGATTTTTGAACGTCAGTTCACATTTGTAGGTAGATCATCAGTTTTAAAGCTAAAATTAGCATGTTTAAAGTGATTTTCATGCTTCCAGGGGCCCGGGAAGTGAATTAAATACCATTTGGAGACATTTAATGTTCAAGCAAAAACAGGTGATTTTTTACAAAAGAGATAACACCCCCCATTACGTCATGCTTCAGAAAGGTGAAAAATGGTCCGTTTTCAAATGTTTTATTTTTGAACGTCAGTACACATTTGTAGGTAGATCATCAGTTTAAGAGCTAAAATTAACATGTTTAAAGTGATTTTCATGCTTCCAGGGGCCCTAAACACAAGATTTGTGGAATGGTTAAAAGTGCATGAAAATGGCCAATTTACTCAGTCTGAGGTCTCAAAAAGTGTTTCTTCACCCCGGGAAGTGAATTAAATACCATTTGGAGGCATTTAATGTTCAAGCAAAAACGGGTGATTTTTGACAAAAGAGATAACACCCCCCCATTACTTCATGCTTCAGAAAGGTGAAAAATGGTCCGTTTTCAAATGTTTTATTTTTTAACGTCAGTTCACATTTGTAGGTAGATCATCAGTTTAAGAGCTAAAATTAGCATGTTTAAAGTGATTTTCATGCTTCCAGGGGCCCGGGAAGTGAATTAAATACCATTTGGAGGCATTTAATGTTCAAGCAAAAACAGGTGATTTTTTACAAAAGAGATAACACCCCCCCCATTACGTCATGCTTCAGAAAGGTGAAAAATGGTCCGTTTTCAAATGTTTTATTTTTGAACGTCAGTTCACATTTGTAGGTAGATCATCAGTTTTAAAGCTAAAATTAGCATGTTTAAAGTGATTTTCATGCTTCACGGGGCCCGGGAAGTGAATTAAATACCATTTGGAGGCATTTAATGTTCAAGCAAAAACAGGGGATTTTTGACAAAAGAGATAACACCCCCCCATTACGTCATGCTTCAGAAAGGTGAAAAATGGTCCGTTTTCAAATGTTTTATTTTTGAACGTCAGTTCACATTTGTAGGTAGATCATCAGTTTTAAAGCTAAAATTAGCATGTTTAAAGTGATTTTCATGCTTCCAGGGGCCCGGGAAGTGAATTAAATACCATTTGGAGGCATTTAATGTTCAAGCAAAAACAGGTGATTTTTGACAAAAGAGATAACACCCCCCCCATTACATCATGCTTCAGAAAGGTGAAAAATGGTCCATTTTCAAATGTTTTTTTTTTAACGTCAGTTCACATTTGTAGGTAGATCATCAGTTTTTGAGCTAAAATTAGCATGTTTAAAGTGATTTTCATGCTTCCAGGGGCCCGGGAAGTGAAATAAATACCATTTGGAGGCATTTAATTTTCAAGCAAAAACAGGTGATTTTTGACAAAAGAGATAACACCCCCCCCATTACGTCATGCTTCAGAAAGGTGAAAAATGGTCCGTTTTCAAATGTTTTATTTTTTAACACCAGTTCACATTTGTAGGTAGATCATCAGTTTAAGAGCTAAAATTAGCATGTTTAAAGTGATTTTCATGCTTCCAGGGGCCCGGGAAGTGAATTAAATTCCATTTGGAGGCATTTATTGTTCAAGCAAAAACAGGTGATTTTTGACAAAAGAGATAACACCCCCCCCATTACATCATGCTTCAGAAACGTGAAAAATGGTCCGTTTTCAAATGTTTTATTTTTGAACGTCAGTTCACATTTGTAGGTAGATCATCAGTTTAAGAGGTAAAATTAGCATGTTTAAAGTGATGTTCATGCTTCCAGGGGCCCAGGAAGTTAATTAAATACCATTTGGAGACATTTAATGTTCAAGCAAAAACAGGTGATTTTTGACAAAAGAGATAACACCCCCCCATTACGTCATGCTTCAGAAAGGTGAAAAATGGTCCATTTTCAAATGGTTTTTTTTGAACGTCAGTTCACATTGGTAGGTAGATCATCAGTTTTAGAGCTAAAATTAGCATGTTTAAAGTGATTTTCATGCTTCCAGGGGCCCTAAACACAAGATTTGTGGAATGGTTAAAAGTGCATGAAAATGGCCAATTTACTCAGTCTGAGGTCTCAAAAAGTGTTTCTTCACCCCGGGAAGTGAAATAAATACCATTTGGAGGCATTTAATGTTCAAGCAAAAACAGGTGATTTTTGACAAAAGAGATAACACCCCCCCCATTACGTCATGCTTCAGAAAGGTGAACAATGGTCCATTTTCAAATGTTTCATTTTTGAACATCAGTTCACATTTGTAGGTAGATCATCAATTTTAGAGCTAACATTAGCATGTTTAAAGTGATTTTCAGGCTTCCAGGGGCCTGGGAAGTGAATTAAATACCATTTGGAGGCATTTAATGTTCAAGCAAAAACAGGTGATTTTTGACAAAAGAGATAACACCCCCCCATTACGTCATGCTTCAGAAAGGTGAAAAATGGTCCGTTTTCAAATGTTTTATTTTTGAACGTCAGTTGACATTTGTAGGTAGATCATAAGTTCTAGAGCTAAAATTAGCATGTTTAAAGTGATTTTCATGCTTCCAGGGGCCCGGGAAGTGAATTAAATACCATTTGGAGGCATTTAATGTTCAAGCAAAAACAGGTGATTTTTGACAAAAGAGATAACACCCCCCCATTACGTCATGCTTCAGAAAGGTAAAAAATGGTCCGTTTTCAAATGTTTGATTTTTGAACGTCAGTTCACATTTGTAGGTAGATCATCAGTTTTAAAGCTAAAATTAGCATGTTTAAAGTGATTTTCATGCTTCCAGGGGCCCGGGAAGTGAATTAAATACCATTTGGAGACATTTAATGTTCAAGCAAAAACAGGTGATTTTTGACAAAAGAGATAACACCCCCATTACGTCATGCTTCAGAAAGGTGAAAAATGGTCCGTTTTCAAATGTTTTATTTTTGAACGTCATTACACATTTGTAGGTAGATCATCAGTTTAAGAGCTAAAATTAGCATGTTTAAAGTGATTTTCATGCTTCCAGGGGCCCTGAACACAAGATTTGTGGAATGGTTAAAAGTGCATGAAAATGGCCAATTTACTCAGTCTGAGGTCTCAAAAAGTGTTTCTTCACCCCGGGAAGTGAATTAAATACCATTTGGAGGCATTTAATGTTCAAGCAAAAACGGGTGATTTTTGACAAAAGAGATAACACCCCCCCATTACTTCATGCTTCAGAAAGGTGAAAAATGGTCCGTTTTCAAATGTTTTATTTTTTAACGTCAGTTCACATTTGTAGGTAGATCATCAGTTTAAGAGCTAAAATTAGCATGTTTAAAGTGATTTTCATGCTTCCAGGGGCCCGGGAAGTGAATTAAATACCATTTGGAGGCATTTAATGTTCAAGCAAAAACAGGTGATTTTTGACAAAAGAGATAACACCCCCCCCATTATGTCATGCTTCAGAAAGGTGAAAAATGGTCCGTTTTCAAATGTTTTATTTTTGAACGTCAGTTCACATTTGTAGGTAGATCATCAGTTTAAGAGCTAAAATTAGCATGTTTAAAGTGATTTTCATGCTTCCAGGGGCCCGGGAAGTGAATTAAATACCATTTGGAGGCATTTAATGTTCAAGCAAAAACAGGGGATTTTTGACAAAAGAGATAACACCCCCCCCATTACGTCATGCTTCAGAAAGGTGAAAAATGGTCCGTTTTCAAATGTTTTATTTTTGAACGTCAGTTCACATTTGTAGGTAGATCATCAGTTTTAAAGCTAAAATTAGCATGTTTAAAGTGATTTTCATGCTTCCAGGGGCCCGGGAAGTGAATTAAATACCATTTGGAGGCATTTAATGTTCAAGCAAAAACAGGTGATTTTTGACAAAAGAGATAACACCCCCCCATTACGTCATGCTTCAGAAAGGTGAAAAATGGTCCGTTTTCAAAAGTTTTTTTTTTGAACGTCAGTTCACATTTGTAGGTAGATCATCAGTTTAAGAGCTAAAATTAGCATGTTTAAAGTGATTTTCATGCTTCCAGGGGCCCGGGAAGTGAATTAAATACCATTTGGAGGCATTTAATGTTCAAGCAAAAACAGGGGATTTTTGACAAAAGAGATAACACCCCCCCATTACGTCATGCTTCAGAAAGGTGAAAAATGGTCCGTTTTCAAATGTTTTATTTTTGAACGTCAGTTCACATTTGTAGGTAGATCATCAGTTTTAAAGCTAAAATTAGCATGTTTAAAGTGATTTTCATGCTTCCAGGGGCCCGGGAAGTGAATTAAATACCATTTGGAGGCATTTAATGTTCAAGCAAAAACAGGTGATTTTTGACAAAAGAGATAACACCCCCCCATTACATCATGCTTCAGAAAGGTGAAAAATGGTCCATTTTCAAATGTTTTTTTTTTTAACGTCAGTTCACATTTGTAGGTAGATCATCAGTTTTTGAGCTAAAATTAGCATGTTTAAAGTGATTTTCATGCTTCCAGGGGCCCTAAACACAAGATTTGTGGAATGGTTAAAAGTGCATGAAAATGGCCAATTTACTCACTCTGAGGTCTCAAAAAGTGTTTCTTCACCCCGGGAAGTGAATTAAATACCATTTGGAGGCATTTAATGTTCAAGCAAAAACAGGTGATTTTTGACAAAAGAGATAACACCCCCCCCCATTACGTCATGCTTCAGAAAGGTGAAAAATGGTCCGTTTTCAAATGTTTTATTTTTTAACACCAGTTCACATTTGTAGGTAGATCATCAGTTTAAGAGCTAAAATTAGCATGTTTAAAGTGATTTTCATGCTTCCAGGGGCCCGGGAAGTGAATTAAATACCATTTGGAGATATTTAATGTTCAAGCAAAAACAGGTGATTTTTGACAAAAGAGATAACACCCCCCCCATTACGTCATGCTTCAGAAAGGTGAAAAATGGTCCGTTTTCAAATGTTTTAGTTTTTGAACGTCAGTTCACATTTGTAGGTAGATCATCAGTTTAAGAGCTAAAATTAGCATGTTTAAAGTGATTTTCATGCTTCCAGGGGCCCAGGAAGTGAATTAAATACCATTTGGAGGCATTTAATGTTCAAGCAAAAACAGGTGATTTTTGACAAAAGAGATAACACCCCCCCATTACGTCATGCTTCAGAAAGGTGAAAAATGGTCCGTTTTCAAATGTTTTATTTTTGAACGTGAGTTGACATTTGTAGGTAGATCATCAGTTCTAGAGCTAAAATTAGCATGTTTAAAGTGATTTTCAGGCTTCCAGGGGCCTGGGAAGTGAATTAAATACCATTTGGAGGCATTTAATGTTCAAGCAAAAACAGGTGATTTTTGACAAAAGAGATAACACCCCCCCATTACGTCATGCTTCAGAAAGGTGAAAAATGGTCCGTTTTCAAATGTTTTATTTTTGAACGTGAGTTGACATTTGTAGGTAGATCATCAGTTCTAGAGCTAAAATTAGCATGTTTAAAGTGATTTTCATGCTTCCAGGGGCCCGGGAAGTGAATTAAATACCATTTGGAGGCATTTAATGTTCAAGCAAAAACAGGTGATTTTTGACAAAAGAGATAACACCCCCCCCCCATTACGTCATGCTTCAGAAAGGTGAAAAATGGTCCGTTTTCAAATGTTTTATTTTTTAACACCAGTTCACATTTGTAGGTAGATCATCAGTTTAAGAGCTAAAATTAGCATGTTTAAAGTGATTTTCATGCTTCCAGGGTCCCGGGAAGTGAATTAAATACCATTTGGAGATATTTAATGTTCAAGCAAAAACAGGTGATTTTTGACAAAAGAGATAACACCCCCCCATTACGTCATGCTTCAGAAAGGTGAAAAATGGTCCGTTTTCAAATGTTTTATTTTTGAACGTCAGTTCACATTTGTAGGTAGATCATCAGTTTAAGAGCTAAAATTAGCATGTTTAAAGTGATTTTCATGCTTCCAGGGGCCCAGGAAGTGAATTAAATAACATTTGGAGGCATTTAATGTTCAAGCAAAAACAGGTGATTTTTGACAAAAGAGATAACACCCCCCCATTACGTCATGCTTCAGAAAGGTGAAAAATGGTACGTTTTCAAATGTTTTATTTTTGAACGTCAGTTCACATTTGTAGGTAGATCATCAGTTTTAGAGCTAAAATTAGCATGTTTAAAGTGATTTTCAGGCTTCCAGGGGCCTGGGAAGTGAATTAAATACCATTTGGAGGCATTTAATGTTCAAGCAAAAACAGGTGATTTTTGACAAAAGAGATAACACCCCCCCCATTACGTCATGCTACAGAAAGGTGAAAAATGGTCCGTTTTCAAATGTTTTATTTTTGAACGTGAGTTGACATTTGTAGGTAGATCATCAGTTCTAGAGCTAAAATTAGCATGTTTAAAGTGATTTTCATGCTTCCAGGGGCCCGGGAAGTGAATTAAATACCATTTGGAGGCATTTAATGTTCAAGCAAAAACAGGTGATTTTTGACAAAAGAGATAACACCCCCCCCCCATTACGTCATGCTTCAGAAAGGTGAAAAATGGTCCGTTTTCAAATGTTTTATTTTTGAACGCCAGTTCACATTTGTAGGTAGATCATCAGTTTTAGAGCTAAAATTAGCTTGTTTAAAGTGATTTTCATGCTTCCAGGGGCCCTAAACACAAGATTTGTGGAATGGGTAAAAGTGCATGAAAATGGCCAATTTACTCACTCTGAGGTCTCAAAAAGTGTTTCTTCACCCCGGGAAGTGAATTAAATACCATTTGGAGGCATTTAATGTTCAAGCAAAAACAGGTGATTTTTGACAAAAGAGATAACACCCCCCATTACGTCATGCTTCAGAAAGGTGAAAAATGGTCCGTTTTCAAATGTTTTATTTTTGAACGTCAGTTCACATTTGTAGGTAGATCATCAGTTTTAAAGCTAAAATGAGCATGTTTAAAGTGATTTTCATGCTTCACGGGGCCCGGGAAGTGAATTAAATACCATTTGGAGGCATTTAATGTTCAAGCAAAAACAGGGGATTTTTGACAAAAGAGATAACACCCCCCCATTACGTCATGCTTCAGAAAGGTGAAAAATGGTCCGTTTTCAAATGTTTTATTTTTGAACGTCAGTTCACATTTGTAGGTAGATCATCAGTTTTAAAGCTAAAATTAGCATGTTTAAAGTGATTTTCATGCTTCCAGGGGCCCGGGAAGTGAATTAAATACCATTTGGAGGCATTTAATGTTCAAGCAAAAACAGGTGATTTTTGACAAAAGAGATAACACCCCCCCATTACATCATGCTTCAGAAAGGTGAAAAATGGTCCATTTTCAAATGTTTTTTTTTAACGTCAGTTCACATTTGTAGGTAGATCATCAGTTTTTGAGCTAAAATTAGCATGTTTAAAGTGATTTTCATGCTTCCAGGGGCCCGGAAAGTGAAATAAATACCATTTGGAGGCATTTAATTTTCAAGCAAAAACAGGTGATTTTTGACAAAAGAGATAACACCCCCCCCATTACGTCATGCTTCAGAAAGGTGAAAAATGGTCCGTTTTCAAATGTTTTATTTTTTAACACCAGTTCACATTTGTAGGTAGATCATCAGTTTAAGAGCTAAAATTAGCATGTTTAAAGTGATTGTCATGCTTCCAGGGGCCCGGGAAGTGAATTAAATTCCATTTGGAGGCATTTATTGTTCAAGCAAAAACAGGTGATTTTTGACAAAAGAGATAACACCCCCCCCATTACATCATGCTTCAGAAACGTGAAAAATGGTCCGTTTTCAAATGTTTTATTTTTGAACGTCAGTTCACATTTGTAGGTAGATCATCAGTTTAAGAGGTAAAATTAGCATGTTTAAAGTGATTTTCATGCTTCCAGGGGCCCAGGAAGTTAATTAAATACCATTTGGAGACATTTAATGTTCAAGCAAAAACAGGTGATTTTTGACAAAAGAGATAACACCCCCCCATTACGTCATGCTTCAGAAAGTTGAAAAATGGTCCATTTTCAAATGTTTTTTTTTTAACGTCAGTTCACATTCGTAGGTAGATCATCAGTTTTAGAGCTAAAATTAGCATGTTTAAAGTGATTTTCATGCTTCCAGGGGCCCTAAACACAAGATTTGTGGAATGGTTAAAAGTGCATGAAAATGGCCAATTTACTCACTCTGAGGTCTCAAAAAGTGTTTCTTCACCCCGGGAAGTGAATTAAATACCATTTGGAGGCATTTAATGTTCAAGCAAAAACAGGTGATTTTTGACAAAAGAGATAACACCCCCCATTACGTCATGCTTCAGAAAGGTGAAAAATGGTCCGTTTTCAAATGTTTTATTTTTGAACGTCAGTTCACATTTGTAGGTAGATCATCAGTTTTAAAGCTAAAATGAGCATGTTTAAAGTGATTTTCATGCTTCACGGGGCCCGGGAAGTGAATTAAATACCATTTGGAGGCATTTAATGTTCAAGCAAAAACAGGGGATTTTTGACAAAAGAGATAACACCCCCCCATTACGTCATGCTTCAGAAAGATGAAAAATGGTCCGTTTTCAAATGTTTTATTTTTGAACGTCAGTTCACATTTGTAGGTAGATCATCAGTTTTAAAGCTAAAATTAGCATGTTTAAAGTGATTTTCATGCTTCCAGGGGCCCGGGAAGTGAATTAAATACCATTTGGAGGCATTTAATGTTCAAGCAAAAACAGGTGATTTTTGACAAAAGAGATAACACCCCCCCCATTACGTCATGCTACAGAAAGGTGAAAAATGGTCCGTTTTCAAATGTTTTATTTTTGAACGTGAGTTGACATTTGTAGGTAGATCATCAGTTCTAGAGCTAAAATTAGCATGTTTAAAGTGATTTTCATGCTTCCAGGGGCCCGGGAAGTGAATTAAATACCATTTGGAGGCATTTAATGTTCAAGCAAAAACAGGTGATTTTTGACAAAAGAGATAACACCCCCCCCCCATTACGTCATGCTTCAGAAAGGTGAAAAATGGTCCGTTTTCAAATGTTTTATTTTTGAACGCCAGTTCACATTTGTAGGTAGATCATCAGTTTTAGAGCTAAAATTAGCTTGTTTAAAGTGATTTTCATGCTTCCAGGGGCCCTAAACACAAGATTTGTGGAATGGGTAAAAGTGCATGAAAATGGCCAATTTACTCACTCTGAGGTCTCAAAAAGTGTTTCTTCACCCCGGGAAGTGAATTAAATACCATTTGGAGGCATTTAATGTTCAAGCAAAAACAGGTGATTTTTGACAAAAGAGATAACACCCCCCATTACGTCATGCTTCAGAAAGGTGAAAAATGGTCCGTTTTCAAATGTTTTATTTTTGAACGTCAGTTCACATTTGTAGGTAGATCATCAGTTTTAAAGCTAAAATGAGCATGTTTAAAGTGATTTTCATGCTTCACGGGGCCCGGGAAGTGAATTAAATACCATTTGGAGGCATTTAATGTTCAAGCAAAAACAGGGGATTTTTGACAAAAGAGATAACACCCCCCCATTACGTCATGCTTCAGAAAGGTGAAAAATGGTCCGTTTTCAAATGTTTTATTTTTGAACGTCAGTTCACATTTGTAGGTAGATCATCAGTTTTAAAGCTAAAATTAGCATGTTTAAAGTGATTTTCATGCTTCCAGGGGCCCGGGAAGTGAATTAAATACCATTTGGAGGCATTTAATGTTCAAGCAAAAACAGGTGATTTTTGACAAAAGAGATAACACCCCCCCATTACATCATGCTTCAGAAAGGTGAAAAATGGTCCATTTTCAAATGTTTTTTTTTAACGTCAGTTCACATTTGTAGGTAGATCATCAGTTTTTGAGCTAAAATTAGCATGTTTAAAGTGATTTTCATGCTTCCAGGGGCCCGGAAAGTGAAATAAATACCATTTGGAGGCATTTAATTTTCAAGCAAAAACAGGTGATTTTTGACAAAAGAGATAACACCCCCCCCATTACGTCATGCTTCAGAAAGGTGAAAAATGGTCCGTTTTCAAATGTTTTATTTTTTAACACCAGTTCACATTTGTAGGTAGATCATCAGTTTAAGAGCTAAAATTAGCATGTTTAAAGTGATTGTCATGCTTCCAGGGGCCCGGGAAGTGAATTAAATTCCATTTGGAGGCATTTATTGTTCAAGCAAAAACAGGTGATTTTTGACAAAAGAGATAACACCCCCCCCATTACATCATGCTTCAGAAACGTGAAAAATGGTCCGTTTTCAAATGTTTTATTTTTGAACGTCAGTTCACATTTGTAGGTAGATCATCAGTTTAAGAGGTAAAATTAGCATGTTTAAAGTGATTTTCATGCTTCCAGGGGCCCAGGAAGTTAATTAAATACCATTTGGAGACATTTAATGTTCAAGCAAAAACAGGTGATTTTTGACAAAAGAGATAACACCCCCCCATTACGTCATGCTTCAGAAAGTTGAAAAATGGTCCATTTTCAAATGTTTTTTTTTTAACGTCAGTTCACATTCGTAGGTAGATCATCAGTTTTAGAGCTAAAATTAGCATGTTTAAAGTGATTTTCATGCTTCCAGGGGCCCTAAACACAAGATTTGTGGAATGGTTAAAAGTGCATGAAAATGGCCAATTTACTCACTCTGAGGTCTCAAAAAGTGTTTCTTCACCCCGGGAAGTGAATTAAATACCATTTGGAGGCATTTAATGTTCAAGCAAAAACAGGTGATTTTTGACAAAAGAGATAACACCCCCCATTACGTCATGCTTCAGAAAGGTGAAAAATGGTCCGTTTTCAAATGTTTTATTTTTGAACGTCAGTTCACATTTGTAGGTAGATCATCAGTTTTAAAGCTAAAATGAGCATGTTTAAAGTGATTTTCATGCTTCACGGGGCCCGGGAAGTGAATTAAATACCATTTGGAGGCATTTAATGTTCAAGCAAAAACAGGGGATTTTTGACAAAAGAGATAACACCCCCCCATTACGTCATGCTTCAGAAAGGTGAAAAATGGTCCGTTTTCAAATGTTTTATTTTTGAACGTCAGTTCACATTTGTAGGTAGATCATCAGTTTTAAAGCTAAAATTAGCATGTTTAAAGTGATTTTCATGCTTCCAGGGGCCCGGGAAGTGAATTAAATACCATTTGGAGGCATTTAATGTTCAAGCAAAAACAGGTGATTTTTGACAAAAGAGATAACACCCCCCCATTACATCATGCTTCAGAAAGGTGAAAAATGGTCCATTTTCAAATGTTTTTTTTTAACGTCAGTTCACATTTGTAGGTAGATCATCAGTTTTTGAGCTAAAATTAGCATGTTTAAAGTGATTTTCATGCTTCCAGGGGCCCGGAAAGTGAAATAAATACCATTTGGAGGCATTTAATTTTCAAGCAAAAACAGGTGATTTTTGACAAAAGAGATAACACCCCCCCCATTACGTCATGCTTCAGAAAGGTGAAAAATGGTCCGTTTTCAAATGTTTTATTTTTTAACACCAGTTCACATTTGTAGGTAGATCATCAGTTTAAGAGCTAAAATTAGCATGTTTAAAGTGATTGTCATGCTTCCAGGGGCCCGGGAAGTGAATTAAATTCCATTTGGAGGCATTTATTGTTCAAGCAAAAACAGGTGATTTTTGACAAAAGAGATAACACCCCCCCCATTACATCATGCTTCAGAAACGTGAAAAATGGTCCGTTTTCAAATGTTTTATTTTTGAACGTCAGTTCACATTTGTAGGTAGATCATCAGTTTAAGAGGTAAAATTAGCATGTTTAAAGTGATTTTCATGCTTCCAGGGGCCCAGGAAGTTAATTAAATACCATTTGGAGACATTTAATGTTCAAGCAAAAACAGGTGATTTTTGACAAAAGAGATAACACCCCCCCATTACGTCATGCTTCAGAAAGTTGAAAAATGGTCCATTTTCAAATGTTTTTTTTTTAACGTCAGTTCACATTCGTAGGTAGATCATCAGTTTTAGAGCTAAAATTAGCATGTTTAAAGTGATTTTCATGCTTCCAGGGGCCCTAAACACAAGATTTGTGGAATGGTTAAAAGTGCATGAAAATGGCCAATTTACTCAGTCTGAGGTCTCAAAAAGTGTTTCTTCACCCTGGGAAGTGAAATAAATACCATTTGGAGGCATTTAATGTTCAAGCAAAAACAGGTGATTTTTGACAAAAGAGATAACACCCCCCCATTACGTCATGCTTCAGAAAGGTGAAAAATGGTCCGTTTTCAAATGTTTTATTTTTTAACATCAGTTCACATTTGTAGGTAGATCATCAGTTTAAGAGCTAAAATTAGCATGTTTAAAGTGATTTTCATGCTTCCAGGGGCACGGGAAGTGAATGAAATACCATTTGGAGATATTTAATGTTCAAGCAAAAACAGGTGATTTTTGACAAAAGAGATAACACCCCCCATTACGTCATGCTTCAGAAAGGTGAAAAATGGTCCGTTTTCAAATGTTTTATTTTTGAACGCCAGTTCACATTTGTAGGTAGATCATCGGTTTTAGAGCTAAAATTAGCATGTTTAAAGTGATTTTCATGCTTCCAGGGGCCCAGGAAGTGAATGAAATACCATTTGGAGATATTTAATGTTCAAGCAAAAACAGGTGATTTTTGACAAAAGAGATAACACCCCCCATTACGTCATGCTTCAGAAAGGTGAAAAATGGTACGTTTTCAAATGTTTTATTTTTGAACGTCAGTTCATATTTGTAGGTAGATCATCAGTTTAAGAGCTAAAATTAGCATGTTTAAAGTGATTTTCATGCTTCCAGGGGCCCGGGAAGTGAATTAAATACCATTTGGAGACATTTAATGTTCAAGCAAAAACAGGTGATTTTTGACAAAAGAGCTAACACCCCCCCATTACGTCATGCTTCAGAAAGGTGAACAATGGTCCATTTTCAAATGTTTTATTTTTGAACATCAGTTCACATTTGTAGGTAGATCATCAATTTTAGAGCTAAAATTAGCATGTTTAAAGTGATTTTCAGGCTTCCAGGGGCCTGGGAAGTGAATTAAATACCATTTGGAGGCATTTAATGTTCAAGCAAAAACAGGTGATTTTTGACAAAAGAGATAACACCCCCCCATTACGTCATGCTACAGAAAGGTGAAAAATGGTCCGTTTTCAAATGTTTTATTTTTGAACGTCAGTTGACATTTGTAGGTAGATCATCAGTTTAAGAGCTAAAATTAGCATGTTTAAAGTGATTTTCATGCTTCCAGGGGCACGGGAAGTGAATGAAGTTCCCTTTGGAGATATTTAATGTTCAAGCAAAAACAGGTGATTTTTGACAAAAGAGATAACACCCCCCATTACGTCATGCTTCAGAAAGGTGAAAAATGGTCCGTTTTCAAATGTTTTATTTTTGAACGCCAGTTCACATTTGTAGGTAGATCATCAGTTTTAGAGCTAAAATTAGCATGTTTAAAGTGATTTTCATGCTTCCAGGGGCCCAGGAAGTGAATGAAATATCATTTGGAGATATTTAATGTTCAAGCAAAAACAGGTGATTTTTGACAAAAGAGATAACACCCCCCCATTACGTCATGCTTCAGAAAGGTGAAAAATGGTACGTTTTCAAATGTTTTATTTTTGAACGTCAGTTCATATTTGTAGGTAGATCATCAGTTTTAAAGCTAAAATTAGCATGTTTAAAGTGATTTTCATGCTTCCAGGGGCCCGGGAAGTGAATTAAATACCATTTGGAGACATTTAATGTTCAAGCAAAAACAGGTGATTTTTGACAAAAGAGATAACACCCCCCATTACGTCATGCTTCAGAAAGGTGAAAAATGGTCCGTTTTCAAATGTTTTATTTTTGAACGTCAGTACAGATTTGTAGGTAGATCATCAGTTTAAGAGCTAAAATTAGCATGTTTAAAGTGATTTTCATGCTTCCAGGGGCCCTAAACACAAGATTTGTGGAATGGTTAAAAGTGCATGAAAATGGCCAATTTACTCAGTCTGAGGTCTCAAAAAGTGTTTCTTCACCCCGGGAAGTGAATTAAATACCATTTGGAGGCATTTAATGTTCAAGCAAAAACGGGTGATTTTTGACAAAAGAGACAACACCCCCCCATTACTTCATGCTTCAGAAAGGTGAAAAATGGTCAGTTTTCAAATGTTTTATTTTTTAACGTCAGTTCACATTTGTAGGTAGATCATCAGTTTAAGAGCTAAAATTAGCATGTTTAAAGTGATTTTCATGCTTCCAGGGGCCCGGGAAGTGAATTAAATACCATTTGGAGGCATTTACTGTTCAAGCAAAAACAGGTGATTTTTGACAAAAGAGATAACACCCCCCCCATTACGTCATGCTTCAGAAAGGTGAAAAATGGTCCGTTTTCAAATGTTTTATTTTTGAACGTCAGTTCACATTTGTAGGTAGATCATCAGTTTAAGAGCTAAAATTAGCATGTTTAAAGTGATTTTCATGCTTCCAGGGGCCCGGGAAGTGAATTAAATACCATTTGGAGGCATTTAATGTTCAAGCAAAAACAGGGGATTTTTGACAAAAGAGATAACACCCCCCCCATTACGTCATGCTTCAGAAAGGTGAAAAATGGTCCGTTTTCAAATGTTTTATTTTTGAACGTCAGTTCACATTTGTAGGTAGATCATCAGTTTTAAAGCTAAAATTAGCATGTTTAAAGTGATTTTCATGCTTCCAGGGGCCCGGGAAGTGAATTAAATACCATTTGGAGGCATTTAATGTTCAAGCAAAAACAGGTGATTTTTGACAAAAGAGATAACACCCCCCCATTACGTCATGCTTCAGAAAGGTGAAAAATGGTCCGTTTTCAAAAGTTTTTTTTTGAACGTCAGTTCACATTTGTAGGTAGATCATCAGTTTAAGAGCTAAAATTAGCATGTTTAAAGTGATTTTCATGCTTCCAGGGGCCCGGGAAGTGAATTAAATACCATTTGGAGGCATTTAATGTTCAAGCAAAAACAGGGGATTTTTGACAAAAGAGATAACACCCCCCCATTACGTCATGCTTCGAAAGGTGAAAAATGGTCCGTTTTCAAATGTTTTATTTTTGAACGTCAGTTCACATTTGTAGGTAGATCATCAGTTTTAAAGCTAAAATTAGCATGTTTAAAGTGATTTTCATGCTTCCAGGGGCCCGGGAAGTGAATTAAATACCATTTGGAGGCATTTAATGTTCAAGCAAAAACAGGTGATTTTTGACAAAAGAGATAACACCCCCCATTACATCATGCTTCAGAAAGGTGAAAAATGGTCCATTTTCAAATGTTTTTTTTTTTTTAACGTCAGTTCACATTTGTAGGTAGATCATCAGTTTTTGAGCTAAAATTAGCATGTTTAAAGTGATTTTCATGCTTCCAGGGGCCCTAAACACAAGATTTGTGGAATGGTTAAAAGTGCATGAAAATGGCCAATTTACTCACTCTGAGGTCTCAAAAAGTGTTTCTTCACCCCGGGAAGTGAATTAAATACCATTTGGAGGCATTTAATGTTCAAGCAAAAACAGGTGATTTTTGACAAAAGAGATAACACCCCCCCATTACGTCATGCTTCAGAAAGGTGAAAAATGGTCCGTTTTCAAATGTTTTATTTTTTAACACCAGTTCACATTTGTAGGTAGATCATCAGTTTAAGAGCTAAAATTAGCATGTTTAAAGTGATTTTCATGCTTCCAGGGGCCCGGGAAGTGAATTAAATACCATTTGGAGATATTTAATGTTCAAGCAAAAACAGGTGATTTTTGACAAAAGAGATAACACCCCCCCATTACGTCATGCTTCAGAAAGGTGAAAAATGGTCCGTTTTCAAATGTTTTAGTTTTTGAACGTCAGTTCACATTTGTAGGTAGATCATCAGTTTAAGAGCTAAAATTAGCATGTTTAAAGTGATTTTCATGCTTCCAGGGGCCCAGGAAGTGAATTAAATACCATTTGGAGGCATTTAATGTTCAAGCAAAAACAGGTGATTTTTGACAAAAGAGATAACACCCCCCCCATTACGTCATGCTTCAGAAAGGTGAAAAATGGTACGTTTTCAAATGTTTTATTTTTGAACGTCAGTTCACATTTGTAGGTAGATCATCAGTTTTAGAGCTAAAATTAGCATGTTTAAAGTGATTTTCAGGCTTCCAGGGGCCTGGGAAGTGAATTAAATACCATTTGGAGGCATTTAATGTTCAAGCAAAAACAGGTGATTTTTGACAAAAGAGATAACACCCCCCCATTACGTCATGCTTCAGAAAGGTGAAAAATGGTCCGTTTTCAAATGTTTTATTTTTGAACGTGAGTTGACATTTGTAGGTAGATCATCAGTTCTAGAGCTAAAATTAGCATGTTTAAAGTGATTTTCATGCTTCCAGGGGCCCGGGAAGTGAATTAAATACCATTTGGAGGCATTTAATGTTCAAGCAAAAACAGGTGATTTTTGACAAAAGAGATAACACCCCCCCCCCATTACGTCATGCTTCAGAAAGGTGAAAAATGGTCCGTTTTCAAATGTTTTATTTTTTAACACCAGTTCACATTTGTAGGTAGATCATCAGTTTAAGAGCTAAAATTAGCATGTTTAAAGTGATTTTCATGCTTCCAGGGTCCCGGGAAGTGAATTAAATACCATTTGGAGATATTTAATGTTCAAGCAAAAACAGGTGATTTTTGACAAAAGAGATAACACCCCCCCATTACGTCATGCTTCAGAAAGGTGAAAAATGGTCCGTTTTCAAATGTTTTATTTTTGAACGTCAGTTCACATTTGTAGGTAGATCATCAGTTTAAGAGCTAAAATTAGCATGTTTAAAGTGATTTTCATGCTTCCAGGGGCCCAGGAAGTGAATTAAATACCATTTGGAGGCATTTAATGTTCAAGCAAAAACAGGTGATTTTTGACAAAAGAGATAACACCCCCCCATTACGTCATGCTTCAGAAAGGTGAAAAATGGTACGTTTTCAAATGTTTTATTTTTGAACGTCAGTTCACATTTGTAGGTAGATCATCAGTTTTAGAGCTAAAATTAGCATGTTTAAAGTGATTTTCAGGCTTCCAGGGGCCTGGGAAGTGAATTAAATACCATTTGGAGGCATTTAATGTTCAAGCAAAAACAGGTGATTTTTGACAAAAGAGATAACACCCCCCCATTACGTCATGCTTCAGAAAGGTGAAAAATGGTCCGTTTTCAAATGTTTTATTTTTGAACGTGAGTTGACATTTGTAGGTAGATCATCAGTTCTAGAGCTAAAATTAGCATGTTTAAAGTGATTTTCATGCTTCCAGGGGCCCGGGAAGTGAATTAAATACCATTTGGAGGCATTTAATGTTCAAGCAAAAACAGGTGATTTTTGACAAAAGAGATAACACCCCCCCCCATTACGTCATGCTTCAGAAAGGTGAAAAATGGTCCGTTTTCAAATGTTTTATTTTTGAACGCCAGTTCACATTTGTAGGTAGATCATCAGTTTTAGAGCTAAAATTAGCTTGTTTAAAGTGATTTTCATGCTTCCAGGGGCCCTAAACACAAGATTTGTGGAATGGGTAAAAGTGCATGAAAATGGCCAATTTACTCACTCTGAGGTCTCAAAAAGTGTTTCTTCACCCCGGGAAGTGAATTAAATACCATTTGGAGGCATTTAATGTTCAAGCAAAAACAGGTGATTTTTGACAAAAGAGATAACACCCCCCATTACGTCATGCTTCAGAAAGGTGAAAAATGGTCCGTTTTCAAATGTTTTATTTTTGAACGTCAGTTCACATTTGTAGGTAGATCATCAGTTTTAAAGCTAAAATGAGCATGTTTAAAGTGATTTTCATGCTTCACGGGGCCCGGGAAGTGAATTAAATACCATTTGGAGGCATTTAATGTTCAAGCAAAAACAGGGGATTTTTGACAAAAGAGATAACACCCCCCCATTACGTCATGCTTCAGAAAGGTGAAAAATGGTCCGTTTTCAAATGTTTTATTTTTGAACGTCAGTTCACATTTGTAGGTAGATCATCAGTTTTAAAGCTAAAATTAGCATGTTTAAAGTGATTTTCATGCTTCCAGGGGCCCGGGAAGTGAATTAAATACCATTTGGAGGCATTTAATGTTCAAGCAAAAACAGGTGATTTTTGACAAAAGAGATAACACCCCCCCATTACATCATGCTTCAGAAAGGTGAAAAATGGTCCATTTTCAAATGTTTTTTTTTTAACGTCAGTTCACATTTGTAGGTAGATCATCAGTTTTTGAGCTAAAATTAGCATGTTTAAAGTGATTTTCATGCTTCCAGGGGCCCGGAATGTGAAATAAATACCATTTGGAGGCATTTAATTTTCAAGCAAAAACAGGTGATTTTTGACAAAAGAGATAACACCCCCCCCATTACGTCATGCTTCAGAAAGGTGAAAAATGGTCCGTTTTCAAATGTTTTATTTTTTAACACCAGTTCACATTTGTAGGTAGATCATCAGTTTAAGAGCTAAAATTAGCATGTTTAAAGTGATTGTCATGCTTCCAGGGGCCCGGGAAGTGAATTAAATTCCATTTGGAGGCATTTATTGTTCAAGCAAAAACAGGTGATTTTTGACAAAAGAGATAACACCCCCCCCATTACATCATGCTTCAGAAACGTGAAAAATGGTCCGTTTTCAAATGTTTTATTTTTGAACGTCAGTTCACATTTGTAGGTAGATCATCAGTTTAAGAGGTAAAATTAGCATGTTTAAAGTGATTTTCATGCTTCCAGGGGCCCAGGAAGTTAATTAAATACCATTTGGAGACATTTAATGTTCAAGCAAAAACAGGTGATTTTTGACAAAAGAGATAACACCCCCCCATTACGTCATGCTTCAGAAAGTTGAAAAATGGTCCATTTTCAAATGTTTTTTTTTTAACGTCAGTTCACATTCGTAGGTAGATCATCAGTTTTAGAGCTAAAATTAGCATGTTTAAAGTGATTTTCATGCTTCCAGGGGCCCTAAACACAAGATTTGTGGAATGGTTAAAAGTGCATGAAAATGGCCAATTTACTCACTCTGAGGTCTCAAAAAGTGTTTCTTCACCCCGGGAAGTGAATTAAATACCATTTGGAGGCATTTAATGTTCAAGCAAAAACAGGTGATTTTTGACAAAAGAGATAACACCCCCCATTACGTCATGCTTCAGAAAGGTGAAAAATGGTCCGTTTTCAAATGTTTTATTTTTGAACGTCAGTTCACATTTGTAGGTAGATCATCAGTTTTAAAGCTAAAATGAGCATGTTTAAAGTGATTTTCATGCTTCACGGGGCCCGGGAAGTGAATTAAATACCATTTGGAGGCATTTAATGTTCAAGCAAAAACAGGGGATTTTTGACAAAAGAGATAACACCCCCCCATTACGTCATGCTTCAGAAAGGTGAAAAATGGTCCGTTTTCAAATGTTTTATTTTTGAACGTCAGTTCACATTTGTAGGTAGATCATCAGTTTTAAAGCTAAAATTAGCATGTTTAAAGTGATTTTCATGCTTCCAGGGGCCCGGGAAGTGAATTAAATACCATTTGGAGGCATTTAATGTTCAAGCAAAAACAGGTGATTTTTGACAAAAGAGATAACACCCCCCCATTACATCATGCTTCAGAAAGGTGAAAAATGGTCCATTTTCAAATGTTTTTTTTTAACGTCAGTTCACATTTGTAGGTAGATCATCAGTTTTTGAGCTAAAATTAGCATGTTTAAAGTGATTTTCATGCTTCCAGGGGCCCGGAAAGTGAAATAAATACCATTTGGAGGCATTTAATTTTCAAGCAAAAACAGGTGATTTTTGACAAAAGAGATAACACCCCCCCCATTACGTCATGCTTCAGAAAGGTGAAAAATGGTCCGTTTTCAAATGTTTTATTTTTTAACACCAGTTCACATTTGTAGGTAGATCATCAGTTTAAGAGCTAAAATTAGCATGTTTAAAGTGATTGTCATGCTTCCAGGGGCCCGGGAAGTGAATTAAATTCCATTTGGAGGCATTTATTGTTCAAGCAAAAACAGGTGATTTTTGACAAAAGAGATAACACCCCCCCCATTACATCATGCTTCAGAAACGTGAAAAATGGTCCGTTTTCAAATGTTTTATTTTTGAACGTCAGTTCACATTTGTAGGTAGATCATCAGTTTAAGAGGTAAAATTAGCATGTTTAAAGTGATTTTCATGCTTCCAGGGGCCCAGGAAGTTAATTAAATACCATTTGGAGACATTTAATGTTCAAGCAAAAACAGGTGATTTTTGACAAAAGAGATAACACCCCCCCATTACGTCATGCTTCAGAAAGTTGAAAAATGGTCCATTTTCAAATGTTTTTTTTTTAACGTCAGTTCACATTCGTAGGTAGATCATCAGTTTTAGAGCTAAAATTAGCATGTTTAAAGTGATTTTCATGCTTCCAGGGGCCCTAAACACAAGATTTGTGGAATGGTTAAAAGTGCATGAAAATGGCCAATTTACTCAGTCTGAGGTCTCAAAAAGTGTTTCTTCACCCCGGGAATTGAAATAAATACCATTTGGAGGCATTTAATGTTCAAGCAAAAACAGGTGATTTTTGACAAAAGAGATAACACCCCCCCATTACGTCATGCTTCAGAAAGGTGAAAAATGGTCCGTTTTCAAATGTTTTATTTTTTAACATCAGTTCACATTTGTAGGTAGATCATCAGTTTAAGAGCTAAAATTAGCATGTTTAAAGTGATTTTCATGCTTCCAGGGGCACGGGAAGTGAATGAAATACCATTTGGAGATATTTAATGTTCAAGCAAAAACAGGTGATTTTTGACAAAAGAGATAACACCCCCCATTACGTCATGCTTCAGAAAGGTGAAAAATGGTCCATTTTCAAATGTTTTATTTTTGAACGCCAGTTCACATTTGTAGGTAGATCATCGGTTTTAGAGCTAAAATTAGCATGTTTAAAGTGATTTTCATGCTTCCAGGGGCCCAGGAAGTGAATGAAATACCATTTGGAGATATTTAATGTTCAAGCAAAAACAGGTGATTTTTGACAAAAGAGATAACACCCCCCATTACGTCATGCTTCAGAAAGGTGAAAAATGGTACGTTTTCAAATGTTTTATTTTTGAACGTCAGTTCATATTTGTAGGTAGATCATCAGTTTAAGAGCTAAAATTAGCATGTTTAAAGTGATTTTCATGCTTCCAGGGGCCCGGGAAGTGAATTAAATACCATTTGGAGACATTTAATGTTCAAGCAAAAACAGGTGATTTTTGACAAAAGAGCTAACACCCCCCCATTACGTCATGCTTCAGAAAGGTGAACAATGGTCCATTTTCAAATGTTTTATTTTTGAACATCAGTTCACATTTGTAGGTAGATCATCAATTTTAGAGCTAAAATTAGCATGTTTAAAGTGATTTTCAGGCTTCCAGGGGCCTGGGAAGTGAATTAAATACCATTTGGAGGCATTTAATGTTCAAGCAAAAACAGGTGATTTTTGACAAAAGAGATAACACCCCCCCATTACGTCATGCTACAGAAAGGTGAAAAATGGTCCGTTTTCAAATGTTTTATTTTTGAACGTCAGTTGACATTTGTAGGTAGATCATCAGTTTAAGAGCTAAAATTAGCATGTTTAAAGTGATTTTCATGCTTCCAGGGGCACGGGAAGTGAATGAAGTTCCCTTTGGAGATATTTAATGTTCAAGCAAAAACAGGTGATTTTTGACAAAAGAGATAACACCCCCCATTACGTCATGCTTCAGAAAGGTGAAAAATGGTCCGTTTTCAAATGTTTTATTTTTGAACGCCAGTTCACATTTGTAGGTAGATCATCAGTTTTAGAGCTAAAATTAGCATGTTTAAAGTGATTTTCATGCTTCCAGGGGCCCAGGAAGTGAATGAAATATCATTTGGAGATATTTAATGTTCAAGCAAAAACAGGTGATTTTTGACAAAAGAGATAACACCCCCCCATTACGTCATGCTTCAGAAAGGTGAAAAATGGTACGTTTTCAAATGTTTTATTTTTGAACGTCAGTTCATATTTGTAGGTAGATCATCAGTTTTAAAGCTAAAATTAGCATGTTTAAAGTGATTTTCATGCTTCCAGGGGCCCGGGAAGTGAATTAAATACCATTTGGAGGCATTTACTGTTCAAGCAAAAACAGGTGATTTTTGACAAAAGAGATAACACCCCCCCCATTACGTCATGCTTCAGAAAGGTGAAAAATGGTCCGTTTTCAAATGTTTTATTTTTGAACGTCAGTTCACATTTGTAGGTAGATCATCAGTTTAAGAGCTAAAATTAGCATGTTTAAAGTGATTTTCATGCTTCCAGGGGCCCGGGAAGTGAATTAAATACCATTTGGAGGCATTTAATGTTCAAGCAAAAACAGGGGATTTTTGACAAAAGAGATAACACCCCCCCCATTACGTCATGCTTCAGAAAGGTGAAAAATGGTCCGTTTTCAAATGTTTTATTTTTGAACGTCAGTTCACATTTGTAGGTAGATCATCAGTTTTAAAGCTAAAATTAGCATGTTTAAAGTGATTTTCATGCTTCCAGGGGCCCGGGAAGTGAATTAAATACCATTTGGAGGCATTTAATGTTCAAGCAAAAACAGGTGATTTTTGACAAAAGAGATAACACCCCCCCATTACGTCATGCTTCAGCAAGGTGAAAAATGGTCCGTTTTCAAAAGTTTTTTTTTGAACGTCAGTTCACATTTGTAGGTAGATCATCAGTTTAAGAGCTAAAATTAGCATGTTTAAAGTGATTTTCATGCTTCCAGGGGCCCGGGAAGTGAATTAAATACCATTTGGAGGCATTTAATGTTCAAGCAAAAACAGGGGATTTTTGACAAAAGAGATAACACCCCCCCATTACGTCATGCTTCGAAAGGTGAAAAATGGTCCGTTTTCAAATGTTTTATTTTTGAACGTCAGTTCACATTTGTAGGTAGATCATCAGTTTTAAAGCTAAAATTAGCATGTTTAAAGTGATTTTCATGCTTCCAGGGGCCCGGGAAGTGAATTAAATACCATTTGGAGGCATTTAATGTTCAAGCAAAAACAGGTGATTTTTGACAAAAGAGATAACACCCCCCATTACATCATGCTTCAGAAAGGTGAAAAATGGTCCATTTTCAAATGTTTTTTTTTTTTTAACGTCAGTTCACATTTGTAGGTAGATCATCAGTTTTTGAGCTAAAATTAGCATGTTTAAAGTGATTTTCATGCTTCCAGGGGCCCTAAACACAAGATTTGTGGAATGGTTAAAAGTGCATGAAAATGGCCAATTTACTCACTCTGAGGTCTCAAAAAGTGTTTCTTCACCCCGGGAAGTGAATTAAATACCATTTGGAGGCATTTAATGTTCAAGCAAAAACAGGTGATTTTTGACAAAAGAGATAACACCCCCCCCCATTACGTCATGCTTCAGAAAGGTGAAAAATGGTCCGTTTTCAAATGTTTTATTTTTTAACACCAGTTCACATTTGTAGGTAGATCATCAGTTTAAGAGCTAAAATTAGCATGTTTAAAGTGATTTTCATGCTTCCAGGGGCCCGGGAAGTGAATTAAATACCATTTGGAGATATTTAATGTTCAAGCAAAAACAGGTGATTTTTGACAAAAGAGATAACACCCCCCCATTACGTCATGCTTCAGAAAGGTGAAAAATGGTCCGTTTTCAAATGTTTTAGTTTTTGAACGTCAGTTCACATTTGTAGGTAGATCATCAGTTTAAGAGCTAAAATTAGCATGTTTAAAGTGATTTTCATGCTTCCAGGGGCCCAGGAAGTGAATTAAATACCATTTGGAGGCATTTAATGTTCAAGCAAAAACAGGTGATTTTTGACAAAAGAGATAACACCCCCCCATTACGTCATGCTTCAGAAAGGTGAAAAATGGTACGTTTTCAAATGTTTTATTTTTGAACGTCAGTTCACATTTGTAGGTAGATCATCAGTTTTAGAGCTAAAATTAGCATGTTTAAAGTGATTTTCAGGCTTCCAGGGGCCTGGGAAGTGAATTAAATACCATTTGGAGGCATTTAATGTTCAAGCAAAAACAGGTGATTTTTGACAAAAGAGATAACACCCCCCCATTACGTCATGCTTCAGAAAGGTGAAAAATGGTCCGTTTTCAAATGTTTTATTTTTGAACGTGAGTTGACATTTGTAGGTAGATCATCAGTTCTAGAGCTAAAATTAGCATGTTTAAAGTGATTTTCATGCTTCCAGGGGCCCGGGAAGTGAATTAAATACCATTTGGAGGCATTTAATGTTCAAGCAAAAACAGGTGATTTTTGACAAAAGAGATAACACCCCCCCCCCCCCATTACGTCATGCTTCAGAAAGGTGAAAAATGGTCCGTTTTCAAATGTTTTATTTTTTAACACCAGTTCACATTTGTAGGTAGATCATCAGTTTAAGAGCTAAAATTAGCATGTTTAAAGTGATTTTCATGCTTCCAGGGTCCCGGGAAGTGAATTAAATACCATTTGGAGATATTTAATGTTCAAGCAAAAACAGGTGATTTTTGACAAAAGAGATAACACCCCCCCATTACGTCATGCTTCAGAAAGGTGAAAAATGGTCCGTTTTCAAATGTTTTATTTTTGAACGTCAGTTCACATTTGTAGGTAGATCATCAGTTTAAGAGCTAAAATTAGCATGTTTAAAGTGATTTTCATGCTTCCAGGGGCCCAGGAAGTGAATTAAATACCATTTGGAGGCATTTAATGTTCAAGCAAAAACAGGTGATTTTTGACAAAAGAGATAACACCCCCCCATTACGTCATGCTTCAGAAAGGTGAAAAATGGTACGTTTTCAAATGTTTTATTTTTGAACGTCAGTTCACATTTGTAGGTAGATCATCAGTTTTAGAGCTAAAATTAGCATGTTTAAAGTGATTTTCAGGCTTCCAGGGGCCTGGGAAGTGAATTAAATACCATTTGGAGGCATTTAATGTTCAAGCAAAAACAGGTGATTTTTGACAAAAGAGATAACACCCCCCCATTACGTCATGCTTCAGAAAGGTGAAAAATGGTCCGTTTTCAAATGTTTTATTTTTGAACGTGAGTTGACATTTGTAGGTAGATCATCAGTTCTAGAGCTAAAATTAGCATGTTTAAAGTGATTTTCATGCTTCCAGGGGCCCGGGAAGTGAATTAAATACCATTTGGAGGCATTTAATGTTCAAGCAAAAACAGGTGATTTTTGACAAAAGAGATAACACCCCCCCCCATTACGTCATGCTTCAGAAAGGTGAAAAATGGTCCGTTTTCAAATGTTTTATTTTTGAACGCCAGTTCACATTTGTAGGTAGATCATCAGTTTTAGAGCTAAAATTAGCTTGTTTAAAGTGATTTTCATGCTTCCAGGGGCCCTAAACACAAGATTTGTGGAATGGGTAAAAGTGCATGAAAATGGCCAATTTACTCACTCTGAGGTCTCAAAAAGTGTTTCTTCACCCCGGGAAGTGAATTAAATACCATTTGGAGGCATTTAATGTTCAAGCAAAAACAGGTGATTTTTGACAAAAGAGATAACACCCCCCATTACGTCATGCTTCAGAAAGGTGAAAAATGGTCCGTTTTCAAATGTTTTATTTTTGAACGTCAGTTCACATTTGTAGGTAGATCATCAGTTTTAAAGCTAAAATGAGCATGTTTAAAGTGATTTTCATGCTTCACGGGGCCCGGGAAGTGAATTAAATACCATTTGGAGGCATTTAATGTTCAAGCAAAAACAGGGGATTTTTGACAAAAGAGATAACACCCCCCCATTACGTCATGCTTCAGAAAGGTGAAAAATGGTCCGTTTTCAAATGTTTTATTTTTGAACGTCAGTTCACATTTGTAGGTAGATCATCAGTTTTAAAGCTAAAATTAGCATGTTTAAAGTGATTTTCATGCTTCCAGGGGCCCGGGAAGTGAATTAAATACCATTTGGAGGCATTTAATGTTCAAGCAAAAACAGGTGATTTTTGACAAAAGAGATAACACCCCCCCATTACATCATGCTTCAGAAAGGTGAAAAATGGTCCATTTTCAAATGTTTTTTTTTTAACGTCAGTTCACATTTGTAGGTAGATCATCAGTTTTTGAGCTAAAATTAGCATGTTTAAAGTGATTTTCATGCTTCCAGGGGCCCGGAATGTGAAATAAATACCATTTGGAGGCATTTAATTTTCAAGCAAAAACAGGTGATTTTTGACAAAAGAGATAACACCCCCCCCATTACGTCATGCTTCAGAAAGGTGAAAAATGGTCCGTTTTCAAATGTTTTATTTTTTAACACCAGTTCACATTTGTAGGTAGATCATCAGTTTAAGAGCTAAAATTAGCATGTTTAAAGTGATTGTCATGCTTCCAGGGGCCCGGGAAGTGAATTAAATTCCATTTGGAGGCATTTATTGTTCAAGCAAAAACAGGTGATTTTTGACAAAAGAGATAACACCCCCCCCATTACATCATGCTTCAGAAACGTGAAAAATGGTCCGTTTTCAAATGTTTTATTTTTGAACGTCAGTTCACATTTGTAGGTAGATCATCAGTTTAAGAGGTAAAATTAGCATGTTTAAAGTGATTTTCATGCTTCCAGGGGCCCAGGAAGTTAATTAAATACCATTTGGAGACATTTAATGTTCAAGCAAAAACAGGTGATTTTTGACAAAAGAGATAACACCCCCCCATTACGTCATGCTTCAGAAAGTTGAAAAATGGTCCATTTTCAAATGTTTTTTTTTTAACGTCAGTTCACATTCGTAGGTAGATCATCAGTTTTAGAGCTAAAATTAGCATGTTTAAAGTGATTTTCATGCTTCCAGGGGCCCTAAACACAAGATTTGTGGAATGGTTAAAAGTGCATGAAAATGGCCAATTTACTCAGTCTGAGGTCTCAAAAAGTGTTTCTTCACCCCGGGAAGTGAAATAAATACCATTTGGAGGCATTTAATGTTCAAGCAAAAACAGGTGATTTTTGACAAAAGAGATAACACCCCCCCATTACGTCATGCTTCAGAAAGGTGAAAAATGGTCCGTTTTCAAATGTTTTATTTTTTAACATCAGTTCACATTTGTAGGTAGATCATCAGTTTAAGAGCTAAAATTAGCATGTTTAAAGTGATTTTCATGCTTCCAGGGGCACGGGAAGTGAATGAAATACCATTTGGAGATATTTAATGTTCAAGCAAAAACAGGTGATTTTTGACAAAAGAGATAACACCCCCCATTACGTCATGCTTCAGAAAGGTGAAAAATGGTCCGTTTTCAAATGTTTTATTTTTGAACGCCAGTTCACATTTGTAGGTAGATCATCAGTTTTAGAGCTAAAATTAGCATGTTTAAAGTGATTTTCATGCTTCCAGGGGCCCAGGAAGTGAATGAAATACCATTTGGAGATATTTAATGTTCAAGCAAAAACAGGTGATTTTTGACAAAAGAGATAACACCCCCCATTACGTCATGCTTCAGAAAGGTGAAAAATGGTACGTTTTCAAATGTTTTATTTTTGAACGTCAGTTCATATTTGTAGGTAGATCATCAGTTTAAGAGCTAAAATTAGCATGTTTAAAGTGATTTTCATGCTTCCAGGGGCCCGGGAAGTGAATTAAATACCATTTGGAGACATTTAATGTTCAAGCAAAAACAGGTGATTTTTGACAAAAGAGCTAACACCCCCCCATTACGTCATGCTTCAGAAAGGTGAACAATGGTCCATTTTCAAATGTTTTATTTTTGAACATCAGTTCACATTTGTAGGTAGATCATCAATTTTAGAGCTAAAATTAGCATGTTTAAAGTGATTTTCAGGCTTCCAGGGGCCTGGGAAGTGAATTAAATACCATTTGGAGGCATTTAATGTTCAAGCAAAAACAGGTGATTTTTGACAAAAGAGATAACACCCCCCCATTACGTCATGCTACAGAAAGGTGAAAAATGGTCCGTTTTCAAATGTTTTATTTTTGAACGTCAGTTGACATTTGTAGGTAGATCATCAGTTTAAGAGCTAAAATTAGCATGTTTAAAGTGATTTTCATGCTTCCAGGGGCACGGGAAGTGAATGAAGTTCCCTTTGGAGATATTTAATGTTCAAGCAAAAACAGGTGATTTTTGACAAAAGAGATAACACCCCCCATTACGTCATGCTTCAGAAAGGTGAAAAATGGTCCGTTTTCAAATGTTTTATTTTTGAACGCCAGTTCACATTTGTAGGTAGATCATCAGTTTTAGAGCTAAAATTAGCATGTTTAAAGTGATTTTCATGCTTCCAGGGGCCCAGGAAGTGAATGAAATACCATTTGGAGATATTTAATGTTCAAGCAAAAACAGGTGATTTTTGACAAAAGAGATAACACCCCCCCATTACGTCATGCTTCAGAAAGGTGAAAAATGGTACGTTTTCAAATGTTTTATTTTTGAACGTCAGTTCATATTTGTAGGTAGATCATCAGTTTAAGAGCTAAAATTAGCATGTTTAAAGTGATTTGCATGCTTCCAGGGGCCCGGGAAGTGAATTAAATACCATTTGGAGACATTTAATGTTCAAGCAAAAACAGGTGATTTTTGACAAAAGAGCTAACACCCCCCCATTACGTCATGCTTCAGAAAGGTGAACAATGGTCCATTTTCAAATGTTTTATTTTTGAACATCAGTTCACATTTGTAGGTAGATCATCAATTTTAGAGCTAAAATTAGCATGTTTAAAGTGATTTTCGGGCTTCCAGGGGCCTGGGAAGTGAATTAAATACCATTTGGAGGCATTTAATGTTCAAGCAAAAACAGGTGATTTTTGACAAAAGAGATAACACCCCCCCATTACGTCATGCTTCAGAAAGGTGAAAAATGGTCAGTTTTCAAATGTTTTATTTTTGAACGTCAGTTGACATTTGTAGGTAGATCATAAGTTCTAGAGCTAAAATTAGCATGTTTAAAGTGATTTTCATGCTTCCAGGGGCCCGGGAAGTGAATTCAATACCATTTGGAGGCATTTAATGTTCAAGCAAAAACAGGTGATTTTTGACAAAAGAGATAACACCCCCCCATTACGTCATGCTTCAGAAAGGGGAAAAATGGTCCGTTTTCAAATGTTTTATTTTTGAACGTCAGTTCACATTTGTAGGTAGATCATCAGTTTAAGAGCTAAAATTAGCATGTTTAAAGTGATTTTCATGCTTCCAGGGGCCCAGGAAGTGAATTAAATACCATTTGGAGGCATTTAATGTTCAAGCAAAAACAGGTGATTTTTGACAAAAGAGATAACACCCCCCCATTACGTCATGCTTCAGAAAGGTGAAAAATGGTACGTTTTCAAATGTTTTATTTTTGAACGTCAGTTCACATTTGTAGGTAGATCATCAGTTTTAGAGCTAAAATTAGCATGTTTAAAGTGATTTTCATGCTTCCAGGGGCCCGGGAAGTGAATTAAATACCATTTGGAGGCATTTAATGTTCAAGCAAAAACAGGGGATTTTTGACAAAAGAGATAACACCCCCCCCCATTACGTCATGCTTCAGAAAGGTGAAAAATGGTCCGTTTTCAAATGTTTTATTTTTGAACGTCAGTTCACATTTGTAGGTAGATCATCAGTTTTAAAGCTAAAATTAGCATGTTTAAAGTGATTTTCATGCTTCACGGGGCCCGGGAAGTGAATTAAATACCATTTGGAGGCATTTAATGTTCAAGCAAAAACAGGGGATTTTTGACAAAAGAGATAACACCCCCCCATTACGTCATGCTTCAGAAAGGTGAAAAATGGTCCGTTTTCAAATGTTTTATTTTTGAACGTCAGTTCACATTTGTAGGTAGATCATCAGTTTTAAAGCTAAAATTAGCATGTTTAAAGTGATTTTCATGCTTCCAGGGGCCCGGGAAGTGAATTAAATACCATTTGAAGGCATTTAATGTTCAAGCAAAAACAGGTGATTTTTGACAAAAGAGATAACACCCCCCCATTACATCATGCTTCAGAAAGGTGAAAAATGGTCCATTTTCAAATGTTTTTTTTTTTAACGTCAGTTCACATTTGTAGGTAGATCATCAGTTTTTGAGCTAAAATTAGCATGTTTAAAGTGATTTTCATGCTTCCAGGGGCCCGGGAAGTGAAATAAATACCATTTGGAGGCATTTAATTTTCAAGCAAAAACAGGTGATTTTTGACAAAAGAGATAACACCCCCCCATTACATCATGCTTCAGAAACGTGAAAAATGGTCCGTTTTCAAATGTTTTATTTTTTAACACCAGTTCACATTTGTAGGTAGATCATCAGTTTAAGAGGTAAAATTAGCATGTTTAAAGTGATTTTCATGCTTCCAGGGGCCCGGGAAGTGAATTAAATTCCATTTGGAGGCATTTATTGTTCAAGCAAAAACAGGTGATTTTTGACAAAAGAGATAACACCCCCCCATTACATCATGCTTCAGAAACGTGAAAAATGGTCCGTTTTCAAATGTTTTATTTTTGAACGTCAGTTCACATTTGTAGGTAGATCATCAGTTTAAGAGGTAAAATTAGCATGTTTAAAGTGATTTTCATGCTTCCAGGGGCCCAGGAAGTTAATTAAATACCATTTGGAGACATTTAATGTTCAAGCAAAAACAGGTGATTTTTGACAAAAGAGATAACACCCCCCCATTACGTCATGCTTCAGAAAGGTGAAAAATGGTCCATTTTCAAATGTTTTTTTTTGAACGTCAGTTCACATTCGTAGGTAGATCATCAGTTTTAGAGCTAAAATTAGCATGTTTAAAGTGATTTTCATGCTTCCAGGGGCCCTAAACACAAGATTTGTGGAATGGTTAAAAGTGCATGAAAATGGCCAATTTACTCAGTCTGAGGTCTCAAAAAGTGTTTCTTCACCCCGGGAAGTGAAATAAATACCATTTGGAGGCATTTAATGTTCAAGCAAAAACAGGTGATTTTTGACAAAAGAGATAACACCCCCCCATTACGTCATGCTTCAGAAAGGTGAAAAATGGTCCGTTTTCAAATGTTTTATTTTTTAACATCAGTTCACATTTGTAGGTAGATCATCAGTTTAAGAGCTAAAATTAGCATGTTTAAAGTGATTTTCATGCTTCCAGGGGCACGGGAAGTGAATGAAATACCATTTGGAGATATTTAATGTTCAAGCAAAAACAGGTGATTTTTGACAAAAGAGATAACACCCCCCATTACGTCATGCTTCAGAAAGGTGAAAAATGGTCCATTTTCAAATGTTTTATTTTTGAACGCCAGTTCACATTTGTAGGTAGATCATCAGTTTTAGAGCTAAAATTAGCATGTTTAAAGTGATTTTCATGCTTCCAGGGGCCCAGGAAGTGAATGAAATACCATTTGGAGATATTTAATGTTCAAGCAAAAACAGGTGATTTTTGACAAAAGAGATAACACCCCCCCATTACGTCATGCTTCAGAAAGGTGAAAAATGGTACGTTTTCAAATGTTTTATTTTTGAACGTCAGTTCATATTTGTAGGTAGATCATCAGTTTAAGAGCTAAAATTAGCATGTTTAAAGTGATTTTCATGCTTCCAGGGGCCCGGGAAGTGAATTAAATACCATTTGGAGACATTTAATGTTCAAGCAAAAACAGGTGATTTTTGACAAAAGAGCTAACACCCCCCCATTACGTCATGCTTCAGAAAGGTGAACAATGGTCCATTTTGAAATGTTTTATTTTTGAACATCAGTTCACATTTGTAGGTAGATCATCAATTTTAGAGCTAAAATTAGCATGTTTAAAGTGATTTTCAGGCTTCCAGGGGCCTGGGAGGTGAATTAAATACCATTTGGAGGCATTTAATGTTCAAGCAAAAACAGGTGATTTTTGACAAAAGAGATAACACCCCCCCATTACGCCATGCTTCAGAAAGGTGAAAAATGGTCCGTTTTCAAATGTTTTATTTTTGAACGTCAGTTGACATTTGTAGGTAGATCATCAGTTTAAGAGCTAAAATTAGCATGTTTAAAGTGATTTTCATGCTTCCAGGGGCACGGGAAGTGAATGAAATACCATTTGGAGATATTTAATGTTCAAGCAAAAACAGGTGATTTTTGACAAAAGAGATAACACCCCCCATTACGTCATGCTTCAGAAAGGTGAAAAATGGTCCGTTTTCAAATGTTTTATTTTTGAACGCCAGTTCACATTTGTAGGTAGATCATCAGTTTTAGAGCTAAAATTAGCATGTTTAAAGTGATTTTCATGCTTCCAGGGGCCCAGGAAGTGAATGAAATACCATTTGGAGATATTTAATGTTCAAGCAAAAACAGGTGATTTTTGACAAAAGAGATAACACCCCCCCATTACGTCATGCTTCAGAAAGGTGAAAAATGGTACGTTTTCAAATGTTTTATTTTTGAACGTCAGTTCATATTTGTAGGTAGATCATCAGTTTAATAGCTAAAATTAGCATGTTTAAAGTGATTTTCATGCTTCCAGGGGCCCGGGAAGTGAATTAAATACCATTTGGAGACATTTAATGTTCAAGCAAAAACAGGTGATTTTTGACAAAAGAGCTAACAACCCCCCATTACGTCATGCTTCAGAAAGGTGAACAATGGTCAATTTTTAAATGTTTTATTTTTGAACATCAGTTCACATTTGTAGGTAGATCATCAATTTTAGAGCTAAAATTAGCATGTTTAAAGTGATTTTCAGGCTTCCAGGGGCCTGGGAAGTGAATTAAATACCATTTGGAGGCATTTAATGTTCAAGCAAAAACAGGTGATTTTTGACAAAAGAGATAACACCCCCCCATTACGTCATGCTTCAGAAAGGTGAAAAATGGTCCGTTTTCAAATGTTTTATTTTTGAACGTCAGTTGACATTTGTAGGTAGATCATAAGTTCTAGAGCTAAAATTAGCATGTTTAAAGTGATTTTCATGCTTCCAGGGGCCCGGGAAGTGAATTAAATACCATTTGGAGGCATTTAATGTTCAAGCAAAAACAGGTGATTTTTGACAAAAGAGATAACACCCCCCCATTACGTCATGCTTCAGAAAGGTAAAAAATGGTCCGTTTTCAAATGTTTGATTTTTGAACGTCAGTTCACATTTGTAGGTAGATCATCAGTTTTAAAGCTAAAATTAGCATGTTTAAAGTGATTTTCATGCTTCCAGGGGCCCGGGAAGTGAATTAAATACCATTTGGAGACATTTAATGTTCAAGCAAAAACAGGTGATTTTTTACAAAAGAGATAACACCCCCCATTACGTCATGCTTCAGAAAGGTGAAAAATGGTCCGTTTTCAAATGTTTTATTTTTGAACGTCAGTACACATTTGTAGGTAGATCATCAGTTTAAGAGCTAAAATTAACATGTTTAAAGTGATTTTCATGCTTCCAGGGGCCCTAAACACAAGATTTGTGGAATGGTTAAAAGTGCATGAAAATGGCCAATTTACTCAGTCTGAGGTCTCAAAAAGTGTTTCTTCACCCCGGGAAGTGAATTAAATACCATTTGGAGGCATTTAATGTTCAAGCAAAAACGGGTGATTTTTGACAAAAGAGATAACACCCCCCCATTACTTCATGCTTCAGAAAGGTGAAAAATGGTCCGTTTTCAAATGTTTTATTTTTTAACGTCAGTTCACATTTGTAGGTAGATCATCAGTTTAAGAGCTAAAATTAGCATGTTTAAAGTGATTTTCATGCTTCCAGGGGCCCGGGAAGTGAATTAAATACCATTTGGAGGCATTTAATGTTCAAGCAAAAACAGGTGATTTTTGACAAAAGAGATAACACCCCCCCCCATTACGTCATGCTTCAGAAAGGTGAAAAATGGTCCGTTTTCAAATGTTTTATTTTTTAATGTCAGTTCACATTTGTAGGTAGATCATCAGTTTAAGAGCTAAAATTAGCATGTTTAAAGTGATTTTCATGCTTCCAGGGGCCCGGGAAGTGAATTAAATACCATTTGGAGGCATTTAATGTTCAAGCAAAAACAGGGGATTTTTGACAAAAGAGATAACACCCCCCCATTACGTCATGCTTCAGAAAGGTGAAAAATGGTCCGTTTTCAAATGTTTTATTTTTGAACGTCAGTTCACATTTGTAGGTAGATCATCAGTTTTAAAGCTAAAATTAGCATGTTTAAAGTGATTTTCATGCTTCACGGGGCCCGGGAAGTGAATTAAATACCATTTGGAGGCATTTAATGTTCAAGCAAAAACAGGGGATTTTTGACAAAAGAGATAACACCCCCCCATTACGTCATGCTTCAGAAAGGTGAAAAATGGTCCGTTTTCAAATGTTTTATTTTTGAACGTCAGTTCACATTTGTAGGTAGATCATCAGTTTTAAAGCTAAAATTAGCATGTTTAAAGTGATTTTCATGCTTCCAGGGGCCCGGGAAGTGAATTAAATACCATTTGGAGGCATTTAATGTTCAAGCAAAAACAGGTGATTTTTGACAAAAGAGATAACACCCCCCCCCATTACGTCATGCTTCAGAAAGGTGAAAAATGGTCCGTTTTCAAATGTTTTTTTTTTAACACCAGTTCACATTTGTAGGTAGATCATCAGTTTAAGAGCTAAAATTAGCATGTTTAAAGTGATTTTCATGCTTCCAGGGGCCCGGGAAGTGAAATAAATACCATTTGGAGGCATTTAATTTTCAAGCAAAAACAGGTGATTTTTGACAAAAGAGATAACACCCCCCCCATTACATCATGCTTCAGAAACGTGAAAAATGGTCCGTTTTCAAATGTTTTATTTTTGAACGTCAGTTCACATTTGTAGGTAGATCATCAGTTTAAGAGGTAAAATTAGCATGTTTAAAGTGATGTTCATGCTTCCAGGGGCCCAGGAAGTTAATTAAATACCATTTGGAGACATTTAATGTTCAAGCAAAAACAGGTGATTTTTGACAAAAGAGATAACACCCCCCCATTACGTCATGCTTCAGAAAGGTGAAAAATGGTCCATTTTCAAATGGTTTTTTTTTAACGTCAGTTCACATTCGTAGGTAGATCATCAGTTTTAGAGCTAAAATTAGCATGTTTAAAGTGATTTTCATGCTTCCAGGGGCCCTAAACACAAGATTTGTGGAATGGTTAAAAGTGCATGAAAATGGCCAATTTACTCAGTCTGAGGTCTCAAAAAGTGTTTCTTCACCCCGGGAAGTGAAATAAATACCATTTGGAGGCATTTAATGTTCAAGCAAAAACAGGTGATTTTTGACAAAAGAGATAACACCCCCCCATTACGTCATGCTTCAAAAAGGTGAACAATGGTCCATTTTCAAATGTTTCATTTTTGAACATCAGTTCACATTTGTAGGTAGATCATCAATTTTAGAGCTAACATTAGCATGTTTAAAGTTATTTTCAGGCTTCCAGGGGCCTGGGAAGTGAATTAAATACCATTTGGAGGCATTTAATGTTCAAGCAAAAACAGGTGATTTTTGACAAAAGAGATAACACCCCCCCATTACGTCATGCTTCAGAAAGGTGAAAAATGGTCCGTTTTCAAATGTTTTATTTTTGAACGTCAGTTGACATTTGTAGGTAGATCATAAGTTCTAGAGCTAAAATTAGCATGTTTAAAGTGATTTTCATGCTTCCAGGGGCCCGGGAAGTGAATTAAATACCATTTGGAGGCATTTAATGTTCAAGCAAAAACAGGTGATTTTTGACAAAAGAGATAACACCCCCCCATTACGTCATGCTTCAGAAAGGTAAAAAATGGTCCGTTTTCAAATGTTTGATTTTTGAACGTCAGTTCACATTTGTAGGTAGATCATCAGTTTTAAAGCTAAAATTAGCATGTTTAAAGTGATTTTCATGCTTCCAGGGGCCCGGGAAGTGAATTAAATACCATTTGGAGACATTTAATGTTCAAGCAAAAACAGGTGATTTTTGACAAAAGAGATAACACCCCCCATTACGTCATGCTTCAGAAAGGTGAAAAATGGTCCGTTTTCAAATGTTTTATTTTTGAACGTCAGTACACATTTGTAGGTAGATCATCAGTTTAAGAGCTAAAATTAGCATGTTTAAAGTGATTTTCATGCTTCCAGGGGCCCTAAACACAAGATTTGTGGAATGGTTAAAAGTGCATGAAAATGGCCAATTTACTCAGTCTGAGGTCTCAAAAAGTGTTTCTTCACCCCGGGAAGTGAATTAAATACCATTTGGAGGCATTTAATGTTCAAGCAAAAACGGGTGATTTTTGACAAAAGAGATAACACCCCCCCATTACTTCATGCTTCAGAAAGGTGAAAAATGGTCCGTTTTCAAATGTTTTATTTTTTAACGTCAGTTCACATTTGTAGGTAGATCATCAGTTTAAGAGCTAAAATTAGCATGTTTAAAGTGATTTTCATGCTTCCAGGGGCCCGGGAAGTGAATTAAATACCATTTGGAGGCATTTAATGTTCAAGCAAAAACAGGTGATTTTTGACAAAAGAGATAACACCCCCCCCATTACGTCATGCTTCAGAAAGGTGAAAAATGGTCCGTTTTCAAATGTTTTATTTTTGAACGTCAGTTCACATTTGTAGGTAGATCATCAGTTTAAGAGCTAAAATTAGCATGTTTAAAGTGATTTTCATGCTTCCAGGGGCCCGGGAAGTGAATTAAATACCATTTGGAGGCATTTAATGTTCAAGCAAAAACAGGGGATTTTTGACAAAAGAGATAACACCCCCCCATTACGTCATGCTTCAGAAAGGTGAAAAATGGTCCGTTTTCAAATGTTTTATTTTTGAACGTCAGTTCACATTTGTAGGTAGATCATCAGTTTTAAAGCTAAAATTAGCATGTTTAAAGTGATTTTCATGCTTCCAGGGGCCCGGGAAGTGAATTAAATACCATTTGGAGGCATTTAATGTTCAAGCAAAAACAGGTGATTTTTGACAAAAGAGATAACACCCCCCCATTACGTCATGCTTCAGAAAGGTGAAAAATGGTCCGTTTTCAAAAGTTTTTTTTTTGAACGTCAGTTCACATTTGTAGGTAGATCATCAGTTTAAGAGCTAAAATTAGCATGTTTAAAGTGATTTTCATGCTTCCAGGGGCCCGGGAAGTGAATTAAATACCATTTGGAGGCATTTAATGTTCAAGCAAAAACAGGGGATTTTTGACAAAAGAGATAACACCCCCCCATTACGTCATGCTTCAGAAAGGTGAAAAATGGTCCGTTTTCAAATGTTTTATTTTTGAACGTCAGTTCACATTTGTAGGTAGATCATCAGTTTTAAAGCTAAAATTAGCATGTTTAAAGTGATTTTCATGCTTCCAGGGGCCCGGGAAGTGAATTAAATACCATTTGGAGGCATTTAATGTTCAAGCAAAAACAGGTGATTTTTGACAAAAGAGATAACACCCCCCCATTACATCATGCTTCAGAAAGGTGAAAAATGGTCCATTTTCAAATGTTTTTTTTTTTAACGTCAGTTCACATTTGTAGGTAGATCATCAGTTTTTGAGCTAAAATTAGCATGTTTAAAGTGATTTTCATGCTTCCAGGGGCCCTAAACACAAGACTTGTGGAATGGTTAAAAGTGCATGAAAATGGCCAATTTACTCACTCTGAGGTCTCAAAAAGTGTTTCTTCACCCCGGGAAGTGAATTAAATACCATTTGGAGGCATTTAATGTTCAAGCAAAAACAGGTGATTTTTGACAAAAGAGATAACACCCCCCCCATTACGTCATGCTTCAGAAAGGTGAAAAATGGTCCGTTTTCAAATGTTTTATTTTTTAACACCAGTTCACATTTGTAGGTAGATCATCAGTTTAAGAGCTAAAATTAGCATGTTTAAAGTGATTTTCATGCTTCCAGGGGCCCGGGAAGTGAATTAAATACCATTTGGAGATATTTAATGTTCAAGCAAAAACAGGTGATTTTTGACAAAAGAGATAACACCCCCCCATTACGTCATGCTTCAGAAAGGTGAAAAATGGTCCGTTTTCAAATGTTTTAGTTTTTGAACGTCAGTTCACATTTGTAGGTAGATCATCAGTTTAAGAGCTAAAATTAGCATGTTTAAAGTGATTTTCATGCTTCCAGGGGCCCAGGAAGTGAATTAAATACCATTTGGAGGCATTTAATGTTCAAGCAAAAACAGGTGATTTTTGACAAAAGAGATAACACCCCCCCATTACGTCATGCTTCAGAAAGGTGAAAAATGGTATGTTTTCAAATGTTTTATTTTTGAACGTCAGTTCACATTTGTAGGTAGATCATCAGTTTTAGAGCTAAAATTAGCATGTTTAAAGTGATTTTCAGGCTTCCAGGGGCCTGGGAAGTGAATTAAATACCATTTGGAGGCATTTAATGTTCAAGCAAAAACAGGTGATTTTTGACAAAAGAGATTACACCCCCCCCATTACGTCATGCTTCAGAAAGGTGAAAAATGGTCCGTTTTCAAATGTTTTATTTTTGAACGTGAGTTGACATTTGTAGGTAGATCATCAGTTCTAGAGCTAAAATTAGCATGTTTAAAGTGATTTTCATGCTTCCAGGGGCCCGGGAAGTGAATTAAATACCATTTGGAGGCATTTAATGTTCAAGCAAAAACAGGTGATTTTTGACAAAAGAGATAACACCCCCCCCCATTACGTCATGCTTCAGAAAGGTGAAAAATGGTCCGTTTTCAAATGTTTTATTTTTTAACACCAGTTCACATTTGTAGGTAGATCATCAGTTTAAGAGCTAAAATTAGCATGTTTAAAGTGATTTTCATGCTTCCAGGGTCCCGGGAAGTGAATTAAATACCATTTGGAAATATTTAATGTTCAAGCAAAAACAGGTGATTTTTGACAAAAGAGATAACACCCCCCCATTACGTCATGCTTCAGAAAGGTGAAAAATGGTCCGTTTTCAAATGTTTTATTTTTGAACGTCAGTTCACATTTGTAGGTAGATCATCAGTTTAAGAGCTAAAATTAGCATGTTTAAAGTGATTTTCATGCTTCCAGGGGCCCAGGAAGTGAATTAAATACCATTTGGAGGCATTTAATGTTCAAGCAAAAACAGGTGATTTTTGACAAAAGAGATAACACCCCCCCATTACGTCATGCTTCAGAAAGGTGAAAAATGGTACGTTTTCAAATGTTTTATTTTTGAACGTCAGTTCACATTTGTAGGTAGATCATCAGTTTTAGAGCTAAAATTAGCATGTTTAAAGTGATTTTCAGGCTTCCAGGGGCCTGGGAAGTGAATTAAATACCATTTGGAGGCATTTAATGTTCAAGCAAAAACAGGTGATTTTTGACAAAAGAGATAACACCCCCCCCATTACGTCATGCTTCAGAAAGGTGAAAAATGGTCCGTTTTCAAATGTTTTATTTTTGAACGTGAGTTGACATTTGTAGGTAGATCATCAGTTCTAGAGCTAAAATTAGCATGTTTAAAGTGATTTTCATGCTTCCAGGGGCCCGGGAAGTGAATTAAATACCATTTGGAGGCATTTAATGTTCAAGCAAAAACAGGTGATTTTTGACAAAAGAGATAACACCCCCCCCCCCATTACGTCATGCTTCAGAAAGGTGAAAAATGGTCCGTTTTCAAATGTTTTATTTTTGAACGCCAGTTCACATTTGTAGGTAGATCATCAGTTTTAGAGCTAAAATTAGCTTGTTTAAAGTGATTTTCATGCTTCCAGGGGCCCTAAACACAAGATTTGTGGAATGGGTAAAAGTGCATGAAAATGGCCAATTTACTCACTCTGAGGTCTCAAAAAGTGTTTCTTCACCCCGGGAAGTGAATTAAATACCATTTGGAGGCATTTAATGTTCAAGCAAAAACAGGTGATTTTTGACAAAAGAGATAACACCCCCCCATTACGTCATGCTTCAGAAAGGTGAAAAATGGTCCGTTTTCAAATGTTTTATTTTTGAACGTGAGTTGACATTTGTAGGTAGATCATCAGTTTTAGAGCTAAAATTAGCATTTTTAAAGTGATATTCATGCTTCCAGGTGCCCAGGAAGTGAATTAAATACCATTTGGAGGCATTTAATGTTCAAGCAAAAACAGGTGATTTTTGACAAAAGAGATAACACCCCCCATTACGTCATGCTTCAGAAAGGTGAAAAATGGTCCGTTTTCAAATGTTTTATTTTTGAACGTCAGTTCACATTTGTAGGTAGATCATCAGTTTTAAAGCTAAAATGAGCATGTTTAAAGTGATTTTCATGCTTCACGGGGCCCGGGAAGTGAATTAAATACCATTTGGAGGCATTTAATGTTCAAGCAAAAACAGGGGATTTTTGACAAAAGAGATAACACCCCCCCATTACGTCATGCTTCAGAAAGGTGAAAAATGGTCCGTTTTCAAATGTTTTATTTTTGAACGTCAGTTCACATTTGTAGGTAGATCATCAGTTTTAAAGCTAAAATTTGCATGTTTAAAGTGATTTTCATGCTTCCAGGGGCCCGGGAAGTGAATTAAATACCATTTGGAGGCATTTAATGTTCAAGCAAAAACAGGTGATTTTTGACAAAAGAGATAACACCCCCCCATTACATCATGCTTCAGAAAGGTGAAAAATGGTCCATTTTCAAATGTTTTTTTTTTAACGTCAGTTCACATTTGTAGGTAGATCATCAGTTTTTGAGCTAAAATTAGCATGTTTAAAGTGATTTTCATGCTTCCAGGGGCCCGGAAAGTGAAATAAATACCATTTGGAGGCATTTAATTTTCAAGCAAAAACAGGTGATTTTTGACAAAAGAGATAACACCCCCCCCCATTACGTCATGCTTCAGAAAGGTGAAAAATGGTCCGTTTTCAAATGTTTTATTTTTTAACACCAGTTCACATTTGTAGGTAGATCATCAGTTTAAGAGCTAAAATTAGCATGTTTAAAGTGATTGTCATGCTTCCAGGGGCCCGGGAAGTGAATTAAATTCCATTTGGAGGCATTTATTGTTCAAGCAAAAACAGGTGATTTTTGACAAAAGAGATAACACCCCCCCATTACATCATGCTTCAGAAACGTGAAAAATGGTCCGTTTTCAAATGTTTTATTTTTGAACGTCAGTTCACATTTGTAGGTAGATCATCAGTTTAAGAGGTAAAATTAGCATGTTTAAAGTGATTTTCATGCTTCCAGGGGCCCAGGAAGTTAATTAAATACCATTTGGAGACATTTAATGTTCAAGCAAAAACAGGTGATTTTTGACAAAAGAGATAACACCCCCCCATTACGTCATGCTTCAGAAAGTTGAAAAATGGTCCATTTTCAAATGTTTTTTTTTTAACGTCAGTTCACATTCGTAGGTAGATCATCAGTTTTAGAGGTAAAATTAGCATGTTTAAAGTGATTTTCATGCTTCCAGGGGCCCTAAACACAAGATTTGTGGAATGGTTAAAAGTGCATGAAAATGGCCAATTTACTCAGTCTGAGGTCTCAAAAAGTGTTTCTTCACCCCGGGAAGTGAAATAAATACCATTTGGAGGCATTTAATATTCAAGCAAAAACAGGTGATTTTTGACAAAAGAGATAACACCCCCCCATTACGTCATGCTTCAGAAAGGTGAAAAATGGTCCGTTTTCAAATGTTTTATTTTTTAACATCAGTTCACATTTGTAGGTAGATCATCAGTTTAAGAGCTAAAATTAGCATGTTTAAAGTGATTTTCATGCTTCCAGGGGCACGGGAAGTGAATGAAATACCATTTGGAGATATTTAATGTTCAAGCAAAAACAGGTGATTTTTGACAAAAGAGATAACACCCCCCATTACGTCATGCTTCAGAAAGGTGAAAAATGGTCCGTTTTCAAATGTTTTATTTTTGAACGCCAGTTCACATTTGTAGGTAGATCATCAGTTTTAGAGCTAAAATTAGCATGTTTAAAGTGATTTTCATGCTTCCAGGGGCCCAGGAAGTGAATGAAATACCATTTGGAGATATTTAATGTTCAAGCAAAAACAGGTGATTTTTGACAAAAGAGATAACACCCCCCATTACGTCATGCTTCAGAAAGGTGAAAAATGGTACGTTTTCAAATGTTTTATTTTTGAACGTCAGTTCATATTTGTAGGTAGATCATCAGTTTAAGAGCTAAAATTAGCATGTTTAAAGTGATTTTCATGCTTCCAGGGGCCCGGGAAGTGAATTAAATACCATTTGGAGGCATTTAATGTTCAAGCAAAAACAGGTGATTTTTGACAAAAGAGATAACACCCCCCCATTACGTCATGCTTCAGAAAGGTGAAAAATGGTCCGTTTTCAAATGTTTTATTTTTGAACGTCAGTTCACATTTGTAGGTAGATCATCAGTTTTAAAGCTAAAATTAGCATGTTTAAAGTGATTTTCATGCTTCCAGGGGCCCGGGAAGTGAATTAAATACCATTTGGAGGCATTTAATGTTCAAGCAAAAACAGGTGATTTTTGACAAAAGAGATAACACCCCCCCATTACATCATGCTTCAGAAAGGTGAAAAATGGTCCATTTTCAAATGTTTTTTTTTTTAACGTCAGTTCACATTTGTAGGTAGATCATCAGTTTTTGAGCTAAAATTAGCATGTTTAAAGTGATTTTCATGCTTCCAGGGGCCCTAAACACAAGACTTGTGGAATGGTTAAAAGTGCATGAAAATGGCCAATTTACTCACTCTGAGGTCTCAAAAAGTGTTTCTTCACCCCGGGAAGTGAATTAAATACCATTTGGAGGCATTTAATGTTCAAGCAAAAACAGGTGATTTTTGACAAAAGAGATAACACCCCCCCCATTACGTCATGCTTCAGAAAGGTGAAAAATGGTCCGTTTTCAAATGTTTTATTTTTTAACACCAGTTCACATTTGTAGGTAGATCATCAGTTTAAGAGCTAAAATTAGCATGTTTAAAGTGATTTTCATGCTTCCAGGGGCCCGGGAAGTGAATTAAATACCATTTGGAGATATTTAATGTTCAAGCAAAAACAGGTGATTTTTGACAAAAGAGATAACACCCCCCCATTACGTCATGCTTCAGAAAGGTGAAAAATGGTCCGTTTTCAAATGTTTTAGTTTTTGAACGTCAGTTCACATTTGTAGGTAGATCATCAGTTTAAGAGCTAAAATTAGCATGTTTAAAGTGATTTTCATGCTTCCAGGGGCCCAGGAAGTGAATTAAATACCATTTGGAGGCATTTAATGTTCAAGCAAAAACAGGTGATTTTTGACAAAAGAGATAACACCCCCCCATTACGTCATGCTTCAGAAAGGTGAAAAATGGTACGTTTTCAAATGTTTTATTTTTGAACGTCAGTTCACATTTGTAGGTAGATCATCAGTTTTAGAGCTAAAATTAGCATGTTTAAATTGATTTTCAGGCTTCCAGGGGCCTGGGAAGTGAATTAAATACCATTTGGAGGCATTTAATGTTCAAGCAAAAACAGGTGATTTTTGACAAAAGAGATAACACCCCCCATTACGTCATGCTTCAGAAAGGTGAAAAATGGTCCGTTTTCAAATGTTTTATTTTTGAACGTGAGTTGACATTTGTAGGTAGATCATCAGTTCTAGAGCTAAAATTAGCATGTTTAAAGTGATTTTCATGCTTCCAGGGGCCCGGGAAGTGAATTAAATACCATTTGGAGGCATTTAATGTTCAAGCAAAAACAGGTGATTTTTGACAAAAGAGATAACACCCCCCCCCCCCATTACGTCATGCTTCAGAAAGGTGAAAAATGGTCCGTTTTCAAATGTTTTATTTTTTAACACCAGTTCACATTTGTAGGTAGATCATCAGTTTAAGAGCTAAAATTAGCATGTTTAAAGTGATTTTCATGCTTCCAGGGTCCCGGGAAGTGAATTAAATACCATTTGGAAATATTTAATGTTCAAGCAAAAACAGGTGATTTTTGACAAAAGAGATAACACCCCCCCATTACGTCATGCTTCAGAAAGGTGAAAAATGGTCCGTTTTCAAATGTTTTATTTTTGAACGTCAGTTCACATTTGTAGGTAGATCATCAGTTTAAGAGCTAAAATTAGCATGTTTAAAGTGATTTTCATGCTTCCAGGGGCCCAGGAAGTGAATTAAATACCATTTGGAGGCATTTAATGTTCAAGCAAAAACAGGTGATTTTTGACAAAAGAGATAACACCCCCCCATTACGTCATGCTTCAGAAAGGTGAAAAATGGTACGTTTTCAAATGTTTTATTTTTGAACGTCAGTTCACATTTGTAGGTAGATCATCAGTTTTAGAGCTAAAATTAGCATGTTTAAAGTGATTTTCAGGCTTCCAGGGGCCTGGGAAGTGAATTAAATACCATTTGGAGGCATTTAATGTTCAAGCAAAAACAGGTGATTTTTGACAAAAGAGATAACACCCCCCCCATTACGTCATGCTTCAGAAAGGTGAAAAATGGTCCGTTTTCAAATGTTTTATTTTTGAACGTGAGTTGACATTTGTAGGTAGATCATCAGTTCTAGAGCTAAAATTAGCATGTTTAAAGTGATTTTCATGCTTCCAGGGGCCCGGGAAGTGAATTAAATACCATTTGGAGGCATTTAACGTTCAAGCAAAAACAGGTGATTTTTGACAAAAGAGATAACACCCCCCCCCCCATTACGTCATGCTTCAGAAAGGTGAAAAATGGTCCGTTTTCAAATGTTTTATTTTTTAACACCAGTTCACATTTGTAGGTAGATCATCAGTTTAAGAGCTAAAATTAGCATGTTTAAAGTGATTTTCATGCTTCCAGGGTCCCGGGAAGTGAATTAAATACCATTTGGAAATATTTAATGTTCAAGCAAAAACAGGTGATTTTTGACAAAAGAGATAACACCCCCCCCATTACGTCATGCTTCAGAAAGGTGAAAAATGGTCCGTTTTCAAATGTTTTATTTTTGAACGTCAGTTCACATTTGTAGGTAGATCATCAGTTTAAGAGCTAAAATTAGCATGTTTAAAGTGATTTTCATGCTTCCAGGGGCCCAGGAAGTGAATTAAATACCATTTGGAGGCATTTAATGTTCAAGCAAAAACAGGTGATTTTTGACAAAAGAGATAACACCCCCCCATTACGTCATGCTTCAGAAAGGTGAAAAATGGTACGTTTTCAAATGTTTTATTTTTGAACGTCAGTTCACATTTGTAGGTAGATCATCAGTTTTAGAGCTAAAATTAGCATGTTTAAAGTGATTTTCAGGCTTCCAGGGGCCTGGGAAGTGAATTAAATACCATTTGGAGGCATTTAATGTTCAAGCAAAAACAGGTGATTTTTGACAAAAGAGATAACACCCCCCCCATTACGTCATGCTTCAGAAAGGTGAAAAATGGTCCGTTTTCAAATGTTTTATTTTTGAACGTGAGTTGACATTTGTAGGTAGATCATCAGTTCTAGAGCTAAAATTAGCATGTTTAAAGTGATTTTCATGCTTCCAGGGGCCCGGGAAGTGAATTAAATACCATTTGGAGGCATTTAACGTTCAAGCAAAAACAGGTGATTTTTGACAAAAGAGATAACACCCCCCCCCCATTACGTCATGCTTCAGAAAGGTGAAAAATGGTCCGTTTTCAAATGTTTTATTTTTGAACGCCAGTTCACATTTGTAGGTAGATCATCAGTTTTAGAGCTAAAATTAGCTTGTTTAAAGTGATTTTCATGCTTCCAGGGGCCCTAAACACAAGATTTGTGGAATGGGTAAAAGTGCATGAAAATGGCCAATTTACTCACTCTGAGGTCTCAAAAAGTGTTTCTTCACCCCGGGAAGTGAATTAAATACCATTTGGAGGCATTTAATGTTCAAGCAAAAACAGGTGATTTTTGACAAAAGAGATAACACCCCCCCATTACGTCATGCTTCAGAAAGGTGAAAAATGGTCCGTTTTCAAATGTTTTATTTTTGAACGTGAGTTGACATTTGTAGGTAGATCATCAGTTTTAGAGCTAAAATTAGCATTTTTAAAGTGATATTCATGCTTCCAGGTGCCCAGGAAGTGAATTAAATACCATTTGGAGGCATTTAATGTTCAAGCAAAAACAGGTGATTTTTGACAAAAGAGATAACACCCCCCATTACGTCATGCTTCAGAAAGGTGAAAAATGGTCCGTTTTCAAATGTTTTATTTTTGAACGTCAGTTCACATTTGTAGGTAGATCATCAGTTTTAAAGCTAAAATGAGCATGTTTAAAGTGATTTTCATGCTTCACGGGGCCCGGGAAGTGAATTAAATACCATTTGGAGGCATTTAATGTTCAAGCAAAAACAGGGGATTTTTGACAAAAGAGATAACACCCCCCCATTACGTCATGCTTCAGAAAGGTGAAAAATGGTCCGTTTTCAAATGTTTTATTTTTGAACGTCAGTTCACATTTGTAGGTAGATCATCAGTTTTAAAGCTAAAATTAGCATGTTTAAAGTGATTTTCATGCTTCCAGGGGCCCGGGAAGTGAATTAAATACCATTTGGAGGCATTTAATGTTCAAGCAAAAACAGGTGATTTTTGACAAAAGAGATAACACCCCCCCATTACATCATGCTTCAGAAAGGTGAAAAATGGTCCATTTTCAAATGTTTTTTTTTTAACGTCAGTTCACATTTGTAGGTAGATCATCAGTTTTTGAGCTAAAATTAGCATGTTTAAAGTGATTTTCATGCTTCCAGGGGCCCGGAAAGTGAAATAAATACCATTTGGAGGCATTTAATTTTCAAGCAAAAACAGGTGATTTTTGACAAAAGAGATAACACCCCCCCCATTACGTCATGCTTCAGAAAGGTGAAAAATGGTCCGTTTTCAAATGTTTTATTTTTTAACACCAGTTCACATTTGTAGGTAGATCATCAGTTTAAGAGCTAAAATTAGCATGTTTAAAGTGATTGTCATGCTTCCAGGGGCCCGGGAAGTGAATTAAATTCCATTTGGAGGCATTTATTGTTCAAGCAAAAACAGGTGATTTTTGACAAAAGAGATAACACCCCCCCATTACATCATGCTTCAGAAACGTGAAAAATGGTCCGTTTTCAAATGTTTTATTTTTGAACGTCAGTTCACATTTGTAGGTAGATCATCAGTTTAAGAGGTAAAATTAGCATGTTTAAAGTGATTTTCATGCTTCCAGGGGCCCAGGAAGTTAATTAAATACCATTTGGAGACATTTAATGTTCAAGCAAAAACAGGTGATTTTTGACAAAAGAGATAACACCCCCCCATTACGTCATGCTTCAGAAAGTTGAAAAATGGTCCATTTTCAAATGTTTTTTTTTTAACGTCAGTTCACATTCGTAGGTAGATCATCAGTTTTAGAGCTAAAATTAGCATGTTTAAAGTGATTTTCATGCTTCCAGGGGCCCTAAACACAAGATTTGTGGAATGGTTAAAAGTGCATGAAAATGGCCAATTTACTCAGTCTGAGGTCTCAAAAAGTGTTTCTTCACCCCGGGAAGTGAAATAAATACCATTTGGAGGCATTTAATATTCAAGCAAAAACAGGTGATTTTTGACAAAAGAGATAACACCCCCCCATTACGTCATGCTTCAGAAAGGTGAAAAATGGTCCGTTTTCAAATGTTTTATTTTTTAACATCAGTTCACATTTGTAGGTAGATCATCAGTTTAAGAGCTAAAATTAGCATGTTTAAAGTGATTTTCATGCTTCCAGGGGCACGGGAAGTGAATGAAATACCATTTGGAGATATTTAATGTTCAAGCAAAAACAGGTGATTTTTGACAAAAGAGATAACACCCCCCATTACGTCATGCTTCAGAAAGGTGAAAAATGGTCCGTTTTCAAATGTTTTATTTTTGAACGCCAGTTCACATTTGTAGGTAGATCATCAGTTTTAGAGCTAAAATTAGCATGTTTAAAGTGATTTTCATGCTTCCAGGGGCCCAGGAAGTGAATGAAATACCATTTGGAGATATTTAATGTTCAAGCAAAAACAGGTGATTTTTGACAAAAGAGATAACACCCCCCATTACGTCATGCTTCAGAAAGGTGAAAAATGGTACGTTTTCAAATGTTTTATTTTTGAACGTCAGTTCATATTTGTAGGTAGATCATCAGTTTAAGAGCTAAAATTAGCATGTTTAAAGTGATTTTCATGCTTCCAGGGGCCCGGGAAGTGAATTAAATACCATTTGGAGGCATTTAATGTTCAAGCAAAAACAGGTGATTTTTGACAAAAGAGATAACACCCCCCCATTACGTCATGCTTCAGAAAGGTGAAAAATGGTCCGTTTTCAAATGTTTTATTTTTGAACGTCAGTTCACATTTGTAGGTAGATCATCAGTTTTAAAGCTAAAATTAGCATGTTTAAAGTGATTTTCATGCTTCCAGGGGCCCGGGAAGTGAATTAAATACCATTTGGAGGCATTTAATGTTCAAGCAAAAACAGGTGATTTTTGACAAAAGAGATAACACCCCCCCATTACATCATGCTTCAGAAAGGTGAAAAATGGTCCATTTTCAAATGTTTTTTTTTTTAACGTCAGTTCACATTTGTAGGTAGATCATCAGTTTTTGAGCTAAAATTAGCATGTTTAAAGTGATTTTCATGCTTCCAGGGGCCCTAAACACAAGACTTGTGGAATGGTTAAAAGTGCATGAAAATGGCCAATTTACTCACTCTGAGGTCTCAAAAAGTGTTTCTTCACCCCGGGAAGTGAATTAAATACCATTTGGAGGCATTTAATGTTCAAGCAAAAACAGGTGATTTTTGACAAAAGAGATAACACCCCCCCCATTACGTCATGCTTCAGAAAGGTGAAAAATGGTCCGTTTTCAAATGTTTTATTTTTTAACACCAGTTCACATTTGTAGGTAGATCATCAGTTTAAGAGCTAAAATTAGCATGTTTAAAGTGATTTTCATGCTTCCAGGGGCCCGGGAAGTGAATTAAATACCATTTGGAGATATTTAATGTTCAAGCAAAAACAGGTGATTTTTGACAAAAGAGATAACACCCCCCCATTACGTCATGCTTCAGAAAGGTGAAAAATGGTCCGTTTTCAAATGTTTTAGTTTTTGAACGTCAGTTCACATTTGTAGGTAGATCATCAGTTTAAGAGCTAAAATTAGCATGTTTAAAGTGATTTTCATGCTTCCAGGGGCCCAGGAAGTGAATTAAATACCATTTGGAGGCATTTAATGTTCAAGCAAAAACAGGTGATTTTTGACAAAAGAGATAACACCCCCCCATTACGTCATGCTTCAGAAAGGTGAAAAATGGTACGTTTTCAAATGTTTTATTTTTGAACGTCAGTTCACATTTGTAGGTAGATCATCAGTTTTAGAGCTAAAATTAGCATGTTTAAATTGATTTTCAGGCTTCCAGGGGCCTGGGAAGTGAATTAAATACCATTTGGAGGCATTTAATGTTCAAGCAAAAACAGGTGATTTTTGACAAAAGAGATAACACCCCCCCATTACGTCATGCTTCAGAAAGGTGAAAAATGGTCCGTTTTCAAATGTTTTATTTTTGAACGTGAGTTGACATTTGTAGGTAGATCATCAGTTCTAGAGCTAAAATTAGCATGTTTAAAGTGATTTTCATGCTTCCAGGGGCCCGGGAAGTGAATTAAATACCATTTGGAGGCATTTAATGTTCAAGCAAAAACAGGTGATTTTTGACAAAAGAGATAACACCCCCCCCCCCATTACGTCATGCTTCAGAAAGGTGAAAAATGGTCCGTTTTCAAATGTTTTATTTTTTAACACCAGTTCACATTTGTAGGTAGATCATCAGTTTAAGAGCTAAAATTAGCATGTTTAAAGTGATTTTCATGCTTCCAGGGTCCCGGGAAGTGAATTAAATACCATTTGGAAATATTTAATGTTCAAGCAAAAACAGGTGATTTTTGACAAAAGAGATAACACCCCCCCATTACGTCATGCTTCAGAAAGGTGAAAAATGGTCCGTTTTCAAATGTTTTATTTTTGAACGTCAGTTCACATTTGTAGGTAGATCATCAGTTTAAGAGCTAAAATTAGCATGTTTAAAGTGATTTTCATGCTTCCAGGGGCCCAGGAAGTGAATTAAATACCATTTGGAGGCATTTAATGTTCAAGCAAAAACAGGTGATTTTTGACAAAAGAGATAACACCCCCCCATTACGTCATGCTTCAGAAAGGTGAAAAATGGTACGTTTTCAAATGTTTTATTTTTGAACGTCAGTTCACATTTGTAGGTAGATCATCAGTTTTAGAGCTAAAATTAGCATGTTTAAAGTGATTTTCAGGCTTCCAGGGGCCTGGGAAGTGAATTAAATACCATTTGGAGGCATTTAATGTTCAAGCAAAAACAGGTGATTTTTGACAAAAGAGATGACACCCCCCCCATTACGTCATGCTTCAGAAAGGTGAAAAATGGTCCGTTTTCAAATGTTTTATTTTTGAACGTGAGTTGACATTTGTAGGTAGATCATCAGTTCTAGAGCTAAAATTAGCATGTTTAAAGTGATTTTCATGCTTCCAGGGGCCCGGGAAGTGAATTAAATACCATTTGGAGGCATTTAATGTTCAAGCAAAAACAGGTGATTTTTGACAAAAGAGATAACACCCCCCCCCCCATTACGTCATGCTTCAGAAAGGTGAAAAATGGTCCGTTTTCAAATGTTTTATTTTTGAACGCCAGTTCACATTTGTAGGTAGATCATCAGTTTTAGAGCTAAAATTAGCTTGTTTAAAGTGATTTTCATGCTTCCAGGGGCCCTAAACACAAGATTTGTGGAATGGGTAAAAGTGCATGAAAATGGCCAATTTACTCACTCTGAGGTCTCAAAAAGTGTTTCTTCACCCCGGGAAGTGAATTAAATACCATTTGGAGGCATTTAATGTTCAAGCAAAAACAGGTGATTTTTGACAAAAGAGATAACACCCCCCCATTACGTCATGCTTCAGAAAGGTGAAAAATGGTCCGTTTTCAAATGTTTTATTTTTGAACGTGAGTTGACATTTGTAGGTAGATCATCAGTTTTAGAGCTAAAATTAGCATTTTTAAAGTGATATTCATGCTTCCAGGTGCCCAGGAAGTGAATTAAATACCATTTGGAGGCATTTAATGTTCAAGCAAAAACAGGTGATTTTTGACAAAAGAGATAACACCCCCCATTACGTCATGCTTCAGAAAGGTGAAAAATGGTCCGTTTTCAAATGTTTTATTTTTGAACGTCAGTTCACATTTGTAGGTAGATCATCAGTTTTAAAGCTAAAATGAGCATGTTTAAAGTGATTTTCATGCTTCACGGGGCCCGGGAAGTGAATTAAATACCATTTGGAGGCATTTAATGTTCAAGCAAAAACAGGGGATTTTTGACAAAAGAGATAACACCCCCCCATTACGTCATGCTTCAGAAAGGTGAAAAATGGTCCGTTTTCAAATGTTTTATTTTTGAACGTCAGTTCACATTTGTAGGTAGATCATCAGTTTTAAAGCTAAAATTAGCATGTTTAAAGTGATTTTCATGCTTCCAGGGGCCCGGGAAGTGAATTAAATACCATTTGGAGGCATTTAATGTTCAAGCAAAAACAGGTGATTTTTGACAAAAGAGATAACACCCCCCCATTACATCATGCTTCAGAAAGGTGAAAAATGGTCCATTTTCAAATGTTTTTTTTTTAACGTCAGTTCACATTTGTAGGTAGATCATCAGTTTTTGAGCTAAAATTAGCATGTTTAAAGTGATTTTCATGCTTCCAGGGGCCCGGAAAGTGAAATAAATACCATTTGGAGGCATTTAATTTTCAAGCAAAAACAGGTGATTTTTGACAAAAGAGATAACACCCCCCCCATTACGTCATGCTTCAGAAAGGTGAAAAATGGTCCGTTTTCAAATGTTTTATTTTTTAACACCAGTTCACATTTGTAGGTAGATCATCAGTTTAAGAGCTAAAATTAGCATGTTTAAAGTGATTGTCATGCTTCCAGGGGCCCGGGAAGTGAATTAAATTCCATTTGGAGGCATTTATTGTTCAAGCAAAAACAGGTGATTTTTGACAAAAGAGATAACACCCCCCATTACATCATGCTTCAGAAACGTGAAAAATGGTCCGTTTTCAAATGTTTTATTTTTGAACGTCAGTTCACATTTGTAGGTAGATCATCAGTTTAAGAGGTAAAATTAGCATGTTTAAAGTGATTTTCATGCTTCCAGGGGCCCAGGAAGTTAATTAAATACCATTTGGAGACATTTAATGTTCAAGCAAAAACAGGTGATTTTTGACAAAAGAGATAACACCCCCCCATTACGTCATGCTTCAGAAAGTTGAAAAATGGTCCATTTTCAAATGTTTTTTTTTTAACGTCAGTTCACATTCGTAGGTAGATCATCAGTTTTAGAGCTAAAATTAGCATGTTTAAAGTGATTTTCATGCTTCCAGGGGCCCTAAACACAAGATTTGTGGAATGGTTAAAAGTGCATGAAAATGGCCAATTTACTCAGTCTGAGGTCTCAAAAAGTGTTTCTTCACCCCGGGAAGTGAAATAAATACCATTTGGAGGCATTTAATATTCAAGCAAAAACAGGTGATTTTTGACAAAAGAGATAACACCCCCCCATTACGTCATGCTTCAGAAAGGTGAAAAATGGTCCGTTTTCAAATGTTTTATTTTTTAACATCAGTTCACATTTGTAGGTAGATCATCAGTTTAAGAGCTAAAATTAGCATGTTTAAAGTGATTTTCATGCTTCCAGGGGCACGGGAAGTGAATGAAATACCATTTGGAGATATTTAATGTTCAAGCAAAAACAGGTGATTTTTGACAAAAGAGATAACACCCCCCATTACGTCATGCTTCAGAAAGGTGAAAAATGGTCCGTTTTCAAATGTTTTATTTTTGAACGCCAGTTCACATTTGTAGGTAGATCATCAGTTTTAGAGCTAAAATTAGCATGTTTAAAGTGATTTTCATGCTTCCAGGGGCCCAGGAAGTGAATGAAATACCATTTGGAGATATTTAATGTTCAAGCAAAAACAGGTGATTTTTGACAAAAGAGATAACACCCCCCATTACGTCATGCTTCAGAAAGGTGAAAAATGGTACGTTTTCAAATGTTTTATTTTTGAACGTCAGTTCATATTTGTAGGTAGATCATCAGTTTAAGAGCTAAAATTAGCATGTTTAAAGTGATTTTCATGCTTCCAGGGGCCCGGGAAGTGAATTAAATACCATTTGGAGACATTTAATGTTCAAGCAAAAACAGGTGATTTTTGACAAAAGAGCTAACACCCCCCCATTACGTCATGCTTCAGAAAGGTGAACAATGGTCCATTTTCAAATGTTTTATTTTTGAACATCAGTTCACATTTGTAGGTAGATCATCAATTTTAGAGCTAAAATTAGCATGTTTAAAGTGATTTTCAGGCTTCCAGGGGCCTGGGAAGTGAATTAAATACCATTTGGAGGCATTTAATGTTCAAGCAAAAACAGGTGATTTTTGACAAAAGAGATAACACCCCCCCATTACGTCATGCTACAGAAAGGTGAAAAATGGTCCGTTTTCAAATGTTTTATTTTTGAACGTCAGTTGACATTTGTAGGTAGATCATCAGTTTAAGAGCTAAAATTAGCATGTTTAAAGTGATTTTCATGCTTCCAGGGGCACGGGAAGTGAATGAAGTTCCCTTTGGAGATATTTAATGTTCATGCAAAAACAGGTGATTTTTGACAAAAGAGATAACACCCCCCATTACGTCATGCTTCAGAAAGGTGAAAAATGGTCCGTTTTCAAATGTTTTATTTTTGAACGCCAGTTCACATTTGTAGGTAGATCATCAGTTTTAGAGCTAAAATTAGCATGTTTAAAGTGATTTTCATGCTTCCAGGGGCCCAGGAAGTGAATGAAATACCATTTGGAGATATTTAATGTTCAAGCAAAAACAGGTGATTTTTGACAAAAGAGATAACACCCCCCCATTACGTCATGCTTCAGAAATGTGAAAAATGGTACGTTTTCAAATGTTTTATTTTTGAACGTCAGTTCATATTTGTAGGTAGATCATCAGTTTAAGAGCTAAAATTAGCATGTTTAAAGTGATTTGCAGGCTTCCAGGGGCCCGGGAAGTGAATTAAATACCATTTGGAGACATTTAATGTTCAAGCAAAAACAGGTGATTTTTGACAAAAGAGCTAACACCCCCCCATTACGTCATGCTTCAGAAAGGTGAACAATGGTCCATTTTCAAATGTTTTATTTTTGAACATCAGTTCACATTTGTAGGTAGATCATCAATTTTAGAGCTAAAATGAGCATGTTTAAAGTGATTTTCGGGCTTCCAGGGGCCTGGGAAGTGAATTAAATACCATTTGGAGGCATTTAATGTTCAAGCAAAAACAGGTGATTTTTGACAAAAGAGATAACACCCCCCCATTACGTCATGCTTCAGAAAGGTGAAAAATGGTCAGTTTTCAAATGTTTTATTTTTGAACGTCAGTTGACATTTGTAGGTAGATCATAAGTTCTAGAGCTAAAATTAGCATGTTTAAAGTGATTTTCATGCTTCCAGGGGCCCGGGAAGTGAATTAAATACCATTTGGAGGCATTTAATGTTCAAGCAAAAACAGGTGATTTTTGACAAAAGAGATAACACCCCCCCATTACGTCATGCTTCAGAAAGGTGAAAAATGGTCCGTTTTCAAAAGTTTTTTTTTTGAACGTCAGTTCACATTTGTAGGTAGATCATCAGTTTAAGAGCTAAAATTAGCATGTTTAAAGTGATTTTCATGCTTCCAGGGGCCCGGGAAGTGAATTAAATACCATTTGGAGGCATTTAATGTTCAAGCAAAAACAGGGGATTTTTGACAAAAGAGATAACACCCCCCCATTACGTCATGCTTCAGAAAGGTGAAAAATGGTCCGTTTTCAAATGTTTTATTTTTGAACGTCAGTTCACATTTGTAGGTAGATCATCAGTTATAAAGCTAAAATTAGCATGTTTAAAGTGATTTTCATGCTTCCAGGGGCCCGGGAAGTGAATTAAATACCATTTGGAGGCATTTAATGTTCAAGCAAAAACAGGTGATTTTTGACAAAAGAGATAACACCCCCCCATTACATCATGCTTCAGAAAGGTGAAAAATGGTCCATTTTCAAATGTTTTTTTTTTTAACGTCAGTTCACATTTGTAGGTAGATCATCAGTTTTTGAGCTAAAATTAGCATGTTTAAAGTGATTTTCATGCTTCCAGGGGCCCTAAACACAAGATTTGTGGAATGGTTAAAAGTGCATGAAAATGGCCAATTTACTCACTCTGAGGTCTCAAAAAGTGTTTCTTCACCCCGGGAAGTGAATTAAATACCATTTGGAGGCATTTAATGTTCAAGCAAAAACAGGTGATTTTTAACAAAAGAGATAACACCCCCCCCATTACGTCATGCTTCAGAAAGGTGAAAAATGGTCCGTTTTCAAATGTTTTATTTTTTAACACCAGTTCACATTTGTAGGTAGATCATCAGTTTAAGAGCTAAAATTAGCATGTTTAAAGTGATTTTCATGCTTCCAGGGGCCCGGGAAGTGAATTAAATACCATTTGGAGATATTTAATGTTCAAGCAAAAACAGGTGATTTTTGACAAAAGAGATAACACCCCCCCATTACGTCATGCTTCAGAAAGGTGAAAAATGGTCCGTTTTCAAATGTTTTAGTTTTTGAACGTCAGTTCACATTTGTAGGTAGATCATCAGTTTAAGAGCTAAAATTAGCATGTTTAAAGTGATTTTCATGCTTCCAGGGGCCCAGGAAGTGAATTAAATACCATTTGGAGGCATTTAATGTTCAAGCAAAAACAGGTGATTTTTGACAAAAGAGATAACACCCCCCCATTACGTCATGCTTCAGAAAGGTGAAAAATGGTACGTTTTCAAATGTTTTATTTTTGAACGTCAGTTCACATTTGTAGGTAGATCATCAGTTTTAGAGCTAAAATTAGCATGTTTAAATTGATTTTCAGGCTTCCAGGGGCCTGGGAAGTGAATTAAATACCATTTGGAGGCATTTAATGTTCAAGCAAAAACAGGTGATTTTTGACAAAAGAGATAACACCCCCCCATTACGTCATGCTTCAGAAAGGTGAAAAATGGTCCGTTTTCAAATGTTTTATTTTTGAACGTGAGTTGACATTTGTAGGTAGATCATCAGTTCTAGAGCTAAAATTAGCATGTTTAAAGTGATTTTCATGCTTCCAGGGGCCCGGGAAGTGAATTAAATACCATTTGGAGGCATTTAATGTTCAAGCAAAAACAGGTGATTTTTGACAAAAGAGATAACACCCCCCCCCCCATTACGTCATGCTTCAGAAAGGTGAAAAATGGTCCGTTTTCAAATGTTTTATTTTTTAACACCAGTTCACATTTGTAGGTAGATCATCAGTTTAAGAGCTAAAATTAGCATGTTTAAAGTGATTTTCATGCTTCCAGGGTCCCGGGAAGTGAATTAAATACCATTTGGAAATATTTAATGTTCAAGCAAAAACAGGTGATTTTTGACAAAAGAGATAACACCCCCCCATTACGTCATGCTTCAGAAAGGTGAAAAATGGTCCGTTTTCAAATGTTTTATTTTTGAACGTCAGTTCACATTTGTAGGTAGATCATCAGTTTAAGAGCTAAAATTAGCATGTTTAAAGTGATTTTCATGCTTCCAGGGGCCCAGGAAGTGAATTAAATACCATTTGGAGGCATTTAATGTTCAAGCAAAAACAGGTGATTTTTGACAAAAGAGATAACCCCCCCCCCCCCATTACGTCATGCTTCAGAAAGGTGAAAAATTGTCCGTTTTCAAATGTTTTATTTTTGAACGCCAGTTCACATTTGTAGGTAGATCATCAGTTTTAGAGCTAAAATTAGCTTGTTTAAAGTGATTTTCATGCTTCCAGGGGCCCTAAACACAAGATTTGTGGAATGGGTAAAAGTGCATGAAAATGGCCAATTTACTCACTCTGAGGTCTCAAAAAGTGTTTCTTCACCCCGGGAAGTGAATTAAATACCATTTGGAGGCATTTAATGTTCAAGCAAAAACAGGTGATTTTTGACAAAAGAGATAACACCCCCCCATTACGTCATGCTTCAGAAAGGTGAAAAATGGTCCGTTTTCAAATGTTTTATTTTTGAACGTGAGTTGACATTTGTAGGTAGATCATCAGTTTTAGAGCTAAAATTAGCATTTTTAAAGTGATATTCATGCTTCCAGGTGCCCAGGAAGTGAATTAAATACCATTTGGAGGCATTTAATGTTCAAGCAAAAACAGGTGATTTTTGACAAAAGAGATAACACCCCCCATTACGTCATGCTTCAGAAAGGTGAAAAATGGTCCGTTTTCAAATGTTTTATTTTTGAACGTCAGTTCACATTTGTAGGTAGATCATCAGTTTTAAAGCTAAAATGAGCATGTTTAAAGTGATTTTCATGCTTCACGGGGCCCGGGAAGTGAATTAAATACCATTTGGAGGCATTTAATGTTCAAGCAAAAACAGGGGATTTTTGACAAAAGAGATAACACCCCCCCATTACGTCATGCTTCAGAAAGGTGAAAAATGGTCCGTTTTCAAATGTTTTATTTTTGAACGTCAGTTCACATTTGTAGGTAGATCATCAGTTTTAAAGCTAAAATTAGCATGTTTAAAGTGATTTTCATGCTTCCAGGGGCCCGGGAAGTGAATTAAATACCATTTGGAGGCATTTAATGTTCAAGCAAAAACAGGTGATTTTTGACAAAAGAGATAACACCCCCCCATTACATCATGCTTCAGAAAGGTGAAAAATGGTCCATTTTCAAATGTTTTTTTTTTAACGTCAGTTCACATTTTTAGGTAGATCATCAGTTTTTGAGCTAAAATTAGCATGTTTAAAGTGATTTTCATGCTTCCAGGGGCCCGGAAAGTGAAATAAATACCATTTGGAGGCATTTAATTTTCAAGCAAAAACAGGTGATTTTTGACAAAAGAGATAACACCCCCCCCATTACGTCATGCTTCAGAAAGGTGAAAAATGGTCCGTTTTCAAATGTTTTATTTTTTAACACCAGTTCACATTTGTAGGTAGATCATCAGTTTAAGAGCTAAAATTAGCATGTTTAAAGTGATTGTCATGCTTCCAGGGGCCCGGGAAGTGAATTAAATTCCATTTGGAGGCATTTATTGTTCAAGCAAAAACAGGTGATTTTTGACAAAAGAGATAACACCCCCCCATTACATCATGCTTCAGAAACGTGAAAAATGGTCCGTTTTCAAATGTTTTATTTTTGAACGTCAGTTCACATTTGTAGGTAGATCATCAGTTTAAGAGGTAAAATTAGCATGTTTAAAGTGATTTTCATGCTTCCAGGGGCCCAGGAAGTTAATTAAATACCATTTGGAGACATTTAATGTTCAAGCAAAAACAGGTGATTTTTGACAAAAGAGATAACACCCCCCCATTACGTCATGCTTCAGAAAGTTGAAAAATGGTCCATTTTCAAATGTTTTTTTTTTAACGTCAGTTCACATTCGTAGGTAGATCATCAGTTTTAGAGCTAAAATTAGCATGTTTAAAGTGATTTTCATGCTTCCAGGGGCCCTAAACACAAGATTTGTGGAATGGTTAAAAGTGCATGAAAATGGCCAATTTACTCAGTCTGAGGTCTCAAAAAGTGTTTCTTCACCCCGGGAAGTGAAATAAATACCATTTGGAGGCATTTAATATTCAAGCAAAAACAGGTGATTTTTGACAAAAGAGATAACACCCCCCCATTACGTCATGCTTCAGAAAGGTGAAAAATGGTCCGTTTTCAAATGTTTTATTTTTTAACATCAGTTCACATTTGTAGGTAGATCATCAGTTTAGGAGCTAAAATTAGCATGTTAAAGTGATTTTCATGCTTCCAGGGGCACGGGAAGTGAATGAAATACCATTTGGAGATATTTAATGTTCAAGCAAAAACAGGTGATTTTTGACAAAAGAGATAACACCCCCCATTACGTCATGCTTCAGAAAGGTGAAAAATGGTCCGTTTTCAAATGTTTTATTTTTGAACGCCAGTTCACATTTGTAGGTAGATCATCAGTTTTAGAGCTAAAATTAGCATGTTTAAAGGGATTTTCATGCTTCCAGGGGCCCAGGAAGTGAATGAAATACCATTTGGAGATATTTAATGTTCAAGCAAAAACAGGTGATTTTTGACAAAAGAGATAACACCCCCCATTACGTCATGCTTCAGAAAGGTGAAAAATGGTACGTTTTCAAATGTTTTATTTTTGAACGTCAGTTCATATTTGTAGGTAGATCATCAGTTTAAGAGCTAAAATTAGCATGTTTAAAGTGATTTTCATGCTTCCAGGGGCCCGGGAAGTGAATTAAATACCATTTGGAGACATTTAATGTTCAAGCAAAAACAGGTGATTTTTGACAAAAGAGCTAACACCCCCCCATTACGTCATGCTTCAGAAAGGTGAACAATGGTCCATTTTCAAATGTTTTATTTTTGAACATCAGTTCACATTTGTAGGTAGATCATCAATTTTAGAGCTAAAATTAGCATGTTTAAAGTGATTTTCAGGCTTCCAGGGGCCTGGGAAGTGAATTAAATACCATTTGGAGGCATTTAATGTTCAAGCAAAAACAGGTGATTTTTGACAAAAGAGATAACACCCCCCCATTACGTCATGCTACAGAAAGGTGAAAAATGGTCCGTTTTCAAATGTTTTATTTTTGAACGTCAGTTGACATTTGTAGGTAGATCATCAGTTTAAGAGCTAAAATTAGCATGTTTAAAGTGATTTTCATGCTTCCAGGGGCACGGGAAGTGAATGAAGTTCCCTTTGGAGATATTTAATGTTCAAGCAAAAACAGGTGATTTTTGACAAAAGAGATAACACCCCCCATTACGTCATGCTTCAGAAATGTGAAAAATGGTACGTTTTCAAATGTTTTATTTTTGAACGTCAGTTCATATTTGTAGGTAGATCATCAGTTTAAGAGCTAAAATTAGCATGTTTAAAGTGATTTGCAGGCTTCCAGGGGCCCGGGAAGTGAATTAAATACCATTTGGAGACATTTAATGTTCAAGCAAAAACAGGTGATTTTTGACAAAAGAGCTAACACCCCCCCATTACGTCATGCTTCAGAAAGGTGAACAATGGTCCATTTTCAAATGTTTTATTTTTGAACATCAGTTCACATTTGTAGGTAGATCATCAATTTTAGAGCTAAAATGAGCATGTTTAAAGTGATTTTCGGGCTTCCAGGGGCCTGGGAAGTGAATTAAATACCATTTGGAGGCATTTAATGTTCAAGCAAAAACAGGTGATTTTTGACAAAAGAGATAACACCCCCCCATTACGTCATGCTTCAGAAAGGTGAAAAATGGTCAGTTTTCAAATGTTTTATTTTTGAACGTCAGTTGACATTTGTAGGTAGATCATAAGTTCTAGAGCTAAAATTAGCATGTTTAAAGTGATTTTCATGCTTCCAGGGGCCCGGGAAGTGAATTAAATACCATTTGGAGGCATTTAATGTTCAAGCAAAAACAGGTGATTTTTGACAAAAGAGATAACACCCCCCCATTACGTCATGCTTCAGAAAGGTGAAAAATGGTCCGTTTTCAAAAGTTTTTTTTTTGAACGTCAGTTCACATTTGTAGGTAGATCATCAGTTTAAGAGCTAAAATTAGCATGTTTAAAGTGATTTTCATGCTTCCAGGGGCCCGGGAAGTGAATTAAATACCATTTGGAGGCATTTAATGTTCAAGCAAAAACAGGGGATTTTTGACAAAAGAGATAACACCCCCCCATTACGTCATGCTTCAGAAAGGTGAAAAATGGTCCGTTTTCAAATGTTTTATTTTTGAACGTCAGTTCACATTTGTAGGTAGATCATCAGTTATAAAGCTAAAATTAGCATGTTTAAAGTGATTTTCATGCTTCCAGGGGCCCGGGAAGTGAATTAAATACCATTTGGAGGCATTTAATGTTCAAGCAAAAACAGGTGATTTTTGACAAAAGAGATAACACCCCCCCATTACATCATGCTTCAGAAAGGTGAAAAATGGTCCATTTTCAAATGTTTTTTTTTTTAACGTCAGTTCACATTTGTAGGTAGATCATCAGTTTTTGAGCTAAAATTAGCATGTTTAAAGTGATTTTCATGCTTCCAGGGGCCCTAAACACAAGATTTGTGGAATGGTTAAAAGTGCATGAAAATGGCCAATTTACTCACTCTGAGGTCTCAAAAAGTGTTTCTTCACCCCGGGAAGTGAATTAAATACCATTTGGAGGCATTTAATGTTCAAGCAAAAACAGGTGATTTTTGACAAAAGAGATAACACCCCCCCATTACGTCATGCTTCAGAAAGGTGAAAAATGGTCCGTTTTCAAATGTTTTATTTTTTAACACCAGTTCACATTTGTAGGTAGATCATCAGTTTAAGAGCTAAAATTAGCATGTTTAAAGTGATTTTCATGCTTCCAGGGGCCCGGGAAGTGAATTAAATACCATTTGGAGATATTTAATGTTCAAGCAAAAACAGGTGATTTTTGACAAAAGAGATAACACCCCCCCATTACGTCATGCTTCAGAAAGGTGAAAAATGGTCCGTTTTCAAATGTTTTAGTTTTTGAACGTCAGTTCACATTTGTAGGTAGATCATCAGTTTAAGAGCTAAAATTAGCATGTTTAAAGTGATTTTCATGCTTCCAGGGGCCCAGGAAGTGAATTAAATACCATTTGGAGGCATTTAATGTTCAAGCAAAAACAGGTGATTTTTGACAAAAGAGATAACACCCCCCCATTACGTCATGCTTCAGAAAGGTGAAAAATGGTCCGTTTTCAAATGTTTTATTTTTGAACGTCAGTTCACATTTGTAGGTAGATCATCAGTTCTAGAGCTAAAATTAGCATGTTTAAAGTGATATTTATGCTTCCAGGGGCCCGGGAAGTGAATTAAATACCATTTGGAGGCATTTAATGTTCAAGCAAAAACAGGTGATTTTTGACAAAAGAGATAACACCCCCCCCCCCATTACGTCATGCTTCAGAAAGGTGAAAAATGGTCAGTTTTCAAATGTTTTATTTTTTAACACCAGTTCACATTTGTAGGTAGATCATCAGTTTAAGAGCTAAAATTAGCATGTTTAAAGTGATTTTCATGCTTCCAGGGTCCCGGGAAGTGAATTAAATACCATTTGGAGATATTTAATGTTCAAGCAAAAACAGGTGATTTTTGACAAAAGAGATAACACCCCCCCATTACGTCATGCTTCAGAAAGGTGAAAAATGGTCCGTTTTCAAATGTTTTATTTTTGAACGTCAGTTCACATTTGTAGGTAGATCATCAGTTTAAGAGCTAAAATTAGCATGTTTAAAGTGATTTTCATGCTTCCAGGGGCCCGGGAAGTGAATTAAATACCATTTGGAGACATTTAATGTTCAAGCAAAAACAGGTGATTTTTGACAAAAGAGCTAACACCCCCCCATTACGTCATGCTTCAGAAAGGTGAACAATGGTCCATTTTCAAATGTTTTATTTTTGAACATCAGTTCACATTTGTAGGTAGATCATCAATTTTAGAGCTAAAATTAGCATGTTTAAAGTGATTTTCAGGCTTCCAGGGGCCTGGGAAGTGAATTAAATACCATTTGGAGGCATTTAATGTTCAAGCAAAAACAGGTGATTTTTGACAAAAGAGATAACACCCCCCCATTACGTCATGCTACAGAAAGGTGAAAAATGGTCCGTTTTCAAATGTTTTATTTTTGAACGTCAGTTGACATTTGTAGGTAGATCATCAGTTTAAGAGCTAAAATTAGCATGTTTAAAGTGATTTTCATGCTTCCAGGGGCACGGGAAGTGAATGAAGTTCCCTTTGGAGATATTTAATGTTCAAGCAAAAACAGGTGATTTTTGACAAAAGAGATAACACCCCCCATTACGTCATGCTTCAGAAAGGTGAAAAATGGTCCGTTTTCAAATGTTTTATTTTTGAACGCCAGTTCACATTTGTAGGTAGATCATCAGTTTTAGAGCTAAAATTTGCATGTTTAAAGTGATTTTCATGCTTCCAGGGGCCCAGGAAGTGAATGAAATACCATTTGGAGATATTTAATGTTCAAGCAAAAACAGGTGATTTTTGACAAAAGAGATAACACCCCCCCATTACGTCATGCTTCAGAAATGTGAAAAATGGTACGTTTTCAAATGTTTTATTTTTGAACGTCAGTTCATATTTGTAGGTAGATCATCAGTTTAAGAGCTAAAATTAGCATGTTTAAAGTGATTTGCATGCTTCCAGGGGCCCGGGAAGTGAATTAAATACCATTTGGAGACATTTAATGTTCAAGCAAAAACAGGTGATTTTTGACAAAAGAGCTAACACCCCCCCATTACGTCATGCTTCAGAAAGGTGAACAATGGTCCATTTTCAAATGTTTTATTTTTGAACATCAGTTCACATTTGTAGGTAGATCATCAATTTTAGAGCTAAAATGAGCATGTTTAAAGTGATTTTCGGGCTTCCAGGGGCCTGGGAAGTGAATTAAATACCATTTGGAGGCATTTAATGTTCAAGCAAAAACAGGTGATTTTTGACAAAAGAGATAACACCCCCCCATTACGTCATGCTTCAGAAAGGTGAAAAATGGTCAGTTTTCAAATGTTTTATTTTTGAACGTCAGTTGACATTTGTAGGTAGATCATAAGTTCTAGAGCTAAAATTAGCATGTTTAAAGTGATTTTCATGCTTCCAGGGGCCCGGGAAGTGAATTAAATACCATTTGGAGGCATTTAATGTTCAAGCAAAAACAGGTGATTTTTGACAAAAGAGATAACACCCCCCCATTACGTCATGCTTCAGAAAGGTGAAAAATGGTCCGTTTTCAAAAGTTTTTTTTTTGAACGTCAGTTCACATTTGTAGGTAGATCATCAGTTTAAGAGCTAAAATTAGCATGTTTAAAGTGATTTTCATGCTTCCAGGGGCCCGGGAAGTGAATTAAATACCATTTGGAGGCATTTAATGTTCAAGCAAAAACAGGGGATTTTTGACAAAAGAGATAACACCCCCCCATTACGTCATGCTTCAGAAAGGTGAAAAATGGCCCGTTTTCAAATGTTTTATTTTTGAACGTCAGTTCACATTTGTAGGTAGATCATCAGTTTTAAAGCTAAAATTAGCATGTTTAAAGTGATTTTCATGCTTCCAGGGGCCCGGGAAGTGAATTAAATACCATTTGGAGGCATTTAATGTTCAAGCAAAAACAGGTGATTTTTGACAAAAGAGATAACACCCCCCCATTACATCATGCTTCAGAAAGGTGAAAAATGGTCCATTTTCAAATGTTTTTTTTTTAACGTCAGTTCACATTTGTAGGTAGATCATCAGTTTTTGAGCTAAAATTAGCATGTTTAAAGTGATTTTCATGCTTCCAGGGGCCCTAAACACAAGATTTGTGGAATGGTTAAAAGTGCATGAAAATGGCCAATTTACTCACTCTGAGGTCTCAAAAAGTGTTTCTTCACCCCGGGAAGTGAATTAAATACCATTTGGAGGCATTTAATGTTCAAGCAAAAACAGGTGATTTTTGACAAAAGAGATAACACCCCCCCCATTACGTCATGCTTCAGAAAGGTGAAAAATGGTCCGTTTTCAAATGTTTTATTTTTTAACACCAGTTCACATTTGTAGGTAGATCATCAGTTTAAGAGCTAAAATTAGCATGTTTAAAGTGATTTTCATGCTTCCAGGGGCCCGGGAAGTGAATTAAATACCATTTGGAGATATTTAATGTTCAAGCAAAAACAGGTGATTTTTGACAAAAGAGATAACACCCCCCCATTACGTCATGCTTCAGAAAGGTGAAAAATGGTCCGTTTTCAAATGTTTTAGTTTTTGAACGTCAGTTCACATTTGTAGGTAGATCATCAGTTTAAGAGCTAAAATTAGCATGTTTAAAGTGATTTTCATGCTTCCAGGGGCCCAGGAAGTGAATTAAATACCATTTGGAGGCATTTAATGTTCAAGCAAAAACAGGTGATTTTTGACAAAAGAGATAACACCCCCCCATTACGTCATGCTTCAGAAAGGTGAAAAATGGTACGTTTTCAAATGTTTTATTTTTGAACGTCAGTTCACATTTGTAGGTAGATCATCAGTTTTAGAGCTAAAATTAGCATGTTTAAAGTGATTTTCAGGCTTCCAGGGGCCTGGGAAGTGAATTAAATACCATTTGGAGGCATTTAATGTTCAAGCAAAAACAGGTGATTTTTGACAAAAGAGATAACACCCCCCCATTACGTCATGCTTCAGAAAGGTGAAAAATGGTCCGTTTTCAAATGTTTTATTTTTTAACGTGAGTTGACATTTGTAGGTAGATCATCAGTTCTAGAGCTAAAATTAGCATGTTTAAAGTGATTTTCATGCTTCCAGGGGCCCGGGAAGTGAATTAAATACCATTTGGAGGCATTTAATGTTCAAGCAAAAACAGGTGATTTTTGACAAAAGAGATAACACCCCCCCCCCCATTACGTCATGCTTCAGAAAGGTGAAAAATGGTCCGTTTTCAAATGTTTTATTTTTTAACACCAGTTCACATTTGTAGGTAGATCATCAGTTTAAGAGCTAAAATTAGCATGTTTAAAGTGATTTTCATGCTTCCAGGGTCCCGGGAAGTGAATTAAATACCATTTGGAGATATTTAATGTTCAAGCAAAAACAGGTGATTTTTGACAAAAGAGATAACACCCCCCCATTACGTCATGCTTCAGAAAGGTGAAAAATGGTCCGTTTTCAAATGTTTTATTTTTGAACGTCAGTTCACATTTGTAGGTAGATCATCAGTTTAAGAGCTAAAATTAGCATGTTTAAAGTGATTTTCATGCTTCCAGGGGCCCAGGAAGTGAATTAAATACCATTTGGAGGCATTTAATGTTCAAGCAAAAACAGGTGATTTTTGACAAAAGAGATAACACCCCCCCATTACGTCATGCTTCAGAAAGGTGAAAAATGGTACGTTTTCAAATGTTTTATTTTTGAACGTCAGTTCACATTTGTAGGTAGATCATCAGTTTTAGAGCTAAAATTAGCATGTTTAAAGTGATTTTCAGGCTTCCAGGGGCCTGGGAAGTGAATTAAATACCATTTGGAGGCATTTAATGTTCAAGCAAAAACAGGTGATTTTTGACAAAAGAGATAACACCCCCCCCCATTACGTCATGCTTCAGAAAGGTGAAAAATGGTCCGTTTTCAAATGTTTTATTTTTGAACGTGAGTTGACATTTGTAGGTAGATCATCAGTTCTAGAGCTAAAATTAGCATGTTTAAAGTGATTTTCATGCTTCCAGGGGCCCGGGAAGTGAATTAAATACCATTTGGAGGCATTTAATGTTCAAGCAAAAACAGGTGATTTTTGACAAAAGAGATAACACCCCCCCCCCCATTACGTCATGCTTCAGAAAGGTGAAAAATGGTCCGTTTTCAAATGTTTTATTTTTGAACGCCAGTTCACATTTGTAGGTAGATCATCAGTTTTAGAGCTAAAATTAGCTTGTTTAAAGTGATTTTCATGCTTCCACGGGCCCTAAACACAAGATTTGTGGAATGTGTAAAAGTGCATGAAAATGGCCAATTTACTCACTCTGAGGTCTCAAAAAGTGTTTCTTCACCCCGGGAAGTGAATTAAATACCATTTGGAGGCATTTAATGTTCAAGCAAAAACAGGTGATTTTTGACAAAAGAGATAACACCCCCCATTACGTCATGCTTCAGAAAGGTGAAAAATGGTCCGTTTTAAAATGTTTTATTTTTGAACGTCAGTTCACATTTGTAGGTAGATCATCAGTTTTAAAGCTAAAATGAGCATGTTTAAAGTGATTTTCATGCTTCACGGGGCCCGGGAAGTGAATTAAATACCATTTGGAGGCATTTAATGTTCAAGCAAAAACAGGGGATTTTTGACAAAAGAGATAACACCCCCCCATTACGTCATGCTTCAGAAAGGTGAAAAATGGTCCGTTTTCAAATGTTTTATTTTTGAACGTCAGTTCACATTTGTAGGTAGATCATCAGTTTTAAAGCTAAAATTAGCATGTTTAAAGTGATTTTCATGCTTCCAGGGGCCCGGGAAGTGAATTAAATACCATTTGGAGGCATTTAATGTTCAAGCAAAAACAGGTGATTTTTGACAAAAGAGATAACACCCCCCCATTACATCATGCTTCAGAAAGGTGAAAAATGGTCCATTTTCAAATGTTTTTTTTTTAACGTCAGTTCACATTTGTAGGTAGATCATCAGTTTTTGAGCTAAAATTAGCATGTTTAAAGTGATTTTCATGCTTCCAGGGGCCCGGAAAGTGAAATAAATACCATTTGGAGGCATTTAATTTTCAAGCAAAAACAGGTGATTTTTGACAAAAGAGATAACACCCCCCCCATTACGTCATGCTTCAGAAAGGTGAAAAATGGTCCGTTTTCAAATGTTTTATTTTTTAACACCAGTTCACATTTGTAGGTAGATCATCAGTTTAAGAGCTAAAATTAGCATGTTTAAAGTGATTGTCATGCTTCCAGGGGCCCGGGAAGTGAATTAAATTCCATTTGGAGGCATTTATTGTTCAAGCAAAAACAGGTGATTTTTGACAAAAGAGATAACACCCCCCCCATTACATCATGCTTCAGAAACGTGAAAAATGGTCCGTTTTCAAATGTTTTATTTTTGAACGTCAGTTCACATTTGTAGGTAGATCATCAGTTTAAGAGGTAAAATTAGCATGTTTAAAGTGATTTTCATGCTTCCAGGGGCCCAGGAAGTTAATTAAATACCATTTGGAGACATTTAATGTTCAAGCAAAAACAGGTGATTTTTGACAAAAGAGATAACACCCCCCCATTACGTCATGCTTCAGAAAGTTGAAAAATGGTCCATTTTCAAATGTTTTTTTTTTAACGTCAGTTCACATTCGTAGGTAGATCATCAGTTTTAGAGCTAAAATTAGCATGTTTAAAGTGATTTTCATGCTTCCAGGGGCCCTAAACACAAGATTTGTGGAATGGTTAAAAGTGCATGAAAATGGCCAATTTACTCAGTCTGAGGTCTCAAAAAGTGTTTCTTCACCCCGGGAAGTGAAATAAATACCATTTGGAGGCATTTAATGTTCAAGCAAAAACAGGTGATTTTTGACAAAAGAGATAACACCCCCCCATTACGTCATGCTTCAGAAAGGTGAAAAATGGTCCGTTTTCAAATGTTTTATTTTTTAACATCAGTTCACATTTGTAGGTAGATCATCAGTTTAAGAGCTAAAATTAGCATGTTTAAAGTGATTTTCATGCTTCCAGGGGCACGGGAAGTGAATGAAATACCATTTGGAGATATTTAATGTTCAAGCAAAAACAGGTGATTTTTGACAAAAGAGATAACACCCCCCATTACGTCATGCTTCAGAAAGGTGAAAAATGGTCCGTTTTCAAATGTTTTATTTTTGAACGCCAGTTCACATTTGTAGGTAGATCATCAGTTTTAGAGCTAAAATTAGCATGTTTAAAGTGATTTTCATGCTTCCAGGGGCCCGGGAAGTGAATTAAATTCCATTTGGAGGCATTTATTGTTCAAGCAAAAACAGGTGATTTTTGACAAAAGAGATAACACCCCCCCCATTACATCATGCTTCAGAAACGTGAAAAATGGTCCGTTTTCAAATGTTTTATTTTTGAACGTCAGTTCACATTTGTAGGTAGATCATCAGTTTAAGAGGTAAAATTAGCATGTTTAAAGTGATTTTCATGCTTCCAGGGGCCCAGGAAGTTAATTAAATACCATTTGGAGACATTTAATGTTCAAGCAAAAACAGGTGATTTTTGACAAAAGAGATAACACCCCCCCATTACGTCATGCTTCAGAAAGTTGAAAAATGGTCCATTTTCAAATGTTTTTTTTTTAACGTCAGTTCACATTCGTAGGTAGATCATCAGTTTTAGAGCTAAAATTAGCATGTTTAAAGTGATTTTCATGCTTCCAGGGGCCCTAAACACAAGATTTGTGGAATGGTTAAAAGTGCATGAAAATGGCCAATTTACTCAGTCTGAGGTCTCAAAAAGTGTTTCTTCACCCCGGGAAGTGAAATAAATACCATTTGGAGGCATTTAATGTTCAAGCAAAAACAGGTGATTTTTGACAAAAGAGATAACACCCCCCCATTACGTCATGCTTCAGAAAGGTGAAAAATGGTCCGTTTTCAAATGTTTTATTTTTTAACATCAGTTCACATTTGTAGGTAGATCATCAGTTTAAGAGCTAAAATTAGCATGTTTAAAGTGATTTTCATGCTTCCAGGGGCACGGGAAGTGAATGAAATACCATTTGGAGATATTTAATGTTCAAGCAAAAACAGGTGATTTTTGACAAAAGAGATAACACCCCCCATTACGTCATGCTTCAGAAAGGTGAAAAATGGTCCGTTTTCAAATGTTTTATTTTTGAACGCCAGTTCACATTTGTAGGTAGATCATCAGTTTTAGAGCTAAAATTAGCATGTTTAAAGTGATTTTCATGCTTCCAGGGGCCCAGGAAGTGAATGAAATACCATTTGGAGATATTTAATGTTCAAGCAAAAACAGGTGATTTTTGACAAAAGAGATAACACCCCCCATTACGTCATGCTTCAGAAAGGTGAAAAATGGTACGTTTTCAAATGTTTTATTTTTGAACGTCAGTTCATATTTGTAGGTAGATCATCAGTTTAAGAGCTAAAATTAGCATGTTTAAAGTGATTTTCATGCTTCCAGGGGCCCGGGAAGTGAATTAAATACCATTTGGAGACATTTAATGTTCAAGCAAAAACAGGTGATTTTTGACAAAAGAGCTAACACCCCCCCATTACGTCATGCTTCAGAGAGGTGAACAATGGTCCATTTTCAAATGTTTTATTTTTGAACATCAGTTCACATTTGTAGGTAGATCATCAATTTTAGAGCTAAAATTAGCATGTTTAAAGTGATTCTCAGGCTTCCAGGGGCCTGGGAAGTGAATTAAATACCATTTGGAGGCATTTAATGTTCAAGCAAAAACAGGTGATTTTTGACAAAAGAGATAACACCCCCCCATTACGTCATGCTACAGAAAGGTGAAAAATGGTCCGTTTTCAAATGTTTTATTTTTGAACGTCAGTTGACATTTGTAGGTAGATCATCAGTTTAAGAGCTAAAATTAGCATGTTTAAAGTGATTTTCATGCTTCCAGGGGCACGGGAAGTGAATGAAGTTCCCTTTGGAGATATTTAATGTTCAAGCAAAAACAGGTGATTTTTGACAAAAGAGATAACACCCCCCATTACGTCATGCTTCAGAAAGGTGAAAAATGGTCCGTTTTCAAATGTTTTATTTTTGAACGCCAGTTCACATTTGTAGGTAGATCATCAGTTTTAGAGCTAAAATTAGCATGTTTAAAGTGATTTTCATGCTTCCAGGGGCCCAGGAAGTGAATGAAATACCATTTGGAGATATTTAATGTTCAAGCAAAAACAGGTGATTTTTGACAAAAGAGATAACACCCCCCCATTACGTCATGCTTCAGAAAGGTGAAAAATGGTACGTTTTCAAATGTTTTATTTTTGAACGTCAGTTCATATTTGTAGGTAGATCATCAGTTTTAAAGCTAAAATTAGCATGTTTAAAGTGATTTTCATGCTTCCAGGGGCCCGGGAAGTGAATTAAATACCATTTGGAGACATTTAATGTTCAAGCAAAAACAGGTGATTTTTGACAAAAGAGATAACACCCCCCATTACGTCATGCTTCAGAAAGGTGAAAAATGGTCCGTTTTCAAATGTTTTATTTTTGAACGTCAGTACACATTTGTAGGTAGATCATCAGTTTAAGAGCTAAAATTAGCATGTTTAAAGTGATTTTCATGCTTCCAGGGGCCCTAAACACAAGAATTGTGGAATGGTTAAAAGTGCATGAAAATGGCCAATTTACTCAGTCTGAGGTCTCAAAAAGTGTTTCTTCACCCCGGGAAGTGAATTAAATACCATTTGGAGGCATTTAATGTTCAAGCAAAAACGGGTGATTTTTGACAAAAGAGACAACACCCCCCCATTACTTCATGCTTCAGAAAGGTGAAAAATGGTCCGTTTTCAAATGTTTTATTTTTTAACGTCAGTTCACATTTGTAGGTAGATCATCAGTTTAAGAGCTAAAATTAGCATGTTTAAAGTGATTTTCATGCTTCCAGGGGCCCGGGAAGTGAATTAAATACCATTTGGAGGCATTTAATGTTCAAGCAAAAACAGGTGATTTTTGACAAAAGAGATAACACCCCCCCCATTACGTCATGCTTCAGAAAGGTGAAAAATGGTCCGTTTTCAAATGTTTTATTTTTGAACGTCAGTTCACATTTGTAGGTAGATCATCAGTTTAAGAGCTAAAATTAGCATGTTTAAAGTGATTTTCATGCTTCCAGGGGCCCGGGAAGTGAATTAAATACCATTTGGAGGCATTTAATGTTCAAGCAAAAACAGGGGATTTTTGACAAAAGAGATAACACCCCCCCCATTACGTCATGCTTCAGAAAGGTGAAAAATGGTCCGTTTTCAAATGTTTTATTTTTGAACGTCAGTTCACATTTGTAGGTAGATCATCAGTTTTAAAGCTAAAATTAGCATGTTTAAAGTGATTTTCATGCTTCCAGGGGCCCGGGAAGTGAATTAAATACCATTTGGAGGCATTTAATGTTCAAGCAAAAACAGGTGATTTTTGACAAAAGAGATAACACCCCCCCATTACGTCATGCTTCAGAAAGGTGAAAAATGGTCCGTTTTCAAAAGTTTTTTTTTTGAACGTCAGTTCACATTTGTAGGTAGATCATCAGTTTAAGAGCTAAAATTAGCATGTTTAAAGTGATTTTCATGGTTCCAGGGGCCCGGGAAGTGAATTAAATACCATTTGGAGGCATTTAATGTTCAAGCAAAAACAGGGGATTTTTGACAAAAGAGATAACACCCCCCCATTACGTCATGCTTCAGAAAGGTGAAAAATGGTCCGTTTTCAAATGTTTTATTTTTGAACGTCAGTTCACATTTGTAGGTAGATCATCAGTTTTAAAGCTAAAATTAGCATGTTTAAAGTGATTTTCATGCTTCCAGGGGCCCGGGAAGTGAATTAAATACCATTTGGAGGCATTTAATGTTCAAGCAAAAACAGGTGATTTTTGACAAAAGAGATAACACCCCCCCATTACATCATGCTTCAGAAAGGTGAAAAATGGTCCATTTTCAAATGTTTTTTTTTTTAACGTCAGTTCACATTTGTAGGTAGATCATCAGTTTTTGAGCTAAAATTAGCATGTTTAAAGTGATTTTCATGCTTCCAGGGGCCCTAAACACAAGATTTGTGGAATGGTTAAAAGTGCATGAAAATGGCCAATTTACTCACTCTGAGGTCTCAAAAAGTGTTTCTTCACCCCGGGAAGTGAATTAAATACCATTTGGAGGCATTTAATGTTCAAGCAAAAACAGGTGATTTTTGACAAAAGAGATAACACCCCCCCCATTACGTCATGCTTCAGAAAGGTGAAAAATGGTCCGTTTTCAAATGTTTTATTTTTTAACACCAGTTCACATTTGTAGGTAGATCATCAGTTTAAGAGCTAAAATTAGCATGTTTAAAGTGATTTTCATGCTTCCAGGGGCCCGGGAAGTGAATTAAATACCATTTGGAGATATTTAATGTTCAAGCAAAAACAGGTGATTTTTGACAAAAGAGATAACACCCCCCCATTACGTCATGCTTCAGAAAGGTGAAAAATGGTACGTTTTCAAATGTTTTATTTTTGAACGTCAGTTCACATTTGTAGGTAGATCATCAGTTTTAGAGCTAAAATTAGCATGTTTAAAGTGATTTTCAGGCTTCCAGGGGCCTGGGAAGTGAATTAAATACCATTTGGAGGCATTTAATGTTCAAGCAAAAACAGGTGATTTTTGACAAAAGAGATAACACCCCCCCATTACGTCATGCTTCAGAAAGGTGAAAAATGGTCCGTTTTCAAATGTTTTATTTTTGAACGTGAGTTGACATTTGTAGGTAGATCATCAGTTCTAGAGCTAAAATTAGCATGTTTAAAGTGATTTTCATGCTTCCAGGGGCCCGGGAAGTGAATTAAATACCATTTGGAGGCATTTAATGTTCAAGCAAAAACAGGTGATTTTTGACAAAAGAGATAACACCCCCCCCCCATTACGTCATGCTTCAGAAAGGTGAAAAATGGTCCGTTTTCAAATGTTTTATTTTTTAACACCCATTCACATTTGTAGGTAGATCATCAGTTTAAGAGCTAAAATTAGCATGTTTAAAGTGATTTTCATGCTTCCAGGGTCCCGGGAAGTGAATTAAATACCATTTGGAAATATTTAATGTTCAAGCAAAAACAGGTGATTTTTGACAAAAGAGATAACACCCCCCCATTACGTCATGCTTCAGAAAGGTGAAAAATGGTCCGTTTTCAAATGTTTTATTTTTGAACGTCAGTTCACATTTGTAGGTAGATCATCAGTTTAAGAGCTAAAATTAGCATGTTTAAAGTGATTTTCATGCTTCCAGGGGCCCAGGAAGTGAATTAAATACCATTTGGAGGCATTTAATGTTCAAGCAAAAACAGGTGATTTTTGACAAAAGAGATAACACCCCCCCATTACGTCATGCTTCAGAAAGGTGAAAAATGGTACGTTTTCAAATGTTTTATTTTTGAACGTCAGTTCACATTTGTAGGTAGATCATCAGTTTTAGAGCTAAAATTAGCATGTTTAAAGTGATTTTCAGGCTTCCAGGGGCCTGGGAAGTGAATTAAATACCATTTGGAGGCATTTAATGTTCAAGCAAAAACAGGTGATTTTTGACAAAAGAGATAACACCCCCCCCATTACGTCATGCTTCAGAAAGGTGAAAAATGGTCCGTTTTCAAATGTTTTATTTTTGAACGTGAGTTGACATTTGTAGGTAGATCATCAGTTCTAGAGCTAAAATTAGCATGTTTAAAGTGATTTTCATGCTTCCAGGGGCCCGGGAAGTGAATTAAATACCATTTGGAGGCATTTAATGTTCAAGCAAAAACAGGTGATTTTTGACAAAAGAGATAACACCCCCCCCCCATTACGTCATGCTTCAGAAAGGTGAAAAATGGTCCGTTTTCAAATGTTTTATTTTGAACGCCAGTTCACATTTGTAGGTAGATCATCAGTTTTAGAGCTAAAATTAGCTTGTTTAAAGTGATTTTCATGCTTCCAGGGGCCCTAAACACAAGATTTGTGGAATGGGTAAAAGTGCATGAAAATGGCCAATTTACTCACTCTGAGGTCTCAAAAAGTGTTTCTTCACCCCGGGAAGTGAATTAAATACCATTTGGAGGCATTTAATGTTCAAGCAAAAACAGGTGATTTTTGACAAAAGAGATAACACCCCCCCATTACGTCATGCTTCAGAAAGGTGAAAAATGGTCCGTTTTCAAATGTTTTATTTTTGAACGTGAGTTGACATTTGTAGGTAGATCATCAGTTTTAGAGCTAAAATTAGCATTTTTAAAGTGATATTCATGCTTCCAGGTGCCCAGGAAGTGAATTAAATACCATTTGGAGGCATTTAATGTTCAAGCAAAAACAGGTGATTTTTGACAAAAGAGATAACACCCCCCATTACGTCATGCTTCAGAAAGGTGAAAAATGGTCCGTTTTCAAATGTTTTATTTTTGAACGTCAGTTCACATTTGTAGGTAGATCATCAGTTTTAAAGCTAAAATTAGCATGTTTAAAGTGATTTTCATGCTTCCAGGGGCCCGGGAAGTGAATTAAATACCATTTGGAGGCATTTAATGTTCAAGCAAAAACAGGTGATTTTTGACAAAAGAGATAACACCCCCCCATTACATCATGCTTCAGAAAGGTGAAAAATGGTCCATTTTCAAATGTTTTTTTTTTAACGTCAGTTCACATTTGTAGGTAGATCATCAGTTTTTGAGCTAAAATTAGCATGTTTAAAGTGATTTTCATGCTTCCAGGGGCCCGGAAAGTGAAATAAATACCATTTGGAGGTATTTAATTTTCAAGCAAAAACAGGTGATTTTTGACAAAAGAGATAACACCCCCCCCATTACGTCATGCTTCAGAAAGGTGAAAAATGGTCCGTTTTCAAATGTTTTATTTTTTAACACCAGTTCACATTTGTAGGTAGATCATCAGTTTAAGAGCTAAAATTAGCATGTTTAAAGTGATTGTCATGCTTCCAGGGGCCCGGGAAGTGAATTAAATTCCATTTGGAGGCATTTATTGTTCAAGCAAAAACAGGTGATTTTTGACAAAAGAGATAACACCCCCCCCATTACATCATGCTTCAGAAACGTGAAAAATGGTCCGTTTTCAAATGTTTTATTTTTGAACGTCAGTTCACATTTGTAGGTAGATCATCAGTTTAAGAGGTAAAATTAGCATGTTTAAAGTGATTTTCATGCTTCCAGGGGCCCAGGAAGTTAATTAAATACCATTTGGAGACATTTAATGTTCAAGCAAAAACAGGTGATTTTTGACAAAAGAGATAACACCCCCCCATTACGTCATGCTTCAGAAAGTTGAAAAATGGTCCATTTTCAATTTTTTTTTTTTAACGTCAGTTCACATTCGTAGGTAGATCATCAGTTTTAGAGCTAAAATTAGCATGTTTAAAGTGATTTTCATGCTTCCAGGGGCCCTAAACACAAGATTTGTGGAATGGTTAAAAGTGCATGAAAATGGCCAATTTACTCAGTCTGAGGTCTCAAAAAGTGTTTCTTCACCCCGGGAAGTGAAATAAATACCATTTGGAGGCATTTAATGTTCAAGCAAAAACAGGTGATTTTTGACAAAAGAGATAACACCCCCCCATTACGTCATGCTTCAGAAAGGTGAAAAATGGTCCGTTTTCAAATGTTTTATTTTTTAACATCAGTTCACATTTGTAGGTAGATCATCAGTTTAAGAGCTAAAATTAGCATGTTTAAAGTGATTTTCATGCTTCCAGGGGCACGGGAAGTGAATGAAATACCATTTGGAGATATTTAATGTTCAAGCAAAAACAGGTGATTTTTGACAAAAGAGATAACACCCCCCATTACGTCATGCTTCAGAAAGGTGAAAAATGGTCCGTTTTCAAATGTTTTATTTTTGAACGCCAGTTCACATTTGTAGGTAGATCATCAGTTTTAGAGCTAAAATTAGCATGTTGGAAAAAAAAAAAAAAAAAAAAAAAAAAGTGATTTTCATGCTTCCAGGGGCCCAGGAAGTGAATGAAATACCATTTGGAGATATTTAATGTTCAAGCAAAAACAGGTGATTTTTGACAAAAGAGATAACACCCCCCATTACGTCATGCTTCAGAAAGGTGAAAAATGGTACGTTTTCAAATGTTTTATTTTTGAACGTCAGTTCATATTTGTAGGTAGATCATCAGTTTAAGAGCTAAAATTAGCATGTTTAAAGTGATTTTCATGCTTCCAGGGGCCCGGGAAGTGAATTAAATACCATTTGGAGACATTTAATGTTCAAGCAAAAACAGGTGATTTTTGACAAAAGAGCTAACACCCCCCCATTACGTCATGCTTCAGAAAGGTGAACAATGGTCCATTTTCAAATGTTTTATTTTTGAACATCAGTTCACATTTGTAGGTAGATCATCAATTTTAGAGCTAAAATTAGCATGTTTAAAGTGATTTTCAGGCTTCCAGGGGCCTGGGAAGTGAATTAAATACCATTTGGAGGCATTTAATGTTCAAGCAAAAACAGGTGATTTTTGACAAAAGAGATAACACCCCCCCATTACGTCATGCTACAGAAAGGTGAAAAATGGTCCGTTTTCAAATGTTTTATTTTTGAACGTCAGTTGACATTTGTAGGTAGATCATCAGTTTAAGAGCTAAAATTAGCATGTTTAAAGTGATTTTCATGCTTCCAGGGGCACGGGAAGTGAATGAAGTTCCCTTTGGAGATATTTAATGTTCAAGCAAAAACAGGTGATTTTTGACAAAAGAGATAACACCCCCCATTACGTCATGCTTCAGAAAGGTGAAAAATGGTCCGTTTTCAAATGTTTTATTTTTGAACGCCAGTTCACATTTGTAGGTAGATCATCAGTTTTAGAGCTAAAATTAGCATGTTTAAAGTGATTTTCATGCTTCCAGGGGCCCAGGAAGTGAATGAAATACCATTTGGAGATATTTAATGTTCAAGCAAAAACAGGTGATTTTTGACAAAAGAGATAACACCCCCCCATTACGTCATGCTTCAGAAATGTGAAAAATGGTACGTTTTCAAATGTTTTATTTTTGAACGTCAGTTCATATTTGTAGGTAGATCATCAGTTTAAGAGCTAAAATTAGCATGTTTAAAGTGATTTGCATGCTTCCAGGGGCCCGGGAAGTGAATTAAATACCATTTGGAGACATTTAATGTTCAAGCAAAAACAGGTGATTTTTGACAAAAGAGCTAACACCCCCCCATTACGTCATGCTTCAGAAAGGTGAACAATGGTCCATTTTCAAATGTTTTATTTTTGAACATCAGTTCACATTTGTAGGTAGATCATCAATTTTAGAGCTAAAATGAGCATGTTTAAAGTGATTTTCGGGCTTCCAGGGGCCTGGGAAGTGAATTAAATACCATTTGGAGGCATTTAATGTTCAAGCAAAAACAGGTGATTTTTGACAAAAGAGATAACACCCCCCCATTACGTCATGCTTCAGAAAGGTGAAAAATGGTCAGTTTTCAAATGTTTTATTTTTGAACGTCAGTTGACATTTGTAGGTAGATCATAAGTTCTAGAGCTAAAATTAGCATGTTTAAAGTGATTTTCATGCTTCCAGGGGCCCGGGAAGTGAATTAAATACCATTTGGAGGCATTTAATGTTCAAGCAAAAACAGGTGATTTTTGACAAAAGAGATAACACCCCCCCCCCATTACATCATGCTTCAGAAACGTGAAAAATGGTCCGTTTTCAAATGTTTTATTTTTGAACGTCAGTTCACATTTGTAGGTAGATCATCAGTTTAAGAGGTAAAATTAGCATGTTTAAAGTGATGTTCATGCTTCCAGGGGCCCAGGAAGTTAATTAAATACCATTTGGAGACATTTAATGTTCAAGCAAAAACAGGTGATTTTTGACAAAAGAGATAACACCCCCCCATTACGTCATGCTTCAGAAAGGTGAAAAATGGTCCATTTTCAAATGGTTTTTTTTGAACGTCAGTTCACATTCGTAGGTAGATCATCAGTTTTAGAGCTAAAATTAGCATGTTTAAAGTGATTTTCATGCTTCCAGGGGCCCTAAACACAAGATTTGTGGAATGGTTAAAAGTGCATGAAAATGGCCAATTTACTCAGTCTGAGGTCTCAAAAAGTGTTTCTTCACCCCGGGAAGTGAAATAAATACCATTTGGAGGCATTTAATGTTCAAGCAAAAACAGGTGATTTTTGACAAAAGAGATAACACCCCCCCATTACGTCATGCTTCAGAAAGGTGAACAATGGTCCATTTTCAAATGTTTCATTTTTGAACATCAGTTCACATTTGTAGGTAGATCATCAATTTTAGAGCTAACATTAGCATGTTTAAAGTGATTTTCAGGCTTCCAGGGGCCTGGGAAGTGAATTAAATACCATTTGGAAGCATTTAATGTTCAAGCAAAAACGGGTGATTTTTGACAAAAGAGATAACACCCCCCCATTACTTCATGCTTCAGAAAGGTGAAAAATGGTCCGTTTTCAAATGTTTTATTTTTTAACGTCAGTTCACATTTGTAGGTAGATCATCAGTTTAAGAGCTAAAATTAGCATGTTTAAAGTGATTTTCATGCTTCCAGGGGCCCGGGAAGTGAATTAAATACCATTCGGAGGCATTTAATGTTCAAGCAAAAACAGGTGATTTTTGACAAAAGAGATAACACCCCCCCCATTACGTCATGCTTCAGAAAGGTGAAAAATGGTCCGTTTTCAAATGTTTTATTTTTGAACGTCAGTTCACATTTGTAGGTAGATCATCAGTTTAAGAGCTAAAATTAGCATGTTTAAAGTGATTTTCATGCTTCCAGGGGCCCGGGAAGTGAATTAAATACCATTTGGAGGCATTTAATGTTCAAGCAAAAACAGGGGATTTTTGACAAAAGAGATAACACCTCCCCCATTACGTCATGCTTCAGAAAGGTGAAAAATGGTCCGTTTTCAAATGTTTTATTTTTGAACGTCAGTTCACATTTGTAGGTAGATCATCAGTTTTAAAGCTAAAATTAGCATGTTTAAAGTGATTTTCATGCTTCCAGGGGCCCGGGAAGTGAATTAAATACCATTTGGAGGCATTTAATGTTCAAGCAAAAACAGGTGATTTTTGACAAAAGAGATAACACCCCCCCATTACGTCATGCTTCAGAAAGGTGAAAAATGGTCTGTTTTCAAAAGTTTTTTTTTTGAACGTCAGTTCACATTTGTAGGTAGATCATCAGTTTAAGAGCTAAAATTAGCATGTTTAAAGTGATTTTCATGCTTCCAGGGGCCCGGGAAGTGAATTAAATACCATTTGGAGGCATTTAATGTTCAAGCAAAAACAGGGGATTTTTGACAAAAGAGATAACACCCCCCCATTACGTCATGCTTCAGAAAGGTGAAAAATGGTCCGTTTTCAAATGTTTTATTTTTGAACGTCAGTTCACATTTGTAGGTAGATCATCAGTTTTAAAGCTAAAATTAGCATGTTTAAAGTGATTTTCATGCTTCCAGGGGCCCGGGAAGTGAATTAAATACCATTTGGAGGCATTTAATGTTCAAGCAAAAACAGGTGATTTTTGACAAAAGAGATAACACCCCCCCATTACATCATGCTTCAGAAAGGTGAAAAATGGTCCATTTTCAAATGTTTTTTTTTTTAACGTCAGTTCACATTTGTAGGTAGATCATCAGTTTTTGAGCTAAAATTAGCATGTTTAAAGTGATTTTCATGCTTCCAGGGGCCCTAAACACAAGATTTGTGGAATGGTTAAAAGTGCATGAAAATGGCCAATTTACTCACTCTGAGGTCTCAAAAAGTGTTTCTTCACCCCGGGAAGTGAATTAAATACCATTTGGAGGCATTTAATGTTCAAGCAAAAACAGGTGATTTTTGACAAAAGAGATAACACCCCCCCCATTACGTCATGCTTCAGAAAGGTGAAAAATGGTCCGTTTTCAAATGTTTTATTTTTTAACACCAGTTCACATTTGTAGGTAGATCATCAGTTTAAGAGCTAAAATTAGCATGTTTAAAGTGATTTTCATGCTTCCAGGGGCCCGGGAAGTGAATTAAATACCATTTGGAGATATTTAATGTTCAAGCAAAAACAGGTGATTTTTGACAAAAGAGATAACACCCCCCCATTACGTCATGCTTCAGAAAGGTGAAAAATGGTCCGTTTTCAAATGTTTTAGTTTTTGAACGTCAGTTCACATTTGTAGGTAGATCATCAGTTTAAGAGCTAAAATTAGCATGTTTAAAGTGATTTTCATGCTTCCAGGGGCCCAGGAAGTGAATTAAATACCATTTGGAGGCATTAAATGTTCAAGCAAAAACAGGTGATTTTTGACAAAAGAGATAACACCCCCCCATTACGTCATGCTTCAGAAAGGTGAAAAATGGTACGTTTTCAAATGTTTTATTTTTGAACGTCAGTTCACATTTGTAGGTAGATCATCAGTTTTAGAGCTAAAATTAGCATGTTTAAAGTGATTTTCAGGCTTCCAGGGGCCTGGGAAGTGAATTAAATACCATTTGGAGGCATTTAATGTTCAAGCAAAAACAGGTGATTTTTGACAAAAGAGATAACACCCCCCCATTACGTCATGCTTCAGAAAGGTGAAAAATGGTCCGTTTTCAAATGTTTTATTTTTGAACGTGAGTTGACATTTGTAGGTAGATCATCAGTTCTAGAGCTAAAATTAGCATGTTTAAAGTGATTTTCATGCTTCCAGGGGCCCGGGAAGTGAATTAAATACCATTTGGAGGCATTTAATTTTCAAGCAAAAACAGGTGATTTTTGACAAAAGAGATAACACCCCCCCCCATTACGTCATGCTTCAGAAAGGTGAAAAATGGTCCGTTTTCAAATGTTTTATTTTTTAACACCAGTTCACATTTGTAGGTAGATCATCAGTTTAAGAGCTAAAATTAGCATGTTTAAAGTGATTGTCATGCTTCCAGGGGCCCGGGAAGTGAATTAAATTCCATTTGGAGGCATTTATTGTTCAAGCAAAAACAGGTGATTTTTGACAAAAGAGATAACACCCCCCCCATTACATCATGCTTCAGAAACGTGAAAAATGGTCCGTTTTCAAATGTTTTATTTTTGAACGTCAGTTCACATTTGTAGGTAGATCATCAGTTTAAGAGGTAAAATTAGCATGTTTAAAGTGATTTTCATGCTTCCAGGGGCCCAGGAAGTTAATTAAATACCATTTGGAGACATTTAATGTTCAAGCAAAAACAGGTGATTTTTGACAAAAGAGATAACACCCCCCCATTACGTCATGCTTCAGAAAGTTGAAAAATGGTCCATTTTCAAATGTTTTTTTTTTAACGTCAGTTCACATTCGTAGGTAGATCATCAGTTTTAGAGCTAAAATTAGCATGTTTAAAGTGATTTTCATGCTTCCAGGGGCCCTAAACACAAGATTTGTGGAATGGTTAAAAGTGCATGAAAATGGCCAATTTACTCAGTCTGAGGTCTCAAAAAGTGTTTCTTCACCCCGGGAAGTGAAATAAATACCATTTGGAGGCATTTAATGTTCAAGCAAAAACAGGTGATTTTTGACAAAAGAGATAACACCCCCCCATTACGTCATGCTTCAGAAAGGTGAAAAATGGTCCGTTTTCAAATGTTTTATTTTTTAACATCAGTTCACATTTGTAGGTAGATCATCAGTTTAAGAGCTAAAATTAGCATGTTTAAAGTGATTTTCATGCTTCCAGGGGCACGGGAAGTGAATGAAATACCATTTGGAGATATTTAATGTTCAAGCAAAAACAGGTGATTTTTGACAAAAGAGATAACACCCCCCATTACGTCATGCTTCAGAAAGGTGAAAAATGGTCCGTTTTCAAATGTTTTATTTTTGAACGCCAGTTCACATTTGTAGGTAGATCATCAGTTTTAGAGCTAAAATTAGCATGTTTAAAGTGATTTTCATGCTTCCAGGGGCCCAGGAAGTGAATGAAATACCATTTGGAGATATTTAATGTTCAAGCAAAAACAGGTGATTTTTGACAAAAGAGATAACACCCCCCATTACGTCATGCTTCAGAAAGGTGAAAAATGGTACGTTTTCAAATGTTTTATTTTTGAACGTCAGTTCATATTTGTAGGTAGATCATCAGTTTAAGAGCTAAAATTAGCATGTTTAAAGTGATTTTCATGCTTCCAGGGGCCCGGGAAGTGAATTAAATACCATTTGGAGACATTTAATGTTCAAGCAAAAACAGGTGATTTTTGACAAAAGAGCTAACACCCCCCCATTACGTCATGCTTCAGAAAGGTGAACAATGGTCCATTTTCAAATGTTTTATTTTTGAACATCAGTTCACATTTGTAGGTAGATCATCAATTTTAGAGCTAAAATTAGCATGTTTAAAGTGATTTTCAGGCTTCCAGGGGCCTGGGAAGTGAATTAAATACCATTTGGAGGCATTTAATGTTCAAGCAAAAACAGGTGATTTTTGACAAAAGAGATAACACCCCCCCATTACGTCATGCTACAGAAAGGTGAAAAATGGTCCGTTTTCAAATGTTTTATTTTTGAACGTCAGTTGACATTTGTAGGTAGATCATCAGTTTAAGAGCTAAAATTAGCATGTTTAAAGTGATTTTCATGCTTCCAGGGGCACGGGAAGTGAATGAAGTTCCCTTTGGAGATATTTAATGTTCAAGCAAAAACAGGTGATTTTTGACAAAAGAGATAACACCCCCCATTACGTCATGCTTCAGAAAGGTGAAAAATGGTCCGTTTTCAAATGTTTTATTTTTGAACGCCAGTTCACATTTGTAGGTAGATCATCAGTTTTAGAGCTAAAATTAGCATGTTTAAAGTGATTTTCATGCTTCCAGGGGCCCAGGAAGTGAATGAAATACCATTTGGAGATATTTAATGTTCAAGCAAAAACAGGTGATTTTTGACAAAAGAGATAACACCCCCCCATTACGTCATGCTTCAGAAATGTGAAAAATGGTACGTTTTCAAATGTTTTATTTTTGAACGTCAGTTCATATTTGTAGGTAGATCATCAGTTTAAGAGCTAAAATTAGCATGTTTAAAGTGATTTGCATGCTTCCAGGGGCCCGGGAAGTGAATTAAATACCATTTGGAGACATTTAATGTTCAAGCAAAAACAGGTGATTTTTGACAAAAGAGCTAACACCCCCCCATTACGTCATGCTTCAGAAAGGTGAACAATGGTCCATTTTCAAATGTTTTATTTTTGAACATCAGTTCACATTTGTAGGTAGATCATCAATTTTAGAGCTAAAATGAGCATGTTTAAAGTGATTTTCGGGCTTCCAGGGGCCTGGGAAGTGAATTAAATACCATTTGGAGGCATTTAATGTTCAAGCAAAAACAGGTGATTTTTTACAAAAGAGATAACACCCCCCCATTACGTCATGCTTCAGAAAGGTGAAAAATGGTCAGTTTTCAAATGTTTTATTTTTGAACGTCAGTTGACATTTGTAGGTAGATCATAAGTTCTAGAGCTAAAATTAGCATGTTTAAAGTGATTTTCATGCTTCCAGGGGCCCGGGAAGTGAATTAAATACCATTTGGAGGCATTTAATGTTCAAGCAAAAACAGGTGATTTTTGACAAAAGAGATAACACCCCCCCCCATTACATCATGCTTCAGAAACGTGAAAAATGGTCCGTTTTCAAATGTTTTATTTTTGAACGTCAGTTCACATTTGTAGGTAGATCATCAGTTTAAGAGGTAAAATTAGCATGTTTAAAGTGATGTTCATGCTTCCAGGGGCCCAGGAAGTTAATTAAATACCATTTGGAGACATTTAATGTTCAAGCAAAAACAGGTGATTTTTGACAAAAGAGATAACACCCCCCCATTACGTCATGCTTCAGAAAGGTGAAAAATGGTCCATTTTCAAATGGTTTTTTTTGAACGTCAGTTCACATTCGTAGGTAGATCATCAGTTTTAGAGCTAAAATTAGCATGTTTAAAGTGATTTTCATGCTTCCAGGGGCCCTAAACACAAGATTTGTGGAATGGTTAAAAGTGCATGAAAATGGCCAATTTACTCAGTCTGAGGTCTCAAAAAGTGTTTCTTCACCCCGGGAAGTGAAATAAATACCATTTGGAGGCATTTAATGTTCAAGCAAAAACAGGTGATTTTTGACAAAAGAGATAACACCCCCCCATTACGTCATGCTTCAGAAAGGTGAACAATGGTCCATTTTCAAATGTTTCATTTTTGAACATCAGTTCACATTTGTAGGTAGATCATCAATTTTAGAGCTAACATTAGCATGTTTAAAGTGATTTTCAGGCTTCCAGGGGCCTGGGAAGTGAATTAAATACCATTTGGAAGCATTTAATGTTCAAGCAAAAACGGGTGATTTTTGACAAAAGAGATAACACCCCCCCATTACTTCATGCTTCAGAAAGGTGAAAAATGGTCCGTTTTCAAATGTTTTATTTTTTAACGTCAGTTCACATTTGTAGGTAGATCATCAGTTTAAGAGCTAAAATTAGCATGTTTAAAGTGATTTTCATGCTTCCAGGGGCCCGGGAAGTGAATTAAATACCATTCGGAGGCATTTAATGTTCAAGCAAAAACAGGTGATTTTTGACAAAAGAGATAACACCCCCCCCCATTACGTCATGCTTCAGAAAGGTGAAAAATGGTCCGTTTTCAAATGTTTTATTTTTGAACGTCAGTTCACATTTGTAGGTAGATCATCAGTTTAAGAGCTAAAATTAGCATGTTTAAAGTGATTTTCATGCTTCCAGGGGCCCGGGAAGTGAATTAAATACCATTTGGAGGCATTTAATGTTCAAGCAAAAACAGGGGATTTTTGACAAAAGAGATAACACCCCCCCCATTACGTCATGCTTCAGAAAGGTGAAAAATGGTCCGTTTTCAAATGTTTTATTTTTGAACGTCAGTTCACATTTGTAGGTAGATCATCAGTTTTAAAGCTAAAATTAGCATGTTTAAAGTGATTTTCATGCTTCCAGGGGCCCGGGAAGTGAATTAAATACCATTTGGAGGCATTTAATGTTCAAGCAAAAACAGGTGATTTTTGACAAAAGAGATAACACCCCCCCATTACGTCATGCTTCAGAAAGGTGAAAAATGGTCTGTTTTCAAAAGTTTTTTTTTTTAACGTCAGTTCACATTTGTAGGTAGATCATCAGTTTAAGAGCTAAAATTAGCATGTTTAAAGTGATTTTCATGCTTCCAGGGGCCCGGGAAGTGAATTAAATTCCATTTGGAGGCATTTATTGTTCAAGCAAAAACAGGTGATTTTTGACAAAAGAGATAACACCCCCCCCATTACATCATGCTTCAGAAACGTGAAAAATGGTCCGTTTTCAAATGTTTTATTTTTGAACGTCAGTTCACATTTGTAGGTAGATCATCAGTTTAAGAGGTAAAATTAGCATGTTTAAAGTGATTTTCATGCTTCCAGGGGCCCAGGAAGTTAATTAAATACCATTTGGAGACATTTAATGTTCAAGCAAAAACAGGTGATTTTTGACAAAAGAGATAACACCCCCCCATTACGTCATGCTTCAGAAAGTTGAAAAATGGTCCATTTTCAAATGTTTTTTTTTTAACGTCAGTTCACATTCGTAGGTAGATCATCAGTTTTAGAGCTAAAATTAGCATGTTTAAAGTGATTTTCATGCTTCCAGGGGCCCTAAACACAAGATTTGTGGAATGGTTAAAAGTGCATGAAAATGGCCAATTTACTCAGTCTGAGGTCTCAAAAAGTGTTTCTTCACCCCGGGAAGTGAAATAAATACCATTTGGAGGCATTTAATGTTCAAGCAAAAACAGGTGATTTTTGACAAAAGAGATAACACCCCCCCATTACGTCATGCTTCAGAAAGGTGAAAAATGGTCCGTTTTCAAATGTTTTATTTTTTAACATCAGTTCACATTTGTAGGTAGATCATCAGTTTAAGAGCTAAAATTAGCATGTTTAAAGTGATTTTCATGCTTCCAGGGGCACGGGAAGTGAATGAAATACCATTTGGAGATATTTAATGTTCAAGCAAAAACAGGTGATTTTTGACAAAAGAGATAACACCCCCCATTACGTCATGCTTCAGAAAGGTGAAAAATGGTCCGTTTTCAAATGTTTTATTTTTGAACGCCAGTTCACATTTGTAGGTAGATCATCAGTTTTAGAGCTAAAATTAGCATGTTTGAAGTGATTTTCATGCTTCCAGGGGCCCAGGAAGTGAATGAAATACCATTTGGAGATATTTAATGTTCAAGCAAAAACAGGTGATTTTTGACAAAAGAGATAACACCCCCCATTACGTCATGCTTCAGAAAGGTGAAAAATGGTACGTTTTCAAATGTTTTATTTTTGAACGTCAGTTCATATTTGTAGGTAGATCATCAGTTTAAGAGCTAAAATTAGCATGTTTAAAGTGATTTTCATGCTTCCAGGGGCCCGGGAAGTGAATTAAATACCATTTGGAGACATTTAATGTTCAAGCAAAAACAGGTGATTTTTGACAAAAGAGCTAACACCCCCCCATTACGTCATGCTTCAGAAAGGTGAACAATGGTCCATTTTCAAATGTTTTATTTTTGAACATCAGTTCACATTTGTAGGTAGATCATCAATTTTAGAGCTAAAATTAGCATGTTTAAAGTGATTTTCAGGCTTCCAGGGGCCTGGGAAGTGAATTAAATACCATTTGGAGGCATTTAATGTTCAAGCAAAAACAGGTGATTTTTGACAAAAGAGATAACACCCCCCCATTACGTCATGCTACAGAAAGGTGAAAAATGGTCCGTTTTCAAATGTTTTATTTTTGAACGTCAGTTGACATTTGTAGGTAGATCATCAGTTTAAGAGCTAAAATTAGCATGTTTAAAGTGATTTTCATGCTTCCAGGGGCACGGGAAGTGAATGAAGTTCCCTTTGGAGATATTTAATGTTCAAGCAAAAACAGGTGATTTTTGACAAAAGAGATAACACCCCCCATTACGTCATGCTTCAGAAAGGTGAAAAATGGTCCGTTTTCAAATGTTTTATTTTTGAACGCCAGTTCCCATTTGTAGGTAGATCATCAGTTTTAGAGCTAAAATTAGCATGTTTAAAGTGATTTTCATGCTTCCAGGGGCCCAGGAAGTGAATGAAATACCATTTGGAGATATTTAATGTTCAAGCAAAAACAGGTGATTTTTGACAAAAGAGATAACACCCCCCCATTACGTCATGCTTCAGAAATGTGAAAAATGGTACGTTTTCAAATGTTTTATTTTTGAACGTCAGTTCATATTTGTAGGTAGATCATCAGTTTAAGAGCTAAAATTAGCATGTTTAAAGTGATTTGCATGCTTCCAGGGGCCCGGGAAGTGAATTAAATACCATTTGGAGACATTTAATGTTCAAGCAAAAACAGGTGATTTTTGACAAAAGAGCTAACACCCCCCCATTACGTCATGCTTCAGAAAGGTGAACAATGGTCCATTTTCAAATGTTTTATTTTTGAACATCAGTTCACATTTGTAGGTAGATCATCAATTTTAGAGCTAAAATGAGCATGTTTAAAGTGATTTTCGGGCTTCCAGGGGCCTGGGAAGTGAATTAAATACCATTTGGAGGCATTTAATGTTCAAGCAAAAACAGGTGATTTTTTACAAAAGAGATAACACCCCCCCATTACGTCATGCTTCAGAAAGGTGAAAAATGGTCAGTTTTCAAATGTTTTATTTTTGAACGTCAGTTGACATTTGTAGGTAGATCATAAGTTCTAGAGCTAAAATTAGCATGTTTAAAGTGATTTTCATGCTTCCAGGGGCCCGGGAAGTGAATTAAATACCATTTGGAGGCATTTAATGTTCAAGCAAAAACAGGTGATTTTTGACAAAAGAGATAACACCCCCCCCCATTACATCATGCTTCAGAAACGTGAAAAATGGTCCGTTTTCAAATGTTTTATTTTTGAACGTCAGTTCACATTTGTAGGTAGATCATCAGTTTAAGAGGTAAAATTAGCATGTTTAAAGTGATGTTCATGCTTCCAGGGGCCCAGGAAGTTAATTAAATACCATTTGGAGACATTTAATGTTCAAGCAAAAACAGGTGATTTTTGACAAAAGAGATAACACCCCCCCATTACGTCATGCTTCAGAAAGGTGAAAAATGGTCCATTTTCAAATGGTTTTTTTTGAACGTCAGTTCACATTCGTAGGTAGATCATCAGTTTTAGAGCTAAAATTAGCATGTTTAAAGTGATTTTCATGCTTCCAGGGGCCCTAAACACAAGATTTGTGGAATGGTTAAAAGTGCATGAAAATGGCCAATTTACTCAGTCTGAGGTCTCAAAAAGTGTTTCTTCACCCCGGGAAGTGAAATAAATACCATTTGGAGGCATTTAATGTTCAAGCAAAAACAGGTGATTTTTGACAAAAGAGATAACACCCCCCCATTACGTCATGCTTCAGAAAGGTGAACAATGGTCCATTTTCAAATGTTTCATTTTTGAACATCAGTTCACATTTGTAGGTAGATCATCAATTTTAGAGCTAACATTAGCATGTTTAAAGTGATTTTCAGGCTTCCAGGGGCCTGGGAAGTGAATTAAATACCATTTGGAAGCATTTAATGTTCAAGCAAAAACGGGTGATTTTTGACAAAAGAGATAACACCCCCCCATTACTTCATGCTTCAGAAAGGTGAAAAATGGTCCGTTTTCAAATGTTTTATTTTTTAACGTCAGTTCACATTTGTAGGTAGATCATCAGTTTAAGAGCTAAAATTAGCATGTTGAAAGTGATTTTCATGCTTCCAGGGGCCCGGGAAGTGAATTAAATACCATTCGGAGGCATTTAATGTTCAAGCAAAAACAGGTGATTTTTGACAAAAGAGATAACACCCCCCCCATTACGTCATGCTTCAGAAAGGTGAAAAATGGTCCGTTTTCAAATGTTTTATTTTTGAACGTCAGTTCACATTTGTAGGTAGATCATCAGTTTAAGAGCTAAAATTAGCATGTTTAAAGTGATTTTCATGCTTCCAGGGGCCCGGGAAGTGAATTAAATACCATTTGGAGGCATTTAATGTTCAAGCAAAAACAGGGGATTTTTGACAAAAGAGATAACACCCCCCCCATTACGTCATGCTTCAGAAAGGTGAAAAATGGTCCGTTTTCAAATGTTTTATTTTTGAACGTCAGTTCACATTTGTAGGTAGATCATCAGTTTTAAAGCTAAAATTAGCATGTTTAAAGTGATTTTCATGCTTCCAGGGGCCCGGGAAGTGAATTAAATACCATTTGGAGGCATTTAATGTTCAAGCAAAAACAGGTGATTTTTGACAAAAGAGATAACACCCCCCCATTACGTCATGCTTCAGAAAGGTGAAAAATGGTCTGTTTTCAAAAGTTTTTTTTTTTAACGTCAGTTCACATTTGTAGGTAGATCATCAGTTTAAGAGCTAAAATTAGCATGTTTAAAGTGATTTTCATGCTTCCAGGGGCCCGGGAAGTGAATTAAATACCATTTGGAGGCATTTAATGTTCAAGCAAAAACAGGGGATTTTTGACAAAAGAGATAACACCCCCCCATTACGTCATGCTTCAGAAAGGTGAAAAATGGTCCGTTTTCAAATGTTTTATTTTTGAACGTCAGTTCACATTTGTAGGTAGATCATCAGTTTTAAAGCTAAAATTAGCATGTTTAAAGTGATTTTCATGCTTCCAGGGGCCCGGGAAGTGAATTAAATACCATTTGGAGGCATTTAATGTTCAAGCAAAAACAGGTGATTTTTGACAAAAGAGATAACACCCCCCCATTACATCATGCTTCAGAAAGGTGAAAAATGGTCCATTTTCAAATGTTTTTTTTTTTAACGTCAGTTCACATTTGTAGGTAGATCATCAGTTTTTGAGCTAAAATTAGCATGTTTAAAGTGATTTTCATGCTTCCAGGGGCCCTAAACACAAGATTTGTGGAATGGTTAAAAGTGCATGAAAATGGCCAATTTACTCACTCTGAGGTCTCAAAAAGTGTTTCTTCACCCCGGGAAGTGAATTAAATACCATTTGGAGGCATTTAATGTTCAAGCAAAAACAGGTGATTTTTGACAAAAGAGATAACACCCCCCCCATTACGTCATGCTTCAGAAAGGTGAAAAATGGTCCGTTTTCAAATGTTTTATTTTTTAACACCAGTTCACATTTGTAGGTAGATCATCAGTTTAAGAGCTAAAATTAGCATGTTTAAAGTGATTTTCATGCTTCCAGGGGCCCGGGAAGTGAATTAAATACCATTTGGAGATATTTAATGTTCAAGCAAAAACAGGTGATTTTTGACAAAAGAGATAACACCCCCCCATTACGTCATGCTTCAGAAAGGTGAAAAATGGTCCGTTTTCAAATGTTTTAGTTTTTGAACGTCAGTTCACATTTGTAGGTAGATCATCAGTTTAAGAGCTAAAATTAGCATGTTTAAAGTGATTTTCATGCTTCCAGGGGCCCAGGAAGTGAATTAAATACCATTTGGAGGCATTTAATGTTCAAGCAAAAACAGGTGATTTTTGACAAAAGAGATAACACCCCCCCATTACGTCATGCTTCAGAAAGGTGAAAAATGGTACGTTTTCAAATGTTTTATTTTTGAACGTCAGTTCACATTTGTAGGTAGATCATCAGTTTTAGAGCTAAAATTAGCATGTTTAAAGTGATTTTCAGGCTTCCAGGGGCCTGGGAAGTGAATTAAATACCATTTGGAGGCATTTAATGTTCAAGCAAAAACAGGTGATTTTTGACAAAAGAGATAACACCCCCCCATTACGTCATGCTTCAGAAAGGTGAAAAATGGTCCGTTTTCAAATGTTTTATTTTTGAACGTGAGTTGACATTTGTAGGTAGATCATCAGTTCTAGAGCTAAAATTAGCATGTTTAAAGTGATTTTCATGCTTCCAGGGGCCCGGGAAGTGAATTAAATACCATTTGGAGGCATTTAATTTTCAAGCAAAAACAGGTGATTTTTGACAAAAGAGATAACACCCCCCCCCATTACGTCATGCTTCAGAAAGGTGAAAAATGGTCCGTTTTCAAATGTTTTATTTTTTAACACCAGTTCACATTTGTAGGTAGATCATCAGTTTAAGAGCTAAAATTAGCATGTTTAAAGTGATTGTCATGCTTCCAGGGGCCCGGGAAGTGAATTAAATTCCATTTGGAGGCATTTATTGTTCAAGCAAAAACAGGTGATTTTTGACAAAAGAGATAACACCCCCCCCATTACATCATGCTTCAGAAACGTGAAAAATGGTCCGTTTTCAAATGTTTTATTTTTGAACGTCAGTTCACATTTGTAGGTAGATCATCAGTTTAAGAGGTAAAATTAGCATGTTTAAAGTGATTTTCATGCTTCCAGGGGCCCAGGAAGTTAATTAAATACCATTTGGAGACATTTAATGTTCAAGCAAAAACAGGTGATTTTTGACAAAAGAGATAACACCCCCCCATTACGTCATGCTTCAGAAAGTTGAAAAATGGTCCATTTTCAAATGTTTTTTTTTAACGTCAGTTCACATTCGTAGGTAGATCATCAGTTTTAGAGCTAAAATTAGCATGTTTAAAGTGATTTTCATGCTTCCAGGGGCCCTAAACACAAGATTTGTGGAATGGTTAAAAGTGCATGAAAATGGCCAATTTACTCAGTCTGAGGTCTCAAAAAGTGTTTCTTCACCCCGGGAAGTGAAATAAATACCATTTGGAGGCATTTAATGTTCAAGCAAAAACAGGTGATTTTTGACAAAAGAGATAACACCCCCCCATTACGTCATGCTTCAGAAAGGTGAAAAATGGTCCGTTTTCAAATGTTTTATTTTTTAACATCAGTTCACATTTGTAGGTAGATCATCAGTTTAAGAGCTAAAATTAGCATGTTTAAAGTGATTTTCATGCTTCCAGGGGCACGGGAAGTGAATGAAATACCATTTGGAGATATTTAATGTTCAAGCAAAAACAGGTGATTTTTGACAAAAGAGATAACACCCCCCATTACGTCATGCTTCAGAAAGGTGAAAAATGGTCCGTTTTCAAATGTTTTATTTTTGAACGCCAGTTCACATTTGTAGGTAGATCATCAGTTTTAGAGCTAAAATTAGCATGTTTAAAGTGATTTTCATGCTTCCAGGGGCCCAGGAAGTGAATGAAATACCATTTGGAGATATTTAATGTTCAAGCAAAAACAGGTGATTTTTGACAAAAGAGATAACACCCCCCATTACGTCATGCTTCAGAAAGGTGAAAAATGGTACGTTTTCAAATGTTTTATTTTTGAACGTCAGTTCATATTTGTAGGTAGATCATCAGTTTAAGAGCTAAAATTAGCATGTTTAAAGTGATTTTCATGCTTCCAGGGGCCCGGGAAGTGAATTAAATACCATTTGGAGACATTTAATGTTCAAGCAAAAACAGGTGATTTTTGACAAAAGAGCTAACACCCCCCCATTACGTCATGCTTCAGAAAGGTGAACAATGGTCCATTTTCAAATGTTTTATTTTTGAACATCAGTTCACATTTGTAGGTAGATCATCAATTTTAGAGCTAAAATTAGCATGTTTAAAGTGATTTTCAGGCTTCCAGGGGCCTGGGAAGTGAATTAAATACCATTTGGAGGCATTTAATGTTCAAGCAAAAACAGGTGATTTTTGACAAAAGAGATAACACCCCCCCATTACGTCATGCTACAGAAAGGTGAAAAATGGTCAGTTTTCAAATGTTTTATTTTTGAACGTCAGTTGACATTTGTAGGTAGATCATCAGTTTAAGAGCTAAAATTAGCATGTTTAAAGTGATTTTCATGCTTCCAGGGGCACGGGAAGTGAATGAAGTTCCCTTTGGAGATATTTAATGTTCAAGCAAAAACAGGTGATTTTTGACAAAAGAGATAACACCCCCCATTACGTCATGCTTCAGAAAGGTGAAAAATGGTCCGTTTTCAAATGTTTTATTTTTGAACGCCAGTTCACATTTGTAGGTAGATCATCAGTTTTAGAGCTAAAATTAGCATGTTTAAAGTGATTTTCATGCTTCCAGGGGCCCAGGAAGTGAATGAAATACCATTTGGAGATATTTAATGTTCAAGCAAAAACAGGTGATTTTTGACAAAAGAGATAACACCCCCCCATTACGTCATGCTTCAGAAATGTGAAAAATGGTACGTTTTCAAATGTTTTATTTTTGAACGTCAGTTCATATTTGTAGGTAGATCATCAGTTTAAGAGCTAAAATTAGCATGTTTAAAGTGATTTGCATGCTTCCAGGGGCCCGGGAAGTGAATTAAATACCATTTGGAGACATTTAATGTTCAAGCAAAAACAGGTGATTTTTGACAAAAGAGCTAACACCCCCCCATTACGTCATGCTTCAGAAAGGTGAACAATGGTCCATTTTCAAATGTTTTATTTTTGAACATCAGTTCACATTTGTAGGTAGATCATCAATTTTAGAGCTAAAATGAGCATGTTTAAAGTGATTTTCGGGCTTCCAGGGGCCTGGGAAGTGAATTAAATACCATTTGGAGGCATTTAATGTTCAAGCAAAAACAGGTGATTTTTTACAAAAGAGATAACACCCCCCCATTACGTCATGCTTCAGAAAGGTGAAAAATGGTCAGTTTTCAAATGTTTTATTTTTGAACGTCAGTTGACATTTGTAGGTAGATCATAAGTTCTAGAGCTAAAATTAGCATGTTTAAAGTGATTTTCATGCTTCCAGGGGCCCGGGAAGTGAATTAAATACCATTTGGAGGCATTTAATGTTCAAGCAAAAACAGGTGATTTTTGACAAAAGAGATAACACCCCCCCCCATTACATCATGCTTCAGAAACGTGAAAAATGGTCCGTTTTCAAATGTTTTATTTTTGAACGTCAGTTCACATTTGTAGGTAGATCATCAGTTTAAGAGGTAAAATTAGCATGTTTAAAGTGATGTTCATGCTTCCAGGGGCCCAGGAAGTTAATTAAATACCATTTGGAGACATTTAATGTTCAAGCAAAAACAGGTGATTTTTGACAAAAGAGATAACACCCCCCCATTACGTCATGCTTCAGAAAGGTGAAAAATGGTCCATTTTCAAATGGTTTTTTTTTAACGTCAGTTCACATTCGTAGGTAGATCATCAGTTTTAGAGCTAAAATTAGCATGTTTAAAGTGATTTTCATGCTTCCAGGGGCCCTAAACACAAGATTTGTGGAATGGTTAAAAGTGCATGAAAATGGCCAATTTACTCAGTCTGAGGTCTCAAAAAGTGTTTCTTCACCCCGGGAAGTGAAATAAATACCATTTGGAGGCATTTAATGTTCAAGCAAAAACAGGTGATTTTTGACAAAAGAGATAACACCCCCCCATTACGTCATGCTTCAGAAAGGTGAACAATGGTCCATTTTCAAATGTTTCATTTTTGAACATCAGTTCACATTTGTAGGTAGATCATCAATTTTAGAGCTAACATTAGCATGTTTAAAGTGATTTTCAGGCTTCCAGGGGCCTGGGAAGTGAATTAAATACCATTTGGAGGCATTTAATGTTCAAGCAAAAACGGGTGATTTTTGACAAAAGAGATAACACCCCCCCATTACTTCATGCTTCAGAAAGGTGAAAAATGGTCCGTTTTCAAATGTTTTATTTTTTAACGTCAGTTCACATTTGTAGGTAGATCATCAGTTTAAGAGCTAAAATTAGCATGTTTAAAGTGATTTTCATGCTTCCAGGGGCCCGGGAAGTGAATTAAATACCATTCGGAGGCATTTAATGTTCAAGCAAAAACAGGTGATTTTTGACAAAAGAGATAACACCCCCCCCATTACGTCATGCTTCAGAAAGGTGAAAAATGGTCCGTTTTCAAATGTTTTATTTTTGAACGTCAGTTCACATTTGTAGGTAGATCATCAGTTTAAGAGCTAAAATTAGCATGTTTAAAGTGATTTTCATGCTTCCAGGGGCCCGGGAAGTGAATTAAATACCATTTGGAGGCATTTAATGTTCAAGCAAAAACAGGGGATTTTTGACAAAAGAGATAACACCCCCCCATTACGTCATGCTTCAGAAAGGTGAAAAATGGTCCGTTTTCAAATGTTTTATTTTTGAACGTCAGTTCACATTTGTAGGTAGATCATCAGTTTTAAAGCTAAAATTAGCATGTTTAAAGTGATTTTCATGCTTCCAGGGGCCCGGGAAGTGAATTAAATACCATTTGGAGGCATTTAATGTTCAAGCAAAAACAGGTGATTTTTGACAAAAGAGATAACACCCCCCCATTACGTCATGCTTCAGAAAGGTGAAAAATGGTCTGTTTTCAAAAGTTTTTTTTTTGAACGTCAGTTCACATTTGTAGGTAGATCATCAGTTTAAGAGCTAAAATTAGCATGTTTAAAGTGATTTTCATGCTTCCAGGGGCCCGGGAAGTGAATTAAATACCATTTGGAGGCATTTAATGTTCAAGCAAAAACAGGGGATTTTTGACAAAAGAGATAACACCCCCCCATTACGTCATGCTTCAGAAAGGTGAAAAATGGTCCGTTTTCAAATGTTTTATTTTTGAACGTCAGTTCACATTTGTAGGTAGATCATCAGTTTTAAAGCTAAAATTAGCATGTTTAAAGTGATTTTCATGCTTCCAGGGGCCCGGGAAGTGAATTAAATACCATTTGGAGGCATTTAATGTTCAAGGAAAAACAGGTGATTTTTGACAAAAGAGATAACACCCCCCCATTACATCATGCTTCAGAAAGGTGAAAAATGGTCCATTTTCAAATGTTTTTTTTTTTAACGTCAGTTCACATTTGTAGGTAGATCATCAGTTTTTGAGCTAAAATTAGCATGTTTAAAGTGATTTTCATGCTTCCAGGGGCCCTAAACACAAGATTTGTGGAATGGTTAAAAGTGCATGAAAATGGCCAATTTACTCACTCTGAGGTCTCAAAAAGTGTTTCTTCACCCCGGGAAGTGAATTAAATACCATTTGGAGGCATTTAATGTTCAAGCAAAAACAGGTGATTTTTGACAAAAGAGATAACACCCCCCCCATTACGTCATGCTTCAGAAAGGTGAAAAATGGTCCGTTTTCAAATGTTTTATTTTTTAACACCAGTTCACATTTGTAGGTAGATCATCAGTTTAAGAGCTAAAATTAGCATGTTTAAAGTGATTTTCATGCTTCCAGGGGCCCGGGAAGTGAATTAAATACCATTTGGAGATATTTAATGTTCAAGCAAAAACAGGTGATTTTTGACAAAAGAGATAACACCCCCCCATTACGTCATGCTTCAGAAAGGTGAAAAATGGTCCGTTTTCAAATGTTTTAGTTTTTGAACGTCAGTTCACATTTGTAGGTAGATCATCAGTTTAAGAGCTAAAATTAGCATGTTTAAAGTGATTTTCATGCTTCCAGGGGCCCAGGAAGTGAATTAAATACCATTTGGAGGCATTTAATGTTCAAGCAAAAACAGGTGATTTTTGACAAAAGAGATAACACCCCCCCATTACGTCATGCTTCAGAAAGGTGAAAAATGGTACGTTTTCAAATGTTTTATTTTTGAACGTCAGTTCACATTTGTAGGTAGATCATCAGTTTTAGAGCTAAAATTAGCATGTTTAAAGTGATTTTCAGGCTTCCAGGGGCCTGGGAAGTGAATTAAATACCATTTGGAGGCATTTAATGTTCAAGCAAAAACAGGTGATTTTTGACAAAAGAGATAACACCCCCCCATTACGTCATGCTTCAGAAAGGTGAAAAATGGTCCGTTTTCAAATGTTTTATTTTTGAACGTGAGTTGACATTTGTAGGTAGATCATCAGTTCTAGAGCTAAAATTAGCATGTTTAAAGTGATTTTCATGCTTCCAGGGGCCCGGGAAGTGAATTAAATACCATTTGGAGGCATTTAATGTTCAAGCAAAAACAGGTGATTTTTGACAAAAGAGATAACACCCCCCCCCCATTACGTCATGCTTCAGAAAGGTGAAAAATGGTCCGTTTTCAAATGTTTTATTTTTTAACACCAGTTCACATTTGTAGGTAGATCATCAGTTTAAGAGCTAAAATTAGCATGTTTAAAGTGATTTTCATGCTTCCAGGGTCCCGGGAAGTGAATTAAATACCATTTGGAGATATTTAATGTTCAAGCAAAAACAGGTGATTTTTGACAAAAGAGATAACACCCCCCCATTACGTCATGCTTCAGAAAGGTGAAAAATGGTCCGTTTTCAAATGTTTTATTTTTGAACGTCAGTTCACATTTGTAGGTAGATCATCAGTTTAAGAGCTAAAATTAGCATGTTTAAAGTGATTTTCATGCTTCCAGGGGCCCAGGAAGTGAATTAAATACCATTTGGAGGCATTTAATGTTCAAGCAAAAACAGGTGATTTTTGACAAAAGAGATAACACCCCCCCATTACGTCATGCTTCAGAAAGGTGAAAAATGGTACGTTTTCAAATGTTTTATTTTTGAACGTCAGTTCACATTTGTAGGTAGATCATCAGTTTTAGAGCTAAAATTAGCATGTTTAAAGTGATTTTCAGGCTTCCAGGGGCCTGGGAAGTGAATTAAATACCATTTGGAGGCATTTAATGTTCAAGCAAAAACAGGTGATTTTTGACAAAAGAGATAACACCCCCCCCATTACGTCATGCTTCAGAAAGGTGAAAAATGGTCCGTTTTCAAATGTTTTATTTTTGAACGTGAGTTGACATTTGTAGGTAGATCATCAGTTCTAGAGCTAAAATTAGCATGTTTAAAGTGATTTTCATGCTTCCAGGGGCCCGGGAAGTGAATTAAATACCATTTGGAGGCATTTAATGTTCAAGCAAAAACAGGTGATTTTTGACAAAAGAAGATAACACCCCCCCCCCATTACGTCATGCTTCAGAAAGGTGAAAAATGGTCCGTTTTCAAATGTTTTATTTTTGAACGCCAGTTCACATTTGTAGGTAGATCATCAGTTTTAGAGCTAAAATTAGCTTGTTTAAAGTGATTTTCATGCTTCCAGGGGCCCTAAACACAAGATTTGTGGAATGGGTAAAAGTGCATGAAAATGGCCAATTTACTCACTCTGAGGTCTCAAAAAGTGTTTCTTCACCCCGGGAAGTGAATTAAATACCATTTGGAGGCATTTAATGTTCAAGCAAAAACAGGTGATTTTTGACAAAAGAGATAACACCCCCCATTACGTCATGCTTCAGAAAGGTGAAAAATGGTCCGTTTTCAAATGTTTTATTTTTGAACGTGAGTTGACATTTGTAGGTAGATCATCAGTTTTAGAGCTAAAATTAGCATTTTTAAAGTGATATTCATGCTTCCAGGTGCCCAGGAAGTGAATTAAATACCATTTGGAGGCATTTAATGTTCAAGCAAAAACAGGTGATTTTTGACAAAAGAGATAACACCCCCATTACGTCATGCTTCAGAAAGGTGAAAAATGGTCCGTTTTCAAATGTTTTATTTTTGAACGTCAGTTCACATTTGTAGGTAGATCATCAGTTTTAAAGCTAAAATGAGCATGTTTAAAGTGATTTTCATGCTTCACGGGGCCCGGGAAGTGAATTAAATACCATTTGGAGGCATTTAATGTTCAAGCAAAAACAGGGGATTTTTGACAAAAGAGATAACACCCCCCCATTACGTCATGCTTCAGAAAGGTGAAAAATGGTCCGTTTTCAAATGTTTTATTTTTGAACGTCAGTTCACATTTGTAGGTAGATCATCAGTTTTAAAGCTAAAATTAGCATGTTTAAAGTGATTTTCATGCTTCCAGGGGCCCGGGAAGTGAATTAAATACCATTTGGAGGCATTTAATGTTCAAGCAAAAACAGGTGATTTTTGACAAAAGAGATAACACCCCCCCATTACATCATGCTTCAGAAAGGTAAAAAATGGTCCATTTTCAAATGTTTTTTTTTTAACGTCAGTTCACATTTGTAGGTAGATCATCAGTTTTTGAGCTAAAATTAGCATGTTTAAAGTGATTTTCATGCTTCCAGGGGCCCGGAAAGTGAAATAAATACCATTTGGAGGCATTTAATTTTCAAGCAAAAACAGGTGATTTTTGACAAAAGAGATAACACCCCCCCCATTACGTCATGCTTCAGAAGGGTGAAAAATGGTCCGTTTTCAAATGTTTTATTTTTTAACACCAGTTCACATTTGTAGGTAGATCATCAGTTTAAGAGCTAAAATTAGCATGTTTAAAGTGATTGTCATGCTTCCAGGGGCCCGGGAAGTGAATTAAATTCCATTTGGAGGCATTTATTGTTCAAGCAAAAACAGGTGATTTTTGACAAAAGAGATAACACCCCCCCCATTACATCATGCTTCAGAAACGTGAAAAATGGTCCGTTTTCAAATGTTTTATTTTTGAACGTCAGTTCACATTTGTAGGTAGATCATCAGTTTAAGAGCTAAAATTAGCATGTTTAAAGTGATTTTCATGCTTCCAGGGGCCCGGGAAGTGAATTAAATACCATTTGGAGATATTTAATGTTCAAGCAAAAACAGGTGATTTTTGACAAAAGAGATAACACCCCCCCATTACGTCATGCTTCAGAAAGGTGAAAAATGGTCCGTTTTCAAATGTTTTAGTTTTTGAACGTCAGTTCACATTTGTAGGTAGATCATCAGTTTAAGAGCTAAAATTAGCATGTTTAAAGTGATTTTCATGCTTCCAGGGGCCCAGGAAGTGAATTAAATACCATTTGGAGGCATTTAATGTTCAAGCAAAAACAGGTGATTTTTGACAAAAGAGATAACACCCCCCCATTACGTCATGCTTCAGAAAGGTGAAAAATGGTACGTTTTCAAATGTTTTATTTTTGAACGTCAGTTCACATTTGTAGGTAGATCATCAGTTTTAGAGCTAAAATTAGCATGTTTAAAGTGATTTTCAGGCTTCCAGGGGCCTGGGAAGTGAATTAAATACCATTTGGAGGCATTTAATGTTCAAGCAAAAACAGGTGATTTTTGACAAAAGAGATAACACCCCCCCATTACGTCATGCTTCAGAAAGGTGAAAAATGGTCCGTTTTCAAATGTTTTATTTTTGAACGTGAGTTGACATTTGTAGGTAGATCATCAGTTCTAGAGCTAAAATTAGCATGTTTAAAGTGATTTTCATGCTTCCAGGGGCCCGGGAAGTGAATTAAATACCATTTGGAGGCATTTAATTTTCAAGCAAAAACAGGTGATTTTTGACAAAAGAGATAACACCCCCCCCCATTACGTCATGCTTCAGAAAGGTGAAAAATGGTCCGTTTTCAAATGTTTTATTTTTTAACACCAGTTCACATTTGTAGGTAGATCATCAGTTTAAGAGCTAAAATTAGCATGTTTAAAGTGATTGTCATGCTTCCAGGGGCCCGGGAAGTGAATTAAATTCCATTTGGAGGCATTTATTGTTCAAGCAAAAACAGGTGATTTTTGACAAAAGAGATAACACCCCCCCCATTACATCATGCTTCAGAAACGTGAAAAATGGTCCGTTTTCAAATGTTTTATTTTTGAACGTCAGTTCACATTTGTAGGTAGATCATCAGTTTAAGAGGTAAAATTAGCATGTTTAAAGTGATTTTCATGCTTCCAGGGGCCCAGGAAGTTAATTAAATACCATTTGGAGACATTTAATGTTCAAGCAAAAACAGGTGATTTTTGACAAAAGAGATAACACCCCCCCATTACGTCATGCTTCAGAAAGTTGAAAAATGGTCCATTTTCAAATGTTTTTTTTTTAACGTCAGTTCACATTCGTAGGTAGATCATCAGTTTTAGAGCTAAAATTAGCATGTTTAAAGTGATTTTCATGCTTCCAGGGGCCCTAAACACAAGATTTGTGGAATGGTTAAAAGTGCATGAAAATGGCCAATTTACTCAGTCTGAGGTCTCAAAAAGTGTTTCTTCACCCCGGGAAGTGAAATAAATACCATTTGGAGGCATTTAATGTTCAAGCAAAAACAGGTGATTTTTGACAAAAGAGATAACACCCCCCCATTACGTCATGCTTCAGAAAGGTGAAAAATGGTCCGTTTTCAAATGTTTTATTTTTTAACATCAGTTCACATTTGTAGGTAGATCATCAGTTTAAGAGCTAAAATTAGCATGTTTAAAGTGATTTTCATGCTTCCAGGGGCACGGGAAGTGAATGAAATACCATTTGGAGATATTTAATGTTCAAGCAAAAACAGGTGATTTTTGACAAAAGAGATAACACCCCCCATTACGTCATGCTTCAGAAAGGTGAAAAATGGTCCGTTTTCAAATGTTTTATTTTTGAACGCCAGTTCACATTTGTAGGTAGATCATCAGTTTTAGAGCTAAAATTAGCATGTTTAAAGTGATTTTCATGCTTCCAGGGGCCCAGGAAGTGAATGAAATACCATTTGGAGATATTTAATGTTCAAGCAAAAACAGGTGATTTTTGACAAAAGAGATAACACCCCCCATTACGTCATGCTTCAGAAAGGTGAAAAATGGTACGTTTTCAAATGTTTTATTTTTGAACGTCAGTTCATATTTGTAGGTAGATCATCAGTTTAAGAGCTAAAATTAGCATGTTTAAAGTGATTTTCATGCTTCCAGGGGCCCGGGAAGTGAATTAAATACCATTTGGAGACATTTAATGTTCAAGCAAAAACAGGTGATTTTTGACAAAAGAGCTAACACCCCCCCATTACGTCATGCTTCAGAAAGGTGAACAATGGTCCATTTTCAAATGTTTTATTTTTGAACATCAGTTCACATTTGTAGGTAGATCATCAATTTTAGAGCTAAAATTAGCATGTTTAAAGTGATTTTCAGGCTTCCAGGGGCCTGGGAAGTGAATTAAATACCATTTGGAGGCATTTAATGTTCAAGCAAAAACAGGTGATTTTTGACAAAAGAGATAACACCCCCCCATTACGTCATGCTACAGAAAGGTGAAAAATGGTCCGTTTTCAAATGTTTTATTTTTGAACGTCAGTTGACATTTGTAGGTAGATCATCAGTTTAAGAGCTAAAATTAGCATGTTTAAAGTGATTTTCATGCTTCCAGGGGCACGGGAAGTGAATGAAGTTCCCTTTGGAGATATTTAATGTTCAAGCAAAAACAGGTGATTTTTGACAAAAGAGATAACACCCCCCATTACGTCATGCTTCAGAAAGGTGAAAAATGGTCCGTTTTCAAATGTTTTATTTTTGAACGCCAGTTCACATTTGTAGGTAGATCATCAGTTTTAGAGCTAAAATTAGCATGTTTAAAGTGATTTTCATGCTTCCAGGGGCCCAGGAAGTGAATGAAATACCATTTGGAGATATTTAATGTTCAAGCAAAAACAGGTGATTTTTGACAAAAGAGATAACACCCCCCCATTACGTCATGCTTCAGAAATGTGAAAAATGGTACGTTTTCAAATGTTTTATTTTTGAACGTCAGTTCATATTTGTAGGTAGATCATCAGTTTAAGAGCTAAAATTAGCATGTTTAAAGTGATTTGCATGCTTCCAGGGGCCCGGGAAGTGAATTAAATACCATTTGGAGACATTTAATGTTCAAGCAAAAACAGGTGATTTTTGACAAAAGAGCTAACACCCCCCCATTACGTCATGCTTCAGAAAGGTGAACAATGGTCCATTTTCAAATGTTTTATTTTTGAACATCAGTTCACATTTGTAGGTAGATCATCAATTTTAGAGCTAAAATGAGCATGTTTAAAGTGATTTTCGGGCTTCCAGGGGCCTGGGAAGTGAATTAAATACCATTTGGAGGCATTTAATGTTCAAGCAAAAACAGGTGATTTTTTACAAAAGAGATAACACCCCCCCATTACGTCATGCTTCAGAAAGGTGAAAAATGGTCAGTTTTCAAATGTTTTATTTTTGAACGTCAGTTGACATTTGTAGGTAGATCATAAGTTCTAGAGCTAAAATTAGCATGTTTAAAGTGATTTTCATGCTTCCAGGGGCCCGGGAAGTGAATTAAATACCATTTGGAGGCATTTAATGTTCAAGCAAAAACAGGTGATTTTTGACAAAAGAGATAACACCCCCCCCCATTACATCATGCTTCAGAAACGTGAAAAATGGTCCGTTTTCAAATGTTTTATTTTTGAACGTCAGTTCACATTTGTAGGTAGATCATCAGTTTAAGAGGTAAAATTAGCATGTTTAAAGTGATGTTCATGCTTCCAGGGGCCCAGGAAGTTAATTAAATACCATTTGGAGACATTTAATGTTCAAGCAAAAACAGGTGATTTTTGACAAAAGAGATAACACCCCCCCATTACGTCATGCTTCAGAAAGGTGAAAAATGGTCCATTTTCAAATGGTTTTTTTTGAACGTCAGTTCACATTCGTAGGTAGATCATCAGTTTTAGAGCTAAAATTAGCATGTTTAAAGTGATTTTCATGCTTCCAGGGGCCCTAAACACAAGATTTGTGGAATGGTTAAAAGTGCATGAAAATGGCCAATTTACTCAGTCTGAGGTCTCAAAAAGTGTTTCTTCACCCCGGGAAGTGAAATAAATACCATTTGGAGGCATTTAATGTTCAAGCAAAAACAGGTGATTTTTGACAAAAGAGATAACACCCCCCCATTACGTCATGCTTCAGAAAGGTGAACAATGGTCCATTTTCAAATGTTTCATTTTTGAACATCAGTTCACATTTGTAGGTAGATCATCAATTTTAGAGCTAACATTAGCATGTTTAAAGTGATTTTCAGGCTTCCAGGGGCCTGGGAAGTGAATTAAATACCATTTGGAGGCATTTAATGTTCAAGCAAAAACGGGTGATTTTTGACAAAAGAGATAACACCCCCCCATTACTTCATGCTTCAGAAAGGTGAAAAATGGTCCGTTTTCAAATGTTTTATTTTTTAACGTCAGTTCACATTTGTAGGTAGATCATCAGTTTAAGAGCTAAAATTAGCATGTTTAAAGTGATTTTCATGCTTCCAGGGGCCCGGGAAGTGAATTAAATACCATTCGGAGGCATTTAATGTTCAAGCAAAAACAGGTGATTTTTGACAAAAGAGATAACACCCCCCCCATTACGTCATGCTTCAGAAAGGTGAAAAATGGTCCGTTTTCAAATGTTTTATTTTTGAACGTCAGTTCACATTTGTAGGTAGATCATCAGTTTAAGAGCTAAAATTAGCATGTTTAAAGTGATTTTCATGCTTCCAGGGGCCCGGGAAGTGAATTAAATACCATTTGGAGGCATTTAATGTTCAAGCAAAAACAGGGGATTTTTGACAAAAGAGATAACACCCCCCCATTACGTCATGCTTCAGAAAGGTGAAAAATGGTCCGTTTTCAAATGTTTTATTTTTGAACGTCAGTTCACATTTGTAGGTAGATCATCAGTTTTAAAGCTAAAATTAGCATGTTTAAAGTGATTTTCATGCTTCCAGGGGCCCGGGAAGTGAATTAAATACCATTTGGAGGCATTTAATGTTCAAGCAAAAACAGGTGATTTTTGACAAAAGAGATAACACCCCCCCATTACGTCATGCTTCAGAAAGGTGAAAAATGGTCTGTTTTCAAAAGTTTTTTTTTTGAACGTCAGTTCACATTTGTAGGTAGATCATCAGTTTAAGAGCTAAAATTAGCATGTTTAAAGTGATTTTCATGCTTCCAGGGGCCCGGGAAGTGAATTAAATACCATTTGGAGGCATTTAATGTTCAAGCAAAAACAGGGGATTTTTGACAAAAGAGATAACACCCCCCCATTACGTCATGCTTCAGAAAGGTGAAAAATGGTCCGTTTTCAAATGTTTTATTTTTGAACGTCAGTTCACATTTGTAGGTAGATCATCAGTTTTAAAGCTAAAATTAGCATGTTTAAAGTGATTTTCATGCTTCCAGGGGCCCGGGAAGTGAATTAAATACCATTTGGAGGCATTTAATGTTCAAGGAAAAACAGGTGATTTTTGACAAAAGAGATAACACCCCCCCATTACATCATGCTTCAGAAAGGTGAAAAATGGTCCATTTTCAAATGTTTTTTTTTTTAACGTCAGTTCACATTTGTAGGTAGATCATCAGTTTTTGAGCTAAAATTAGCATGTTTAAAGTGATTTTCATGCTTCCAGGGGCCCTAAACACAAGATTTGTGGAATGGTTAAAAGTGCATGAAAATGGCCAATTTACTCACTCTGAGGTCTCAAAAAGTGTTTCTTCACCCCGGGAAGTGAATTAAATACCATTTGGAGGCATTTAATGTTCAAGCAAAAACAGGTGATTTTTGACAAAAGAGATAACACCCCCCCCATTACGTCATGCTTCAGAAAGGTGAAAAATGGTCCGTTTTCAAATGTTTTATTTTTTAACACCAGTTCACATTTGTAGGTAGATCATCAGTTTAAGAGCTAAAATTAGCATGTTTAAAGTGATTTTCATGCTTCCAGGGGCCCGGGAAGTGAATTAAATACCATTTGGAGATATTTAATGTTCAAGCAAAAACAGGTGATTTTTGACAAAAGAGATAACACCCCCCCATTACGTCATGCTTCAGAAAGGTGAAAAATGGTCCGTTTTCAAATGTTTTAGTTTTTGAACGTCAGTTCACATTTGTAGGTAGATCATCAGTTTAAGAGCTAAAATTAGCATGTTTAAAGTGATTTTCATGCTTCCAGGGGCCCAGGAAGTGAATTAAATACCATTTGGAGGCATTTAATGTTCAAGCAAAAACAGGTGATTTTTGACAAAAGAGATAACACCCCCCCATTACGTCATGCTTCAGAAAGGTGAAAAATGGTACGTTTTCAAATGTTTTATTTTTGAACGTCAGTTCACATTTGTAGGTAGATCATCAGTTTTAGAGCTAAAATTAGCATGTTTAAAGTGATTTTCAGGCTTCCAGGGGCCTGGGAAGTGAATTAAATACCATTTGGAGGCATTTAATGTTCAAGCAAAAACAGGTGATTTTTGACAAAAGAGATAACACCCCCCCATTACGTCATGCTTCAGAAAGGTGAAAAATGGTCCGTTTTCAAATGTTTTATTTTTGAACGTGAGTTGACATTTGTAGGTAGATCATCAGTTCTAGAGCTAAAATTAGCATGTTTAAAGTGATTTTCATGCTTCCAGGGGCCCGGGAAGTGAATTAAATACCATTTGGAGGCATTTAATGTTCAAGCAAAAACAGGTGATTTTTGACAAAAGAGATAACACCCCCCCCCCATTACGTCATGCTTCAGAAAGGTGAAAAATGGTCCGTTTTCAAATGTTTTATTTTTTAACACCAGTTCACATTTGTAGGTAGATCATCAGTTTAAGAGCTAAAATTAGCATGTTTAAAGTGATTTTCATGCTTCCAGGGTCCCGGGAAGTGAATTAAATACCATTTGGAGATATTTAATGTTCAAGCAAAAACAGGTGATTTTTGACAAAAGAGATAACACCCCCCCATTACGTCATGCTTCAGAAAGGTGAAAAATGGTCCGTTTTCAAATGTTTTATTTTTGAACGTCAGTTCACATTTGTAGGTAGATCATCAGTTTAAGAGCTAAAATTAGCATGTTTAAAGTGATTTTCATGCTTCCAGGGGCCCAGGAAGTGAATTAAATACCATTTGGAGGCATTTAATGTTCAAGCAAAAACAGGTGATTTTTGACAAAAGAGATAACACCCCCCCATTACGTCATGCTTCAGAAAGGTGAAAAATGGTACGTTTTCAAATGTTTTATTTTTGAACGTCAGTTCACATTTGTAGGTAGATCATCAGTTTTAGAGCTAAAATTAGCATGTTTAAAGTGATTTTCAGGCTTCCAGGGGCCTGGGAAGTGAATTAAATACCATTTGGAGGCATTTAATGTTCAAGCAAAAACAGGTGATTTTTGACAAAAGAGATAACACCCCCCCCATTACGTCATGCTTCAGAAAGGTGAAAAATGGTCCGTTTTCAAATGTTTTATTTTTGAACGTGAGTTGACATTTGTAGGTAGATCATCAGTTCTAGAGCTAAAATTAGCATGTTTAAAGTGATTTTCATGCTTCCAGGGGCCCGGGAAGTGAATTAAATACCATTTGGAGGCATTTAATGTTCAAGCAAAAACAGGTGATTTTTGACAAAAGAGATAACACCCCCCCCCCATTACGTCATGCTTCAGAAAGGTGAAAAATGGTCCGTTTTCAAATGTTTTATTTTTGAACGCCAGTTCACATTTGTAGGTAGATCATCAGTTTTAGAGCTAAAATTAGCTTGTTTAAAGTGATTTTCATGCTTCCAGGGGCCCTAAACACAAGATTTGTGGAATGGGTAAAAGTGCATGAAAATGGCCAATTTACTCACTCTGAGGTCTCAAAAAGTGTTTCTTCACCCCGGGAAGTGAATTAAATACCATTTGGAGGCATTTAATGTTCAAGCAAAAACAGGTGATTTTTGACAAAAGAGATAACACCCCCCCATTACGTCATGCTTCAGAAAGGTGAAAAATGGTCCGTTTTCAAATGTTTTATTTTTGAACGTGAGTTGACATTTGTAGGTAGATCATCAGTTTTAGAGCTAAAATTAGCATTTTTAAAGTGATATTCATGCTTCCAGGTGCCCAGGAAGTGAATTAAATACCATTTGGAGGCATTTAATGTTCAAGCAAAAACAGGTGATTTTTGACAAAAGAGATAACACCCCCATTACGTCATGCTTCAGAAAGGTGAAAAATGGTCCGTTTTCAAATGTTTTATTTTTGAACGTCAGTTCACATTTGTAGGTAGATCATCAGTTTTAAAGCTAAAATGAGCATGTTTAAAGTGATTTTCATGCTTCACGGGGCCCGGGAAGTGAATTAAATACCATTTTGAGGCATTTAATGTTCAAGCAAAAACAGGGGATTTTTGACAAAAGAGATAACACCCCCCCATTACGTCATGCTTCAGAAAGGTGAAAAATGGTCCGTTTTCAAATGTTTTATTTTTGAACGTCAGTTCACATTTGTAGGTAGATCATCAGTTTTAAAGCTAAAATTAGCATGTTTAAAGTGATTTTCATGCTTCCAGGGGCCCGGGAAGTGAATTAAATACCATTTGGAGGCATTTAATGTTCAAGCAAAAACAGGTGATTTTTGACAAAAGAGATAACACCCCCCCATTACATCATGCTTCAGAAAGGTAAAAAATGGTCCATTTTCAAATGTTTTTTTTTTAACGTCAGTTCACATTTGTAGGTAGATCATCAGTTTTTGAGCTAAAATTAGCATGTTTAAAGTGATTTTCATGCTTCCAGGGGCCCGGAAAGTGAAATAAATACCATTTGGAGGCATTTAATTTTCAAGCAAAAACAGGTGATTTTTGACAAAAGAGATAACACCCCCCCCATTACGTCATGCTTCAGAAGGGTGAAAAATGGTCCGTTTTCAAATGTTTTATTTTTTAACACCAGTTCACATTTGTAGGTAGATCATCAGTTTAAGAGCTAAAATTAGCATGTTTAAAGTGATTGTCATGCTTCCAGGGGCCCGGGAAGTGAATTAAATTCCATTTGGAGGCATTTATTGTTCAAGCAAAAACAGGTGATTTTTGACAAAAGAGATAACACCCCCCCCATTACATCATGCTTCAGAAACGTGAAAAATGGTCCGTTTTCAAATGTTTTATTTTTGAACGTCAGTTCACATTTGTAGGTAGATCATCAGTTTAAGAGGTAAAATTAGCATGTTTAAAGTGATTTTCATGCTTCCAGGGGCCCAGGAAGTTAATTAAATACCATTTGGAGACATTTAATGTTCAAGCAAAAACAGGTGATTTTTGACAAAAGAGATAACACCCCCCCATTACGTCATGCTTCAGAAAGTTGAAAAATGGTCCATTTTCAAATGTTTTTTTTTTAACGTCAGTTCACATTCGTAGGTAGATCATCAGTTTTAGAGCTAAAATTAGCATGTTTAAAGTGATTTTCATGCTTCCAGGGGCCCTAAACACAAGATTTGTGGAATGGTTAAAAGTGCATGAAAATGGCCAATTTACTCAGTCTGAGGTCTCAAAAAGTGTTTCTTCACCCCGGGAAGTGAAATAAATACCATTTGGAGGCATTTAATGTTCAAGCAAAAACAGGTGATTTTTGACAAAAGAGATAACACCCCCCCATTACGTCATGCTTCAGAAAGGTGAAAAATGGTCCATTTTCAAATGTTTTATTTTTTAACATCAGTTCACATTTGTAGGTAGATCATCAGTTTAAGAGCTAAAATTAGCATGTTTAAAGTGATTTTCATGCTTCCAGGGGCACGGGAAGTGAATGAAATACCATTTGGAGATATTTAATGTTCAAGCAAAAACAGGTGATTTTTGACAAAAGAGATAACACCCCCCATTACGTCATGCTTCAGAAAGGTGAAAAATGGTCCGTTTTCAAATGTTTTATTTTTGAACGCCAGTTCACATTTGTAGGTAGATCATCAGTTTTAGAGCTAAAATTAGCATGTTTAAAGTGATTTTCATGCTTCCAGGGGCCCAGGAAGTGAATGAAATACCATTTGGAGATATTTAATGTTCAAGCAAAAACAGGTGATTTTTGACAAAAGAGATAACACCCCCCATTACGTCATGCTTCAGAAAGGTGAAAAATGGTACGTTTTCAAATGTTTTATTTTTGAACGTCAGTTCATATTTGTAGGTAGATCATCAGTTTAAGAGCTAAAATTAGCATGTTTAAAGTGATTTTCATGCTTCCAGGGGCCCGGGAAGTGAATTAAATACCATTTGGAGACATTTAATGTTCAAGCAAAAACAGGTGATTTTTGACAAAAGAGCTAACACCCCCCCATTACGTCATGCTTCAGAAAGGTGAACAATGGTCCATTTTCAAATGTTTTATTTTTGAACATCAGTTCACATTTGTAGGTAGATCATCAATTTTAGAGCTAAAATTAGCATGTTTAAAGTGATTTTCAGGCTTCCAGGGGCCTGGGAAGTGAATTAAATACCATTTGGAGGCATTTAATGTTCAAGCAAAAACAGGTGATTTTTGACAAAAGAGATAACACCCCCCCATTACGTCATGCTACAGAAAGGTGAAAAATGGTCCGTTTTCAAATGTTTTATTTTTGAACGTCAGTTGACATTTGTAGGTAGATCATCAGTTTAAGAGCTAAAATTAGCATGTTTAAAGTGATTTTCATGCTTCCAGGGGCACGGGAAGTGAATGAAGTTCCCTTTGGAGATATTTAATGTTCAAGCAAAAACAGGTGATTTTTGACAAAAGAGATAACACCCCCCATTACGTCATGCTTCAGAAAGGTGAAAAATGGTCCGTTTTCAAATGTTTTATTTTTGAACGCCAGTTCACATTTGTAGGTAGATCATCAGTTTTAGAGCTAAAATTAGCATGTTTAAAGTGATTTTCATGCTTCCAGGGGCCCAGGAAGTGAATGAAATACCATTTGGAGATATTTAATGTTCAAGCAAAAACAGGTGATTTTTGACAAAAGAGAAAACACCCCCCCATTACGTCATGCTTCAGAAATGTGAAAAATGGTACGTTTTCAAATGTTTTATTTTTGAACGTCAGTTCATATTTGTAGGTAGATCATCAGTTTAAGAGCTAAAATTAGCATGTTTAAAGTGATTTGCATGCTTCCAGGGGCCCGGGAAGTGAATTAAATACCATTTGGAGACATTTAATGTTCAAGCAAAAACAGGTGATTTTTGACAAAAGAGCTAACACCCCCCCATTACGTCATGCTTCAGAAAGGTGAACAATGGTCCATTTTCAAATGTTTTATTTTTGAACATCAGTTCACATTTGTAGGTAGATCATCAATTTTAGAGCTAAAATGAGCATGTTTAAAGTGATTTTCGGGCTTCCAGGGGCCTGGGAAGTGAATTAAATACCATTTGGAGGCATTTAATGTTCAAGCAAAAACAGGTGATTTTTGACAAAAGAGATAACACCCCCCCCATTACGTCATGCTTCAGAAAGGTGAAAAATGGTCAGTTTTCAAATGTTTTATTTTTGAACGTCAGTTGACATTTGTAGGTAGATCATAAGTTCTAGAGCTAAAATTAGCATGTTTAAAGTGATTTTCATGCTTCCAGGGGCCCGGGAAGTGAATTAAATACCATTTGGAGGCATTTAATGTTCAAGCAAAAACAGGTGATTTTTGACAAAAGAGATAACACCCCCCCATTACGTCATGCTTCAGAAAGGTGAAAAATGGTCCGTTTTCAAATGTTTTATTTTTGAACGTCAGTTCACATTTGTAGGTAGATCATCAGTTTAAGAGCTAAAATTAGCATGTTTAAAGTGATTTTCATGCTTCCAGGGGCCCAGGAAGTGAATTAAATACCATTTGGAGGCATTTAGTGTTCAAGCAAAAACAGGTGATTTTTGACAAAAGAGATAACCCCCCCCATTACGTCATGCTTCAGAAAGGTGAAAAATGGTACGTTTTCAAATGTTTTATTTTTGAACGTCAGTTCACATTTGTAGGTAGATCATCAGTTCTAGAGCTAAAATTAGCATGTTTAAAGTGATTTTCATGCTTCCAGGGGCCCGGGAAGTGAATTAAATACCATTTGGAGGCATTTAATGTTCAAGCAAAAACAGGTGATTTTTGACAAAAGAGATAACACCCCCCCCCCATTACGTCATGCTTCAGAAAGGTGAAAAATGGTCCGTTTTCAAATGTTTTATTTTTGAACGCCAGTTCACATTTGTAGGTAGATCATCAGTTTTAGAGCTAAAATTAGCTTGTTTAAAGTGATTTTCATGCTTCCAGGGGCCCTAAACACAAGATTTGTGGAATGGGTAAAAGTGCATGAAAATGGCCAATTTACTCACTCTGAGGTCTCAAAAAGTGTTTCTTCACCCCGGGAAGTGAATTAAATACCATTTGGAGGCATTTAATGTTCAAGCAAAAACAGGTGATTTTTGACAAAAGAGATAACACCCCCCCATTACGTCATGCTTCAGAAAGGTGAAAAATGGTCCGTTTTCAAATGTTTTATTTTTGAACGTGAGTTGACATTTGTAGGTAGATCATCAGTTTTAGAGCTAAAATTAGCATTTTTAAAGTGATATTCATGCTTCCAGGTGCCCAGGAAGTGAATTAAATACCATTTGGAGGCATTTAATGTTCAAGCAAAAACAGGTGATTTTTGACAAAAGAGATAACACCCCCCATTACGTCATGCTTCAGAAAGGTGAAAAATGGTCCGTTTTCAAATGTTTTATTTTTGAACGTCAGTTCACATTTGTAGGTAGATCATCAGTTTTAAAGCTAAAATTAGCATGTTTAAAGTGATTTTCATGCTTCACGGGGCCCGGGAAGTGAATTAAATACCATTTGGAGGCATTTAATGTTCAAGCAAAAACAGGGGATTTTTGACAAAAGAGATAACACCCCCCCATTACGTCATGCTTCAGAAAGGTGAAAAATGGTCCGTTTTCAAATGTTTTATTTTTGAACGTCAGTTCACATTTGTAGGTAGATCATCAGTTGTAAAGCTAAAATTAGCATGTTTAAAGTGATTTTCATGCTTCCAGGGGCCCGGGAAGTGAATTAAATACCATTTGGAGGCATTTAATGTTCAAGCAAAAACAGGTGATTTTTGACAAAAGAGATAACACCCCCCCCATTACATCATGCTTCAGAAAGGTGAAAAATGGTCCATTTTCAAATGTTTTTTTTTTAACGTCAGTTCACATTTGTAGGTAGATCATCAGTTTTTGAGCTAAAATTAGCATGTTTAAAGTGATTTTCATGCTTCCAGGGGCCCGGGAAGTGAAATAAATACCATTTGGAGGCATTTAATTTTCAAGCAAAAACAGGTGATTTTTGACAAAAGAGATAACACCCCCCCCCATTACGTCATGCTTCAGAAAGGTGAAAAATGGTCCGTTTTCAAATGTTTTATTTTTTAACACCAGTTCACATTTGTAGGTAGATCATCAGTTTAAGAGATAAAATTAGCATGTTTAAAGTGATTTTCATGCTTCCAGGGGCCCGGGAAGTGAATTAAATTCCATTTGGAGGCATTTATTGTTCAAGCAAAAACAGGCGATTTTTGACAAAAGAGATAACACCCCCCCATTACATCATGCTTCAGAAACGTGAAAAATGGTCCATTTTCAAATGTTTTATTTTTGAACGTCAGTTCACATTTGTAGGTAGATCATCAGTTTAAGAGGTAAAATTAGCATGTTTAAAGTGATTTTCATGCTTCCAGGGGCCCAGGAAGTTAATTAAATACCATTTGGAGACATTTAATGTTCAAGCAAAAACAGGTGATTTTTGACAAAAGAGATAACACCCCCCCATTAAGTCATGCTTCAGAAAGGTGAAAAATGGTCCATTTTCAAATGTTTTTTTTTGAACGTCAGTTCACATTCGTAGGTAGATCATCAGTTTTAGAGCTAAAATTAGCATGTTTAAAGTGATTTTCATGCTTCCAGGGGCCCTAAACACAAGATTTGTGGAATGGTTAAAAGTGCATGAAAAAGGCCAATTTACTCAGTCTGAGGTCTCAAAAAGTGTTTCTTCACCCCGGGAAGTGAAATAAATACCATTTGGAGGCATTTAATGTTCAAGCAAAAACAGGTGATTTTTGACAAAAGAGATAACACCCCCCCATTACGTCATGCTTCAGAAAGGTGAAAAATGGTCCGTTTTCAAATGTTTTATTTTTTAACATCAGTTCACATTTGTAGGTAGATCATCAGTTTAAGAGCTAAAATTAGCATGTTTAAAGTGATTTTCATGCTTCCAGGGGCACGGGAAGTGAATGAAATACCATTTGGAGATATTTAATGTTCAAGCAAAAACAGGTGATTTTTGACAAAAGAGATAACACCCCCCATTACGTCATGCTTCAGAAAGGTGAAAAATGGTCCGTTTTCAAATGTTTTATTTTTGAACGCCAGTTCACATTTGTAGGTAGATCATCAGTTTTAGAGCTAAAATTAGCATGTTTAAAGTGATTTTCATGCTTCCAGGGGCCCAGGAAGTGAATGAAATACCATTTGGAGATATTTAATGTTCAAGCAAAAACAGGTCATTTTTGACAAAAGAGATAACACCCCCCCATTACGTCATGCTTCAGAGAGGTGAAAAATGGTACGTTTTCAAATGTTTTATTTTTGAACGTCAGTTCATATTTGTAGGTAGATCATCAGTTTAAGAGCTAAAATTAGCATGTTTAAAGTGATTTTCATGCTTCCAGGGGCCCGGGAAGTGAATTAAATACCATTTGGAGACATTTAATGTTCAAGCAAAAACAGGTGATTTTTGACAAAAGAGCTAACACCCCCCCATTACGTCATGCTTCAGAAAGGTGAACAATGGTCCATTTTCAAATGTTTTATTTTTGAACATCAGTTCACATTTGTAGGTAGAACATCAATTTTAGAGCTAAAATTAGCATGTTTAAAGTGATTTTCAGGCTTCCAGGGGCCTGGGAAGTGAATTAAATACCATTTGGAGGCATTTAATGTTCAAGCAAAAACAGGTGATTTTTGACAAAAGAGATAACACCCCCCCATTACGTCATGCTACAGAAAGGTGAAAAATGGTCCGTTTTCAAATGTTTTATTTTTGAACGTCAGTTGACATTTGTAGGTAGATCATCAGTTTAAGAGCTAAAATTAGCATGTTTAAAGTGATTTTCATGCTTCCAGGGGCACGGGAAGTGAATGAAATACCCTTTGGAGATATTTAATGTTGAAGCAAAAACAGGTGATTTTTGACAAAAGAGATAACACCCCCCATTACGTCATGCTTCAGAAAGGTGAAAAATGGTCCGTTTTCAAATGTTTTATTTTTGAACGCCAGTTCACATTTGTAGGTAGATCATCAGTTTTAGAGCTAAAATTAGCATGTTTAAAGTGATTTTCATGCTTCCAGGGGCCCAGGAAGTGAATGAAATACCATTTGGAGATATTTAATGTTCAAGCAAAAACAGGTGATTTTTGACAAAAGAGATAACACCCCCCCATTACGTCATGCTTCAGAAAGGTGAAAAATGGTACGTTTTCAAATGTTTTATTTTTGAACGTCAGTTCATATTTGTAGGTAGATCATCAGTTTAAGAGCTAAAATTAGCATGTTTAAAGTGATTTGCATGCTTCCAGGGGCCCGGGAAGTGAATTAAATACCATTTGGAGACATTTAATGTTCAAGCAAAAACAGGTGATTTTTGACAAAAGAGCTAACACCCCCCCATTACGTCATGCTTCAGAAAGGTGAACAATGGTCCATTTTCAAATGTTTTATTTTTGAACATCAGTTCACATTTGTAGGTAGATCATCAATTTTAGAGCTAAAATTAGCATGTTTAAAGTGATTTTCGGGCTTCCAGGGACCTGGGAAGTGAATTAAATACCATTTGGAGGCATTTAATGTTCAAGCAAAAACAGGTGATTTTTGACAAAAGAGATAACACCCCCCCATTACGTCATGCTTCAGAAAGGTGAAAAATGGTCCGTTTTCAAATGTTTTATTTTTGAACGTCAGTTGACATTTGTAGGTAGATCATAAGTTCTAGAGCTAAAATTAGCATGTTTAAAGTGATTTTCATGCTTCCAGGGGCCCGGGAAGTGAATTAAATACCATTTGGAGGCATTTAATGTTCAAGCAAAAACAGGTGATTTTTGACAAAAGAGATAACACCCCCCTCATTACGTCATGCTTCAGAAAGGTAAAAAATGGTCCGTTTTCAAATGTTTGATTTTTGAACGTCAGTTCACATTTGTAGGTAGATCATCAGTTTTAAAGCTAAAATTAGCATGTTTAAAGTGATTTTCATGCTTCCAGGGGCCCGGGAAGTGAATTAAATACCATTTGGAGACATTTAATGTTCAAGCAAAAACAGGTGATTTTTGACAAAAGAGATAACACCCCCCCATTACGTCATGCTACAGAAAGGTGAAAAATGGTCCGTTTTCAAATGTTTTATTTTTGAACGTCAGTTGACATTTGTAGGTAGATCATCAGTTTAAGAGCTAAAATTAGCATGTTTAAAGTGATTTTCATGCTTCCAGGGGCACGGGAAGTGAATGAAATACCCTTTGGAGATATTTAATGTTCAAGCAAAAACAGGTGATTTTTGACAAAAGAGATAACACCCCCCATTACGTCATGCTTCAGAAAGGTGAAAAATGGTCCGTTTTCAAATGTTTTATTTTTGAACGCCAGTTCACATTTGTAGGTAGATCATCAGTTTTAGAGCTAAAATTAGCATGTTTAAAGTGATTTGCATGCTTCCAGGGGCCCGGGAAGTGAATTAAATACCATTTGGAGACATTTAATGTTCAAGCAAAAACAGGTGATTTTTGACAAAAGAGCTAACACCCCCCCATTACGTCATGCTTCAGAAAGGTGAACAATGGTCCATTTTCAAATGTTTTATTTTTGAACATCAGTTCACATTTGTAGGTAGATCATCAATTTTAGAGCTAAAATTAGCATGTTTAAAGTGATTTTCGGGCTTCCAGGGGCCTGGGAAGTGAATTAAATACCATTTGGAGGCATTTAATGTTCAAGCAAAAACAGGTGATTTTTGACAAAAGAGATAACACCCCCCCATTACGTCATGCTTCAGAAAGGTGAAAAATGGTCCGTTTTCAAATGTTTTATTTTTGAACGTCAGTTGACATTTGTAGGTAGATCATAAGTTCTAGAGCTAAAATTAGCATGTTTAAAGTGATTTTCATGCTTCCAGGGGCCCGGGAAGTGAATTAAATACCATTTGGAGGCATTTAATGTTCAAGCAAAAACAGGTGATTTTTGACAAAAGAGATAACACCCCCCCATTACGTCATGCTTCAGAAAGGTAAAAAATGGTCCGTTTTCAAATGTTTGATTTTTGAACGTCAGTTCACATTTGTAGGTAGATCATCAGTTTTAAAGCTAAAATTAGCATGTTTAAAGTGATTTTCATGCTTCCAGGGGCCCGGGAAGTGAATTAAATACCATTTGGAGACATTTAATGTTCAAGCAAAAACAGGTGATTTTTGACAAAAGAGATAACACCCCCCATTACGTCATGCTTCAGAAAGGTGAAAAATGGTCCGTTTTCAAATGTTTTATTTTTGAACGTCAGTACACATTTGTAGGTAGATCATCAGTTTAAGAGCTAAAATTAGCATGTTTAAAGTGATTATCATGCTTCCAGGGGCCCTAAACACAAGATTTGTGGAATGGTTAAAAGTGCATGAAAATGGCCAATTTACTCAGTCTGAGGTCTCAAAAAGTGTTTCTTCACCCCGGGAAGTGAATTAAATACCATTTGGAGGCATTTAATGTTCAAGCAAAAACGGGTGATTTTTGACAAAAGAGATAACACCCCCCCATTACTTCATGCTTCAGAAAGGTGAAAAATGGTCCGTTTTCAAATGTTTTATTTTTGAACGTCAGTTCACATTTGTAGGTAGATCATCAGTTTAAGAGCTAAAATTAGCATGTTTAAAGTGATTTTCATGCTTCCAGGGGCCCGGGAAGTGAATTAAATACCATTTGGAGGCATTTAATGTTCAAGCAAAAACAGGGGATTTTTGACAAAAGAGATAACACCCCCCCCCATTACGTCATGCTTCAGAAAGGTGAAAAATGGTCAGTTTTCAAATGTTTTATTTTTGAACATCAGTTCACATTTGTAGGTAGATCATCAGTTTTAAAGCTAAAATTAGCATGTTTAAAGTGATTTTCATGCTTCCAGGGGCCCGGGAAGTGAATTAAATACCATTTGGAGGCATTTAATGTTCAAGCAAAAACAGGTGATTTTTGACAAAAGAGATAACACCCCCCCCATTACGTCATGCTTCAGAAAGGTGAAAAATGGTCCGTTTTCAAAAGTTTTTTTTTTGAACGTCAGTTCACATTTGTAGGTAGATCATCAGTTTAAGAGCTAAAATTAGCATGTTTAAAGTGATTTTCATGCTTCCAGGGGCCCGGGAAGTGAATTAAATACCATTTGGAGGCATTTAATGTTCAAGCAAAAACAGGGGATTTTTGACAAAAGAGATAACACCCCCCATTACGTCATGCTTCAGAAAGGTGAAAAATGGTCCGTTTTCAAATGTTTTATTTTTGAACGTCAGTTCACATTTGTAGGTAGATCATCAGTTTTAAAGCTAAAATTAGCATGTTTAAAGTGATTTTCATGCTTCCAGGGGCCCGGGAAGTGAATTAAATACCATTTGGAGGCATTTAATGTTCAAGCAAAAAAAGGTGATTTTTGACAAAAGAGATAACACCCCCCCATTACATCATGCTTCAGAAAGGTGAAAAATGGTCCATTTTCAAATGTTTTTTTTTTTAACGTCAGTTCACATTTGTAGGTAGATCATCAGTTTTTGAGCTAAAATTAGCATGTTTAAAGTGATTTTCATGCTTCCAGGGGCCCTAAACACAAGATTTGTGGAATGGTTAAAAGTGCATGAAAATTGCCAATTTACTCACTCTGAGGTCTCAAAAAGTGTTTCTTCACCCCGGGAAGTGAATTAAATACCATTTGGAGGCATTTAATGTTCAAGCAAAAACAGGTGATTTTTGACAAAAGAGATAACACCCCCCCCATTACGTCATGCTTCAGAAAGGTGAAAAATGGTCCGTTTTCAAATGTTTTATTTTTTAACACCAGTTCACATTTGTAGGTAGATCATCAGTTTAAGAGCTAAAATTAGCATGTTTAAAGTGATTTTCATGCTTCCAGGGGCCCAGGAAGTGAATTAAATACCATTTGGAGGCATTTAATGTTCAAGCAAAAACAGGTGATTTTTGACAAAAGAGATAACACCCCCCCATTACGTCATGCTTCAGAAAGGTTAAAAATGGTACGTTTTCAAATGTTTTATTTTTGAACGTCAGTTCACATTTGTAGGTAGATCATCAGTTTTAGAGCTAAAATTAGCATGTTTAAAGTGATTTTCAGGCTTCCAGGGGCCTGGGAAGTGAATTAAATACCATTTGGAGGCATTTAATGTTCAAGCAAAAACAGGTGATTTTTGACAAAAGAGATAACACCCCCCCATTACGTCATGCTTCAGAAAGGTGAAAAATGGTCCGTTTTCAAATGTTTTATTTTTGAACGTGAGTTGACATTTGTAGGTAGATCATCAGTTCTAGAGCTAAAATTAGCATGTTTAAAGTGATTTTCATGCTTCCAGGGGCCCGGGAAGTGAATTAAATACCATTTGGAGGCATTTAATGTTCAAGCAAAAACAGGTGATTTTTGACAAAAGAGATAACACCCCCCCCCATTACGTCATGCTTCAGAAAGGTGAAAAATGGTCCGTTTTCAAATGTTTTATTTTTGAACGCCAGTTCACATTTGTAGGTCGATCATCAGTTTTAGAGCTAAAATTAGCTTGTTTAAAGTGATTTTCATGCTTCAAGGGGCCCTAAACACAAGATTTGTGGAATGGGTAAAAGTGCATGAAAATGGCCAATTTACTCACTCTGAGGTCTCAAAAAGTGTTTCTTCACCCCGGGAAGTGAATTAAATACCATTTGGAGGCATTTAATGTTCAAGCAAAAACAGGTGATTTTTGACAAAAGAGATAACACCCCCCCATTACGTCATGCTTCAGAAAGGTGAAAAATGGTCCGTTTTCAAATGTTTTATTTTTGAACGTGAGTTGACATTTGTAGCTAGATCATCAGTTTTAGAGCTAAAATTAGCATTTTTAAAGTGATATTCATGCTTCCAGGTGCCCAGGAAGTGAATTAAATACCATTTGGAGGCATTTAATGTTCAAGCAAAAACAGGTGATTTTTGACAAAAGAGATAACACCCCCCATTACGTCATGCTTCAGAAAGGTGAAAAATGGTCCGTTTTTAAATGTTTTATTTTTGAACGTCAGTTCACATTTGTAGGTAGATCATCAGTTTTAGAGCTAAAATTAGCATGTTTAAAGTGATTTTCATGCTTCCAGGGGCCCTAAACACAAGATTTGTGGAATGGTTAAAAGTGCATGAAAAAGGCCAATTTACTCAGTCTGAGGTCTCAAAAAGTGTTTCTTCACCCCGGGAAGTGAAATAAATACCATTTGGAGGCATTTAATGTTCAAGCAAAAACAGGTGATTTTTGACAAAAGAGATAACACCCCCCCATTACGTCATGCTTCAGAAAGGTGAAAAATGGTCCGTTTTCAAATGTTTTATTTTTTAACATCAGTTCACATTTGTAGGTAGATCATCAGTTTAAGAGCTAAAATTAGCATGTTTAAAGTGATTTTCATGCTTCCAGGGGCACGGGAAGTGAATGAAATACCATTTGGAGATATTTAATGTTCAAGCAAAAACAGGTGATTTTTGACAAAAGAGATAACACCCCCCATTACGTCATGCTTCAGAAAGGTGAAAAATGGTCCGTTTTCAAATGTTTTATTTTTGAACGCCAGTTCACATTTGTAGGTAGATCATCAGTTTTAGAGCTAAAATTAGCATGTTTAAAGTGATTTTCATGCTTCCAGGGGCGCAGGAAGTGAATGAAATACCATTTGGAGATATTTAATGTTCAAGCAAAAACAGGTGATTTTTGACAAAAGAGATAACACCCCCCCATTACGTCATGCTTCAGAAAGGTGAAAAATGGTACGTTTTCAAATGTTTTATTTTTGAACGTCAGTTCATATTTGTAGGTAGATCATCAGTTTAAGAGCTAAAATTAGCATGTTTAAAGTGATTTTCATGCTTCCAGGGGCCCGGGAAGTGAATTAAATACCATTTGGAGACATTTAATGTTCAAGCAAAAACAGGTGATTTTTGACAAAAGAGCTAACACCCCCCCATTACGTCATGCTTCAGAAAGGTGAACAATGGTCCATTTTCAAATGTTTTATTTTTGAACATCAGTTCACATTTGTAGGTAGAACATCAATTTTAGAGCTAAAATTAGCATGTTTAAAGTGATTTTCAGGCTTCCAGGGGCCTGGGAAGTGAATTAAATACCATTTGGAGGCATTTAATGTTCAAGCAAAAACAGGTGATTTTTGACAAAAGAGATAACACCCCCCCATTACGTCATGCTACAGAAAGGTGAAAAATGGTCCGTTTTCAAATGTTTTATTTTTGAACGTCAGTTGACATTTGTAGGTAGATCATCAGTTTAAGAGCTAAAATTAGCATGTTTAAAGTGATTTTCATGCTTCCAGGGGCACGGGAAGTGAATGAAATACCCTTTGGAGATATTTAATGTTCAAGCAAAAACAGGTGATTTTTGACAAAAGAGATAACACCCCCCATTACGTCATGCTTCAGAAAGGTGAAAAATGGTCCGTTTTCAAATGTTTTATTTTTGAACGCCAGTTCACATTTGTAGGTAGATCATCAGTTTTAGAGCTAAAATTAGCATGTTTAAAGTGATTTTCATGCTTCCAGGGGCCCAGGAAGTGAATGAAATACCATTTGGAGATATTTAATGTTCAAGCAAAAACAGGTGATTTTTGACAAAAGAGATAACACCCCCCCATTACGTCATGCTTCAGAAAGGTGAAAAATGGTATGTTTTCAAATGTTTTATTTTTGAACGTCAGTTCATATTTGTAGGTAGATCATCAGTTTAAGAGCTAAAATTAGCATGTTTAAAGTGATTTGCATGCTTACAGGGGCCCGGGAAGTGAATTAAATACCATTTGGAGACATTTAATGTTCAAGCAAAAACAGGTGATTTTTGACAAAAGAGCTAACACCCCCCCATTACGTCATGCTTCAGAAAGGTGAACAATGGTCCATTTTCAAATGTTTTATTTTTGAACATCAGTTCACATTTGTAGGTAGATCATCAATTTTAGAGCTAAAATTAGCATGTTTAAAGTGATTTTCGGGCTTCCAGGGACCTGGGAAGTGAATTAAATACCATTTGGAGGCATTTAATGTTCAAGCAAAAACAGGTGATTTTTGACAAAAGAGATAACACCCCCCCATTACGTCATGCTTCAGAAAGGTGAAAAATGGTCCGTTTTCAAATGTTTTATTTTTGAACGTCAGTTGACATTTGTAGGTAGATCATAAGTTCTAGAGCTAAAATTAGCATGTTTAAAGTGATTTTCATGCTTCCAGGGGCCCGGGAAGTGAATTAAATACCATTTGGAGGCATTTAATGTTCAAGCAAAAACAGGTGATTTTTGACAAAAGAGATAACACCCCCCCATTACGTCATGCTTCAGAAAGGTAAAAAATGGTCCGTTTTCAAATGTTTGATTTTTGAACGTCAGTTCACATTTGTAGGTAGATCATCAGTTTTAAAGCTAAAATTAGCATGTTTAAAGTGATTTTCATGCTTCCAGGGGCCCGGGAAGTGAATTAAATACCATTTGGAGACATTTAATGTTCAAGCAAAAACAGGTGATTTTTGACAAAAGAGATAACACCCCCCCATTACGTCATGCTACAGAAAGGTGAAAAATGGTCCGTTTTCAAATGTTTTATTTTTGAACGTCAGTTGACATTTGTAGGTAGATCATCAGTTTAAGAGCTAAAATTAGCATGTTTAAAGTGATTTTCATGCTTCCAGGGGCACGGGAAGTGAATGAAATACCCTTTGGAGATATTTAATGTTCAAGCAAAAACAGGTGATTTTTGACAAAAGAGACAACACCCCCCATTACGTCATGCTTCAGAAAGGTGAAAAATGGTCCGTTTTCAAATGTTTTATTTTTGAACGCCAGTTCACATTTGTAGGTAGATCATCAGTTTTAGAGCTAAAATTAGCATGTTTAAAGTGATTTGCATGCTTCCAGGGGCCCGGGAAGGGAATTAAATACCATTTGGAGACATTTAATGTTCAAGCAAAAACAGGTGATTTTTGACAAAAGAGCTAACACCCCCCCATTACGTCATGCTTCAGAAAGGTGAACAATGGTCCATTTTCAAATGTTTTATTTTTGAACATCAGTTCACATTTGTAGGTAGATCATCAATTTTAGAGCTAAAATTAGCATGTTTAAAGTGATTTTCGGGCTTCCAGGGGCCTGGGAAGTGAATTAAATACCATTTGGAGGCATTTAATGTTCAAGCAAAAACAGGTGATTTTTGACAAAAGAGATAACACCCCCCCATTACGTCATGCTTCAGAAAGGTGAAAAATGGTCCGTTTTCAAATGTTTTATTTTTGAACGTCAGTTGACAATTGTAGGTAGATCATAAGTTCTAGAGCTAAAATTAGCATGTTTAAAGTGATTTTCATGCTTCCAGGGGCCCGGGAAGTGAATTAAATACCATTTGGAGGCATTTAATGTTCAAGCAAAAACAGGTGATTTTTGACAAAAGAGATAACACCCCCCCATTACGTCATGCTTCAGAAAGGTAAAAAATGGTCCGTTTTCAAATGTTTGATTTTTGAACGTCAGTTCACATTTGTAGGTAGATCATCAGTTTTAAAGCTAAAATTAGCATGTTTAAAGTGATTTTCATGCTTCCAGGGGCCCGGGAAGTGAATTAAATATCATTTGGAGACATTTAATGTTCAAGCAAAAACAGGTGATTTTTGACAAAAGAGATAACACCCCCCATTACGTCATGCTTCAGAAAGGTGAAAAATGGTCCGTTTTCAAATGTTTTATTTTTGAACGTCAGTACACATTTGTAGGTAGATCATCAGTTTAAGAGCTAAAATTAGCATGTTTAAAGTGATTATCATGCTTCCAGGGGCCCTAAACACAAGATTTGTGGAATGGTTAAAAGTGCATGAAAATGGCCAATTTACTCAGTCTGAGGTCTCAAAAAGTGTTTCTTCACCCCGGGAAGTGAATTAAATACCATTTGGAGGCATTTAATGTTCAAGCAAAAACGGGTGATTTTTGACAAAAGAGATAACACCCCCCCATTACTTCATGCTTCAGAAAGGTGAAAAATGGTCCGTTTTCAAATGTTTTATTTTTTAACACCAGTTCACATTTGTAGGTAGATCATCAGTTTAAGAGCTAAAATTAGCATGTTTAAAGTGATTTTCATGCTTCCAGGGGCCCAGGAAGTGAATTAAATACCATTTGGAGGCATTTAATGTTCAAGCAAAAACAGGTGATTTTTGACAAAAGAGATAACACCCCCCCATTACGTCATGCTTCAGAAAGGTGAAAAATGGTACGTTTTCAAATGTTTTATTTTTGAACGTCAGTTCACATTTGTAGGTAGATCATCAGTTTTAGAGCTAAAATTAGCATGTTTAAAGTGATTTTCAGGCTTCCAGGGGCCTGGGAAGTGAATTAAATACCATTTGGAGGCATTTAATGTTCAAGCAAAAACAGGTGATTTTTGACAAAAGAGATAACACCCCCCCATTACGTCATGCTTCAGAAAGGTGAAAAATGGTCCGTTTTCAAATGTTTTATTTTTGAACGTGAGTTGACATTTGTAGGTAGATCATCAGTTCTAGAGCTAAAATTAGCATGTTTAAAGTGATTTTCATGCTTCCAGGGGCCCGGGAAGTGAATTAAATACCATTTGGAGGCATTTAATGTTCAAGCAAAAACAGGTGATTTTTGACAAAAGAGATAACACCCCCCCCCATTACGTCATGCTTCAGAAAGGTGAAAAATGGTCCGTTTTCAAATGTTTTATTTTTGAACGCCAGTTCACATTTGTAGGTCGATCATCAGTTTTAGAGCTAAAATTAGCTTGTTTAAAGTGATTTTCATGCTTCAAGGGGCCCTAAACACAAGATTTGTGGAATGGGTAAAAGTGCATGAAAATGGCCAATTTACTCACTCTGAGGTCTCAAAAAGTGTTTCTTCACCCCGGGAAGTGAATTAAATACCATTTGGAGGCATTTAATGTTCAAGCAAAAACAGGTGATTTTTGACAAAAGAGATAACACGCCCCCATTACGTCATGCTTCAGAAAGGTGAAAAATGGTCCGTTTTCAAATGTTTTATTTTTGAACGTGAGTTGACATTTGTAGCTAGATCATCAGTTTTAGAGCTAAAATTAGCATTTTTAAAGTGATATTCATGCTTCCAGGTGCCCAGGAAGTGAATTAAATACCATTTGGAGGCATTTAATGTTCAAGCAAAAACAGGTGATTTTTGACAAAAGAGATAACACCCCCCATTACGTCATGCTTCAGAAAGGTGAAAAATGGTCCGTTTTTAAATGTTTTATTTTTGAACGTCAGTTCACATTTGTAGGTAGATCATCAGTTTTAGAGCTAAAATTTGCATTTTTAAAGTGATTTTCATGCATCCAGGGGCCCAGGAAGTGAATTAAATACCATTTGGAGGCATTTAATGTTCAAGCAAAAACAGGTGATTTTGGACAAAAGAGAGAACACCCCCCATTACGTCATGCTTCAGAAAGGTGAAAAATGGTCAGTTTTCAAATGTTTTATTTTTGAACGTCAGTTGACATTTGTAGGTAGATCATCAGTTCTAGAGCTAAAATTAGCATGTTTAAAGTGATTTTCATGCTTCCAGGGGCCCGGGAAGTGAATTAAATACCATTTGGAGGCATTTAATGTTCAAGCAAAATCAGGTGATTTTTGACAAAAGAGATAACACCCCCCCATTACGTCATGCTTCAGAAAGGTGAAAAATGGTCCGTTTTCAAATGTTTTATTTTTGAACGTCATTTCACATTTGTAGGTAGATCATCAGTTTTAGAGCTAAAATTAGCATGTTTAAAGTGATTTTCATGCTTCCAGGGGCCCTAAACACAAGATTTGTGGAATGGGTAAAAGTGCATGAAAATGGCCAATTTACTCACTCTGAGGTCTCAAAAAGTGTTTCTTCACCCCGGGAAGTGATTTAAATACCATTTGGAGGCATTTAATGTTCAAGCAAAAACAGGGGATTTTTGACAAAAGAGATAACACCCCCCCATTACGTCATGCTTCAGAAAGGTGAAAAATGGTCCGTTTTGAAATGTTTTATTTTTGAACGCCAGTTGACATTTGTAGGTAGATCATCAGTTCTAGAGCTAAAATTAGCATGTTTAAAGTGATTTTCATGCTTCCAGGGGCCCGGGAAGTGAATTAAATACCATTTGGAGACATTTAATGTTCAAGCAAAAACAGGTGATTTTTGATAAAAGAGATAACACCCCCCCATTACGTCATGCTTCAGAAAGGTGAAAAATGGTCAGTTTTCAAATGTTTTATTTTTGAACGTCAGTTGACATTTGTAGGTAGATCATAAGTTCTAGAGCTAAAATTAGCATGTTTAAAGTGATTTTCATGCTTCCAGGGGCCCGGGAAGTGAATTAAATACCATTTGGAGGCATTTAATGTTCAAGCAAAAACAGGTGATTTTTGACAAAAGAGATAACACCCCCCCATTACGTCATGCTTCAGAAAGGTGAAAAATGGTCCGTTTTCAAATGTTTTATTTTTGAACGTCAGTTCACATTTGTAGGTAGATCATCAGTTTAAGAGCTAAAATTAGCATGTTTAAAGTGATTTTCATGCTTCCAGGGGCCCAGGAAGTGAATTAAATACCATTTGGAGGCATTTAATGTTCAAGCAAAAACAGGTGATTTTTGACAAAAGAGATAACACCCCCCCATTACGTCATGCTTCAGAAAGGTGAAAAATGGTACGTTTTCAAATGTTTTATTTTTGAACGTCAGTTCACATTTGTAGGTAGATCATCAGTTTTAGAGCTAAAATTAGCATGTTTAAAGTGATTTTCAGGCTTCCAGGGGCCTGGGAAGTGAATTAAATACCATTTGGAGGCATTTAATGTTCAAGCAAAAACAGGTGATTTTTGACAAAAGAGATAACACCCCCCCATTACGTCATGCTTCAGAAAGGTGAAAAATGGTCCGTTTTCAAATGTTTTATTTTTGAACGTGAGTTGACATTTGTAGGTAGATCATCAGTTCTAGAGCTAAAATTAGCATGTTTAAAGTGATTTTCATGCTTCCAGGGGCCCGGGAAGTGAATTAAATACCATTTGGAGGCATTTAATGTTCAAGCAAAAACAGGTGATTTTTGACAAAAGAGATAACACCCCCCCCCCCCATTACGTCATGCTTCAGAAAGGTGAAAAATGGTACGTTTTCAAATGTTTTATTTTTGAACGCCAGTTCACATTTGTAGGTAGATCATCAGTTTTAGAGCTAAAATTAGCTTGTTTAAAGTGATTTTCATGCTTCCAGGGGCCCTAAACACAAGATTTGTGGAATGGGTAAAAGTGCATGGAAATGGCCAATTTACTCACTCTGAGGTCTCAAAAAGTGTTTCTTCACCCCGGGAAGTGAATTAAATACCATTTGGAGGCATTTAATGTTCAAGCAAAAACAGGTGATTTTTGACAAAAGAGATAACACCCCCCCATTACGTCATGCTTCAGAAAGGTGAAAAATGGTCTGTTTTCAAATGTTTTATTTTTGAACGTGAGTTGACATTTGTAGGTAGATCATCAGTTTTAGAGCTAAAATTAGCATTTTTAAAGTGATATTCATGCTTCCAGGTGCCCAGGAAGTGAATTAAATACCATTTGGAGGCATTTAATGTTCAAGCAAAAACAGGTGATTTTTGACAAAAGAGATAACACCCCCCATTACGTCATGCTTCAGAAAGGTGAAAAATGGTCTGTTTTCAAATGTTTTATTTTTGAACGTCAGTTCACATTTGTAGGTAGATCATCAGTTTTAAAGCTAAAATTAGCATGTTTAAAGTGATTTTCATGCTTCACGGGGCCCGGGAAGTGAATTAAATACCATTTGGAGGCATTTAATGTTCAAGCAAAAACAGGGGATTTTTGACAAAAGAGATAACACCCCCCCCATTACGTCATGCTTCAGAAAGGTGAAAAATGGTCCGTTTTCAAATGTTTTATTTTTGAACGTCAGTTCACATTTGTAGGTAGATCATCAGTTTTAAAGCTAAAATTAGCATGTTTAAAGTGATTTTCATGCTTCCAGGGGCCCGGGAAGTGAATTAAATACCATTTGGAGGCATTTAATGTTCAAGCAAAAACAGGTGATTTTTGACAAAAGAGATAACACCCCCCCATTACATCATGCTTCAGAAAGGTGAAAAATGGTCCATTTTCAAATGTTTTTTTTTTAACGTCAGTTCACATTTGTAGGTAGATCATCAGTTTTTGAGCTAAAATTAGCATGTTTAAAGTGATTTTCATGCTTCCAGGGGCCCGGGAAGTGAAATAAATACCATTTGGAGGCATTTAATTTTCAAGCAAAAACAGGTGATTTTTGACAAAAGAGATAACACCCCCCCCATTACGTCATGCTTCAGAAAGGTGAAAAATGGTCCGTTTTCAAATTTTTATTTTTTAACACCAGTTCACATTTGTAGGTAGATCATCAGTTTAAGAGCTAAAATTAGCATGTTTAAAGTGATTTTCATGCTTCCAGGGGCCCGGGAAGTGAATTAAATTCCATTTGGAGGCATTTATTGTTCAAGCAAAAACAGGTGATTTTTGACAAAAGAGATAACACCCCCCCCCATTACATCATGCTTCAGAAACGTGAAAAATGGTCCGTTTTCAAATGTTTTATTTTTGAACGTCAGTTCACATTTGTAGGTAGATCATCAGTTTAAGAGGTAAAATTAGCATGTTTAAAGTGATTTTCATGCTTCCAGGGGCCCAGGAAGTTAATTAAATACCATTTGGAGACATTTAATGTTCAAGCAAAAACAGGTGATTTTTGACAAAAGAGATAACACCCCCCCATTACGTCATGCTTCAGAAAGGTGAAAAATGGTCCATTTTCAAATGTTTTTTTTTTAACGTCAGTTCACATTCGTAGGTAGATCATCCGTTTTAGAGCTAAAATTAGCATGTTTAAAGTGATTTTCATGCTTCCAGGGGCCCTAAACACAAGATTTGTGGAATGGTTAAAAGTGCATGAAAATGGCCAATTTACTCAGTCTGAGGTCTCAAAAAGTGTTTCTTCACCCCGGGAAGTGAAATAAATACCATTTGGAGGCATTTAATGTTCAAGCAAAAACAGGTGATTTTTGACAAAAGAGATAACACCCCCCCATTACGTCATGCTTCAAAAGGTGAAAAATGGTCCGTTTTCAAATGTTTTATTTTTTAACATCAGTTCACATTTGTAGGTAGATCATCAGTTTAAGAGCTAAAATTAGCATGTTTAAAGTGATTTTCATGCTTCCAGGGGCACGGGAAGTGAATGAAATACCATTTGGAGATATTTAATGTTCAAGCAAAAACAGGTGATTTTTGACAAAAGAGATAACACCCCCCATTACGTCATGCTTCAGAAAGGTGAAAAATGGTCCGTTTTCAAATGTTTTATTTTTGAACGCCAGTTCACATTTGTAGGTAGATCATCAGTTTTAGAGCTAAAATTAGCATGTTTAAAGTGATTTTCATGCTTCCAGGGGCCCAGGAAGTGAATGAAATACCATTTGGAGATATTTAATGTTCAAGCAAAAACAGGTGATTTTTGACAAAAGAGATAACACCCCCCCATTACGTCATGCTTCAGAAAGGTGAAAAATGGTACGTTTTCAAATGTTTTATTTTTGAACGTCAGTTCATATTTGTAGGTAGATCATCAGTTTAAGAGCTAAAATTAGCATGTTTAAAGTGATTTTCATGCTTCCAGGGGCCCGGGAAGTGAATTAAATACCATTTGGAGACATTTAATGTTCAAGCAAAAACAGGTGATTTTTGACAAAAGAGCTAACACCCCCCCATTACGTCATGCTTCAGAAAGGTGAACAATGGTCCATTTTCAAATGTTTTATTTTTGAACATCAGTTCACATTTGTAGGTAGATCATCAATTTTAGAGCTAAAATTAGCATGTTTAAAGTGATTTTCAGGCTTCTAGGGGTCTGGGAAGTGAATTAAATACCATTTGGAGGCATTTAATGTTCAAGCAAAAACAGGTGATTTTTGACAAAAGAGATAACACCCCCCCATTACGTCATGCTACAGAAAGGTGAAAAATGGTCCGTTTTCAAATGTTTTATTTTTGAACGTCAGTTGACATTTGTAGGTAGATCATCAGTTTAAGAGCTAAAATTAGCATGTTTAAAGTGATTTTCATGCTTCCAGGGGCACGGGAAGTGAATGAACTACCCTTTGGAGATATTTAATGTTCAAGCAAAAACAGGTGATTTTTGACAAAAGAGATAACACCCCCCATTACGTCATGCTTCAGAAAGGTGAAAAATGGTCCGTTTTCAAATGTTTTATTTTTGAACGCCAGTTCACATTTGTAGGTAGATCATCAGTTTTAGAGCTAAAATTAGCATGTTTAAAGTGATTTTCATGCTTCCAGGGGCCCAGGAAGTGAATGAAATACCATTTGGAGATATTTAATGTTCAAGCAAAAACAGGTGATTTTTGACAAAAGAGATAACACCCCCCCATTACGTCATGCTTCAGAAAGGTGAAAAATGGTACGTTTTCAAATGTTTTATTTTTGAACGTCAGTTCATATTTGTAGGTAGATCATCAGTTTAAGAGCTAAAATTAGCATGTTTAAAGTGATTTGCATGCTTCCAGGGGCCCGGGAAGTGAATTAAATACCATTTGGAGACATTTAATGTTCAAGCAAAAACAGGTGATTTTTGACAAAAGAGCTAACACTCCCCCATTACGTCATGCTTCAGAAAGGTGAACAATGGTCCATTTTCAAATGTTTTATTTTTGAACATCAGTTCACATTTGTAGGTAGATCATCAATTTTAGAGCTAAAATTAGCATGTTTAAAGTGATTTTCGGGCTTCCAGGGGCCTGGGAAGTGAATTAAATACCATTTGGAGGCATTTAATGTTCAAGCAAAAACAGGTGATTTTTGACAAAAGAGATAACACCCCCCCATTACGTCATGCTTCAGAAAGGTGAAAAATGGTCCGTTTTCAAATGTTTTATTTTTGAACGTCAGTTGACATTTGTAGGTAGATCATAAGTTCTAGAGCTAAAATTAGCATGTTTAAAGTGATTTTCATGCTTCCAGGGGCCCGGGAAGTGAATTAAATACCATTTGGAGGCATTTAATGTTCAAGCAAAAACAGGTGATTTTTGACAAAAGAGATAACACCCCCCCATTACGTCATGCTTCAGAAAGGTAAAAAATGGTCCGTTTTCAAATGTTTGATTTTTGAACGTCAGTTCACATTTGTAGGTAGATCATCAGTTTTAAAGCTAAAATTAGCATGTTTAAAGTGATTTTCATGCTTCCAGGGGCCCGGGAAGTGAATTAAATACCATTTGGAGACATTTAATGTTCAAGCAAAAACAGGTGATTTTTGACAAAAGAGATAACACCCCCCCCCATTACGTCATGCTACAGAAAGGTGAAAAATGGTCCGTTTTCAAATGTTTTATTTTTGAACGTCAGTTGACATTTGTAGGTAGATCATCAGTTTAAGAGCTAAAATTAGCATGTTTAAAGTGATTTTCATGCTTCCAGGGGCACGGGAAGTGAATGAAATACCCTTTGGAGATATTTAATGTTCAAGCAAAAACAGGTGATTTTTGACAAAAGAGATAACACCGCCCATTACGTCATGCTTCAGAAAGGTGAAAAATGGTCCGTTTTCAAATGTTTTATTTTTGAACGCCAGTTCACATTTGTAGGTAGATCATCAGTTTTAGAGCTAAAATTAGCATGTTTAAAGTGATTTGCATGCTTCCAGGGGCCCGGGAAGTGAATTAAATACCATTTGGAGACATTTAATGTTCAAGCAAAAACAGGTGATTTTTGACAAAAGAGATAACACCCCCCCATTACGTCATGCTTCAGAAAGGTGAACAATGGTCCATTTTCAAATGTTTTATTTTTGAACATCAGTTCACATTTGTAGGTAGATCATCAATTTTAGAGCTAAAATTAGCATGTTTAAAGTGATTTTCGGGCTTCCAGGGGCCTGGGAAGTGAATTAAATACCATTTGGAGGCATTTAATGTTCAAGCAAAAACAGGTGATTTTTGACAAAAGAGATAACACCCCCCCATTACGTCATGCTTCAGAAAGGTGAAAAATGGTCCGTTTTCAAATGTTTTATTTTTGAACGTCAGTTGACATTTGTAGGTAGATCATAAGTTCTAGAGCTAAAATTAGCATGTTTAAAGTGATTTTCATGCTTCCAGGGGCCCGGGAAGTGAATTAAATACCATTTGGAGGCATTTAATGTTCAAGCAAAAACAGGTGATTTTTGACAAAAGAGATAACACCCCCCCATTACGTCATGCTTCAGAAAGGTAAAAAATGGTCAGTTTTCAAATGTTTGATTTTTGAACGTCAGTTCACATTTGTAGGTAGATCATCAGTTTTAAAGCTAAAATTAGCATGTTTAAAGTGATTTTCATGCTTCCAGGGGCCCGGGAAGTGAATTAAATACCATTTGGAGACATTTAATGTTCAAGCAAAAACAGGTGATTTTTGACAAAAGAGATAACACCCCCATTACGTCATGCTTCAGAAAGGTGAAAAATGGTCCATTTTCAAATGTTTTATTTTTGAACGTCAGTACACATTTGTAGGTAGATCATCAGTTTAAGAGCTAAAATTAGCATGTTTAAAGTGATTTTCATGCTTCCAGGGGCCCTAAACACAAGATTTGTGGAATGGTTAAAAGTGCATGAAAATGGCCAATTTACTCAGTCTGAGGTCTCAAAAAGTGTTTCTTCACCCCGGGAAGTGAATTAAATACCATTTGGAGGCATTTAATGTTCAAGCAAAAACGGGTGATTTTTGACAAAAGAGATAACACCCCCCCATTACTTCATGCTTCAGAAAGGTGAAAAATGGTCCGTTTTCAAATGTTTTATTTTTTAACGTCAGTTCACATTTGTAGGTAGATCATCAGTTTAAGAGCTAAAATTAGCATGTTTAAAGTGATTTTCATGCTTCCAGGGGCCCGGGAAGTGAATTAAATACCATTTGGAGGCATTTAATGTTCAAGCAAAAACAGGTGATTTTTGACAAAAGAGATAACACCCCCCCCATTACTTCATGCTTCAGAAAGGTGAAAAATGGTCCGTTTTCAAAAGTTTTTTTTTGAACGTCAGTTCACATTTGTAGGTAGATCATCAGTTTAAGAGCTAAAATTAGCATGTTTAAAGTGATTTTCATGCTTCCAGGGGCCCGGGAAGTGAATTAAATACCATTTGGAGGCATTTAATGTTCAAGCAAAAACAGGGGATTTTTGACAAAAGAGATAACACCTCCCCATTACGTCATGCTTCAGAAAGGTGAAAAATGGTCCGTTTTCAAATGTTTTATTTTTGAACGTCAGTTCACATTTGTAGGTAGATCATCAGTTTTAAAGCTAAAATTAGCATGTTTAAAGTGATTTTCATGCTTCCAGGGGCCCGGGAAGTGAATTAAATACCATTTGGAGGCATTTAATGTTCAAGCAAAAAAAGGTGATTTTTGACAAAAGAGATAACACCCCCCCATTACATCATGCTTCAGAAAGGTGAAAAATGGTCCATTTTCAAATGTTTTTTTTTTAACGTCAGTTCACATTTGTAGGTAGATCATCAGTTTTTGAGCTAAAATTAGCATGTTTAAAGTGATTTTCATGCTTCCAGGGGCCCTAAACACAAGATTTGTGGAATGGTTAAAAGTGCATGAAAATTGCCAATTTACTCACTCTGAGGTCTCAAAAAGTGTTTCTTCACCCCGGGAAGTGAATTAAATACCATTTGGAGGCATTTAATGTTCAAGCAAAAACAGGTGATTTTTGACAAAAGAGATAACACCCCCCCATTACGTCATGCTTCAGAAAGGTGAAAAATGGTCCATTTTCAAATGGTTTTTTTTGAACGTCAGTTCACATTCGTAGGTAGATCATCAGTTTTAGAGCTAAAATTAGCATGTTTAAAGTGATTTTCATGCTTCCAGGGGCCCTAAACACAAGATTTGTGGAATGGTTAAAAGTGCATGAAAATGGCCAATTTACTCAGTCTGAGGTCTCAAAAAGTGTTTCTTCACCCCCGGAAGTGAAATAAATACCATTTGGAGGCATTTAATGTTCAAGCAAAAACAGGTGATTTTTGACAAAAGAGATAACACCCCCCCATTACGTCATGCTTCAGAAAGGTGAAAAATGGTCCGTTTTCAAATGTTTTATTTTTTAACATCAGTTCACATTTGTAGGTAGATCATCAGTTTAAGAGCTAAAATTAGCATGTTTAAAGTGATTTTCATGCTTCCAGGGGCACGGGAAGTGAATGAAATACCATTTGGAGATATTTAATGTTCAAGCAAAAACAGGTGATTTTTGACAAAAGAGATAACACCCCCCATTACGTCATGCTTCAGAAAGGTGAAAAATGGTCCGTTTTCAAATGTTTTATTTTTGAACGCCAGTTCACATTTGTAGGTAGATCATCAGTTTTAGAGCTAAAATTAGCATGTTTAAAGTGATTTTCATGCTTCCAGGGGCCCAGGAAGTGAATGAAATACCATTTGGAGATATTTAATGTTCAAGCAAAAACAGGTGATTTTTGACAAAAGAGATAACACCCCCCCCATTACATCATGCTTCAGAAAGGTGAAAAATGGTACGTTTTCAAATGTTTTATTTTTGAACGTCAGTTCATATTTGTAGGTAGATCATCAGTTTAAGAGCTAAAATTAGCATGTTTAAAGTGATTTTCATGCTTCCAGGGGCCCGGGAAGTGAATTAAATACCATTTGGAGACATTTAATGTTCAAGCAAAAACAGGTGATTTTTGACAAAAGAGCTAACACCCCCCCATTACGTCATGCTTCAGAAAGGTGAACAATGGTCCATTTTCAAATGTTTTATTTTTGAACATCAGTTCACATTTGTAGGTAGATCATCAATTTTAGAGCTAAAATTAGCTGGATTTTCAGGCTTCCAGGGGTCTGGGGAAGTGAATTAAATACCATTTGGAGGCATTTAATTGTTCAAGCAAAAACAGGTTGATTTTTGACAAAAGAGATAACACGCCCCCATTACGTCATGCTACAGAAAGGTGAAAAATGGTCTGTTTTCAAATGTTTTATTTTTGAACGTCAGTTGACATTTGTAGGTAGATCATCAGTTTAAGAGCTAAAATTAGCATGTTTAAAGTGATTTTCATGCTTCCAGGGGCACGGGAAGTGAATGAACTACCCTTTGGAGATATTTAATGTTCAAGCAAAAACAGGTGATTTTTGACAAAAGAGGATAAACACCCCCCCATTACGTCATGCTTCAGAAAGGTGAAAAATTGTACGTTTTCAAATGTCTTATTTTTGAACGTCAGTTCATATTTGTAGGTAGATCATCAGTTTAAGAGCTAAAATTAGCATGTTTAAAGTGATTTGCATGCTTCCAGGGGCCCGGGAAGTGAATTAAATACCATTTGGAGACATTTAATGTTCAAGCAAAAACAGGTGATTTTTGACAAAAGAGCTAACACTCCCCATTACGTCATGCTTCAGAAAGGTGAACAATGGTCCATTTTTCAAATGTTTTATTTTTTAACTGTCAGTTCACATTTGTAGGTAGATCATCAGTTTAAGAGCTAAAATTAGCATGTTTTAAAAGTGAATTTTCATGCTTCCAGGGGCCCGGGAAGTGAATTAAATACCATTTGGAGGCATTTAATGTTCAAGCAAAAACAGGTGATTTTTGACAAAAGAGATAACACCCCCCCCATTACGTCATGCTTCAGAAAGGTGAAAAATGGTCCGTTTTCAAAAGTTTTTTTTTTGAACGTCAGTTCACATTTGTAGGTAGATCATCAGTTTAAGAGCTAAAATTAGCATGTTTAAAGTGATTTTCATGCTTCCAGGGGCCCGGGAAGTGAATTAAATACCATTTGGAGGCATTTAATGTTCAAGCAAAAACAGGGGATTTTTGACAAAAGAGATAACACCCCCCCATTACGTCATGCTTCAGAAAGGTGAAAAATGGTCCGTTTTCAAATGTTTTATTTTTGAACGTCAGTTCACATTTGTAGGTAGATCATCAGTTTTAAAGCTAAAATTAGCATGTTTAAAGTGATTTTCATGCTTCCAGGGGCCCGGGAAGTGAATTAAATACCATTTGGAGGCATTTAATGTTCAAGCAAAAAAAGGTGATTTTTGACAAAAGAGATAACACCCCCCCATTACATCATGCTTCAGAAAGGTGAAAAATGGTCCATTTTCAAATGTTTTTTTTTTAACGTCAGTTCACATTTGTAGGTAGATCATCAGTTTTTGAGCTAAAATTAGCATGTTTAAAGTGATTTTCATGCTTCCAGGGGCCCTAAACACAAGATTTGTGGAATGGTTAAAAGTGCATGAAAATTGCCAATTTACTCACTCTGAGGTCTCAAAAAGTGTTTCTTCACCCCGGGAAGTGAATTAAATACCATTTGGAGGCATTTAATGTTCAAGCAAAAACAGGTGATTTTTGACAAAAGAGATAACACCCCCCCATTACGTCATGCTTCAGAAAGGTGAAAAATGGTCCATTTTCAAATGTTTTTTTTTGAACGTCAGTTCACATTCGTAGGTAGATCATCAGTTTTAGAGCTAAAATTAGCATGTTTAAAGTGATTTTCATGCTTCCAGGGGCCCTAAACACAAGATTTGTGGAATGGTTAAAAGTGCATGAAAATGGCCAATTTACTCAGTCTGAGGTCTCAAAAAGTGTTTCTTCACCCCCGGAAGTGAAATAAATACCATTTGGAGGCATTTAATGTTCAAGCAAAAACAGGTGATTTTTGACAAAAGAGATAACACCCCCCCATTACGTCATGCTTCAGAAAGGTGAAAAATGGTCCGTTTTCAAATGTTTTATTTTTTAACATCAGTTCACATTTGTAGGTAGATCATCAGTTTAAGAGCTAAAATTAGCATGTTTAAAGTGATTTTCATGCTTCCAGGGGCACGGGAAGTGAATGAAATACCATTTGGAGATATTTAATGTTCAAGCAAAAACAGGTGATTTTTGACAAAAGAGATAACACCCCCCATTACGTCATGCTTCAGAAAGGTGAAAAATGGTCCGTTTTCAAATGTTTTATTTTTGAACGCCAGTTCACATTTGTAGGTAGATCATCAGTTTTAGAGCTAAAATTAGCATGTTTAAAGTGATTTTCATGCTTCCAGGGGCCCAGGAAGTGAATGAAATACCATTTGGAGATATTTAATGTTCAAGCAAAAACAGGTGATTTTTGACAAAAGAGATAACACCCCCCCCATTACATCATGCTTCAGAAAGGTGAAAAATGGTACGTTTTCAAATGTTTTATTTTTGAACGTCAGTTCATATTTGTAGGTAGATCATCAGTTTAAGAGCTAAAATTAGCATGTTTAAAGTGATTTTCATGCTTCCAGGGGCCCGGGAAGTGAATTAAATACCATTTGGAGACATTTAATGTTCAAGCAAAAACAGGTGATTTTTGACAAAAGAGCTAACACCCCCCCATTACGTCATGCTTCAGAAAGGTGAACAATGGTCCATTTTCAAATGTTTTATTTTTGAACATCAGTTCACATTTGTAGGTAGATCATCAATTTTAGAGCTAAAATTAGCATGTTTAAAGTGATTTTCAGGCTTCCAGGGGTCTGGGAAGTGAATTAAATACCATTTGGAGGCATTTAATGTTCAAGCAAAAACAGGTGATTTTTGACAAAAGAGATAACACGCCCCCATTACGTCATGCTACAGAAAGGTGAAAAATGGTCTGTTTTCAAATGTTTTATTTTTGAACGTCAGTTGACATTTGTAGGTAGATCATCAGTTTAAGAGCTAAAATTAGCATGTTTAAAGTGATTTTCATGCTTCCAGGGGCACGGGAAGTGAATGAACTACCCTTTGGAGATATTTAATGTTCAAGCAAAAACAGGTGATTTTTGACAAAAGAGATAACACCCCCCATTACGTCATGCTTCAGAAAGGTGAAAAATGGTCCGTTTTCAAATGTTTTATTTTTGAACGCCAGTTCACATTTGTAGGTAGATCATCAGTTTTAGAGCTAAAATTAGCATGTTTAAAGTGATTTTCATGCTTCCAGGGGCCCAGGAAGTGAATGAAATACCATTTGGAGATATTTAATGTTCAAGCAAAAACAGGTGATTTTTGACAAAAGAGATAACACCCCCCCATTACGTCATGCTTCAGAAAGGTGAAAAATTGTACGTTTTCAAATGTTTTATTTTTGAACGTCAGTTCATATTTGTAGGTAGATCATCAGTTTAAGAGCTAAAATTAGCATGTTTAAAGTGATTTGCATGCTTCCAGGGGCCCGGGAAGTGAATTAAATACCATTTGGAGACATTTAATGTTCAAGCAAAAACAGGTGATTTTTGACAAAAGAGCTAACACTCCCCCATTACGTCATGCTTCAGAAAGGTGAACAATGGTCCATTTTCAAATGTTTTATTTTTGAACGTCAGTACACATTTGTAGGTAGATCATCAGTTTAAGAGCTAAAATTAGCATGTTTAAAGTGATTTTCATGCTTCCAGGGGCCCTAAACACAAGATTTGTGGAATGGTTAAAAGTGCATGAAAATGGCCAATTTACTCAGTCTGAGGTCTCAAAAAGTGTTTCTTCACCCCGGGAAGTGAATTAAATACCATTTGGAGGCATTTAATGTTCAAGCAAAAACGGGTGATTTTTGACAAAAGAGATAACACCCCCCCATTACTTCATGCTTCAGAAAGGTGAAAAATGGTCCGTTTTCAAATGTTTTATTTTTTAACGTCAGTTCACATTTGTAGGTAGATCATCAGTTTAAGAGCTAAAATTAGCATGTTTAAAGTGATTTTCATGCTTCCAGGGGCCCGGGAAGTGAATTAAATACCATTTGGAGGCATTTAATGTTCAAGCAAAAACAGGTGATTTTTGACAAAAGAGATAACACCCCCCCCATTACGTCATGCTTCAGAAAGGTGAAAAATGGTCCGTTTTCAAAAGTTTTTTTTTTGAACGTCAGTTCACATTTGTAGGTAGATCATCAGTTTAAGAGCTAAAATTAGCATGTTTAAAGTGATTTTCATGCTTCCAGGGGCCCGGGAAGTGAATTAAATACCATTTGGAGGCATTTAATGTTCAAGCAAAAACAGGGGATTTTTGACAAAAGGGATAACACCCCCCCATTACGTCATGCTTCAGAAAGGTGAAAAATGGTCCGTTTTCAAATGTTTTATTTTTGAACGTCAGTTCACATTTGTAGGTAGATCATCAGTTTTAAAGCTAAAATTAGCATGTTTAAAGTGATTTTCATGCTTCCAGGTGCCCGGGAAGTGAATTAAATACCATTTGGAGGCATTTAATGTTCAAGCAAAAAAAGGTGATTTTTGACAAAAGAGATAACACCCCCCCATTACATCATGCTTCAGAAAGGTGAAAAATGGTCCATTTTCAAATGTTTTTTTTTTAACGTCAGTTCACATTTGTAGGTAGATCATCAGTTTTTGAGCTAAAATTAGCATGTTTAAAGTGATTTTCATGCTTCCAGGGGCCCTAAACACAAGATTTGTGGAATGGTTAAAAGTGCATGAAAATTGCCAATTTACTCACTCTGAGGTCTCAAAAAGTGTTTCTTCACCCCGGGAAGTGAATTAAATACCATTTGGAGGCATTTAATGTTCAAGCAAAAACAGGTGATTTTTGACAAAAGAGATAACACCCCCCCATTACGTCATGCTTCAGAAAGGTGAAAAATGGTCCATTTTCAAATGTTTTTTTTTGAACGTCAGTTCACATTCGTAGGTAGATCATCAGTTTTAGAGCTAAAATTAGCATGTTTAAAGTGATTTTCATGCTTCCAGGGGCCCTAAACACAAGATTTGTGGAATGGTTAAAAGTGCATGAAAATGGCCAATTTACTCAGTCTGAGGTCTCAAAAAGTGTTTCTTCACCCCCGGAAGTGAAATAAATACCATTTGGAGGCATTTAATGTTCAAGCAAAAACAGGTGATTTTTGACAAAAGAGATAACACCCCCCCATTACGTCATGCTTCAGAAAGGTGAAAAATGGTCCGTTTTCAAATGTTTTATTTTTTAACATCAGTTCACATTTGTAGGTAGATCATCAGTTTAAGAGCTAAAATTAGCATGTTTAAAGTGATTTTCATGCTTCCAGGGGCACGGGAAATGAATGAAATACCATTTGGAGATATTTAATGTTCAAGCAAAAACAGGTGATTTTTGACAAAAGAGATAACACCCCCCATTACGTCATGCTTCAGAAAGGTGAAAAATGGTCCGTTTTCAAATGTTTTATTTTTGAACGCCAGTTCACATTTGTAGGTAGATCATCAGTTTTAGAGCTAAAATTAGCATGTTTAAAGTGATTTTCATGCTTCCAGGGGCCCAGGAAGTGAATGAAATACCATTTGGAGATATTTAATGTTCAAGCAAAAACAGGTGATTTTTGACAAAAGAGATAACACCCCCCCCATTACATCATGCTTCAGAAAGGTGAAAAATGGTACGTTTTCAAATGTTTTATTTTTGAACGTCAGTTCATATTTGTAGGTAGATCATCAGTTTAAGAGCTAAAATTAGCATGTTTAAAGTGATTTTCATGCTTCCAGGGGCCCGGGAAGTGAATTAAATACCATTTGGAGACATTTAATGTCCAACAAAAACAGGTGATTTTTGACAAAAGAGCTAACACCCCCCCATTACGTCATGCTTCAGAAAGGTGAACAATGGTCCATTTTCAAATGTTTTATTTTTGAACATCAGTTCACATTTGTAGGTAGATCATCAATTTTAGAGCTAAAATTAGCATGTTTAAAGTGATTTTCAGGCTTCCAGGGGTCTGGGAAGTGAATTAAATACCATTTGGAGGCATTTAATGTTCAAGCAAAAACAGGTGATTTTTGACAAAAGAGATAACACGCCCCCATTACGTCATGCTACAGAAAGGTGAAAAATGGTCTGTTTTCAAATGTTTTATTTTTGAACGTCAGTTGACATTTGTAGGTAGATCATCAGTTTAAGAGCTAAAATTAGCATGTTTAAAGTGATTTTCATGCTTCCAGGGGCACGGGAAGTGAATGAACTACCCTTTGGAGATATTTAATGTTCAAGCAAAAACAGGTGATTTTTGACAAAAGAGATAACACCCCCATTACGTCATGCTTCAGAAAGGTGAAAAATGGTCCGTTTTCAAATGTTTTATTTTTGAACGCCAGTTCACATTTGTAGGTAGATCATCAGTTTTAGAGCTAAAATTAGCATGTTTAAAGTGATTTTCATGCTTCCAGGGGCCCAGGAAGTGAATGAAATACCATTTGGAGATATTTAATGTTCAAGCAAAAACAGGTGATTTTTGACAAAAGAGATAACACCCCCCCATTACGTCATGCTTCAGAAAGGTGAAAAATTGTACGTTTTCAAATGTTTTATTTTTGAACGTCAGTTCATATTTGTAGGTAGATCATCAGTTTAAGAGCTAAAATTAGCATGTTTAAAGTGATTTGCATGCTTCCAGGGGCCCGGGAAGTGAATTAAATACCATTTGGAGACATTTAATGTTCAAGCAAAAACAGGTGATTTTTGACAAAAGAGCTAACACTCCCCCATTACGTCATGCTTCAGAAAGGTGAACAATGGTCCATTTTCAAATGTTTTATTTTTGAACATCAGTTCACATTTGTAGGTAGATCATCAATTTTAGAGCTAAAATTAGCATGTTTAAAGTGATTTTCGGGCTTCCAGGGGCCTGGGAAGTGAATTAAATACCATTTGGAGGCATTTAATGTTCAAGCAAAAACAGGTGATTTTTGACAAAAGAGATAACACCCCCCCATTACGTCATGCTTCAGAAAGGTGAAAAATGGTCCGTTTTCAAATGTTTTATTTTTGAACGTCAGTTGACATTTGTAGGTAGATCATAAGTTCTAGAGCTAAAATTAGCATGTTTAAAGTGATTTTCATGCTTCCAGGGGCCTGGGAAGTGAATTAAATACCATTTGGAGGCATTTAATGTTCAAGCAAAAACAGGTGATTTTTGACAAAAGAGATAACACCCCCCCATTACGTCATGCTTCAGAAAGGTAAAAAATGGTCCGTTTTCAAATGTTTGATTTTTGAACGTCAGTTCACATTTGTAGGTAGATCATCAGTTTTAAAGCTAAAATTAGCATGTTTAAAGTGATTTTCATGCTTCCAGGGGCCCGGGAAGTGAATTAAATACCATTTGGAGACATTTAATGTTCAAGCAAAAACAGGTGATTTTTGACAAAAGAGATAACACCCCCCCCATTACGTCATGCTACAGAAAGGTGAAAAATGGTCCGTTTTCAAATGTTTTATTTTTGAACGTCAGTTGACATTTGTAGGTAGATCATCAGTTTAAGAGCTAAAATTAGCATGTTTAAAGTGATTTTCATGCTTCCAGGGGCACGGGAAGTGAATGAAATACCCTTTGGAGATATTTAATGTTCAAGCAAAAACAGGTGATTTTTGACAAAAGAGATAACACCCCCCATTACGTCATGCTTCAGAAAGGTGAAAAATGGTCCGTTTTCAAATGTTTTATTTTTGAACGCCAGTTCACATTTGTAGGTAGATCATCAGTTTTAGAGCTAAAATTAGCATGTTTAAAGTGATTTGCATGCTTCCAGGGGCCCGGGAAGTGAATTAAATACCATTTGGAGACATTTAATGTTCAAGCAAAAACAGGTGATTTTTGACAAAAGAGCTAACACCCCCCCATTACGTCATGCTTCAGAAAGGTGAACAATGGTCCATTTTCAAATGTTTTATTTTTGAACATCAGTTCACATTTGTAGGTAGATCATCAATTTTAGAGCTAAAATTAGCATGTTTAAAGTGATTTTCGGGCTTCCAGGGGCCTGGGAAGTGAATTAAATACCATTTGGAGGCATTTAATGTTCAAGCAAAAACAGGTGATTTTTGACAAAAGAGATAACACCCCCCCATTACGTCATGCTTCAGAAAGGTAAAAAATGGTCGGTTTTCAAATGTTTGATTTTTGAACGTCAGTTCACATTTGTAGGTAGATCATCAGTTTTAAAGCTAAAATTAGCATGTTTAAAGTGATTTTCATGCTTCCAGGGGCCCGGGAAGTGAATTAAATACCATTTGGAGACATTTAATGTTCAAGCAAAAACAGGTGATTTTTGACAAAAGAGATAACACCCCCCATTACGTCATGCTTCAGAAAGGTGAAAAATGGTCCGTTTTCAAATGTTTTATTTTTGAACGTCAGTACACATTTGTAGGTAGATCATCAGTTTAAGAGCTAAAATTAGCATGTTTAAAGTGATTTTCATGCTTCCAGGGGCCCTAAACACAAGATTTGTGGAATGGTTAAAAGTGCATGAAAATGGCCAATTTACTCAGTCTGAGGTCTCAAAAAGTGTTTCTTCACCCCGGGAAGTGAATTAAATACCATTTGGAGGCATTTATGTTCAAGCAAAAACGGGTGATTTTTGACAAAAGAGATAACACCCCCCCATTACTTCATGCTTCAGAAAGGTGAAAAATGGTCCGTTTTCAAATGTTTTATTTTTTAACGTCAGTTCACATTTGTAGGTAGATCATCAGTTTAAGAGCTAAAATTAGCATGTTTAAAGTGATTTTCATGCTTCCAGGGGCCCGGGAAGTGAATTAAATACCATTTGTAGGCATTTAATGTTCAAGCAAAAACAGGTGATTTTTGACAAAAGAGATAACACCCCCCCCCATTACGTCATGCTTCAGAAAGGTGAAAAATGGTCCGTTTTCAAATGTTTTATTTTTGAACGTCAGTTCACATTTGTAGGTAGATCATCAGTTTAAGAGCTAAAATTAGCATGTTTAAAGTGATTTTCATGCTTCCAGGGGCCCGGGAAGTGAATTAAATACCATTTGGAGGCATTTAATGTTCAAGCAAAAACAGGGGATTTTTGACAAAAGAGATAACACCCCCCCATTACGTCATGCTTCAGAAAGGTGAAAAATGGTCCGTTTTCAAATGTTTTATTTTTGAACGTCAGTTCACATTTGTAGGTAGATCATCAGTTTTAAAGCTAAAATTAGCATGTTTAAAGTGATTTTCATGCTTCCAGGGGCCCGGGAAGTGAATTAAATACCATTTGGAGGCATTTAATGTTCAAGCAAAAACAGGTGATTTTTGACAAAAGAGATAACACCCCCCCATTACGTCATGCTTCAGAAAGGTGAAAAATGGTCCGTTTTCAAAAGTTTTTTTTTGAACGTCAGTTCACATTTGTAGGTAGATCATCAGTTTAAGAGCTAAAATTAGCATGTTTAAAGTGATTTTCATGCTTCCAGGGGCCCGGGAAGTGAATTAAATACCATTTGGAGGCATTTAATGTTCAAGCAAAAACAGGGGATTTTTGACAATAGAGATAACACCCCCCCATTACGTCATGCTTCAGAAAGGTGAAAAATGGTCAGTTTTCAAATGTTTTATTTTTGAACGTCAGTTCACATTTGTAGGTAGATCATCAGTTTTAAAGCTAAAATTAGCATGTTTAAAGTGATTTTCATGCTTCCAGGGACCCGGGAAGTGAATTAAATACCATTTGGAGGCATTTAATGTTCAAGCAAAAAAAGGTGATTTTTGACAAAAGAGATAACACCCCCCCCCATTACATCATGCTTCAGAAAGGTGAAAAATGGTCCATTTTCAAATGTTTTTTTTTTTTAACGTCAGTTCACATTTGTAGGTAGATCATCAGTTTTTGAGCTAAAATTAGCATGTTTAAAGTGATTTTCATGCTTCCAGGGGCCCTAAACACAAGATTTGTGGAATGGTTAAAAGTGCATGAAAATTGCCAATTTACTCACTCTGAGGTCTCAAAAAGTGTTTCTTCACCCCGGGAAGTGAATTAAATACCATTTGGAGGCATTTAATGTTCAAGCAAAAACAGGTGATTTTTGACAAAAGAGATAACACCCCCCCCCATTACGTCATGCTTCAGAAAGGTGAAAAATGGTCCGTTTTCAAATGTTTTATTTTTTAACACCAGTTCACATTTGTAGGTAGATCATCAGTTTAAGAGCTAAAATTAGCATGTTTAAAGTGATTTTCATGCTTCCAGGGGCCCAGGAAGTGAATTAAATACTATTTGGAGGCATTTAATGTTCAAGCAAAAACAGGTGATTTTTGACAAAAGAGATAACACCCCCCCATTACGTCATGCTTCAGAAAGGTGAAAAATGGTACGTTTTCAAATGTTTTATTTTTGAACGTCAGTTCACATTTGTAGGTAGATCATCAGTTTTAGAGCTAAAATTAGCATGTTTAAAGTGATTTTCAGGCTTCCAGGGGCCTGGGAAGTGAATTAAATACCATTTGGAGGCATTTAATGTTCAAGCAAAAACAGGTGATTTTTGACAAAAGAGATAACACCCCCCCATTACGTCATGCTTCAGAAAGGTGAAAAATGGTCAGTTTTCAAATGTTTTATTTTTGAACGTGAGTTGACATTTGTAGGTAGATCATCAGTTCTAGAGCTAAAATTAGCATGTTTAAAGTGATTTTCATGCTTCCAGGGGCCCAGGAAGTGAATTAAATACCATTTGGAGGCATTTAATGTTCAAGCAAAAACAGGTGATTTTTGACAAAAGAGATAACACCCCCCCCCCATTACGTCATGCTTCAGAAAGGTGAAAAATGGTCCGTTTTCAAATGTTTTATTTTTGAACGCCAGTTCACATTTGTAGGTAGATCATCAGTTTTAGAGCTAAAATTAGCTTGTTTAAAGTGATTTTCATGCTTCCAGGGGCCCTAAACACAAGATTTGTGGAATGGGTAAAAGTGCATGAAAATGGCCAATTTACTCACTCTGAGGTCTCAAAAAGTGTTTCTTCACCCCGGGAAGTGAATTAAATACCATTTGGAGGCATTTAATGTTCAAGCAAAAACAGGTGATTTTTGACAAAAGAGATAACACCCCCCCATTACGTCATGCTTCAGAAAGGTGAAAAATGGTCCGTTTTCAAATGTTTTATTTTTGAACGTGAGTTGACATTTGTAGGTAGATCATCAGTTTTAGAGCTAAAATTAGCATTTTTAAAGTGATATTCATGCTTCCAGGTGCCCAGGAAGTGAATTAAATACCATTTGGAGGCATTTAATGTTCAAGCAAAAACAGGTGATTTTTGACAAAAGAGATAACACCCCCCATTACGTCATGCTTCAGAAAGGTGAAAAATGGTCCGTTTTTAAATGTTTTATTTTTGAACGTCAGTTCACATTTGTAGGTAGATCATCAGTTTTAGAGCTAAAATTTGCATTTTTAAAGTGATTTTCATGCATCCAGGGGCCCAGGAAGTGAATTAAATACCATTTGGAGGCATTTAATGTTCAAGCAAAAACAGGTGATTTTGGACAAAAGAGAGAACACCCCCCATTACGTCATGCTTCAGAAAGGTGAAAAATGGTCAGTTTTCAAATGTTTTATTTTTGAACGTCAGTTGACATTTGTAGGTAGATCATCAGTTCTAGAGCTAAAATTAGCATGTTTAAAGTGATTTTCATGCTTCCAGGGGCCCGGGAAGTGAATTAAATACCATTTGGAGGCATTTAATGTTCAAGCAAAAACAGGTGATTTTTGACAAAAGAGATAACACCCCCCCATTACGTCATGCTTCAGAAAGGTGAAAAATGGTCCGTTTTCAAATGTTTTATTTTTGAACGTCATTTCACATTTGTAGGTAGATCATCAGTTTTAGAGCTAAAATTAGCACGTTTAAAGTGATTTTCATGCTTCCAGGGGCCCTAAACACAAGATTTGTGGAATGGGTAAAAGTGCATGAAAATGGCCAATTTACTCACTCTGAGGTCTCAAAAAGTGTTTCTTCACCCCGGGAAGTGATTTAAATACCATTTGGAGGCATTTAATGTTCAAGCAAAAACAGGGGATTTTTGACAAAAGAGATAACACCCCCCCATTACGTCATGCTTCAGAAAGGTGAAAAATGGTCCGTTTTGAAATGTTTTATTTTTGAACGCCAGTTGACATTTGTAGGTAGATCATCAGTTCTAGAGCTAAAATTAGCATGTGTAAAGTGATTTTCATGCTTCCAGGGGCCCGGGAAGTGAATTAAATACCATTTGGAGACATTTAATGTTCAAGCAAAAACAGGTGATTTTTGATAAAAGAGATAACACCCCCCCATTACGTCATGCTTCAGAAAGGTGAAAAATGGTCCGTTTTCAAATGTTTTATTTTTGAACGTCAGTTCACATTTGTAGGTAGATCATCAGTTTAAGAGCTAAAATTAGCATGTTTAAAGTGATTTTCATGCTTCCAGGGGCCCGGGAAGTGAATTAAATACCATTTGGAGACATTTAATGTTCAAGCAAAAACAGGTGATTTTTGACAAAAGAGCTAACACCCCCCCATTACGTCATGCTTCAGAAAGGTGAACAATGGTCCATTTTCAAATGTTTTATTTTTGAACGTCAGTTCACATTTGTAGGTAGATCATCAGTTTAAGAGCTAAAATTAGCATGTTTAAAGTGATTTTCATGCTTCCAGGGGCCCTAAACACAAGATTTGTGGAATGGTTAAAAGTGCATGAAAATGGCCAATTTACTCAGTCTGAGGTCTCAAAAAGTGTTTCTTCACCCCGGGAAGTGAATTAAATACCATTTGGAGGCATTTAATGTTCAAGCAAAAACAGGTGATTTTTGACAAAAGAGATAACACCCCCCGATTACGTCATGCTTCAGAAAGGTGAAAAATGGTCCGTTTTCAAATGTTTTATTTTTGAACGTCAGTTCACATTTATAGGTAGATCATCAGTTTAAGAGCTAAAATTAGCATGTTTAAAGTGATTTTCATGCTTCCAGGGGCCCGGGAAGTGAATTAAATACCATTTGGAGGCATTTAATGTTCAAGCAAAAACAGGGGATTTTGACAAAAGAGATAACACCCCCCCCCCATTACGTCATGCTTCAGAAAGGTGAAAAATGGTCCGGTTTCAAATGTTTTATTTTTGAACGTCAGTTCACATTTATAGGTAGATCATCAGTTTAAGAGCTAAAATTAGCATGTTTAAAGTGATTTTCATGCTTCCAGGGGCCCGGGAAGTGAATTAAATACCATTTGGAGGCATTTAATGTTCAAGCAAAAACAGGGGATTTTTGACAAAAGAGATAACACCCCCCCATTACGTCATGCTTCAGAAAGGTGAAAAATGGTCCGTTTTCAAATGTTTTATTTTTGAAGGCCCGTGTTCACATTTGTAGGTAGATCATCAGTTTTAGAGCTAAAATTAGCATGTTTAAAGTGATTTTCGTGCTTCCAGGGGCCCGGGAAGTGAATTAAATACCATTTGGAGGCATTTAATGTTCAATCCAAAAACAGGTGATTTTTGACAAAAGAGATAACACCCCCCCATTACGTCATGCTTCAGAAAGGTGAAAAATGGTCCGTTTTGAAATGTTTTATTTTTGAACGTCAGTTGACATTTGTAGGTAGATCATCAGTTCTAGAGCTAAAATTAGCATGTTTAAAGTGATTTTCATGCTTCCAGGGGCCCGGGAAGTGAATTAAATACCATTTGGAGGCATTTAATGTTCAAGCAAAAACAGGTGATTTTTGACAAAAGAGATAACACCCCCCCATTACGTCATGCTTCAGAAAGGTGAAAAATGGTCCGTTTTCAAATGTTTTATTTTTGAACGCCAGTTCACATTTGTAGGTAGATCATCAGTTTTAGAGCTAAAATTAGCTTGTTTAAAGTGATTTTCATGCTTCCAGGGGCCCTAAACACAAGATTTGTGGAATGGGTAAAAGTGCATGAAAATGACCAATTTACTCACTCTGAGGTCTCAAAAAGTGTTTCTTCACCCCGGGAAGTGATTTAAATACCATTTGGAGGCATTTAATGTTCAAGCAAAAACAGGGGATTTTTGACAAAAGAGCTAACACCCCCCCATTACGTCATGCTTCAGAAAGGTGAAAAATGGTCCGTTTTCAAATGTTTTATTTTTGAACGCCAGTTCACATTTGTAGGTAGATCATCAGTTTTAGAGCTAAAATTAGCATTTTTAAAGTGATTTTCATGCTTCCAGGGGCCCGGGAAGTGAATTAAATACCATTTGGAGGCATTTAATGTTCAAGCAAAAACAGGTGATTTTTGACAAAAGAGATAACACCCCCCATTACGTCATGCTTCAGAAAGGTGAAAAATGGTCCGTTTTTAAATGTTTTATTTTTGAACGTCAGTTCACATTTGTAGGTAGATCATCAGTTTTAGAGCTAAAATTTGCATTTTTAAAGTGATTTTCATGCATCCAGGGGCCCAGGAAGTGAATTAAATACCATTTGGAGGCATTTAATGTTCAAGCAAAAACAGGTGATTTTGGACAAAAGAGAAAACACCCCCCATTACGTCATGCTTCAGAAAGGTGAAAAATGGTCAGTTTTCAAATGTTTTATTTTTGAACGTCAGTTGACATTTGTAGGTAGATCATCAGTTCTAGAGCTAAAATTAGCATGTTTAAAGTGATTTTCATGCTTCCAGGGGCCCGGGAAGTGAATTAAATACCATTTGGAGGCATTTAATGTTCAAGCAAAAACAGGTGATTTTTGACAAAAGAGATAACACCCCCCCATTACGTCATGCTTCAGAAAGGTGAAAAATGGTCCGTTTTCAAATGTTTTATTTTTGAACGTCATTTCACATTTGTAGGTAGATCATCAGTTTTAGAGCTAAAATTAGCACGTTTAAAGTGATTTTCATGCTTCCAGGGGCCCTAAACACAAGATTTGTGGAATGGGTAAAAGTGCATGAAAATGGCCAATTTACTCACTCTGAGGTCTCAAAAAGTGTTTCTTCACCCCGGGAAGTGATTTAAATACCATTTGGAGGCATTTAATGTTCAAGCAAAAACAGGGGATTTTTGACAAAAGAGATAACACCCCCCCATTACGTCATGCTTCAGAAAGGTGAAAAATGGTCCGTTTTGAAATGTTTTATTTTTGTACGTCAGTTCACATTTGTAGGTAGATCATCAGTTTAAGAGCTAAAATTAGCATGTTTAAAGTGATTTTCATGCTTCCAGGGGCCCGGGAAGTGAATTAAATACCATTTGGAGACATTTAATGTTCAAGCAAAAACAGGTGATTTTTGACAAAAGAGCTAACACCCCCCATTACGTCATGCTTCAGAAAGGTGAACAATGGTCCATTTTCAAATGTTTTATTTTTGAACGTCAGTTCACATTTGTAGGTAGATCATCAGTTTAAGAGCTAAAATTAGCATGTTTAAAGTGATTTTCATGCTTCCAGGGGCCCTAAACACAAGATTTGTGGAATGGTTAAAAGTGCATGAAAATGGCCAATTTACTCAGTCTGAGGTCTCAAAAAGTGTTTCTTCACCCCCGGAAGTGAAATAAATACCATTTGGAGGCATTTAATGTTCAAGCAAAAACAGGTGATTTTTGACAAAAGAGATAACACCCCCCCATTACGTCATGCTTCAGAAAGGTGAAAAATGGTCAGTTTTCAAATGTTTTATTTTTTAACATCAGTTCACATTTGTAGGTAGATCATCAGTTTAAGAGCTAAAATTAGCATGTTTAAAGTGATTTTCATGCTTCCAGGGGCACGGGAAGTGAATGAAATACCATTTGGAGATATTTAATGTTCAAGCAAAAACAGGTGATTTTTGACAAAAGAGATAACACCCCCCCCATTACATCATGCTTCAGAAAGGTGAAAAATGGTACGTTTTCAAATGTTTTATTTTTGAACGTCAGTTCATATTTGTAGGTAGATCATCAGTTTAAGAGCTAAAATTAGCATGTTTAAAGTGATTTTCATGCTTCCAGGGGCCCGGGAAGTGAATTAAATACCATTTGGAGACATTTAATGTTCAAGCAAAAACAGGTGATTTTTGACAAAAGAGCTAACACCCCCCCATTACGTCATGCTTCAGAAAGGTGAACAATGGTCCATTTTCAAATGTTTTATTTTTGAACATCAGTTCACATTTGTAGGTAGATCATCAATTTTAGAGCTAAAATTAGCATGTTTAAAGTGATTTTCAGGCTTCCAGGGGTCTGGGAAGTGAATTAAATACCATTTGGAGGCATTTAATGTTCAAGCAAAAACAGGTGATTTTTGACAAAAGAGATAACACGCCCCCATTACGTCATGCTACAGAAAGGTGAAAAATGGTCTGTTTTCAAATGTTTTATTTTTGAACGTCAGTTGACATTTGTAGGTAGATCATCAGTTTAAGAGCTAAAATTAGCATGTTTAAAGTGATTTTCATGCTTCCAGGGGCACGGGAAGTGAATGAACTACCCTTTGGAGATATTTAATGTTCAAGCAAAAACAGGTGATTTTTGACAAAAGAGATAACACCCCCCATTACGTCATGCTTCAGAAAGGTGAAAAATGGTCCGTTTTCAAATGTTTTATTTTTGAACGCCAGTTCACATTTGTAGGTAGATCATCAGTTTTAGAGCTAAAATTAGCATGTTTAAAGTGATTTTCATGCTTCCAGGGGCCCAGGAAGTGAATGAAATACCATTTGGAGATATTTAATGTTCAAGCAAAAACAGGTGATTTTTGACAAAAGAGATAACACCCCCCCATTACGTCATGCTTCAGAAAGGTGAAAAATTGTACGTTTTCAAATGTTTTATTTTTGAACGTCAGTTCATATTTGTAGGTAGATCATCAGTTTAAGAGCTAAAATTAGCATGTTTAAAGTGATTTGCATGCTTCCAGGGGCCCGGGAAGTGAATTAAATACCATTTGGAGACATTTAATGTTCAAGCAAAAACAGGTGATTTTTGACAAAAGAGCTAACACTCCCCCATTACGTCATGCTTCAGAAAGGTGAACAATGGTCCATTTTCAAATGTTTTATTTTTGAACGTCAGTACACATTTGTAGGTAGATCATCAGTTTAAGAGCTAAAATTAGCATGTTTAAAGTGATTTTCATGCTTCCAGGGGCCCTAAACACAAGATTTGTGGAATGGTTAAAAGTGCATGAAAATGGCCAATTTACTCAGTCTGAGGTCTCAAAAAGTGTTTCTTCACCCCGGGAAGTGAATTAAATACCATTTGGAGGCATTTAATGTTCAAGCAAAAACGGGTGATTTTTGACAAAAGAGATAACACCCCCCCATTACTTCATGCTTCAGAAAGGTGAAAAATGGTCCGTTTTCAAATGTTTTATTTTTTAACGTCAGTTCACATTTGTAGGTAGATCATCAGTTTAAGAGCTAAAATTAGCATGTTTAAAGTGATTTTCATGCTTCCAGGGGCCCGGGAAGTGAATTAAATACCATTTGGAGGCATTTAATGTTCAAGCAAAAACAGGTGATTTTTGACAAAAGAGATAACACCCCCCCCATTACGTCATGCTTCAGAAAGGTGAAAAATGGTCCGTTTTCAAAAGTTTTTTTTTTGAACGTCAGTTCACATTTGTAGGTAGATCATCAGTTTAAGAGCTAAAATTAGCATGTTTAAAGTGATTTTCATGCTTCCAGGGGCCCGGGAAGTGAATTAAATACCATTTGGAGGCATTTAATGTTCAAGCAAAAACAGGGGATTTTTGACAAAAGAGATAACACCCCCCCATTACGTCATGCTTCAGAAAGGTGAAAAATGGTCCGTTTTCAAATGTTTTATTTTTGAACGTCAGTTCACATTTGTAGGTAGATCATCAGTTTTAAAGCTAAAATTAGCATGTTTAAAGTGATTTTCATGCTTCCAGGGGCCCGGGAAGTGAATTAAATACCATTTGGAGGCATTTAATGTTCAAGCAAAAAAAGGTGATTTTTGACAAAAGAGATAACACCCCCCCATTACATCATGCTTCAGAAAGGTGAAAAATGGTCCATTTTCAAATGTTTTTTTTTTAACGTCAGTTCACATTTGTAGGTAGATCATCAGTTTTTGAGCTAAAATTAGCATGTTTAAAGTGATTTTCATGCTTCCAGGGGCCCTAAACACAAGATTTGTGGAATGGTTAAAAGTGCATGAAAATTGCCAATTTACTCACTCTGAGGTCTCAAAAAGTGTTTCTTCACCCCGGGAAGTGAATTAAATACCATTTGGAGGCATTTAATGTTCAAGCAAAAACAGGTGATTTTTGACAAAAGAGATAACACCCCCCCATTACGTCATGCTTCAGAAAGGTGAAAAATGGTCCATTTTCAAATGTTTTTTTTTGAACGTCAGTTCACATTCGTAGGTAGATCATCAGTTTTAGAGCTAAAATTAGCATGTTTAAAGTGATTTTCATGCTTCCAGGGGCCCTAAACACAAGATTTGTGGAATGGTTAAAAGTGCATGAAAATGGCCAATTTACTCAGTCTGAGGTCTCAAAAAGTGTTTCTTCACCCCCGGAAGTGAAATAAATACCATTTGGAGGCATTTAATGTTCAAGCAAAAACAGGTGATTTTTGACAAAAGAGATAACACCCCCCCATTACGTCATGCTTCAGAAAGGTGAAAAATGGTCCGTTTTCAAATGTTTTATTTTTTAACATCAGTTCACATTTGTAGGTAGATCATCAGTTTAAGAGCTAAAATTAGCATGTTTAAAGTGATTTTCATGCTTCCAGGGGCACGGGAAGTGAATGAAATACCATTTGGAGATATTTAATGTTCAAGCAAAAACAGGTGATTTTTGACAAAAGAGATAACACCCCCATTACGTCATGCTTCAGAAAGGTGAAAAATGGTCCGTTTTCAAATGTTTTATTTTTGAACGCCAGTTCACATTTGTAGGTAGATCATCAGTTTTAGAGCTAAAATTAGCATGTTTAAAGTGATTTTCATGCTTCCAGGGGCCCAGGAAGTGAATGAAATACCATTTGGAGATATTTAATGTTCAAGCAAAAACAGGTGATTTTTGACAAAAGAGATAACACCCCCCCCATTACATCATGCTTCAGAAAGGTGAAAAATGGTACGTTTTCAAATGTTTTATTTTTGAACGTCAGTTCATAGTTGTAAGTAGATCATCAGTTTAAGAGCTAAAATTAGCATGTTTAAAGTGATTTTCATGCTTCCAGGGGCCCGGGAAGTGAATTAAATACCATTTGGAGACATTTAATGTTCAAGCAAAAACAGGTGATTTTTGACAAAAGAGCTAACACCCCCCCATTACGTCATGCTTCAGAAAGGTGAACAATGGTCCATTTTCAAATGTTTTATTTTTGAACATCAGTTCACATTTGTAGGTAGATCATCAATTTTAGAGCTAAAATTAGCATGTTTAAAGTGATTTTCAGGCTTCCAGGGGTCTGGGAAGTGAATTAAATACCATTTGGAGGCATTTAATGTTCAAGCAAAAACAGGTGATTTTTGACAAAAGAGATAACACGCCCCCATTACGTCATGCTACAGAAAGGTGAAAAATGGTCTGTTTTCAAATGTTTTATTTTTGAACGTCAGTTGACATTTGTAGGTAGATCATCAGTTTAAGAGCTAAAATTAGCATGTTTAAAGTGATTTTCATGCTTCCAGGGGCACGGGAAGTGAATGAACTACCCTTTGGAGATATTTAATGTTCAAGCAAAAACAGGTGATTTTTGACAAAAGAGATAACACCCCCCATTACGTCATGCTTCAGAAAGGTGAAAAATGGTCCGTTTTCAAATGTTTTATTTTTGAACGCCAGTTCACATTTGTAGGTAGATCATCAGTTTTAGAGCTAAAATTAGCATGTTTAAAGTGATTTTCATGCTTCCAGGGGCCCAGGAAGTGAATGAAATACCATTTGGAGATATTTAATGTTCAAGCAAAAACAGGTGATTTTTGACAAAAGAGATAACACCCCCCCATTACGTCATGCTTCAGAAAGGTGAAAAATTGTACGTTTTCAAATGTTTTATTTTTGAACGTCAGTTCATATTTGTAGGTAGATCATCAGTTTAAGAGCTAAAATTAGCATGTTTAAAGTGATTTGCATGCTTCCAGGGGCCCGGGAAGTGAATTAAATACCATTTGGAGACATTTAATGTTCAAGCAAAAACAGGTGATTTTTGACAAAAGAGCTAACACTCCCCCATTACGTCATGCTTCAGAAAGGTGAACAATGGTCCATTTTCAAATGTTTTATTTTTGAACATCAGTTCACATTTGTAGGTAGATCATCAATTTTAGAGCTAAAATTAGCATGTTTAAAGTGATTTTCGGGCTTCCAGGGGCCTGGGAAGTGAATTAAATACCATTTGGAGGCATTTAATGTTCAAGCAAAAACAGGTGATTTTTGACAAAAGAGATAACACCCCCCCATTACGTCATGCTTCAGAAAGGTGAAAAATGGTCCGTTTTCAAATGTTTTATTTTTGAACGTCAGTTGACATTTGTAGGTAGATCATAAGTTCTAGAGCTAAAATTAGCATGTTTAAAGTGATTTTCATGCTTCCAGGGGCCTGGGAAGTGAATTAAATACCATTTGGAGGCATTTAATGTTCAAGCAAAAACAGGTGATTTTTGACAAAAGAGATAACACCCCCCCATTACGTCATGCTTCAGAAAGGTAAAAAATGGTCCGTTTTCAAATGTTTGATTTTTGAACGTCAGTTCACATTTGTAGGTAGATCATCAGTTTTAAAGCTAAAATTAGCATGTTTAAAGTGATTTTCATGCTTCCAGGGGCCCGGGAAGTGAATTAAATACCATTTGGAGACATTTAATGTTCAAGCAAAAACAGGTGATTTTTGACAAAAGAGATAACACCCCCCCATTACGTCATGCTACAGAAAGGTGAAAAATGGTCCGTTTTCAAATGTTTTATTTTTGAACGTCAGTTGACATTTGTAGGTAGATCATCAGTTTAAGAGCTAAAATTAGCATGTTTAAAGTGATTTTCATGCTTCCAGGGGCACGGGAAGTGAATGAAATACCCTTTGGAGATATTTAATGTTCAAGCAAAAACAGGTGATTTTTGACAAAAGAGATAACACCCCCCATTACGTCATGCTTCAGAAAGGTGAAAAATGGTCCGTTTTCAAATGTTTTATTTTTGAACGCCAGTTCACATTTGTAGGTAGATCATCAGTTTTAGAGCTAAAATTAGCATGTTTAAAGTGATTTGCATGCTTCCAGGGGCCCGGGAAGTGAATTAAATACCATTTGGAGACATTTAATGTTCAAGCAAAAACAGGTGATTTTTGACAAAAGAGCTAACACCCCCCCATTACGTCATGCTTCAGAAAGGTGAACAATGGTCCATTTTCAAATGTTTTATTTTTGAACATCAGTTCACATTTGTAGGTAGATCATCAATTTTAGAGCTAAAATTAGCATGTTTAAAGTGATTTTCGGGCTTCCAGGGGCCTGGGAAGTGAATTAAATACCATTTGGAGGCATTTAATGTTCAAGCAAAAACAGGTGATTTTTGACAAAAGAGATAACACCCCCCCATTACGTCATGCTTCAGAAAGGTAAAAAATGGTCGGTTTTCAAATGTTTGATTTTTGAACGTCAGTTCACATTTGTAGGTAGATCATCAGTTTTAAAGCTAAAATTAGCATGTTTAAAGTGATTTTCATGCTTCCAGGGGCCCGGGAAGTGAATTAAATACCATTTGGAGACATTTAATGTTCAAGCAAAAACAGGTGATTTTTGACAAAAGAGATAACACCCCCCATTACGTCATGCTTCAGAAAGGTGAAAAATGGTCCGTTTTCAAATGTTTTATTTTTGAACGTCAGTACACATTTGTAGGTAGATCATCAGTTTAAGAGCTAAAATTAGCATGTTTAAAGTGATTTTCATGCTTCCAGGGGCCCTAAACACAAGATTTGTGGAATGGTTAAAAGTGCATGAAAATGGCCAATTTACTCAGTCTGAGGTCTCAAAAAGTGTTTCTTCACCCCGGGAAGTGAATTAAATACCATTTGGAGGCATTTATGTTCAAGCAAAAACGGGTGATTTTTGACAAAAGAGATAACACCCCCCCATTACTTCATGCTTCAGAAAGGTGAAAAATGGTCCGTTTTCAAATGTTTTATTTTTTAACGTCAGTTCACATTTGTAGGTAGATCATCAGTTTAAGAGCTAAAATTAGCATGTTTAAAGTGATTTTCATGCTTCCAGGGGCCCGGGAAGTGAATTAAATACCATTTGTAGGCATTTAATGTTCAAGCAAAAACAGGTGATTTTTGACAAAAGAGATAACACCCCCCCATTACGTCATGCTTCAGAAAGGTGAAAAATGGTCCGTTTTCAAATGTTTTATTTTTGAACGTCAGTTCACATTTGTAGGTAGATCATCAGTTTAAGAGCTAAAATTAGCATGTTTAAAGTGATTTTCATGCTTCCAGGGGCCCGGGAAGTGAATTAAATACCATTTGGAGGCATTTAATGTTCAAGCAAAAACAGGGGATTTTTGACAAAAGAGATAACACCCCCCCATTACGTCATGCTTCAGAAAGGTGAAAAATGGTCCGTTTTCAAATGTTTTATTTTTGAACGTCAGTTCACATTTGTAGGTAGATCATCAGTTTAAGAGCTAAAATTAGCATGTTTAAAGTGATTTTCATGCTTCCAGGGGCCCGGGAAGTGAATTAAATACCATTTGGAGGCATTTAATGTTCAAGCAAAAACAGGGGATTTTTGACAAAAGAGATAACACCCCCCCATTACGTCATGCTTCAGAAAGGTGAAAAATGGTCCGTTTTCAAATGTTTTATTTTTGAACGTCAGTTCACATTTGTAGGTAGATCATCAGTTTTAAAGCTAAAATTAGCATGTTTAAAGTGATTTTCATGCTTCCAGGGGCCCGGGAAGTGAATTAAATACCATTTGGAGGCATTTAATGTTCAAGCAAAAAAAGGTGATTTTTGACAAAAGAGATAACACCCCCCCATTACATCATGCTTCAGAAAGGTGAAAAATGGTCCATTTTCAAATGTTTTTTTTTTAACGTCAGTTCACATTTGTAGGTAGATCATCAGTTTTTGAGCTAAAATTAGCATGTTTAAAGTGATTTTCATGCTTCCAGGGGCCCTAAACACAAGATTTGTGGAATGGTTAAAAGTGCATGAAAATTGCCAATTTACTCACTCTGAGGTCTCAAAAAGTGTTTCTTCACCCCGGGAAGTGAATTAAATACCATTTGGAGGCATTTAATGTTCAAGCAAAAACAGGTGATTTTTGACAAAAGAGATAACACCCCCCCATTACGTCATGCTTCAGAAAGGTGAAAAATGGTCCATTTTCAAATGTTTTTTTTTGAACGTCAGTTCACATTCGTAGGTAGATCATCAGTTTTAGAGCTAAAATTAGCATGTTTAAAGTGATTTTCATGCTTCCAGGGGCCCTAAACACAAGATTTGTGGAATGGTTAAAAGTGCATGAAAATGGCCAATTTACTCAGTCTGAGGTCTCAAAAAGTGTTTCTTCACCCCCGGAAGTGAAATAAATACCATTTGGAGGCATTTAATGTTCAAGCAAAAACAGGTGATTTTTGACAAAAGAGATAACACCCCCCCATTACGTCATGCTTCAGAAAGGTGAAAAATGGTCCGTTTTCAAATGTTTTATTTTTTAACATCAGTTCACATTTGTAGGTAGATCATCAGTTTAAGAGCTAAAATTAGCATGTTTAAAGTGATTTTCATGCTTCCAGGGGCACGGGAAGTGAATGAAATACCATTTGGAGATATTTAATGTTCAAGCAAAAACAGGTGATTTTTGACAAAAGAGATAACACCCCCATTACGTCATGCTTCAGAAAGGTGAAAAATGGTCCGTTTTCAAATGTTTTATTTTTGAACGCCAGTTCACATTTGTAGGTAGATCATCAGTTTTAGAGCTAAAATTAGCATGTTTAAAGTGATTTTCATGCTTCCAGGGGCCCAGGAAGTGAATGAAATACCATTTGGAGATATTTAATGTTCAAGCAAAAACAGGTGATTTTTGACAAAAGAGATAACACCCCCCCCATTACATCATGCTTCAGAAAGGTGAAAAATGGTACGTTTTCAAATGTTTTATTTTTGAACGTCAGTTCATAGTTGTAAGTAGATCATCAGTTTAAGAGCTAAAATTAGCATGTTTAAAGTGATTTTCATGCTTCCAGGGGCCCGGGAAGTGAATTAAATACCATTTGGAGACATTTAATGTTCAAGCAAAAACAGGTGATTTTTGACAAAAGAGCTAACACCCCCCCATTACGTCATGCTTCAGAAAGGTGAACAATGGTCCATTTTCAAATGTTTTATTTTTGAACATCAGTTCACATTTGTAGGTAGATCATCAATTTTAGAGCTAAAATTAGCATGTTTAAAGTGATTTTCAGGCTTCCAGGGGTCTGGGAAGTGAATTAAATACCATTTGGAGGCATTTAATGTTCAAGCAAAAACAGGTGATTTTTGACAAAAGAGATAACACGCCCCCATTACGTCATGCTACAGAAAGGTGAAAAATGGTCTGTTTTCAAATGTTTTATTTTTGAACGTCAGTTGACATTTGTAGGTAGATCATCAGTTTAAGAGCTAAAATTAGCATGTTTAAAGTGATTTTCATGCTTCCAGGGGCACGGGAAGTGAATGAACTACCCTTTGGAGATATTTAATGTTCAAGCAAAAACAGGTGATTTTTGACAAAAGAGATAACACCCCCCATTACGTCATGCTTCAGAAAGGTGAAAAATGGTCCGTTTTCAAATGTTTTATTTTTGAACGCCAGTTCACATTTGTAGGTAGATCATCAGTTTTAGAGCTAAAATTAGCATGTTTAAAGTGATTTTCATGCTTCCAGGGGCCCAGGAAGTGAATGAAATACCATTTGGAGATATTTAATGTTCAAGCAAAAACAGGTGATTTTTGACAAAAGAGATAACACCCCCCCATTACGTCATGCTTCAGAAAGGTGAAAAATTGTACGTTTTCAAATGTTTTATTTTTGAACGTCAGTTCATATTTGTAGGTAGATCATCAGTTTAAGAGCTAAAATTAGCATGTTTAAAGTGATTTGCATGCTTCCAGGGGCCCGGGAAGTGAATTAAATACCATTTGGAGACATTTAATGTTCAAGCAAAAACAGGTGATTTTTGACAAAAGAGCTAACACTCCCCCATTACGTCATGCTTCAGAAAGGTGAACAATGGTCCATTTTCAAATGTTTTATTTTTGAACATCAGTTCACATTTGTAGGTAGATCATCAATTTTAGAGCTAAAATTAGCATGTTTAAAGTGATTTTCGGGCTTCCAGGGGCCTGGGAAGTGAATTAAATACCATTTGGAGGCATTTAATGTTCAAGCAAAAACAGGTGATTTTTGACAAAAGAGATAACACCCCCCCATTACGTCATGCTTCAGAAAGGTGAAAAATGGTCCGTTTTCAAATGTTTTATTTTTGAACGTCAGTTGACATTTGTAGGTAGATCATAAGTTCTAGAGCTAAAATTAGCATGTTTAAAGTGATTTTCATGCTTCCAGGGGCCTGGGAAGTGAATTAAATACCATTTGGAGGCATTTAATGTTCAAGCAAAAACAGGTGATTTTTGACAAAAGAGATAACACCCCCCCATTACGTCATGCTTCAGAAAGGTAAAAAATGGTCCGTTTTCAAATGTTTGATTTTTGAACGTCAGTTCACATTTGTAGGTAGATCATCAGTTTTAAAGCTAAAATTAGCATGTTTAAAGTGATTTTCATGCTTCCAGGGGCCCGGGAAGTGAATTAAATACCATTTGGAGACATTTAATGTTCAAGCAAAAACAGGTGATTTTTGACAAAAGAGATAACACCCCCCCATTACGTCATGCTACAGAAAGGTGAAAAATGGTCCGTTTTCAAATGTTTTATTTTTGAACGTCAGTTGACATTTGTAGGTAGATCATCAGTTTAAGAGCTAAAATTAGCATGTTTAAAGTGATTTTCATGCTTCCAGGGGCACGGGAAGTGAATGAAATACCCTTTGGAGATATTTAATGTTCAAGCAAAAACAGGTGATTTTTGACAAAAGAGATAACACCCCCCATTACGTCATGCTTCAGAAAGGTGAAAAATGGTCCGTTTTCAAATGTTTTATTTTTGAACGCCAGTTCACATTTGTAGGTAGATCATCAGTTTTAGAGCTAAAATTAGCATGTTTAAAGTGATTTGCATGCTTCCAGGGGCCCGGGAAGTGAATTAAATACCATTTGGAGACATTTAATGTTCAAGCAAAAACAGGTGATTTTTGACAAAAGAGCTAACACCCCCCCATTACGTCATGCTTCAGAAAGGTGAACAATGGTCCATTTTCAAATGTTTTATTTTTGAACATCAGTTCACATTTGTAGGTAGATCATCAATTTTAGAGCTAAAATTAGCATGTTTAAAGTGATTTTCGGGCTTCCAGGGGCCTGGGAAGTGAATTAAATACCATTTGGAGGCATTTAATGTTCAAGCAAAAACAGGTGATTTTTGACAAAAGAGATAACACCCCCCCATTACGTCATGCTTCAGAAAGGTAAAAAATGGTCGGTTTTCAAATGTTTGATTTTTGAACGTCAGTTCACATTTGTAGGTAGATCATCAGTTTTAAAGCTAAAATTAGCATGTTTAAAGTGATTTTCATGCTTCCAGGGGCCCGGGAAGTGAATTAAATACCATTTGGAGACATTTAATGTTCAAGCAAAAACAGGTGATTTTTGACAAAAGAGATAACACCCCCCATTACGTCATGCTTCAGAAAGGTGAAAAATGGTCCGTTTTCAAATGTTTTATTTTTGAACGTCAGTACACATTTGTAGGTAGATCATCAGTTTAAGAGCTAAAATTAGCATGTTTAAAGTGATTTTCATGCTTCCAGGGGCCCTAAACACAAGATTTGTGGAATGGTTAAAAGTGCATGAAAATGGCCAATTTACTCAGTCTGAGGTCTCAAAAAGTGTTTCTTCACCCCGGGAAGTGAATTAAATACCATTTGGAGGCATTTATGTTCAAGCAAAAACGGGTGATTTTTGACAAAAGAGATAACACCCCCCCATTACTTCATGCTTCAGAAAGGTGAAAAATGGTCCGTTTTCAAATGTTTTATTTTTTAACGTCAGTTCACATTTGTAGGTAGATCATCAGTTTAAGAGCTAAAATTAGCATGTTTAAAGTGATTTTCATGCTTCCAGGGGCCCGGGAAGTGAATTAAATACCATTTGTAGGCATTTAATGTTCAAGCAAAAACAGGTGATTTTTGACAAAAGAGATAACACCCCCCCATTACGTCATGCTTCAGAAAGGTGAAAAATGGTCCGTTTTCAAATGTTTTATTTTTGAACGTCAGTTCACATTTGTAGGTAGATCATCAGTTTAAGAGCTAAAATTAGCATGTTTAAAGTGATTTTCATGCTTCCAGGGGCCCGGGAAGTGAATTAAATACCATTTGGAGGCATTTAATGTTCAAGCAAAAACAGGGGATTTTTGACAAAAGAGATAACACCCCCCCATTACGTCATGCTTCAGAAAGGTGAAAAATGGTCCGTTTTCAAATGTTTTATTTTTGAACGTCAGTTCACATTTGTAGGTAGATCATCAGTTTTAAAGCTAAAATTAGCATGTTTAAAGTGATTTTCATGCTTCCAGGGGCCCGGGAAGTGAATTAAATACCATTTGAAGGCATTTAATGTTCAAGCAAAAACAGGTGATTTTTGACAAAAGAGATAACACCCCCCCATTACGTCATGCTTCAGAAAGGTGAAAAATGGTCCGTTTTCAAAAGTTTTTTTTTGAACGTCAGTTCACATTTGTAGGTAGATCATCAGTTTAAGAGCTAAAATTAGCATGTTTAAAGTGATTTTCATGCTTCCAGGGGCCCGGGAAGTGAATTAAATACCATTTGGAGGCATTTAATGTTCAAGCAAAAACAGGGGATTTTTGACAATAGAGATAACACCCCCCCATTACGTCATGCTTCAGAAAGGTGAAAAATGGTCAGTTTTCAAATGTTTTATTTTTGAACGTCAGTTCACATTTGTAGGTAGATCATCAGTTTTAAAGCTAAAATTAGCATGTTTAAAGTGATTTTCATGCTTCCAGGGACCCGGGAAGTGAATTAAATACCATTTGGAGGCATTTAATGTTCAAGCAAAAAAAGGTGATTTTTGACAAAAGAGATAACACCCCCCCCCATTACATCATGCTTCAGAAAGGTGAAAAATGGTCCATTTTCAAATGTTTTTTTTTTTTTAACGTCAGTTCACATTTGTAGGTAGATCATCAGTTTTTGAGCTAAAATTAGCATGTTTAAAGTGATTTTCATGCTTCCAGGGGCCCTAAACACAAGATTTGTGGAATGGTTAAAAGTGCATGAAAATTGCCAATTTACTCACTCTGAGGTCTCAAAAAGTGTTTCTTCACCCCGGGAAGTGAATTAAATACCATTTGGAGGCATTTAATGTTCAAGCAAAAACAGGTGATTTTTGACAAAAGAGATAACACCCCCCCCCATTACGTCATGCTTCAGAAAGGTGAAAAATGGTCCGTTTTCAAATGTTTTATTTTTTAACACCAGTTCACATTTGTAGGTAGATCATCAGTTTTAAAGCTAAAATTAGCATGTTTAAAGTGATTTTCATGCTTCCAGGGGCCCGGGAAGTGAATTAAATACCATTTGGAGGCATTTAATGTTCAAGCAAAAAAAGGTGATTTTTGACAAAAGAGATAACACCCCCCCATTACATCATGCTTCAGAAAGGTGAAAAATGGTCCATTTTCAAATGTTTTTTTTTTAACGTCAGTTCACATTTGTAGGTAGATCATCAGTTTTTGAGCTAAAATTAGCATGTTTAAAGTGATTTTCATGCTTCCAGGGGCCCTAAACACAAGATTTGTGGAATGGTTAAAAGTGCATGAAAATTGCCAATTTACTCACTCTGAGGTCTCAAAAAGTGTTTCTTCACCCCGGGAAGTGAATTAAATACCATTTGGAGGCATTTAATGTTCAAGCAAAAACAGGTGATTTTTGACAAAAGAGATAACACCCCCCCATTACGTCATGCTTCAGAAAGGTGAAAAATGGTCCATTTTCAAATGTTTTTTTTTGAACGTCAGTTCACATTCGTAGGTAGATCATCAGTTTTAGAGCTAAAATTAGCATGTTTAAAGTGATTTTCATGCTTCCAGGGGCCCTAAACACAAGATTTGTGGAATGGTTAAAAGTGCATGAAAATGGCCAATTTACTCAGTCTGAGGTCTCAAAAAGTGTTTCTTCACCCCCGGAAGTGAAATAAATACCATTTGGAGGCATTTAATGTTCAAGCAAAAACAGGTGATTTTTGACAAAAGAGATAACACCCCCCCATTACGTCATGCTTCAGAAAGGTGAAAAATGGTCCGTTTTCAAATGTTTTATTTTTTAACATCAGTTCACATTTGTAGGTAGATCATCAGTTTAAGAGCTAAAATTAGCATGTTTAAAGTGATTTTCATGCTTCCAGGGGCACGGGAAGTGAATGAAATACCATTTGGAGATATTTAATGTTCAAGCAAAAACAGGTGATTTTTGACAAAAGAGATAACACCCCCATTACGTCATGCTTCAGAAAGGTGAAAAATGGTCCGTTTTCAAATGTTTTATTTTTGAACGCCAGTTCACATTTGTAGGTAGATCATCAGTTTTAGAGCTAAAATTAGCATGTTTAAAGTGATTTTCATGCTTCCAGGGGCCCAGGAAGTGAATGAAATACCATTTGGAGATATTTAATGTTCAAGCAAAAACAGGTGATTTTTGACAAAAGAGATAACACCCCCCCCATTACATCATGCTTCAGAAAGGTGAAAAATGGTACGTTTTCAAATGTTTTATTTTTGAACGTCAGTTCATATTTGTAAGTAGATCATCAGTTTAAGAGCTAAAATTAGCATGTTTAAAGTGATTTTCATGCTTCCAGGGGCCCGGGAAGTGAATTAAATACCATTTGGAGACATTTAATGTTCAAGCAAAAACAGGTGATTTTTGACAAAAGAGCTAACACCCCCCCATTACGTCATGCTTCAGAAAGGTGAACAATGGTCCATTTTCAAATGTTTTATTTTTGAACATCAGTTCACATTTGTAGGTAGATCATCAATTTTAGAGCTAAAATTAGCATGTTTAAAGTGATTTTCAGGCTTCCAGGGGTCTGGGAAGTGAATTAAATACCATTTGGAGGCATTTAATGTTCAAGCAAAAACAGGTGATTTTTGACAAAAGAGATAACACGCCCCCATTACGTCATGCTACAGAAAGGTGAAAAATGGTCTGTTTTCAAATGTTTTATTTTTGAACGTCAGTTGACATTTGTAGGTAGATCATCAGTTTAAGAGCTAAAATTAGCATGTTTAAAGTGATTTTCATGCTTCCAGGGGCACGGGAAGTGAATGAACTACCCTTTGGAGATATTTAATGTTCAAGCAAAAACAGGTGATTTTTGACAAAAGAGATAACACCCCCCATTACGTCATGCTTCAGAAAGGTGAAAAATGGTCCGTTTTCAAATGTTTTATTTTTGAACGCCAGTTCACATTTGTAGGTAGATCATCAGTTTTAGAGCTAAAATTAGCATGTTTAAAGTGATTTTCATGCTTCCAGGGGCCCAGGAAGTGAATGAAATACCATTTGGAGATATTTAATGTTCAAGCAAAAACAGGTGATTTTTGACAAAAGAGATAACACCCCCCCATTACGTCATGCTTCAGAAAGGTGAAAAATTGTACGTTTTCAAATGTTTTATTTTTGAACGTCAGTTCATATTTGTAGGTAGATCATCAGTTTAAGAGCTAAAATTAGCATGTTTAAAGTGATTTGCATGCTTCCAGGGGCCCGGGAAGTGAATTAAATACCATTTGGAGACATTTAATGTTCAAGCAAAAACAGGTGATTTTTGACAAAAGAGCTAACACTCCCCCATTACGTCATGCTTCAGAAAGGTGAACAATGGTCCATTTTCAAATGTTTTATTTTTGAACATCAGTTCACATTTGTAGGTAGATCATCAATTTTAGAGCTAAAATTAGCATGTTTAAAGTGATTTTCGGGCTTCCAGGGGCCTGGGAAGTGAATTAAATACCATTTGGAGGCATTTAATGTTCAAGCAAAAACAGGTGATTTTTGACAAAAGAGATAACACCCCCCCATTACGTCATGCTTCAGAAAGGTGAAAAATGGTCCGTTTTCAAATGTTTTATTTTTGAACGTCAGTTGACATTTGTAGGTAGATCATAAGTTCTAGAGCTAAAATTAGCATGTTTAAAGTGATTTTCATGCTTCCAGGGGCCTGGGAAGTGAATTAAATACCATTTGGAGGCATTTAATGTTCAAGCAAAAACAGGTGATTTTTGACAAAAGAGATAACACCCCCCCATTACGTCATGCTTCAGAAAGGTAAAAAATGGTCCGTTTTCAAATGTTTGATTTTTGAACGTCAGTTCACATTTGTAGGTAGATCATCAGTTTTAAAGCTAAAATTAGCATGTTTAAAGTGATTTTCATGCTTCCAGGGGCCCGGGAAGTGAATTAAATACCATTTGGAGACATTTAATGTTCAAGCAAAAACAGGTGATTTTTGACAAAAGAGATAACACCCCCCCATTACGTCATGCTACAGAAAGGTGAAAAATGGTCCGTTTTCAAATGTTTTATTTTTGAACGTCAGTTGACATTTGTAGGTAGATCATCAGTTTAAGAGCTAAAATTAGCATGTTTAAAGTGATTTTCATGCTTCCAGGGGCACGGGAAGTGAATGAAATACCCTTTGGAGATATTTAATGTTCAAGCAAAAACAGGTGATTTTTGACAAAAGAGATAACACCCCCCATTACGTCATGCTTCAGAAAGGTGAAAAATGGTCCGTTTTCAAATGTTTTATTTTTGAACGCCAGTTCACATTTGTAGGTAGATCATCAGTTTTAGAGCTAAAATTAGCATGTTTAAAGTGATTTGCATGCTTCCAGGGGCCCGGGAAGTGAATTAAATACCATTTGGAGACATTTAATGTTCAAGCAAAAACAGGTGATTTTTGACAAAAGAGCTAACACCCCCCCATTACGTCATGCTTCAGAAAGGTGAACAATGGTCCATTTTCAAATGTTTTATTTTTGAACATCAGTTCACATTTGTAGGTAGATCATCAATTTTAGAGCTAAAATTAGCATGTTTAAAGTGATTTTCGGGCTTCCAGGGGCCTGGGAAGTGAATTAAATACCATTTGGAGGCATTTAATGTTCAAGCAAAAACAGGTGATTTTTGACAAAAGAGATAACACCCCCCCATTACGTCATGCTTCAGAAAGGTAAAAAATGGTCGGTTTTCAAATGTTTGATTTTTGAACGTCAGTTCACATTTGTAGGTAGATCATCAGTTTTAAAGCTAAAATTAGCATGTTTAAAGTGATTTTCATGCTTCCAGGGGCCCGGGAAGTGAATTAAATACCATTTGGAGACATTTAATGTTCAAGCAAAAACAGGTGATTTTTGACAAAAGAGATAACACCCCCCATTACGTCATGCTTCAGAAAGGTGAAAAATGGTCCGTTTTCAAATGTTTTATTTTTGAACGTCAGTACACATTTGTAGGTAGATCATCAGTTTAAGAGCTAAAATTAGCATGTTTAAAGTGATTTTCATGCTTCCAGGGGCCCTAAACACAAGATTTGTGGAATGGTTAAAAGTGCATGAAAATGGCCAATTTACTCAGTCTGAGGTCTCAAAAAGTGTTTCTTCACCCCGGGAAGTGAATTAAATACCATTTGGAGGCATTTATGTTCAAGCAAAAACGGGTGATTTTTGACAAAAGAGATAACACCCCCCCATTACTTCATGCTTCAGAAAGGTGAAAAATGGTCCGTTTTCAAATGTTTTATTTTTTAACGTCAGTTCACATTTGTAGGTAGATCATCAGTTTAAGAGCTAAAATTAGCATGTTTAAAGTGATTTTCATGCTTCCAGGGGCCCGGGAAGTGAATTAAATACCATTTGTAGGCATTTAATGTTCAAGCAAAAACAGGTGATTTTTGACAAAAGAGATAACACCCCCCCATTACGTCATGCTTCAGAAAGGTGAAAAATGGTCCGTTTTCAAATGTTTTATTTTTGAACGTCAGTTCACATTTGTAGGTAGATCATCAGTTTAAGAGCTAAAATTAGCATGTTTAAAGTGATTTTCATGCTTCCAGGGGCCCGGGAAGTGAATTAAATACCATTTGGAGGCATTTAATGTTCAAGCAAAAACAGGGGATTTTTGACAAAAGAGATAACACCCCCCCATTACGTCATGCTTCAGAAAGGTGAAAAATGGTCCGTTTTCAAATGTTTTATTTTTGAACGTCAGTTCACATTTGTAGGTAGATCATCAGTTTTAAAGCTAAAATTAGCATGTTTAAAGTGATTTTCATGCTTCCAGGGGCCCGGGAAGTGAATTAAATACCATTTGAAGGCATTTAATGTTCAAGCAAAAACAGGTGATTTTTGACAAAAGAGATAACACCCCCCCATTACGTCATGCTTCAGAAAGGTGAAAAATGGTCCGTTTTCAAAAGTTTTTTTTTGAACGTCAGTTCACATTTGTAGGTAGATCATCAGTTTAAGAGCTAAAATTAGCATGTTTAAAGTGATTTTCATGCTTCCAGGGGCCCGGGAAGTGAATTAAATACCATTTGGAGGCATTTAATGTTCAAGCAAAAACAGGGGATTTTTGACAATAGAGATAACACCCCCCCATTACGTCATGCTTCAGAAAGGTGAAAAATGGTCAGTTTTCAAATGTTTTATTTTTGAACGTCAGTTCACATTTGTAGGTAGATCATCAGTTTTAAAGCTAAAATTAGCATGTTTAAAGTGATTTTCATGCTTCCAGGGACCCGGGAAGTGAATTAAATACCATTTGGAGGCATTTAATGTTCAAGCAAAAAAAGGTGATTTTTGACAAAAGAGATAACACCCCCCCCCCATTACATCATGCTTCAGAAAGGTGAAAAATGGTCCATTTTCAAATGTTGTTTTTTTTTTAACGTCAGTTCACATTTGTAGGTAGATCATCAGTTTTTGAGCTAAAATTAGCATGTTTAAAGTGATTTTCATGCTTCCAGGGGCCCTAAACACAAGATTTGTGGAATGGTTAAAAGTGCATGAAAATTGCCAATTTACTCACTCTGAGGTCTCAAAAAGTGTTTCTTCACCCCGGGAAGTGAATTAAATACCATTTGGAGGCATTTAATGTTCAAGCAAAAACAGGTGATTTTTGACAAAAGAGATAACACCCCCCCCCATTACGTCATGCTTCAGAAAGGTGAAAAATGGTCCGTTTTCAAATGTTTTATTTTTTAACACCAGTTCACATTTGTAGGTAGATCATCAGTTTAAGAGCTAAAATTAGCATGTTTAAAGTGATTTTCATGCTTCCAGGGGCCCAGGAAGTGAATTAAATACTATTTGGAGGCATTTAATGTTCAAGCAAAAACAGGTGATTTTTGACAAAAGAGATAACACCCCCCCATTACGTCATGCTTCAGAAAGGTGAAAAATGGTACGTTTTCAAATGTTTTATTTTTGAACGTCAGTTCACATTTGTAGGTAGATCATCAGTTTTAGAGCTAAAATTAGCATGTTTAAAGTGATTTTCAGGCTTCCAGGGGCCTGGGAAGTGAATTAAATACCATTTGGAGGCATTTAATGTTCAAGCAAAAACAGGTGATTTTTGACAAAAGAGATAACACCCCCCCATTACGTCATGCTTCAGAAAGGTGAAAAATGGTCAGTTTTCAAATGTTTTATTTTTGAACGTGAGTTGACATTTGTAGGTAGATCATCAGTTCTAGAGCTAAAATTAGCATGTTTAAAGTGATTTTCATGCTTCCAGGGGCCCAGGAAGTGAATTAAATACCATTTGGAGGCATTTAATGTTCAAGCAAAAACAGGTGATTTTTGACAAAAGAGATAACACCCCCCCCCCCATTACGTCATGCTTCAGAAAGGTGAAAAATGGTCCGTTTTCAAATGTTTTATTTTTGAACGCCAGTTCACATTTGTAGGTAGATCATCAGTTTTAGAGCTAAAATTAGCTTGTTTAAAGTGATTTTCATGCTTCCAGGGGCCCTAAACACAAGATTTGTGGAATGGGTAAAAGTGCATGAAAATGGCCAATTTACTCACTCTGAGGTCTCAAAAAGTGTTTCTTCACCCCGGGAAGTGAATTAAATACCATTTGGAGGCATTTAATGTTCAAGCAAAAACAGGTGATTTTTGACAAAAGAGATAACACCCCCCCATTACGTCATGCTTCAGAAAGGTGAAAAATGGTCCGTTTTCAAATGTTTTATTTTTGAACGTGAGTTGACATTTGTAGGTAGATCATCAGTTTTAGAGCTAAAATTAGCATTTTTAAAGTGATATTCATGCTTCCAGGTGCCCAGGAAGTGAATTAAATACCATTTGGAGGCATTTAATGTTCAAGCAAAAACAGGTGATTTTTGACAAAAGAGATAACACCCCCCATTACGTCATGCTTCAGAAAGGTGAAAAATGGTCCGTTTTTAAATGTTTTATTTTTGAACGTCAGTTCACATTTGTAGGTAGATCATCAGTTTTAGAGCTAAAATTTGCATTTTTAAAGTGATTTTCATGCATCCAGGGGCCCAGGAAGTGAATTAAATACCATTTGGAGGCATTTAATGTTCAAGCAAAAACAGGTGATTTTGGACAAAAGAGAGAACACCCCCCATTACGTCATGCTTCAGAAAGGTGAAAAATGGTCAGTTTTCAAATGTTTTATTTTTGAACGTCAGTTGACATTTGTAGGTAGATCATCAGTTCTAGAGCTAAAATTAGCATGTTTAAAGTGATTTTCATGCTTCCAGGGGCCCGGGAAGTGAATTAAATACCATTTGGAGGCATTTAATGTTCAAGCAAAAACAGGTGATTTTTGACAAAAGAGATAACACCCCCCCATTACGTCATGCTTCAGAAAGGTGAAAAATGGTCCGTTTTCAAATGTTTTATTTTTGAACGTCATTTCACATTTGTAGGTAGATCATCAGTTTTAGAGCTAAAATTAGCACGTTTAAAGTGATTTTCATGCTTCCAGGGGCCCTAAACACAAGATTTGTGGAATGGGTAAAAGTGCATGAAAATGGCCAATTTACTCACTCTGAGGTCTCAAAAAGTGTTTCTTCACCCCGGGAAGTGATTTAAATACCATTTGGAGGCATTTAATGTTCAAGCAAAAACAGGGGATTTTTGACAAAAGAGATAACACCCCCCCATTACGTCATGCTTCAGAAAGGTGAAAAATGGTCCGTTTTGAAATGTTTTATTTTTGAACGCCAGTTGACATTTGTAGGTAGATCATCAGTTCTAGAGCTAAAATTAGCATGTGTAAAGTGATTTTCATGCTTCCAGGGGCCCGGGAAGTGAATTAAATACCATTTGGAGACATTTAATGTTCAAGCAAAAACAGGTGATTTTTGACAAAAGAGATAACACCCCCCATTACGTCATGCTTCAGAAAGGTGAAAAATGGTCCGTTTTCAAATGTTTTATTTTTGAACGTCAGTACACATTTGTAGGTAGATCATCAGTTTAAGAGCTAAAATTAGCATGTTTAAAGTGATTTTCATGCTTCCAGGGGCCCTAAACACAAGATTTGTGGAATGGTTAAAAGTGCATGAAAATGGCCAATTTACTCAGTCTGAGGTCTCAAAAAGTGTTTCTTCACCCCGGGAAGTGAATTAAATACCATTTGGAGGCATTTATGTTCAAGCAAAAACGGGTGATTTTTGACAAAAGAGATAACACCCCCCCATTACTTCATGCTTCAGAAAGGTGAAAAATGGTCCGTTTTCAAATGTTTTATTTTTTAACGTCAGTTCACATTTGTAGGTAGATCATCAGTTTAAGAGCTAAAATTAGCATGTTTAAAGTGATTTTCATGCTTCCAGGGGCCCGGGAAGTGAATTAAATACCATTTGTAGGCATTTAATGTTCAAGCAAAAACAGGTGATTTTTGACAAAAGAGATAACACCCCCCCATTACGTCATGCTTCAGAAAGGTGAAAAATGGTCCGTTTTCAAATGTTTTATTTTTGAACGTCAGTTCACATTTGTAGGTAGATCATCAGTTTAAGAGCTAAAATTAGCATGTTTAAAGTGATTTTCATGCTTCCAGGGGCCCGGGAAGTGAATTAAATACCATTTGGAGGCATTTAATGTTCAAGCAAAAACAGGGGATTTTTGACAAAAGAGATAACACCCCCCCATTACGTCATGCTTCAGAAAGGTGAAAAATGGTCCGTTTTCAAATGTTTTATTTTTGAACGTCAGTTCACATTTGTAGGTAGATCATCAGTTTTAAAGCTAAAATTAGCATGTTTAAAGTGATTTTCATGCTTCCAGGGGCCCGGGAAGTGAATTAAATACCATTTGGAGGCATTTAATGTTCAAGCAAAAACAGGTGATTTTTGACAAAAGAGATAACACCCCCCCATTACGTCATGCTTCAGAAAGGTGAAAAATGGTCCGTTTTCAAAAGTTTTTTTTTGAACGTCAGTTCACATTTGTAGGTAGATCATCAGTTTAAGAGCTAAAATTAGCATGTTTAAAGTGATTTTCATGCTTCCAGGGGCCCGGGAAGTGAATTAAATACCATTTGGAGGCATTTAATGTTCAAGCAAAAACAGGGGATTTTTGACAATAGAGATAACACCCCCCCATTACGTCATGCTTCAGAAAGGTGAAAAATGGTCAGTTTTCAAATGTTTTATTTTTGAACGTCAGTTCACATTTGTAGGTAGATCATCAGTTTTAAAGCTAAAATTAGCATGTTTAAAGTGATTTTCATGCTTCCAGGGACCCGGGAAGTGAATTAAATACCATTTGGAGGCATTTAATGTTCAAGCAAAAAAAGGTGATTTTTGACAAAAGAGATAACACCCCCCCCCATTACATCATGCTTCAGAAAGGTGAAAAATGGTCCATTTTCAAATGTTTTTTTTTTTTAACGTCAGTTCACATTTGTAGGTAGATCATCAGTTTTTGAGCTAAAATTAGCATGTTTAAAGTGATTTTCATGCTTCCAGGGGCCCTAAACACAAGATTTGTGGAATGGTTAAAAGTGCATGAAAATTGCCAATTTACTCACTCTGAGGTCTCAAAAAGTGTTTCTTCACCCCGGGAAGTGAATTAAATACCATTTGGAGGCATTTAATGTTCAAGCAAAAACAGGTGATTTTTGACAAAAGAGATAACACCCCCCCCCATTACGTCATGCTTCAGAAAGGTGAAAAATGGTCCGTTTTCAAATGTTTTATTTTTTAACACCAGTTCACATTTGTAGGTAGATCATCAGTTTAAGAGCTAAAATTAGCATGTTTAAAGTGATTTTCATGCTTCCAGGGGCCCAGGAAGTGAATTAAATACTATTTGGAGGCATTTAATGTTCAAGCAAAAACAGGTGATTTTTGACAAAAGAGATAACACCCCCCCATTACGTCATGCTTCAGAAAGGTGAAAAATGGTACGTTTTCAAATGTTTTATTTTTGAACGTCAGTTCACATTTGTAGGTAGATCATCAGTTTTAGAGCTAAAATTAGCATGTTTAAAGTGATTTTCAGGCTTCCAGGGGCCTGGGAAGTGAATTAAATACCATTTGGAGGCATTTAATGTTCAAGCAAAAACAGGTGATTTTTGACAAAAGAGATAACACCCCCCCATTACGTCATGCTTCAGAAAGGTGAAAAATGGTCAGTTTTCAAATGTTTTATTTTTGAACGTGAGTTGACATTTGTAGGTAGATCATCAGTTCTAGAGCTAAAATTAGCATGTTTAAAGTGATTTTCATGCTTCCAGGGGCCCAGGAAGTGAATTAAATACCATTTGGAGGCATTTAATGTTCAAGCAAAAACAGGTGATTTTTGACAAAAGAGATAACACCCCCCCCCCATTACGTCATGCTTCAGAAAGGTGAAAAATGGTCCGTTTTCAAATGTTTTATTTTTGAACGCCAGTTCACATTTGTAGGTAGATCATCAGTTTTAGAGCTAAAATTAGCTTGTTTAAAGTGATTTTCATGCTTCCAGGGGCCCTAAACACAAGATTTGTGGAATGGGTAAAAGTGCATGAAAATGGCCAATTTACTCACTCTGAGGTCTCAAAAAGTGTTTCTTCACCCCGGGAAGTGAATTAAATACCATTTGGAGGCATTTAATGTTCAAGCAAAAACAGGTGATTTTTGACAAAAGAGATAACACCCCCCCATTACGTCATGCTTCAGAAAGGTGAAAAATGGTCCGTTTTCAAATGTTTTATTTTTGAACGTGAGTTGACATTTGTAGGTAGATCATCAGTTTTAGAGCTAAAATTAGCATTTTTAAAGTGATATTCATGCTTCCAGGTGCCCAGGAAGTGAATTAAATACCATTTGGAGGCATTTAATGTTCAAGCAAAAACAGGTGATTTTTGACAAAAGAGATAACACCCCCCATTACGTCATGCTTCAGAAAGGTGAAAAATGGTCCGTTTTTAAATGTTTTATTTTTGAACGTCAGTTCACATTTGTAGGTAGATCATCAGTTTTAGAGCTAAAATTTGCATTTTTAAAGTGATTTTCATGCATCCAGGGGCCCAGGAAGTGAATTAAATACCATTTGGAGGCATTTAATGTTCAAGCAAAAACAGGTGATTTTGGACAAAAGAGAGAACACCCCCCATTACGTCATGCTTCAGAAAGGTGAAAAATGGTCAGTTTTCAAATGTTTTATTTTTGAACGTCAGTTGACATTTGTAGGTAGATCATCAGTTCTAGAGCTAAAATTAGCATGTTTAAAGTGATTTTCATGCTTCCAGGGGCCCGGGAAGTGAATTAAATACCATTTGGAGGCATTTAATGTTCAAGCAAAAACAGGTGATTTTTGACAAAAGAGATAACACCCTCCCATTACGTCATGCTTCAGAAAGGTGAAAAATGGTCCGTTTTCAAATGTTTTATTTTTGAACGTCATTTCACATTTGTAGGTAGATCATCAGTTTTAGAGCTAAAATTAGCACGTTTAAAGTGATTTTCATGCTTCCAGGGGCCCTAAACACAAGATTTGTGGAATGGGTAAAAGTGCATGAAAATGGCCAATTTACTCACTCTGAGGTCTCAAAAAGTGTTTCTTCACCCCGGGAAGTGATTTAAATACCATTTGGAGGCATTTAATGTTCAAGCAAAAACAGGGGATTTTTGACAAAAGAGATAACACCCCCCCATTACGTCATGCTTCAGAAAGGTGAAAAATGGTCCGTTTTGAAATGTTTTATTTTTGAACGCCAGTTGACATTTGTAGGTAGATCATCAGTTCTAGAGCTAAAATTAGCATGTGTAAAGTGATTTTCATGCTTCCAGGGGCCCGGGAAGTGAATTAAATACCATTTGGAGACATTTAATGTTCAAGCAAAAACAGGTGATTTTTGATAAAAGAGATAACACCCCCCCATTACGTCATGCTTCAGAAAGGTGAAAAATGGTCCGTTTTCAAATGTTTTATTTTTGAACGTCAGTTCACATTTGTAGGTAGATCATCAGTTTAAGAGCTAAAATTAGCATGTTTAAAGTGATTTTCATGCTTCCAGGGGCCCGGGAAGTGAATTAAATACCATTTGGAGACATTTAATGTTCAAGCAAAAACAGGTGATTTTTGACAAAAGAGCTAACACCCCCCCATTACGTCATGCTTCAGAAAGGTGAACAATGGTCCATTTTCAAATGTTTTATTTTTGAACGTCAGTTCACATTTGTAGGTAGATCATCAGTTTAAGAGCTAAAATTAGCATGTTTAAAGTGATTTTCATGCTTCCAGGGGCCCTAAACACAAGATTTGTGGAATGGTTAAAAGTGCATGAAAATGGCCAATTTACTCAGTCTGAGGTCTCAAAAAGTGTTTCTTCACCCCGGGAAGTGAATTAAATACCATTTGGAGGCATTTAATGTTCAAGCAAAAACAGGTGATTTTTGACAAAAGAGATAACACCCCCCGATTACGTCATGCTTCAGAAAGGTGAAAAATGGTCCGTTTTCAAATGTTTTATTTTTGAACGTCAGTTCACATTTATAGGTAGATCATCAGTTTAAGAGCTAAAATTAGCATGTTTAAAGTGATTTTCATGCTTCCAGGGGCCCGGGAAGTGAATTAAATACCATTTGGAGGCATTTAATGTTCAAGCAAAAACAGGGGATTTTGACAAAAGAGATAACACCCCCCCCCCATTACGTCATGCTTCAGAAAGGTGAAAAATGGTCCGGTTTCAAATGTTTTATTTTTGAACGTCAGTTCACATTTATAGGTAGATCATCAGTTTAAGAGCTAAAATTAGCATGTTTAAAGTGATTTTCATGCTTCCAGGGGCCCGGGAAGTGAATTAAATACCATTTGGAGGCATTTAATGTTCAAGCAAAAACAGGGGATTTTTGACAAAAGAGATAACACCCCCCCATTACGTCATGCTTCAGAAAGGTGAAAAATGGTCCGTTTTCAAATGTTTTATTTTTGAAGGCCCGTGTTCACATTTGTAGGTAGATCATCAGTTTTAGAGCTAAAATTAGCATGTTTAAAGTGATTTTCGTGCTTCCAGGGGCCCGGGAAGTGAATTAAATACCATTTGGAGGCATTTAATGTTCAATCCAAAAACAGGTGATTTTTGACAAAAGAGATAACACCCCCCCATTACGTCATGCTTCAGAAAGGTGAAAAATGGTCCGTTTTGAAATGTTTTATTTTTGAACGTCAGTTGACATTTGTAGGTAGATCATCAGTTCTAGAGCTAAAATTAGCATGTTTAAAGTGATTTTCATGCTTCCAGGGGCCCGGGAAGTGAATTAAATACCATTTGGAGGCATTTAATGTTCAAGCAAAAACAGGTGATTTTTGACAAAAGAGATAACACCCCCCCATTACGTCATGCTTCAGAAAGGTGAAAAATGGTCCGTTTTCAAATGTTTTATTTTTGAACGCCAGTTCACATTTGTAGGTAGATCATCAGTTTTAGAGCTAAAATTAGCTTGTTTAAAGTGATTTTCATGCTTCCAGGGGCCCTAAACACAAGATTTGTGGAATGGGTAAAAGTGCATGAAAATGACCAATTTACTCACTCTGAGGTCTCAAAAAGTGTTTCTTCACCCCGGGAAGTGATTTAAATACCATTTGGAGGCATTTAATGTTCAAGCAAAAACAGGGGATTTTTGACAAAAGAGCTAACACCCCCCCATTACGTCATGCTTCAGAAAGGTGAAAAATGGTCCGTTTTCAAATGTTTTATTTTTGAACGCCAGTTCACATTTGTAGGTAGATCATCAGTTTTAGAGCTAAAATTAGCATTTTTAAAGTGATTTTCATGCTTCCAGGGGCCCGGGAAGTGAATTAAATACCATTTGGAGGCATTTAATGTTCAAGCAAAAACAGGTGATTTTTGACAAAAGAGATAACACCCCCCATTACGTCATGCTTCAGAAAGGTGAAAAATGGTCCGTTTTTAAATGTTTTATTTTTGAACGTCAGTTCACATTTGTAGGTAGATCATCAGTTTTAGAGCTAAAATTTGCATTTTTAAAGTGATTTTCATGCATCCAGGGGCCCAGGAAGTGAATTAAATACCATTTGGAGGCATTTAATGTTCAAGCAAAAACAGGTGATTTTGGACAAAAGAGAGAACACCCCCCATTACGTCATGCTTCAAAAAGGTGAAAAATGGTCAGTTTTCAAATGTTTTATTTTTGAACGTCAGTTGACATTTGTAGGTAGATCATCAGTTCTAGAGCTAAAATTAGCATGTTTAAAGTGATTTTCATGCTTCCAGGGGCCCGGGAAGTGAATTAAATACCATTTGGAGGCATTTAATGTTCAAGCAAAAACAGGTGATTTTTGACAAAAGAGATAACACCCCCCCATTACGTCATGCTTCAGAAAGGTGAAAAATGGTCCGTTTTCAAATGTTTTATTTTTGAACGTCATTTCACATTTGTAGGTAGATCATCAGTTTTAGAGCTAAAATTAGCACGTTTAAAGTGATTTTCATGCTTCCAGGGGCCCTAAACACAAGATTTGTGGAATGGGTAAAAGTGCATGAAAATGGCCAATTTACTCACTCTGAGGTCTCAAAAAGTGTTTCTTCACCCCGGGAAGTGATTTAAATACCATTTGGAGGCATTTAATGTTCAAGCAAAAACAGGGGATTTTTGACAAAAGAGATAACACCCCCCCATTACGTCATGCTTCAGAAAGGTGAAAAATGGTCCGTTTTGAAATGTTTTATTTTTGAACGTCAGTTCACATTTGTAGGTAGATCATCAGTTTAAGAGCTAAAATTAGCATGTTTAAAGTGATTTTCATGCTTCCAGGGGCCCGGGAAGTGAATTAAATACCATTTGGAGACATTTAATGTTCAAGCAAAAACAGGTGATTTTTGACAAAAGAGCTAACACCCCCCATTACGTCATGCTTCAGAAAGGTGAACAATGGTCCATTTTCAAATGTTTTATTTTTGAACGTCAGTTCACATTTGTAGGTAGATCATCAGTTTAAGAGCTAAAATTAGCATGTTTAAAGTGATTTTCATGCTTCCAGGGGCCCTAAACACAAGATTTGTGGAATGGTTAAAAGTGCATGAAAATGGCCAATTTACTCAGTCTGAGGTCTCAAAAAGTGTTTCTTCACCCCGGGAAGTGAATTAAATACCATTTGGAGGCATTTAATGTTCAAGCAAAAACAGGTGATTTTTGACAAAAGAGATAACACCCCCCCATTACGTCATGCTTCAGAAAGGTGAAAAATGGTCCGTTTTCAAATGTTTTATTTTTGAACGTCAGTTCACATTTATAGGTAGATCATCAGTTTAAGAGCTAAAATTAGCATGTTTAAAGTGATTTTCATGCTTCCAGGGGCCCGGGAAGTGAATTAAATACCATTTGGAGGCATTTAATGTTCAAGCAAAAACAGGGGATTTTTGACAAAAGAGATAACACCCCCCCATTACGTCATGCTTCAGAAAGGTGAAAAATGGTCCGTTTTCAAATGTTTTATTTTTGAACGCCAGTTCACATTTGTAGGTAGATCATCAGTTTTAGAGCTAAAATTAGCATGTTTAAAGTGATTTTCATGCTTCCAGGGGCCCGGGAAGTGAATTAAATACCATTTGGAGGCATTTAATGTTCAAGCAAAAACAGGGGATTTTGACAAAAGAGATAACACCCCCCCCCATTACGTCATGCTTCAGAAAGGTGAAAAATGGTCCGGTTTCAAATGTTTTATTTTTGAACGTCAGTTCACATTTATAGGTAGATCATCAGTTTAAGAGCTAAAATTAGCATGTTTAAAGTGATTTTCATGCTTCCAGGGGCCCGGGAAGTGAATTAAATACCATTTGGAGGCATTTAATGTTCAAGCAAAAACAGGGGATTTTTGACAAAAGAGATAACACCCCCCCATTACGTCATGCTTCAGAAAGGTGAAAAATGGTCCGTTTTCAAATGTTTTATTTTTGAACGCCAGTTCACATTTGTAGGTAGATCATCAGTTTTAGAGCTAAAATTAGCATGTTTAAAGTGATTTTCGTGCTTCCAGGGGCCCGGGAAGTGAATTAAATACCATTTGGAGGCATTTAATGTTCAATCCAAAAACAGGTGATTTTTGACAAAAGAGATAACACCCCCCCATTACGTCATGCTTCAGAAAGGTGAAAAATGGTCCGTTTTGAAATGTTTTATTTTTGAACGTCAGTTGACATTTGTAGGTAGATCATCAGTTCTAGAGCTAAAATTAGCATGTTTAAAGTGATTTTCATGCTTCCAGGGGCCCGGGAAGTGAATTAAATACCATTTGGAGGCATTTAATGTTCAAGCAAAAACAGGTGATTTTTGACAAAAGAGATAACACCCCCCCATTACGTCATGCTTCAGAAAGGTGAAAAATGGTCCGTTTTCAAATGTTTTATTTTTGAACGCCAGTTCACATTTGTAGGTAGATCATCAGTTTTAGAGCTAAAATTAGCATGTTTAAAGTGATTTTCATGCTTCCAGGGGCCCTAAACACAAGATTTGTGGAATGGGTAAAAGTGCATGAAAATGACCAATTTACTCACTCTGAGGTCTCAAAAAGTGTTTCTTCACCCCGGGAAGTGATTTAAATACCATTTGGAGGCATTTAATGTTCAAGCAAAAACAGGGGATTTTTGACAAAAGAGCTAACACCCCCCCATTACGTCATGCTTCAGAAAGGTGAAAAATGGTCCGTTTTCAAATGTTTTATTTTTGAACGCCAGTTCACATTTGTAGGTAGATCATCAGTTTTAGAGCTAAAATTAGCATGTTTAAAGTGATTTTCATGCTTCCAGGGGCCCGGGAAGTGAATTAAATACCATTTGGAGGCATTTAATGTTCAAGCAAAAACAGGTGATTTTTGACAAAAGAGATAACACCCCCCCATTACGTCATGCTTCAGAAAGGTGAAAAATGGTCCGGTTTGAAATGTTTTATTTTTGAACGTCAGTTGACATTTGTAGGTAGATCATCAGTTCTAGAGCTAAAATTAGCATGTTTAAAGTTATTTTCATGCTTCCAGGGGCCCGGGAAGTGAATTAAATACCATTTGGAGGCATTTAATGTTCAAGCAAAAACAGGTGATTTTTGACAAAAGAGATAACACCCCCCCATTACGTCATGCTTCAGAAAGGTGAAAAATGGTCCGTTTTGAAATGTTTTATTTTTGAACGTCAGTTGACATTTGTAGGTAGATCATCAGTTTAAGAGCTAAAATTAGCATGTTTAAAGTGATTTTCATGCTTCCAGGGGCCCGGGAAGTGAATTAAATACCATTTGGAGGCATTTAATGTTCAAGCAAAAACAGGGGATTTTTGACAAAAGAGATAACACCCCCCCCATTACGTCATGCTTCAGAAAGGTGAAAAATGGTCCGTTTTCAAATGTTTTATTTTTGAACGCCAGTTCACATTTGTAGGTAGATCATTAGTTTTAGAGCTAAAATTAGCATGTTTAAAGTGATTTTCATGCTTCCAGGGGCCCGGGAAGTGAATTAAATACCATTTGGAGGCATTTAATGTTCAAGCAAAAACAGGTGATTTTTGACAAAAGAGATAACACCCCCCCATTACGTCATGCTTCAGAAAGGTGAAAAATGGTCCATTTTGAAATGTTTTATTTTTGAACGTCAGTTGACATTTGTAGGTAGATCATCAGTTCTAGAGCTAAAATTAGCATGTTTAAAGTGATTTTCATGCTTCCAGGGGCCCAGGAAGTGAATGAAATACCATTTGGAGGCATTTAATGTTCAAGCAAAAACAGGTGATTTTTGACAAACGAGATAACACCCCCCATTACGTCATGCTTCAGAAAGGTGAAAAATGGTCCGTTTTCAAATGTTTTATTTTTTAACGTCAGTTCACATTTGTAGGTAGATCATCAGTTTTAGAGCTAAAATTAGCTTGTTTAAAGTGATTTTCATGCTTCCAGGGGCCCTAAACACAAGATTTGTGGAATGGGTAAAAGTGCATGAAAATGACCAATTTACTCACTCTGAGGTCTCAAAAAGTGTTTCTTCACCCCGGGAAGTGATTTAAATACCATTTGGAGGCATTTAATGTTCAAGCAAAAACAGGGGATTTTTGACAAAAGAGCTAACACCCCCCCATTACGTCATGCTTCAGAAAGGTGAAAAATGGTCCGTTTTCAAATGTTTTATTTTTGAACGCCAGTTCACATTTGTAGGTAGATCATCAGTTTTAGAGCTAAAATTAGCATTTTTAAAGTGATTTTCATGCTTCCAGGGGCCCGGGAAGTGAATTAAATACCATTTGGAGGCATTTAATGTTCAAGCAAAAACAGGTGATTTTTGACAAAAGAGATAACACCCCCCATTACGTCATGCTTCAGAAAGGTGAAAAATGGTCCGTTTTTAAATGTTTTATTTTTGAACGTCAGTTCACATTTGTAGGTAGATCATCAGTTTTAGAGCTAAAATTTGCATTTTTAAAGTGATTTTCATGCATCCAGGGGCCCAGGAAGTGAATTAAATACCATTTGGAGGCATTTAATGTTCAAGCAAAAACAGGTGATTTTGGACAAAAGAGAGAACACCCCCCATTACGTCATGCTTCAGAAAGGTGAAAAATGGTCAGTTTTCAAATGTTTTATTTTTGAACGTCAGTTGACATTTGTAGGTAGATCATCAGTTCTAGAGCTAAAATTAGCATGTTTAAAGTGATTTTCATGCTTCCAGGGGCCCGGGAAGTGAATTAAATACCATTTGGAGGCATTTAATGTTCAAGCAAAAACAGGTGATTTTTGACAAAAGAGATAACACCCCCCCATTACGTCATGCTTCAGAAAGGTGAAAAATGGTCCGTTTTCAAATGTTTTATTTTTGAACGTCATTTCACATTTGTAGGTAGATCATCAGTTTTAGAGCTAAAATTAGCACGTTTAAAGTGATTTTCATGCTTCCAGGGGCCCTAAACACAAGATTTGTGGAATGGGTAAAAGTGCATGAAAATGGCCAATTTACTCACTCTGAGGTCTCAAAAAGTGTTTCTTCACCCCGGGAAGTGATTTAAATACCATTTGGAGGCATTTAATGTTCAAGCAAAAACAGGGGATTTTTGACAAAAGAGATAACACCCCCCCATTACGTCATGCTTCAGAAAGGTGAAAAATGGTCCGTTTTGAAATGTTTTATTTTTGAACGTCAGTTCACATTTGTAGGTAGATCATCAGTTTAAGAGCTAAAATTAGCATGTTTAAAGTGATTTTCATGCTTCCAGGGGCCCGGGAAGTGAATTAAATACCATTTGGAGACATTTAATGTTCAAGCAAAAACAGGTGATTTTTGACAAAAGAGCTAACACCCCCCATTACGTCATGCTTCAGAAAGGTGAACAATGGTCCATTTTCAAATGTTTTATTTTTGAACGTCAGTTCACATTTGTAGGTAGATCATCAGTTTAAGAGCTAAAATTAGCATGTTTAAAGTGATTTTCATGCTTCCAGGGGCCCTAAACACAAGATTTGTGGAATGGTTAAAAGTGCATGAAAATGGCCAATTTACTCAGTCTGAGGTCTCAAAAAGTGTTTCTTCACCCCGGGAAGTGAATTAAATACCATTTGGAGGCATTTAATGTTCAAGCAAAAACAGGTGATTTTTGACAAAAGAGATAACACCCCCCCATTACGTCATGCTTCAGAAAGGTGAAAAATGGTCCGTTTTCAAATGTTTTATTTTTGAACGTCAGTTCACATTTATAGGTAGATCATCAGTTTAAGAGCTAAAATTAGCATGTTTAAAGTGATTTTCATGCTTCCAGGGGCCCGGGAAGTGAATTAAATACCATTTGGAGGCATTTAATGTTCAAGCAAAAACAGGGGATTTTTGACAAAAGAGATAACACCCCCCCATTACGTCATGCTTCAGAAAGGTGAAAAATGGTCCGTTTTCAAATGTTTTATTTTTGAACGCCAGTTCACATTTGTAGGTAGATCATCAGTTTTAGAGCTAAAATTAGCATGTTTAAAGTGATTTTCATGCTTCCAGGGGCCCGGGAAGTGAATTAAATACCATTTGGAGGCATTTAATGTTCAAGCAAAAACAGGGGATTTTGACAAAAGAGATAACACCCCCCCCCATTACGTCATGCTTCAGAAAGGTGAAAAATGGTCCGGTTTCAAATGTTTTATTTTTGAACGTCAGTTCACATTTATAGGTAGATCATCAGTTTAAGAGCTAAAATTAGCATGTTTAAAGTGATTTTCATGCTTCCAGGGGCCCGGGAAGTGAATTAAATACCATTTGGAGGCATTTAATGTTCAAGCAAAAACAGGGGATTTTTGACAAAAGAGATAACACCCCCCCATTACGTCATGCTTCAGAAAGGTGAAAAATGGTCCGTTTTCAAATGTTTTATTTTTGAACGCCAGTTCACATTTGTAGGTAGATCATCAGTTTTAGAGCTAAAATTAGCATGTTTAAAGTGATTTTCGTGCTTCCAGGGGCCCGGGAAGTGAATTAAATACCATTTGGAGGCATTTAATGTTCAATCCAAAAACAGGTGATTTTTGACAAAAGAGATAACACCCCCCCATTACGTCATGCTTCAGAAAGGTGAAAAATGGTCCGTTTTGAAATGTTTTATTTTTGAACGTCAGTTGACATTTGTAGGTAGATCATCAGTTCTAGAGCTAAAATTAGCATGTTTAAAGTGATTTTCATGCTTCCAGGGGCCCGGGAAGTGAATTAAATACCATTTGGAGGCATTTAATGTTCAAGCAAAAACAGGTGATTTTTGACAAAAGAGATAACACCCCCCCATTACGTCATGCTTCAGAAAGGTGAAAAATGGTCCGTTTTCAAATGTTTTATTTTTGAACGCCAGTTCACATTTGTAGGTAGATCATCAGTTTTAGAGCTAAAATTAGCATGTTTAAAGTGATTTTCATGCTTCCAGGGGCCCTAAACACAAGATTTGTGGAATGGGTAAAAGTGCATGAAAATGACCAATTTACTCACTCTGAGGTCTCAAAAAGTGTTTCTTCACCCCGGGAAGTGATTTAAATACCATTTGGAGGCATTTAATGTTCAAGCAAAAACAGGGGATTTTTGACAAAAGAGCTAACACCCCCCCATTACGTCATGCTTCAGAAAGGTGAAAAATGGTCCGTTTTCAAATGTTTTATTTTTGAACGCCAGTTCACATTTGTAGGTAGATCATCAGTTTTAGAGCTAAAATTAGCATGTTTAAAGTGATTTTCATGCTTCCAGGGGCCCGGGAAGTGAATTAAATACCATTTGGAGGCATTTAATGTTCAAGCAAAAACAGGTGATTTTTGACAAAAGAGATAACACCCCCCCATTACGTCATGCTTCAGAAAGGTGAAAAATGGTCCGGTTTGAAATGTTTTATTTTTGAACGTCAGTTGACATTTGTAGGTAGATCATCAGTTCTAGAGCTAAAATTAGCATGTTTAAAGTTATTTTCATGCTTCCAGGGGCCCGGGAAGTGAATTAAATACCATTTGGAGGCATTTAATGTTCAAGCAAAAACAGGTGATTTTTGACAAAAGAGATAACACCCCCCCATTACGTCATGCTTCAGAAAGGTGAAAAATGGTCCGTTTTGAAATGTTTTATTTTTGAACGTCAGTTGACATTTGTAGGTAGATCATCAGTTTAAGAGCTAAAATTAGCATGTTTAAAGTGATTTTCATGCTTCCAGGGGCCTGGGAAGTGAATTAAATACCATTTGGAGGCATTTAATGTTCAAGCAAAAACAGGGGATTTTTGACAAAAGAGATAACACCCCCCCCATTACGTCATGCTTCAGAAAGGTGAAAAATGGTCCGTTTTCAAATGTTTTATTTTTGAACGCCAGTTCACATTTGTAGGTAGATCATTAGTTTTAGAGCTAAAATTAGCATGTTTAAAGTGATTTTCATGCTTCCAGGGGCCCGGGAAGTGAATTAAATACCATTTGGAGGCATTTAATGTTCAAGCAAAAACAGGTGATTTTTGACAAAAGAGATAACACCCCCCCATTACGTCATGCTTCAGAAAGGTGAAAAATGGTCCATTTTGAAATGTTTTATTTTTGAACGTCAGTTGACATTTGTAGGTAGATCATCAGTTCTAGAGCTAAAATTAGCATGTTTAAAGTGATTTTCATGCTTCCAGGGGCCTGGGAAGTAAATTAAATACCATTTGGAGGCATTTAATGTTCAAGCAAAAACAGGTGATTTTTGACAAAAGAGATAACACCCCCCATTACGTCATGCTTCAGAAAGGTGAAAAATGGTCAGTTTTCAAATGTTTTATTTTTGAACGTCAGTTGACATTTGTAGGTAGATCATCAGTTCTAGAGATAAAATTAGCATGTTTAAAGTGATTTTCATGCTTCCAGGGGCCCGGGAAGTGAATTAAATACCATTTGGGGGCATTTAATGTTCAAGCAAAAACAGGTGATTTTTGACAAAAGAGATAACACCCCCCCATTACGTCATGCTTCAGAAAGGTGAAAAATGGTCCGTTTTCAAATGTTTTATTTTTTAACGTCAGTTCACATTTGTAGGTAGATCATCAGTTTTAGAGCTAAAATTAGCATTTTTAAAGTGATTTTCATGCTTCCAGGGGCCCTAAACACAAGATTTGTGGAATGGGTAAAAGTGCATGAAAATGGCCAATTTACTCACTCTGAGGTCTCAAAAAGTGTTTCTTCACCCCGGGAAATGAATTAAATACCATTTGGAGGCATTTAATGTTCAAGCAAAAACAGGTGATTTTTGACAAAAGAGATAACACCCCCCCATTACGTCATGCTTCAGAAAGGTGAAAAACTGGTCCGTTTTCAAAAGTTTTTTTTTTGAACGTCAGTTCAAATTGGTAGGTAGATCATCAGTTTAAGAGCTAAAATTAGCATGTTTAAAGTTATTTTCATGCTTCCAGGGGCCCGGGAAGTGAATTAAATACCATTTTGAGGCATTTAATGTTCAAGCAAAAACAGGGGATTTTTGACAAAAGAGATAACACCCCCCCATTACGTCATGCTTCAGAAAGGTGAAAAATGGTCAGTTTTCAAATGTTTTATTTTTGAACGTCAGTTGACATTTGTAGGTAGATCATCAGTTCTAGAGCTAAAATTAGCATGTTTAAAGTGATTTTCATGCTTCCAGGGGCCCGGGAAGTGAATTAAATACCATTTGGAGGCATTTAATGTTCAAGCAAAAACAGGTGATTTTTGACAAAAGAGATAACACCCCCCCCATTACGTCATGCTTCAGAAAGGTGAAAAATGGTCCGTTTTCAAATGTTTTATTTTTGAACGCCAGTTCACATTTGTAGGTAGATCATCAGTTTTAGAGCTAAAATTAGCATGTTTAAAGTGATTTTCATGCTTCCAGGGCCCTAAACACAAGATTTGTGGAATGGGTAAAAGTGCATGAAAATGGCCAATTTACTCACTCTGAGGTCTCAAAAAGTGTTTCTTCACCCCGGGAAGTGATTTAAATACCATTTGGAGGCATTTAATGTTCAAGCAAAAACAGGGGATTTTTGACAAAAGAGATAACACCCCCCATTACGTCATGCTTCAGAAAGATGAAAAATGGTCCGTTTTGAAATGTTTTATTTTTGAACGCCAGTTGACATTTGTAGGTAGATCATCAGTTCTAGAGCTAAAATTTGCATGTTTAAAGTTCTTTTCATGCTTCCAGGGGCCCGGGAAGTGAATTAAATACCATTTGGAGGCATTTAATGTTCAAGCAAAAACAGGTGATTTTTGATAAAAGAGATAACACCCCCCCATTACGTCATGCTTCAGAAAGGTAAAAAATGGTCCGTTTTCAAATGTTTTATTTTTGAACGTCAGTTCACATTTGTAGGTAGATCATCAGTTTAAGAGCTAAAATTAGCATGTTTAAAGTGATTTTCATGCTTCCAGGTGCCCGGGAAGTGAATTAAATACCATTTGGAGACATTTAATGTTCAAGCAAAAACAGGTGATTTTTGACAAAAGAGCTAACACCCCCCCATTACGTCATGCTTCAGAAAGGTGAACAATGGTCCATTTTCAAATGTTTTATTTTTGAACGTCAGTTCACATTTGTAGGTAGATCATCAGTTTAAGAGCTAAAATTAGCATGTTTAAAGTGATTTTCATGCTTCCAGGGGCCCTAAACACAAGATTTGTGGAATGGTTAAAAGTGCATGAAAATGGCCAATTTACTCAGTCTGAGGTCTCAAAAAGTGTTTCTTCACCCCGGGAAGTGAATTAAATACCATTTGGAGGCATTTAATGTTCAAGCAAAAACAGGTGATTTTTGACAAAAGAGATAACACCCCCCCCATTATGTCATGCTTCAGAAAGGTAAAAAATGGTCCGTTTTCAAATGTTTTATTTTTGAACGTCAGTTCACATTTATAGGTAGATCATCAGTTTAAGAGCTAAAATTAGCATGTTTAAAGTGATTTTCATGCTTCCAGGGGCCCGGGAAGTGAATTAAATACCATTTGGAGGCATTTAATGTTCAAGCAAAAACAGGGGATTTTTGACAAAAGAGATAACACCCCCCCATTACGTCATGCTTCAGAAAGGTGAAAAATGGTACGTTTTCAAATGTTTTATTTTTGAACGTCAGTTCACATTTGTAGGTAGATCATCAGTTTTAGAGCTAAAATTAGCATGTTTAAAGTGATTTTCAGGCTTCCAGGGGCCTGGGAAGTGAAATAAATACCATTTGGAGGCATTTAATGTTCAAGCAAAAACAGGTGATTTTTGACAAAAGAGATAACACCCCCCCATTACGTCATGCTTCAGAAAGGTGAAAAATGGTCCGTTTTCAAATGTTTTATTTTTGAACGTGAGTTGACATTTGTAGGTAGATCATCAGTTCTAGAGCTAAAATTAGCATGTTTAAAGTGATTTTCATGCTTCCAGGGGCCCGGGAAGTGAATTAAATACCATTTGGAGGCATTTAATGTTCAAGCAAAAACAGGTGATTTTTGACAAAAGAGATAACACCCCCCCCCATTACGTCATGCTTCAGAAAGGTGAAAAATGGTCCGTTTTCAAATGTTTTATTTTTGAACGCCAGTTCACATTTGTAGGTAGATCATCAGTTTTAGAGCTAAAATTAGCTTGTTTAAAGTGATTTTCATGCTTCCAGGGGCCCTAAACACAAGATTTGTGGAATGGGTAAAAGTGCATGAAAATGGCCAATTTACTCACTCTGAGGTCTCAAAAAGTGTTTCTTCACCCCGGGAAGTGAATTAAATACCATTTGGAGGCATTTAATGTTCAAGCAAAAACAGGTGATTTTTGACAAAAGAGATAACACCCCCCCATTATGTCATGCTTCAGAAAGGTGAAAAATGGTCCGTTTTCAAATGTTTTATTTTTGAACGTCAGTTCACATTTGTAGGTAGATCATCAGTTTAAGAGCTAAAATTAGCATGTTTAAAGTGATTTTCATGCTTCCAGGTGCCCGGGAAGTGAATTAAATACCATTTGGAGACATTTAATGTTCAAGCAAAAACAGGTGATTTTTGACAAAAGAGCTAACACCCCCCCATTACGTCATGCTTCAGAAAGGTGAACAATGGTCCATTTTCAAATGTTTTATTTTTGAACGTCAGTTCACATTTGTAGGTAGATCATCAGTTTAAGAGCTAAAATTAGCATGTTTAAAGTGATTTTCATGCTTCCAGGGGCCCTAAACACAAGATTTGTGGAATGGTTAAAAGTGCATGAAAATGGCCAATTTACTCAGTCTGAGGTCTCAAAAAGTGTTTCTTCACCCCGGGAAGTGAATTAAATACCATTTGGAGGCATTTAATGTTCAAGCAAAAACAGGTGATTTTTGACAAAAGAGATAACACCCCCCCCCCATTATGTCATGCTTCAGAAAGGTAAAAAATGGTCCGTTTTCAAATGTTTTATTTTTGAACGTCAGTTCACATTTATAGGTAGATCATCAGTTTAAGAGCTAAAATTAGCATGTTTAAAGTGATTTTCATGCTTCCAGGGGCCCGGGAAGTGAATTAAATACCATTTGGAGGCATTTAATGTTCAAGCAAAAACAGGGGATTTTTGACAAAAGAGATAACACCCCCCCATTACGTCATGCTTCAGAAAGGTGAAAAATGGTACGTTTTCAAATGTTTTATTTTTGAACGTCAGTTCACATTTGTAGGTAGATCATCAGTTTTAGAGCTAAAATTAGCATGTTTAAAGTGATTTTCAGGCTTCCAGGGGCCTGGGAAGTGAAATAAATACCATTTGGAGGCATTTAATGTTCAAGCAAAAACAGGTGATTTTTGACAAAAGAGATAACACCCCCCCATTACGTCATGCTTCAGAAAGGTGAAAAATGGTCCGTTTTCAAATGTTTTATTTTTGAACGTGAGTTGACATTTGTAGGTAGATCATCAGTTCTAGAGCTAAAATTAGCATGTTTAAAGTGATTTTCATGCTTCCAGGGGCCCGGGAAGTGAATTAAATACCATTTGGAGGCATTTAATGTTCAAGCAAAAACAGGGGATTTTGACAAAAGAGATAACACCCCCCCCCATTACGTCATGCTTCAGAAAGGTGAAAAATGGTCCGGTTTCAAATGTTTTATTTTTGAACGTCAGTTCACATTTATAGGTAGATCATCAGTTTAAGAGCTAAAATTAGCATGTTTAAAGTGATTTTCATGCTTCCAGGGGCCCGGGAAGTGAATTAAATACCATTTGGAGGCATTTAATGTTCAAGCAAAAACAGGGGATTTTTGACAAAAGAGATAACACCCCCCCATTACGTCATGCTTCAGAAAGGTGAAAAATGGTCCGTTTTCAAATGTTTTATTTTTGAACGCCAGTTCACATTTGTAGGTAGATCATCAGTTTTAGAGCTAAAATTAGCATGTTTAAAGTGATTTTCGTGCTTCCAGGGGCCCGGGAAGTGAATTAAATACCATTTGGAGGCATTTAATGTTCAATCCAAAAACAGGTGATTTTTGACAAAAGAGATAACACCCCCCCATTACGTCATGCTTCAGAAAGGTGAAAAATGGTCCGTTTTGAAATGTTTTATTTTTGAACGTCAGTTGACATTTGTAGGTAGATCATCAGTTCTAGAGCTAAAATTAGCATGTTTAAAGTGATTTTCATGCTTCCAGGGGCCCGGGAAGTGAATTAAATACCATTTGGAGGCATTTAATGTTCAAGCAAAAACAGGTGATTTTTGACAAAAGAGATAACACCCCCCCATTACGTCATGCTTCAGAAAGGTGAAAAATGGTCCGTTTTCAAATGTTTTATTTTTGAACGCCAGTTCACATTTGTAGGTAGATCATCAGTTTTAGAGCTAAAATTAGCATGTTTAAAGTGATTTTCATGCTTCCAGGGGCCCTAAACACAAGATTTGTGGAATGGGTAAAAGTGCATGAAAATGACCAATTTACTCACTCTGAGGTCTCAAAAAGTGTTTCTTCACCCCGGGAAGTGATTTAAATACCATTTGGAGGCATTTAATGTTCAAGCAAAAACAGGGGATTTTTGACAAAAGAGCTAACACCCCCCCATTACGTCATGCTTCAGAAAGGTGAAAAATGGTCCGTTTTCAAATGTTTTATTTTTGAACGCCAGTTCACATTTGTAGGTAGATCATCAGTTTTAGAGCTAAAATTAGCATGTTTAAAGTGATTTTCATGCTTCCAGGGGCCCGGGAAGTGAATTAAATACCATTTGGAGGCATTTAATGTTCAAGCAAAAACAGGTGATTTTTGACAAAAGAGATAACACCCCCCCATTACGTCATGCTTCAGAAAGGTGAAAAATGGTCCGGTTTGAAATGTTTTATTTTTGAACGTCAGTTGACATTTGTAGGTAGATCATCAGTTCTAGAGCTAAAATTAGCATGTTTAAAGTTATTTTCATGCTTCCAGGGGCCCGGGAAGTGAATTAAATACCATTTGGAGGCATTTAATGTTCAAGCAAAAACAGGTGATTTTTGACAAAAGAGATAACACCCCCCCATTACGTCATGCTTCAGAAAGGTGAAAAATGGTCCGTTTTGAAATGTTTTATTTTTGAACGTCAGTTGACATTTGTAGGTAGATCATCAGTTTAAGAGCTAAAATTAGCATGTTTAAAGGGATTTTCATGCTTCCAGGGGCCCGGGAAGTGAATTAAATACCATTTGGAGGCATTTAATGTTCAAGCAAAAACAGGGGATTTTTGACAAAAGAGATAACACCCCCCCCATTACGTCATGCTTCAGAAAGGTGAAAAATGGTCCGTTTTCAAATGTTTTATTTTTGAACGCCAGTTCACATTTGTAGGTAGATCATTAGTTTTAGAGCTAAAATTAGCATGTTTAAAGTGATTTTCATGCTTCCAGGGGCCCGGGAAGTGAATTAAATACCATTTGGAGGCATTTAATGTTCAAGCAAAAACAGGTGATTTTTGACAAAAGAGATAACACCCCCCATTACGTCATGCTTCAGAAAGGTGAAAAATGGTCCATTTTGAAATGTTTTATTTTTGAACGTCAGTTGACATTTGTAGGTAGATCATCAGTTCTAGAGCTAAAATTAGCATGTTTAAAGTGATTTTCATGCTTCCAGGGGCCTGGGAAGTAAATTAAATACCATTTGGAGGCATTTAATGTTCAAGCAAAAACAGGTGATTTTTGACAAACGAGATAACACCCCCCATTACGTCATGCTTCAGAAAGGTGAAAAATGGTCAGTTTTCAAATGTTTTATTTTTGAACGTCAGTTGACATTTGTAGGTAGATCATCAGTTCTAGAGATAAAATTAGCATGTTTAAAGTGATTTTCATGCTTCCAGGGGCCCGGGAAGTGAATTAAATACCATTTGGGGGCATTTAATGTTCAAGCAAAAACAGGTGATTTTTGACAAAAGAGCTAACACCCCCCCATTACGTCATGCTTCAGAAAGGTGAAAAATGGTCCGTTTTCAAATGTTTTATTTTTGAACGCCAGTTCACATTTGTAGGTAGATCATCAGTTTTAGAGCTAAAATTAGCATTTTTAAAGTGATTTTCATGCTTCCAGGGGCCCGGGAAGTGAATTAAATACCATTTGGAGGCATTTAATGTTCAAGCAAAAACAGGTGATTTTTGACAAAAGAGATAACACCCCCCATTACGTCATGCTTCAGAAAGGTGAAAAATGGTCCGTTTTTAAATGTTTTATTTTTGAACGTCAGTTCACATTTGTAGGTAGATCATCAGTTTTAGAGCTAAAATTTGCATTTTTAAAGTGATTTTCATGCATCCAGGGGCCCAGGAAGTGAATTAAATACCATTTGGAGGCATTTAATGTTCAAGCAAAAACAGGTGATTTTGGACAAAAGAGAGAACACCCCCCATTACGTCATGCTTCAGAAAGGTGAAAAATGGTCAGTTTTCAAATGTTTTATTTTTGAACGTCAGTTGACATTTGTAGGTAGATCATCAGTTCTAGAGCTAAAATTAGCATGTTTAAAGTGATTTTCATGCTTCCAGGGGCCCGGGAAGTGAATTAAATACCATTTGGAGGCATTTAATGTTCAAGCAAAAACAGGTGATTTTTGACAAAAGAGATAACACCCCCCCATTACGTCATGCTTCAGAAAGGTGAAAAATGGTCCGTTTTCAAATGTTTTATTTTTGAACGTCATTTCACATTTGTAGGTAGATCATCAGTTTTAGAGCTAAAATTAGCACGTTTAAAGTGATTTTCATGCTTCCAGGGGCCCTAAACACAAGATTTGTGGAATGGGTAAAAGTGCATGAAAATGGCCAATTTACTCACTCTGAGGTCTCAAAAAGTGTTTCTTCACCCCGGGAAGTGATTTAAATACCATTTGGAGGCATTTAATGTTCAAGCAAAAACAGGGGATTTTTGACAAAAGAGATAACACCCCCCCATTACGTCATGCTTCAGAAAGGTGAAAAATGGTCCGTTTTGAAATGTTTTATTTTTGAACGTCAGTTCACATTTGTAGGTAGATCATCAGTTTAAGAGCTAAAATTAGCATGTTTAAAGTGATTTTCATGCTTCCAGGGGCCCGGGAAGTGAATTAAATACCATTTGGAGACATTTAATGTTCAAGCAAAAACAGGTGATTTTTGACAAAAGAGCTAACACCCCCCATTACGTCATGCTTCAGAAAGGTGAACAATGGTCCATTTTCAAATGTTTTATTTTTGAACGTCAGTTCACATTTGTAGGTAGATCATCAGTTTAAGAGCTAAAATTAGCATGTTTAAAGTGATTTTCATGCTTCCAGGGGCCCTAAACACAAGATTTGTGGAATGGTTAAAAGTGCATGAAAATGGCCAATTTACTCAGTCTGAGGTCTCAAAAAGTGTTTCTTCACCCCGGGAAGTGAATTAAATACCATTTGGAGGCATTTAATGTTCAAGCAAAAACAGGTGATTTTTGACAAAAGAGATAACACCCCCCCATTACGTCATGCTTCAGAAAGGTGAAAAATGGTCCGTTTTCAAATGTTTTATTTTTGAACGTCAGTTCACATTTATAGGTAGATCATCAGTTTAAGAGCTAAAATTAGCATGTTTAAAGTGATTTTCATGCTTCCAGGGGCCCGGGAAGTGAATTAAATACCATTTGGAGGCATTTAATGTTCAAGCAAAAACAGGGGATTTTTGACAAAAGAGATAACACCCCCCCATTACGTCATGCTTCAGAAAGGTGAAAAATGGTCCGTTTTCAAATGTTTTATTTTTGAACGCCAGTTCACATTTGTAGGTAGATCATCAGTTTTAGAGCTAAAATTAGCATGTTTAAAGTGATTTTCATGCTTCCAGGGGCCCGGGAAGTGAATTAAATACCATTTGGAGGCATTTAATGTTCAAGCAAAAACAGGGGATTTTGACAAAAGAGATAACACCCCCCCCCATTACGTCATGCTTCAGAAAGGTGAAAAATGGTCCGGTTTCAAATGTTTTATTTTTGAACGTCAGTTCACATTTATAGGTAGATCATCAGTTTAAGAGCTAAAATTAGCATGTTTAAAGTGATTTTCATGCTTCCAGGGGCCCGGGAAGTGAATTAAATACCATTTGGAGGCATTTAATGTTCAAGCAAAAACAGGGGATTTTTGACAAAAGAGATAACACCCCCCCATTACGTCATGCTTCAGAAAGGTGAAAAATGGTCCGTTTTCAAATGTTTTATTTTTGAACGCCAGTTCACATTTGTAGGTAGATCATCAGTTTTAGAGCTAAAATTAGCATGTTTAAAGTGATTTTCGTGCTTCCAGGGGCCCGGGAAGTGAATTAAATACCATTTGGAGGCATTTAATGTTCAATCCAAAAACAGGTGATTTTTGACAAAAGAGATAACACCCCCCCATTACGTCATGCTTCAGAAAGGTGAAAAATGGTCCGTTTTGAAATGTTTTATTTTTGAACGTCAGTTGACATTTGTAGGTAGATCATCAGTTCTAGAGCTAAAATTAGCATGTTTAAAGTGATTTTCATGCTTCCAGGGGCCCGGGAAGTGAATTAAATACCATTTGGAGGCATTTAATGTTCAAGCAAAAACAGGTGATTTTTGACAAAAGAGATAACACCCCCCCATTACGTCATGCTTCAGAAAGGTGAAAAATGGTCCGTTTTCAAATGTTTTATTTTTGAACGCCAGTTCACATTTGTAGGTAGATCATCAGTTTTAGAGCTAAAATTAGCATGTTTAAAGTGATTTTCATGCTTCCAGGGGCCCTAAACACAAGATTTGTGGAATGGGTAAAAGTGCATGAAAATGACCAATTTACTCACTCTGAGGTCTCAAAAAGTGTTTCTTCACCCCGGGAAGTGATTTAAATACCATTTGGAGGCATTTAATGTTCAAGCAAAAACAGGGGATTTTTGACAAAAGAGCTAACACCCCCCCATTACGTCATGCTTCAGAAAGGTGAAAAATGGTCCGTTTTCAAATGTTTTATTTTTGAACGCCAGTTCACATTTGTAGGTAGATCATCAGTTTTAGAGCTAAAATTAGCATGTTTAAAGTGATTTTCATGCTTCCAGGGGCCCGGGAAGTGAATTAAATACCATTTGGAGGCATTTAATGTTCAAGCAAAAACAGGTGATTTTTGACAAAAGAGATAACACCCCCCCATTACGTCATGCTTCAGAAAGGTGAAAAATGGTCCGGTTTGAAATGTTTTATTTTTGAACGTCAGTTGACATTTGTAGGTAGATCATCAGTTCTAGAGCTAAAATTAGCATGTTTAAAGTTATTTTCATGCTTCCAGGGGCCCGGGAAGTGAATTAAATACCATTTGGAGGCATTTAATGTTCAAGCAAAAACAGGTAATTTTTGACAAAAGAGATAACACCCCCCCATTACGTCATGCTTCAGAAAGGTGAAAAATGGTCCGTTTTGAAATGTTTTATTTTTGAACGTCAGTTGACATTTGTAGGTAGATCATCAGTTTAAGAGCTAAAATTAGCATGTTTAAAGTGATTTTCATGCTTCCAGGGGCCCGGGAAGTGAATTAAATACCATTTGGAGGCATTTAATGTTCAAGCAAAAACAGGGGATTTTTGACAAAAGAGATAACACCCCCCCATTACGTCATGCTTCAGAAAGGTGAAAAATGGTCCATTTTGAAATGTTTTATTTTTGAACGTCAGTTGACATTTGTAGGTAGATCATCAGTTCTAGAGCTAAAATTAGCATGTTTAAAGTGATTTTCATGCTTCCAGGGGCCTGGGAAGTAAATTAAATACCATTTGGAGGCATTTAATGTTCAAGCAAAAACAGGTGATTTTTGACAAAAGAGATAACACCCCCCATTACGTCATGCTTCAGAAAGGTGAAAAATGGTCAGTTTTCAAATGTTTTATTTTTGAACGTCAGTTGACATTTGTAGGTAGATCATCAGTTCTAGAGATAAAATTAGCATGTTTAAAGTGATTTTCATGCTTCCAGGGGCCCGGGAAGTGAATTAAATACCATTTTGGGGCATTTAATGTTCAAGCAAAAACAGGTGATTTTTGACAAAAGAGATAACACCCCCCCATTACGTCATGCTTCAGAAAGGTGAAAAATGGTCCGTTTTCAAATGTTTTATTTTTTAACGTCAGTTCACATTTGTAGGTAGATCATCAGTTTTAGAGCTAAAATTAGCATTTTTAAAGTGATTTTCATGCTTCCAGGGGCCCTAAACACAAGATTTGTGGAATGGGTAAAAGTGCATGAAAATGGCCAATTTACTCACTCTGAGGTCTCAAAAAGTGTTTCTTCACCCCGGGAAATGAATTAAATACCATTTGGAGGCATTTAATGTTCAAGCAAAAACAGGTGATTTTTGACAAAAGAGATAACACCCCCCCATTACGTCATGCTTCAGAAAGGTGAAAAACTGGTCCGTTTTCAAAAGTTTTTTTTTTGAACGTCAGTTCAAATTGGTAGGTAGATCATCAGTTTAAGAGCTAAAATTAGCATGTTTAAAGTTATTTTCATGCTTCCAGGGGCCCGGGAAGTGAATTAAATACCATTTTGAGGCATTTAATGTTCAAGCAAAAACAGGGGATTTTTGACAAAAGAGATAACACCCCCCCATTACGTCATGCTTCAGAAAGGTGAAAAATGGTCAGTTTTCAAATGTTTTATTTTTGAACGTCAGTTGACATTTGTAGGTAGATCATCAGTTCTAGAGCTAAAATTAGCATGTTTAAAGTGATTTTCATGCTTCCAGGGGCCCGGGAAGTGAATTAAATACCATTTGGAGGCATTTAATGTTCAAGCAAAAACAGGTGATTTTTGACAAAAGAGATAACACCCCCCCCATTACGTCATGCTTCAGAAAGGTGAAAAATGGTCCGTTTTCAAATGTTTTATTTTTGAATGCCAGTTCACATTTGTAGGTAGATCATCAGTTTTAGAGCTAAAATTAGCATGTTTAAAGTGATTTTCATGCTTCCAGGGCCCTAAACACAAGATTTGTGGAATGGGTAAAAGTGCATGAAAATGGCCAATTTACTCACTCTGAGGTCTCAAAAAGTGTTTCTTCACCCCGGGAAGTGATTTAAATACCATTTGGAGGCATTTAATGTTCAAGCAAAAACAGGGGATTTTTGACAAAAGAGATAACACCCCCCATTACGTCATGCTTCAGAAAGATGAAAAATGGTCCGTTTTGAAATGTTTTATTTTTGAACGCCAGTTGACATTTGTAGGTAGATCATCAGTTCTAGAGCTAAAATTTGCATGTTTAAAGTTATTTTCATGCTTCCAGGGGCCCGGGAAGTGAATTAAATACCATTTGGAGGCATTTAATGTTCAAGCAAAAACAGGTGATTTTTGATAAAAGAGATAACACCCCCCCATTACGTCATGCTTCAGAAAGGTGAAAAATGGTCCGTTTTCAAATGTTTTATTTTTGAACGTCAGTTCACATTTGTAGGTAGATCATCAGTTTAAGAGCTAAAATTAGCATGTTTAAAGTGATTTTCATGCTTCCAGGTGCCCGGGAAGTGAATTAAATACCATTTGGAGACATTTAATGTTCAAGCAAAAACAGGTGATTTTTGACAAAAGAGCTAACACCCCCCCATTACGTCATGCTTCAGAAAGGTGAACAATGGTCCATTTTCAAATGTTTTATTTTTGAACGTCAGTTCACATTTGTAGGTAGATCATCAGTTTAAGAGCTAAAATTAGCATGTTTAAAGTGATTTTCATGCTTCCAGGGGCCCTAAACACAAGATTTGTGGAATGGTTAAAAGTGCATGAAAATGGCCAATTTACTCAGTCTGAGGTCTCAAAAAGTGTTTCTTCACCCCGGGAAGTGAATTAAATACCATTTGGAGGCATTTAATGTTCAAGCAAAAACAGGTGATTTTTGACAAAAGAGATAACACCCCCCCCATTATGTCATGCTTCAGAAAGGTAAAAAATGGTCCGTTTTCAAATGTTTTATTTTTGAACGTCAGTTCACATTTATAGGTAGATCATCAGTTTAAGAGCTAAAATTAGCATGTTTAAAGTGATTTTCATGCTTCCAGGGGCCCGGGAAGTGAATTAAATACCATTTGGAGGCATTTAATGTTCAAGCAAAAACAGGGGATTTTTGACAAAAGAGATAACACCCCCCCATTACGTCATGCTTCAGAAAGGTGAAAAATGGTACGTTTTCAAATGTTTTATTTTTGAACGTCAGTTCACATTTGTAGGTAGATCATCAGTTTTAGAGCTAAAATTAGCATGTTTAAAGTGATTTTCAGGCTTCCAGGGGCCTGGGAAGTGAAATAAATACCATTTGGAGGCATTTAATGTTCAAGCAAAAACAGGTGATTTTTGACAAAAGAGATAACACCCCCCCATTACGTCATGCTTCAGAAAGGTGAAAAATGGTCCGTTTTCAAATGTTTTATTTTTGAACGTGAGTTGACATTTGTAGGTAGATCATCAGTTCTAGAGCTAAAATTAGCATGTTTAAAGTGATTTTCATGCTTCCAGGGGCCCGGGAAGTGAATTAAATACCATTTGGAGGCATTTAATGTTCAAGCAAAAACAGGTGATTTTTGACAAAAGAGATAACACCCCCCCCCATTACGTCATGCTTCAGAAAGGTGAAAAATGGTCCGTTTTCAAATGTTTTATTTTTGAACGCCAGTTCACATTTGTAGGTAGATCATCAGTTTTAGAGCTAAAATTAGCTTGTTTAAAGTGATTTTCATGCTTCCAGGGGCCCTAAACACAAGATTTGTGGAATGGGTAAAAGTGCATGAAAATGGCCAATTTACTCACTCTGAGGTCTCAAAAAGTGTTTCTTCACTCCGGGAAGTGAATTAAATACCATTTGGAGGCATTTAATGTTCAAGCAAAAACAGGTGATTTTTGACAAAAGAGATAACACCCCCCCATTATGTCATGCTTCAGAAAGGTGAAAAATGGTCCGTTTTCAAATGTTTTATTTTTGAACGTCAGTTCACATTTGTAGGTAGATCATCAGTTTAAGAGCTAAAATTAGCATGTTTAAAGTGATTTTCATGCTTCCAGGTGCCCGGGAAGTGAATTAAATACCATTTGGAGACATTTAATGTTCAAGCAAAAACAGGTGATTTTTGACAAAAGAGCTAACACCCCCCCATTACGTCATGCTTCAGAAAGGTGAACAATGGTCCATTTTCAAATGTTTTATTTTTGAACGTCAGTTCACATTTGTAGGTAGATCATCAGTTTAAGAGCTAAAATTAGCATGTTTAAAGTGATTTTCATGCTTCCAGGGGCCCTAAACACAAGATTTGTGGAATGGTTAAAAGTGCATGAAAATGGCCAATTTACTCAGTCTGAGGTCTCAAAAAGTGTTTCTTCACCCCGGGAAGTGAATTAAATACCATTTGGAGGCATTTAATGTTCAAGCAAAAACAGGTGATTTTTGACAAAAGAGATAACACCCCCCCCATTATGTCATGCTTCAGAAAGGTAAAAAATGGTCCGTTTTCAAATGTTTTATTTTTGAACGTCAGTTCACATTTATAGGTAGATCATCAGTTTAAGAGCTAAAATTAGCATGTTTAAAGTGATTTTCATGCTTCCAGGGGCCCGGGAAGTGAATTAAATACCATTTGGAGGCATTTAATGTTCAAGCAAAAACAGGGGATTTTTGACAAAAGAGATAACACCCCCCCATTACGTCATGCTTCAGAAAGGTGAAAAATGGTACGTTTTCAAATGTTTTATTTTTGAACGTCAGTTCACATTTGTAGGTAGATCATCAGTTTTAGAGCTAAAATTAGCATGTTTAAAGTGATTTTCAGGCTTCCAGGGGCCTGGGAAGTGAAATAAATACCATTTGGAGGCATTTAATGTTCAAGCAAAAACAGGTGATTTTTGACAAAAGAGATAACACCCCCCCATTACGTCATGCTTCAGAAAGGTGAAAAATGGTCCGTTTTCAAATGTTTTATTTTTGAACGTGAGTTGACATTTGTAGGTAGATCATCAGTTCTAGAGCTAAAATTAGCATGTTTAAAGTGATTTTCATGCTTCCAGGGGCCCGGGAAGTGAATTAAATACCATTTGGAGGCATTTAATGTTCAAGCAAAAACAGGTGATTTTTGACAAAAGAGATAACACCCCCCCCCATTACGTCATGCTTCAGAAAGGTGAAAAATGGTCCGTTTTCAAATGTTTTATTTTTGAACGCCAGTTCACATTTGTAGGTAGATCATCAGTTTTAGAGCTAAAATTAGCTTGTTTAAAGTGATTTTCATGCTTCCAGGGGCCCTAAACACAAGATTTGTGGAATGGGTAAAAGTGCATGAAAATGGCCAATTTACTCACTCTGAGGTCTCAAAAAGTGTTTCTTCACCCCGGGAAGTGAATTAAATACCATTTGGAGGCATTTAATGTTCAAGCAAAAACAGGTGATTTTTGACAAAAGAGATAACACCCCCCCATTATGTCATGCTTCAGAAAGGTGAAAAATGGTCCGTTTTCAAATGTTTTATTTTTGAACGTGAGTTGACATTTGTAGGTAGATCATCAGTTTTAGAGCTAAAATTAGCATTTTTAAAGTGATATTCATGCTTCCAGGTGCCCAGGAAGTGAATTAAATACCATTTGGAGGCATTTAATGTTCAAGCAAAAACAGGTGATTTTTGACAAAAGAGATAACACCCCCCATTACGTCATGCTTCAGAAAGGTGAAAAATGGTCCGTTTTTAAATGTTTTATTTTTTAACGTCAGTTCACATTTGGAGGTAGATCATCAGTTTTAGAGCTAAAATTTGCATTTTTAAAGTGATTTTCATGCATCCAGGGGCCCAGGAAGTGAATTAAATACCATTTGGAGGCATTTAATGTTCAAGCAAAAACAGGTGATTTTGGACAAAAGAGAGAACACCCCCCATTACGTCATGCTTCAGAAAGGTGAAAAATGGTCAGTTTTCAAATGTTTTATTTTTGAACGTCAGTTGACATTTGTAGGTAGATCATCAGTTCTAGAGCTAAAATTAGCATGTTTAAAGTGATTTTCATGCTTCCAGGGGCCCGGGAAGTGAATTAAATACCATTTGGAGGCATTTAATGTTCAATTTGACAAAAGAGATAACACCCCCCCATTACGTCATGCTTCAGAAAGGTGAAAAATGGTCAGTTTTCAAATGTTTTATTTTTGAACGTCAGTTGACATTTGTAGGTAGATCATCAGTTCTAGAGCTAAAATTAGCATGTTTAAAGTGATTTTCATGCTTCCAGGGGCCCGGGAAGTGAATTAAATACCATTTGGAGGCATTTAATGTTCAATTTGACAAAAGAGATAACACCCCCCCATTACGTCATGCTTCAGAAAGGTGAAAAATGGTCCGTTTTCAAATGTTTTATTTTTGAACGTCATTTCACATTTGTAGGTAGATCATCAGTTTAAGAGCTAAAATTAGCATGTTTAAAGTGATTTTCATGCTTCCAGGGGCCCTAAACCCAAGATTTGTGGAATGGTTAAAAGTGCATGAAAATGGCCAATTTACTCAGTCTGAGGTCTCAAAAAGTGTTTCTTCACCCCGGAAAGTGAATTAAATACCATTTGGAGGCATTTAATGTTCAAGCAAAAACAGGGGATTTTTGACAAAAGAGATACCACCCCCCCATTACGTCATGCTTCAGAAAGGTGAAAAATGGTCCGTTTTCAAATGTTTTATTTTTGAACGCCAGTTCACAATTGTAGGTAGATCATCAGTTTTAGAGCTAAAATTAGCATGTTTAAAGTGATTTTCATGCTTCCAGGGGCCCGGGAAGTGAATTAAATACCATTTGGAGGCATTTAATGTTCAAGCAAAAACAGGGGATTTTGACAAAAGAGATAACACCCCCCCCCCATTACGTCATGCTTCAGAAAGGTGAAAAATGGTCCGGTTTCAAATGTTTTATTTTTGAACGCCAGTTCACATTTGTAGGTAGATCATCAGTTTTAGAGCTAAAATTAGCATGTTTAAAGTGATTTTCGTGCTTCCAGGGGCCCGGGAAGTGAATTAAATACCATTTGGAGGCATTTAATGTTCAATCCAAAAACAGGTGATTTTTGACAAAAGAGATAACACCCCCCATTACGTCATGCTTCAGAAAGGTGAAAAATGGTCCGTTTTGAAATGTTTTATTTTTGAACGTCAGTTGACATTTGTAGGTAGTTCATCAGTTCTAGAGCTAAAATTAGCATGTTTAAAGTGATTTTCATGCTTCCAGGGGCCCGGGAAGTGAATTAAATACCATTTGGAGGCATTTAATGTTCAAGCAAAAACAGGTGATTTTTGACAAAAGAGATAACACCCCCCCATTACGTCATGCTTCAGAAAGGTGAAAAATGGTCCGTTTTCAAATGTTTTATTTTTGAACGCCAGTTCACATTTGTAGGTAGATCATCAGTTTTAGAGCTAAAATTAGCATGTTTAAAGTGATTTTCATGCTTCCAGGGGCCCGGGAAGTGAATTAAATACCATTTGGAGGCATTTAATGTTCAAGCAAAAACAGGTGATTTTTGACAAAAGAGATAACACCCCCCCATTACGTCATGCTTCAGAAAGGTGAAAAATGGTCCGGTTTGAAATGTTTTATTTTTGAACGTCAGTTGACATTTGTAGGTAGATCATCAGTTCTAGAGCTAAAATTAGCATGTTTAAAGTGATTTTCATGCTTCCAGGGGCCCGGGAAGTGAATTGTTATGTTATGTTAATTATCATTTTCTTAATTTGGAGGCATTTAATGTTCAAGCAAAAACAGGTGATTTTTGACAAAAGAGATAACACCCCCCCATTACGTCATGCTTCAGAAAGGTGAAAAATGGTCCGTTTTGAAATGTTTTATTTTTGAACGTCAGTTGACATTTGTAGGTAGATCATCAGTTTAAGAGCTAAAATTAGCATGTTTAAAGTGATTTTCATGCTTCCAGGGGCCCGGGAAGTGAATTAAATACCATTTGGAGGCATTTAATGTTCAAGCAAAAACAGGGGATTTTTGACAAAAGAGATAACACCCCCCCATTACGTCATGCTTCAGAAAGGTGAAAAATGGTCCGTTTTCAAATGTTTTATTTTTGAACGCCAGTTCACATTTGTAGGTAGATCATCAGTTTTAGAGCTAAAATTAGCTTGTTTAAAGTGATTTTCATGCTTCCAGGGGCCCTAAACACAAGATTTGTGGAATGGGTAAAAGTGCATGAAAATGGCCAATTTACTCACTCTGAGGTCTCAAAAAGTTTTTCTTCACCCCGGGAAGTGAATTAAATACCATTTGGAGGCATTTAATGTTCAAGCAAAAACAGGTGATTTTGGACAAAAGAGAGAACACCCCCCATTACGTCATGCTTCAGAAAGGTGAAAAATGGTCAGTTTTCAAATGTTTTATTTTTGAACGTCAGTTGACATTTGTAGGTAGATCATCAGTTCTAGAGCTAAAATTAGCATGTTTAAAGTGATTTTCATGCTTCCAGGGGCCCGGGAAGTGAATTAAATACCATTTGGAGACATTTAATGTTCAAGCAAAAACAGGTGATTTTTGACAAAAGAGCTAACACCCCCCCATTACGTCATGCTTCAGAAAGGTGAACAATGGTCCATTTTTAAATGTTTTATTTTTGAACGGTAGTTCACATTTGTAGGTAGATCATCAGTTTAAGAGCTAAAATTAGCATGTTTAAAGTGATTTTCATGCTTCCAGGGGCCCGGGAAGTGAATTAAATACCATTTGGAGGCATTTAATGTTCAAGCAAAAACAGGGGATTTTGACAAAAGAGATAACACCCCCCCCCCATTACGTCATGCTTCAGAAAGGTGAAAAATGGTCCGGTTTCAAATGTTTTATTTTTGAACGTCAATTCACATTTATAGGTAGATCATCAGTTTAAGAGCTAAAATTAGCATGTTTAAAGTGATTTTCATGCTTCCAGGGGCCCGGGAAGTGAATTAAATACCATTTGGAGGCATTTAATGTTCAAGCAAAAACAGGGGATTTTTGACAAAAGAGATAACACCCCCCCATTACGTCATGCTTCAGAAAGGTGAAAAATGGTCCGTTTTCAAATGTTTTATTTTTGAACGTCAGTTGACATTTGTAGGTAGATCATCAGTTCTAGAGCTAAAATTAGCATGTTTAAAGTGATTTTCATGCTTCCAGGGGCCCGGGAAGTGAATTAAATACCATTTGGAGTCATTTAATGTTCAAGCAAAAACAGGTGATTTTTGACAAAAGAGATAACACCCCCCCATTACGTCATGCTTCAGAAAGGTGAAAAATGGTCCGTTTTGAAATGTTTTATTTTTGAACGTCAGTTGACATTTGTAGGTAGATCATCAGTTTAAGAGCTAAAATTAGCATGTTTAAAGTGATTTTCATGCTTCCAGGGGCCCGGGAAGTGAATTAAATACCATTTGGAGGCATTTAATGTTCAAGCAAAAACAGGGGATTTTTGACAAAAGAGATAACACCCCCCCATTACGTCATGCTTCAGAAAGGTGAAAAATGGTCCGTTTTCAAATGTTTTATTTTTGAACGCCAGTTCACATTTGTAGGTAGATCATTAGTTTTAGAGCTAAAATTAGCATGTTTAAAGTGATTTTCATGCTTCCAGGGGCCCGGGAAGTGAATTAAATACCATTTGGAGGCATTTAATGTTCAAGCAAAAACAGGTGATTTTTGACAAAAGAGATAACACCCCCCCATTACGTCATGCTTCAGAAAGGTGAAAAATGGTCCGTTTTGAAATGTTTTATTTTTGAACGTCAGTTGACATTTGTAGGTAGATCATCAGTTTAAGAGCTAAAATTAGCATGTTTAAAGTGATTTTCATGCTTCCAGGGGCCCGGGAAGTGAATTAAATACCATTTGGAGGCATTTAATGTTCAAGCAAAAACAGGGGATTTTTGACAAAAGAGATAACACCCCCCCATTACGTCATGCTTCAGAAAGGTGAAAAATGGTCCGTTTTCAAATGTTTTATTTTTGAACGCCAGTTCACATTTGTAGGTAGATCATTAGTTTTAGAGCTAAAATTAGCATGTTTAAAGTGATTTTCATGCTTCCAGGGGCCCGGGAAGTGAATTAAATACCATTTGGAGGCATTTAATGTTCAAGCAAAAACAGGTGATTTTTGACAAAAGAGATAACACCCCCCCATTACGTCATGCTTCAGAAAGGTGAAAAATGGTCCGTTTTGAAATGTTTTATTTTTGAACGTCAGTTGACATTTGTAGGTAGATCATCAGTTCTAGAGCTAAAATTAGCATGTTTAAAGTGATTTTCATGCTTCCAGGGGCCTGGGAAGTGAATTAAATACCATTTGGAGGCATTTAATGTTCAAGCAAAAACAGGTGATTTTTGACAAAAGAGATAACACCCCCATTACGTCATGCTTCAGAAAGGTGAAAAATGGTCAGTTTTCAAATGTTTTATTTTTGAACGTGAGTTGACATTTGTAGGTAGATCATCAGTTCTAGAGATAAAATTAGCATGTTTAAAGTGATTTTCATGCTTCCAGGGGCCCGGGAAGTGAATTAAATACCATTTGGGGGCATTTAATGTTCAAGCAAAAACAGGTGATTTTTGACAAAAGAGATAACACCCCCCCATTACGTCATGCTTCAGAAAGGTGAAAAATGGTCCATTTTCAAATGTTTTATTTTTTAACGTCAGTTCACATTTGTAGGTAGATCATCAGTTTTAGAGCTAAAATTAGCATTTTTAAAGTGATTTTCATGCTTCCAGGGGCCCTAAACACAAGATTTGTGGAATGGGTAAAAGTGCATGAAAATGGCCAATTTACTCACTCTGAGGTCTCAAAAAGTGTTTCTTCACCCCGGGAAATGAATTAAATACCATTTGGAGGCATTTAATGTTCAAGCAAATACAGGTGATTTTTGACAAAAGAGATAACACCCCCCATTACGTCATGCTTCAGAAAGGTGAAAAACTGGTCCGTTTTCAAAAGTTTTTTTTTTGAACGTCAGTTCAAATTGGTAGGTAGATCATCAGTTTAAGAGCTAAAATTAGCATGTTTAAAGTGATTTTCATGCTTCCAGGGGCCCGGGAAGTGAATTAAATACCATTTGGAGGCATTTAATGTTCAAGCAAAAACAGGGGATTTTTGACAAAAGAGATAACACCCCCCCATTACGTCATGCTTCAGAAAGGTGAAAAATGGTCAGTTTTCAAATGTTTTATTTTTGAACGTCAGTTGACATTTGTAGGTAGATCATCTGTTCTAGAGCTAAAATTAGCATGTTTAAAGTGATTTTCATGCTTCCAGGGGCCCGGGAAGTGAATTAAATTCCATTTGGAGGCATTTAATGTTCAAGCAAAAACAGGTGATTTTTGACAAAAGAGATAACACCCCCCCATTACGTCATGCTTCAGAAAGGTGAAAAATGGTCCGTTTTCAAATGTTTTATTTTTGAACGCCAGTTCACATTTGTAGGTAGATCATCAGTTTTAGAGCTAAAATTAGCATGTTTAAAGTGATTTTAATGCTTCCAGGGCCCTAAACACAAGATTTGTGGAATGGGTAAAAGTGCATGAAAATGGCCAATTTACTCACTCTGAGGTCTCAAAAAGTGTTTCTTCACCCCGGGAAGTGATTTAAATACCATTTGGAGGCATTTAATGTTCAAGCAAAAACAGGGGATTTTTGACAAAAGAGATAACACCCCCCATTACGTCATGCTTCAGAAAGATGAAAAATGGTCCGTTTTGAAATGTTTTATTTTTGAACGCCAGTTGACATTTGTAGGTAGATCATCAGTTCTAGAGCTAAAATTAGCATGTTTAAAGTGATTTTCATGCTTCCAGGGGCCCGGGAAGTGAATTAAATACCATTTGGAGGCATTTAATGTTCAAGCAAAAACAGGTGATTTTTGATAAAAGAGATAACACCCCCCCATTACGTCATGCTTCAGAAAGGTGAAAAATGGTCTGTTTTCAAATGTTTTATTTTTGAACGTCAGTTCACATTTGTAGGTAGATCATCAGTTTAAGAGCTAAAATTAGCATGTTTAAAGTGATTTTCATGCTTCCAGGGGCCCGGGAAGTGAATTAAATACCATTTGGAGACATTTAATGTTCAAGCAAAAACAGGTGATTTTTGACAAAAGAGCTAACACCCCCCCATTACGTCATGCTTCAGAAAGGTGAACAATGGTCCATTTTCAAATGTTTTATTTTTGAACGTCAGTTCACATTTGTAGGTAGATCATCAGTTTAAGAGCTAAAATTAGCATGTTTAAAGTGATTTTCATGCTTCCAGGGGCCCTAAACACAAGATTTGTGGAATGGTTAAAAGTGCATGAAAATGGCCAATTTACTCAGTCTGAGGTCTCAAAAAGTGTTTCTTCACCCAGGGAAGTGAATTAAATACCATTTGGAGGCATTTAATGTTCAAGCAAAAACAGGTGATTTTTGACAAAAGAGATAACACCCCCCCATTACGTCATGCTTCAGAAAGGTGAAAAATGGTCCGTTTTCAAATGTTTTATTTTTGAACGTCAGTTCACATTTATAGGTAGATCATCAGTTTAAGAGCTAAAATTAGCATGTTTAAATTGATTTTCATGCTTCCAGGGGCCCAGGAAGTGAATTAAATACCATTTGGAGGCATTTAATGTTCAAGCAAAAACAGGGGATTTTTGACAAAAGAGATAACACCCCCCCATTACGTCATGCTTCAGAAAGGTGAAAAATGGTCCGTTTTGAAATGTTTTATTTTTGAACGTCAGTTGACATTTGTAGGTAGATCATCAGTTTAAGAGCTAAAATTAGCATGTTTAAAGTGATTTTCATGCTTCCAGGGGCCCGGGAAGTGAATTAAATACCATTTGGAGGCATTTAATGTTCAAGCAAAAACAGGGGATTTTTGACAAAAGAGATAACACCCCCCCATTACGTCATGCTTCAGAAAGGTGAAAAATGGTCCGTTTTGAAATGTTTTATTTTTGAACGTCAGTTCACATTTGTAGATAGATCATCAGTTCTAGAGCTAAAATTAGCATGTTTAAAGTGATTTTCATGCTTCCAGAGGCCCGGGAAGTGAATTAAATACCATTTGGAGGCATTTAATGTTCAAGCAAAAACAGGTGATTTTTGATAAAAGAGATAACACCCCCCCCATTACGTCATGCTTCAGAAAGGTGAAAAATGGTCCGTTTTCAAATGTTTTATTTTTGAACGCCAGTTCACATTTGTAGGTAGATCATCAGTTTTAGAGCTAAAATTAGCTTGTTTAAAGTGATTTTCATGCTTCCAGGGGCCCTAAACACAAGATTTGTGGAATGGGTAAAAGTGCATGAAAATGGCCAATTTACTCACTCTGAGGTCTCAAAAAGTGTTTCTTCACCCCGGGAAGTGAATTAAATACCATTTGGAGGCATTTAATGTTCAAGCAAAAACAGGTGATTTTTGACAAAAGAGATAACACCCCCCCATTACGTCATGCTTCAGAAAGGTGAAAAATGGTCCGTTTTCAAATGTTTTATTTTTGAACGTGAGTTGACATTTGTAGGTAGATCATCAGTTTTAGAGCTAAAATTAGCATTTTTAAAGTGATATTCATGCTTCCAGGTGCCCAGGAAGTGAATTAAATACCATTTGGAGGCATTTAATGTTCAAGCAAAAACAGGTGATTTTTGACAAAAGAGATAACACCCCCCATTACGTCATGCTTCAGAAAGGTGAAAAATGGTCCGTTTTTAAATGTTTTATTTTTGAACGTCAGTTCACATTTGTAGGTAGATCATCAGTTTTAGAGCTAAAATTTGCATTTTTAAAGTGATTTTCATGCATCCAGGGGCCCAGGAAGTGAATTAAATACCATTTGGAGGCATTTAATGTTCAAGCAAAAACAGGTGATTTTGGACAAAAGAGAGAACACCCCCCATTACGTCATGCTTCAGAAAGGTGAAAAATGGTCAGTTTTCAAATGTTTTATTTTTGAACGTCAGTTGACATTTGTAGGTAGATCATCAGTTCTAGAGCTAAAATTAGCATGTTTAAAGTGATTTTCATGCTTCCAGGGGCCCGGGAAGTGAATTAAATACCATTTGGAGGCATTTAATGTTCAAGCAAAAACAGGGGATTTTTGACAAAAGAGATAACACCCCCCCATTACGTCATGCTTCAGAAAGGTGAAAAATGGTCCGTTTTCAAATGTTTTATTTTTGAACATCATTTCACATTTGTAGGTAGATCATCAGTTTTAGAGCTAAAATTAGCATGTTTAAAGTGATTTTCATGCTTCCAGGGGCCCTAAACACAAGATTTGTGGAAAGGGTAAAAGTGCATGAAAATGGCCAATTTACTCACTCTGAGGTCTCAAAAAGTGTTTCTTCACCCCGGGAAGTGATTTAAATACCATTTGGAGGCATTTAATGTTCAAGCAAAAACAGGGGATTTTTGACAAAAGAGATAACACCCCCCCATTACGTCATGCTTCAGAAAGGTGAAAAATGGTCCGTTTTGAAATGTTTTATTTTTGAACGCCAGTTGACATTTGTAGGTAGATCATCAGTTCTAGAGCTAAAATTAGCATGTTTAAAGTGATTTTCATGCTTCCAGGGGCCCGGGAAGTGAATTAAATACCATTTGGGGGCATTTAATGTTCAAGCAAAAACAGGTGATTTTTGATAAAAGAGATAACACCCCCCCATTACGTCATGCTTCAGAAAGGTGAAAAATGGTCTGTTTTCAAATGTTTTATTTTTGAACGTCAGTTCACATTTGTAGGTAGATCATCAGTTTAAGAGCTAAAATTAGCATGTTTAAAGTGATTTTCATGCTTCCAGGGGCCCTAAACCCAAGATTTGTGGAATGGTTAAAAGTGCATGAAAATGGCCAATTTACTCAGTCTGAGGTCTCAAAAAGTGTTTCTTCACCCCGGGAAGTGAATTAAATACCATTTGGAGGCATTTAATGTTCAAGCAAAAACAGGTGATTTTTGACAAAAGAGATAACACCCCCCATTACGTCATGCTTCAGAAAGGTGAAAAATGGTCCATTTTCAAATGTTTTATTTTTGAACGTCAGTTCACATTTATAGGTAGATCATCAGTTTAAGAGCTAAAATTAGCATGTTTAAAGTGATTTTCATGCTTCCAGGGGCCCGGGAAGTGAATTAAATACCATTTGGAGGCATTTAATGTTCAAGCAAAAACAGGGGATTTTTGACAAAAGAGATAACACCCCCCCATTACGTCATGCTTCAGAAAGGTGAAAAATGGTCCGTTTTGAAATGTTTTATTTTTGAACGCCAGTTGACAATTGTAGGTAGATCATCAGTTTTAGAGCTAAAATTAGCATGTTTAAAGTGATTTTCATGCTTCCAGGGGCCCGGGAAGTGAATTAAATACCATTTGGAGGCATTTAATGTTCAAGCAAAAACAGGGGATTTTGACAAAAGAGATAACACCCCCCCCATTACGTCATGCTTCAGAAAGGTGAAAAATGGTCCGGTTTCAAATGTTTTATTTTTGAACGTCAGTTCACATTTATAGGTAGATCATCAGTTTAAGAGCTAAAATTAGCATGTTTAAAGTGATTTTCATGCTTCCAGGGGCCCGGGAAGTGAATTAAATACCATTTGGAGGCATTTAATGTTCAAGCAAAAACAGGGGATTTTTGACAAAAGAGATAACACCCCCCCATTACGTCATGCTTCAGAAAGGTGAAAAATGGTCCGTTTTCAAATGTTTTATTTTTGAACGCCAGTTCACATTTGTAGGTAGATCATCAGTTTTAGAGCTAAAATTAGCATGTTTAAAGTGATTTTCGTGCTTCCAGGGGCCCGGGAAGTGAATTAAATACCATTTGGAGGCATTTAATGTTCAATCCAAAAACAGGTGATTTTTGACAAAAGAGATAACACCCCCCCCATTACGTCATGCTTCAGAAAGGTGAAAAATGGTCCGTTTTGAAATGTTTTATTTTTGAACGTCAGTTGACATTTGTAGGTAGTTCATCAGTTCTAGAGCTAAAATTAGCATGTTTAAAGTGATTTTCATGCTTCCAGGGGCCCTAAACACAAGATTTGTGGAATGGGTAAAAGTGCATGAAAATGACCAATTTACTCACTCTGAGGTCTCAAAAAGTGTTTCTTCACCCCGGGAAGTGATTTAAATACCATTTGGAGGCATTTAATGTTCAAACAAAAACAGGGGATTTTTGACAAAAGAGCTAACACCCCCCCATTACGTCATGCTTCAGAAAGGTGAAAAATGGTCCGTTTTCAAATGTTTTATTTTTGAACGCCAGTTCACATTTGTAGGTAGATCATCAGTTTTAGAGCTAAAATTAGCATGTTTAAAGTGATTTTCATGCTTCCAGGGGCCCGGGAAGTGAATTAAATACCATTTGGAGGCATTTAATGTTCAAGCAAAAACAGGTGATTTTTGACAAAAGAGATAACACCCCCCCATTACGTCATGCTTCAGAAAGGTGAAAAATGGTCCTGTTTGAAATGTTTTATTTTTGAACGTCAGTTGACATTTGTAGGTAGATCATCAGTTCTAGAGCTAAAATTAGCATGTTTAAAGTGATTTTCATGCTTCCAGGGGCCCGGGAAGTGAATTGTTATGTTATGTTAATTATCATTTTCTTAATTTGGAGGCATTTAATGTTCAAGCAAAAACAGGTGATTTTTGACAAAAGAGATAACACCCCCCCATTACGTCATGCTTCAGAAAGGTGAAAAATGGTCCGTTTTGAAATGTTTTATTTTTGAACGTCAGTTGACATTTGTAGGTAGATCATCAGTTTAAGAGCTAAAATTAGCATGTTTAAAGTGATTTTCATGCTTCCAGGGGCCCGGGAAGTGAATTAAATACCATTTGGAGGCATTTAATGTTCAAGCAAAAACAGGGGATTTTTGACAAAAGAGATAACACCCCCCCATTACGTCATGCTTCAGAAAGGTGAAAAATGGTCCGTTTTCAAATGTTTTATTTTTGAACGCCAGTTCACATTTGTAGGTAGATCATCAGTTTTAGAGCTAAAATTAGCTTGTTTAAAGTGATTTTCATGCTTCCAGGGGCCCTAAACACAAGATTTGTGGAATGGGTAAAAGTGCATGAAAATGGCCAATTTACTCACTCTGAGGTCTCAAAAAGTGTTTCTTCACCCCGGGAAGTGAATTAAATACCATTTGGAGGCATTTAATGTTCAAGCAAAAACAGGTGATTTTTGACAAAAGAGATAACACCCCCCCATTACGTCATGCTTCAGAAAGGTGAAAAATGGTCCGTTTTGAAATGTTTTATTTTTGAACGCCAGTTGACATTTGTAGGTAGATCATCAGTTCTAGAGCTAAAATTAGCATGTTTAAAGTGATTTTCATGCTTCCAGAGGCCCGGGAAGTGAATTAAATACCATTTGGAGGCATTTAATGTTCAAGCAAAAACAGGTGATTTTTGATAAAAGAGATAACACCCCCCCATTACGTCATGCTTCAGAAAGGTGAAAAATGGTCCGTTTTCAAATGTTTTATTTTTGAACGTCAGTTCACATTTGTAGGTAGATCATCAGTTTAAGAGCTAAAATTAGCATGTTTAAAGTGATTTTCATGCTTCCAGGGGCCCTAAACCCAAGATTTGTGGAATGGTTAAAAGTGCATGAAAATGGCCAATTTACTCAGTCTGAGGTCTCAAAAAGTGTTTCTTCACCCCGGGAAGTGAATTAAATACCATTTGGAGGCATTTAATGTTCAAGCAAAAACAGGTGATTTTTGACAAAAGAGATAACACCCCCCCATTACGTCATGCTTCAGAAAGGTGAAAAATGGTCCGTTTTCAAATGTTTTATTTTTGAACGTCAGTTCACATTTATAGGTAGATCATCAGTTTAAGAGCTAAAATTAGCATGTTTAAAGTGATTTTCATGCTTCCAGGGGCCCGGGAAGTGAATTAAATACCATTTGGAGGCATTTAATGTTCAAGCAAAAACAGGGGATTTTTGACAAAAGAGATAACACCCCCCCATTACGTCATGCTTCAGAAGGGTGAAAAATGGTCCGTTTTCAAATCTTTTATTTTTGAACGCCAGTTCACAATTGTAGGTAGATCATCAGTTTTAGAGCTAAAATTAGCATGTTTAAAGTGATTTTCATGCTTCCAGGGGCCCGGGAAGTGAATTAAATACCATTTGGAGGCATTTAATGTTCAAGCAAAAACAGGGGATTTTGACAAAAGAGATAACACCCCCCCCCCCATTACGTCATGCTTCAGAAAGGTGAAAAATGGTCCGGTTTCAAATGTTTTATTTTTGAACGTCAGTTCACATTTATAGGTAGATCATCAGTTTAAGAGCTAAAATTAGCATGTTTAAAGTGATTTTCATGCTTCCAGGGGCCCGGGAAGTGAATTAAATACCATTTGGAGGCATTTAATGTTCAAGCAAAAACAGGGGATTTTTGACAAAAGAGATAACACCCCCAATTACGTCATGCTTCAGAAAGATGAAAAATGGTCCGTTTTGAAATGTTTTATTTTTGAACGCCAGTTGACATTTGTAGGTAGATCATCAGTTCTAGAGCTAAAATTAGCATGTTTAAAGTGATTTTCATGCTTCCAGGGGCCCGGGAAGTGAATTAAATACCATTTGGAGGCATTTAATGTTCAAGCAAAAACAGGTGATTTTTGATAAAAGAGATAACACCCCCCCTTTACGTCATGCTTCAGAAAGGTGAAAAATTGTCTGTTTTCAAATGTTTTATTTTTGAACGTCAGTTCACATTTATAGGTAGATCATCAGTTTAAGAGCTAAAATTAGCATGTTTAAAGTGATTTTCATGCTTCCAGGGGCCCGGGAAGTGAATTAAATACCATTTGGAGTCATTTAATGTTCAAGCAAAAACAGGTGATTTTTGACAAAAGAGATAACACCCCCCCATTACGTCATGCTTCAGAAAGGTGAAAAATGGTCCGTTTTGAAATGTTTTATTTTTGAACGTCAGTTGACATTTGTAGGTAGATCATCAGTTTAAGAGCTAAAATTAGCATGTTTAAAGTGATTTTCATGCTTCCAGGGGCCCGGGAAGTGAATTAAATACCATTTGGAGGCATTTAATGTTCAAGCAAAAACAGGGGATTTTTGACAAAAGAGATAACACCCCCCCATTACGTCATGCTTCAGAAAGGTGAAAAATGGTCCGTTTTCAAATGTTTTATTTTTGAACGCCAGTTCACATTTGTAGGTAGATCATTAGTTTTAGAGCTAAAATTAGCATGTTTAAAGTGATTTTCATGCTTCCAGGGGCCCGGGAAGTGAATTAAATACCATTTGGAGGCATTTAATGTTCAAGCAAAAACAGGTGATTTTTGACAAAAGAGATAACACCCCCCCATTACGTCATGCTTCAGAAAGGTGAAAAATGGTCCGTTTTGAAATGTTTTATTTTTGAACGTCAGTTGACATTTGTAGGTAGATCATCAGTTTAAGAGCTAAAATTAGCATGTTTAAAGTGATTTTCATGCTTCCAGGGGCCCGGGAAGTGAATTAAATACCATTTGGAGGCATTTAATGTTCAAGCAAAAACAGGGGATTTTTGACAAAAGAGATAACACCCCCCCATTACGTCATGCTTCAGAAAGGTGAAAAATGGTCCGTTTTCAAATGTTTTATTTTTGAACGCCAGTTCACATTTGTAGGTAGATCATTAGTTTTAGAGCTAAAATTAGCATGTTTAAAGTGATTTTCATGCTTCCAGGGGCCCGGGAAGTGAATTAAATACCATTTGGAGGCATTTAATGTTCAAGCAAAAACAGGTGATTTTTGACAAAAGAGATAACACCCCCCCATTACGTCATGCTTCAGAAAGGTGAAAAATGGTCCGTTTTGAAATGTTTTATTTTTGAACGTCAGTTGACATTTGTAGGTAGATCATCAGTTCTAGAGCTAAAATTAGCATGTTTAAAGTGATTTTCATGCTTCCAGGGGCCTGGGAAGTGAATTAAATACCATTTGGAGGCATTTAATGTTCAAGCAAAAACAGGTGATTTTTGACAAAAGAGATAACACCCCCATTACGTCATGCTTCAGAAAGGTGAAAAATGGTCAGTTTTCAAATGTTTTATTTTTGAACGTGAGTTGACATTTGTAGGTAGATCATCAGTTCTAGAGATAAAATTAGCATGTTTAAAGTGATTTTCATGCTTCCAGGGGCCCGGGAAGTGAATTAAATACCATTTGGGGGCATTTAATGTTCAAGCAAAAACAGGTGATTTTTGACAAAAGAGATAACACCCCCCCATTACGTCATGCTTCAGAAAGGTGAAAAATGGTCCATTTTCAAATGTTTTATTTTTTAACGTCAGTTCACATTTGTAGGTAGATCATCAGTTTTAGAGCTAAAATTAGCATTTTTAAAGTGATTTTCATGCTTCCAGGGGCCCTAAACACAAGATTTGTGGAATGGGTAAAAGTGCATGAAAATGGCCAATTTACTCACTCTGAGGTCTCAAAAAGTGTTTCTTCACCCCGGGAAATGAATTAAATACCATTTGGAGGCATTTAATGTTCAAGCAAATACAGGTGATTTTTGACAAAAGAGATAACACCCCCCATTACGTCATGCTTCAGAAAGGTGAAAAACTGGTCCGTTTTCAAAAGTTTTTTTTTTGAACGTCAGTTCAAATTGGTAGGTAGATCATCAGTTTAAGAGCTAAAATTAGCATGTTTAAAGTGATTTTCATGCTTCCAGGGGCCCGGGAAGTGAATTAAATACCATTTGGAGGCATTTAATGTTCAAGCAAAAACAGGGGATTTTTGACAAAAGAGATAACACCCCCCCATTACGTCATGCTTCAGAAAGGTGAAAAATGGTCAGTTTTCAAATGTTTTATTTTTGAACGTCAGTTGACATTTGTAGGTAGATCATCAGTTCTAGAGCTAAAATTAGCATGTTTAAAGTGATTTTCATGCTTCCAGGGGCCCGGGAAGTGAATTAAATTCCATTTGGAGGCATTTAATGTTCAAGCAAAAACAGGTGATTTTTGACAAAAGAGATAACACCCCCCCATTACGTCATGCTTCAGAAAGGTGAAAAATGGTCCGTTTTCAAATGTTTTATTTTTGAACGCCAGTTCACATTTGTAGGTAGATCATCAGTTTTAGAGCTAAAATTAGCATGTTTAAAGTGATTTTAATGCTTCCAGGGCCCTAAGCACAAGATTTGTGGAATGGGTAAAAGTGCATGAAAATGGCCAATTTACTCACTCTGAGGTCTCAAAAAGTGTTTCTTCACCCCGGGAAGTGATTTAAATACCATTTGGAGGCATTTAATGTTCAAGCAAAAACAGGGGATTTTTGACAAAAGAGATAACACCCCCCATTACGTCATGCTTCAGAAAGATGAAAAATGGTCCGTTTTGAAATGTTTTATTTTTGAACGCCAGTTGACATTTGTAGGTAGATCATCAGTTCTAGAGCTAAAATTAGCATGTTTAAAGTGATTTTCATGCTTCCAGGGGCCCGGGAAGTGAATTAAATACCATTTGGAGGCATTTAATGTTCAAGCAAAAACAGGTGATTTTTGATAAAAGAGATAACACCCCCCCATTACGTCATGCTTCAGAAAGGTGAAAAATGGTCTGTTTTCAAATGTTTTATTTTTGAACGTCAGTTCACATTTGTAGGTAGATCATCAGTTTAAGAGCTAAAATTAGCATGTTTAAAGTGATTTTCATGCTTCCAGGGGCCCGGGAAGTGAATTAAATACCATTTGGAGACATTTAATGTTCAAGCAAAAACAGGTGATTTTTGACAAAAGAGCTAACACCCCCCCATTACGTCATGCTTCAGAAAGGTGAACAATGGTCCATTTTCAAATGTTTTATTTTTGAACGTCAGTTCACATTTGTAGGTAGATCATCAGTTTAAGAGCTAAAATTAGCATGTTTAAAGTGATTTTCATGCTTCCAGGGGCCCTAAACACAAGATTTGTGGAATGGTTAAAAGTGCATGAAAATGGCCAATTTACTCAGTCTGAGGTCTCAAAAAGTGTTTCTTCACCCAGGGAAGTGAATTAAATACCATTTGGAGGCATTTAATGTTCAAGCAAAAACAGGTGATTTTTGACAAAAGAGATAACACCCCCCCATTACGTCATGCTTCAGAAAGGTGAAAAATGGTCCGTTTTCAAATGTTTTATTTTTGAACGTCAGTTCACATTTATAGGTAGATCATCAGTTTAAGAGCTAAAATTAGCATGTTTAAATTGATTTTCATGCTTCCAGGGGCCCGGGAAGTGAATTAAATACCATTTGGAGGCATTTAATGTTCAAGCAAAAACAGGGGATTTTTGACAAAAGAGATAACACCCCCCCATTACGTCATGCTTCAGAAAGGTGAAAAATGGTCCGTTTTGAAATGTTTTATTTTTGAACGTCAGTTGACATTTGTAGGTAGATCATCAGTTTAAGAGCTAAAATTAGCATGTTTAAAGTGATTTTCATGCTTCCAGGGGCCCGGGAAGTGAATTAAATACCATTTGGAGGCATTTAATGTTCAAGCAAAAACAGGGGATTTTTGACAAAAGAGATAACACCCCCCCATTACGTCATGCTTCAGAAAGGTGAAAAATGGTCCGTTTTGAAATGTTTTATTTTTGAACGTCAGTTCACATTTGTAGATAGATCATCAGTTCTAGAGCTAAAATTAGCATGTTTAAAGTGATTTTCATGCTTCCAGAGGCCCGGGAAGTGAATTAAATACCATTTGGAGGCATTTAATGTTCAAGCAAAAACAGGTGATTTTTGATAAAAGAGATAACACCCCCCCATTACGTCATGCTTCAGAAAGGTGAAAAATGGTCCGTTTTCAAATGTTTTATTTTTGAACGCCAGTTCACATTTGTAGGTAGATCATCAGTTTTAGAGCTAAAATTAGCTTGTTTAAAGTGATTTTCATGCTTCCAGGGGCCCTAAACACAAGATTTGTGGAATGGGTAAAAGTGCATGAAAATGGCCAATTTACTCACTCTGAGGTCTCAAAAAGTGTTTCTTCACCCCGGGAAGTGAATTAAATACCATTTGGAGGCATTTAATGTTCAAGCAAAAACAGGTGATTTTTGACAAAAGAGATAACACCCCCCCATTACGTCATGCTTCAGAAAGGTGAAAAATGGTCCGTTTTCAAATGTTTTATTTTTGAACGTGAGTTGACATTTGTAGGTAGATCATCAGTTTTAGAGCTAAAATTAGCATTTTTAAAGTGATATTCATGCTTCCAGGTGCCCAGGAAGTGAATTAAATACCATTTGGAGGCATTTAATGTTCAACCAAAAACAGGTGATTTTTGACAAAAGAGATAACACCCCCCATTACGTCATGCTTCAGAAAGGTGAAAAATGGTCCGTTTTTAAATGTTTTATTTTTGAACGTCAGTTCACATTTGTAGGTAGATCATCAGTTTTAGAGCTAAAATTTGCATTTTTAAAGTGATTTTCATGCATCCAGGGGCCCAGGAAGTGAATTAAATACCATTTGGAGGCATTTAATGTTCAAGCAAAAACAGGTGATTTTGGACAAAAGAGAGAACACCCCCCATTACGTCATGCTTCAGAAAGGTGAAAAATGGTCAGTTTTCAAATGTTTTATTTTTGAACGTCAGTTGACATTTGTAGGTAGATCATCAGTTCTAGAGCTAAAATTAGCATGTTTAAAGTGATTTTCATGCTTCCAGGGGCCCGGGAAGTGAATTAAATACCATTTGGAGGCATTTAATGTTCAAGCAAAAACAGGGGATTTTTGACAAAAGAGATAACACCCCCCCATTACGTCATGCTTCAGAAAGGTGAAAAATGGTCCGTTTTCAAATGTTTTATTTTTGAACATCATTTCACATTTGTAGGTAGATCATCAGTTTTAGAGCTAAAATTAGCATGTTTAAAGTGATTTTCATGCTTCCAGGGGCCCTAAACACAAGATTTGTGGAATGGGTAAAAGTGCATGAAAATGGCCAATTTACTCACTCTGAGGTCTCAAAAAGTGTTTCTTCACCCCGGGAAGTGATTTAAATACCATTTGGAGGCATTTAATGTTCAAGCAAAAACAGGGGATTTTTGACAAAAGAGATAACACCCCCCCATTACGTCATGCTTCAGAAAGGTGAAAAATGGTCCGTTTTGAAATGTTTTATTTTTGAACGCCAGTTGACATTTGTAGGTAGATCATCAGTTCTAGAGCTAAAATTAGCATGTTTAAAGTGATTTTCATGCTTCCAGGGGCCCGGGAAGTGAATTAAATACCATTTGGGGGCATTTAATGTTCAAGCAAAAACAGGTGATTTTTGATAAAAGAGATAACACCCCCCCATTACGTCATGCTTCAGAAAGGTGAAAAATGGTCCGTTTTCAAATGTTTTATTTTTGAACGTCAGTTCACATTTGTAGGTAGATCATCAGTTTAAGAGCTAAAATTAGCATGTTTAAAGTGATTTTCATGCTTCCAGGGGCCCTAAACCCAAGATTTGTGGAATGGTTAAAAGTGCATGAAAATGGCCAATTTACTCAGTCTGAGGTCTCAAAAAGTGTTTCTTCACCCCGGGAAGTGAATTAAATACCATTTGGAGGCATTTAATGTTCAAGCAAAAACAGGTGATTTTTGACAAAAGAGATAACACCCCCCCATTACGTCATGCTTCAGAAAGGGGAAAAATGGTCCATTTTCAAATGTTTTATTTTTGAACGTCAGTTCACATTTATAGGTAGATCATCAGTTTAAGAGCTAAAATTAGCATGTTTAAAGTGATTTTCATGCTTCCAGGGGCCCGGGAAGTGAATTAAATACCATTTGGAGGCATTTAATGTTCAAGCAAAAACAGGGGATTTTTGACAAAAGAGATAACACCCCCCCATTACGTCATGCTTCAGAAAGGTGAAAAATGGTCCGTTTTGAAATGTTTTATTTTTGAACGCCAGTTGACAATTGTAGGTAGATCATCAGTTTTAGAGCTAAAATTAGCATGTTTAAAGTGATTTTCATGCTTCCAGGGGCCCGGGAAGTGAATTAAATACCATTTGGAGGCATTTAATGTTCAAGCAAAAACAGGGGATTTTGACAAAAGAGATAACACCCCCCCCATTACGTCATGCTTCAGAAAGGTGAAAAATGGTCCGGTTTCAAATGTTTTATTTTTGAACGTCAGTTCACATTTATAGGTAGATCATCAGTTTAAGAGCTAAAATTAGCATGTTTAAAGTGATTTTCATGCTTCCAGGGGCCCGGGAAGTGAATTAAATACCATTTGGAGGCATTTAATGTTCAAGCAAAAACAGGGGATTTTTGACAAAAGAGATAACACCCCCCCATTACGTCATGCTTCAGAAAGGTGAAAAATGGTCCGTTTTCAAATGTTTTATTTTTGAACGCCAGTTCACATTTGTAGGTAGATCATCAGTTTTAGAGCTAAAATTAGCATGTTTAAAGTGATTTTCGTGCTTCCAGGGGCCCGGGAAGTGAATTAAATACCATTTGGAGGCATTTAATGTTCAATCCAAAAACAGGTGATTTTTGACAAAAGAGATAACACCCCCCCCATTACGTCATGCTTCAGAAAGGTGAAAAATGGTCCGTTTTGAAATGTTTTATTTTTGAACGTCAGTTGACATTTGTAGGTAGTTCATCAGTTCTAGAGCTAAAATTAGCATGTTTAAAGTGATTTTCATGCTTCCAGGGGCCCTAAACACAAGATTTGTGGAATGGGTAAAAGTGCATGAAAATGACCAATTTACTCACTCTGAGGTCTCAAAAAGTGTTTCTTCACCCCGGGAAGTGATTTAAATACCATTTGGAGGCATTTAATGTTCAAACAAAAACAGGGGATTTTTGACAAAAGAGCTAACACCCCCCCATTACGTCATGCTTCAGAAAGGTGAAAAATGGTCCGTTTTCAAATGTTTTATTTTTGAACGCCAGTTCACATTTGTAGGTAGATCATCAGTTTTAGAGCTAAAATTAGCATGTTTAAAGTGATTTTCATGCTTCCAGGGGCCCGGGAAGTGAATTAAATACCATTTGGAGGCATTTAATGTTCAAGCAAAAACAGGTGATTTTTGACAAAAGAGATAACACCCCCCCATTACGTCATGCTTCAGAAAGGTGAAAAATGGTCCTGTTTGAAATGTTTTATTTTTGAACGTCAGTTGACATTTGTAGGTAGATCATCAGTTCTAGAGCTAAAATTAGCATGTTTAAAGTGATTTTCATGCTTCCAGGGGCCCGGGAAGTGAATTGTTATGTTATGTTAATTATCATTTTCTTAATTTGGAGGCATTTAATGTTCAAGCAAAAACAGGTGATTTTTGACAAAAGAGATAACACCCCCCCATTACGTCATGCTTCAGAAAGGTGAAAAATGGTCCGTTTTGAAATGTTTTATTTTTGAACGTCAGTTGACATTTGTAGGTAGATCATCAGTTTAAGAGCTAAAATTAGCATGTTTAAAGTGATTTTCATGCTTCCAGGGGCCCGGGAAGTGAATTAAATACCATTTGGAGGCATTTAATGTTCAAGCAAAAACAGGGGATTTTTGACAAAAGAGATAACACCCCCCCATTACGTCATGCTTCAGAAAGGTGAAAAATGGTCCGTTTTCAAATGTTTTATTTTTGAACGCCAGTTCACATTTGTAGGTAGATCATCAGTTTTAGAGCTAAAATTAGCTTGTTTAAAGTGATTTTCATGCTTCCAGGGGCCCTAAACACAAGATTTGTGGAATGGGTAAAAGTGCATGAAAATGGCCAATTTACTCACTCTGAGGTCTCAAAAAGTGTTTCTTCACCCCGGGAAGTGAATTAAATACCATTTGGAGGCATTTAATGTTCAAGCAAAAACAGGTGATTTTTGACAAAAGAGATAACACCCCCCCATTACGTCATGCTTCAGAAAGGTGAAAAATGGTCCGTTTTGAAATGTTTTATTTTTGAACGCCAGTTGACATTTGTAGGTAGATCATCAGTTCTAGAGCTAAAATTAGCATGTTTAAAGTGATTTTCATGCTTCCAGAGGCCCGGGAAGTGAATTAAATACCATTTGGAGGCATTTAATGTTCAAGCAAAAACAGGTGATTTTTGATAAAAGAGATAACACCCCCCCATTACGTCATGCTTCAGAAAGGTGAAAAATGGTCCGTTTTCAAATGTTTTATTTTTGAACGTCAGTTCACATTTGTAGGTAGATCATCAGTTTAAGAGCTAAAATTAGCATGTTTAAAGTGATTTTCATGCTTCCAGGGGCCCTAAACCCAAGATTTGTGGAATGGTTAAAAGTGCATGAAAATGGCCAATTTACTCAGTCTGAGGTCTCAAAAAGTGTTTCTTCACCCCGGGAAGTGAATTAAATACCATTTGGAGGCATTTAATGTTCAAGCAAAAACAGGTGATTTTTGACAAAAGAGATAACACCCCCCCATTACGTCATGCTTCAGAAAGGTGAAAAATGGTCCATTTTCAAATGTTTTATTTTTGAACGTCAGTTCACATTTATAGGTAGATCATCAGTTTAAGAGCTAAAATTAGCATGTTTAAAGTGATTTTCATGCTTCCAGGGGCCCGGGAAGTGAATTAAATACCATTTGGAGGCATTTAATGTTCAAGCAAAAACAGGGGATTTTTGACAAAAGAGATAACACCCCCCCATTACGTCATGCTTCAGAAGGGTGAAAAATGGTCCGTTTTCAAATGTTTTATTTTTGAACGCCAGTTCACAATTGTAGGTAGATCATCAGTTTTAGAGCTAAAATTAGCATGTTTAAAGTGATTTTCATGCTTCCAGGGGCCCGGGAAGTGAATTAAATACCATTTGGAGGCATTTAATGTTCAAGCAAAAACAGGGGATTTTGACAAAAGAGATAACACCCCCCCCCCCCATTACGTCATGCTTCAGAAAGGTGAAAAATGGTCCGGTTTCAAATGTTTTATTTTTGAACGTCAGTTCACATTTATAGGTAGATCATCAGTTTAAGAGCTAAAATTAGCATGTTTAAAGTGATTTTCATGCTTCCAGGGGCCCGGGAAGTGAATTAAATACCATTTGGAGGCATTTAATGTTCAAGCAAAAACAGGGGATTTTTGACAAAAGAGATAACACCCCCCATTACGTCATGCTTCAGAAAGATGAAAAATGGTCCGTTTTGAAATGTTTTATTTTTGAACGCCAGTTGACATTTGTAGGTAGATCATCAGTTCTAGAGCTAAAATTAGCATGTTTAAAGTGATTTTCATGCTTCCAGGGGCCCGGGAAGTGAATTAAATACCATTTGGAGGCATTTAATGTTCAAGCAAAAACAGGTGATTTTTGATAAAAGAGATAACACCCCCCCATTACGTCATGCTTCAGAAAGGTGAAAAATTGTCTGTTTTCAAATGTTTTATTTTTGAACGTCAGTTCACATTTGTAGGTAGATCATCAGTTTAAGAGCTAAAATTAGCATGTTTAAAGTGATTTTCATGCTTCCAGGGGCCCGGGAAGTGAATTAAATACCATTTGGAGACATTTAATGTTCAAGCAAAAACAGGTGATTTTTGACAAAAGAGCTAACACCCCCCCATTACGTCATGCTTCAGAAAGGTGAACAATGGTCCATTTTCAAATGTTTTATTTTTGAACGTCAGTTCACATTTGTAGGTAGATCATCAGTTTAAGAGCTAAAATTAGCATGTTTAAAGTGATTTTCATGCTTCCAGGGGCCCTAAACACAAGATTTGTGGAATGGTTAAAAGTGCATGAAAATGGCCAATTTACTCAGTCTGAGGTCTCAAAAAGTGTTTCTTCACCCAGGGAAGTGAATTAAATACCATTTGGAGGCATTTAATGTTCAAGCAAAAACAGGTGATTTTTGACAAAAGAGATAACACCCCCCCATTACGTCATGCTTCAGAAAGGTGAAAAATGGTCCGTTTTCAAATGTTTTATTTTTGAACGTCAGTTCACATTTATAGGTAGATCATCAGTTTAAGAGCTAAAATTAGCATGTTTAAAGTGATTTTCATGCTTCCAGGGGCCCGGGAAGTGAATTAAATACCATTTGGAGGCATTTAATGTTCAAGCAAAAACAGGGGATTTTTGACAAAAGAGATAACACCCCCCCATTACGTCATGCTTCAGAAAGGTGAAAAATGGTCCGTTTTGAAATGTTTTATTTTTGAACGTCAGTTGACATTTGTAGGTAGATCATCAGTTTAAGAGCTAAAATTAGCATGTTTAAAGTGATTTTCATGCTTCCAGGGGCCCGGGAAGTGAATTAAATACCATTTGGAGGCATTTAATGTTCAAGCAAAAACAGGGGATTTTTGACAAAAGAGATAACACCCCCCCATTACGTCATGCTTCAGAAAGGTGAAAAATGGTCCGTTTTCAAATGTTTTATTTTTGAACGCCAGTTCACATTTGTAGGTAGATCATCAGTTTTAGAGCTAAAATTAGCTTGTTTAAAGTGATTTTCATGCTTCCAGGGGCCCTAAACACAAGATTTGTGGAATGGGTAAAAGTGCATGAAAATGGCCAATTTACTCACTCTGAGGTCTCAAAAAGTGTTTCTTCACCCCGGGAAGTGAATTAAATACCATTTGGAGGCATTTAATGTTCAAGCAAAAACAGGTGATTTTTGACAAAAGAGATAACACCCCCCCATTACGTCATGCTTCAGAAAGGTGAAAAATGGTCCGTTTTCAAATGTTTTATTTTTGAACGTGAGTTGACATTTGTAGGTAGATCATCAGTTTTAGAGCTAAAATTAGCATTTTTAAAGTGATATTCATGCTTCCAGGTGCCCAGGAAGTGAATTAAATACCATTTGGAGGCATTTAATGTTCAAGCAAAAACAGGTGATTTTTGACAAAAGAGATAACACCCCCCATTACGTCATGCTTCAGAAAGGTGAAAAATGGTCCGTTTTTAAATGTTTTATTTTTGAACGTCAGTTCACATTTGTAGGTAGATCATCAGTTTTAGAGCTAAAATTTGCATTTTTAAAGTGATTTTCATGCATCCAGGGGCCCAGGAAGTGAATTAAATACCATTTGGAGGCATTTAATGTTCAAGCAAAAACAGGTGATTTTGGACAAAAGAGAGAACACCCCCCATTACGTCATGCTTCAGAAAGGTGAAAAATGGTCAGTTTTCAAATGTTTTATTTTTGAACGTCAGTTGACATTTGTAGGTAGATCATCAGTTCTAGAGCTAAAATTAGCATGTTTAAAGTGATTTTCATGCTTCCAGGGGCCCGGGAAGTGAATTAAATACCATTTGGAGGCATTTAATGTTCAAGCAAAAACAGGGGATTTTTGACAAAAGAGATAACACCCCCCCATTACGTCATGCTTCAGAAAGGTGAAAAATGGTCCGTTTTCAAATGTTTTATTTTTGAACATCATTTCACATTTGTAGGTAGATCATCAGTTTTAGAGCTAAAATTAGCATGTTTAAAGTGATTTTCATGCTTCCAGGGGCCCTAAACACAAGATTTGTGGAATGGGTAAAAGTGCATGAAAATGGCCAATTTACTCACTCTGAGGTCTCAAAAAGTGTTTCTTCACCCCGGGAAGTGATTTAAATACCATTTGGAGGCATTTAATGTTCAAGCAAAAACAGGGGATTTTTGACAAAAGAGATAACACCCCCCCATTACGTCATGCTTCAGAAAGGTGAAAAATGGTCCGTTTTGAAATGTTTTATTTTTGAACGCCAGTTGACATTTGTAGGTAGATCATCAGTTCTAGAGCTAAAATTAGCATGTTTAAAGTGATTTTCATGCTTCCAGGGGCCCGGGAAGTGAATTAAATACCATTTGGGGGCATTTAATGTTCAAGCAAAAACAGGTGATTTTTGATAAAAGAGATAACACCCCCCCATTACGTCATGCTTCAGAAAGGTGAAAAATGGTCCGTTTTCAAATGTTTTATTTTTGAACGTCAGTTCACATTTGTAGGTAGATCATCAGTTTAAGAGCTAAAATTAGCATGTTTAAAGTGATTTTCATGCTTCCAGGGGCCCTAAACCCAAGATTTGTGGAATGGTTAAAAGTGCATGAAAATGGCCAATTTACTCAGTCTGAGGTCTCAAAAAGTGTTTCTTCACCCCGGGAAGTGAATTAAATACCATTTGGAGGCATTTAATGTTCAAGCAAAAACAGGTGATTTTTGACAAAAGAGATAACACCCCCCCATTACGTCATGCTTCAGAAAGGTGAAAAATGGTCCATTTTCAAATGTTTTATTTTTGAACGTCAGTTCACATTTATAGGTAGATCATCAGTTTAAGAGCTAAAATTAGCATGTTTAAAGTGATTTTCATGCTTCCAGGGGCCCGGGAAGTGAATTAAATACCATTTGGAGGCATTTAATGTTCAAGCAAAAACAGGGGATTTTTGACAAAAGAGATAACACCCCCCCATTACGTCATGCTTCAGAAAGGTGAAAAATGGTCCGTTTTGAAATGTTTTATTTTTGAACGCCAGTTGACAATTGTAGGTAGATCATCAGTTTTAGAGCTAAAATTAGCATGTTTAAAGTGATTTTCATGCTTCCAGGGGCCCGGGAAGTGAATTAAATACCATTTGGAGGCATTTAATGTTCAAGCAAAAACAGGGGATTTTGACAAAAGAGATAACACCCCCCCATTACGTCATGCTTCAGAAAAGTGAAAAATGGTCCGGTTTCAAATGTTTTATTTTTGAACGTCAGTTCACATTTATAGGTAGATCATCAGTTTAAGAGCTAAAATTAGCATGTTTAAAGTGATTTTCATGCTTCCAGGGGCCCGGGAAGTGAATTAAATACCATTTGGAGGCATTTAATGTTCAAGCAAAAACAGGGGATTTTTGACAAAAGAGATAACACCCCCCCATTACGTCATGCTTCAGAAAGGTGAAAAATGGTCCGTTTTCAAATGTTTTATTTTTGAACGCCAGTTCACATTTGTAGGTAGATCATCAGTTTTAGAGCTAAAATTAGCATGTTTAAAGTGATTTTCGTGCTTCCAGGGGCCCGGGAAGTGAATTAAATACCATTTGGAGGCATTTAATGTTCAATCCAAAAACAGGTGATTTTTGACAAAAGAGATAACACCCCCCCCATTACGTCATGCTTCAGAAAGGTGAAAAATGGTCCGTTTTGAAATGTTTTATTTTTGAACGTCAGTTGACATTTGTAGGTAGTTCATCAGTTCTAGAGCTAAAATTAGCATGTTTAAAGTGATTTTCATGCTTCCAGGGGCCCTAAACACAAGATTTGTGGAATGGGTAAAAGTGCATGAAAATGACCAATTTACTCACTCTGAGGTCTCAAAAAGTGTTTCTTCACCCCGGGAAGTGATTTAAATACCATTTGGAGGCATTTAATGTTCAAACAAAAACAGGGGATTTTTGACAAAAGAGCTAACACCCCCCCATTACGTCATGCTTCAGAAAGGTGAAAAATGGTCCGTTTTCAAATGTTTTATTTTTGAACGCCAGTTCACATTTGTAGGTAGATCATCAGTTTTAGAGCTAAAATTAGCATGTTTAAAGTGATTTTCATGCTTCCAGGGGCCCGGGAAGTGAATTAAATACCATTTGGAGGCATTTAATGTTCAAGCAAAAACAGGTGATTTTTGACAAAAGAGATAACACCCCCCCATTACGTCATGCTTCAGAAAGGTGAAAAATGGTCCTGTTTGAAATGTTTTATTTTTGAACGTCAGTTGACATTTGTAGGTAGATCATCAGTTCTAGAGCTAAAATTAGCATGTTTAAAGTGATTTTCATGCTTCCAGGGGCCCGGGAAGTGAATTGTTATGTTATGTTAATTATCATTTTCTTAATTTGGAGGCATTTAATGTTCAAGCAAAAACAGGTGATTTTTGACAAAAGAGATAACACCCCCCCATTACGTCATGCTTCAGAAAGGAGAAAAATGGTCCGTTTTGAAATGTTTTATTTTTGAACGTCAGTTGACATTTGTAGGTAGATCATCAGTTTAAGAGCTAAAATTAGCATGTTTAAAGTGATTTTCATGCTTCCAGGGGCCCGGGAAGTGAATTAAATACCATTTGGAGGCATTTAATGTTCAAGCAAAAACAGGGGATTTTTGACAAAAGAGATAACACCCCCCCATTACGTCATGCTTCAGAAAGGTGAAAAATGGTCCGTTTTCAAATGTTTTATTTTTGAACGCCAGTTCACATTTGTAGGTAGATCATCAGTTTTAGAGCTAAAATTAGCTTGTTTAAAGTGATTTTCATGCTTCCAGGGGCCCTAAACACAAGATTTGTGGAATGGGTAAAAGTGCATGAAAATGGCCAATTTACTCACTCTGAGGTCTCAAAAAGTGTTTCTTCACCCCGGGAAGTGAATTAAATACCATTTGGAGGCATTTAATGTTCAAGCAAAAACAGGTGATTTTTGACAAAAGAGATAACACCCCCCCATTACGTCATGCTTCAGAAAGGTGAAAAATGGTCCGTTTTGAAATGTTTTATTTTTGAACGCCAGTTGACATTTGTAGGTAGATCATCAGTTCTAGAGCTAAAATTAGCATGTTTAAAGTGATTTTCATGCTTCCAGAGGCCCGGGAAGTGAATTAAATACCATTTGGAGGCATTTAATGTTCAAGCAAAAACAGGTGATTTTTGATAAAAGAGATAACACCCCCCCATTACGTCATGCTTCAGAAAGGTGAAAAATGGTCCGTTTTCAAATGTTTTATTTTTGAACGTCAGTTCACATTTGTAGGTAGATCATCAGTTTAAGAGCTAAAATTAGCATGTTTAAAGTGATTTTCATGCTTCCAGGGGCCCTAAACCCAAGATTTGTGGAATGGTTAAAAGTGCATGAAAATGGCCAATTTACTCAGTCTGAGGTCTCAAAAAGTGTTTCTTCACCCCGGGAAGTGAATTAAATACCATTTGGAGGCATTTAATGTTCAAGCAAAAACAGGTGATTTTTGACAAAAGAGATAACACCCCCCCATTACGTCATGCTTCAGAAAGGTGAAAAATGGTCCGTTTTCAAATGTTTTATTTTTGAACGTCAGTTCACATTTATAGGTAGATCATCAGTTTAAGAGCTAAAATTAGCATGTTTAAAGTGATTTTCATGCTTCCAGGGGCCCGGGAAGTGAATTAAATACCATTTGGAGGCATTTAATGTTCAAGCAAAAACAGGGGATTTTTGACAAAAGAGATAACACCCCCCCATTACGTCATGCTTCAGAAGGGTGAAAAATGGTCCGTTTTCAAATGTTTTATTTTTGAACGCCAGTTCACAATTGTAGGTAGATCATCAGTTTTAGAGCTAAAATTAGCATGTTTAAAGTGATTTTCATGCTTCCAGGGGCCCGGGAAGTGAATTAAATACCATTTGGAGGCATTTAATGTTCAAGCAAAAACAGGGGATTTTGACAAAAGAGATAACACCCCCCCCCCATTACGTCATGCTTCAGAAAGGTGAAAAATGGTCCGGTTTCAAATGTTTTATTTTTGAACGTCAGTTCACATTTATAGGTAGATCATCAGTTTAAGAGCTAAAATTAGCATGTTTAAAGTGATTTTCATGCTTCCAGGGGCCCGGGAAGTGAATTAAATACCATTTGGAGGCATTTAATGTTCAAGCAAAAACAGGGGATTTTTGACAAAAGAGATAACACCCCCCCATTACGTCATGCTTCAGAAAGGTGAAAAATGGTCCGTTTTCAAATGTTTTATTTTTGAACGCCAGTTCACATTTGTAGGTAGATCATCAGTTTTAGAGCTAAAATTAGCATGTTTAAAGTGATTTCGTGCTTCCAGGGGCCCGGGAAGTGAATTCAATACCATTTGGAGGCATTTAATGTTCAATCCAAAAACAGGTGATTTTTGACAAAAGAGATAACACCCCCCCATTACGTCATGCTTCAGAAAGGTGAAAAATGGTCCGTTTTGAAATGTTTTATTTTTGAACGTCAGTTGACATTTGTAGGTAGTTCATCAGTTCTAGAGCTAAAATTAGCATGTTTAAAGTGATTTTCATGCTTCCAGGGGCCCGGGAAGTGAATTTAATACCATTTGGAGGCATTTAATGTTCAAGCAAAAACAGGTGATTTTTGACAAAAGAGATAACACCCCCCCATTACGTCATGCTTCAGAAAGGTGAAAAATGGTCCGTTTTCAAATGTTTTATTTTTGAACGCCAGTTCACATTTGTAGGTAGATCATCAGTTTTAGAGCTAAAATTAGCATGTTTAAAGTGATTTTCATGCTTCCAGGGGCCCTAAACACAAGATTTGTGGAATGGGTAAAAGTGCATGAAAATGACCAATTTACTCACTCTGAGGTCTCAAAAAGTGTTTCTTCACCCCGGGAAGTGATTTAAATACCATTTGGAGGCATTTAATGTTCAAACAAAAACAGGGGATTTTTGACAAAAGAGCTAACACCCCCCCATTACGTCATGCTTCAGAAAGGTGAAAAATGGTCCGTTTTCAAATGTTTTATTTTTGAACGCCAGTTCACATTTGTAGGTAGATCATCAGTTTTAGAGCAAAAATTAGCATGTTTAAAGTGATTTTCATGCTTCCAGGGGCCCGGGAAGTGAATTAAATACCATTTGGAGGCATTTAATGTTCAAGCAAAAACAGGTGATTTTTGACAAAAGAGATAACACCCCCCCATTACGTCATGCTTCAGAAAGGTGAAAAATGGTCCGGTTTGAAATGTTTTATTTTTGAACGTCAGTTGACATTTGTAGGTAGATCATCAGTTCTAGAGCTAAAATTAGCATGTTTAAAGTGATTTTCATGCTTCCAGGGACCCGGGAAGTGAATTGTTATGTTATGTTAATTATCATTTTCTTAATTTGGAGGCATTTAATGTTCAAGCAAAAACAGGTGATTTTTGACAAAAGAGATAACACCCCCCCATTACGTCATGCTTCAGAAAGGTGAAAAATGGTCCGTTTTGAAATGTTTTATTTTTGAACGTCAGTTGACATTTGTAGGTAGATCATCAGTTTAAGAGCTAAAATTAGCATGTTTAAAGTGATTTTCATGCTTCCAGGGGCCCGGGAAGTGAATTAAATACCATTTGGAGGCATTTAATGTTCAAGCAAAAACAGGGGATTTTTGACAAAAGAGATAACACCCCCCCATTACGTCATGCTTCAGAAAGGTGAAAAATGGTCCGTTTTCAAATGTTTTATTTTTGAACGCCAGTTCACATTTGTAGGTAGATCATCAGTTTTAGAGCTAAAATTAGCTTGTTTAAAGTGATTTTCATGCTTCCAGGGGCCCTAAACACAAGATTTGTGGAATGGGTAAAAGTGCATGAAAATGGCCAATTTACTCACTCTGAGGTCTCAAAAAGTGTTTCTTCACCCCGGGAAGTGAATTAAACACCATTTGGAGGCATTTAATGTTCAAGCAAAAACAGGTGATTTTTGACAAAAGAGATAACACCCCCCCATTACGTCATGCTTCAGAAAGGTGAAAAATGGTCCGTTTTCAAATGTTTTATTTTTGAATGTGAGTTGACATTTGTAGGTAGATCATCAGTTTTAGAGCTAAAATTAGCATTTTTAAAGTGATATTCATGCTTCCAGGTGCCCAGGAAGTGAATTAAATACCATTTGGAGGCAGTTAATGTTCAAGCAAAAACAGGTGATTTTTGACAAAAGAGATTACACCCCCCCATTACGTCATGCTTCAGAAAGGTGAAAAATGGTCCGTTTTCAAATGTTTTATTTTTGAACGTCAGTTCACATTTGTAGGTAGATCATCAGTTTTAGAGCTAAAATTAGCATTTTTAAAGTGATTTTCATGCTTCCAGGGGCCCAGGAAGTGAATTAAATACCATTTGGAGGCATTTAATGTTTAAGCAAAAACAGGTGATTTTTGACAAAAGAGATAACACCCCCCATTACGTCATGCTTCAGAAAGGTGAAAAATGGTCCGTTTTTAAATGTTTTATTTTTGAACGTCAGTTGACATTTGTAGGTAGATCATCAGTTCTAGAGCTAAAATTAGCATGTTTAAAGTGATTTTCATGCTTCCAGGGGCCCGGGAAGTGAATTAAATACCATTTGGAGACATTTAATGTTCAAGCAAAAACAGGTGATTTTTGACAAAAGAGCTAACACCCCCCCATTACGTCATGCTTCAGAAAGGTGAACAATGGTCCATTTTCAAATGTTTTATTTTTGAACGGTAGTTCACATTTGTAGGTAGATCATCAGTTTAAGAGCTAAAATTAGCATGTTTAAAGTGATTTTCATGCTTCCAGGGGCCCTAAACACAAGATTTGTGGAATGGTTAAAAGTGCATGAAAATGGCCAATTTACTCAGTCTGAGGTCTCAAAAAGTGTTTCTTCACCCCGGGAAGTGAATTAAATACCATTTGGAGGCATTTAATGTTCAAGCAAAAACAGGTGATTTTTGACAAAAGAGATAACACCCCCCCATTACGTCATGCTTCAGAAAGGTGAAAAATGGTCCGTTTTCAAATGTTTTATTTTTGAACGTCAGTTCACATTTATAGGTAGATCATCATTTTAAGAGCTAAAATTAGCATGTTTAAAGTGATTTTCATGCTTCCAGGGGCCCGGGAAGTGAATTAAATACCATTTGGAGGCATTTAAAGTTCAAGCAAAAACAGGGGATTTTTGACAAAAGAGATAACACCCCCCCATTACGTCATGCTTCAGAAAGGTGAAAAATGGTCCGTTTTCAAATGTTTTATTTTTGAACGCCAGTTCACATTTGTAGGTAGATCATCAGTTTTAGAGCTAAAATTAGCATGTTTAAAGTGATTTTCATGCTTCCAGGGGCCCGGGAAGTGAATTAAATACCATTTGGAGGCATTTAATGTTCAAGCAAAAACAGGGGATTTTGACAAAAGAGATAACACCCCCCCCCCATTACGTCATGCTTCAGAAAGGTGAAAAATGGTCCGGTTTCAAATGTTTTATTTTTGAACGTCAGTTCACATTTATAGGTAGATCATCAGTTTAAGAGCTAAAATTAGCATGTTTAAAGTGATTTTCATGCTTCCAGGGGCCCGGGAAGTGAATTAAATACCATTTGGAGGCATTTAATGTTCAAGCAAAAACAGGGGATTTTTGACAAAAGAGATAACACCCCCCCATTACGTCATGCTTCAGAAAGGTGAAAAATGGTCAGTTTTCAAATGTTTTATTTTTGAACGCCAGTTCACATTTGTAGGTAGATCATCAGTTTTAGAGCTAAAATTAGCATGTTTAAAGTGATTTTCATGCTTCCAGGGGCCCGGGAAGTGAATTAAATACCATTTGGAGGCATTTAATGTTCAAGCAAAAACAGGTGATTTTTGACAAAAGAGATAACACCCCCCCATTACGTCATGCTTCAGAAAGGTGAAAAATGGTCCGGTTTGAAATGTTTTATTTTTGAACGTCAGTTGACATTTGTAGGTAGATCATCAGTTCTAGAGCTAAAATTAGCATGTTTAAAGTGATTTTCATGCTTCCAGGGGCCCGGGAAGTGAATTAAATACCATTTGGAGGCATTTAATGTTCAAGCAAAAACAGGTGATTTTTGACAAAAGAGATAACACCCCCCCATTACGTCATGCTTCAGAAAGGTGAAAAATGGTCCGTTTTGAAATGTTTTATTTTTGAACGTCAGTTGACATTTGTAGGTAGATCATCAGTTTAAGAGCTAAAATTAGCATGTTTAAAGTGATTTTCATGCTTCCAGGGGCCCGGGAAGTGAATTAAATACCATTTGGAGGCATTTAATGTTCAAGCAAAAACAGGGGATTTTTGACAAAAGAGATAACACCCCCCCATTACGTCATGCTTCAGAAAGGTGAAAAATGGTCCGTTTTCAAATGTTTTATTTTTGAACGCCAGTTCACATTTGTAGGTAGATCATTAGTTTTAGAGCTAAAATTAGCATGTTTAAAGTGATTTTCATGCTTCCAGGGGCCCGGGAAGTGAATTAAATACCATTTGGAGGTATTTAATGTTCAAGCAAAAACAGGTGATTTTTGACAAAAGAGATAACACCCCCCCATTACGTCATGCTTCAGAAAGGTGAAAAATGGTCCGTTTTGAAATGTTTTATTTTTGAACGTCAGTTGACATTTGTAGGTAGATCATCAGTTCTAGAGCTAAAATTAGCATGTTTAAAGTGATTTTCATGCTTCCAGTGGCCTGGGAAGTGAATTAAATACCATTTGGAGGCATTTAATGTTCAAGCAAAAACAGGTGATTTTTGACAAAAGAGATAACACCCCCCATTACGTCATGCTTCAGAAAGGTGAAAAATGGTCAGTTTTCAAATGTTTTATTTTTGAACGTGAGTTGACATTTGTAGGTAGATCATCAGTTCTAGAGATAAAATTAGCATGTTTAAAGTGATTTTCATGCTTCCAGGGGCCCGGGAAGTGAATTAAATACCATTTGGGGGCATTTAATGTTCAAGCAAAAACAGGTGATTTTTGACAAAAGAGATAACACCCCCCATTACGTCATGCTTCAGAAAGGTGAAAAATGGTCCGTTTTCAAATGTTTTATTTTTTAACGTCAGTTCACATTTGTAGGTAGATCATCAGTTTTAGAGCTAAAATTAGCATTTTTAAAGTGATTTTCATGCTTCCAGGGGCCCTAAACACAAGATTTGTGGAATGGGTAAAAGTGCATGAAAATGGCCAATTTACTCACTCTGAGGTCTCAAAAAGTGTTTCTTCACCCCGGGAAATGAATTAAATACCATTTGGAGGCATTTAATGTTCAAGCAAATACAGGTGATTTTTGACAAAAGAGATAACACCCCCCCATTACGTCATGCTTCAGAAAGGTGAAAAACTGGTCTGTTTTCAAAAGTTTTTTTTTTGAACGTCAGTTCAAATTGGTAGGTAGATCATCAGTTTAAGAGCTAAAATTAGCATGTTTAAAGTGATTTTCATGCTTCCAGGGGCCCGGGAAGTGAATTAAATACCATTTGGAGGCATTTAATGTTCAAGCAAAAACAGGGGATTTTTGACAAAAGAGATAACACCCCCCATTACGTCATGCTTCAGAAAGGTGAAAAATGGTCAGTTTTCAAATGTTTTATTTTTGAACGTCAGTTGACATTTGTAGGTAGATCATCATTTCTAGAGCTAAAATTAGCATGTTTAAAGTGATTTTCATGCTTCCAGGGGCCCGGGAAGTGAATTAAATACCATTTGGAGGCATTTAATGTTCAAGCAAAAACAGGTGATTTTTGACATAAGAGATAACACCCCCCCATTACGTCATGCTTCAGAAAGGTGAAAAATGGTCCGTTTTCAAATGTTTTATTTTTGAACGCCAGTTCACATTTGTAGGTAGATCATCAGTTTTAGAGCTAAAATTAGCATGTTTAAAGTGATTTTCATGCTTCCAGGGCCCTAAACACAAGATTTGTGGAATGGGTAAAAGTGCATGAAAATGGCCAATTTACTCACTCTGAGGTCTCAAAACGTGTTTCTTCACCCCGGGAAGTGATTTAAATACCATTTGGAGGCATTTAATGTTCAAGCAAAAACAGGGGATTTTTGACAAAAGAGATAACACCCCCCATTACGTCATGCTTCAGAAAGATGAAAAATGGTCCGTTTTGAAATGTTTTATTTTTGAACGCCAGTTGACATTTGTAGGTAGATCATCAGTTCTAGAGCTAAAATTAGCATGTTTAAAGTGATTTTCATGCTTCCAGGGGCCCGGGAAGTGAATTAAATACCATTTGGAGGCATTTAATGTTCAAGCAAAAACAGGTGATTTTTGATAAAAGAGATAACACCCCCCCCATTACGTCATGCTTCAGAAAGGTGAAAAATGGTCCGTTTTCAAATGTTTTATTTTTGAACGTCAGTTCACATTTGTAGGTAGATCATCAGTTTAAGAGCTAAAATTAGCATGTTTAAAGTGATTTTCATGCTTCCAGGGGCCCGGGAAGTGAATTAAATACCATTTGGAGACATTTAATGTTCAAGCAAAAACAGGTGATTTTTGACAAAAGAGCTAACACCCCCCCATTACGTCATGCTTCAGAAAGGTGAACAATGGTCCATTTTCAAATGTTTTATTTTTGAACGTCAGTTCACATTTGTAGGTAGATCATCAGTTTAAGAGCTAAAATTAGCATGTTTAAAGTGATTTTCATGCTTCCAGGGGCCCTAAACACAAGATTTGTGGAATGGTTAAAAGTGCATGAAAATGGCCAATTTACTCAGTCTGAGGTCTCAAAAAGTGTTTCTTCACCCCGGGAAGTGAATTAAATACCATTTGGAGGCATTTAATGTTCAAGCAAAAACAGGTGATTTTTGACAAAAGAGATAACACCCCCCCATTACGTCATGCTTCAGAAAGGTGAAAAATGGTCCGTTTTTAAATGTTTTATTTTTGAACGTCAGTTCACATTTATAGGTAGATCATCAGTTTAAGAGCTAAAATTAGCATGTTTAAAGTGATTTTCATGCTTCCAGGGGCCCGGGAAGTGAATTAAATACTATTTGGAGGCATTTAATGTTCAAGCAAAAACAGGGGATTTTTGACAAAAGAGATAACACCCCCCCATTACGTCATGCTTCAGAAAGGTGAAAAATGGTACGTTTTCAAATGTTTTATTTTTGAACGTCAGTTCACATTTGTAGGTAGATCATCAGTTTTAGAGCTAAAATTAGCATGTTTAAAGTGATTTTCAGGCTTCCAGGGGCCTGGGAAGTGAATTAAATACCATTTGGAGGCATTTAATGTTCAAGCAAAAACTGGTGATTTTTGACAAAAGAGATAACACCCCCCCATTACGTCATGCTTCAGAAAGGTGAAAATGGTCCGTTTTCAAATGTTTTATTTTTGAACGTGAGTTGACATTTGTAGGTAGATCATCAGTTCTAGAGCTAAAATTAGCATGTTTAAAGTGATTTTCATGCTTCCAGGGGCCCGGGAAGTGAATTAAATACCATTTGGAGGCATTTAATGTTCAAGCAAAAACAGGTGATTTTTGACAAAAGAGATAACACACCCCCCCCATTACGTCATGCTTCAGAAAGGTGAAAAATGGTCCGTTTTCAAATGTTTTATTTTTGAACGCCAGTTCACATTTGTAGGTAGATCATCAGTTTTAGAGCTAAAATTAGCTTGTTTAAAGTGATTTTCATGCTTCCAGGGGCCCTAAACACAAGATTTGTGGAATGGGTAAAAGTGCATGAAAATGGCCAATTTACTCAGTCTGAGGTCTCAAAAAGTGTTTCTTCACCCCGGGAAGTGAATTAAATACCATTTGGAGGCATTTAATGTTCAAGCAAAAACAGGTGATTTTTGACAAAAGAGATAACACCCCCCCATTACGTCATGCTTCAGAAAGGTGAAAAATGGTCCGTTTTCAAATGTTTTATTTTTGAACGTCAGTTCACATTTATAGGTAGATCATCAGTTTAAGAGCTAAAATTAGCATGTTTAAAGTGATTTTCATGCTTCCAGGGGCCCGGGAAGTGAATTAAATACCATTTGGAGGCATTTAATGTTCAAGCAAAAACAGGTGATTTTGACAAAAGAGATAACACACCCCCCCCATTACGTCATGCTTCAGAAAGGTGAAAAATGGTCCGTTTTCAAATGTTTTATTTTTGAACGCCAGTTCACATTTGTAGGTAGATCATCAGTTTTAGAGCTAAAATTAGCTTGTTTAAAGTGATTTTCATGCTTCCAGGGGCCCTAAACACAAGATTTGTGGAATGGGTAAAAGTGCATGAAAATGGCCAATTTACTCAGTCTGAGGTCTCAAAAAGTGTTTCTTCACCCCGGGAAGTGAATTAAATACCATTTGGAGGCATTTAATGTTCAAGCAAAAACAGGGGATTTTTGACAAAAGAGATAACACCCCCCCATTACGTCATGCTTCAGAAAGGTGAAAAATGGTCCGTTTTCAAATGTTTTATTTTTGAACGCCAGTTCACATTTGTAGGTAGATCATTAGTTTTAGAGCTAAAATTAGCATGTTTAAAGTGATTTTCATGCTTCCAGGGGCCCGGGAAGTGAATTAAATACCATTTGGAGGTATTTAATGTTCAAGCAAAAACAGGTGATTTTTGACAAAAGAGATAACACCCCCCCATTACGTCATGCTTCAGAAAGGTGAAAAATGGTCCGTTTTGAAATGTTTTATTTTTGAACGTCAGTTGACATTTGTAGGTAGATCATCAGTTCTAGAGCTAAAATTAGCATGTTTAAAGTGATTTTCATGCTTCCAGTGGCCTGGGAAGTGAATTAAATACCATTTGGAGGCATTTAATGTTCAAGCAAATACAGGTGATTTTTGACAAAAGAGATAACACCCCCCCATTACGTCATGCTTCAGAAAGGTGAAAAACTGGTCTGTTTTCAAAAGTTTTTTTTTTGAACGTCAGTTCAAATTGGTAGGTAGATCATCAGTTCTAGAGATAAAATTAGCATGTTTAAAGTGATTTTCATGCTTCCAGGGGCCCGGGAAGTGAATTAAATACCATTTGGAGGCATTTAATGTTCAAGCAAAAACAGGGGATTTTTGACAAAAGAGCTAACACCCCCCCATTACGTCATGCTTCAGAAAGTTGAAAAATGGTCAGTTTTCAAATGTTTTATTTTTGAACGTCAGTTGACATTTGTAGGTAGATCATCATTTCTAGAGCTAAAATTAGCATGTTTAAAGTGATTTTCATGCTTCCAGGGGCCCGGGAAGTGAATTAAATACCATTTGGAGGCATTTAATGTTCAAGCAAAAACAGGTGATTTTTGACATAAGAGATAACACCCCCCCATTACGGCATGCTTCAGAAAGGTGAAAAATGGTCCATTTTCAAATGTTTTATTTTTGAACGCCAGTTCACATTTGTAGGTAGATCATCAGTTTTAGAGCTAAAATTAGCATGTTTAAAGTGATTTTCATGCTTCCAGGGCCCTAAACACAAGATTTGTGGAATGGGTAAAAGTGCATGAAAATGGCCAATTTACTCACTCTGAGGTCTCAAAACGTGTTTCTTCACCCCGGGAAGTGATTTAAATACCATTTGGAGGCATTTAATGTTCAAGCAAAAACAGGGGATTTTTGACAAAAGAGATAACACCCCCCATTACGTCATGCTTCAGAAAGATGAAAAATGGTCCGTTTTGAAATGTTTTATTTTTGAACGCCAGTTGACATTTGTAGGTAGATCATCAGTTCTAGAGCTAAAATTAGCATGTTTAAAGTGATTTTCATGCTTCCAGGGGCCCGGGAAGTGAATTAAATACCATTTGGAGGCATTTAATGTTCAAGCAAAAACAGGTGATTTTTGATAAAAGAGATAACACCCCCCCATTACGTCATGCTTCAGAAAGGTGAAAAATGGTCCGTTTTCAAATGTTTTATTTTTGAACGTCAGTTCACATTTGTAGGTAGATCATCAGTTTAAGAGCTAAAATTAGCATGTTTAAAGTGATTTTCATGCTTCCAGGGGCCCGGGAAGTGAATTAAATACCATTTGGAGACATTTAATGTTCAAGCAAAAACAGGTGATTTTTGACAAAAGAGCTAACACCCCCCCATTACGTCATGCTTCAGAAAGGTGAACAATGGTCCATTTTCAAATGTTTTATTTTTGAACGTCAGTTCACATTTGTAGGTAGATCATCAGTTTAAGAGCTAAAATTAGCATGTTTAAAGTGATTTTCATGCTTCCAGGGGCCCTAAACACAAGATTTGTGGAATGGTTAAAAGTGCATGAAAATGGCCAATTTACTCAGTCTGAGGTCTCAAAAAGTGTTTCTTCACCCCGGGAAGTGAATTAAATACCATTTGGAGGCATTTAATGTTCAAGCAAAAACAGGTGATTTTTGACAAAAGAGATAACACCCCCCCATTACGTCATGCTTCAGAAAGGTGAAAAATGGTCCGTTTTTAAATGTTTTATTTTTGAACGTCAGTTCACATTTATAGGTAGATCATCAGTTTAAGAGCTAAAATTAGCATGTTTAAAGTGATTTTCATGCTTCCAGGGGCCCGGGAAGTGAATTAAATACTATTTGGAGGCATTTAATGTTCAAGCAAAAACAGGGGATTTTTGACAAAAGAGATAACACCCCCCCATTACGTCATGCTTCAGAAAGGTGAAAAATGGTACGTTTTCAAATGTTTTATTTTTGAACGTCAGTTCACATTTGTAGGTAGATCATCAGTTTTAGAGCTAAAATTAGCATGTTTAAAGTGATTTTCAGGCTTCCAGGGGCCTGGGAAGTGAATTAAATACCATTTGGAGGCATTTAATGTTCAAGCAAAAACTGGTGATTTTTGACAAAAGAGATAACACCCCCCCATTACGTCATGCTTCAGAAAGGTGAAAATGGTCCGTTTTCAAATGTTTTATTTTTGAACGTGAGTTGACATTTGTAGGTAGATCATCAGTTCTAGAGCTAAAATTAGCATGTTTAAAGTGATTTTCATGCTTCCAGGGGCCCGGGAAGTGAATTAAATACCATTTGGAGGCATTTAATGTTCAAGCAAAAACAGGTGATTTTTGACAAAAGAGATAACACACCCCCCCCATTACGTCATGCTTCAGAAAGGTGAAAAATGGTCCGTTTTCAAATGTTTTATTTTTGAACGCCAGTTCACATTTGTAGGTAGATCATCAGTTTTAGAGCTAAAATTAGCTTGTTTAAAGTGATTTTCATGCTTCCAGGGGCCCTAAACACAAGATTTGTGGAATGGGTAAAAGTGCATGAAAATGGCCAATTTACTCAGTCTGAGGTCTCAAAAAGTGTTTCTTCACCCCGGGAAGTGAATTAAATACCATTTGGAGGCATTTAATGTTCAAGCAAAAACAGGTGATTTTTGACAAAAGAGATAACACCCCCCCATTACGTCATGCTTCAGAAAGGTGAAAAATGGTCCGTTTTCAAATGTTTTATTTTTGAACGTCAGTTCACATTTATAGGTAGATCATCAGTTTAAGAGCTAAAATTAGCATGTTTAAAGTGATTTTCATGCTTCCAGGGGCCCGGGAAGTGAATTAAATACCATTTGGAGGCATTTAATGTTCAAGCAAAAACAGGTGATTTTGACAAAAGAGATAACACCCCCCCCCCATTACGTCATGCTTCAGAAAGGTGAAAAATGGTCCGTTTTCAAATGTTTTATTTTTGAACGCCAGTTCACATTTGTAGGTAGATCATCAGTTTTAGAGCTAAAATTAGCTTGTTTAAAGTGATTTTCATGCTTCCAGGGGCCCTAAACACAAGATTTGTGGAATGGGTAAAAGTGCATGAAAATGGCCAATTTACTCAGTCTGAGGTCTCAAAAAGTGTTTCTTCACCCCGGGAAGTGAATTAAATACCATTTGGAGGCATTTATTGTTCAAGCAAAAACAGGGGATTTTTGACAAAAGAGATAACACCCCCCCATTACGTCATGCTTCAGAAAGGTGAAAAATGGTCCGTTTTCAAATGTTTTATTTTTGAACGCCAGTTCACATTTGTAGGTAGATCATTAGTTTTAGAGCTAAAATTAGCATGTTTAAAGTGATTTTCATGCTTCCAGGGGCCCGGGAAGTGAATTAAATACCATTTGGAGGTATTTAATGTTCAAGCAAAAACAGGTGATTTTTGACAAAAGAGATAACACCCCCCCATTACGTCATGCTTCAGAAAGGTGAAAAATGGTCCGTTTTGAAATGTTTTATTTTTGAACGTCAGTTGACATTTGTAGGTAGATCATCAGTTCTAGAGCTAAAATTAGCATGTTTAAAGTGATTTTCATGCTTCCAGTGGCCTGGGAAGTGAATTAAATACCATTTGGAGGCATTTAATGTTCAAGCAAATACAGGTGATTTTTGACAAAAGAGATAACACCCCCCCATTACGTCATGCTTCAGAAAGGTGAAAAACTGGTCTGTTTTCAAAAGTTTTTTTTTTGAACGTCAGTTCAAATTGGTAGGTAGATCATCAGTTCTAGAGATAAAATTAGCATGTTAAAAGTGATTTTCATGCTTCCAGGGGCCCGGGAAGTGAATTAAATACCATTTGGAGGCATTTAATGTTCAAGCAAAAACAGGGGATTTTTGACAAAAGAGCTAACACCCCCCCATTACGTCATGCTTCAGAAAGTTGAAAAATGGTCAGTTTTCAAATGTTTTATTTTTGAACGTCAGTTGACATTTGTAGGTAGATCATCATTTCTAGAGCTAAAATTAGCATGTTTAAAGTGATTTTCATGCTTCCAGGGGCCCGGGAAGTGAATTAAATACCATTTGGAGGCATTTAATGTTCAAGCAAAAACAGGTGATTTTTGACATAAGAGATAACACCCCCCCATTACGGCATGCTTCAGAAAGGTGAAAAATGGTCCATTTTCAAATGTTTTATTTTTGAACGCCAGTTCACATTTGTAGGTAGATCATCAGTTTTAGAGCTAAAATTAGCATGTTTAAAGTGATTTTCATGCTTCCAGGGCCCTAAACACAAGATTTGTGGAATGGGTAAAAGTGCATGAAAATGGCCAATTTACTCACTCTGAGGTCTCAAAACGTGTTTCTTCACCCCGGGAAGTGATTTAAATACCATTTGGAGGCATTTAATGTTCAAGCAAAAACAGGGGATTTTTGACAAAAGAGATAACACCCCCATTACGTCATGCTTCAGAAAGATGAAAAATGGTCCGTTTTGAAATGTTTTATTTTTGAACGCCAGTTGACATTTGTAGGTAGATCATCAGTTCTAGAGCTAAAATTAGCATGTTTAAAGTGATTTTCATGCTTCCAGGGGCCCGGGAAGTGAATTAAATACCATTTGGAGGCATTTAATGTTCAAGCAAAAACAGGTGATTTTTGATAAAAGAGATAACACCCCCCCCATTACGTCATGCTTCAGAAAGGTGAAAAATGGTCCGTTTTCAAATGTTTTATTTTTGAACGTCAGTTCACATTTGTAGGTAGATCATCAGTTTAAGAGCTAAAATTAGCATGTTTAAAGTGATTTTCATGCTTCCAGGGACCCGGGAAGTGAATTGTTATGTTATGTTAATTATCATTTTCTTAATTTGGAGGCATTTAATGTTCAAGCAAAAACAGGTGATTTTTGACAAAAGAGATAACACCCCCCATTACGTCATGCTTCAGAAAGGTGAAAAATGGTCCGTTTTGAAATGTTTTATTTTTGAACGTCAGTTGACATTTGTAGGTAGATCATCAGTTTAAGAGCTAAAATTAGCATGTTTAAAGTGATTTTCATGCTTCCAGGGGCCCGGGAAGTGAATTAAATACCATTTGGAGGCATTTAATGTTCAAGCAAAAACAGGGGATTTTTGACAAAAGAGATAACACCCCCCCATTACGTCATGCTTCAGAAAGGTGAAAAATGGTCCGTTTTCAAATGTTTTATTTTTGAACGCCAGTTCACATTTGTAGGTAGATCATCAGTTTTAGAGCTAAAATTAGCTTGTTTAAAGTGATTTTCATGCTTCCAGGGGCCCTAAACACAAGATTTGTGGAATGGGTAAAAGTGCATGAAAATGGCCAATTTACTCACTCTGAGGTCTCAAAAAGTGTTTCTTCACCCCGGGAAGTGAATTAAATACCATTTGGAGGCATTTAATGTTCAAGCAAAAACAGGTGATTTTTGACAAAAGAGATAACACCCCCCCATTACGTCATGCTTCAGAAAGGTGAAAAATGGTCCGTTTTCAAATGTTTTATTTTTGAATGTGAGTTGACATTTGTAGGTAGATCATCAGTTTTAGAGCTAAAATTAGCATTTTTAAAGTGATATTCATGCTTCCAGGTGCCCAGGAAGTGAATTAAATACCATTTGGAGGCAGTTAATGTTCAAGCAAAAACAGGTGATTTTTGACAAAAGAGATTACACCCCCCCATTACGTCATGCTTCAGAAAGGTGAAAAATGGTCCGTTTTCAAATGTTTTATTTTTGAACGTCAGTTCACATTTGTAGGTAGATCATCAGTTTTAGAGCTAAAATTAGCATTTTTAAAGTGATTTTCATGCTTCCAGGGGCCCAGGAAGTGAATTAAATACCATTTGGAGGCATTTAATGTTCAAGCAAAAACAGGTGATTTTTGACAAAAGAGATAACACCCCCCATTACGTCATGCTTCAGAAAGGTGAAAAATGGTCCGTTTTTAAATGTTTTATTTTTGAACGTCAGTTCACATTTGTAGGTAGATCATCAGTTTTAGAGCTAAAATTTGTATTTTTAAAGTGATTTTCATGCATCCAGGGGCCCAGGAAGTGAATTAAATACCATTTGGAGGCATTTAATGTTCAAGCAAAAACAGGTGATTTTGGACAAAAGAGAGAACACCCCCCATTACGTCATGCTTCAGAAAGGTGAAAAATGGTCAGTTTTCAAATGTTTTATTTTTGAACGGTAGTTCACATTTGTAGGTAGATCATCAGTTTAAGAGCTAAAATTAGCATGTTTAAAGTGATTTTCATGCTTCCAGGGGCCCTAAACACAAGATTTGTGGAATGGTTAAAAGTGCATGAAAATGGCCAATTTACTCAGTCTGAGGTCTCAAAAAGTGTTTCTTCACCCCGGGAAGTGAATTAAATACCATTTGGAGGCATTTAATGTTCAAGCAAAAACAGGTGATTTTTGACAAAAGAGATAACACCCCCCCATTACGTCATGCTTCAGAAAGGTGAAAAATGGTCCGTTTTCAAATGTTTTATTTTTGAAGGTCAGTTCACATTTATAGGTAGATCATCAGTTTAAGAGCTAAAATTAGCATGTTTAAAGTGATTTTCATGCTTCCAGGGGCCCGGGAAGTGAATTAAATACCATTTGGAGGCATTTAATGTTCAAGCAAAAACAGGGGATTTTTGACAAAAGAGATAACACCCCCCCATTACGTCATGCTTCAGAAAGGTGAAAAATGGTCCGTTTTCAAATGTTTTATTTTTGAACGCCAGTTCACATTTGTAGGTAGATCATCAGTTTTAGAGCTAAAATTAGCATGTTTAAAGTGATTTTCATGCTTCCAGGGGCCCGGGAAGTGAATTAAATACCATTTGGAGGCATTTAATGTTCAAGCAAAAACAGGGGATTTTGACAAAAGAGATAACACCCCCCCCCCATTACGTCATGCTTCAGAAAGGTGAAAAATGGTCCGGTTTCAAATGTTTTATTTTTGAACGTCAGTTCACATTTATAGGTAGATCATCAGTTTAAGAGCTAAAATTAGCATGTTTAAAGTGATTTTCATTCTTCCAGGGGCCCGGGAAGTGAATTAAATACCATTTGGAGGCATTTAATGTTCAAGCAAAAACAGGGGATTTTTGACAAAAGAGATAACACCCCCCCATTACGTCATGCTTCAGAAAGGTGAAAAATGGTCCGTTTTCAAATGTTTTATTTTTGAACGCCAGTTCACATTTGTAGGTAGATCATTAGTTTTAGAGCTAAAATTAGCATGTTTAAAGTGATTTTCATGCTTCCAGGGGCCCGGGAAGTGAATTAAATACCATTTGGAGGTATTTAATGTTCAAGCAAAAACAGGTGATTTTTGACAAAAGAGATAACACCCCCCCATTACGTCATGCTTCAGAAAGGTGAAAAATGGTCCGTTTTGAAATGTTTTATTTTTGAACGTCAGTTGACATTTGTAGGTAGATCATCAGTTCTAGAGCTAAAATTAGCATGTTTAAAGTGATTTTCATGCTTCCAGTGGCCTGGGAAGTGAATTAAATACCATTTGGAGGCATTTAATGTTCAAGCAAAAACAGGTGATTTTTGACAAAAGAGATAACACCCCACATTACGTCATGCTTCAGAAAGGTGAAAAATGGTCAGTTTTCAAATGTTTTATTTTTGAACGTGAGTTGACATTTGTAGGTAGATCATCAGTTCTAGAGATAAAATTAGCATGTTTAAAGTGATTTTCATGCTTCCAGGGGCCCGGGAAGTGAATTAAATACCATTTGGGGGCATTTAATGTTCAAGCAAAAACAGGTGATTTTTGACAAAAGAGATAACACCCCCCATTACGTCATGCTTCAGAAAGGTGAAAAATGGTCCGTTTTCAAATGTTTTATTTTTTAACGTCAGTTCACATTTGTAGGTAGATCATCAGTTTTAGAGCTAAAATTAGCATTTTTAAAGTGATTTTCATGCTTCCAGGGGCCCTAAACACAAGATTTGTGGAATGGGTAAAAGTGCATGAAAATGGCCAATTTACTCACTCTGAGGTCTCAAAAAGTGTTTCTTCACCCCGGGAAATGAATTAAATACCATTTGGAGGCATTTAATGTTCAAGCAAATACAGGTGATTTTTGACAAAAGAGATAACACCCCCCCATTACGTCATGCTTCAGAAAGGTGAAAAACTGGTCTGTTTTCAAAAGTTTTTTTTTTGAACGTCAGTTCAAATTGGTAGGTAGATCATCAGTTTAAGAGCTAAAATTAGCATGTTTAAAGTGATTTTCATGCTTCCAGGGGCCCGGGAAGTGAATTAAATACCATTTGGAGGCATTTAATGTTCAAGCAAAAACAGGGGATTTTTGACAAAAGAGATAACACCCCCCCATTACGTCATGCTTCAGAAAGGTGAAAAATGGTCAGTTTTCAAATGTTTTATTTTTGAACGTCAGTTGACATTTGTAGGTAGATCATCATTTCTAGAGCTAAAATTAGCATGTTTAAAGTGATTTTCATGCTTCCAGGGGCCCGGGAAGTGAATTAAATACCATTTGGAGGCATTTAATGTTCAAGCAAAAACAGGTGATTTTTGACATAAGAGATAACACCCCCCCATTACGTCATGCTTCAGAAAGGTGAAAAATGGTCCGTTTTCAAATGTTTTATTTTTGAACGCCAGTTGACATTTGTAGGTAGATCATCAGTTCTAGAGCTAAAATTAGCATGTTTAAAGTGATTTTCATGCTTCCAGGGGCCCGGGAAGTGAATTAAATACCATTTGGAGGCATTTAATGTTCAAGCAAAAACAGGTGATTTTTGATAAAAGAGATAACACCCCCCCATTACGTCATGCTTCAGAAAGGTGAAAAATGGTCCGTTTTCAAATGTTTTATTTTTGAACGTCAGTTCACATTTGTAGGTAGATCATCAGTTTAAGAGCTAAAATTAGCATGTTTAAAGTGATTTTCATGCTTCCAGGGGCCCGGGAAGTGAATTAAATACCATTTGGAGACATTTAATGTTCAAGCAAAAACAGGTGATTTTTGACAAAAGAGCTAACACCCCCCCATTACGTCATGCTTCAGAAAGGTGAACAATGGTCCATTTTCAAATGTTTTATTTTTGAACGTCAGTTCACATTTGTAGGTAGATCATCAGTTTAAGAGCTAAAATTAGCATGTTTAAAGTGATTTTCATGCTTCCAGGGGCCCTAAACACAAGATTTGTGGAATGGTTAAAAGTGCATGAAAATGGCCAATTTACTCAGTCTGAGGTCTCAAAAAGTGTTTCTTCACCCCGGGAAGTGAATTAAATACCATTTGGAGGCATTTAATGTTCAAGCAAAAACAGGTGATTTTTGACAAAAGAGATAACACCCCCCCATTACGTCATGCTTCAGAAAGGTGAAAAATGGTCCGTTTTTAAATGTTTTATTTTTGAACGTCAGTTCACATTTATAGGTAGATCATCAGTTTAAGAGCTAAAATTAGCATGTTTAAAGTGATTTTCATGCTTCCAGGGGCCCGGGAAGTGAATTAAATACTATTTGGAGGCATTTAATGTTCAAGCAAAAACAGGGGATTTTTGACAAAAGAGATAACACCCCCCCATTACGTCATGCTTCAGAAAGGTGAAAAATGGTACGTTTTCAAATGTTTTATTTTTGAACGTCAGTTCACATTTGTAGGTAGATCATCAGTTTTAGAGCTAAAATTAGCATGTTTAAAGTGATTTTCAGGCTTCCAGGGGCCTGGGAAGTGAATTAAATACCATTTGGAGGCATTTAATGTTCAAGCAAAAACTGGTGATTTTTGACAAAAGAGATAACACCCCCCCATTACGTCATGCTTCAGAAAGGTGAAAATGGTCCGTTTTCAAATGTTTTATTTTTGAACGTGAGTTGACATTTGTAGGTAGATCATCAGTTCTAGAGCTAAAATTAGCATGTTTAAAGTGATTTTCATGCTTCCAGGGGCCCGGGAAGTGAATTAAATACCATTTGGAGGCATTTAATGTTCAAGCAAAAACAGGTGATTTTTGACAAAAGAGATAACACACCCCCCCCATTACGTCATGCTTCAGAAAGGTGAAAAATGGTCCGTTTTCAAATGTTTTATTTTTGAACGCCAGTTCACATTTGTAGGTAGATCATCAGTTTTAGAGCTAAAATTAGCTTGTTTAAAGTGATTTTCATGCTTCCAGGGGCCCTAAACACAAGATTTGTGGAATGGGTAAAAGTGCATGAAAATGGCCAATTTACTCAGTCTGAGGTCTCAAAAAGTGTTTCTTCACCCCGGGAAGTGAATTAAATACCATTTGGAGGCATTTAATGTTCAAGCAAAAACAGGTGATTTTTGACAAAAGAGATAACACCCCCCCATTACGTCATGCTTCAGAAAGGTGAAAAATGGTCCGTTTTCAAATGTTTTATTTTTGAACGTCAGTTCACATTTATAGGTAGATCATCAGTTTAAGAGCTAAAATTAGCATGTTTAAAGTGATTTTCATGCTTCCAGGGGCCCGGGAAGTGAATTAAATACCATTTGGAGGCATTTAATGTTCAAGCAAAAACAGGTGATTTTGACAAAAGAGATAACACACCCCCCCCCATTACGTCATGCTTCAGAAAGGTGAAAAATGGTCCGTTTTCAAATGTTTTATTTTTGAACGCCAGTTCACATTTGTAGGTAGATCATCAGTTTTAGAGCTAAAATTAGCTTGTTTAAAGTGATTTTCATGCTTCCAGGGGCCCTAAACACAAGATTTGTGGAATGGGTAAAAGTGCATGAAAATGGCCAATTTACTCAGTCTGAGGTCTCAAAAAGTGTTTCTTCACCCCGGGAAGTGAATTAAATACCATTTGGAGGCATTTAATGTTCAAGCAAAAACAGGGGATTTTTGACAAAAGAGATAACACCCCCCCATTACGTCATGCTTCAGAAAGGTGAAAAATGGTCCGTTTTCAAATGTTTTATTTTTGAACGCCAGTTCACATTTGTAGGTAGATCATTAGTTTTAGAGCTAAAATTAGCATGTTTAAAGTGATTTTCATGCTTCCAGGGGCCCGGGAAGTGAATTAAATACCATTTGGAGGTATTTAATGTTCAAGCAAAAACAGGTGATTTTTGACAAAAGAGATAACACCCCCCCATTACGTCATGCTTCAGAAAGGTGAAAAATGGTCCGTTTTGAAATGTTTTATTTTTGAACGTCAGTTGACATTTGTAGGTAGATCATCAGTTCTAGAGCTAAAATTAGCATGTTTAAAGTGATTTTCATGCTTCCAGTGGCCTGGGAAGTGAATTAAATACCATTTGGAGGCATTTAATGTTCAAGCAAATACAGGTGATTTTTGACAAAAGAGATAACACCCCCCCATTACGTCATGCTTCAGAAAGGTGAAAAACTGGTCTGTTTTCAAAAGTTTTTTTTTTGAACGTCAGTTCAAATTGGTAGGTAGATCATCAGTTCTAGAGATAAAATTAGCATGTTTAAAGTGATTTTCATGCTTCCAGGGGCCCGGGAAGTGAATTAAATACCATTTGGAGGCATTTAATGTTCAAGCAAAAACAGGGGATTTTTGACAAAAGAGCTAACACCCCCCCATTACGTCATGCTTCAGAAAGTTGAAAAATGGTCAGTTTTCAAATGTTTTATTTTTGAACGTCAGTTGACATTTGTAGGTAGATCATCATTTCTAGAGCTGAAATTAGCATGTTTAAAGTGATTTTCATGCTTCCAGGGGCCCGGGAAGTGAATTAAATACCATTTGGAGGCATTTAATGTTCAAGCAAAAACAGGTGATTTTTGACATAAGAGATAACACCCCCCCATTACGGCATGCTTCAGAAAGGTGAAAAATGGTCCATTTTCAAATGTTTTATTTTTGAACGCCAGTTCACATTTGTAGGTAGATCATCAGTTTTAGAGCTAAAATTAGCATGTTTAAAGTGATTTTCATGCTTCCAGGGCCCTAAACACAAGATTTGTGGAATGGGTAAAAGTGCATGAAAATGGCCAATTTACTCACTCTGAGGTCTCAAAACGTGTTTCTTCACCCCGGGAAGTGATTTAAATACCATTTGGAGGCATTTAATGTTCAAGCAAAAACAGGGGATTTTTGACAAAAGAGATAACACCCCCATTACGTCATGCTTCAGAAAGATGAAAAATGGTCCGTTTTGAAATGTTTTATTTTTGAACGCCAGTTGACATTTGTAGGTAGATCATCAGTTCTAGAGCTAAAATTAGCATGTTTAAAGTGATTTTCATGCTTCCAGGGGCCCGGGAAGTGAATTAAATACCATTTGGAGGCATTTAATGTTCAAGCAAAAACAGGTGATTTTTGATAAAAGAGATAACACCCCCCCCATTACGTCATGCTTCAGAAAGGTGAAAAATGGTCCGTTTTCAAATGTTTTATTTTTGAACGTCAGTTCACATTTGTAGGTAGATCATCAGTTTAAGAGCTAAAATTAGCATGTTTAAAGTGATTTTCATGCTTCCAGGGACCCGGGAAGTGAATTGTTATGTTATGTTAATTATCATTTTCTTAATTTGGAGGCATTTAATGTTCAAGCAAAAACAGGTGATTTTTGACAAAAGAGATAACACCCCCCATTACGTCATGCTTCAGAAAGGTGAAAAATGGTCCGTTTTGAAATGTTTTATTTTTGAACGTCAGTTGACATTTGTAGGTAGATCATCAGTTTAAGAGCTAAAATTAGCATGTTTAAAGTGATTTTCATGCTTCCAGGGGCCCGGGAAGTGAATTAAATACCATTTGGAGGCATTTAATGTTCAAGCAAAAACAGGGGATTTTTGACAAAAGAGATAACACCCCCCCATTACGTCATGCTTCAGAAAGGTGAAAAATGGTCCGTTTTCAAATGTTTTATTTTTGAACGCCAGTTCACATTTGTAGGTAGATCATCAGTTTTAGAGCTAAAATTAGCTTGTTTAAAGTGATTTTCATGCTTCCAGGGGCCCTAAACACAAGATTTGTGGAATGGGTAAAAGTGCATGAAAATGGCCAATTTACTCACTCTGAGGTCTCAAAAAGTGTTTCTTCACCCCGGGAAGTGAATTAAATACCATTTGGAGGCATTTAATGTTCAAGCAAAAACAGGTGATTTTTGACAAAAGAGATAACACCCCCCCATTACGTCATGCTTCAGAAAGGTGAAAAATGGTCCGTTTTCAAATGTTTTATTTTTGAATGTGAGTTGACATTTGTAGGTAGATCATCAGTTTTAGAGCTAAAATTAGCATTTTTAAAGTGATATTCATGCTTCCAGGTGCCCAGGAAGTGAATTAAATACCATTTGGAGGCAGTTAATGTTCAAGCAAAAACAGGTGATTTTTGACAAAAGAGATTACACCCCCCCATTACGTCATGCTTCAGAAAGGTGAAAAATGGTCCGTTTTCAAATGTTTTATTTTTGAACGTCAGTTCACATTTGTAGGTAGATCATCAGTTTTAGAGCTAAAATTAGCATTTTTAAAGTGATTTTCATGCTTCCAGGGGCCCAGGAAGTGAATTAAATACCATTTGGAGGCATTTAATGTTCAAGCAAAAACAGGTGATTTTTGACAAAAGAGATAACACCCCCCATTACGTCATGCTTCAGAAAGGTGAAAAATGGTCCGTTTTTAAATGTTTTATTTTTGAACGTCAGTTCACATTTGTAGGTAGATCATCAGTTTTAGAGCTAAAATTTGTATTTTTAAAGTGATTTTCATGCATCCAGGGGCCCAGGAAGTGAATTAAATACCATTTGGAGGCATTTAATGTTCAAGCAAAAACAGGTGATTTTGGACAAAAGAGAGAACACCCCCCATTACGTCATGCTTCAGAAAGGTGAAAAATGGTCAGTTTTCAAATGTTTTATTTTTGAACGGTAGTTCACATTTGTAGGTAGATCATCAGTTTAAGAGCTAAAATTAGCATGTTTAAAGTGATTTTCATGCTTCCAGGGGCCCTAAACACAAGATTTGTGGAATGGTTAAAAGTGCATGAAAATGGCCAATTTACTCAGTCTGAGGTCTCAAAAAGTGTTTCTTCACCCCGGGAAGTGAATTAAATACCATTTGGAGGCATTTAATGTTCAAGCAAAAACAGGTGATTTTTGACAAAAGAGATAACACCCCCCCATTACGTCATGCTTCAGAAAGGTGAAAAATGGTCCGTTTTCAAATGTTTTATTTTTGAACGTCAGTTCACATTTATAGGTAGATCATCAGTTTAAGAGCTAAAATTAGCATGTTTAAAGTGATTTTCATGCTTCCAGGGGCCCGGGAAGTGAATTAAATACCATTTGGAGGCATTTAATGTTCAAGCAAAAACAGGGGATTTTTGACAAAAGAGATAACACCCCCCCATTACGTCATGCTTCAGAAAGGTGAAAAATGGTCCGTTTTCAAATGTTTTATTTTTGAACGCCAGTTCACATTTGTAGGTAGATCATCAGTTTTAGAGCTAAAATTAGCATGTTTAAAGTGATTTTCATGCTTCCAGGGGCCCGGGAAGTGAATTAAATACCATTTGGAGGCATTTAATGTTCAAGCAAAAACAGGGGATTTTGACAAAAGAGATAACACCCCCCCCCCATTACGTCATGCTTCAGAAAGGTGAAAAATGGTCCGGTTTCAAATGTTTTATTTTTGAACGTCAGTTCACATTTGTAGGTAGATCATTAGTTTTAGAGCTAAAATTAGCATGTTTAAAGTGATTTTCATGCTTCCAGGGGCCCGGGAAGTGAATTAAATACCATTTGGAGGTATTTAATGTTCAAGCAAAAACAGGTGATTTTTGACAAAAGAGATAACACCCCCCCATTACGTCATGCTTCAGAAAGGTGAAAAATGGTCCGTTTTGAAATGTTTTATTTTTGAACGTCAGTTGACATTTGTAGGTAGATCATCAGTTCTAGAGCTAAAATTAGCATGTTTAAAGTGATTTTCATGCTTCCAGTGGCCTGGGAAGTGAATTAAATACCATTTGGAGGCATTTAATGTTCAAGCAAAAACAGGTGATTTTTGACAAAAGAGATAACACCCCACATTACGTCATGCTTCAGAAAGGTGAAAAATGGTCAGTTTTCAAATGTTTTATTTTTGAACGTGAGTTGACATTTGTAGGTAGATCATCAGTTCTAGAGATAAAATTAGCATGTTTAAAGTGATTTTCATGCTTCCAGGGGCCCGGGAAGTGAATTAAATACCATTTGGGGGCATTTAATGTTCAAGCAAAAACAGGTGATTTTTGACAAAAGAGATAACACCCCCCATTACGTCATGCTTCAGAAAGGTGAAAAATGGTCCGTTTTCAAATGTTTTATTTTTTAACGTCAGTTCACATTTGTAGGTAGATCATCAGTTTTAGAGCTAAAATTAGCATTTTTAAAGTGATTTTCATGCTTCCAGGGGCCCTAAACACAAGATTTGTGGAATGGGTAAAAGTGCATGAAAATGGCCAATTTACTCACTCTGAGGTCTCAAAAAGTGTTTCTTCACCCCGGGAAATGAATTAAATACCATTTGGAGGCATTTAATGTTCAAGCAAATACAGGTGATTTTTGACAAAAGAGATAACACCCCCCCATTACGTCATGCTTCAGAAAGGTGAAAAACTGGTCTGTTTTCAAAAGTTTTTTTTTTGAACGTCAGTTCAAATTGGTAGGTAGATCATCAGTTTAAGAGCTAAAATTAGCATGTTTAAAGTGATTTTCATGCTTCCAGGGGCCCGGGAAGTGAATTAAATACCATTTGGAGGCATTTAATGTTCAAGCAAAAACAGGGGATTTTTGACAAAAGAGATAACACCCCCCCATTACGTCATGCTTCAGAAAGGTGAAAAATGGTCAGTTTTCAAATGTTTTATTTTTGAACGTCAGTTGACATTTGTAGGTAGATCATCATTTCTAGAGCTAAAATTAGCATGTTTAAAGTGATTTTCATGCTTCCAGGGGCCCGGGAAGTGAATTAAATACCATTTGGAGGCATTTAATGTTCAAGCAAAAACAGGTGATTTTTGACATAAGAGATAACACCCCCCCATTACGTCATGCTTCAGAAAGGTGAAAAATGGTCCGTTTTCAAATGTTTTATTTTTGAACGCCAGTTCACATTTGTAGGTAGATCATCAGTTTTAGAGCTAAAATTAGCATGTTTAAAGTGATTTTCATGCTTCCAGGGCCCTAAACACAAGATTGTGGAATGGGTAAAAGTGCATGAAAATGGCCAATTTACTCACTCTGAGGTCTCAAAACGTTTTTCTTCACCCCGGGAAGTGATTTAAATACCATTTGGAGGCATTTAATGTTCAAGCAAAAACAGGGGATTTTTGACAAAAGAGATAACACCCCCCATTACGTCATGCTTCATAAAGATGAAAAATGGTCAGTTTTGAAATGTTTTATTTTTGAACGCCAGTTGACATTTGTAGGTAGATCATCAGTTCTAGAGCTAAAATTAGCATGTTTAAAGTGATTTTCATGCTTCCAGGGGCCCGGGAAGTGAATTAAATACCATTTGGAGGCATTTAATGTTCAAGCAAAAACAGGTGATTTTTGATAAAAGAGATAACACCCCCCCATTACGTCATGCTTCAGAAAGGTGAAAAATGGTCCGTTTTCAAATGTTTTATTTTTGAACGTCAGTTCACATTTGTAGGTAGATCATCAGTTTAAGAGCTAAAATTAGCATGTTTAAAGTGATTTTCATGCTTCCAGGGGCCCGGGAAGTGAATTAAATACCATTTGGAGACATTTAATGTTCAAGCAAAAACAGGTGATTTTTGACAAAAGAGCTAACACCCCCCCATTACGTCATGCTTCAGAAAGGTGAACAATGGTCCATTTTCAAATGTTTTATTTTTGAACGTCAGTTCACATTTGTAGGTAGATCATCAGTTTAAGAGCTAAAATTAGCATGTTTAAAGTGATTTTCATGCTTCCAGGGGCCCTAAACACAAGATTTGTGGAATGGTTAAAAGTGCATGAAAATGGCCAATTTACTCAGTCTGAGGTCTCAAAAAGTGTTTCTTCACCCCGGGAAGTGAATTAAATACCATTTGGAGGCATTTAATGTTCAAGCAAAAACAGGTGATTTTTGACAAAAGAGATAACACCCCCCCATTACGTCATGCTTCAGAAAGGTGAAAAATGGTCCGTTTTTAAATGTTTTATTTTTGAACGTCAGTTCACATTTATAGGTAGATCATCAGTTTAAGAGCTAAAATTAGCATGTTTAAAGTGATTTTCATGCTTCCAGGGGCCCGGGAAGTGAATTAAATACCATTTGGAGGCATTTAATGTTCAAGCAAAAACAGGGGATTTTTGACAAAAGAGATAACACCCCCCCATTACGTCATGCTTCAGAAAGGTGAAAAATGGTACGTTTTCAAATGTTTTATTTTTGAACGTCAGTTCACATTTGTAGGTAGATCATCAGTTTTAGAGCTAAAATTAGCATGTTTAAAGTGATTTTCAGGCTTCCAGGGGCCTGGGAAGTGAATTAAATACCATTTGGAGGCATTTAATGTTCAAGCAAAAACTGGTGATTTTTGACAAAAGAGATAACACCCCCCCATTACGTCATGCTTCAGAAAGGTGAAAATGGTCCGTTTTCAAATGTTTTATTTTTGAACGTGAGTTGACATTTGTAGGTAGATCATCAGTTCTAGAGCTAAAATTAGCATGTTTAAAGTGATTTTCATGCTTCCAGGGGCCCGGGAAGTGAATTAAATACCATTTGGAGGCATTTAATGTTCAAGCAAAAACAGGTGATTTTTGACAAAAGAGATAACACACCCCCCCCCATTACGTCATGCTTCAGAAAGGTGAAAAATGGTCCGTTTTCAAATGTTTTATTTTTGAACGCCAGTTCACATTTGTAGGTAGATCATCAGTTTTAGAGCTAAAATTAGCTTGTTTAAAGTGATTTTCATGCTTCCAGGGGCCCGGGAAGTGAATTAAATACCATTTGGAGGCATTTAATGTTCAAGCAAAAACAGGGGATTTTGACAAAAGAGATAACACCCCCCCCCCATTACGTCATGCTTCAGAAAGGTGAAAAATTGTCCGGTTTCAAATGTTTTATTTTTGAACGTCAGTTCACATTTATAGGTAGATCATCAGTTTAAGAGCTAAAATTAGCATGTTTAAAGTGATTTTCATGCTTCCAGGGGCCCGGGAAGTGAATTAAATACCATTTGGAGGCATTTAATGTTCAAGCAAAAACAGGGGATTTTTGACAAAAGAGATAACACCCCCCCATTACGTCATGCTTCAGAAAGGTGAAAAATGGTCCGTTTTCAAATGTTTTATTTTTGAACGCCAGTTCACATTTGTAGGTAGATCATCAGTTTTAGAGCTAAAATTAGAATGTTTAAAGTGATTTTCATGCTTCCAGGGGCCCGGGAAGTGAATTAAATACCATTTGGAGGCATTTAATGTTCAAGCAAAAACAGGTGATTTTTGACAAAAGAGATAACACCCCCCATTACGTCATGCTTCAGAAAGGTGAAAAATGGTCCGGTTTGAAATGTTTTATTTTTGAACGTCAGTTGACATTTGTAGGTAGATCATCAGTTCTAGAGCTAAAATTAGCATGTTTAAAGTGATTTTCATGCTTCCAGGGGCCCGGGAAGTGAATTAAATACCATTTGGAGGCATTTAATGTTCAAGCAAAAACAGGTGATTTTTGACAAAAGAGATAACACCCCCCCATTACGTCATGCTTCAGAAAGGTGAAAAATGGTCCGTTTTGAAATGTTTTATTTTTGAACGTCAGTTGACATTTGTAGGTAGATCATCAGTTTAAGAGCTAAAATTAGCATGTTTAAAGTGATTTTCATGCTTCCAGGGGCCCGGGAAGTGAATTAAATACCATTTGGAGGCATTTAATGTTCAAGCAAAAACAGGGGATTTTTGACAAAAGAGATAACACCCCCCCATTACGTCATGCTTCAGAAAGGTGAAAAATGGTCCGTTTTCAAATGTTTTATTTTTGAACGCCAGTTCACATTTGTAGGTAGATCATTAGTTTTAGAGCTAAAATTAGCATGTTTAAAGTGATTTTCATGCTTCCAGGGGCCCGGGAAGTGAATTAAATACCATTTGGAGGTATTTAATGTTCAAGCAAAAACAGGTGATTTTTGACAAAAGAGATAACCCCCCCCCATTACGTCATGCTTCAGAAAGGTGAAAAATGGTCCGTTTTGAAATGTTTTATTTTTGAACGTCAGTTGACATTTGTAGGTAGATCATCAGTTCTAGAGCTAAAATTAGCATGTTTAAAGTGATTTTCATGCTTCCAGTGGCCTGGGAAGTGAATTAAATACCATTTGGAGGCATTTAATGTTCAAGCAAAAACAGGTGATTTTTGACAAAAGAGATAACACCCCCCATTACGTCATGCTTCAGAAAGGTGAAAAATGGTCAGTTTTCAAATGTTTTATTTTTGAACGTGAGTTGACATTTGTAGGTAGATCATCAGTTCTAGAGATAAAATTAGCATGTTTAAAGTGATTTTCATGCTTCCAGGGGCCCGGGAAGTGAATTAAATACCATTTGGGGGCATTTAATGTTCAAGCAAAAACAGGTGATTTTTGACAAAAGAGATAACACCCCCCATTACGTCATGCTTCAGAAAGGTGAAAAATGGTCCGTTTTCAAATGTTTTATTTTTTAACGTCAGTTCACATTTGTAGGTAGATCATCAGTTTTAGAGCTAAAATTAGCATTTTTAAAGTGATTTTCATGCTTCCAGGGGCCCTAAACACAAGATTTGTGGAATGGGTAAAAGTGCATGAAAATGGCCAATTTACTCACTCTGAGGTCTCAAAAAGTGTTTCTTCACCCCGGGAAATGAATTAAATACCATTTGGAGGCATTTAATGTTCAAGCAAATACAGGTGATTTTTGACAAAAGAGATAACACCCCCCATTACGTCATGCTTCAGAAAGGTGAAAAACTGGTCTGTTTTCAAAAGTTTTTTTTTTGAACGTCAGTTCAAATTGGTAGGTAGATCATCAGTTTAAGAGCTAAAATTAGCATGTTTAAAGTGATTTTCATGCTTCCAGGGGCCCGGGAAGTGAATTAAATACCATTTGGAGGCATTTAATGTTCAAGCAAAAACAGGGGATTTTTGACAAAAGAGATAACACCCCCCCATTACGTCATGCTTCAGAAAGGTGAAAAATGGTCAGTTTTAAATGTTTTATTTTTGAACGTCAGTTGACATTTGTAGGTAGATCATCATTTCTAGAGCTAAAATTAGCATGTTTAAAGTGATTTTCATGCTTCCAGGGGCCCGGGAAGTGAATTAAATACCATTTGGAGGCATTTAATGTTCAAGCAAAAACAGGTGATTTTTGACATAAGAGATAACACCCCCCCATTACGGCATGCTTCAGAAAGGTGAAAAATGGTCCGTTTTCAAATGTTTTATTTTTGAACGCCAGTTCACATTTGTAGGTAGATCATCAGTTTTAGAGCTAAAATTAGCATGTTTAAAGTGATTTTCATGCTTCCAGGGCCCTAAACACAAGATTTGTGGAATGGGTAAAAGTGCATGAAAATGGCCAATTTACTCACTCTGAGGTCTCAAAACGTGTTTCTTCACCCCGGGAAGTGATTTAAATACCATTTGGAGGCATTTAATGTTCAAGCAAAAACAGGGGATTTTTGACAAAAGAGATAACACCCCCATTACGTCATGCTTCAGAAAGATGAAAAATGGTCCGTTTTGAAATGTTTTATTTTTGAACGCCAGTTGACATTTGTAGGTAGATCATCAGTTCTAGAGCTAAAATTAGCATGTTTAAAGTGATTTTCATGCTTCCAGGGGCCCGGGAAGTGAATTAAATACCATTTGGAGGCATTTAATGTTCAAGCAAAAACAGGTGATTTTTGATAAAAGAGATAACACCCCCCCATTACGTCATGCTTCAGAAAGGTGAAAAATGGTCCGTTTTCAAATGTTTTATTTTTGAACGTCAGTTCACATTTGTAGGTAGATCATCAGTTTAAGAGCTAAAATTAGCATGTTTAAAGTGATTTTCATGCTTCCAGGGGCCCGGGAAGTGAATTAAATACCATTTGGAGACATTTAATGTTCAAGCAAAAACAGGTGATTTTTGACAAAAGAGCTAACACCCCCCCATTACGTCATGCTTCAGAAAGGTGAACAATGGTCCATTTTCAAATGTTTTATTTTTGAACGTCAGTTCACATTTGTAGGTAGATCATCAGTTTAAGAGCTAAAATTAGCATGTTTAAAGTGATTTTCATGCTTCCAGGGGCCCTAAACACAAGATTTGTGGAATGGTTAAAAGTGCATGAAAATGGCCAATTTACTCAGTCTGAGGTCTCAAAAAGTGTTTCTTCACCCCGGGAAGTGAATTAAATACCATTTGGAGGCATTTAATGTTTAAGCAAAAACAGATGATTTTTGACAAAAGAGATAACACCCCCCCATTACGTCATGCTTCAGAAAGGTGAAAAATGGTCCGTTTTTAAATGTTTTATTTTTGAACGTCAGTTCACATTTATAGGTAGATCATCAGTTTAAGAGCTAAAATTAGCATGTTTAAAGTGATTTTCATGCTTCCAGGGGCCCGGGAAGTGAATTAAATACCATTTGGAGGCATTTAATGTTCAAGCAAAAACAGGGGATTTTTGACAAAAGAGATAACACCCCCCCATTACGTCATGCTTCAGAAAGGTGAAAAATGGTACGTTTTCAAATGTTTTATTTTTGAACGTCAGTTCACATTTGTAGGTAGATCATCAGTTTTAGAGCTAAAATTAGCATGTTTAAAGTGATTTTCAGGCTTCCAGGGGCCTGGGAAGTGAATTAAATACCATTTGGAGGCATTTAATGTTCAAGCAAAAACTGGTGATTTTTGACAAAAGAGATAACACCCCCCCCATTACGTCATGCTTCAGAAAGGTGAAAATGGTCCGTTTTCAAATGTTTTATTTTTGAACGTGAGTTGACATTTGTAGGTAGATCATCAGTTCTAGAGCTAAAATTAGCATGTTTAAAGTGATTTTCATGCTTCCAGGGGCCCGGGAAGTGAATTAAATACCATTTGGAGGCATTTAATGTTCAAGCAAAAACAGGTGATTTTTGACAAAAGAGATAACACACCCCCCCCATTACGTCATGCTTCAGAAAGGTGAAAAATGGTCCGTTTTCAAATGTTTTATTTTTGAACGCCAGTTCACATTTGTAGGTAGATCATCAGTTTTAGAGCTAAAATTAGCTTGTTTAAAGTGATTTTCATGCTTCCAGGGGCCCTAAACACAAGATTTGTGGAATGGGTAAAAGTGCATGAAAATGGCCAATTTACTCACTCTGAAGTCTCAAAAAGTGTTTCTTCACCCCGGGAAGTGAATTAAATACCATTTGGAGGCATTTAATGTTCAAGCAAAAACAGGTGATTTTTGACAAAAGAGATAACACCCCCCCATTACGTCATGCTTCAGAAAGGTGAAAAATGGTCCGTTTTCAAATGTTTTATTTTTGAACGTGAGTTGACATTTGTAGGTAGATCATCAGTTTTAGAGCTAAAATTAGCATTTTTAAAGTGATATTCATGCTTCCAGGTGCCCAGGAAGTGAATTAAATACCATTTGGAGGCATTTAATGTTCAAGCAAAAACAGGTGATTTTTGACAAAAGAGATAACACCCCCCATTACGTCATGCTTCAGAAAGGTGAAAAATGGTCCGTTTTTAAATGTTTTATTTTTGAACGTCAGTTCACATTTGTAGGTAGATCATCAGTTTTAGAGCTAAAATTTGCATTTTTAAAGTGATTTTCATGCATCCAGGGGCCCAGGAAGTGAATTAAATACCATTTGGAGGCATTTAATGTTCAAGCAAAAACAGGTGATTTTGGACAAAAGAGAGAACACCCCCCATTACGTCATGCTTCAGAAAGGTGAAAAATGGTCAGTTTTCAAATGTTTTATTTTTGAACGTCAGTTGACATTTGTAGGTAGATCATCAGTTCTAGAGCTAAAATTAGCATTTTTAAAGTGATTTTCATGCTTCCAGGGGCCCGGGAAGTGAATTAAATACCATTTGGAGGCATTTAATGTTCAAGCAAAAACAGGGGATTTTTGACAAAAGAGATAACACCCCCCCATTACGTCATGCTTCAGAAAGGTGAAAAATGGTCCGTTTTCAAATGTTTTATTTTTGAACGTCATTTCACATTTGTAGGTAGATCATCAGTTTTAGAGCTAAAATTAGCATGTTTAAAGGGATTTTCATGCTTCCAGGGGCCCTAAACACAAGATTTGTGGAATGGGTAAAAGTGCATGAAAATGGCCAATTTACTCACTCTGAGGTCTCAAAAAGTGTTTCTTCACCCCGGGAAGTGATTTAAATACCATTTGGAGGCATTTAATGTTCAAGCAAAAACAGGGGATTTTTGACAAAAGAGATAACACCCCCCCATTACGTCATGCTTCAGAAAGGTGAAAAATGGTCCGTTTTCAAATGTTTTATTTTTGAACGTCAGTTCACATTTGTAGGTAGATCATCAGTTTAAGAGCTAAAATTAGCATGTTTAAAGTGATTTTCATGCTTCCAGGGGCCCTAAACCCAAGATTTGTGGAATGGTTAAAAGTGCATGAAAATGGCCAATTTACTCAGTCTGAGGTCTCAAAAAGTGTTTCTTCACCCCGGGAAGTGAATTAAATACCATTTGGAGGCATTTAATGTTCAAGCAAAAACAGGTGATTTTTGACAAAAGAGATAACACCCCCCCATTACGTCATGCTTCAGAAAGGTGAAAAATGGTCCGTTTTCAAATGTTTTATTTTTGAACGTCAGTTCACATTTATAGGTAGATCATCAGTTTAAGAGCTAAAATTAGCATGTTTAAAGTGATTTTCATGCTTCCAGGGGCCCGGGAAGTGAATTAAATACCATTTGGAGGCATTTAATGTTCAAGCAAAAACAGGGGATTTTTGACAAAAGAGATAACACCCCCCCATTACGTCATGCTTCAGAAAGGTGAAAAATGGTCCGTTTTCAAATGTTTTATTTTTGAACGCCAGTTCACAATTGTAGGTAGATCATCAGTTTTAGAGCTAAAATTAGCATGTTTAAAGTGATTTTCATGCTTCCAGGGGCCCGGGAAGTGAATTAAATACCATTTGGAGGCATTTAATGTTCAAGCAAAAACAGGGGATTTTGACAAAAGAGATAACACCCCCCCCCCATTACGTCATGCTTCAGAAAGGTGAAAAATGGTCCGGTTTCAAATGTTTTATTTTTGAACGTCAGTTCACATTTATAGGTAGATCATCAGTTTAAGAGCTAAAATTAGCATGTTTAAAGTGATTTTCATGCTTCCAGGGGCCCGGGAAGTGAATTAAATACCATTTGGAGGCATTTAATGTTCAAGCAAAAACAGGGGATTTTTGACAAAAGAGATAACACCCCCCCATTACGTCATGCTTCAGAAAGGTGAAAAATGGTCCGTTTTCAAATGTTTTATTTTTGAACGCCAGTTAACATTTGTAGGTAGATCATCAGTTTTAGAGCTAAAATTAGCATGTTTAAAGTGATTTTCGTGCTTCCAGGGGCCCGGGAAGTGAATTAAATACCATTTGGAGGCATTTAATGTTCAATCCAAAAACAGGTGATTTTTGACAAAAGAGATAACATCCCCCCATTACGTCATGCTTCAGAAAGGTGAAAAATGGTCCGTTTTGAAATGTTTTATTTTTGAACGTCAGTTGACATTTGTAGGTAGTTCATCAGTTCTAGAGCTAAAATTAGCATGTTTAAAGTGATTTTCATGCTTCCAGGGGCCCTAAACACAAGATTTGTGGAATGGGTAAAAGTGCATGAAAATGACCAATTTACTCACTCTGAGGTCTCAAAAAGTGTTTCTTCACCCCGGGAAGTGATTTAAATACTATTTGGAGGCATTTAATGTTCAAACAAAAACAGGGGATTTTTGACAAAAGAGCTAACACCCCCCCATTACGTCATGCTTCAGAAAGGTGAAAAATGGTCCGTTTTCAAATGTTTTATTTTTGAACGCCAGTTCACATTTGTAGGTAGATCATCAGTTTTAGAGCTAAAATTAGCATGTTTAAAGTGATTTTCATGCTTCCAGGGGCCCGGGAAGTGAATTAAATACCATTTGGAGGCATTTAATGTTCAAGCAAAAACAGGTGATTTTTGACAAAAGAGATAACACCCCCCCATTACGTCATGCTTCAGAAAGGTGAAAAATGGTCCGGTTTGAAATGTTTTATTTTTGAACGTCAGTTGACATTTGTAGGTAGATCATCAGTTCTAGAGCTAAAATTAGCATGTTTAAAGTGATTTTCATGCTTCCAGGGGCCCGGGAAGTGAATTGTTATGTTATGTTAATTATCATTTTCTTAATTTGGAGGCATTTAATGTTCAAGCAAAAACAGGTGATTTTTGACAAAAGAGATAACACCCCCCCCATTACGTCATGCTTCAGAAAGGTGAAAAATGGTCCGTTTTGAAATGTTTTATTTTTGAACGTCAGTTGACATTTGTAGGTAGATCATCAGTTTAAGAGCTAAAATTAGCATGTTTAAAGTGATTTTCATGCTTCCAGGGGCCCGGGAAGTGAATTAAATACCATTTGGAGGCATTTAATGTTCAAGCAAAAACAGGTGATTTTTGACAAAAGAGATAACACCCCCCCATTACGTCATGCTTCAGAAAGGTGAAAAATGGTCCGTTTTCAAATGTTTTATTTTTGAACGTGAGTTGACATTTGTAGGTAGATCATCAGTTTTAGAGCTAAAATTAGCATTTTTAAAGTGATATTCATGCTTCCAGGTGCCCAGGAAGTGAATTAAATACCATTTGGAGGCATTTAATGTTCAAGCAAAAACAGGTGATTTTTGACAAAAGAGATAACACCCCCCATTACGTCATGCTTCAGAAAGGTGAAAAATGGTCCGTTTTTAAATGTTTTATTTTTGAACGTCAGTTCACATTTGTAGGTAGATCATCAGTTTTAGAGCTAAAATTTGCATTTTTAAAGTGATTTTCATGCATCCAGGGGCCCAGGAAGTGAATTAAATACCATTTGGAGGCATTTAATGTTCAAGCAAAAACAGGTGATTTTGGACAAAAGAGAGAACACCCCCCATTACGTCATGCTTCAGAAAGGTGAAAAATGGTCAGTTTTCAAATGTTTTATTTTTGAACGTCAGTTGACATTTGTAGGTAGATCATCAGTTCTAGAGCTAAAATTAGCATTTTTAAAGTGATTTTCATGCTTCCAGGGGCCCGGGAAGTGAATTAAATACCATTTGGAGGCATTTAATGTTCAAGCAAAAACAGGGGATTTTTGACAAAAGAGATAACACCCCCCCATTACGTCATGCTTCAGAAAGGTGAAAAATGGTCCGTTTTCAAATGTTTTATTTTTGAACGTCATTTCACATTTGTAGGTAGATCATCAGTTTTAGAGCTAAAATTAGCATGTTTAAAGGGATTTTCATGCTTCCAGGGGCCCTAAACACAAGATTTGTGGAATGGGTAAAAGTGCATGAAAATGGCCAATTTACTCACTCTGAGGTCTCAAAAAGTGTTTCTTCACCCCGGGAAGTGATTTAAATACCATTTGGAGGCATTTAATGTTCAAGCAAAAACAGGGGATTTTTGACAAAAGAGATAACACCCCCCCATTACGTCATGCTTCAGAAAGGTGAAAAATGGTCCGTTTTCAAATGTTTTATTTTTGAACGTCAGTTCACATTTGTAGGTAGATCATCAGTTTAAGAGCTAAAATTAGCATGTTTAAAGTGATTTTCATGCTTCCAGGGGCCCTAAACCCAAGATTTGTGGAATGGTTAAAAGTGCATGAAAATGGCCAATTTACTCAGTCTGAGGTCTCAAAAAGTGTTTCTTCACCCCGGGAAGTGAATTAAATACCATTTGGAGGCATTTAATGTTCAAGCAAAAACAGGTGATTTTTGACAAAAGAGATAACACTCCCCCATTACGTCATGCTTCAGAAAGGTGAAAAATGGTCCGTTTTCAAATGTTTTATTTTTGAACGTCAGTTCACATTTATAGGTAGATCATCAGTTTAAGAGCTAAAATTAGCATGTTTAAAGTGATTTTCATGCTTCCAGGGGCCCGGGAAGTGAATTAAATACCATTTGGAGGCATTTAATGTTCAAGCAAAAACAGGGGATTTTTGACAAAAGAGATAACACCCCCCCATTACGTCATGCTTCAGAAAGGTGAAAAATGGTCCGTTTTCAAATGTTTTATTTTTGAACGCCAGTTCACAATTGTAGGTAGATCATCAGTTTTAGAGCTAAAATTAGCATGTTTAAAGTGATTTTCATGCTTCCAGGGGCCCGGGAAGTGAATTAAATACCATTTGGAGGCATTTAATGTTCAAGCAAAAACAGGGGATTTTGACAAAAGAGATAACACCCCCCCCCCCCATTACGTCATGCTTCAGAAAGGTGAAAAATGGTCCGGTTTCAAATGTTTTATTTTTGAACGTCAGTTCACATTTATAGGTAGATCATCAGTTTAAGAGCTAAAATTAGCATGTTTAAAGTGATTTTCATGCTTCCAGGGGCCCGGGAAGTGAATTAAATACCATTTGGAGGCATTTAATGTTCAAGCAAAAACAGGGGATTTTTGACAAAAGAGATAACACCCCCCCATTACGTCATGCTTCAGAAAGGTGAAAAATGGTCCGTTTTCAAATGTTTTATTTTTGAACGCCAGTTAACATTTGTAGGTAGATCATCAGTTTTAGAGCTAAAATTAGCATGTTTAAAGTGATTTTCGTGCTTCCAGGGGCCCGGGAAGTGAATTAAATACCATTTGGAGGCATTTAATGTTCAATCCAAAAACAGGTGATTTTTGACAAAAGAGATAACATCCCCCCATTACGTCATGCTTCAGAAAGGTGAAAAATGGTCCGTTTTGAAATGTTTTATTTTTGAACGTCAGTTGACATTTGTAGGTAGTTCATCAGTTCTAGAGCTAAAATTAGCATGTTTAAAGTGATTTTCATGCTTCCAGGGGCCCTAAACACAAGATTTGTGGAATGGGTAAAAGTGCATGAAAATGACCAATTTACTCACTCTGAGGTCTCAAAAAGTGTTTCTTCACCCCGGGAAGTGATTTAAATACTATTTGGAGGCATTTAATGTTCAAACAAAAACAGGGGATTTTTGACAAAAGAGCTAACACCCCCCCATTACGTCATGCTTCAGAAAGGTGAAAAATGGTCCGTTTTCAAATGTTTTATTTTTGAACGCCAGTTCACATTTGTAGGTAGATCATCAGTTTTAGAGCTAAAATTAGCATGTTTAAAGTGATTTTCATGCTTCCAGGGGCCCGGGAAGTGAATTAAATACCATTTGGAGGCATTTAATGTTCAAGCAAAAACAGGTGATTTTTGACAAAAGAGATAACACCCCCCCATTACGTCATGCTTCAGAAAGGTGAAAAATGGTCCGGTTTGAAATGTTTTATTTTTGAACGTCAGTTGACATTTGTAGGTAGATCATCAGTTCTAGAGCTAAAATTAGCATGTTTAAAGTGATTTTCATGCTTCCAGGGGCCCGGGAAGTGAATTGTTATGTTATGTTAATTATCATTTTCTTAATTTGGAGGCATTTAATGTTCAAGCAAAAACAGGTGATTTTTGACAAAAGAGATAACACCCCCCCATTACGTCATGCTTCAGAAAGGTGAAAAATGGTCCGTTTTGAAAAGTTTTATTTTTGAACGTCAGTTGACATTTGTAGGTAGATCATCAGTTTAAGAGCTAAAATTAGCATGTTTAAAGTGATTTTCATGCTTCCAGGGGCCCGGGAAGTGAATTAAATACCATTTGGAGGCATTTAATGTTCAAGCAAAAACAGGTGATTTTTGACAAAAGAGATAACACCCCCCCATTACGTCATGCTTCAGAAAGGTGAAAAATGGTCCGTTTTCAAATGTTTTATTTTTGAATGTGAGTTGACATTTGTAGGTAGATCATCTGTTTTAGAGCTAAAATTAGCATTTTTAAAGTGATATTCATGCTTCCAGGTGCCCAGGAAGTGAATTAAATACCATTTGGAGGCAGTTAATGTTCAAGCAAAAACAGGTGATTTTTGACAAAAGAGATTACACCCCCCCATTACGTCATGCTTCAGAAAGGTGAAAAATGGTCCGTTTTCAAATGTTTTATTTTTGAACGTCAGTTCACATTTGTAGGTAGATCATCAGTTTTAGAGCTAAAATTAGCATTTTTAAAGTGATTTTCATGCTTCCAGGGGCCCAGGAAGTGAATTAAATACCATTTGGAGGCATTTAATGTTCAAGCAAAAACAGGTGATTTTGGACAAAAGAGAGAACACCCCCCATTACGTCATGCTTCAGAAAGGTGAAAAATGGTCAGTTTTCAAATGTTCTATTTTTGAACGTCAGTTGACATTTGTAGGTAGATCATCAGTTCTAGAGCTAAAATTAGCATGTTTAAAGTGATTTTCATGCTTCCAGGGGCCCGGGAAGTGAATTAAATACCATTTGGAGACATTTAATGTTCAAGCAAAAACAGGTGATTTTTGACAAAAGAGCTAACAGCCCCCCAATTACGTCATGCTTCAGAAAGGTGAACAATGGTCCATTTTCAAATGTTTTATTTTTGAACGGTAGTTCACATTTGTAGGTAGATCATCAGTTTAAGAGCTAAAATTAGCATGTTTAAAGTGATTTTCATGCTTCCAGGGGCCCTAAACACAAGATTTGTGGAATGGTTAAAAGTGCATGAAAATGGCCAATTTACTCAGTCTGAGGTCTCAAAAAGTGTTTCTTCACCCCGGGAAGTGAATTAAATACCATTTGGAGGCATTTAATGTTCAAGCAAAAACAGGTGATTTTTGACAAAAGAGATAACACCCCCCCATTACGTCATGCTTCAGAAAGGTGAAAAATGGTCCGTTTTCAAATGTTTTATTTTTGAACGTCAGTTCACATTTATAGGTAGATCATCAGTTTAAGAGCTAAAATTAGCATGTTTAAAGTGATTTTCATGCTTCCAGGGGCCCGGGAAGTGAATTAAATACCATTTGGAGGCATTTAATGTTCAAGCAAAAACAGGGGATTTTTGACAAAAGAGATAACACCCCCCCATTACGTCATGCTTCAGAAAGGTGAAAAATGGTCCGTTTTCAAATGTTTTATTTTTGAACGCCAGTTCACATTTGTAGGTAGATCATCAGTTTTAGAGCTAAAATTAGCATGTTTAAAGTGATTTTCATGCTTCCAGGGGCCCGGGAAGTGAATTAAATACCATTTGGAGGCATTTAATGTTCAAGCAAAAACAGGGGATTTTGACAAAAGAGATAACACCCCCCCCCATTACGTCATGCTTCAGAAAGGTGAAAAATGGTCCGGTTTCAAATGTTTTATTTTTGAACGTCAGTTCACATTTATAGGTAGATCATCAGTTTAAGAGCTAAAATTAGCATGTTTAAAGTGATTTTCATGCTTCCAGGGGCCCGGGAAGTGAATTAAATACCATTTGGAGGCATTTAATGTTCAAGCAAAAACAGGGGATTTTTGACAAAAGAGATAACACCCCCCCATTACGTCATGCTTCAGAAAGGTGAAAAATGGTCCGTTTTCAAATGTTTTATTTTTGAACGCCAGTTCACATTTGTAGGTAGATCATCAGTTTTAGAGCTAAAATTAGCATGTTTAAAGTGATTTTCATGCTTCCAGGGGCCCGGGAAGTGAATTAAATACCATTTGGAGGCATTTAATGTTCAAGCAAAAACAGGTGATTTTTGACAAAAGAGATAACACCCCCCCATTACGTCATGCTTCAGAAAGGTGAAAAATGGTCCGGTTTGAAATGTTTTATTTTTGAACGTCAGTTGACATTTGTAGGTAGATCATCAGTTCTAGAGCTAAAATTAGCATGTTTAAAGTGATTTTCATGCTTCCAGGGGCCGGGGAAGTGAATTAAATACCATTTGGAGGCATTTAATGTTCAAGCAAAAACAGGTGATTTTTGACAAAAGAGATAACACCCCCCCATTACATCATGCTTCAGAAAGGTGAAAAATGGTCCGTTTTGAAATGTTTTATTTTTGAACGTCAGTTGACATTTGTAGGTAGATCATCAGTTTAAGAGCTAAAATTAGCATGTTTAAAGTGATTTTCATGCTTCCAGGGGCCCGGGAAGTGAATTAAATACCATTTGGAGGCATTTAATGTTCAAGCAAAAACAGGGGATTTTTGACAAAAGAGATAACACCCCCCCATTACGTCATGCTTCAGAAAGGTGAAAAATGGTCCGTTTTCAAATGTTTTATTTTTGAACGCCAGTTCACATTTGTAGGTAGATCATTAGTTTTAGAGCTAAAATTAGCATGTTTAAAGTGATTTTCATGCTTCCAGGGGCCCGGGAAGTGAATTAAATACCATTTGGAGGTATTTAATGTTCAAGCAAAAACAGGTGATTTTTGACAAAAGAGATAACACCCCCCCCCATTACGTCATGCTTCAGAAAGGTGAAAAATGGTCCGTTTTGAAATGTTTTATTTTTGAACGTCAGTTGACATTTGTAGGTAGATCATCAGTTCTAGAGCTAAAATTAGCATGTTTAAAGTGATTTTCATGCTTCCAGTGGCCTGGGAAGTGAATTAAATACCATTTGGAGGCATTTAATGTTCAAGCAAAAACAGGTGATTTTTGACAAAAGAGATAACACCCCCCATTACGTCATGCTTCAGAAAGGTGAAAAATGGTCAGTTTTCAAATGTTTTATTTTTGAACGTGAGTTGACATTTGTAGGTAGATCATCAGTTCTAGAGATAAAATTAGCATGTTTAAAGTGATTTTCATGCTTCCAGGGGCCCGGGAAGTGAATTAAATACCATTTGGGGGCATTTAATGTTCAAGCAAAAACAGGTGATTTTTGACAAAAGAGATAACACCCCCCATTACGTCATGCTTCAGAAAGGTGAAAAATGGTCCGTTTTCAAATGTTTTATTTTTTAACGTCAGTTCACATTTGTAGGTAGATCATCAGTTTTAGAGCTAAAATTAGCATTTTTAAAGTGATTTTCATGCTTCCAGGGGCCCTAAACACAAGATTTGTGGAATGGGTAAAAGTGCATGAAAATGGCCAATTTACTCACTCTGAGGTCTCAAAAAGTGTTTCTTCACCCCGGGAAATGAATTAAATACCATTTGGAGGCATTTAATGTTCAAGCAAATACAGGTGATTTTTGACAAAAGAGATAACACCCCCCCATTACGTCATGCTTCAGAAAGGTGAAAAACTGGTCTGTTTTCAAAAGGTTTTTTTTTGAACGTCAGTTCAAATTGGTAGGTAGATCATCAGTTTAAGAGCTAAAATTAGCATGTTTAAAGTGATTTTCATGCTTCCAGGGGCCCGGGAAGTGAATTAAATACCATTTGGAGGCATTTAATGTTCAAGCAAAAACAGGGGATTTTTGACAAAAGAGATAACACCCCCCCATTACGTCATGCTTCAGAAAGGTGAAAAATGGTCAGTTTTCAAATGTTTTATTTTTGAACGTCAGTTGACATTTGTAGGTAGATCATCATTTCTAGAGCTAAAATTAGCATGTTTAAAGTGATTTTCATGCTTCCAGGGGCCCGGGAAGTGAATTAAATACCATTTGGAGGCATTTAATGTTCAAGCAAAAACAGGTGATTTTTGACATAAGAGATAACACCCCCCCATTACGTCATGCTTCAGAAAGGTGAAAAATGGTCAGTTTTCAAATGTTTTATTTTTGAACGCCAGTTCACATTTGTAGGTAGATCATCAGTTTTAGAGCTAAAATTAGCATGTTTAAAGTGATTTTCATGCTTCCAGGGCCCTAAACACAAGATTTGTGGAATGGGTAAAAGTGCATGAAAATGGCCAATTTACTCACTCTGAGGTCTCAAAACGTGTTTCTTCACCCCGGGAAGTGATTTAAATACCATTTGGAGGCATTTAATGTTCAAGCAAAAACAGGGGATTTTTGACAAAAGAGATAACACCCCCCATTACGTCATGCTTCAGAAAGATGAAAAATGGTCCGTTTTGAAATGTTTTATTTTTGAACGCCAGTTGACATTTGTAGGTAGATCATCAGTTCTAGAGCTAAAATTAGCATGTTTAAAGTGATTTTCATGCTTCCAGGGGCCCGGGAAGTGAATTAAATACCATTTGGAGGCATTTAATGTTCAAGCAAAAACAGGTGATTTTTGATAAAAGAGATAACACCCCCCCATTACGTCATGCTTCAGAAAGGTGAAAAATGGTCCGTTTTCAAATGTATTATTTTTGAACGTCAGTTCACATTTGTAGGTAGATCATCAGTTTAAGAGCTAAAATTAGCATGTTTAAAGTGATTTTCATGCTTCCAGGGGCCCGGGAAGTGAATTAAATACCATTTGGAGACATTTAATGTTCAAGCAAAAACAGGTGATTTTTGACAAAAGAGCTAACACCCCCCCATTACGTCATGCTTCAGAAAGGTGAACAATGGTCCATTTTCAAATGTTTTATTTTTGAACGTCAGTTCACATTTGTAGGTAGATCATCAGTTTAAGAGCTAAAATTAGCATGTTTAAAGTGATTTTCATGCTTCCAGGGGCCCTAAACACAAGATTTGTGGAATGGTTAAAAGTGCATGAAAATGGCCAATTTACTCAGTCTGAGGTCTCAAAAAGTGTTTCTTCACCCCGGGAAGTGAATTAAATACCATTTGGAGGCATTTAATGTTCAAGCAAAAACAGGTGATTTTTGACAAAAGAGATAACACCCCCCCATTACGTCATGCTTCAGAAAGGTGAAAAATGGTCCGTTTTTAAATGTTTTATTTTTGAACGTCAGTTCACATTTATAGGTAGATCATCAGTTTAAGAGCTAAAATTAGCATGTTTAAAGTGATTTTCATGCTTCCAGGGGCCCGGGAAGTGAATTAAATACCATTTGGAGGCATTTAATGTTCAAGCAAAAACAGGGGATTTTTGACAAAAGAGATAACACCCCCCCATTACGTCATGCTTCAGAAAGGTGAAAAATGGTACGTTTTCAAATGTTTTATTTTTGAACGTCAGTTCACATTTGTAGGTAGATCATCAGTTTTAGAGCTAAAATTAGCATGTTTAAAGTGATTTTCAGGCTTCCAGGGGCCTGGGAAGTGAATTAAATACCATTTGGAGGCATTTAATGTTCAAGCAAAAACTGGTGATTTTTGACAAAAGAGATAACACCCCCCCATTACGTCATGCTTCAGAAAGGTGAAAATGGTCCGTTTTCATATGTTTTATTTTTGAACGTGAGTTGACATTTGTAGGTAGATCATCAGTTCTAGAGCTAAAATTAGCATGTTTAAAGTGATTTTCATGCTTCCAGGGGCCCGGGAAGTGAATTAAATACCATTTGGAGGCATTTAATGTTCAAGCAAAAACAGGTGATTTTTGACAAAAGAGATAACACACCCCCCCCATTACGTCATGCTTCAGAAAGGTGAAAAATGGTCCGTTTTCAAATGTTTTATTTTTGAACGCCAGTTCACATTTGTAGGTAGATCATCAGTTTTAGAGCTAAAATTAGCTTGTTTAAAGTGATTTTCATGCTTCCAGGGGCCCTAAACACAAGATTTGTGGAATGGGTAAAAGTGCATGAAAATGGCCAATTTACTCAGTCTGAGGTCTCAAAAAGTGTTTCTTCACCCCGGGAAGTGAATTAAATACCATTTGGAGGCATTTAATGTTCAAGCAAAAACAGGTGATTTTTGACAAAAGAGATAACACCCCCCCATTACGTCATGCTTCAGAAAGGTGAAAAATGGTCCGTTTTCAAATGTTTTATTTTTGAACGTCAGTTCACATTTATAGGTAGATCATCAGTTTAAGAGCTAAAATTAGCATGTTTAAAGTGATTTTCATGCTTCCAGGGGCCCGGGAAGTGAATTAAATACCATTTGGAGGCATTTAATGTTCAAGCAAAAACAGGGGATTTTTGACAAAAGAGATAACACCCCCCCATTACGTCATGCTTCAGAAAGGTGAAAAATGGTCCGTTTTCAAATGTTTTATTTTTGAACGCCAGTTCACATTTGTAGGTAGATCATCAGTTTTAGAGCTAAAATTAGCATATTTAAAGTGATTTTCATGCTTCCAGGGGCCCGGGAAGTGAATTAAATACCATTTGGAGGCATTTAATGTTCAAGCAAAAACAGGGGATTTTGACAAAAGAGATAACACCCCCCCCCCCCCCATTACGTCATGCTTCAGAAAGGTGAAAAATGGTCCGGTTTCAAATGTTTTATTTTTGAACGTCAGTTCACATTTATAGGTAGATCATCAGTTTAAGAGCTAAAATTAGCATGTTTAAAGTGATTTTCATGCTTCCAGGGGCCCGGGAAGTGAATTAAATACCATTTGGAGGCATTTAATGTTCAAGCAAAAACAGGGGATTTTTGACAAAAGAGATAACACCCCCCCATTACGTCATGCTTCAGAAAGGTGAAAAATGGTCCGTTTTCAAATGTTTTATTTTTGAACGCCAGTTCACATTTGTAGGTAGATCATTAGTTTTAGAGCTAAAATTAGCATGTTTAAAGTGATTTTCATGCTTCCAGGGGCCCGGGAAGTGAATTAAATACCATTTGGAGGTATTTAATGTTCAAGCAAAAACAGGTGATTTTTGACAAAAGAGATAACACCCCCCCATTACGTCATGCTTCAGAAAGGTGAAAAATGGTCCGTTTTGAAATGTTTTATTTTTGAACGTCAGTTGACATTTGTAGGTAGATCATCAGTTCTAGAGCTAAAATTAGCATGTTTAAAGTGATTTTCATGCTTCCAGTGGCCTGGGAAGTGAATTAAATACCATTTGGAGGCATTTAATGTTCAAGCAAATACAGGTGATTTTTGACAAAAGAGATAACACCCCCCCATTACGTCATGCTTCAGAAAGGTGAAAAACTGGTCTGTTTTCAAAAGTTTTTTTTTTGAACGTCAGTTCAAATTGGTAGGTAGATCATCAGTTCTAGAGATAAAATTAGCATGTTTAAAGTGATTTTCATGCTTCCAGGGGCCCGGGAAGTGAATTAAATACCATTTGGAGGCATTTAATGTTCAAGCAAAAACAGGGGATTTTTGACAAAAGAGCTAACACCCCCCCATTACGTCATGCTTCAGAAAGTTGAAAAATGGTCAGTTTTCAAATGTTTTATTTTTGAACGTCAGTTGACATTTGTAGGTAGATCATCATTTCTAGAGCTAAAATTAGCATGTTTAAAGTGATTTTCATGCTTCCAGGGGCCCGGGAAGTGAATTAAATACCATTTGGAGGCATTTAATGTTCAAGCAAAAACAGGTGATTTTTGACATAAGAGATAACACCCCCCCATTACGGCATGCTTCACAAAGGTGAAAAATGGTCCATTTTCAAATGTTTTATTTTTGAACGCCAGTTCACATTTGTAGGTAGATCATCAGTTTTAGAGCTAAAATTAGCATGTTTAAAGTGATTTTCATGCTTCCAGGGCCCTAAACACAAGATTTGTGGAATGGGTAAAAGTGCATGAAAATGGCCAATTTACTCACTCTGAGGTCTCAAAACGTGTTTCTTCACCCCGGGAAGTGATTTAAATACCATTTGGAGGCATTTAATGTTCAAGCAAAAACAGGGGATTTTTGACAAAAGAGATAACACCCCCATTACGTCATGCTTCAGAAAGATGAAAAATGGTCCGTTTTGAAATGTTTTATTTTTGAACGCCAGTTGACATTTGTAGGTAGATCATCAGTTCTAGAGCTAAAATTAGCATGTTTAAAGTGATTTTCATGCTTCCAGGGGCCCGGGAAGTGAATTAAATACCATTTGGAGGCATTTAATGTTCAAGCAAAAACAGGTGATTTTTGATAAAAGAGATAACACCCCCCCCATTACGTCATGCTTCAGAAAGGTGAAAAATGGTCCGTTTTCAAATGTTTTATTTTTGAACGTCAGTTCACATTTGTAGGTAGATCATCAGTTTAAGAGCTAAAATTAGCATGTTTAAAGTGATTTTCATGCTTCCAGGGACCCGGGAAGTGAATTGTTATGTTATGTTAATTATCATTTTCTTAATTTGGAGGCATTTAATGTTCAAGCAAAAACAGGTGATTTTTGACAAAAGAGATAACACCCCCCATTACGTCATGCTTCAGAAAGGTGAAAAATGGTCCGTTTTGAAATGTTTTATTTTTGAACGTCAGTTGACATTTGTAGGTAGATCATCAGTTTAAGAGCTAAAATTAGCATGTTTAAAGTGATTTTCATGCTTCCAGGGGCCCGGAAAGTGAATTAAATACCATTTGGAGGCATTTAATGTTCAAGCAAAAACAGGGGATTTTTGACAAAAGAGATAACACCCCCCCATTACGTCATGCTTCAGAAAGGTGAAAAATGGTCCGTTTTCAAATGTTTTATTTTTGAACGCCAGTTCACATTTGTAGGTAGATCATCAGTTTTAGAGCTAAAATTAGCTTGTTTAAAGTGATTTTCATGCTTCCAGGGGCCCTAAACACAAGATTTGTGGAATGGGTAAAAGTGCATGAAAATGGCCAATTTACTCACTCTGAGGTCTCAAAAAGTGTTTCTTCACCCCGGGAAGTGAATTAAATACCATTTGGAGGCATTTAATGTTCAAGCAAAAACAGGTGATTTTTGACAAAAGAGATAACACCCCCCCATTACGTCATGCTTCAGAAAGGTGAAAAATGGTCCGTTTTCAAATGTTTTATTTTTGAATGTGAGTTGACATTTGTAGGTAGATCATCAGTTTTAGAGCTAAAATTAGCATTTTTAAAGTGATATTCATGCTTCCAGGTGCCCAGGAAGTGAATTAAATACCATTTGGAGGCAGTTAATGTTCAAGCAAAAACAGGTGATTTTTGACAAAAGAGATTACACCCCCCCATTACGTCATGCTTCAGAAAGGTGAAAAATGGTCCGTTTTCAAATGTTTTATTTTTGAACGTCAGTTCACATTTGTAGGTAGATCATCAGTTTTAGAGCTAAAATTAGCATTTTTAAAGTGATTTTCATGCTTCCAGGGGCCCAGGAAGTGAATTAAATACCATTTGGAGGCATTTAATGTTCAAGCAAAAACAGGTGATTTTTGACAAAAGAGATAACACCCCCCATTACGTCATGCTTCAGAAAGGTGAAAAATGGTCCGTTTTTAAATGTTTTATTTTTGAACGTCAGTTCACATTTGTAGGTAGATCATCAGTTTTAGAGCTAAAATTTGTATTTTTAAAGTGATTTTCATGCATCCAGGGGCCCAGGAAGTGAATTAAATACCATTTGGAGGCATTTAATGTTCAAGCAAAAACAGGTGATTTTGGACAAAAGAGAGAACACCCCCCATTACGTCATGCTTCAGAAAGGTGAAAAATGGTCAGTTTTCAAATGTTTTATTTTTGAACGGTAGTTCACATTTGTAGGTAGATCATCAGTTTAAGAGCTAAAATTAGCATGTTTAAAGTGATTTTCATGCTTCCAGGGGCCCTAAACACAAGATTTGTGGAATGGTTAAAAGTGCATGAAAATGGCCAATTTACTCAGTCTGAGGTCTCAAAAAGTGTTTCTTCACCCCGGGAAGTGAATTAAATACCATTTGGAGGCATTTAATGTTCAAGCAAAAACAGGTGATTTTTGACAAAAGAGATAACACCCCCCCATTACGTCATGCTTCAGAAAGGTGAAAAATGGTCCGTTTTCAAATGTTTTATTTTTGAACGTCAGTTCACATTTATAGGTAGATCATCAGTTTAAGAGCTAAAATTAGCATGTTTAAAGTGATTTTCATGCTTCCAGGGGCCCGGGAAGTGAATTAAATACCATTTGGAGGCATTTAATGTTCAAGCAAAAACAGGGGATTTTTGACAAAAGAGATAACACCCCCCCATTACGTCATGCTTCAGAAAGGTGAAAAATGGTCCGTTTTCAAATGTTTTATTTTTGAACGCCAGTTCACATTTGTAGGTAGATCATCAGTTTTAGAGCTAAAATTAGCATGTTTAAAGTGATTTTCATGCTTCCAGGGGCCCGGGAAGTGAATTAAATACCATTTGGAGGCATTTAATGTTCAAGCAAAAACAGGGGATTTTGACAAAAGAGATAACACCCCCCCCCCATTACGTCATGCTTCAGAAAGGTGAAAAATGGTCCGGTTTCAAATGTTTTATTTTTGAACGTCAGTTCACATTTATAGGTAGATCATCAGTTTAAGAGCTAAAATTAGCATGTTTAAAGTGATTTTCATTCTTCCAGGGGCCCGGGAAGTGAATTAAATACCATTTGGAGGCATTTAATGTTCAAGCAAAAACAGGGGATTTTTGACAAAAGAGATAACACCCCCCCATTACGTCATGCTTCAGAAAGGTGAAAAATGGTCCGTTTTCAAATGTTTTATTTTTGAACGCCAGTTCACATTTGTAGGTAGATCATTAGTTTTAGAGCTAAAATTAGCATGTTTAAAGTGATTTTCATGCTTCCAGGGGCCCGGGAAGTGAATTAAATACCATTTGGAGGTATTTAATGTTCAAGCAAAAACAGGTGATTTTTGACAAAAGAGATAACACCCCCCCATTACGTCATGCTTCAGAAAGGTGAAAAATGGTCCGTTTTGAAATGTTTTATTTTTGAACGTCAGTTGACATTTGTAGGTAGATCATCAGTTCTAGAGCTAAAATTAGCATGTTTAAAGTGATTTTCATGCTTCCAGTGGCCTGGGAAGTGAATTAAATACCATTTGGAGGCATTTAATGTTCAAGCAAAAACAGGTGATTTTTGACAAAAGAGATAACACCCCACATTACGTCATGCTTCAGAAAGGTGAAAAATGGTCAGTTTTCAAATGTTTTATTTTTGAACGTGAGTTGACATTTGTAGGTAGATCATCAGTTCTAGAGATAAAATTAGCATGTTTAAAGTGATTTTCATGCTTCCAGGGGCCCGGGAAGTGAATTAAATACCATTTGGGGGCATTTAATGTTCAAGCAAAAACAGGTGATTTTTGACAAAAGAGATAACACCCCCCATTACGTCATGCTTCAGAAAGGTGAAAAATGGTCCGTTTTCAAATGTTTTATTTTTTAACGTCAGTTCACATTTGTAGGTAGATCATCAGTTTTAGAGCTAAAATTAGCATTTTTAAAGTGATTTTCATGCTTCCAGGGGCCCTAAACACAAGATTTGTGGAATGGGTAAAAGTGCATGAAAATGGCCAATTTACTCACTCTGAGGTCTCAAAAAGTGTTTCTTCACCCCGGGAAATGAATTAAATACCATTTGGAGGCATTTAATGTTCAAGCAAATACAGGTGATTTTTGACAAAAGAGATAACACCCCCCCATTACGTCATGCTTCAGAAAGGTGAAAAACTGGTCTGTTTTCAAAAGTTTTTTTTTTGAACGTCAGTTCAAATTGGTAGGTAGATCATCAGTTTAAGAGCTAAAATTAGCATGTTTAAAGTGATTTTCATGCTTCCAGGGGCCCGGGAAGTGAATTAAATACCATTTGGAGGCATTTAATGTTCAAGCAAAAACAGGGGATTTTTGACAAAAGAGATAACACCCCCCCATTACGTCATGCTTCAGAAAGGTGAAAAATGGTCAGTTTTCAAATGTTTTATTTTTGAACGTCAGTTGACATTTGTAGGTAGATCATCATTTCTAGAGCTAAAATTAGCATGTTTAAAGTGATTTTCATGCTTCCAGGGGCCCGGGAAGTGAATTAAATACCATTTGGAGGCATTTAATGTTCAAGCAAAAACAGGTGATTTTTGACATAAGAGATAACACCCCCCCATTACGTCATGCTTCAGAAAGGTGAAAAATGGTCCGTTTTCAAATGTTTTATTTTTGAACGCCAGTTCACATTTGTAGGTAGATCATCAGTTTTAGAGCTAAAATTAGCATGTTTAAAGTGATTTTCATGCTTCCAGGGCCCTAAACACAAGATTGTGGAATGGGTAAAAGTGCATGAAAATGGCCAATTTACTCACTCTGAGGTCTCAAAACGTTTTTCTTCACCCCGGGAAGTGATTTAAATACCATTTGGAGGCATTTAATGTTCAAGCAAAAACAGGGGATTTTTGACAAAAGAGATAACACCCCCCATTACGTCATGCTTCAGAAAGATGAAAAATGGTCAGTTTTGAAATGTTTTATTTTTGAACGCCAGTTGACATTTGTAGGTAGATCATCAGTTCTAGAGCTAAAATTAGCATGTTTAAAGTGATTTTCATGCTTCCAGGGGCCCGGGAAGTGAATTAAATACCATTTGGAGGCATTTAATGTTCAAGCAAAAACAGGTGATTTTTGATAAAAGAGATAACACCCCCCCATTACGTCATGCTTCAGAAAGGTGAAAAATGGTCCGTTTTCAAATGTTTTATTTTTGAACGTCAGTTCACATTTGTAGGTAGATCATCAGTTTAAGAGCTAAAATTAGCATGTTTAAAGTGATTTTCATGCTTCCAGGGGCCCGGGAAGTGAATTAAATACCATTTGGAGACATTTAATGTTCAAGCAAAAACAGGTGATTTTTGACAAAAGAGCTAACACCCCCCCATTACGTCATGCTTCAGAAAGGTGAACAATGGTCCATTTTCAAATGTTTTATTTTTGAACGTCAGTTCACATTTGTAGGTAGATCATCAGTTTAAGAGCTAAAATTAGCATGTTTAAAGTGATTTTCATGCTTCCAGGGGCCCTAAACACAAGATTTGTGGAATGGTTAAAAGTGCATGAAAATGGCCAATTTACTCAGTCTGAGGTCTCAAAAAGTGTTTCTTCACCCCGGGAAGTGAATTAAATACCATTTGGAGGCATTTAATGTTCAAGCAAAAACAGGTGATTTTTGACAAAAGAGATAACACCCCCCCATTACGTCATGCTTCAGAAAGGTGAAAAATGGTCCGTTTTTAAATGTTTTATTTTTGAACGTCAGTTCACATTTATAGGTAGATCATCAGTTTAAGAGCTAAAATTAGCATGTTTAAAGTGATTTTCATGCTTCCAGGGGCCCGGGAAGTGAATTAAATACCATTTGGAGGCATTTAATGTTCAAGCAAAAACAGGGGATTTTTGACAAAAGAGATAACACCCCCCCATTACGTCATGCTTCAGAAAGGTGAAAAATGGTACGTTTTCAAATGTTTTATTTTTGAACGTCAGTTCACATTTGTAGGTAGATCATCAGTTTTAGAGCTAAAATTAGCATGTTTAAAGTGATTTTCAGGCTTCCAGGGGCCTGGGAAGTGAATTAAATACCATTTGGAGGCATTTAATGTTCAAGCAAAAACTGGTGATTTTTGACAAAAGAGATAACACCCCCCCATTACGTCATGCTTCAGAAAGGTGAAAATGGTCCGTTTTCAAATGTTTTATTTTTGAACGTGAGTTGACATTTGTAGGTAGATCATCAGTTCTAGAGCTAAAATTAGCATGTTTAAAGTGATTTTCATGCTTCCAGGGGCCCGGGAAGTGAATTAAATACCATTTGGAGGCATTTAATGTTCAAGCAAAAACAGGTGATTTTTGACAAAAGAGATAACACACCCCCCCCCATTACGTCATGCTTCAGAAAGGTGAAAAATGGTCCGTTTTCAAATGTTTTATTTTTGAACGCCAGTTCACATTTGTAGGTAGATCATCAGTTTTAGAGCTAAAATTAGCTTGTTTAAAGTGATTTTCATGCTTCCAGGGGCCCTAAACACAAGATTTGTGGAATGGGTAAAAGTGCATGAAAATGGCCAATTTACTCAGTCTGAGGTCTCAAAAAGTGTTTCTTCACCCCGGGAAGTGAATTAAATACCATTTGGAGGCATTTAATGTTCAAGCAAAAACAGGTGATTTTTGACAAAAGAGATAACACCCCCCCATTACGTCATGCTTCAGAAAGGTGAAAAATGGTCCGTTTTCAAATGTTTTATTTTTGAACGTCAGTTCACATTTATAGGTAGATCATCAGTTTAAGAGCTAAAATTAGCATGTTTAAAGTGATTTTCATGCTTCCAGGGGCCCGGGAAGTGAATTAAATACCATTTGGAGGCATTTAATGTTCAAGCAAAAACAGGGGATTTTTGACAAAAGAGATAACACCCCCCCATTACGTCATGCTTCAGAAAGGTGAAAAATGGTCCGTTTTCAAATGTTTTATTTTTGAACGCCAGTTCACATTTGTAGGTAGATCATCAGTTTTAGAGCTAAAATTAGCATGTTTAAAGTGATTTTCATGCTTCCAGGGGCCCGGGAAGTGAATTAAATACCATTTGGAGGCATTTAATGTTCAAGCAAAAACAGGGGATTTTGACAAAAGAGATAACACCCCCCCCCCATTACGTCATGCTTCAGAAAGGTGAAAAATTGTCCGGTTTCAAATGTTTTATTTTTGAACGTCAGTTCACATTTATAGGTAGATCATCAGTTTAAGAGCTAAAATTAGCATGTTTAAAGTGATTTTCATGCTTCCAGGGGCCCGGGAAGTGAATTAAATACCATTTGGAGGCATTTAATGTTCAAGCAAAAACAGGGGATTTTTGACAAAAGAGATAACACCCCCCCATTACGTCATGCTTCAGAAAGGTGAAAAATGGTCCGTTTTCAAATGTTTTATTTTTGAACGCCAGTTCACATTTGTAGGTAGATCATCAGTTTTAGAGCTAAAATTAGAATGTTTAAAGTGATTTTCATGCTTCCAGGGGCCCGGGAAGTGAATTAAATACCATTTGGAGGCATTTAATGTTCAAGCAAAAACAGGTGATTTTTGACAAAAGAGATAACACCCCCCATTACGTCATGCTTCAGAAAGGTGAAAAATGGTCCGGTTTGAAATGTTTTATTTTTGAACGTCAGTTGACATTTGTAGGTAGATCATCAGTTCTAGAGCTAAAATTAGCATGTTTAAAGTGATTTTCATGCTTCCAGGGGCCCGGGAAGTGAATTAAATACCATTTGGAGGCATTTAATGTTCAAGCAAAAACAGGTGATTTTTGACAAAAGAGATAACACCCCCCCATTACGTCATGCTTCAGAAAGGTGAAAAATGGTCCGTTTTGAAATGTTTTATTTTTGAACGTCAGTTGACATTTGTAGGTAGATCATCAGTTTAAGAGCTAAAATTAGCATGTTTAAAGTGATTTTCATGCTTCCAGGGGCCCGGGAAGTGAATTAAATACCATTTGGAGGCATTTAATGTTCAAGCAAAAACAGGGGATTTTTGACAAAAGAGATAACACCCCCCCATTACGTCATGCTTCAGAAAGGTGAAAAATGGTCCGTTTTCAAATGTTTTATTTTTGAACGCCAGTTCACATTTGTAGGTAGATCATTAGTTTTAGAGCTAAAATTAGCATGTTTAAAGTGATTTTCATGCTTCCAGGGGCCCGGGAAGTGAATTAAATACCATTTGGAGGTATTTAATGTTCAAGCAAAAACAGGTGATTTTTGACAAAAGAGATAACACCCCCCCATTACGTCATGCTTCAGAAAGGTGAAAAATGGTCCGTTTTGAAATGTTTTATTTTTGAACGTCAGTTGACATTTGTAGGTAGATCATCAGTTCTAGAGCTAAAATTAGCATGTTTAAAGTGATTTTCATGCTTCCAGTGGCCTGGGAAGTGAATTAAATACCATTTGGAGGCATTTAATGTTCAAGCAAAAACAGGTGATTTTTGACAAAAGAGATAACACCCCCCATTACGTCATGCTTCAGAAAGGTGAAAAATGGTCAGTTTTCAAATGTTTTATTTTTGAACGTGAGTTGACATTTGTAGGTAGATCATCAGTTCTAGAGATAAAATTAGCATGTTTAAAGTGATTTTCATGCTTCCAGGGGCCCGGGAAGTGAATTAAATACCATTTGGGGGCATTTAATGTTCAAGCAAAAACAGGTGATTTTTGACAAAAGAGATAACACCCCCCATTACGTCATGCTTCAGAAAGGTGAAAAATGGTCCGTTTTCAAATGTTTTATTTTTTAACGTCAGTTCACATTTGTAGGTAGATCATCAGTTTTAGAGCTAAAATTAGCATTTTTAAAGTGATTTTCATGCTTCCAGGGGCCCTAAACACAAGATTTGTGGAATGGGTAAAAGTGCATGAAAATGGCCAATTTACTCACTCTGAGGTCTCAAAAAGTGTTTCTTCACCCCGGGAAATGAATTAAATACCATTTGGAGGCATTTAATGTTCAAGCAAATACAGGTGATTTTTGACAAAAGAGATAACACCCCCCATTACGTCATGCTTCAGAAAGGTGAAAAACTGGTCTGTTTTCAAAAGTTTTTTTTTTGAACGTCAGTTCAAATTGGTAGGTAGATCATCAGTTTAAGAGCTAAAATTAGCATGTTTAAAGTGATTTTCATGCTTCCAGGGGCCCGGGAAGTGAATTAAATACCATTTGGAGGCATTTAATGTTCAAGCAAAAACAGGGGATTTTTGACAAAAGAGATAACACCCCCCCATTACGTCATGCTTCAGAAAGGTGAAAAATGGTCAGTTTTAAATGTTTTATTTTTGAACGTCAGTTGACATTTGTAGGTAGATCATCATTTCTAGAGCTAAAATTAGCATGTTTAAAGTGATTTTCATGCTTCCAGGGGCCCGGGAAGTGAATTAAATACCATTTGGAGGCATTTAATGTTCAAGCAAAAACAGGTGATTTTTGACATAAGAGATAACACCCCCCCATTACGGCATGCTTCAGAAAGGTGAAAAATGGTCCGTTTTCAAATGTTTTATTTTTGAACGCCAGTTCACATTTGTAGGTAGATCATCAGTTTTAGAGCTAAAATTAGCATGTTTAAAGTGATTTTCATGCTTCCAGGGCCCTAAACACAAGATTTGTGGAATGGGTAAAAGTGCATGAAAATGGCCAATTTACTCACTCTGAGGTCTCAAAACGTGTTTCTTCACCCCGGGAAGTGATTTAAATACCATTTGGAGGCATTTAATGTTCAAGCAAAAACAGGGGATTTTTGACAAAAGAGATAACACCCCCATTACGTCATGCTTCAGAAAGATGAAAAATGGTCCGTTTTGAAATGTTTTATTTTTGAACGCCAGTTGACATTTGTAGGTAGATCATCAGTTCTAGAGCTAAAATTAGCATGTTTAAAGTGATTTTCATGCTTCCAGGGGCCCGGGAAGTGAATTAAATACCATTTGGAGGCATTTAATGTTCAAGCAAAAACAGGTGATTTTTGATAAAAGAGATAACACCCCCCCATTACGTCATGCTTCAGAAAGGTGAAAAATGGTCCGTTTTCAAATGTTTTATTTTTGAACGTCAGTTCACATTTGTAGGTAGATCATCAGTTTAAGAGCTAAAATTAGCATGTTTAAAGTGATTTTCATGCTTCCAGGGGCCCGGGAAGTGAATTAAATACCATTTGGAGACATTTAATGTTCAAGCAAAAACAGGTGATTTTTGACAAAAGAGCTAACACCCCCCCATTACGTCATGCTTCAGAAAGGTGAACAATGGTCCATTTTCAAATGTTTTATTTTTGAACGTCAGTTCACATTTGTAGGTAGATCATCAGTTTAAGAGCTAAAATTAGCATGTTTAAAGTGATTTTCATGCTTCCAGGGGCCCTAAACACAAGATTTGTGGAATGGTTAAAAGTGCATGAAAATGGCCAATTTACTCAGTCTGAGGTCTCAAAAAGTGTTTCTTCACCCCGGGAAGTGAATTAAATACCATTTGGAGGCATTTAATGTTTAAGCAAAAACAGATGATTTTTGACAAAAGAGATAACACCCCCCCATTACGTCATGCTTCAGAAAGGTGAAAAATGGTCCGTTTTTAAATGTTTTATTTTTGAACGTCAGTTCACATTTATAGGTAGATCATCAGTTTAAGAGCTAAAATTAGCATGTTTAAAGTGATTTTCATGCTTCCAGGGGCCCGGGAAGTGAATTAAATACCATTTGGAGGCATTTAATGTTCAAGCAAAAACAGGGGATTTTTGACAAAAGAGATAACACCCCCCCATTACGTCATGCTTCAGAAAGGTGAAAAATGGTACGTTTTCAAATGTTTTATTTTTGAACGTCAGTTCACATTTGTAGGTAGATCATCAGTTTTAGAGCTAAAATTAGCATGTTTAAAGTGATTTTCAGGCTTCCAGGGGCCTGGGAAGTGAATTAAATACCATTTGGAGGCATTTAATGTTCAAGCAAAAACTGGTGATTTTTGACAAAAGAGATAACACCCCCCCCATTACGTCATGCTTCAGAAAGGTGAAAATGGTCCGTTTTCAAATGTTTTATTTTTGAACGTGAGTTGACATTTGTAGGTAGATCATCAGTTCTAGAGCTAAAATTAGCATGTTTAAAGTGATTTTCATGCTTCCAGGGGCCCGGGAAGTGAATTAAATACCATTTGGAGGCATTTAATGTTCAAGCAAAAACAGGTGATTTTTGACAAAAGAGATAACACACCCCCCCCATTACGTCATGCTTCAGAAAGGTGAAAAATGGTCCGTTTTCAAATGTTTTATTTTTGAACGCCAGTTCACATTTGTAGGTAGATCATCAGTTTTAGAGCTAAAATTAGCTTGTTTAAAGTGATTTTCATGCTTCCAGGGGCCCTAAACACAAGATTTGTGGAATGGGTAAAAGTGCATGAAAATGGCCAATTTACTCACTCTGAAGTCTCAAAAAGTGTTTCTTCACCCCGGGAAGTGAATTAAATACCATTTGGAGGCATTTAATGTTCAAGCAAAAACAGGTGATTTTTGACAAAAGAGATAACACCCCCCCATTACGTCATGCTTCAGAAAGGTGAAAAATGGTCCGTTTTCAAATGTTTTATTTTTGAACGTGAGTTGACATTTGTAGGTAGATCATCAGTTTTAGAGCTAAAATTAGCATTTTTAAAGTGATATTCATGCTTCCAGGTGCCCAGGAAGTGAATTAAATACCATTTGGAGGCATTTAATGTTCAAGCAAAAACAGGTGATTTTTGACAAAAGAGATAACACCCCCCATTACGTCATGCTTCAGAAAGGTGAAAAATGGTCCGTTTTTAAATGTTTTATTTTTGAACGTCAGTTCACATTTGTAGGTAGATCATCAGTTTTAGAGCTAAAATTTGCATTTTTAAAGTGATTTTCATGCATCCAGGGGCCCAGGAAGTGAATTAAATACCATTTGGAGGCATTTAATGTTCAAGCAAAAACAGGTGATTTTGGACAAAAGAGAGAACACCCCCCATTACGTCATGCTTCAGAAAGGTGAAAAATGGTCAGTTTTCAAATGTTTTATTTTTGAACGTCAGTTGACATTTGTAGGTAGATCATCAGTTCTAGAGCTAAAATTAGCATTTTTAAAGTGATTTTCATGCTTCCAGGGGCCCGGGAAGTGAATTAAATACCATTTGGAGGCATTTAATGTTCAAGCAAAAACAGGGGATTTTTGACAAAAGAGATAACACCCCCCCATTACGTCATGCTTCAGAAAGGTGAAAAATGGTCCGTTTTCAAATGTTTTATTTTTGAACGTCATTTCACATTTGTAGGTAGATCATCAGTTTTAGAGCTAAAATTAGCATGTTTAAAGGGATTTTCATGCTTCCAGGGGCCCTAAACACAAGATTTGTGGAATGGGTAAAAGTGCATGAAAATGGCCAATTTACTCACTCTGAGGTCTCAAAAAGTGTTTCTTCACCCCGGGAAGTGATTTAAATACCATTTGGAGGCATTTAATGTTCAAGCAAAAACAGGGGATTTTTGACAAAAGAGATAACACCCCCCCATTACGTCATGCTTCAGAAAGGTGAAAAATGGTCCGTTTTCAAATGTTTTATTTTTGAACGTCAGTTCACATTTGTAGGTAGATCATCAGTTTAAGAGCTAAAATTAGCATGTTTAAAGTGATTTTCATGCTTCCAGGGGCCCTAAACCCAAGATTTGTGGAATGGTTAAAAGTGCATGAAAATGGCCAATTTACTCAGTCTGAGGTCTCAAAAAGTGTTTCTTCACCCCGGGAAGTGAATTAAATACCATTTGGAGGCATTTAATGTTCAAGCAAAAACAGGTGATTTTTGACAAAAGAGATAACACCCCCCCATTACGTCATGCTTCAGAAAGGTGAAAAATGGTCCGTTTTCAAATGTTTTATTTTTGAACGTCAGTTCACATTTATAGGTAGATCATCAGTTTAAGAGCTAAAATTAGCATGTTTAAAGTGATTTTCATGCTTCCAGGGGCCCGGGAAGTGAATTAAATACCATTTGGAGGCATTTAATGTTCAAGCAAAAACAGGGGATTTTTGACAAAAGAGATAACACCCCCCCATTACGTCATGCTTCACAAAGGTGAAAAATGGTCCGTTTTCAAATGTTTTATTTTTGAACGCCAGTTCACAATTGTAGGTAGATCATCAGTTTTAGAGCTAAAATTAGCATGTTTAAAGTGATTTTCATGCTTCCAGGGGCCCGGGAAGTGAATTAAATACCATTTGGAGGCATTTAATGTTCAAGCAAAAACAGGGGATTTTGACAAAAGAGATAACACCCCCCCCCCATTACGTCATGCTTCAGAAAGGTGAAAAATGGTCCGGTTTCAAATGTTTTATTTTTGAACGTCAGTTCACATTTATAGGTAGATCATCAGTTTAAGAGCTAAAATTAGCATGTTTAAAGTGATTTTCATGCTTCCAGGGGCCCGGGAAGTGAATTAAATACCATTTGGAGGCATTTAATGTTCAAGCAAAAACAGGGGATTTTTGACAAAAGAGATAACACCCCCCCATTACGTCATGCTTCAGAAAGGTGAAAAATGGTCCGTTTTCAAATGTTTTATTTTTGAACGCCAGTTAACATTTGTAGGTAGATCATCAGTTTTAGAGCTAAAATTAGCATGTTTAAAGTGATTTTCGTGCTTCCAGGGGCCCGGGAAGTGAATTAAATACCATTTGGAGGCATTTAATGTTCAATCCAAAAACAGGTGATTTTTGACAAAAGAGATAACATCCCCCCATTACGTCATGCTTCAGAAAGGTGAAAAATGGTCCGTTTTGAAATGTTTTATTTTTGAACGTCAGTTGACATTTGTAGGTAGTTCATCAGTTCTAGAGCTAAAATTAGCATGTTTAAAGTGATTTTCATGCTTCCAGGGGCCCTAAACACAAGATTTGTGGAATGGGTAAAAGTGCATGAAAATGACCAATTTACTCACTCTGAGGTCTCAAAAAGTGTTTCTTCACCCCGGGAAGTGATTTAAATACTATTTGGAGGCATTTAATGTTCAAACAAAAACAGGGGATTTTTGACAAAAGAGCTAACACCCCCCCATTACGTCATGCTTCAGAAAGGTGAAAAATGGTCCGTTTTCAAATGTTTTATTTTTGAACGCCAGTTCACATTTGTAGGTAGATCATCAGTTTTAGAGCTAAAATTAGCATGTTTAAAGTGATTTTCATGCTTCCAGGGGCCCGGGAAGTGAATTAAATACCATTTGGAGGCATTTAATGTTCAAGCAAAAACAGGTGATTTTTGACAAAAGAGATAACACCCCCCCATTACGTCATGCTTCAGAAAGGTGAAAAATGGTCCGGTTTGAAATGTTTTATTTTTGAACGTCAGTTGACATTTGTAGGTAGATCATCAGTTCTAGAGCTAAAATTAGCATGTTTAAAGTGATTTTCATGCTTCCAGGGGCCCGGGAAGTGAATTGTTATGTTATGTTAATTATCATTTTCTTAATTTGGAGGCATTTAATGTTCAAGCAAAAACAGGTGATTTTTGACAAAAGAGATAACACCCCCCCCATTACGTCATGCTTCAGAAAGGTGAAAAATGGTCCGTTTTGAAATGTTTTATTTTTGAACGTCAGTTGACATTTGTAGGTAGATCATCAGTTTAAGAGCTAAAATTAGCATGTTTAAAGTGATTTTCATGCTTCCAGGGGCCCGGGAAGTGAATTAAATACCATTTGGAGGCATTTAATGTTCAAGCAAAAACAGGTGATTTTTGACAAAAGAGATAACACCCCCCCATTACGTCATGCTTCAGAAAGGTGAAAAATGGTCCGTTTTCAAATGTTTTATTTTTGAACGTGAGTTGACATTTGTAGGTAGATCATCAGTTTTAGAGCTAAAATTAGCATTTTTAAAGTGATATTCATGCTTCCAGGTGCCCAGGAAGTGAATTAAATACCATTTGGAGGCATTTAATGTTCAAGCAAAAACAGGTGATTTTTGACAAAAGAGATAACACCCCCCATTACGTCATGCTTCAGAAAGGTGAAAAATGGTCCGTTTTTAAATGTTTTATTTTTGAACGTCAGTTCACATTTGTAGGTAGATCATCAGTTTTAGAGCTAAAATTTGCATTTTTAAAGTGATTTTCATGCATCCAGGGGCCCAGGAAGTGAATTAAATACCATTTGGAGGCATTTAATGTTCAAGCAAAAACAGGTGATTTTGGACAAAAGAGAGAACACCCCCCATTACGTCATGCTTCAGAAAGGTGAAAAATGGTCAGTTTTCAAATGTTTTATTTTTGAACGTCAGTTGACATTTGTAGGTAGATCATCAGTTCTAGAGCTAAAATTAGCATTTTTAAAGTGATTTTCATGCTTCCAGGGGCCCGGGAAGTGAATTAAATACCATTTGGAGGCATTTAATGTTCAAGCAAAAACAGGGGATTTTTGACAAAAGAGATAACACCCCCCCATTACGTCATGCTTCAGAAAGGTGAAAAATGGTCCGTTTTCAAATGTTTTATTTTTGAACGTCATTTCACATTTGTAGGTAGATCATCAGTTTTAGAGCTAAAATTAGCATGTTTAAAGGGATTTTCATGCTTCCAGGGGCCCTAAACACAAGATTTGTGGAATGGGTAAAAGTGCATGAAAATGGCCAATTTACTCACTCTGAGGTCTCAAAAAGTGTTTCTTCACCCCGGGAAGTGATTTAAATACCATTTGGAGGCATTTAATGTTCAAGCAAAAACAGGGGATTTTTGACAAAAGAGATAACACCCCCCCATTACGTCATGCTTCAGAAAGGTGAAAAATGGTCCGTTTTCAAATGTTTTATTTTTGAACGTCAGTTCACATTTGTAGGTAGATCATCAGTTTAAGAGCTAAAATTAGCATGTTTAAAGTGATTTTCATGCTTCCAGGGGCCCTAAACCCAAGATTTGTGGAATGGTTAAAAGTGCATGAAAATGGCCAATTTACTCAGTCTGAGGTCTCAAAAAGTGTTTCTTCACCCCGGGAAGTGAATTAAATACCATTTGGAGGCATTTAATGTTCAAGCAAAAACAGGTGATTTTTGACAAAAGAGATAACACTCCCCCATTACGTCATGCTTCAGAAAGGTGAAAAATGGTCCGTTTTCAAATGTTTTATTTTTGAACGTCAGTTCACATTTATAGGTAGATCATCAGTTTAAGAGCTAAAATTAGCATGTTTAAAGTGATTTTCATGCTTCCAGGGGCCCGGGAAGTGAATTAAATACCATTTGGAGGCATTTAATGTTCAAGCAAAAACAGGGGATTTTTGACAAAAGAGATAACACCCCCCCATTACGTCATGCTTCAGAAAGGTGAAAAATGGTCCGTTTTCAAATGTTTTATTTTTGAACGCCAGTTCACAATTGTAGGTAGATCATCAGTTTTAGAGCTAAAATTAGCATGTTTAAAGTGATTTTCATGCTTCCAGGGGCCCGGGAAGTGAATTAAATACCATTTGGAGGCATTTAATGTTCAAGCAAAAACAGGGGATTTTGACAAAAGAGATAACACCCCCCCCCCCATTACGTCATGCTTCAGAAAGGTGAAAAATGGTCCGGTTTCAAATGTTTTATTTTTGAACGTCAGTTCACATTTATAGGTAGATCATCAGTTTAAGAGCTAAAATTAGCATGTTTAAAGTGATTTTCATGCTTCCAGGGGCCCGGGAAGTGAATTAAATACCATTTGGAGGCATTTAATGTTCAAGCAAAAACAGGGGATTTTTGACAAAAGAGATAACACCCCCCCATTACGTCATGCTTCAGAAAGGTGAAAAATGGTCCGTTTTCAAATGTTTTATTTTTGAACGCCAGTTAACATTTGTAGGTAGATCATCAGTTTTAGAGCTAAAATTAGCATGTTTAAAGTGATTTTCGTGCTTCCAGGGGCCCGGGAAGTGAATTAAATACCATTTGGAGGCATTTAATGTTCAATCCAAAAACAGGTGATTTTTGACAAAAGAGATAACATCCCCCCATTACGTCATGCTTCAGAAAGGTGAAAAATGGTCCGTTTTGAAATGTTTTATTTTTGAACGTCAGTTGACATTTGTAGGTAGTTCATCAGTTCTAGAGCTAAAATTAGCATGTTTAAAGTGATTTTCATGCTTCCAGGGGCCCTAAACACAAGATTTGTGGAATGGGTAAAAGTGCATGAAAATGACCAATTTACTCACTCTGAGGTCTCAAAAAGTGTTTCTTCACCCCGGGAAGTGATTTAAATACTATTTGGAGGCATTTAATGTTCAAACAAAAACAGGGGATTTTTGACAAAAGAGCTAACACCCCCCCATTACGTCATGCTTCAGAAAGGTGAAAAATGGTCCGTTTTCAAATGTTTTATTTTTGAACGCCAGTTCACATTTGTAGGTAGATCATCAGTTTTAGAGCTAAAATTAGCATGTTTAAAGTGATTTTCATGCTTCCAGGGGCCCGGGAAGTGAATTAAATACCATTTGGAGGCATTTAATGTTCAAGCAAAAACAGGTGATTTTTGACAAAAGAGATAACACCCCCCCATTACGTCATGCTTCAGAAAGGTGAAAAATGGTCCGGTTTGAAATGTTTTATTTTTGAACGTCAGTTGACATTTGTAGGTAGATCATCAGTTCTAGAGCTAAAATTAGCATGTTTAAAGTGATTTTCATGCTTCCAGGGGCCCGGGAAGTGAATTGTTATGTTATGTTAATTATCATTTTCTTAATTTGGAGGCATTTAATGTTCAAGCAAAAACAGGTGATTTTTGACAAAAGAGATAACACCCCCCCATTACGTCATGCTTCAGAAAGGTGAAAAATGGTCCGTTTTGAAAAGTTTTATTTTTGAACGTCAGTTGACATTTGTAGGTAGATCATCAGTTTAAGAGCTAAAATTAGCATGTTTAAAGTGATTTTCATGCTTCCAGGGGCCCGGGAAGTGAATTAAATACCATTTGGAGGCATTTAATGTTCAAGCAAAAACAGGTGATTTTTGACAAAAGAGATAACACCCCCCCATTACGTCATGCTTCAGAAAGGTGAAAAATGGTCCGTTTTCAAATGTTTTATTTTTGAATGTGAGTTGACATTTGTAGGTAGATCATCAGTTTTAGAGCTAAAATTAGCATTTTTAAAGTGATATTCATGCTTCCAGGTGCCCAGGAAGTGAATTAAATACCATTTGGAGGCAGTTAATGTTCAAGCAAAAACAGGTGATTTTTGACAAAAGAGATTACACCCCCCCATTACGTCATGCTTCAGAAAGGTGAAAAATGGTCCGTTTTCAAATGTTTTATTTTTGAACTCAGTTCACATTTGTAGGTAGATCATCAGTTTTAGAGCTAAAATTAGCATTTTTAAAGTGATTTTCATGCTTCCAGGGGCCCAGGAAGTGAATTAAATACCATTTGGAGGCATTTAATGTTCAAGCAAAAACAGGTGATTTTTGACAAAAGAGATAACACCCCCCATTACGTCATGCTTCAGAAAGGTGAAAAATGGTCCGTTTTTAAATGTTTTATTTTTGAACGTCAGTTCACATTTGTAGGTAGATCATCAGTTTTAGAGCTAAAATTTGTATTTTTAAAGTGATTTTCATGCATCCAGGGGCCCAGGAAGTGAATTAAATACCATTTGGAGGCATTTAATGTTCAAGCAAAAACAGGTGATTTTGGACAAAAGAGAGAACACCCCCCATTACGTCATGCTTCAGAAAGGTGAAAAATGGTCAGTTTTCAAATGTTCTATTTTTGAACGTCAGTTGACATTTGTAGGTAGATCATCAGTTCTAGAGCTAAAATTAGCATGTTTAAAGTGATTTTCATGCTTCCAGGGGCCCGGGAAGTGAATTAAATACCATTTGGAGACATTTAATGTTCAAGCAAAAACAGGTGATTTTTGACAAAAGAGCTAACAGCCCCCCAATTACGTCATGCTTCAGAAAGGTGAACAATGGTCCATTTTCAAATGTTTTATTTTTGAACGGTAGTTCACATTTGTAGGTAGATCATCAGTTTAAGAGCTAAAATTAGCATGTTTAAAGTGATTTTCATGCTTCCAGGGGCCCTAAACACAAGATTTGTGGAATGGTTAAAAGTGCATGAAAATGGCCAATTTACTCAGTCTGAGGTCTCAAAAAGTGTTTCTTCACCCCGGGAAGTGAATTAAATACCATTTGGAGGCATTTAATGTTCAAGCAAAAACAGGTGATTTTTGACAAAAGAGATAACACCCCCCCATTACGTCATGCTTCAGAAAGGTGAAAAATGGTCCGTTTTCAAATGTTTTATTTTTGAACGTCAGTTCACATTTATAGGTAGATCATCAGTTTAAGAGCTAAAATTAGCATGTTTAAAGTGATTTTCATGCTTCCAGGGGCCCGGGAAGTGAATTAAATACCATTTGGAGGCATTTAATGTTCAAGCAAAAACAGGGGATTTTTGACAAAAGAGATAACACCCCCCCATTACGTCATGCTTCAGAAAGGTGAAAAATGGTCCGTTTTCAAATGTTTTATTTTTGAACGCCAGTTCACATTTGTAGGTAGATCATCAGTTTTAGAGCTAAAATTAGCATGTTTAAAGTGATTTTCATGCTTCCAGGGGCCCGGGAAGTGAATTAAATACCATTTGGAGGCATTTAATGTTCAAGCAAAAACAGGGGATTTTGACAAAAGAGATAACACCCCCCCCCATTACGTCATGCTTCAGAAAGGTGAAAAATGGTCCGGTTTCAAATGTTTTATTTTTGAACGTCAGTTCACATTTATAGGTAGATCATCAGTTTAAGAGCTAAAATTAGCATGTTTAAAGTGATTTTCATGCTTCCAGGGGCCCGGGAAGTGAATTAAATACCATTTGGAGGCATTTAATGTTCAAGCAAAAACAGGGGATTTTTGACAAAAGAGATAACACCCCCCCATTACGTCATGCTTCAGAAAGGTGAAAAATGGTCCGTTTTCAAATGTTTTATTTTTGAACGCCAGTTCACATTTGTAGGTAGATCATCAGTTTTAGAGCTAAAATTAGCATGTTTAAAGTGATTTTCATGCTTCCAGGGGCCCGGGAAGTGAATTAAATACCATTTGGAGGCATTTAATGTTCAAGCAAAAACAGGTGATTTTTGACAAAAGAGATAACACCCCCCCATTACGTCATGCTTCAGAAAGGTGAAAAATGGTCCGGTTTGAAATGTTTTATTTTTGAACGTCAGTTGACATTTGTAGGTAGATCATCAGTTCTAGAGCTAAAATTAGCATGTTTAAAGTGATTTTCATGCTTCCAGGGGCCCGGGAAGTGAATTAAATACCATTTGGAGGCATTTAATGTTCAAGCAAAAACAGGTGATTTTTGACAAAAGAGATAACACCCCCCCATTACATCATGCTTCAGAAAGGTGAAAAATGGTCCGTTTTGAAATGTTTTATTTTTGAACGTCAGTTGACATTTGTAGGTAGATCATCAGTTTAAGAGCTAAAATTAGCATGTTTAAAGTGATTTTCATGCTTCCAGGGGCCCGGGAAGTGAATTAAATACCATTTGGAGGCATTTAATGTTCAAGCAAAAACAGGGGATTTTTGACAAAAGAGATAACACCCCCCCATTACGTCATGCTTCAGAAAGGTGAAAAATGGTCCGTTTTCAAATGTTTTATTTTTGAACGCCAGTTCACATTTGTAGGTAGATCATTAGTTTTAGAGCTAAAATTAGCATGTTTAAAGTGATTTTCATGCTTCCAGGGGCCCGGGAAGTGAATTAAATACCATTTGGAGGTATTTAATGTTCAAGCAAAAACAGGTGATTTTTGACAAAAGAGATAACACCCCCCCCCCATTACGTCATGCTTCAGAAAGGTGAAAAATGGTCCGTTTTGAAATGTTTTATTTTTGAACGTCAGTTGACATTTGTAGGTAGATCATCAGTTCTAGAGCTAAAATTAGCATGTTTAAAGTGATTTTCATGCTTCCAGTGGCCTGGGAAGTGAATTAAATACCATTTGGAGGCATTTAATGTTCAAGCAAAAACAGGTGATTTTTGACAAAAGAGATAACACCCCCCATTACGTCATGCTTCAGAAAGGTGAAAAATGGTCAGTTTTCAAATGTTTTATTTTTGAACGTGAGTTGACATTTGTAGGTAGATCATCAGTTCTAGAGATAAAATTAGCATGTTTAAAGTGATTTTCATGCTTCCAGGGGCCCGGGAAGTGAATTAAATACCATTTGGGGGCATTTAATGTTCAAGCAAAAACAGGTGATTTTTGACAAAAGAGATAACACCCCCCATTACGTCATGCTTCAGAAAGGTGAAAAATGGTCCGTTTTCAAATGTTTTATTTTTTAACGTCAGTTCACATTTGTAGGTAGATCATCAGTTTTAGAGCTAAAATTAGCATTTTTAAAGTGATTTTCATGCTTCCAGGGGCCCTAAACACAAGATTTGTGGAATGGGTAAAAGTGCATGAAAATGGCCAATTTACTCACTCTGAGGTCTCAAAAAGTGTTTCTTCACCCCGGGAAATGAATTAAATACCATTTGGAGGCATTTAATGTTCAAGCAAATACAGGTGATTTTTGACAAAAGAGATAACACCCCCCCATTACGTCATGCTTCAGAAAGGTGAAAAACTGGTCTGTTTTCAAAAGGTTTTTTTTTGAACGTCAGTTCAAATTGGTAGGTAGATCATCAGTTTAAGAGCTAAAATTAGCATGTTTAAAGTGATTTTCATGCTTCCAGGGGCCCGGGAAGTGAATTAAATACCATTTGGAGGCATTTAATGTTCAAGCAAAAACAGGGGATTTTTGACAAAAGAGATAACACCCCCCCATTACGTCATGCTTCAGAAAGGTGAAAAATGGTCAGTTTTCAAATGTTTTATTTTTGAACGTCAGTTGACATTTGTAGGTAGATCATCATTTCTAGAGCTAAAATTAGCATGTTTAAAGTGATTTTCATGCTTCCAGGGGCCCGGGAAGTGAATTAAATACCATTTGGAGGCATTTAATGTTCAAGCAAAAACAGGTGATTTTTGACATAAGAGATAACACCCCCCCATTACGTCATGCTTCAGAAAGGTGAAAAATGGTCAGTTTTCAAATGTTTTATTTTTGAACGCCAGTTCACATTTGTAGGTAGATCATCAGTTTTAGAGCTAAAATTAGCATGTTTAAAGTGATTTTCATGCTTCCAGGGCCCTAAACACAAGATTTGTGGAATGGGTAAAAGTGCATGAAAATGGCCAATTTACTCACTCTGAGGTCTCAAAACGTGTTTCTTCACCCCGGGAAGTGATTTAAATACCATTTGGAGGCATTTAATGTTCAAGCAAAAACAGGGGATTTTTGACAAAAGAGATAACACCCCCCATTACGTCATGCTTCAGAAAGATGAAAAATGGTCCGTTTTGAAATGTTTTATTTTTGAACGCCAGTTGACATTTGTAGGTAGATCATCAGTTCTAGAGCTAAAATTAGCATGTTTAAAGTGATTTTCATGCTTCCAGGGGCCCGGGAAGTGAATTAAATACCATTTGGAGGCATTTAATGTTCAAGCAAAAACAGGTGATTTTTGATAAAAGAGATAACACCCCCCCATTACGTCATGCTTCAGAAAGGTGAAAAATGGTCCGTTTTCAAATGTATTATTTTTGAACGTCAGTTCACATTTGTAGGTAGATCATCAGTTTAAGAGCTAAAATTAGCATGTTTAAAGTGATTTTCATGCTTCCAGGGGCCCGGGAAGTGAATTAAATACCATTTGGAGACATTTAATGTTCAAGCAAAAACAGGTGATTTTTGACAAAAGAGCTAACACCCCCCCATTACGTCATGCTTCAGAAAGGTGAACAATGGTCCATTTTCAAATGTTTTATTTTTGAACGTCAGTTCACATTTGTAGGTAGATCATCAGTTTAAGAGCTAAAATTAGCATGTTTAAAGTGATTTTCATGCTTCCAGGGGCCCTAAACACAAGATTTGTGGAATGGTTAAAAGTGCATGAAAATGGCCAATTTACTCAGTCTGAGGTCTCAAAAAGTGTTTCTTCACCCCGGGAAGTGAATTAAATACCATTTGGAGGCATTTAATGTTCAAGCAAAAACAGGTGATTTTTGACAAAAGAGATAACACCCCCCCATTACGTCATGCTTCAGAAAGGTGAAAAATGGTCCGTTTTTAAATGTTTTATTTTTGAACGTCAGTTCACATTTATAGGTAGATCATCAGTTTAAGAGCTAAAATTAGCATGTTTAAAGTGATTTTCATGCTTCCAGGGGCCCGGGAAGTGAATTAAATACCATTTGGAGGCATTTAATGTTCAAGCAAAAACAGGGGATTTTTGACAAAAGAGATAACACCCCCCCATTACGTCATGCTTCAGAAAGGTGAAAAATGGTACGTTTTCAAATGTTTTATTTTTGAACGTCAGTTCACATTTGTAGGTAGATCATCAGTTTTAGAGCTAAAATTAGCATGTTTAAAGTGATTTTCAGGCTTCCAGGGGCCTGGGAAGTGAATTAAATACCATTTGGAGGCATTTAATGTTCAAGCAAAAACTGGTGATTTTTGACAAAAGAGATAACACCCCCCCATTACGTCATGCTTCAGAAAGGTGAAAATGGTCCGTTTTCAAATGTTTTATTTTTGAACGTGAGTTGACATTTGTAGGTAGATCATCAGTTCTAGAGCTAAAATTAGCATGTTTAAAGTGATTTTCATGCTTCCAGGGGCCCGGGAAGTGAATTAAATACCATTTGGAGGCATTTAATGTTCAAGCAAAAACAGGTGATTTTTGACAAAAGAGATAACACACCCCCCCCATTACGTCATGCTTCAGAAAGGTGAAAAATGGTCCGTTTTCAAATGTTTTATTTTTGAACGCCAGTTCACATTTGTAGGTAGATCATCAGTTTTAGAGCTAAAATTAGCTTGTTTAAAGTGATTTTCATGCTTCCAGGGGCCCTAAACACAAGATTTGTGGAATGGGTAAAAGTGCATGAAAATGGCCAATTTACTCAGTCTGAGGTCTCAAAAAGTGTTTCTTCACCCCGGGAAGTGAATTAAATACCATTTGGAGGCATTTAATGTTCAAGCAAAAACAGGTGATTTTTGACAAAAGAGATAACACCCCCCCATTACGTCATGCTTCAGAAAGGTGAAAAATGGTCCGTTTTCAAATGTTTTATTTTTGAACGTCAGTTCACATTTATAGGTAGATCATCAGTTTAAGAGCTAAAATTAGCATGTTTAAAGTGATTTTCATGCTTCCAGGGGCCCGGGAAGTGAATTAAATACCATTTGGAGGCATTTAATGTTCAAGCAAAAACAGGGGATTTTTGACAAAAGAGATAACACCCCCCCATTACGTCATGCTTCAGAAAGGTGAAAAATGGTCCGTTTTCAAATGTTTTATTTTTGAACGCCAGTTCACATTTGTAGGTAGATCATCAGTTTTAGAGCTAAAATTAGCATGTTTAAAGTGATTTTCATGCTTCCAGGGGCCCGGGAAGTGAATTAAATACCATTTGGAGGCATTTAATGTTCAAGCAAAAACAGGGGATTTTGACAAAAGAGATAACACCCCCCCCCCCATTACGTCATGCTTCAGAAAGGTGAAAAATGGTCCGGTTTCAAATGTTTTATTTTTGAACGTCAGTTCACATTTATAGGTAGATCATCAGTTTAAGAGCTAAAATTAGCATGTTTAAAGTGATTTTCATGCTTCCAGGGGCCCGGGAAGTGAATTAAATACCATTTGGAGGCATTTAATGTTCAAGCAAAAACAGGGGATTTTTGACAAAAGAGATAACACCCCCCCATTACGTCATGCTTCAGAAAGGTGAAAAATGGTCCGTTTTCAAATGTTTTATTTTTGAACGCCAGTTCACATTTGTAGGTAGATCATCAGTTTTAGAGCTAAAATTAGCATGTTTAAAGTGATTTTCATGCTTCCAGGGGCCCGGGAAGTGAATTAAATACCATTTGGAGGCCTTTAATGTTCAAGCAAAAACAGGTGATTTTTGACAAAAGAGATAACACCCCCCCATTACGTCATGCTTCAGAAAGGTGAAAAATGGTCCGTTTTGAAATGTTTTATTTTTGAACGTCAGTTGACATTTGTAGGTAGATCATCAGTTTAAGAGCTAAAATTAGCATGTTTAAAGTGATTTTCATGCTTCCAGGGGCCCGGGAAGTGAATTAAATACCATTTGGAGGCATTTAATGTTCAAGCAAAAACAGGGGATTTTTGACAAAAGAGATAACACCCCCCCATTACGTCATGCTTCAGAAAGGTGAAAAATGGTCCGTTTTCAAATGTTTTATTTTTGAACGCCAGTTCACATTTGTAGGTAGATCATTAGTTTTAGAGCTAAAATTAGCATGTTTAAAGTGATTTTCATGCTTCCAGGGGCCCGGGAAGTGAATTAAATACCATTTGGAGGTATTTAATGTTCAAGCAAAAACAGGTGATTTTTGACAAAAGAGATAACACCCCCCCATTACGTCATGCTTCAGAAAGGTGAAAAATGGTCCGTTTTGAAATGTTTTATTTTTGAACGTCAGTTGACATTTGTAGGTAGATCATCAGTTCTAGAGCTAAAATTAGCATGTTTAAAGTGATTTTCATGCTTCCAGTGGCCTGGGAAGTGAATTAAATACCATTTGGAGGCATTTAATGTTCAAGCAAAAACAGGTGATTTTTGACAAAAGAGATAACACCCCCCATTACGTCATGCTTCAGAAAGGTGAAAAATGGTCAGTTTTCAAATGTTTTATTTTTGAACGTGAGTTGACATTTGTAGGTAGATCATCAGTTCTAGAGATAAAATTAGCATGTTTAAAGTGATTTTCATGCTTCCAGGGGCCCGGGAAGTGAATTAAATACCATTTGGGGGCATTTAATGTTCAAGCAAAAACAGGTGATTTTTGACAAAAGAGATAACACCCCCCATTACGTCATGCTTCAGAAAGGTGAAAAATGGTCCGTTTTCAAATGTTTTATTTTTTAACGTCAGTTCACATTTGTAGGTAGATCATCAGTTTTAGAGCTAAAATTAGCATTTTTAAAGTGATTTTCATGCTTCCAGGGGCCCTAAACACAAGATTTGTGGAATGGGTAAAAGTGCATGAAAATGGCCAATTTACTCACTCTGAGGTCTCAAAAAGTGTTTCTTCACCCCGGGAAATGAATTAAATACCATTTGGAGGCATTTAATGTTCAAGCAAATACAGGTGATTTTTGACAAAAGAGATAACACCCCCCCATTACGTCATGCTTCAGAAAGGTGAAAAACTGGTCTGTTTTCAAAAGTTTTTTTTTTGAACGTCAGTTCAAATTGGTAGGTAGATCATCAGTTTAAGAGCTAAAATTAGCATGTTTAAAGTGATTTTCATGCTTCCAGGGGCCCGGGAAGTGAATTAAATACCATTTGGAGGCATTTAATGTTCAAGCAAAAACAGGGGATTTTTGACAAAAGAGATAACACCCCCCCATTACGTCATGCTTCAGAAAGGTGAAAAATGGTCCGTTTTCAAATGTTTTATTTTTGAACGCCAGTTCACATTTGTAGGTAGATCATCAGTTTTAGAGCTAAAATTAGCATGTTTAAAGTGATTTTCATGCTTCCAGGGGCCCGGGAAGTGAATTAAATACCATTTGGGGGCATTTAATGTTCAAGCAAAAACAGGTGATTTTTGACAAAAGAGATAACACCCCCCATTACGTCATGCTTCAGAAAGGTGAAAAATGGTCCGTTTTCAAATGTTTTATTTTTTAACGTCAGTTCACATTTGTAGGTAGATCATCAGTTTTAGAGCTAAAATTAGCTTGTTTAAAGTGATTTTCATGCTTCCAGGGGCCCTAAACACAAGATTTGTGGAATGGGTAAAAGTGCATGAAAATGGCCAATTTACTCACTCTGAAGTCTCAAAAAGTGTTTCTTCACCCCGGGAAGTGAATTAAATACCATTTGGAGGCATTTAATGTTCAAGCAAAAACAGGGGATTTTTGACAAAAGAGATAACACCCCCCCATTACGTCATGCTTCAGAAAGGTGAAAAATGGTCCGTTTTCAAATGTTTTATTTTTGAACGCCAGTTCACATTTGTAGGTAGATCATCAGTTTTAGAGCTAAAATTAGCTTGTTTAAAGTGATTTTCATGCTTCCAGGGGCCCTAAACACAAGATTTGTGGAATGGGTAAAAGTGCATGAAAATGGCCAATTTACTCACTCTGAGGTCTCAAAAAGTGTTTCTTCACCCCGGGAAGTGAATTAAATACCATTTGGAGGCATTTAATGTTCAAGCAAAAACAGGTGATTTTTGACAAAAGAGATAACACCCCCCCATTACGTCATGCTTCAGAAAGGTGAAAAATGGTCCGTTTTCAAATGTTTTATTTTTGAACGTGAGTTGACATTTGTAGGTAGATCATCAGTTTTAGAGCTAAAATTAGCATTTTTAAAGTGATATTCATGCTTCCAGGTGCCCAGGAAGTGAATTAAATATCATTTGGAGGCAGTTAATGTTCAAGCAAAAACAGGTGATTTTTGACAAAAGAGATAACACCCCCCATTACGTCATGCTTCAGAAAGGTGAAAAATGGTCCGTTTTGAAATGTTTTATTTTTGAACGTCAGTTGACATTTGTAGGTAGATCATCAGTTCTAGAGCTAAAATTAGCATGTTTAAAGTGATTTTCATGCTTCCAGGGGCCTGGGAAGTGAATTAAATACCATTTGGAGGCATTTAATGTTCAAGCAAAAACAGGTGATTTTTGACAAAAGAGATAACACCCCCATTACGTCATGCTTCAGAAAGGTGAAAAATGGTACGTTTTCAAATGTTTTATTTTTGAACGTCAGTTGACATTTGTAGGTAGATCATCATTTCTAGAGCTAAAATTAGCATGTTTAAAGTGATTTTCATGCTTCCAGGGGCCCGGGAAGTGAATTAAATACCATTTGGAGGCATTTAATGTTCAAGCAAAAACAGGTGATTTTTGACATAAGAGATAACACCCCCCCATTACGGCATGCTTCAGAAAGGTGAAAAATGGTCCGTTTTCAAATGTTTTATTTTTGAACGCCAGTTCACATTTGTAGGTAGATCATCAGTTTTAGAGCTAAAATTAGCATGTTTAAAGTGATTTTCATGCTTCCAGGGCCCTAAACACAAGATTTGTGGAATGGGTAAAAGTGCATGAAAATGGCCAATTTACTCACTCTGAGGTCTCAAAACGTGTTTCTTCACCCCGGGAAGTGATTTAAATACCATTTGGAGGCATTTAATGTTCAAGCAAAAACAGGGGATTTTTGACAAAAGAGATAACACCCCCATTACGTCATGCTTCAGAAAGATGAAAAATGGTCCGTTTTGAAATGTTTTATTTTTGAACGCCAGTTGACATTTGTAGGTAGATCATCAGTTCTAGAGCTAAAATTAGCATGTTTAAAGTGATTTTCATGCTTCCAGGGGCCCGGGAAGTGAATTAAATACCATTTGGAGGCATTTAATGTTCAAGCAAAAACAGGTGATTTTTGATAAAAGAGATAACACCCCCCCATTACGTCATGCTTCAGAAAGGTGAAAAATGGTCCGTTTTCAAATGTTTTATTTTTGAACGTCAGTTCACATTTGTAGGTAGATCATCAGTTTAAGAGCTAAAATTAGCATGTTTAAAGTGATTTTCATGCTTCCAGGGGCCCGGGAAGTGAATTAAATACCATTTGGAGACATTTAATGTTCAAGCAAAAACAGGTGATTTTTGACAAAAGAGCTAACACCCCCCCATTACGTCATGCTTCAGAAAGGTGAACAATGGTCCATTTTCAAATGTTTTATTTTTGAACGTCAGTTCACATTTGTAGGTAGATCATCAGTTTAAGAGCTAAAATTAGCATGTTTAAAGTGATTTTCATGCTTCCAGGGGCCCTAAACACAAGATTTGTGGAATGGTTAAAAGTGCATGAAAATGGCCAATTTACTCAGTCTGAGGTCTCAAAAAGTGTTTCTTCACCCCGGGAAGTGAATTAAATACCATTTGGAGGCATTTAATGTTCAAGCAAAAACAGATGATTTTTGACAAAAGAGATAACACCCCCCCATTACGTCATGCTTCAGAAAGGTGAAAAATGGTCCGTTTTTAAATGTTTTATTTTTGAACGTCAGTTCACATTTATAGGTAGATCATCAGTTTAAGAGCTAAAATTAGCATGTTTAAAGTGATTTTCATGCTTCCAGGGGCCCGGGAAGTGAATTAAATACCATTTGGAGGCATTTAATGTTCAAGCAAAAACAGGGGATTTTTGACAAAAGAGATAACACCCCCCCATTACGTCATGCTTCAGAAAGGTGAAAAATGGTACGTTTTCAAATGTTTTATTTTTGAACGTCAGTTCACATTTGTAGGTAGATCATCAGTTTTAGAGCTAAAATTAGCATGTTTAAAGTGATTTTCAGGCTTCCAGGGGCCTGGGAAGTGAATTAAATACCATTTGGAGGCATTTAATGTTCAAGCAAAAACTGGTGATTTTTGACAAAAGAGATAACACCCCCCCATTACGTCATGCTTCAGAAAGGTGAAAATGGTCCGTTTTCAAATGTTTTATTTTTGAACGTGAGTTGACATTTGTAGGTAGATCATCAGTTCTAGAGCTAAAATTAGCATGTTTAAAGTGATTTTCATGCTTCCAGGGGCCCGGGAAGTGAATTAAATACCATTTGGAGGCATTTAATGTTCAAGCAAAAACAGGTGATTTTTGACAAAAGAGATAACACACCCCCCCCATTACGTCATGCTTCAGAAAGGTGAAAAATGGTCCGTTTTCAAATGTTTTATTTTTGAACGCCAGTTCACATTTGTAGGTAGATCATCAGTTTTAGAGCTAAAATTAGCTTGTTTAAAGTGATTTTCATGCTTCCAGGGGCCCTAAACACAAGATTTGTGGAATGGGTAAAAGTGCATGAAAATGGCCAATTTACTCACTCTGAAGTCTCAAAAAGTGTTTCTTCACCCCGGGAAGTGAATTAAATACCATTTGGAGGCATTTAATGTTCAAGCAAAAACAGGTGATTTTTGACAAAAGAGATAACACCCCCCCATTACGTCATGCTTCAGAAAGGTGAAAAATGGTCCGTTTTCAAATGTTTTATTTTTGAACGTGAGTTGACATTTGTAGGTAGATCATCAGTTTTAGAGCTAAAATTAGCATTTTTAAAGTGATATTCATGCTTCCAGGTGCCCAGGAAGTGAATTAAATACCATTTGGAGGCATTTAATGTTCAAGCAAAAACAGGTGATTTTTGACAAAAGAGATAACACCCCCCATTACGTCATGCTTCAGAAAGGTGAAAAATGGTCCGTTTTTAAATGTTTTATTTTTGAACGTCAGTTCACATTTGTAGGTAGATCATCAGTTTTAGAGCTAAAATTTGCATTTTTAAAGTGATTTTCATGCATCCAGGGGCCCAGGAAGTGAATTAAATACCATTTGGAGGCTTTTAATGTTCAAGCAAAAACAAGTGATTTTGGACAAAAGAGAGAACACCCCCCATTACGTCATGCTTCAGAAAGGTGAAAAATGGTCAGTTTTCAAATGTTTTATTTTTGAACGTCAGTTGACATTTGTAGGTAGATCATCAGTTCTAGAGCTAAAATTAGCATGTTTAAAGTGATTTTCATGCTTCCAGGAGCCCGGGAAGTGAATTAAATACCATTTGGAGGCATTTAATGTTCAAGCAAAAACAGGGGATTTTTGACAAAAGAGATAACACCCCCCCATTACGTCATGCTTCAGAAAGGTGAAAAATGGTCCGTTTTCAAATGTTTTATTTTTGAACGTCATTTCACATTTGTAGGTAGATCATCAGTTTTAGAGCTAAAATTAGCATGTTTAAAGTGATTTTCATGCTTCCAGGGGCCCTAAACACAAGATTTGTGGAATGGGTAAAAGTGCATGAAAATGGCCAATTTACTCACTCTGAGGTCTCAAAAAGTGTTTCTTCACCCCGGGAAGTGATTTAAATACCATTTGGAGGCATTTAATGTTCAAGCAAAAACAGGGGATTTTTGACAAAAGAGATAACACCCCCCCATTACGTCATGCTTCAGAAAGGTGAAAAATGGTCCGTTTTCAAATGTTTTATTTTTGAACGTCAGTTCACATTTATAGGTAGATCATCAGTTTAAGAGCTAAAATTAGCATGTTTAAAGTGATTTTCATGCTTCCAGGGGCCCGGGAAGTGAATTAAATACCATTTGGAGGCATTTAATGTTCAAGCAAAAACAGGGGATTTTTGACAAAAGAGATAACACCCCCCCATTACGTCATGCTTCAGAAAGGTGAAAAATGGTCCGTTTTCAAATGTTTTATTTTTGAACGCCAGTTCACAATTGTAGGTAGATCATCAGTTTTAGAGCTAAAATTAGCATGTTTAAAGTGATTTTCATGCTTCCAGGGGCCCGGGAAGTGAATTAAATACCATTTGGAGGCATTTAATGTTCAAGCAAAAACAGGGGATTTTGACAAAAGAGATAACACCCCCCCCCATTACGTCATGCTTCAGAAAGGTGAAAAATGGTCCGGTTTCAAATGTTTTATTTTTGAACGTCAGTTCACATTTATAGGTAGATCATCAGTTTAAGAGCTAAAATTAGCATGTTTAAAGTGATTTTCATGCTTCCAGGGGCCCGGGAAGTGAATTAAATACCATTTGGAGGCATTTAATGTTCAAGCAAAAACAGGGGATTTTTGACAAAAGAGATAACACCCCCCCATTACGTCATGCTTCAGAAAGGTGAAAAATGGTCCGTTTTCAAATGTTTTATTTTTGAACGCCAGTTCACAATTGTAGGTAGATCATCAGTTTTAGAGCTAAAATTAGCATGTTTAAAGTGATTTTCATGCTTCCAGGGGCCCGGGAAGTGAATTAAATACCATTTGGAGGCATTTAATGTTCAAGCAAAAACAGGGGATTTTGACAAAAGAGATAACACCCCCCCCCATTACGTCATGCTTCAGAAAGGTGAAAAATGGTCCGGTTTCAAATGTTTTATTTTTGAACGTCAGTTCACATTTATAGGTAGATCATCAGTTTAAGAGCTAAAATTAGCATGTTTAAAGTGATTTTCATGCTTCCAGGGGCCCAGGAAGTGAATTAAATACCATTTGGAGGCATTTAATGTTCAAGCAAAAACAGGGGATTTTTGACAAAAGAGATAACACCCCCCCATTACGTCATGCTTCAGAAAGGTGAAAAATGGTCCGTTTTCAAATGTTTCATTTTTGAACGCCAGTTAACATTTGTAGGTAGATCATCAGTTTTAGAGCTAAAATTAGCATGTTTAAAGTGATTTTCGTGCTTCCAGGGGCCCGGGAAGTGAATTAAATACCATTTGGAGGCATTTAATGTTCAATCCAAAAACAGGTGATTTTTGACAAAAGAGATAACATCCCCCCATTACGTCATGCTTCAGAAAGGTGAAAAATGGTCCGTTTTGAAATGTTTTATTTTTGAACGTCAGTTGACATTTGTAGGTAGTTCATCAGTTCTAGAGCTAAAATTAGCATGTTTAAAGTGATTTTCATGCTTCCAGGGGCCCTAAACACAAGATTTGTGGAATGGGTAAAAGTGCATGAAAATGACCAATTTACTCACTCTGAGGTCTCAAAAAGTGTTTCTTCACCCCGGGAAGTGATTTAAATACCATTTGGAGGCATTTAATGTTCAAACAAAAACAGGGGATTTTTGACAAAAGAGCTAACACCCCCCCATTACGTCATGCTTCAGAAAGGTGAAAAATGGTCCGTTTTCAAATGTTTTATTTTTGAACGCCAGTTCACATTTGTAGGTAGATCATCAGTTTTAGAGCTAAAATTAGCATGTTTAAAGTGATTTTCATGCTTCCAGGGGCCCGGGAAGTGAATTAAATACCATTTGGAGGCATTTAATGTTCAAGCAAAAACAGGTGATTTTTGACAAAAGAGATAACACCCCCCCATTACGTCATGCTTCAGAAAGGTGAAAAATGGTCCGTTTTGAAATGTTTTATTTTTGAACGTCAGTTGACATTTGTAGGTAGATCATCAGTTTAAGAGCTAAAATTAGCATGTTTAAAGTGATTTTCATGCTTCCAGGGGCCCGGGAAGTGAATTAAATACCATTTGGAGGCATTTAATGTTCAAGCAAAAACAGGGGATTTTTGACAAAAGAGATAACACCCCCCCATTACGTCATGCTTCAAAAAGGTGAAAAATGGTCCGTTTTCAAATGTTTTATTTTTGAACGCCAGTTCACATTTGTAGGTAGATCATCAGTTTTAGAGCTAAAATTAGCTTGTTTAAAGTGATTTTCATGCTTCCAGGGGCCCTAAACACAAGATTTGTGGAATGGGTAAAAGTGCATGAAAATGGCCAATTTACTCACTCTGGGGTCTCAAAAAGTGTTTCTTCACCCCGGGAAGTGAATTAAATACCATTTGGAGGCATTTAATGTTCAAGCAAAAACAGGTGATTTTTGACAAAAGAGATAACACCCCCCCCATTACGTCATGCTTCAGAAAGGTGAAAAATGGTCCGTTTTCAAATGTTTTATTTTTGAACGTGAGTTGACATTTGTAGGTAGATCATCAGTTTTAGAGCTAAAATTAGCATTTTTAAAGTGATATTCATGCTTCCAGGTGCCCAGGAAGTGAATTAAATACCATTTGGAGGCAGTTAATGTTCAAGCAAAAACAGGTGATTTTTGACAAAAGAGATAACTCCCCCCATTACGTCATGCTTCAGAAAGGTGAAAAATGGTCCGTTTTGAAATGTTTTATTTTTGAACGTCAGTTGACATTTGTAGGTAGATCATCAGTTCTAGAGCTAAAATTAGCATGTTTAAAGTGATTTTCATGCTTCCAGGGGCCTGGGAAGTGAATTAAATACCATTTGGAGGCATTTAATGTTCAAGCAAAAACAGGTGATTTTTGACAAAAGAGATAACACCCCCATTACGTCATGCTTCAGAAAGGTGAAAAATGGTCAGTTTTCAAATGTTTTATTTTTGAACGTGAGTTGACATTTGTAGGTAGATCATCAGTTCTAGAGATAAAATTAGCATGTTTAAAGTGATTTTCATGCTTCCAGGGGCCCGGGAAGTGAATTAAATACCATTTGGGGGCATTTAATGTTCAAGCAAAAACAGGTGATTTTTGACAAAAGAGATAACACCCCCCCAATACGTCATGCTTCAGAAAGGTGAAAAATGGTCCATTTTCAAATGTTTTATTTTTTAACGTCAGTTCACATTTGTAGGTAGATCATCAGTTTTAGAGCTAAAATTAGCATTTTTAAAGTGATTTTCATGCTTCCAGGGGCCCTAAACACAAGATTTGTGGAATGGGTAAAAGTGCATGAAAATGGCCAATATACTCACTCTGAGGTCTCAAAAAGTGTTTCTTCACCCCGGGAAATGAATTAAATACCATTTGGAGGCATTTAATGTTCAAGCAAATACAGGTGATTTTTGACAAAAGAGATAACACCCCCCCATTACGTCATGCTTCAGAAAGGTGAAAAACTGGTCCGTTTTCAAAAGTTTTTTTTTTTTAACGTCAGTTCAAATTGGTAGGTAGATCATCAGTTTAAGAGCTAAAATTAGCATGTTTAAAGTGATTTTCATGCTTCCAGGGGCCCGGGAAGTGAATTAAATACCATTTGGAGGCATTTAATGTTCAAGCAAAAACAGGGGATTTTTGACAAAAGAGATAACACCCCCCCATTACGTCATGCTTCAGAAAGGTGAAAAATGGTCAGTTTTCAAATGTTTTATTTTTGAACGTCAGTTGACATTTGTAGGTAGATCATCAGTTCTAGAGCTAAAATTAGCATGTTTAAAGTGATTTTCATGTTTCCAGGGGCCCGGGAAGTGAATTAAATACCATTTGGAGGCATTTAATGTTCAAGCAAAAACAGGTGATTTTTGACAAAAGAGATAACACCCCCCCATTACGTCATGCTTCAGAAAGGTGAAAAATGGTCCGTTTTCAAATGTTTTATTTTTGAACGCCAGTTCACATTTGTAGGTAGATCATCATTTTTAGAGCTAAAATTAGCATGTTTAAAGTGATTTTCATGCTTCCAGGGCCCTAAACACAAGATTTGTGGAATGGGTAAAAGTGCATGAAAATGGCCAATTTACTCACTCTGAGGTCTCAAAAAGTGTTTCTTCACCCCGGGAAGTGATTTAAATACCATTTGGAGGCATTTAATGTTCAAGCAAAAACAGGGGATTTTTGACAAAAGAGATAACACCCCCCATTACGTCATGCTTCAGAAAGATGAAAAATGGTCCGTTTTGAAATGTTTTATTTTTGAACGCCAGTTGACATTTGTAGGTAGATCATCAGTTCTAGAGCTAAAATTAGCATGTTTAAAGTGATTTTCATGCTTCCAGGGGCCCGGGAAGTGAATTAAATACCATTTGGAGGCATTTAATGTTCAAGCAAAAACAGGTGATTTTTGATAAAAGAGATAACACCCCCCCATTACGTCATGCTTCAGAAAGGTGAACAATGGTCCGTTTTCAAATGTTTTATTTTTGAACGCCAGTTCACATTTGTAGGTAGATCATCAGTTTTAGAGCTAAAATTAGCTTGTTTAAAGTGATTTTCATGCTTCCAGGGGCCCTAAACACAAGATTTGTGGAATGGGTAAAAGTGCATGAAAATGGCCAATTTACTCACTCTGAGGTCTCAAAAAGTGTTTCTTCACCCCGGGAAGTGAATTAAATACCATTTGGAGGCATTTAATGTTCAAGCAAAAACAGGTGATTTTTGACAAAAGAGATAACACCCCCCCATTACGTCATGCTTCAGAAAGGTGAAAAATGGTCCGTTTTCAAATGTTTTATTTTTGAACGTGAGTTGACATTTGTAGGTAGATCATCAGTTTTAGAGCTAAAATTAGCATTTTTAAAGTGATATTCATGCTTCCAGGTGCCCAGGAAGTGAATTAAATACCATTTGGAGGCAGTTAATGTTCAAGCAAAAACAGGTGATTTTTGACAAAAGAGATAACACCCCCCATTACGTCATGCTTCAGAAAGGTGAAAAATGGTCCGTTTTCAAATGTTTTATTTTTGAACGTCAGTTCACATTTATAGGTAGATCATCAGTTTAAGAGCTAAAATTAGCATGTTTAAAGTGATTTTCATGCTTCCAGGGGCCCGGGAAGTGAATTAAATACCATTTGGAGGCATTTAATGTTCAAGCAAAAACAGGGGATTTTTGACAAAAGAGATAACACCCCCCCATTACGTCATGCTTCAGAAAGGTGAAAAATGGTCCGTTTTCAAATGTTTTATTTTTGAACGCCAGTTCACAATTGTAGGTAGATCATCAGTTTTAGAGCTAAAATTAGCATGTTTAAAGTGATTTTCATGCTTCCAGGGGCCCGGGAAGTGAATTAAATACCATTTGGAGGCATTTAATGTTCAAGCAAAAACAGGGGATTTTGACAAAAGAGATAACACCCCCCCCCATTACGTCATGCTTCAGAAAGGTGAAAAATGGTCCGGTTTCAAATGTTTTATTTTTGAACGTCAGTTCACATTTATAGGTAGATCATCAGTTTAAGAGCTAAAATTAGCATGTTTAAAGTGATTTTCATGCTTCCAGGGGCCCGGGAAGTGAATTAAATACCATTTGGAGGCATTTAATGTTCAAGCAAAAACAGGGGATTTTTGACAAAAGAGATAACACCCCCCCATTACGTCATGCTTCAGAAAGGTGAAAAATGGTCCGTTTTCAAATGTTTTATTTTTGAACGCCAGTTAACATTTGTAGGTAGATCATCAGTTTTAGAGCTAAAATTAGCATGTTTAAAGTGATTTTCGTGCTTCCAGGGGCCCGGGAAGTGAATTAAATACCATTTGGAGGCATTTAATGTTCAATCCAAAAACAGGTGATTTTTGACAAAAGAGATAACATCCCCCCATTACGTCATGCTTCAGAAAGGTGAAAAATGGTCCGTTTTGAAATGTTTTATTTTTGAACGTCAGTTGACATTTGTAGGTAGTTCATCAGTTCTAGAGCTAAAATTAGCATGTTTAAAGTGATTTTCATGCTTCCAGGGGCCCTAAACACAAGATGTGTGGAATGGGTAAAAGTGCATGAAAATGACCAATTTACTCACTCTGAGGTCTCAAAAAGTGTTTCTTCACCCCGGGAAGTGATTTAAATACCATTTGGAGGCATTTAATGTTCAAACAAAAACAGGGGATTTTTGACAAAAGAGCTAACACCCCCCCCATTACGTCATGCTTCAGAAAGGTGAAAAATGGTCCGTTTTCAAATGTTTTATTTTTGAACGCCAGTTCCCATTTGTAGGTAGATCATCAGTTTTAGAGCTAAAATTAGCATGTTTAAAGTGATTTTCATGCTTCCAGGGGCCCGGGAAGTGAATTAAATACCATTTGGAGGCATTTAATGTTCAAGCAAAAACAGGTGATTTTTGACAAAAGAGATAACACCCCCCCATTACGTCATGCTTCAGAAAGGTGAAAAATGGTCCGGTTTGAAATGTTTTATTTTTGAACGTCAGTTGACATTTGTAGGTAGATCATCAGTTCTAGAGCTAAAATTAGCATGTTTAAAGTGATTTTCATGCTTCCAGGGGCCCGGGAAGTGAATTGTTATGTTATGTTAATTATCATTTTCTTAATTTGGAGGCATTTAATGTTCAAGCAAAAACAGGTGATTTTTGACAAAAGAGATAACACCCCCCCATTACGTCATGCTTCAGAAAGGTGAAAAATGGTCCGTTTTGAAATGTTTTATTTTTGAACGTCAGTTGACATTTGTAGGTAGATCATCAGTTTAAGAGCTAAAATTAGCATGTTTAAAGTGATTTTCATGCTTCCAGGGGCCCGGGAAGTGAATTAAATACCATTTGGAGGCATTTAATGTTCAAGCAAAAACAGGGGATTTTTGACAAAAGAGATAACACCCCCCCATTACGTCATGCTTCAGAAAGGTGAAAAATGGTCCGTTTTCAAATGTTTTATTTTTGAACGCCAGTTCACATTTGTAGGTAGATCATCAGTTTTAGAGCTAAAATTAGCTTGTTTAAAGTGATTTTCATGCTTCCAGGGGCCCTAAACACAAGATTTGTGGAATGGGTAAAAGTGCATGAAAATGGCCAATTTACTCACTCTGAGGTCTCAAAAAGTGTTTCTTCACCCCGGGAAGTGAATTAAATACCATTTGGAGGCATTTAATGTTCAAGCAAAAACAGGTGATTTTTGACAAAAGAGATAACACCCCCCCATTACGTCATGCTTCAGAAAGGTGAAAAATGGTCCGTTTTCAAATGTTTTATTTTTGAACGTGAGTTGACATTTGTAGGTAGATCATCAGTTTTAGAGCTAAAATTAGCATTTTCAAAGTGATATTCATGCTTCCAGGTGCCCAGGAAGTGAATTAAATACCATTTGGAGGCAGTTAATGTTCAAGCAAAAACAGGTGATTTTTGACAAAAGAGATAACTCCCCCCATTACGTCATGCTTCAGAAAGGTGAAAAATGGTCCGTTTTGAAATGTTTTATTTTTGAACGTCAGTTGACATTTGTAGGTAGATCATCAGTTCTAGAGCTAAAATTAGCATGTTTAAAGTGATTTTCATGCTTCCAGGGGCCTGGGAAGTGAATTAAATACCATTTGGAGGCATTTAATGTTCAAGCAAAAACAGGTGATTTTTGACAAAAGAGATAACACCCCCATTACGTCATGCTTCAGAAAGGTGAAAAATGGTCAGTTTTCAAATGTTTTATTTTTGAACGTGAGTTGACATTTGTAGGTAGATCATCAGTTCTAGAGATAAAATTAGCATGTTTAAAGTGATTTTCATGCTTCCAGGGGCCCGGGAAGTGAATTAAATACCATTTGGGGGCATTTAATGTTCAAGCAAAAACAGGTGATTTTTGACAAAAAAGATAACACCCCCCCATTACGTCATGCTTCAGAAAGGTGAAAAATGGTCCATTTTCAAATGTTTTATTTTTTAACGTCAGTTCACATTTGTAGGTAGATCATCAGTTTTAGAGCTAAAATTAGCATTTTTAAAGTGATTTTCATGCTTCCAGGGGCCCTAAACACAAGATTTGTGGAATGGGTAAAAGTGCATGAAAATGGCCAATATACTCACTCTGAGGTCTCAAAAAGTGTTTCTTCACCCCGGGAAATGAATTAAATACCATTTGGAGGCATTTAATGTTCAAGCAAATACAGGTGATTTTTGACAAAAGAGATAACACCCCCCCATTACGTCATGCTTCAGAAAGGTGAAAAACTGGTCCGTTTTCAAAAGTTTTTTTTTTTAACGTCAGTTCAAATTGGTAGGTAGATCATCAGTTTAAGAGCTAAAATTAGCATGTTTAAAGTGATTTTCATGCTTCCAGGGGCCCGGGAAGTGAATTAAATACCATTTGGAGGCATTTAATGTTCAAGCAAAAACAGGGGATTTTTGACAAAAGAGATAACACCCCCCCATTACGTCATGCTTCAGAAAGGTGAAAAATGGACAGTTTTCAAATGTTTTATTTTTGAACGTCAGTTGACATTTGTAGGTAGATCATCAGTTCTAGAGCTAAAATTAGCATGTTTAAAGTGATTTTCATGTTTCCAGGGGCCCGGGAAGTGAATTAAATACCATTTGGAGGCATTTAATGTTCAAGCAAAAACAGGTGATTTTTGACAAAAGAGATAACACCCCCCCATTACGTCATGCTTCAGAAAGGTGAAAAATGGTCCGTTTTCAAATGTTTTATTTTTGAACGCCAGTTCACATTTGTAGGTAGATCATCAGTTTTAGAGCTAAAATTAGCATGTTTAAAGTGATTTTCATGCTTCCAGGGCCCTAAACACAAGATTTGTGGAATGGGTAAAAGTGCATGAAAATGGCCAATTTACTCACTCTGAGGTCTCAAAAAGTGTTTCTTCACCCCGGGAAGTGATTTAAATACCATTTGGAGGCATTTAATGTTCAAGCAAAAACAGGGGATTTTTGACAAAAGAGATAACACCCCCCATTACGTCATGCTTCAGAAAGATGAAAAATGGTCCGTTTTGAAATGTTTTATTTTTGAACGCCAGTTGACATTTGTAGGTAGATCATCAGTTCTAGAGCTAAAATTAGCATGTTTAAAGTGATTTTCATGCTTCCAGGGGCCCGGGAAGTGAATTAAATACCATTTGGAGGCATTTAATGTTCAAGCAAAAACAGGTGATTTTTGATAAAAGAGATAACACCCCCCCATTACGTCATGCTTCAGAAAGGTGAACAATGGTCCATTTTCAAATGTTTTATTTTTGAACGTCAGTTCACATTTGTAGGTAGATCATCAGTTTAAGAGCTAAAATTAGCATGTTTAAAGTGATTTTCATGCTTCCAGGGGCCCTAAACACAAGATTTGTGGAATGGTTAAAAGTGCATGAAAATGGCCAATTTACTCAGTCTGAGGTCTCAAAAAGTGTTTCTTCACCCCGGGAAGTGAATTAAATACCATTTGGAGGCATTTAATGTTCAAGCAAAAACAGGTGATTTTTGACAAAAGAGCACCCCCCCATTACGTCATGCTTCAGAAAGGTGAAAAATGGTCCGTTTTCAAATGTTTTATTTTTGAACGTCAGTTCACATTTATAGGTAGATCATCAGTTTAAGAGCTAAAATTAGCATGTTTAAAGTGATTTTCATGCTTCCAGGGGCCCGGGAAGTGAATTAAATACCATTTGGAGGCATTTAATGTTCAAGCAAAAACAGGGGATTTTTGACAAAAGAGATAACACCCCCCCATTACGTCATGCTTCAGAAAGGTGAAAAATGGTCCGTTTTGAAATGTTTTATTTTTGAACGTCAGTTGACATTTGTAGGTAGATCATCAGTTTAAGAGCTAAAATTAGCATGTTTAAAGTGATTTTCATGCTTCCAGGGGCCCGGGAAGTGAATTAAATACCATTTGGAGGCATTTAATGTTCAAGCAAAAACAGGGGATTTTTGACAAAAGAGATAACACCCCCCCATTACGTCATGCTTCAGAAAGGTGAAAAATGGTCCGTTTTGAAATGTTTTATTTTTGAACGTCAGTTCACATTTGTAGATAGATCATCAGTTCTAGAGCTAAAATTAGCATGTTTAAAGTGATTTTCATGCTTCCAGAGGCCCGGGAAGTGAATTAAATACCATTTGGAGGCATTTAATGTTCAAGCAAAAACAGGTGATTTTTGATAAAAGAGATAACACCCCCCCATTACGTCATGCTTCAGAAAGGTGAAAAATGGTCCGTTTTCAAATGTTTTATTTTTGAACGCCAGTTCACATTTGTAGGTAGATCATCAGTTTTAGAGCTAAAATTAGCTTGTTTAAAGTGATTTTCATGCTTCCAGGGGCCCTAAACACAAGATTTGTGGAATGGGTAAAAGTGCATGAAAATGGCCAATTTACTCACTCTGAGGTCTCAAAAAGTGTTTCTTCACCCCGGGAAGTGAATTAAATACCATTTGGAGGCATTTAATGTTCAAGCAAAAACAGGTGATTTTTGACAAAAGAGATAACACCCCCCCATTACGTCATGCTTCAGAAAGGTGAAAAATGGTCCGTTTTCAAATGTTTTATTTTTGAACGTGAGTTGACATTTGTAGGTAGATCATCAGTTTTAGAGCTAAAATTAGCATTTTTAAAGTGATATTCATGCTTCCAGGTGCCCAGGAAGTGAATTAAATACCATTTGGAGGCATTTAATGTTCAAGCAAAAACAGGTGATTTTTGACAAAAGAGATAACACCCCCCATTACGTCATGCTTCAGAAAGGTGAAAAATGGTCCGTTTTTAAATGTTTTATTTTTGAACGTCAGTTCACATTTGTAGGTAGATCATCAGTTTTAGAGCTAAAATTTGCATTTTTAAAGTGATTTTCATGCATCCAGGGGCCCAGGAAGTGAATTAAATACCATTTGGAGGCATTTAATGTTCAAGCAAAAACAGGTGATTTTGGACAAAAGAGAGAACACCCCCCATTACGTCATGCTTCAGAAAGGTGAAAAATGGTCAGTTTTCAAATGTTTTATTTTTGAACGTCAGTTGACATTTGTAGGTAGATCATCAGTTCTAGAGCTAAAATTAGCATGTTTAAAGTGATTTTCATGCTTCCAGGGGCCCGGGAAGTGAATTAAATACCATTTGGAGGCATTTAATGTTCAAGCAAAAACAGGGGATTTTTGACAAAAGAGATAACACCCCCCCATTACGTAATGCTTCAGAAAGGTGAAAAATGGTCCGTTTTCAAATGTTTTATTTTTGAACGGCATTTCACATTTGTAGGTAGATCATCAGTTTTAGAGCTAAAATTAGCATGTTTAAAGTGATTTTCATGCTTGCAGGGGCCCTAAACACAAGATTTGTGGAATGGGTAAAAGTGCATGAAAATGGCCAATTTACTCACTCTGAGGTCTCAAAAAGTGTTTCTTCACCCCGGGAAGTGATTTAAATACCATTTGGAGGCATTTAATGTTCAAGCAAAAACAGGGGATTTTTGACAAAAGAGATAACACCCCCCCATTACGTCATGCTTCAGAAAGGTGAAAAATGGTCCGTTTTGAAATGTTTTATTTTTGAACGCCAGTTGACATTTGTAGGTAGATCATCAGTTCTAGAGCTAAAATTAGCATGTTTAAAGTGATTTTCATGCTTCCAGGGGCCCGGGAAGTTAATTAAATACCATTTGGAGGCATTTAATGTTCAAGCAAAAACAGGTGATTTTTGACAAAAGAGATAACACCCCCCCATTACGTCATGCTTCAGAAAGGTGAAAAAGGGTCCGTTTTCAAATGTTTTATTTTTGAACGTCAGTTGACATTTGTAGGTAGATCATCAGTTTAAGAGCTAAAATTAGCATGTTTAAAGTGATTTTCATGCTTCCAGGGGCCCGGGAAGTGAATTAAATACCATTTGGAGGCATTTAATGTTCAAGCAAAAACAGGGGATTTTTGACAAAAGAGATAACACCCCCCCATTACGTCATGCTTCAGAAAGGTGAAAAATGGTCCGTTTTCAAATGTTTTATTTTTGAACGCCAGTTCACATTTGTAGGTAGATCATCAGTTTTAGAGCTAAAATTAGCTTGTTTAAAGTGATTTTCATGCTTCCAGGGGCCCTAAACACAAGATTTGTGGAATGGGTAAAAGTGCATGAAAATGGCCAATTTACTCACTCTGAGGTCTCAAAAAGTGTTTCTTCACCCCGGGAAGTGAATTAAATACCATTTGGAGGCATTTAATGTTCAAGCAAAAACAGGTGATTTTTGACAAAAGAGATAACACCCCCCCATTACGTCATGCTTCAGAAAGGTGAAAAATGGTCCGTTTTCAAATGTTTTATTTTTGAACGTGAGTTGACATTTGTAGGTAGATCATCAGTTTTAGAGCTAAAATTAGCATTTTTAAAGTGATATTCATGCTTCCAGGTGCCCAGGAAGTGAATTAAATACCATTTGGAGGCAGTTAATGTTCAAGCAAAAACAGGTGATTTTTGACAAAAGAGATTACACCCCCCCATTACGTCATGCTTCACAAAGGTGAAAAATGGTCCGTTTTCAAATGTTTTATTTTTGAACGTCAGTTCACATTTGTAGGTAGATCATCAGTTTTAGAGCTAAAATTAGCATTTTTAAAGTGATTTTCATGCTTCCAGGGGCCCAGGAAGTGAATTAAATACCATTTGGAGGCATTTAATGTTCAAGCAAAAACAGGTGATTTTTGACAAAAGAGATAACACCCCCCATTACGTCATGCTTCAGAAAGGTGAAAAATGGTCCGTTTTTAAATGTTTTATTTTTGAACGTCAGTTCACATTTGTAGGTAGATCATCAGTTTTAGAGCTAAAATTTGTATTTTTAAAGTGATTTTCATGCATCCAGGGGCCCAGGAAGTGAATTAAATACCATTTGGAGGCATTTAATGTTCAAGCAAAAACAGGTGATTTTGGACAAAAGAGAGAACACCCCCCATTACGTCATGCTTCAGAAAGGTGAAAAATGGTCAGTTTTCAAATGTTCTATTTTTGAACGTCAGTTGACATTTGTAGGTAGATCATCAGTTCTAGAGCTAAAATTAGCATGTTTAAAGTGATTTTCATGCTTCCAGGGGCCCGGGAAGTGAATTAAATACCATTTGGAGACATTTAATGTTCAAGCAAAAACAGGTGATTTTTGACAAAAGAGCTAACACCCCCCCATTACGTCATGCGTCAGAAAGGTGAACAATGGTCCATTTTCAAATGTTTTATTTTTGAACGGTAGTTCACATTTGTAGGTAGATCATCAGTTTAAGAGCTAAAATTAGCATGTGTTTAAAGTGATTTTCATGCTTCCAGGGGCCCTAAACACAAGATTTGTGGAATGGTTAAAAGTGCATGAAAATGGCCAATTTACTCAGTCTGAGGTCTCAAAAAGTGTTTCTTCACCCCGGGAAGTGAATTAAATACCATTTGGAGGCATTTAATGTTCAAGCAAAAACAGGGGATTTTTGACAAAAGAGATAACACCCCCCCATTACGTCATGCTTCAGAAAGGTGAAAAATGGTCCGTTTTCAAATGTTTTATTTTTGAACGTCAGTTCACATTTATAGGTAGATCATCAGTTTAAGAGCTAAAATTAGCATGTTTAAAGTGATTTTCATGCTTCCAGGGGCCCGGGAAGTGAATTAAATACCATTTGGAGGCATTTAATGTTCAAGCAAAAACAGGGGATTTTTGACAAAAGAGATAACACCCCCCCATTACGTCATGCTTCAGAAAGGTGAAAAATGGTCCGTTTTCAAATGTTTTATTTTTGAACGCCAGTTCACATTTGTAGGTAGATCATCAGTTTTAGAGCTAAAATTAGCATGTTTAAAGTGATTTTCATGCTTCCAGGGGCCCGGGAAGTGAATTAAATACCATTTGGAGGCATTTAATGTTCAAGCAAAAACAGGGGATTTTGACAAAAGAGATAACACCCCCCCCCCCCATTACGTCATGCTTCAGAAAGGTGAAAAATGGTCCGGTTTCAAATGTTTTATTTTTGAATGTCAGTTCACATTTATAGGTAGATCATCAGTTTAAGAGCTAAAATTAGCATGTTTAAAGTGATTTTCATGCTTCCAGGGGCCCGGGAAGTGAATTAAATACCATTTGGAGGCATTTAATGTTCAAGCAACAACAGGGGATTTTTGACAAAAGAGATAACACCCCCCCATTACGTCATGCTTCAGAAAGGTGAAAAATGGTCCGTTTTCAAATGTTTTATTTTTGAACGCCAGTTCACATTTGTAGGTAGATCATCAGTTTTAGAGCTAAAATTAACATGTTTAAAGTGATTTTCATGCTTCCAGGGGCCCGGGAAGTGAATTAAATACCATTTGGAGGCATTTAATGTTCAAGCAAAAACAGGTGATTTTTGACAAAAGAGATAACACCCCCCCATTACGTCATGCTTCAGAAAGGTGAAAAATGGTCCGGTTTGAAATGTTTTATTTTTGAACGTCAGTTGACATTTGTAGGTAGATCATCAGTTCTAGAGCTAAAATTAGCATGTTTAAAGTGATTTTCATGCTTCCAGGGGCCCGGGAAGTGAATTAAATACCATTTGGAGGCATTTAATGTTCAAGCAAAAACAGGTGATTTTTGACAAAAGAGATAACACCCCCCCCATTACGTCATGCTTCAGAAAGGTGAAAAATGGTCCGTTTTGAAATGTTTTATTTTTGAACGTCAGTTGACATTTGTAGGTAGATCATCAGTTTAAGAGCTAAAATTAGCATGTTTAAAGTGATTTTCATGCTTCCAGGGGCCCGGGAAGTGAATTAAATACCATTTGGAGGCATTTAATGTTCAAGCAAAAACAGGGGATTTTTGACAAAAGAGATAACACCCCCCCATTACGTCATGCTTCAGAAAGGTGAAAAATGGTCCGTTTTCAAATGTTTTATTTTTGAACGCCAGTTCACATTTGTAGGTAGATCATTAGTTTTAGAGCTAAAATTAGCATGTTTAAAGTGATTTTCATGCTTCCAGGGGCCCGGGAAGTGAATTAAATACCATTTGGAGGTATTTAATGTTCAAGCAAAAACAGGTGATTTTTGACAAAAGAGATAACACCCCCCCATTACGTCATGCTTCAGAAAGGTGAAAAATGGTCCGTGTTGAAATGTTTTATTTTTGAACGTCAGTTGACATTTGTAGGTAGATCATCAGTTCTAGAGCTAAAATTAGCATGTTTAAAGTGATTTTCATGCTTCCAGTGGCCTGGGAAGTGAATTAAATACCATTTGGAGGCATTTAATGTTCAAGCAAAAACAGGTGATTTTTGACAAAAGAGATAACACCCCCCATTACGGCATGCTTCAGAAAGGTGAAAAATGGTCAGTTTTCAAATGTTTTATTTTTGAACGTGAGTTGACATTTGTAGGTAGATCATCAGTTCTAGAGATAAAATTAGCATGTTTAAAGTGATTTTCATGCTTCCAGGGGCCCGGGAAGTGAATTAAATACCATTTGGGGGCATTTAATGTTCAAGCAAAAACAGGTGATTTTTGACAAAAGAGATAACACCCCCCCATTACGTCATGCTTCAGAAAGGTGAAAAATGGTCCGTTTTCAAATGTTTTATTTTTTAACGTCAGTTCACATTTGTAGGTAGATCATCAGTTTTAGAGCTAAAATTAGCATTTTTAAAGTGATTTTCATGCTTCCAGGGGCCCTAAACACAAGATTTGTGGAATGGGTAAAAGTGCATGAAAATGGCCAATTTACTCACTCTGAGGTCTCAAAAAGTGTTTCTTCACCCCGGGAAATGAATTAAATACCATTTGGAGGCATTTAATGTTCAAGCAAATACAGGTGATTTTTGACAAAAGAGATAACACCCCCCCATTACGTCATGCTTCAGAAAGGTGAAAAACTGGTCCGTTTTCAAAAGGTTTTTTTTTGAACGTCAGTTCAAATTGGTAGGTAGATCATCAGTTTAAGAGCTAAAATTAGCATGTTTAAAGTGATTTTCATGCTTCCAGGGGCCCGGGAAGTGAATTAAATACCATTTGGAGGCATTTAATGTTCAAGCAAAAACAGGGGATTTTTGACAAAAGAGATAACACCCCCCCATTACGTCATGCTTCAGAAAGGTGAAAAATGGTCAGTTTTCAAATGTTTTATTTTTGAACGTCAGTTGACATTTGTAGGTAGATCATCAGTTCTAGAGCTAAAATTAGCATGTTTAAAGTGATTTTCATGCTTCCAGGGGCCCGGGAAGTGAATTAAATACCATTTGGAGGCATTTAATGTTCAAGCAAAAACAGGTGATTTTTGACATAAGAGATAACACCCCCCCATTACGTCATGCTTCAGAAAGGTGAAAAATGGTCCGTTTTCGAATGTTTTATTTTTGAACGCCAGTTCACATTTGTAGGTAGATCATCAGTTTTAGAGCTAAAATTAGCATGTTTAAAGTGATTTTCATGCTTCCAGGGCCCTAAACACAAGATTTGTGGAATGGGTAAAAGTGCATGAAAATGGCCAATTTACTCACTCTGAGGTCTCAAAACGTGTTTCTTCACCCCGGGAAGTGATTTAAATACCATTTGGAGGCATTTAATGTTCAAGCAAAAACAGGGGATTTTTGACAAAAGAGATAACACCCCCCATTACGTCATGCTTCAGAAAGATGAAAAATGGTCCGTTTTGAAATGTTTTATTTTTGAACGCCAGTTGACATTTGTAGGTAGATCATCAGTTCTAGAGCTAAAATTAGCATGTTTAAAGTGATTTTCATGCTTCCAGGGGCCCGGGAAGTGAATTAAATACCATTTGGAGGTATTTAATGTTCAAGCAAAAACAGGTGATTTTTGATAAAAGAGATAACACCCCCCCATTACGTCATGCTTCAGAAAGGTGAAAAATGGTCCGTTTTCAAATGTTTTATTTTTGAACATCAGTTCACATTTGTAGGTAGATCATCAGTTTAAGAGCTAAAATTAGCATGTTTAAAGTGATTTTCATGCTTCCAGGGGCCCGGGAAGTGAATTAAATACCATTTGGAGACATTTAATGTTCAAGCAAAAACAGGTGATTTTTGACAAAAGAGCTAACACCCCCCCATTACGTCATGCTTCAGAAAGGTGAACAATGGTCCATTTTCAAATGTTTTATTTTTGAACGTCAGTTCACATTTGTAGGTAGATCATCAGTTTAAGAGCTAAAATTAGCATGTTTAAAGTGATTTTCATGCTTCCAGGGGCCCTAAACACAAGATTTGTGGAATGGTTAAAAGTGCATGAAAATGGCCAATTTACTCAGTCTGAGGTCTCAAAAAGTGTTTCTTCACCCCGGGAAGTGAATTAAATACCATTTGGAGGCATTTAATGTTCAAGCAAAAACAGGTGATTTTTGACAAAAGAGATAACACCCCCCCATTACGTCATGCTTCAGAAAGGTGAAAAATGGTCCGTTTTTAAATGTTTTATTTTTGAACGTCAGTTCACATTTATAGGTAGATCATCAGTTTAAGAGCTAAAATTAGCATGTTTAAAGTGATTTTCATGCTTCCAGGGGCTTAAACTGATGATCTACCTATAAATGTGAACTGACGTTCAAAAATAAAACATTTGAAACCGGACCATTTTTCACCTTTCTGAAGCATGACGTAATGGGGGGGGGGTGTTATCTTTTTTGTCAAAATCCCCTGTTTTTGCTTGAACATTAAATGCCTCCAAATGGTATTTAATTCACTTCCCGGGCCCCTGGAAGCATGAAAATCACTTTAAACATGCTAATTTTAGCTCTAAAACTGATGATCTACCTACAAATGTGAACTGGCATTCAAAAATAAAACATTTGAAAACGGACCATTTTTCACCTTTCTGAAGCATGACGTAATGGGGGGGTGTTATCTCTTTTGTCAAAAATCCCCTGTTTTTGCTTGAACATTAAATGCCTCCAAATGGTATTTAATTCACTTCCCGGGCCCCTGGAAGCATGAAAATCACTTTAAACATGCTAATTTTAGCTCTTAAACTGATGATCTACCTATAAATGTGAACTGACGTTCAAAAATAAAACATTTGAAAACGGACCATTTTTCACCTTTCTGAAGCATGACGTAATGGGGGGGTGTTATCTCTTTTGTCAAAAATCCCCTGTTTTTGCTTGAACATTAAATGCCTCCAAATGGTATTTAATTCACTTCCCGGGGTGAAGAAACACTTTTTGAGACCTCAGACTGAGTAAATTGGCCATTTTCATGCACTTTTAACCATTCCACAAATCTTGTGTTTAGGGCCCCTGGAAGCATGAAAATCACTTTAAACACATGCTAATTTTAGCTCTTAAACTGATGATCTACCTACAAATGTGAACTACCGTTCAAAAATAAAACATTTGAAAATGGACCATTGTTCACCTTTCTGAAGCATGACGTAATGGGGGGGTGTTAGCTCTTTTGTCAAAAATCACCTGTTTTTGCTTGAACATTAAATGTCTCCTAATGGTATTTAATTCACTTCCCGGGCCCCTGGAAGCATGAAAATCACTTTAAACATGCTAATTTTAGCTCTAGAACTGATGATCTACCTACAAATGTCAACTGACGTTCAAAAATAGAACATTTGAAAACTGACCATTTTTCACCTTTCTGAAGCATGACGTAATGGGGGGTGTTCTCTCTTTTGTCCAAAATCACCTGTTTTTGCTTGAACATTAAATGCCTCCAAATGGTATTTAATTCACTTCCTGGGCCCCTGGATGCATGAAAATCACTTTAAAAATACAAATTTTAGCTCTAAAACTGATGATCTACCTACAAATGTGAACTGACGTTCAAAAATAAAACATTTAAAAACGGACCATTTTTCACCTTTCTGAAGCATGACGTAATGGGGGTGTTATCTCTTTTGTCAAAAATCACCTGTTTTTGCTTGAACATTAAATGCCTCCAAATGGTATTTAATTCACTTCCTGGGCCCCTGGAAGCATGAAAATCACTTTAAAAATGCTAATTTTAGCTCTAAAACTGATGATCTACCTACAAATGTCAACTCACGTTCAAAAATAAAACATTTGAAAACGGACCATTTTTCACCTTTCTGAAGCATGACGTAATGGGGGGGTGTTATCTCTTTTGTCAAAAATCACCTGTTTTTGCTTGAACATTAAATGCCTCCAAATGGTATTTAATTCACTTCCCGGGGTGAAGAAACACTTTTTGAGACCTCAGAGTGAGTAAATTGGCCATTTTCATGCACTTTTACCCATTCCACAAATCTTGTGTTTAGGGCCCCTGGAAGCATGAAAATCACTTTAAACAAGCTAATTTTAGCTCTAAAACTGATGATCTACCTACAAATGTGAACTGGCGTTCAAAAATAAAACATTTGAAAACTGACCATTTTTCACCTTTCTGAAGCATGACGTAATGGGGGGGTGTTATCTCTTTTGTCAAAAATCCCCTGTTTTTGCTTGAACATTAAATGCCTCCAAATGGTATTTAATTCACTTCCCGGGCCCCTGGAAGCATGAAAATCACTTTAAACATGCTAATTTTAGCTCTTAAACTGATGATCTACCTACAAATGTCAACTGACGTTCAAAAATAAAACATTTCAAAACGGACCATTTTTCACCTTTCTGAAGCATGACGTAATGGGGGGGTGTTATCTCTTTTGTCAAAAATCACCTGTTTTTGCTTGAACATTAAATGCCTCCAAATGGTATTTAATTCACTTCCCGGGCCCCTGGAAGCATGAAAATCACTTTAAACATGCTAATTTTAGCTCTAAAACTGATGATCTACCTACAAATGTGAACTGGCGTTCAAAAATAAAACATTTGAAAACGGACCATTTTTCACCTTTCTGAAGCATGACGTAATGGGGGGGGTGTTATCTCTTTTGTCAAAAATCACCTGTTTTTGCTTGAACATTAAATGCCTCCAAATGGTATTTAATTCACTTCCCGGGCCCCTGGAAGCATGAAAATCACTTTAAACATGCTAATTTTAGCTCTAGAACTGATGAACTACCTACAAATGTCAACTGACGTTCAAAAATAAAACATTTCAAAAGGACCATTTTTCACCTTTCTGAAGCATGACGTAATGGGGGGGTGTTATCTCTTTTGTCAAAAATCACCTGTTTTTGGATTGAACATTAAATGCCTCCAAATGGTATTGAATTCACTTCCCGGGCCCCTGGAAGCACGAAAATCACTTTAAACATGCTAATTTTAGCTCTAAAACTGATGATCTACCTACAAATGTGAACTGGCGTTCAAAAATAAAACATTTGAAAACGGACCATTTTTCACCTTTCTGAAGCATGACGTAATGGGGGGGTGTTATCTCTTTTGTCAAAAATCCCCTGTTTTTGCTTGAACATTAAATGCCTCCAAATGGTATTTAATTCACTTCCCGGGCCCCTGGAAGCATGAAAATCACTTTAAACATGCTAATTTTAGCTCTTAAACTGATGATCTACCTATAAATGTGAACTGACGTTAAAAAATAAAACATTTGAAACCGGACCATTTTTCACCTTTCTGAAGCATGACGTAATGGGGGGGGGGGGTGTTATCTCTTTTGTCAAAATCCCCTGTTTTTGCTTGAACATTAAATGCCTCCAAATGGTATTTAATTCACTTCCCGGGCCCCTGGAAGCATGAAAATCACTTTAAACATGCTAATTTTAGCTCTAAAACTGATGATCTACCTACAATTGTGAACTGGCGTTCAAAAATAAAACATTTGAAAATGGACCATTTTTCACCTTTCTGAAGCATGACGTAATGGGGGGGTGTTATCTCTTTTGTCAAAAATCCCCTGTTTTTGCTTGAACTTTAAATGCCTCCAAATGGTATTTAATTCACTTCCCGGGCCCCTGGAAGCATGAAAATCACTTTAAACATGCTAATTTTAGCTCTTAAACTGATGATCTACCTATAAATGTGAACTGACGTTCAAAAATAAAACATTTGAAAACGGACCATTTTTCACCTTTCTGAAGCATGACGTAATGGGGGGGTGTTATCTCTTTTGTCAAAAATCACCTGTTTTTGCTTGAACATTAAATGCCTCCAAATGGTATTTAATTCACTTCCCGGGGTGAAGAAACACTTTTTGAGACCTCAGACTGAGTAAATTGGCCATTTTCATGCACTTTTAACCATTCCACAAATCTTGGGTTTAGGGCCCCTGGAAGCATGAAAATCACTTTAAACATGCTAATTTTAGCTCTTAAACTGATGATCTACCTACAAATGTGAACTGACGTTCAAAAATAAAACATTTGAAAACGGACCATTTTTCACCTTTCTGAAGCATGACGTAATGGGGGGGTGTTATCTCTTTTATCAAAAATCACCTGTTTTTGCTTGAACATTAAATGCCTCCAAATGGTATTTAATTCACTTCCCGGGCCTCTGGAAGCATGAAAATCACTTTAAACATGCTAATTTTAGCTCTAGAACTGATGATCTACCTACAAATGTCAACTGGCGTTCAAAAATAAAACATTTCAAAACGGACCATTTTTCACCTTTCTGAAGCATGACGTAATGGGGGGGTGTTATCTCTTTTGTCAAAAATCACCTGTTTTTGCTTGAACATTAAATGCCTCCAAATGGTATTTAATTCACTTCGCGGGGTGAAGAAACACTTTTTGAGACCTCAGAGTGAGTAAATTGGCCATTTTCATGCACTTTTACCCATTCCACAAATCTTGTGTTTAGGGCCCCTGGAAGCATGAAAATCACTTTAAACAAGCTAATTTTAGCTCTAAAACTGATGATCTACCTACAAATGTGAACTGGCGTTCAAAAATAAAACATTTGAAAACGGACCATTTTTCACCTTTCTGAAGCATGACGTAATGGGGGGGTGTTATCTCTTTTGTCAAAAATCCCCTGTTTTTGCTTGAACATTAAATGCCTCCAAATGGTATTTAATTCACTTCCCGGGCCCCTGGAAGCATGAAAATCACTTTAAACATGCTAATTTTAGCTCTTAAACTGATGATCTACCTACAAATGTCAACTGACGTTCAAAAATAAAACATTTCAAAACGGACCATTTTTCACCTTTCTGAAGCATGACGTAATGGGGGGGTGTTATCTCTTTTGTCAAAAATCACCAGTTTTTGCTTGAACATTAAATGCCTCCAAATGGTATTTAATTCACTTTTCAGGCCCCTGGAAGCCTGAAAATCACTTTAAACATGCTAATTTTAGCTCTAAAACTGATGATCTACCTACAAATGTGAACTGACGTTCAAAAATAAAACATTTGAAAACGTACCATTTTTCACCTTTCTGAAGCATGACGTAATGGGGGGGTGTTATCTCTTTTGTCAAAAATCCCCTGTTTTTGCTTGAACATTAAATGCCTCCAAATGGTATTTAATTCACTTCCCGGGCCCCTGGAAGCATGAAAATCACTTTAAACATGCTAATTTTAGCTCTTAAACTGATGATCTACCTATAAATGTGAACTGACGTTCAAAAATAAAACATTTAAAAACGGACCATTTTTCACCTTTCTGAAGCATGACGTAATGGGGGGGTGTTATCTCTTTTGTCAAAAATCACCTGTTTTTGCTTGAACATTAAATGCCTCCAAATGGTATTTAATTCACTTCCCGGGGTGAAGAAACACTTTTTGAGACCTCAGACTGAGTAAATTGGCCATTTTCATGCACTTTTAACCATTCCACAAATCTTGTGTTTAGGGCCCCTGGAAGCATGAAAATCACTTTAAACATGCTAATTTTAGCTCTTAAACTGATGATCTACCTACAAATGTGAACTGACGTTCAAAAATAAAACATTTGAAAATGGACCATTGTTCACCTTTCTGAAGCATGACGTAATGGGGGGGTGTTAGCTCTTTTGTAAAAAATCACCTGTTTTTGCTTGAACATTAAATGTCTCCAAATGGTATTTAATTCACTTCCCGGGCCCCTGGAAGCATGAAAATCACTTTAAACATGCTAATTTTAGCTCTTAAACTGATGATCTACCTACAAATGTGAACTGACGTTCAAAAAAAAAACATTTGAAAACTGACCATTTTTCACCTTTCTGAAGCATGACGTAATGGGGGGGTGTTATCTCTTTTATCAAAAATCACCTGTTTTTGCTTGAACATTAAATACCTCCAAATGGTATTTAATTCACTTCCCGGGCCCCTGGAAGCATGAAAATCACTTTAAACATGCTAATTTTAGCTCTAGAACTGATGATCTACCTACAAATGTCAACTGGCGTTCAAAAATAAAACATTTCAAAACGGACCATTTTTCATCTTTCTGAAGCATGACGTAATGGGGGGTGTTATCTCTTTTGTCAAAAATCCCCTGTTTTTGCTTGAACATTAAATGCCTCCAAATGGTATTTAAATCACTTCCCGGGGTGAAGAAACACGTTTTGAGACCTCAGAGTGAGTAAATTGGCCATTTTCATGCACTTTTACCCATTCCACAAATCTTGTGTTTAGGGCCCTGGAAGCATGAAAATCACTTTAAACATGCTAATTTTAGCTCTAAAACTGATGATCTACCTACAAATGTGAACTGGCGTTCAAAAATAAAACATTTGAAAACGGACCATTTTTCACCTTTCTGAAGCATGACGTAATGGGGGGGTGTTATCTCTTATGTCAAAAATCACCTGTTTTTGCTTGAACATTAAATGCCTCCAAATGGTATTTAATTCACTTCCCGGGCCCCTGGAAGCATGAAAATCACTTTAAACATGCTAATTTTAGCTCTAGAACTGATGATCTACCTACAAATGTCAACTGACGTTCAAAAATAAAACATTTGAAAACTGACCATTTTTCACCTTTCTGAAGCATGACGTAATGGGGGGGTGTTATCTCTTTTGTCAAAAATCCCCTGTTTTTGCTTGAACATTAAATGCCTCCAAATGGTATTTAATTCACTTCCCGGGCCCCTGGAAGCATGAAAATCACTTTAAACATGCTAATTTTAGCTCTTAAACTGATGATCTACCTACAAATGTCAACTGACGTTCAAAAATAAAACATTTCAAAACGGACCATTTTTTGCCTTTCTGAAGCATGACGTAATGGGGGGGTGTTATCTCTTTTGTCAAAAATCACCTGTTTTTGCTTGAACATTAAATGCCTCCAAATGGTATTTAATTCACTTCCCGGGCCCCTGGAAGCATGAAAATCACTTTAAACATGCTAATTTTAGCTCTAAAACTGATGATCTACCTACAAATGTGAACTGGCGTTCAAAAATAAAACATTTGAAAACGGACCATTTTTCACCTTTCTGAAGCATGACGTAATGGGGGGGTGTTAGCTCTTTTGTCAAAAATCCCCTGTTTTTGTTTGAACATTAAATGCCTCCAAATGGTATTTAAATCACTTCCCGGGGTGAAGAAACACTTTTTGAGACCTCAGAGTGAGTAAATTGGTCATTTTCATGCACTTTTACCCATTCCACAAATCTTGTGTTTAGGGCCCCTGGAAGCATGAAAATCACTTTAAACATGCTAATTTTAGCTCTAAAACTGATGATCTACCTACAAATGTGAACTGGCGTTCAAAAATAAAACATTTGAAAACGGACCATTTTTCACCTTTCTGAAGCATGACGTAATGGGGGGGTGTTATCTCTTTTGTCAAAAATCACCTGTTTTTGCTTGAACATTAAATGCCTCCAAATGGTATTTAATTCACTTCCCGGGCCCCTGGAAGCATGAAAATCACTTTAAACATGCTAATTTTAGCTCTAGAACTGATGAACTACCTACAAATGTCAACTGACGTTCAAAAATAAAACATTTCAAAAGGACCATTTTTCACCTTTCTGAAGCATGACGTAATGGGGGGGTGTTATCTCTTTTGTCAAAAATCACCTGTTTTTGGATTGAACATTAAATGCCTCCAAATGGTATTGAATTCACTTCCCGGGCCCCTGGAAGCACGAAAATCACTTTAAACATGCTAATTTTAGCTCTAAAACTGATGATCTACCTACAAATGTGAACTGGCGTTCAAAAATAAAACATTTGAAAAAGGACCATTTTTCACCTTTCTGAAGCATGACGTAATGGGGGGGTGTTATCTCTTTTGTCAAAAATCCCCTGTTTTTGCTTGAACATTAAATGCCTCCAAATGGTATTTAATTCACTTCCCGGGCCCCTGGAAGCATGAAAATCACTTTAAACATGCTAATTTTAGCTCTTAAACTGATGATCTACCTATAAATGTGAACTGACGTTAAAAAATAAAACATTTGAAACCGGACCATTTTTCACCTTTCTGAAGCATGACGTAATGGGGGGGGGGGGGTGTTATCTCTTTTGTCAAAATCCCCTGTTTTTGCTTGAACATTAAATGCCTCCAAATGGTATTTAATTCACTTCCCGGGCCCCTGGAAGCATGAAAATCACTTTAAACATGCTAATTTTAGCTCTAAAACTGATGATCTACCTACAATTGTGAACTGGCGTTCAAAAATAAAACATTTGAAAATGGACCATTTTTCACCTTTCTGAAGCATGACGTAATGGGGGGGTGTTATCTCTTTTGTCAAAAATCCCCTGTTTTTGCTTGAACTTTAAATGCCTCCAAATGGTATTTAATTCACTTCCCGGGCCCCTGAAAGCATGAAAATCACTTTAAACATGCTAATTTTAGCTCTTAAACTGATGATCTACCTATAAATGTGAACTGACGTTCAAAAATAAAACATTTGAAAACGGACCATTTTTCACCTTTCTGAAGCATGACGTAATGGGGGGGTGTTATCTCTTTTGTCAAAAATCACCTGTTTTTGCTTGAACATTAAATGCCTCCAAATGGTATTTAATTCACTTCCCGGGGTGAAGAAACACTTTTTGAGACCTCAGACTGAGTAAATTGGCCATTTTCATGCACTTTTAACCATTCCACAAATCTTGGGTTTAGGGCCCCTGGAAGCATGAAAATCACTTTAAACATGCTAATTTTAGCTCTTAAACTGATGATCTACCTACAAATGTGAACTGACGTTCAAAAATAAAACATTTGAAAACGGACCATTTTTCACCTTTCTGAAGCATGACGTAATGGGGGGGTGTTATCTCTTTTATCAAAAATCACCTGTTTTTGCTTGAACATTAAATGCCTCCAAATGGTATTTAATTCACTTCCCGGGCCTCTGGAAGCATGAAAATCACTTTAAACATGCTAATTTTAGCTCTAGAACTGATGATCTACCTACAAATGTCAACTGGCGTTCAAAAATAAAACATTTCAAAACGGACCATTTTTCACCTTTCTGAAGCATGACGTAATGGGGGGGTGTTATCTCTTTTGTCAAAAATCACCTGTTTTTGCTTGAACATTAAATGCCTCCAAATGGTATTTAATTCACTTCGCGGGGTGAAGAAACACTTTTTGAGACCTCAGAGTGAGTAAATTGGCCATTTTCATGCACTTTTACCCATTCCACAAATCTTGTGTTTAGGGCCCCTGGAAGCATGAAAATCACTTTAAACAAGCTAATTTTAGCTCTAAAACTGATGATCTACCTACAAATGTGAACTGGCGTTAAAAAATAAAACATTTGAAAACGGACCATTTTTCACCTTTCTGAAGCATGACGTAATGGGGGGGTGTTATCTCTTTTGTCAAAAATCCCCTGTTTTTGCTTGAACATTAAATGCCTCCAAATGGTATTTAATTCACTTCCCGGGCCCCTGGAAGCATGAAAATCACTTTAAACATGCTAATTTTAGCTCTTAAACTGATGATCTACCTACAAATGTCAACTGACGTTCAAAAATAAAACATTTCAAAACGGACCATTTTTCACCTTTCTGAAGCATGACGTAATGGGGGGGTGTTATCTCTTTTGTCAAAAATCACCAGTTTTTGCTTGAACATTAAATGCCTCCAAATGGTATTTAATTCACTTCCCAGGCCCCTGGAAGCCTGAAAATCACTTTAAACATGCTAATTTTAGCTCTAAAACTGATGATCTACCTACAAATGTGAACTGACGTTCAAAAATAAAACATTTGAAAACGTACCATTTTTCACCTTTCTGAAGCATGACGTAATGGGGGGGTGTTATCTCTTTTGTCAAAAATCCCCTGTTTTTGCTTGAACATTAAATGCCTCCAAATGGTATTTAATTCACTTCCCGGGCCCCTGGAAGCATGAAAATCACTTTAAACATGCTAATTTTAGCTCTTAAACTGATGATCTACCTATAAATGTGAACTGACGTTCAAAAATAAAACATTTAAAAACGGACCATTTTTCACCTTTCTGAAGCATGACGTAATGGGGGGGTGTTATCTCTTTTGTCAAAAATCACCTGTTTTTGCTTGAACATTAAATGCCTCCAAATGGTATTTAATTCACTTCCCGGGGTGAAGAAACACTTTTTGAGACCTCAGACTGAGTAAATTGGCCATTTTCATGCACTTTTAACCATTCCACAAATCTTGTGTTTAGGGCCCCTGGAATCATGAAAATCACTTTAAACATGCTAATTTTAGCTCTTAAACTGATGATCTACCTACAAATGTGAACTGACGTTCAAAAATAAAACATTTGAAAATGGACCATTGTTCACCTTTCTGAAGCATGACGTAATGGGGGGGTGTTAGCTCTTTTGTCAAAAATCACCTGTTTTTGCTTGAACATTAAATGTCTCCAAATGGTATTTAATTCACTTCCCGGGCCCCTGGAAGCATGAAAATCACTTTAAACATGCTAATTTTAGCTCTTAAACTGATGATCTACCTACAAATGTGAACTGACATTCAAAAATAAAACATTTGAAAACGGACCATTTTTCACCTTTCTGAAGCATGACGTAATGGGGGGGTGTTATCTCTTTTATCAAAAATCACCTGTTTTTGCTTGAACATTAAATACCTCCAAATGGTATTTAATTCACTTCCCGGGCCCCTGGAAGCATGAAAATCACTTTAAACATGCTAATTTTAGCTCTAGAACTGATGATCTACCTACAAATGTCAACTGGCGTTCAAAAATAAAACATTTCAAAACGGACCATTTTTCATCTTTCTGAAGCATGACGTAATGGGGGGTGTTATCTCTTTTGTCAAAAATCCCCTGTTTTTGCTTGAACATTAAATGCCTCCAAATGGTATTTAAATCACTTCCCGGGGTGAAGAAACACGTTTTGAGACCTCAGAGTGAGTAAATTGGCCATTTTCATGCACTTTTACCCATTCCACAAATCTTGTGTTTAGGGCCCTGGAAGCATGAAAATCACTTTAAACATGCTAATTTTAGCTCTAAAACTGATGATCTACCTACAAATGTGAACTGGCGTTCAAAAATAAAACATTTGAAAACGGACCATTTTTCACCTTTCTGAAGCATGACGTAATGGGGGGGTGTTATCTCTTATGTCAAAAATCACCTGTTTTTGCTTGAACATTAAATGCCTCCAAATGGTATTTAATTCACTTCCCGGGCCCCTGGAAGCATGAAAATCACTTTAAACATGCTAATTTTAGCTCTAGAACTGATGATCTACCTACAAATGTCAACTGACATTCAAAAATAAAACATTTGAAAACTGACCATTTTTCACCTTTCTGAAGCATGACGTAATGGGGGGGTGTTATCTCTTTTGTCAAAAATCCCCTGTTTTTGCTTGAACATTAAATGCCTCCAAATGGTATTTAATTCACTTCCCGGGCCCCTGGAAGCATGAAAATCACTTTAAACATGCTAATTTTAGCTCTTAAACTGATGATCTACCTACCAATTTGAACTGACGTTCAAAAAAAAAACTTTTGAAAACGGACCAGTTTTTCACCTTTCTGAAGCATGACGTAATGGGGGGTGTTATCTCTTTTGTCAAAAATCACCTGTATTTGCTTGAACATTAAATGCCTCCAAATGGTATTTAATTCATTTCCCGGGGTGAAGAAACACTTTTTGAGACCTCAGAGTGAGTAAATTGGCCATTTTCATGCACTTTTACCCATTCCACAAATCTTGTGTTTAGGGCCCCTGAAAGCATGAAAATCACTTTAAAAATGCTAATTTTAGCTCTAAAACTGATGATCTACCTACAAATGTGAACTGACGTTAAAAAATAAAACATTTGAAAACGGACCATTTTTCACCTTTCCGAAGCATGACGTAATGGGGGGGTGTTATCTCTTTTGTCAAAAATCACCTGTTTTTGCTTGAACATTAAATGCCCCCAAATGGTATTTAATTCACTTCCCGGGCCCCTGGAAGCATGAAAATCACTTTAAACATGCTAATTTTATCTCTAGAACTGATGATCTACCTACAAATGTCAACTCACGTTCAAAAATAAAACATTTGAAAACTGACCATTTTTCACCTTTCTGAAGCATGCCGTAATGGGGGGTGTTATCTCTTTTGTCAAAAATCACCTGTTTTTGCTTGAACATTAAATGCCTCCAATACGTTTTCAAATGTTTTATTTTTGAACGTCAGTTCACATTTGTAGGTAGATCATCAGTTTTAGAGCTAAAATTAGCATGTTTAAAGTGATTTTCAGGCTTCCAGGGGCCTGGGAAGTGAATTAAATACCATTTGGAGGCATTTAATGTTCAAGCAAAAACAGGTGATTTTTGACAAAAGAGATAACACACCCCCCCCCCATTACGTCATGCTTCAGAAAGGTGAAAAATGGTCCGTTTTCAAATGTTTTATTTTTGAACGCCAGTTCACATTTGTAGGTAGATCATCAGTTCTAGAGCTAAAATTAGCATGTTTAAAGTGATTTTCATGCTTCCAGGGGCCCGGGAAGTGAATTAAATACCATTTGGAGGCATTTAATGTTCAAGCAAAAACAGGTGATTTTTGACAAAAGAGATAACACACCCCCCCCCCCATTACGTCATGCTTCAGAAAGGTGAAAAATGGTCCGTTTTCAAATGTTTTATTTTTGAACGCCAGTTCACATTTGTAGGTAGATCATCAGTTTTAGAGCTAAAATTAGCTTGTTTAAAGTGATTTTCATGCTTCCAGGGGCCCTAAACACAAGATTTGTGGAATGGGTAAAAGTGCATGAAAATGGCCAATTTACTCACTCTGAAGTCTCAAAAAGTGTTTCTTCACCCCGGGAAGTGAATTAAATACCATTTGGAGGCATTTAATGTTCAAGCAAAAACAGGTGATTTTTGACAAAAGAGATAACACCCCCCCATTACGTCATGCTTCAGAAAGGTGAAAAATGGTCCGTTTTCAAATGTTTTATTTTTTAACGTGAGTTGACATTTGTAGGTAGATCATCAGTTTTAGAGCTAAAATTAGCATTTTTAAAGTGATATTCATGCTTCCAGGTGCCCAGGAAGTGAATTAAATAACATTTGGAGGCATTTAATGTTCAAGCAAAAACAGGTGATTTTTGACAAAAGAGATAACACCCCCCATTACGTCATGCTTCAGAAAGGTGAAAAATGGTCCGTTTTTAAATGTTTTATTTTTGAACGTCAGTTCACATTTGTAGGTAGATCATCAGTTTTAGAGCTAAAATTTGCATTTTTAAAGTGATTTTCATGCATCCAGGGGCCCAGGAAGTGAATTAAATACCATTTGGAGGCATTTAATGTTCAAGCAAAAACAGGTGATTTTGGACAAAAGAGAGAACACCCCCCATTACGTCATGCTTCAGAAAGGTGAAAAATGGTCAGTTTTCAAATGTTTTATTTTTGAACGTCAGTTGACATTTGTAGGTAGATCATCAGTTCTAGAGCTAAAATTAGCATGTTTAAAGTGATTTTCATGCTTCCAGGGGCCCGGGAAGTGAATTAAATACCATTTGGAGGCATTTAATGTTCAAGCAAAAACAGGGGATTTTTGACAAAAGAGATAACACCCCCCCATTACGTCATGCTTCAGAAAGGTGAAAAATGGTCCGTTTTCAAATGTTTTATTTTTGAACGTCATTTCACATTTGTAGGTAGATCATCAGTTTTAGAGCTAAAATTAGCATGTTTAAAGTGATTTTCATGCTTCCAGGGGCCCTAAACACAAGATTTGTGGAATGGGTAAAAGTGCATGAAAATGGCCAATTTACTCACTCTGAGGTCTCAAAAAGTGTTTCTTCACCCCGGGAAGTGATTTAAATACCATTTGGAGGCATTTAATGTTCAAGCAAAAACAGGGGATTTTTGACAAAAGAGATAACACCCCCCCCATTACGTCATGCTTCAGAAAGGTGAAAAATGGTCCGTTTTGAAATGTTTTATTTTTGAACGCCAGTTGACATTTGTAGGTAGATCATCAGTTCTAGAGCTAAAATTAGCATGTTTAAAGTGATTTTCATGCTTCCAGGGGCCCGGGAAGTGAATTAAATACCATTTGGAGGCATTTAATGTTCAAGCAAAAACAGGTGATTTTTGATAAAAGAGATAACACCCCCCCCATTACGTCATGCTTCAGAAAGGTGAAAAATGGTCCGTTTTCAAATGTTTTATTTTTGAACGTCAGTTCACATTTGTAGGTAGATCATCAGTTTAAGAGCTAAAATTAGCATGTTTAAAGTGATTTTCATGCTTCCAGGGGCCCTAAACCCAAGATTTGTGGAATGGTTAAAAGTGCATGAAAATGGCCAATTTACTCAGTCTGAGGTCTCAAAAAGTGTTTCTTCACCCCGGGAAGTGAATTAAATACCATTTGGAGGCATTTAATGTTCAAGCAAAAACAGGTGATTTTTGACAAAAGAGATAACACCCCCCCATTACGTCATGCTTCAGAAAGGTGAAAAATGGTCCGTTTTCAAATGTTTTATTTTTGAACGTCAGTTCACATTTATAGGTAGATCATCAGTTTAAGAGCTAAAATTAGCATGTTTAAAGTGATTTTCATGCTTCCAGGGGCCCGGGAAGTGAATTAAATACCATTTGGAGGCATTTAATGTTCAAGCAAAAACAGGGGATTTTTGACAAAAGAGATAACACCCCCCCATTACGTCATGCTTCAGAAAGGTGAAAAATGGTCCGTTTTCAAATGTTTTATTTTTGAACGCCAGTTCACAATTGTAGGTAGATCATCAGTTTTAGAGCTAAAATTAGCATGTTTAAAGTGATTTTCATGCTTCCAGGGGCCCGGGAAGTGAATTAAATACCATTTGGAGGCATTTAATGTTCAAGCAAAAACAGGGGATTTTGACAAAAGAGATAACACCCCCCCCCCCATTACGTCATGCTTCAGAAAGGTGAAAAATGGTCCGGTTTCAAATGTTTTATTTTTGAACGTCAGTTCACATTTATAGGTAGATCATCAGTTTAAGAGCTAAAATTAGCATGTTTAAAGTGATTTTCATGCTTCCAGGGGCCCGGGAAGTGAATTAAATACCATTTGGAGGCATTTAATGTTCAAGCAAAAACAGGGGATTTTTGACAAAAGAGATAACACCCCCCCATTACGTCATGCTTCAGAAAGGTGAAAAATGGTCCGTTTTCAAATGTTTTATTTTTGAACGCCAGTTCACATTTGTAGGTAGATCATCAGTTTTAGAGCTAAAATTTGCATGTTTAAAGTGATTTTCGTGCTTCCAGGGGCCCGGGAAGTGAATTAAATACCATTTGGAGGCATTTAATGTTCAATCCAAAAACAGGTGATTTTTGACAAAAGAGATAACATCCCCCCATTACGTCATGCTTCAGAAAGGTGAAAAATGGTCCGTTTTGAAATGTTTTATTTTTGAACGTCAGTTGACATTTGTAGGTAGTTCATCAGTTCTAGAGCTAAAATTAGCATGTTTAAAGTGATTTTCATGCTTCCAGGGGCCCTAAACACAAGATTTGTGGAATGGGTAAAAGTGCATGAAATGACCAATTTACTCACTCTGAGGTCTCAAAAAGTGTTTCTTCACCCCGGGAAGTGATTTAAATACCATTTGGAGGCATTTAATGTTCAAACAAAAACAGGGGATTTTTGACAAAAGAGCTAACACCCCCCCATTACGTCATGCTTCAGAAAGGTGAAAAATGGTCCGTTTTCAAATGTTTTATTTTTGAACGCCAGTTCACATTTGTAGGTAGATCATCAGTTTTAGAGCTAAAATTAGCATGTTTAAAGTGATTTTCATGCTTCCAGGGGCCCGGGAAGTGAATTAAATACCATTTGGAGGCATTTAATGTTCAAGCAAAAACAGGTGATTTTTGACAAAAGAGATAACACCCCCCCATTACGTCATGCTTCAGAAAGGTGAAAAATGGTCCGGTTTGAAATGTTTTATTTTTGAACGTCAGTTGACATTTGTAGGTAGATCATCAGTTCTAGAGCTAAAATTAGCATGTTTAAAGTGATTTTCATGCTTCCAGGGGCCCGGGAAGTGAATTGTTATGTTATGTTAATTATCATTTTCTTAATTTGGAGGCATTTAATGTTCAAGCAAAAACAGGTGATTTTTGACAAAAGAGATAACACCCCCCCATTACGTCATGCTTCAGAAAGGTGAAAAATGGTCCGTTTTGAAATGTTTTATTTTTGAACGTCAGTTGACATTTGTAGGTAGATCATCAGTTTAAGAGCTAAAATTAGCATGTTTAAAGTGATTTTCATGCTTCCAGGGGCCCGGGAAGTGAATTAAATACCATTTGGAGGCATTTAATGTTCAAGCAAAAACAGGGGATTTTTGACAAAAGAGATAACACCCCCCCATTACGTCATGCTTCAGAAAGGTGAAAAATGGTCCGTTTTCAAATGTTTTATTTTTGAACGCCAGTTCACATTTGTAGGTAGATCATCAGTTTTAGAGCTAAAATTAGCTTGTTTAAAGTGATTTTCATGCTTCCAGGGGCCCTAAACACAAGATTTGTGGAATGGGTAAAAGTGCATGAAAATGGCCAATTTACTCACTCTGAGGTCTCAAAAAGTGTTTCTTCACCCCGGGAAGTGAATTAAATACCATTTGGAGGCATTTAATGTTCAAGCAAAAACAGGTGATTTTTGACAAAAGAGATAACACCCCCCCATTACGTCATGCTTCAGAAAGGTGAAAAATGGTCCGTTTTCAAATGTTTTATTTTTGAACGTGAGTTGACATTTGTAGGTAGATCATCAGTTTTAGAGCTAAAATTAGCATTTTTAAAGTGATATTCATGCTTCCAGGTGCCCAGGAAGTGAATTAAATACCATTTGGAGGCAGTTAATGTTCAAGCAAAAACAGGTGATTTTTGACAAAAGAGATAACACCCCCCATTACGTCATGCTTCAGAAAGGTGAAAAATGGTCCGTTTTTAAATGTTTTATTTTTGAACGTCAGTTCACATTTGTAGGTAGATCATCAGTTTTAGAGCTAAAATTTGCATTTTTAAAGTGATTTTCATGCATCCAGGGGCCCAGGAAGTGAATTAAATACCATTTGGAGGCATTTAATGTTCAAGCAAAAACAGGTAATTTTTGACAAAAGAGCTAACACCCCCCCATTACGTCATGCTTCAGAAAGGTGAACAATGGTCCATTTTCAAATGTTTTATTTTTGAACGGTAGTTCACATTTGTAGGTAGATCATCAGTTTAAGAGCTAAAATTAGCATGTTTAAAGTGATTTTCATGCTTCCAGGGGCCCTAAACACAAGATTTGTGGAATGGTTAAAAGTGCATGAAAATGGCCAATTTACTCAGTCTGAGGTCTCAAAAAGTGTTTCTTCACCCCGGGAAGTGAATTAAATACCATTTGGAGGCATTTAATGTTCAAGCAAAAACAGGTGATTTTTGACAAAAGAGATAACACCCCCCCATTACGTCATGCTTCAGAAAGGTGAAAAATGGTCCGTTTTCAAATGTTTTATTTTTGAACGTCAGTTCACATTTATAGGTAGATCATCAGTTTAAGAGCTAAAATTAGCATGTTTAAAGTGATTTTCATGCTTCCAGGGGCCCGGGAAGTGAATTAAATACCATTTGGAGGCATTTAATGTTCAAGCAAAAACAGGGGATTTTTGACAAAAGAGATAACACCCCCCCATTACGTCATGCTTCAGAAAGGTGAAAAATGGTCCGGTTTCAAATGTTTTATTTTTGAACGTCAGTTCACACTTATAGGTAGATCATCAGTTTAAGAGCTAAAATTAGCACGTTTAAAGCGATTTTCATGCTTCCAGGGGCCCGGGAAGTGAATTAAATACCATTTGGAGGCATTTAATGTTCAAGCAAAAACAGGGGATTTTTGACAAAAGAGATAACACCCCCCCATTACGTCATGCTTCAGAAAGGTGAAAAATGGTCCGTTTTCAAATGTTTTATTTTTGAACGCCAGTTGACATTTGTAGGTAGATCATCAGTTCTAGAGCTAAAATTAGCATGTTTAAAGTGATTTTCATGCTTCCAGGGGCCCGGGAAGTGAATTAAATACCATTTGGAGGCATTTAATGTTCAAGCAAAAACAGGTGATTTTTGACAAAAGAGATAACACCCCCCCATTACGTCATGCTTCAGAAAGGTGAAAAATGGTCCGTTTTCAAATGTTTTATTTTTGAACGCCAGTTCACATTTGTAGGTAGATCATCAGTTTTAGAGCTAAAATTAGCATGTTTAAAGTGATTTTCATGCTTCCAGGGGCCCTAAACACAAGATTTGTGGAATGGGTAAAAGTGCATGAAAATGAACAATTTACTCACTCGGAGGTCTCAAAAAGTGTTTCTTCACCCCGGGAAGTGATTTAAATACCATTTGGAGGCATTTAATGTTCAAGCAAAAACAGGGGATTTTTGACAAAAGAGCTAACACCCCCCCATTACGTCATGCTTCAGAAAGGTGAAAAATGGTCCGGTTTGAAATGTTTTATTTTTGAACGTCAGTTGACATTTGTAGGTAGATCATCAGTTCTAGAGCTAAAATTAGCATGTTTAAATTGATTTTCATGCTTCCAGGGGCCCGGGAAGTGAATTGTTATGTTATGTTAATTATCATTTTCTTAATTTGGAGGCATTTAATGTTCAAGCAAAAACAGGTGATTTTTGACAAAAGAGATAACACCCCCCCATTACGTCATGCTTCAGAAAGGTGAAAAATGGTCCGTTTTGAAATGTTTTATTTTTGAACGTCAGTTGACATTTGTAGGTAGATCATCAGTTTAAGAGCTAAAATTAGCATGTTTAAAGTGATTTTCATGCTTCCAGGGGCCAGGGAAGTGAATTAAATACCATTTGGAGGCATTTAATGTTCAAGCAAAAACAGGTGATTTTTGACAAAAGAGATAACACCCCCCCATTACGTCATGCTTCAGAAAGGTGAAAAATGGTCCGGTTTGAAATGTTTTATTTTTGAACGTCAGTTGACATTTGTAGGTAGATCATCAGTTCTAGAGCTAAAATTAGCATGTTTAAAAAGATTTTCATGCTTCCAGGGGCCCGGGAAGTGAATTGTTATGTTATGTTAATTATCATTTTCTTAATTTGGAGGCATTTAATGTTCAAGCAAAAACAGGTGATTTTTGACAAAAGAGATAACACCCCCCCATTACGTCATGCTTCAGAAAGGTGAAAAATGGTCAGTTTTGAAATGTTTTATTTTTGAACGTCAGTTGACATTTGTAGGTAGATCATCAGTTTAAGAGCTAAAATTAGCATGTTTAAAGTGATTTTCATGCTTTCAGGGGCCCGGGAAGTGAATTAAATACCATTTGGAAGCATTTAATGTTCAAGCAAAAACAGGGGATTTTTGACAAAAGAGATAACACCCCCCCCATTACGTCATGCTTCAGAAAGGTGAAAAATGGTCCGTTTTCAAATGTTTTATTTTTGAACGCCAGTTCACATTTGTAGGTAGATCATTAGTTTTAGAGCTAAAATTAGCATGTTTAAAGTGATTTTCATGCTTCCAGGGGCCCGGGAAGTGAATTAAATACCATTTGGAGGCATTTAATGTTCAAGCAAAAACAGGTGATTTTTGACAAAAGAGATAACACCCCCCATTACGTCATGCTTCAGAAAGGTGAAAAATGGTCAGTTTTCAAATGTTTTATTTTTGAACGTCAGTTGACATTTGTAGGTAGATCATCAGTTCTAGAGCTAAAATTAGCATGTTTAAAGTGATTTTCATGCTTCCAGGGGCCCGGGAAGTGAATTAAATACCATTTGGGGGCATTTAATGTTCAAGCAAAAACAGGTGATTTTTGACAAAAGAGATAACACCCCCCCATTACGTCATGCTTCAGAAAGGTGAAAAATGGTCCGTTTTCAAATGTTTTATTTTTTAACGTCAGTTCACATTTGTAGGTAGATCATCAGTTTTAGAGCTAAAATTAGCATTTTTAAAGTGATTTTCATGCTTCCAGGGGCCCTAAACACAAGATTTGTGGAATGGGTAAAAGTGCATGAAAATGGCCAATTTACTCACTCTGAGGTCTCAAAAAGTGTTTCTTCACCCCGGGAAATGAATTAAATACCATTTGGAGGCATTTAATGTTCAAGCAAAAACATGTGATTTTTGACAAAAGAGATAACACCCCCCCATTACGTCATGCTTCAGAAAGGTGAAAAATGGTCCGTTTTCAAAAGTTTTTTTTTTGAACGTCAGTTCAAATTGGTAGGTAGATCATCAGTTTAAGAGCTAAAATTAGCATGTTTAAAGTGATTTTCATGCTTCCAGGGGCCCGGGAAGTGAATTAAATACCATTTGGAGGCATTTAATGTTCAAGCAAAAACAGGGGATTTTTGACAAAAGAGATAACACCCCCCCATTACGTCATGCTTCAGAAAGGTGAAAAATGGTCAGTTTTCAAATGTTTTATTTTTGAACGTCAGTTGACATTTGTAGGTAGATCATCAGTTCTAGAGCTAAAATTAGCATGTTTAAAGTGATTTTCATGCTTCCAGGGGCCCGGGAAGTGAATTAAATACCATTTGGAGGCATTTAATGTTCAAGCAAAAACAGGTGATTTTTGACAAAAGAGATAACACCCCCCCATTACGTCATGCTTCAGAAAGGTGAAAAATGGTCCGTTTTCAAATGTTTTATTTTTGAATGCCAGTTCACATTTGTAGGTAGATCATCAGTTTTAGAGCTAAAATTAGCATGTTTAAAGTGATTTTCATGCTTCCAGGGGCCCTAAACACAAGATTTGTGGAATGGTTAAAAGTGCATGAAAATGGCCAATTTACTCAGTCTGAGGTCTCAAAAAGTGTTTCTTCACCCCGGGAAGTGAATTAAATACCATTTGGAGGCATTTAATGTTCAAGCAAAAACAGGTGATTTTTGACAAAAGAGATAACACCCCCCCATTACGTCATGCTTCAGAAAGGTGAAAAATGGTCCGTTTTCAAATGTTTTATTTTTGAACGTCAGTTCACATTTATAGGTAGATCATCAGTTTAAGAGCTAAAATTAGCATGTTTAAAGTGATTTTCATGCTTCCAGGGGCCCGGGAAGTGAATTAAATACCATTTGGAGGCATTTAATGTTCAAGCAAAAACAGGGGATTTTTGACAAAAGAGATAACACCCCCCCATTACGTCATGCTTCAGAAAGGTGAAAAATGGTCCGGTTTCAAATGTTTTATTTTTGAACGTCAGTTCACACTTATAGGTAGATCATCAGTTTAAGAGCTAAAATTAGCATGTTTAAAGTGATTTTCATGCTTCCAGGGGCCCGGGAAGTGAATTAAATACCATTTGGAGGCATTTAATGTTCAAGCAAAAACAGGGGATTTTTGACAAAAGAGATAACACCCCCCCATTACGTCATGCTTCAGAAAGGTGAAAAATGGTCCGTTTTCAAATGTTTTATTTTTGAACGCCAGTTCACATTTGTAGGTAGATCATCAGTTTTAGAGCTAAAATTAGCATGTTTAAAGTGATTTTCGTGCTTCCAGGGGCCCGGGAAGTGAATTAAATACCATTTGGAGGCATTTAATGTTCAATCCAAAAACAGGTGATTTTTGACAAAAGAGATAACACCCCCCCATTACGTCATGCTTCAGAAAGGTGAAAAATGGTCCGTTTTGAAATGTTTTATTTTTGAACGTCAGTTGACATTTGTAGGTAGATCATCAGTTCTAGAGCTAAAATTAGCATGTTTAAAGTGATTTTCATGCTTCCAGGGGCCCGGGAAGTGAATTAAATACCATTTGGAGGCATTTAATGTTCAAGCAAAAACAGGTGATTTTTGACAAAAGAGATAACACCCCCCCATTACGTCATGCTTCAGAAAGGTGAAAAATGGTCCGTTTTCAAATGTTTTATTTTTGAACGCCAGTTCACATTTGTAGGTAGATCATCAGTTTTAGAGCTAAAATTAGCATGTTTAAAGTGATTTTCATGCTTCCAGGGGCCCTAAACACAAGATTTGTGGAATGGGTAAAAGTGCATGAAAATGAACAATTTACTCACTCGGAGGTCTCAAAAAGTGTTTCTTCACCCCGGGAAGTGATTTAAATACCATTTGGAGGCATTTAATGTTCAAGCAAAAACAGGGGATTTTTGACAAAAGAGCTAACACCCCCCCATTACGTCATGCTTCAGAAAGGTGAAAAATGGTCCGGTTTGAAATGTTTTATTTTTGAACGTCAGTTGACATTTGTAGGTAGATCATCAGTTTAAGAGCTAAAATTAGCATGTTTAAAGTGATTTTCATGCTTCCAGGGGCCCGGGAAGTGAATTAAATACCATTTGGAGGCATTTAATGTTCAAGCAAAAACAGGGGATTTTTGACAAAAGAGATAACACCCCCCCATTACGTCATGCTTCAGAAAGGTGAAAAATGGTCCGTTTTCAAATGTTTTATTTTTGAACGCCAGTTCACATTTGTAGGTAGATCATCAGTTTTAGAGCTAAAATTAGCTTGTTTAAAGTGATTTTCATGCTTCCAGGGGCCCTAAACACAAGATTTGTGGAATGGGTAAAAGTGCATGAAAATGGCCAATTTACTCACTCTGAGGTCTCAAAAAGTGTTTCTTCACCCCGGGAAGTGAATTAAATACCATTTGGAGGCATTTAATGTTCAAGCAAAAACAGGTGATTTTTGACAAAAGAGATAACACCCCCCCATTACGTCATGCTTCAGAAAGGTGAAAAATGGTCCGTTTTCAAATGTTTTATTTTTGAACGTGAGTTGACATTTGTAGGTAGATCATCAGTTTTAGAGCTAAAATTAGCATTTTTAAAGTGATAATCATGCTTCCAGGTGCCCAGGAAGTGAATTAAATACCATTTAGAGGCAGTTAATGTTCAAGCAAAAACAGGTGATTTTTGACAAAAGAGATAACACCCCCCATTACGTCATGCTTCAGAAAGGTGAAAAATGGTCCGTTTTTAAATGTTTTATTTTTGAACGTCAGTTCACATTTGTAGGTAGATCATCAGTTTTAGAGCTAAAATTTGCATTTTTAAAGTGATTTTCATGCATCCAGGGGCCCAGGAAGTGAATTAAATACCATTTGGAGGCATTTAATGTTCAAGCAAAAACAGGTAATTTTTGACAAAAGAGCTAACACCCCCCCCATTACGTCATGCTTCAGAAAGGTGAACAATGGTCCATTTTCAAATGTTTTATTTTTGAACGGTAGTTCACATTTGTAGGTAGATCATCAGTTTAAGAGCTAAAATTAGCATGTTTAAAGTGATTTTCATGCTTCCAGGGGCCCTAAACACAAGATTTGTGGAATGGTTAAAAGTGCATGAAAATGGCCAATTTACTCAGTCTGAGGTCTCAAAAAGTGTTTCTTCACCCCGGGAAGTGAATTAAATACCATTTGGAGGCATTTAATGTTCAAGCAAAAACAGGTGATTTTTGACAAAAGAGATAACACCCCCCCATTACGTCATGCTTCAGAAAGGTGAAAAATGGTCCGTTTTCAAATGTTTTATTTTTGAACGTCAGTTCACATTTATAGGTAGATCATCAGTTTAAGAGCTAAAATTAGCATGTTTAAAGTGATTTTCATGCTTCCAGGGGCCCGGGAAGTGAATTAAATACCATTTGGAGGCATTTAATGTTCAAGCAAAAACAGGGGATTTTTGACAAAAGAGATAACACCCCCCCATTACGTCATGCTTCAGAAAGGTGAAAAATGGTCCGGTTTCAAATGTTTTATTTTTGAACGTCAGTTCACACTTATAGGTAGATCATCAGTTTAAGAGCTAAAATTAGCATGTTTAAAGCGATTTTCATGCTTCCAGGGGCCCGGGAAGTGAATTAAATACCATTTGGAGGCATTTAATGTTCAAGCAAAAACAGGGGATTTTTGACAAAAGAGATAACACCCCCCCATTACGTCATGCTTCAGAAAGGTGAAAAATGGTCCGTTTTCAAATGTTTTATTTTTGAACGCCAGTTGACATTTGTAGGTAGATCATCAGTTCTAGAGCTAAAATTAGCATGTTTAAAGTGATTTTCATGCTTCCAGGGGCCCGGGAAGTGAATTAAATACCATTTGGAGGCATTTAATGTTCAAGCAAAAACAGGTGATTTTTGACAAAAGAGATAACACCCCCCCATTACGTCATGCTTCAGAAAGGTGAAAAATGGTCCGTTTTCAAATGTTTTATTTTTGAACGCCAGTTCACATTTGTAGGTAGATCATCAGTTTTAGAGCTAAAATTAGCATGTTTAAAGTGATTTTCATGCTTCCAGGGGCCCTAAACACAAGATTTGTGGAATGGGTAAAAGTGCATGAAAATGAACAATTTACTCACTCGGAGGTCTCAAAAAGTGTTTCTTCACCCCGGGAAGTGATTTAAATACCATTTGGAGGCATTTAATGTTCAAGCAAAAACAGGGGATTTTTGACAAAAGAGCTAACACCCCCCCATTACGTCATGCTTCAGAAAGGTGAAAAATGGTCCGGTTTGAAATGTTTTATTTTTGAACGTCAGTTGACATTTGTAGGTAGATCATCAGTTCTAGAGCTAAAATTAGCATGTTTAAATTGATTTTCATGCTTCCAGGGGCCCGGGAAGTGAATTGTTATGTTATGTTAATTATCATTTTCTTAATTTGGAGGCATTTAATGTTCAAGCAAAAACAGGTGATTTTTGACAAAAGAGATAACACCCCCCCATTACGTCATGCTTCAGAAAGGTGAAAAATGGTCCGTTTTGAAATGTTTTATTTTTGAACGTCAGTTGACATTTGTAGGTAGATCATCAGTTTAAGAGCTAAAATTAGCATGTTTAAAGTGATTTTCATGCTTCCAGGGGCCAGGGAAGTGAATTAAATACCATTTGGAGGCATTTAATGTTCAAGCAAAAACAGGTGATTTTTGACAAAAGAGATAACACCCCCCCATTACGTCATGCTTCAGAAAGGTGAAAAATGGTCCGGTTTGAAATGTTTTATTTTTGAACGTCAGTTGACATTTGTAGGTAGATCATCAGTTCTAGAGCTAAAATTAGCATGTTTAAAAAGATTTTCATGCTTCCAGGGGCCCGGGAAGTGAATTGTTATGTTATGTTAATTATCATTTTCTTAATTTGGAGGCATTTAATGTTCAAGCAAAAACAGGTGATTTTTGACAAAAGAGATAACACCCCCCCATTACGTCATGCTTCAGAAAGGTGAAAAATGGTCAGTTTTGAAATGTTTTATTTTTGAACGTCAGTTGACATTTGTAGGTAGATCATCAGTTTAAGAGCTAAAATTAGCATGTTTAAAGTGATTTTCATGCTTTCAGGGGCCCGGGAAGTGAATTAAATACCATTTGGAAGCATTTAATGTTCAAGCAAAAACAGGGGATTTTTGACAAAAGAGATAACACCCCCCCCATTACGTCATGCTTCAGAAAGGTGAAAAATGGTCCGTTTTCAAATGTTTTATTTTTGAACGCCAGTTCACATTTGTAGGTAGATCATTAGTTTTAGAGCTAAAATTAGCATGTTTAAAGTGATTTTCATGCTTCCAGGGGCCCGGGAAGTGAATTAAATACCATTTGGAGGCATTTAATGTTCAAGCAAAAACAGGTGATTTTTGACAAAAGAGATAACACCCCCCATTACGTCATGCTTCAGAAAGGTGAAAAATGGTCAGTTTTCAAATGTTTTATTTTTGAACGTCAGTTGACATTTGTAGGTAGATCATCAGTTCTAGAGCTAAAATTAGCATGTTTAAAGTGATTTTCATGCTTCCAGGGGCCCGGGAAGTGAATTAAATACCATTTGGGGGCATTTAATGTTCAAGCAAAAACAGGTGATTTTTGACAAAAGAGATAACACCCCCCCATTACGTCATGCTTCAGAAAGGTGAAAAATGGTCCGTTTTCAAATGTTTTATTTTTTAACGTCAGTTCACATTTGTAGGTAGATCATCAGTTTTAGAGCTAAAATTAGCATTTTTAAAGTGATTTTCATGCTTCCAGGGGCCCTAAACACAAGATTTGTGGAATGGGTAAAAGTGCATGAAAATGGCCAATTTACTCACTCTGAGGTCTCAAAAAGTGTTTCTTCACCCCGGGAAATGAATTAAATACCATTTGGAGGCATTTAATGTTCAAGCAAAAACATGTGATTTTTGACAAAAGAGATAACACCCCCCCATTACGTCATGCTTCAGAAAGGTGAAAAATGGTCCGTTTTCAAAAGTTTTTTTTTTGAACGTCAGTTCAAATTGGTAGGTAGATCATCAGTTTAAGAGCTAAAATTAGCATGTTTAAAGTGATTTTCATGCTTCCAGGGGCCCGGGAAGTGAATTAAATACCATTTGGAGGCATTTAATGTTCAAGCAAAAACAGGGGATTTTTGACAAAAGAGATAACACCCCCCCATTACGTCATGCTTCAGAAAGGTGAAAAATGGTCAGTTTTCAAATGTTTTATTTTTGAACGTCAGTTGACATTTGTAGGTAGATCATCAGTTCTAGAGCTAAAATTAGCATGTTTAAAGTGATTTTCATGCTTCCAGGGGCCCGGGAAGTGAATTAAATACCATTTGGAGGCATTTAATGTTCAAGCAAAAACAGGTGATTTTTGACAAAAGAGATAACACCCCCCCATTACGTCATGCTTCAGAAAGGTGAAAAATGGTCCGTTTTCAAATGTTTTATTTTTGAATGCCAGTTCACATTTGTAGGTAGATCATCAGTTTTAGAGCTAAAATTAGCATGTTTAAAGTGATTTTCATGCTTCCAGGGGCCCTAAACACAAGATTTGTGGAATGGTTAAAAGTGCATGAAAATGGCCAATTTACTCAGTCTGAGGTCTCAAAAAGTGTTTCTTCACCCCGGGAAGTGAATTAAATACCATTTGGAGGCATTTAATGTTCAAGCAAAAACAGGTGATTTTTGACAAAAGAGATAACACCCCCCCATTACGTCATGCTTCAGAAAGGTGAAAAATGGTCCGTTTTCAAATGTTTTATTTTTGAACGTCAGTTCACATTTATAGGTAGATCATCAGTTTAAGAGCTAAAATTAGCATGTTTAAAGTGATTTTCATGCTTCCAGGGGCCCGGGAAGTGAATTAAATACCATTTGGAGGCATTTAATGTTCAAGCAAAAACAGGGGATTTTTGACAAAAGAGATAACACCCCCCCATTACGTCATGCTTCAGAAAGGTGAAAAATGGTCCGGTTTCAAATGTTTTATTTTTGAACGTCAGTTCACACTTATAGGTAGATCATCAGTTTAAGAGCTAAAATTAGCATGTTTAAAGTGATTTTCATGCTTCCAGGGGCCCGGGAAGTGAATTAAATACCATTTGGAGGCATTTAATGTTCAAGCAAAAACAGGGGATTTTTGACAAAAGAGATAACACCCCCCCATTACGTCATGCTTCAGAAAGGTGAAAAATGGTCCGTTTTCAAATGTTTTATTTTTGAACGCCAGTTCACATTTGTAGGTAGATCATCAGTTTTAGAGCTAAAATTAGCATGTTTAAAGTGATTTTCGTGCTTCCAGGGGCCCGGGAAGTGAATTAAATACCATTTGGAGGCATTTAATGTTCAATCCAAAAACAGGTGATTTTTGACAAAAGAGATAACACCCCCCCATTACGTCATGCTTCAGAAAGGTGAAAAATGGTCCGTTTTGAAATGTTTTATTTTTGAACGTCAGTTGACATTTGTAGGTAGATCATCAGTTCTAGAGCTAAAATTAGCATGTTTAAAGTGATTTTCATGCTTCCAGGGGCCCGGGAAGTGAATTAAATACCATTTGGAGGCATTTAATGTTCAAGCAAAAACAGGTGATTTTTGACAAAAGAGATAACACCCCCCCATTACGTCATGCTTCAGAAAGGTGAAAAATGGTCCGTTTTCAAATGTTTTATTTTTGAACGCCAGTTCACATTTGTAGGTAGATCATCAGTTTTAGAGCTAAAATTAGCATGTTTAAAGTGATTTTCATGCTTCCAGGGGCCCTAAACACAAGATTTGTGGAATGGGTAAAAGTGCATGAAAATGAACAATTTACTCACTCGGAGGTCTCAAAAAGTGTTTCTTCACCCCGGGAAGTGATTTAAATACCATTTGGAGGCATTTAATGTTCAAGCAAAAACAGGGGATTTTTGACAAAAGAGCTAACACCCCCCCATTACGTCATGCTTCAGAAAGGTGAAAAATGGTCCGGTTTGAAATGTTTTATTTTTGAACGTCAGTTGACATTTGTAGGTAGATCATCAGTTCTAGAGCTAAAATTAGCATGTTTAAAGTGATTTTCATGCTTCCAGGGGCCCGGGAAGTGAATTGTTATGTTATGTTAATTATCATTTTCTTAATTTGGAGGCATTTAATGTTCAAGCAAAAACAGGTGATTTTTGACAAAAGAGATAACACCCCCCCATTACGTCATGCTTCAGAAAGGTGAAAAATGGTCAGTTTTGAAATGTTTTATTTTTGAACGTCAGTTGACATTTGTAGGTAGATCATCAGTTTAAGAGCTAAAATTAGCATGTTTAAAGTGATTTTCATGCTTCCAGGGGCCCGGGAAGTGAATTAAATACCATTTGGAAGCATTTAATGTTCAAGCAAAAACAGGGGATTTTTGACAAAAGAGATAACACCCCCCCATTACGTCATGCTTCAGAAAGGTGAAAAATGGTCCGTTTTCAAATGTTTTATTTTTGAACGCCAGTTCACATTTGTAGGTAGATCATTAGTTTTAGAGCTAAAATTAGCATGTTTAAAGTGATTTTCATGCTTCCAGGGGCCCGGGAAGTGAATTAAATACCATTTGGAGGCATTTAATGTTCAAGCAAAAACAGGTGATTTTTGACAAAAGAGATAACACCCCCCATTACGTCATGCTTCAGAAAGGTGAAAAATGGTCAGTTTTCAAATGTTTTATTTTTGAACGTCAGTTGACATTTGTAGGTAGATCATCAGTTCTAGAGCTAAAATTAGCATGTTTAAAGTGATTTTCATGCTTCCAGGGGCCCGGGAAGTGAATTAAATACCATTTGGGGGCATTTAATGTTCAAGCAAAAACAGGTGATTTTTGACAAAAGAGATAACACCCCCCCATTACGTCATGCTTCAGAAAGGTGAAAAATGGTCCGTTTTCAAATGTTTTATTTTTTAACGTCAGTTCACATTTGTAGGTAGATCATCAGTTTTAGAGCTAAAATTAGCATGTTTAAAGTGATTTTCATGCTTCCAGGGGCCCTAAACACAAGATTTGTGGAATGGTTAAAAGTGCATGAAAATGGCCAATTTACTCAGTCTGAGGTCTCAAAAAGTGTTTCTTCACCCCGGGAAGTGAATTAAATACCATTTGGAGGCATTTAATGTTCAAGCAAAAACAGGTGATTTTTGACAAAAGAGATAACACCCCCCCATTACGTCATGCTTCAGAAAGGTGAAAAATGGTCCGTTTTCAAATGTTTTATTTTTGAACGTCAGTTCACATTTATAGGTAGATCATCAGTTTAAGAGCTAAAATTAGCATGTTTAAAGTGATTTTCATGCTTCCAGGGGCCCGGGAAGTGAATTAAATACCATTTGGAGGCATTTAATGTTCAAGCAAAAACAGGGGATTTTTGACAAAAGAGATAACACCCCCCCATTACGTCATGCTTCAGAAAGGTGAAAAATGGTCCGGTTTCAAATGTTTTATTTTTGAACGTCAGTTCACACTTATAGGTAGATCATCAGTTTAAGAGCTAAAATTAGCATGTTTAAAGTGATTTTCATGCTTCCAGGGGCCCGGGAAGTGAATTAAATACCATTTGGAGGCATTTAATGTTCAAGCAAAAACAGGGGATTTTTGACAAAAGAGATAACACCCCCCCATTACGTCATGCTTCAGAAAGGTGAAAAATGGTCCGTTTTCAAATGTTTTATTTTTGAACGCCAGTTCACATTTGTAGGTAGATCATCAGTTTTAGAGCTAAAATTAGCATGTTTAAAGTGATTTTCGTGCTTCCAGGGGCCCGGGAAGTGAATTAAATACCATTTGGAGGCATTTAATGTTCAATCCAAAAACAGGTGATTTTTGACAAAAGAGATAACACCCCCCCATTACGTCATGCTTCAGAAAGGTGAAAAATGGTCCGTTTTGAAATGTTTTATTTTTGAACGTCAGTTGACATTTGTAGGTAGATCATCAGTTCTAGAGCTAAAATTAGCATGTTTAAAGTGATTTTCATGCTTCCAGGGGCCCGGGAAGTGAATTAAATACCATTTGGAGGCATTTAATGTTCAAGCAAAAACAGGTGATTTTTGACAAAAGAGATAACACCCCCCCATTACGTCATGCTTCAGAAAGGTGAAAAATGGTCCGTTTTCAAATGTTTTATTTTTGAACGCCAGTTCACATTTGTAGGTAGATCATCAGTTTTAGAGCTAAAATTAGCATGTTTAAAGTGATTTTCATGCTTCCAGGGGCCCTAAACACAAGATTTGTGGAATGGGTAAAAGTGCATGAAAATGAACAATTTACTCACTCGGAGGTCTCAAAAAGTGTTTCTTCACCCCGGGAAGTGATTTAAATACCATTTGGAGGCATTTAATGTTCAAGCAAAAACAGGTGATTTTTGACAAAAGAGATAACACCCCCCCATTACGTCATGCTTCAGAAAGGTGAAAAATGGTCCGTTTTCAAATGTTTTATTTTTGAATGCCAGTTCACATTTGTAGGTAGATCATCAGTTTTAGAGCTAAAATTAGCATGTTTAAAGTGATTTTCATGCTTCCAGGGGCCCTAAACACAAGATTTGTGGAATGGTTAAAAGTGCATGAAAATGGCCAATTTACTCAGTCTGAGGTCTCAAAAAGTGTTTCTTCACCCCGGGAAGTGAATTAAATACCATTTGGAGGCATTTAATGTTCAAGCAAAAACAGGTGATTTTTGACAAAAGAGATAACACCCCCCCATTACGTCATGCTTCAGAAAGGTGAAAAATGGTCCGTTTTCAAATGTTTTATTTTTGAACGTCAGTTCACATTTATAGGTAGATCATCAGTTTAAGAGCTAAAATTAGCATGTTTAAAGTGATTTTCATGCTTCCAGGGGCCCGGGAAGTGAATTAAATACCATTTGGAGGCATTTAATGTTCAAGCAAAAACAGGGGATTTTTGACAAAAGAGATAACACCCCCCCATTACGTCATGCTTCAGAAAGGTGAAAAATGGTCCGTTTTCAAATGTTTTATTTTTGAACGTCAGTTGACATTTGTAGGTAGATCATCAGTTCTAGAGCTAAAATTACCATGTTTAAAGTGATTTTCATGCTTCCAGGGGCCCGGGAAGTGAATTGTTATGTTATGTTAATTATCATTTTCTTAATTTGGAGGCATTTAATGTTCAAGCAAAAACAGGTGATTTTTGACAAAAGAGATAACACCCCCCCATTACGTCATGCTTCAGAAAGGTGAAAAATGGTCCGTTTTGAAATGTTTTATTTTTGAACGTCAGTTGACATTTGTAGGTAGATCATCAGTTTAAGAGCTAAAATTAGCATGTTTAAAGTGATTTTCATGCTTCCAGGGGCCCGGGAAGTGAATTAAATACCATTTGGAGGCATTTAATGTTCAAGCAAAAACAGGTGATTTTTGACAAAAGAGATAACACCCCCCCATTACGTCATGCTTCAGAAAGGTGAAAAATGGTCCGGTTTGAAATGTTTTATTTTTGAACGTCAGTTGACATTTGTAGGTAGATCATCAGTTCTAGAGCTAAAATTACCATGTTTAAAGTGATTTTCATGCTTCCAGGGGCCCGGGAAGTGAATTGTTATGTTATGTTAATTATCATTTTCTTAATTTGGAGGCATTTAATGTTCAAGCAAAAACAGGTGATTTTTGACAAAAGAGATAACACCCCCCCATTACGTCATGCTTCAGAAAGGTGAAAAATGGTCAGTTTTGAAATGTTTTATTTTTGAACGTCAGTTGACATTTGTAGGTAGATCATCAGTTTAAGAGCTAAAATTAGCATGTTTAAAGTGATTTTCATGCTTCCAGGGGCCCGGGAAGTGAATTAAATACCATTTGGAAGCATTTAATGTTCAAGCAAAAACAGGGGATTTTTGACAAAAGAGATAACACCCCCCCATTACGTCATGCTTCAGAAAGGTGAAAAATGGTCCGTTTTCAAATGTTTTATTTTTGAACGCCAGTTCACATTTGTAGGTAGATCATTAGTTTTAGAGCTAAAATTAGCATGTTTAAAGTGATTTTCATGCTTCCAGGGGCCCGGGAAGTGAATTAAATACCATTTGGAGGCATTTAATGTTCAAGCAAAAACAGGTGATTTTTGACAAAAGAGATAACACCCCCCATTACGTCATGCTTCAGAAAGGTGAAAAATGGTCAGTTTTCAAATGTTTTATTTTTGAACGTCAGTTGACATTTGTAGGTAGATCATCAGTTCTAGAGCTAAAATTAGCATGTTTAAAGTGATTTTCATGCTTCCAGGGGCCCGGGAAGTGAATTAAATACCATTTGGGGGCATTTAATGTTCAAGCAAAAACAGGTGATTTTTGACAAAAGAGATAACACCCCCCCATTACGTCATGCTTCAGAAAGGTGAAAAATGGTCCGTTTTCAAATGTTTTATTTTTTAACGTCAGTTCACATTTGTAGGTAGATCATCAGTTTTAGAGCTAAAATTAGCATTTTTAAAGTGATTTTCATGCTTCCAGGGGCCCTAAACACAAGATTTGTGGAATGGGTAAAAGTGCATGAAAATGGCCAATTTACTCACTCTGAGGTCTCAAAAAGTGTTTCTTCACCCCGGGAAATGAATTAAATACCATTTGGAGGCATTTAATGTTCAAGCAAAAACAGGTGATTTTTGACAAAAGAGATAACACCCCCCCATTACGTCATGCTTCAGAAAGGTGAAAAATGGTCCGTTTTCAAAAGTTTTTTTTTTGAACGTCAGTTCAAATTGGTAGGTAGATCATCAGTTTAAGAGCTAAAATTAGCATGTTTAAAGTGATTTTCATGCTTCCAGGGGCCCGGGAAGTGAATTAAATACCATTTGGAGGCATTTAATGTTCAAGCAAAAACAGGGGATTTTTGACAAAAGAGATAACACCCCCCCATTACGTCATGCTTCAGAAAGGTGAAAAATGGTCAGTTTTCAAATGTTTTATTTTTGAACGTCAGTTGACATTTGTAGGTAGATCATCAGTTCTAGAGCTAAAATTAGCATGTTTAAAGTGATTTTCATGCTTCCAGGGGCCCGGGAAGTGAATTAAATACCATTTGGAGGCATTTAATGTTCAAGCAAAAACAGGTGATTTTTGACAAAAGAGATAACACCCGCCCATTACGTCATGCTTCAGAAAGGTGAAAAATGGTCCGTTTTCAAATGTTTTATTTTTGAATGCCAGTTCACATTTGTAGGTAGATCATCAGTTTTAGAGCTAAAATTAGCATGTTTAAAGTGATTTTCATGCTTCCAGGGCCCTAAACACAAGATTTGTGGAATGGGTAAAAGTGCATGAAAATGGCCAATTTACTCACTCTGAGGTCTCAAAAAGTGTTTCTTCACCCCGGGAAGTGATTTAAATACCATTTGGAGGCATTTAATGTTCAAGCAAAAACAGGGGATTTTTGACAAAAGAGATAACACCCCCCATTACGTCATGCTTCAGAAAGGTGAAAAATGGTCCGTTTTGAAATGTTTTATTTTTGAACGCCAGTTGACATTTGTAGGTAGATCATCAGTTCTAGAGCTAAAATTAGCATGTTTAAAGTGATTTTCATGCTTCCAGGGGCCCGGGAAGTGAATTAAATACCATTTGGAGGCATTTAATGTTCAAGCAAAAACAGGTGATTTTTGATAAAAGAGATAACACCCCCCCATTACGTCATGCTTCAGAAAGGTGAAAAATGGTCCGTTTTCAAATGTTTTATTTTTGAACGTCAGTTCACATTTGTAGGTAGATCATCAGTTTAAGAGCTAAAATTAGCATGTTTAGAGTGATTTTCATGCTTCCAGGGGCCCGGGAAGTGAATTAAATACCATTTGGAGACATTTAATGTTCAAGCAAAAACAGGTGATTTTTGACAAAAGAGCTAACACCCCCCCATTACGTCATGCTTCAGAAAGGTGAACAATGGTCCATTTTCAAATGTTTTATTTTTGAACGCCAGTTCAAATTTGTAGGTAGATCATCAGTTTAAGAGCTAAAATTAGCATGTTTAAAGTGATTTTCATGCTTCCAGGGGCCCGGGAAGTGAATTAAATATCATTTGGATGCATTTAATAATCAAGCAAAAACAGGTGATTTTTGACAAAAGAGAGAACACCCCCCATTACGTCATGCTTCAGAAAGGTGAAAAATGGTCCGTTTTGAAATGTTTTATTTTTGAACGTCAGTTGACATTTGTAGGTAGATCATCAGTTCTAGAGCTAAAATTAGCATGTTTAAAGTGATTTTCATGCTTCCAGGGGCCCGGGAAGTGAATTAAATACCATTTGGAGGCATTTAATGTTCAAGCAAAAACAGGTGATTTTTGACAAAAGAGATAACACCCCCCCATTACGTCATGCTTCAGAAAGGTGAAAAATGGTCCGTTTTCAAATGTTTTATTTTTGAACGCCAGTTCACATTTGTAGGTAGATCATCAGTTTTAGAGCTAAAATTAGCATGTTTAAAGTGATTTTCATGCTTCCAGGGGCCCTAAACACAAGATTTGTGGAATGGGTAAAAGTGCATGAAAATGAACAATTTACTCACTCGGAGGTCTCAAAAAGTGTTTCTTCACCCCGGGAAGTGATTTAAATACCATTTGGAGGCATTTAATGTTCAAGCAAAAACAGGGGATTTTTGACAAAAGAGCTAACACCCCCCCATTACGTCATGCTTCAGAAAGGTGAAAAATGGTCCGGTTTGAAATGTTTTATTTTTGAACGTCAGTTGACATTTGTAGGTAGATCATCAGTTCTAGAGCTAAAATTAGCATGTTTAAAGTGATGTTCATGCTTCCAGGGGCCCGGGAAGTGAATTGTTATGTTATGTTAATTATCATTTTCTTAATTTGGAGGCATTTAATGTTCAAGCAAAAACAGGTGATTTTTGACAAAAGAGATAACACCCCCCCATTACGTCATGCTTCAGAAAGGTGAAAAATGGTCCGTTTTGAAATGTTTTATTTTTGAACGTCAGTTGACATTTGTAGGTAGATCATCAGTTTAAGAGCTAAAATTAGCATGTTTAAAGTGATTTTCATGCTTCCAGGGGCCCGGGAAGTGAATTAAATACCATTTGGAGGCATTTAATGTTCAAGCAAAAACAGGTGATTTTTGACAAAAGAGATAACACCCCCCCATTACGTCATGCTTCAGAAAGGTGAAAAATGGTCCGGTTTGAAATGTTTTATTTTTGAACGTCAGTTGACATTTGTAGGTAGATCATCAGTTCTAGAGCTAAAATTAGCATGTTTAAAGTGATTTTCATGCTTACAGGGGCCCGGGAAGTGAATTGTTATGTTATGTTAATTATCATTTTCTTAATTTGGAGGCATTTAATGTTCAAGCAAAAACAGGTGATTTTTGACAAAAGAGATAACACCCCCCCATTACGTCATGCTTCAGAAAGGTGAAAAATGGTCAGTTTTGAAATGTTTTATTTTTGAACGTCAGTTGACATTTGTAGGTAGATCATCAGTTTAAGAGCTAAAATTAGCATGTTTAAAGTGATTTTCATGCTTTCAGGGGCCCGGGAAGTGAATTAAATACCATTTGGAAGCATTTAATGTTCAAGCAAAAACAGGGGATTTTTGACAAAAGAGATAACACCCCCCCCCATTACGTCATGCTTCAGAAAGGTGAAAAATGGTCCGTTTTCAAATGTTTTATTTTTGAACGCCAGTTCACATTTGTAGGTAGATCATTAGTTTTAGAGCTAAAATTAGCATGTTTAAAGTGATTTTCATGCTTCCAGGGGCCCGGGAAGTGAATTAAATACCATTTGGAGGCATTTAATGTTCAAGCAAAAACAGGTGATTTTTGACAAAAGAGATAACACCCCCCATTACGTCATGCTTCAGAAAGGTGAAAAATGGTCAGTTTTCAAATGTTTTATTTTTGAACGTCAGTTGACATTTGTAGGTAGATCATCAGTTCTAGAGCTAAAATTAGCATGTTTAAAGTGATTTTCATGCTTCCAGGGGCCCGGGAAGGTAATTAAATACCATTTGGGGGCATTTAATGTTCAAGCAAAAACAGGTGATTTTTGACAAAAGAGATAACACCCCCCCATTACGTCATGCTTCAGAAAGGTGAAAAATGGTCCGTTTTCAAATGTTTTATTTTTTAACGTCAGTTCACATTTGTAGGTAGATCATCAGTTTTAGAGCTAAAATTAGCATTTTTAAAGTGATTTTCATGCTTCCAGGGGCCCTAAACACAAGATTTGTGGAATGGGTAAAAGTGCATGAAAATGGCCAATTTACTCACTCTGAGGTCTCAAAAAGTGTTTCTTCACCCCGGGAAATGAATTAAATACCATTTGGAGGCATTTAATGTTCAAGCAAAAACAGGTGATTTTTGACAAAAGAGATAACACCCCCCCATTACGTCATGCTTCAGAAAGGTGAAAAATGGTCCGTTTTCAAAAGTTTTTTTTTTGAACGTCAGTTCAAATTGGTAGGTAGATCATCAGTTTAAGAGCTAAAATTAGCATGTTTAAAGTGATTTTCATGCTTCCAGGGGCCCGGGAAGTGAATTAAATACCATTTGGAGGCATTTAATGTTCAAGCAAAAACAGGGGATTTTTGACAAAAGAGATAACACCCCCCCATTACGTCATGCTTCAGAAAGGTGAAAAATGGTCAGTTTTCAAATGTTTTATTTTTGAACGTCAGTTGACATTTGTAGGTAGATCATCAGTTCTAGAGCTAAAATTAGCATGTTTAAAGTGATTTTCATGCTTCCAGGGGCCCGGGAAGTGAATTAAATACCTTTTGGAGGCATTTAATGTTCAAGCAAAAACAGGTGATTTTTGACAAAAGAGATAACACCCCCCCATTACGTCATGCTTCAGAAAGGTGAAAAATGGTCCGTTTTCAAATGTTTTATTTTTGAATGCCAGTTCACATTTGTAGGTAGATCATCAGTTTTAGAGCTAAAATTAGCATGTTTAAAGTGATTTTCATGCTTCCAGGGGCCCTAAACACAAGATTTGTGGAATGGTTAAAAGTGCATGAAAATGGCCAATTTACTCAGTCTGAGGTCTCAAAAAGTGTTTCTTCACCCCGGGAAGTGAATTAAATACCATTTGGAGGCATTTAATGTTCAAGCAAAAACAGGTGATTTTTGACAAAAGAGATAACACCCCCCCATTACGTCATGCTTCAGAAAGGTGAAAAATGGTCCGTTTTCAAATGTTTTATTTTTGAACGTCAGTTCACATTTATAGGTAGATCATCAGTTTAAGAGCTAAAATTAGCATGTTTAAAGTGATTTTCATGCTTCCAGGGGCCCGGGAAGTGAATTAAATACCATTTGGAGGCATTTAATGTTCAAGCAAAAACAGGGGATTTTTGACAAAAGAGATAACACCCCCCCATTACGTCATGCTTCAGAAAGGTGAAAAATGGTCCGGTTTCAAATGTTTTATTTTTGAACGTCAGTTCACACTTATAGGTAGATCATCAGTTTAAGAGCTAAAATTAGCATGTTTAAAGTGATTTTCATGCTTCCAGGGGCCCGGGAAGTGAATTAAATACCATTTGGAGGCATTTAATGTTCAAGCAAAAACAGGGGATTTTTGACAAAAGAGATAACACCCCCCCATTACGTCATGCTTCAGAAAGGTGAAAAATGGTCCGTTTTCAAATGTTTTATTTTTGAACGCCAGTTCACATTTGTAGGTAGATCATCAGTTTTAGAGCTAAAATTAGCATGTTTAAAGTGATTTTCGTGCTTCCAGGGGCCCGGGAAGTGAATTAAATACCATTTGGAGGCATTTAATGTTCAATCCAAAAACAGGTGATTTTTGACAAAAGAGATAACACCCCCCCATTACGTCATGCTTCAGAAAGGTGAAAAATGGTCCGTTTTGAAATGTTTTATTTTTGAACGTCAGTTGACATTTGTAGGTAGATCATCAGTTCTAGAGCTAAAATTAGCATGTTTAAAGTGATTTTCATGCTTCCAGGGGCCCGGGAAGTGAATTAAATACCATTTGGAGGCATTTAATGTTCAAGCAAAAACAGGTGATTTTTGACAAAAGAGATAACACCCCCCCATTACGTCATGCTTCAGAAAGGTGAAAAATGGTCCGTTTTCAAATGTTTTATTTTTGAACGCCAGTTCACATTTGTAGGTAGATCATCAGTTTTAGAGCTAAAATTAGCATGTTTAAAGTGATTTTCATGCTTCCAGGGGCCCTAAACACAAGATTTGTGGAATGGGTAAAAGTGCATGAAAATGAACAATTTACTCACTCGGAGGTCTCAAAAAGTGTTTCTTCACCCCGGGAAGTGATTTAAATACCATTTGGAGGCATTTAATGTTCAAGCAAAAACAGGGGATTTTTGACAAAAGAGCTAACACCCCCCCATTACGTCATGCTTCAGAAAGGTGAAAAATGGTCCGGTTTGAAATGTTTTATTTTTGAACGCCAGTTGACATTTGTAGGTAGATCATCAGTTCTAGAGCTAAAATTAGCATGTTTAAAGTGATTTTCATGCTTCCAGGGGCCCGGGAAGTGAATTAAATACCATTTGGAGGCATTTAATGTTCAAGCAAAAACAGGTGATTTTTGATAAAAGAGATAACACCCCCCCCATTACGTCATGCTTCAGAAAGGTGAAAAATGGTCCGTTTTCAAATGTTTTATTTTTGAACGTCAGTTCACATTTGTAGGTAGATCATCAGTTTAAGAGCTAAAATTAGCATGTTTAAAGTGATTTTCATGCTTCCAGGGGCCCTAAACCCAAGATTTGTGGAATGGGTAAAAGTGCATGAAAATGAACAATTTACTCACTCGGAGGTCTCAAAAAGTGTTTCTTCACCCCGGGAAGTGATTTAAATACCATTTGGAGGCATTTAATGTTCAAGCAAAAACAGGGGATTTTTGACAAAAGAGCTAACACCCCCCCATTACGTCATGCTTCAGAAAGGTGAAAAATGGTCCGGTTTGAAATGTTTTATTTTTGAACGCCAGTTGACATTTGTAGGTAGATCATCAGTTCTAGAGCTAAAATTAGCATGTTTAAAGTGATTTTCATGCTTCCAGGGGCCCGGGAAGTGAATTAAATACCATTTGGAGGCATTTAATTTTCAAGCAAAAACAGGTGATTTTTGATAAAAGAGATAACACCCCCCCCATTACGTCATGCTTCAGAAAGGTGAAAAATGGTCCGTTTTCAAATGTTTTATTTTTGAACGTCAGTTCACATTTGTAGGTAGATCATCAGTTTAAGAGCTAAAATTAGCATGTTTAAAGTGATTTTCATGCTTCCAGGGGCCCTAAACCCAAGATTTGTGGAATGGTTAAAAGTGCATGAAAATGGCCAATTTACTCAGTCTGAGGTCTCAAAAAGTGTTTCTTCACCCCGGGAAGTGAATTAAATACCATTTGGAGGCATTTAATGTTCAAGCAAAAACAGGTGATTTTTGACAAAAGAGATAACACCCCCCCATTACGTCATGCTTCAGAAAGGTGAAAAATGGTCCGTTTTCAAATGTTTTATTTTTGAACGTCAGTTCACATTTATAGGTAGATCATCAGTTTAAGAGCTAAAATTAGCATGTTTAAAGTGATTTTCATGCTTCCAGGGGCCCGGGAAGTGAATTAAATACCATTTGGAGGCATTTAATGTTCAAGCAAAAACAGGTGATTTTTGACAAAAGAGATAACACCCCCCCATTACGTCATGCTTCAGAAAGGTGAAAAATGGTCCGTTTTGAAATGTTTTATTTTTGAACGTCAGTTGACATTTGTAGGTAGATCATCAGTTTAAGAGCTAAAATTAGCATGTTTAAAGTGATTTTCATGCTTCCAGGGGCCCGGGAAGTGAATTAAATACCATTTGGAGGCATTTAATGTTCAAGCAAAAACAGGGGATTTTTGACAAAAGAGATAACACCCCCCCATTACGTCATGCTTCAGAAAGGTGAAAAATGGTCCGGTTTGAAATGTTTTATTTTTGAACGTCAGTTGACATTTGTAGGTAGATCATCAGTTCTAGAGCTAAAATTAGCATGTTTAAAGTGATTTTCATGCTTCCAGGGGCCCGGGAAGTGAATTAAATACCATTTGGAGGCATTTAATGTTCAAGCAAAAACAGGTGATTTTTGACAAAAGAGATAACACCCCCCCATTACGTCATGCTTCAGAAAGGTGAAAAATGGTCCGTTTTCAAATGTTTTATTTTTGAATGCCAGTTCACATTTGTAGGTAGATCATCAGTTTTAGAGCTAAAATTAGCATGTTTAAAGTGATTTTCATGCTTCCAGGGCCCTAAACACAAGATTTGGGGAATGGGTAAAAGTGCATGAAAATGGCCAATTTACTCACTCTGAGGTCTCAAAAAGTGTTTCTTCACCCCGGGAAGTGATTTAAATACCATTTGGAGGCATTTAATGTTCAAGCAAAAACAGGGGATTTTTGACAAAAGAGATAACACCCCCCATTACGTCATGCTTCAGAAAGGTGAAAAATGGTCCGTTTTGAAATGTTTTATTTTTGAACGCCAGTTGACATTTGTAGGTAGATCATCAGTTCTAGAGCTAAAATTAGCATGTTTAAAGTGATTTTCATGCTTCCAGGGGCCCGGGAAGTGAATTAAATACCATTTGGAGGCATTTAATGTTCAAGCAAAAACAGGTGATTTTTGATAAAAGAGATAACACCCCCCCATTACGTCATGCTTCAGAAAGGTGAAAAATGGTCAGTTTTCAAATGTTTTATTTTTGAACGTCAGTTCACATTTGTAGGTAGATCATCAGTTTAAGAGCTAAAATTAGCATGTTTAGAGTGATTTTCATGCTTCCAGGGGCCCGGGAAGTGAATTAAATACCATTTGGAGACATTTAATGTTCAAGCAAAAACAGGTGATTTTTGACAAAAGAGCTAACACCCCCCCATTACGTCATGCTTCAGAAAGGTGAACAATGGTCCATTTTCAAATGTTTTATTTTTGAACGCCAGTTCAAATTTGTAGGTAGATCATCAGTTTAAGAGCTAAAATTAGCATGTTTAAAGTGATTTTCATGCTTCCAGGGGCCCGGGAAGTGAATTAAATATCATTTGGATGCATTTAATAATCAAGCAAAAACAGGTGATTTTTGACAAAAGAGAGAACACCCCCCATTACGTCATGCTTCAGAAAGGTGAAAAATGGTCAGTTTTCAAATGTTTTATTTTTGAACGTCAGTTGACATTTGTAGGTAGATCATCAGTTCTAGAGCTAAAATTAGCATGTTTAAAGTGATTTTCATGCTTCCAGGGGCCCGGGAAGTGAATTAAATACCATTTGGAGACATTTAATGTTCAAGCAAAAACAGGTAATTTTTGACAAAAGAGCTAACACCCCCCCATTACGTCATGCTTCAGAAAGGTGAACAATGGTCCATTTTCAAATGTTTTATTTTTGAACGGTAGTTCACATTTGTAGGTAGATCATCAGTTTAAGAGCTAAAATTAGCATGTTTAAAGTGATTTTCATGCTTCCAGGGGCCCTAAACACAAGATTTGTGGAATGGTTAAAAGTGCATGAAAATGGCCAATTTACTCAGTCTGAGGTCTCAAAAAGTGTTTCTTCACCCCGGGAAGTGAATTAAATACCATTTGGAGGCATTTAATGTTCAAGCAAAAACAGGTGATTTTTGACAAAAGAGATAACACCCCCCCATTACGTCATGCTTCAGAAAGGTGAAAAATGGTCCGTTTTCAAATGTTTTATTTTTGAACGTCAGTTCACATTTATAGGTAGATCATCAGTTTAAGAGCTAAAATTAGCATGTTTAAAGTGATTTTCATGCTTCCAGGGGCCCGGGAAGTGAATTAAATACCATTTGGAGGCATTTAATGTTCAAGCAAAAACAGGGGATTTTTGACAAAAGAGATAACACCCCCCCATTACGTCATGCTTCAGAAAGGTGAAAAATGGTCCGGTTTCAAATGTTTTATTTTTGAACGTCAGTTCACACTTATAGGTAGATCATCAGTTTAAGAGCTAAAATTAGCATGTTTAAAGTGATTTTCATGCTTCCAGGGGCCCGGGAAGTGAATTAAATACCATTTGGAGGCATTTAATGTTCAAGCAAAAACAGGGGATTTTTGACAAAAGAGATAACACCCCCCCATTACGTCATGCTTCAGAAAGGTGAAAAATGGTCCGTTTTCAAATGTTTTATTTTTGAACGCCAGTTCACATTTGTAGGTAGATCATCAGTTTTAGAGCTAAAATTAGCATGTTTAAAGTGATTTTCGTGCTTCCAGGGGCCCGGGAAGTGAATTAAATACCATTTGGAGGCATTTAATGTTCAATCCAAAAACAGGTGATTTTTGACAAAAGAGATAACACCCCCCCATTACGTCATGCTTCAGAAAGGTGAAAAATGGTCCGTTTTGAAATGTTTTATTTTTGAACGTCAGTTGACATTTGTAGGTAGATCATCAGTTCTAGAGCTAAAATTAGCATGTTTAAAGTGATTTTCATGCTTCCAGGGGCCCGGGAAGTGAATTAAATACCATTTGGAGGCATTTAATGTTCAAGCAAAAACAGGTGATTTTTGACAAAAGAGATAACACCCCCCCATTACGTCATGCTTCAGAAAGGTGAAAAATGGTCCGTTTTCAAATGTTTTATTTTTGAACGCCAGTTCACATTTGTAGGTAGATCATCAGTTTTAGAGCTAAAATTAGCATGTTTAAAGTGATTTTCATGCTTCCAGGGGCCCTAAACACAAGATTTGTGGAATGGGTAAAAGTGCATGAAAATGAACAATTTACTCACTCGGAGGTCTCAAAAAGTGTTTCTTCACCCCGGGAAGTGATTTAAATACCATTTGGAGGCATTTAATGTTCAAGCAAAAACAGGGGATTTTTGACAAAAGAGCTAACACCCCCCCATTACGTCATGCTTCAGAAAGGTGAAAAATGGTCCGGTTTGAAATGTTTTATTTTTGAACGTCAGTTGACATTTGTAGGTAGATCATCAGTTCTAGAGCTAAAATTAGCATGTTTAAAGTGATTTTCATGCTTCCAGGGGCCCGGGAAGTGAATTGTTATGTTATGTTAATTATCATTTTCTTAATTTGGAGGCATTTAATGTTCAAGCAAAAACAGGTGATTTTTGACAAAAGAGATAACACCCCCCCATTACGTCATGCTTCAGAAAGGTGAAAAATGGTCCGGTTTGAAATGTTTTATTTTTGAACGCCAGTTCACATTTGTAGGTAGATCATCAGTTTTAGAGCTAAAATTAGCATGTTTAAAGTGATTTTCGTGCTTCCAGGGGCCCGGGAAGTGAATTAAATACCATTTGGAGGCATTTAATGTTCAATCCAAAAACAGGTGATTTTTGACAAAAGAGATAACACCCCCCCATTACGTCATGCTTCAGAAAGGTGAAAAATGGTCCGTTTTGAAATGTTTTATTTTTGAACGTCAGTTGACATTTGTAGGTAGATCATCAGTACTAGAGCTAAAATTAGCATGTTTAAAGTGATTTTCATGCTTCCAGGGGCCCGGGAAGTGAATTAAATACCATTTGGAGGCATTTAATGTTCAAGCAAAAACAGGTGATTTTTGACAAAAGAGATAACACCCCCCATTACGTCATGCTTCAGAAAGGTGAAAAATGGTCCGTTTTCAAATGTTTTATTTTTGAACGCCAGTTCACATTTGTAGGTAGATCATCAGTTTTAGAGCTAAAATTAGCATGTTTAAAGTGATTTTCATGCTTCCAGGGGCCCTAAACACAAGATTTGTGGAATGGGTAAAAGTGCATGAAAATGAACAATTTACTCACTCGGAGGTCTCAAAAAGTGTTTCTTCACCCCGGGAAGTGATTTAAATACCATTTGGAGGCATTTAATGTTCAAGCAAAAACAGGGGATTTTTGACAAAAGAGCTAACACCCCCCATTACGTCATGCTTCAGAAAGGTGAAAAATGGTCCGGTTTGAAATGTTTTATTTTTGAACGTCAGTTGACATTTGTAGGTAGATCATCAGTTCTAGAGCTAAAATTAGCATGTTTAAAGTGATTTTCATGCTTCCAGGGGCCCGGGAAGTGAATTGTTATGTTATGTTAATTATCATTTTCTTAATTTGGAGGCATTTAATGTTCAAGCAAAAACAGGTGATTTTTGACAAAAGAGATAACACCCCCCCATTACGTCATGCTTCAGAAAGGTGAAAAATGGTCAGTTTTGAAATGTTTTATTTTTGAACGTCAGTTGACATTTGTAGGTAGATCATCAGTTTAAGAGCTAAAATTAGCATGTTTAAAGTGATTTTCATGCTTCCAGGGGCCCGGGAAGTGAATTAAATACCATTTGGAAGCATTTAATGTTCAAGCAAAAACAGGGGATTTTTGACAAAAGAGATAACACCCCCCCATTACGTCATGCTTCAGAAAGGTGAAAAATGGTCCATTTTCAAATGTTTTATTTTTGAACGCCAGTTCACATTTGTAGGTAGATCATTAGTTTTAGAGCTAAAATTAGCATGTTTAAAGTGATTTTCATGCTTCCAGGGGCCCGGGAAGTGAATTAAATACCATTTGGAGGCATTTAATGTTCAAGCAAAAACAGGTGATTTTTGACAAAAGAGATAACACCCCCCATTACGTCATGCTTCAGAAAGGTGAAAAATGGTCCGTTTTCAAATGTTTTATTTTTTAACGTCAGTTCACATTTGTAGGTAGATCATCAGTTTTAGAGCTAAAATTAGCATTTTTAAAGTGATTTTCATGCTTCCAGGGGCCCTAAACACAAGATTTGTGGAATGGGTAAAAGTGCATGAAAATGGCCAATTTACTCACTCTGAGGTCTCAAAAAGTGTTTCTTCACCCCGGGAAATGAATTAAATACCATTTGGAGGCATTTAATGTTCAAGCAAAAACAGGTGATTTTTGACAAAAGAGATAACACCCCCCCATTACGTCATGCTTCAGAAAGGTGAAAAATGGTCCGTTTTCAAAAGTTTTTTTTTGAACGTCAGTTCAAATTGGTAGGTAGATCATCAGTTTAAGAGCTAAAATTAGCATGTTTAAAGTGATTTTCATGCTTCCAGGGGCCCGGGAAGTGAATTAAATACCATTTGGAGGCATTTAATGTTCAAGCAAAAACAGGGGATTTTTGACAAAAGAGATAACACCCCCCCCATTACGTCATGCTTCAGAAAGGTGAAAAATGGTCAGTTTTCAAATGTTTTATTTTTGAACGTCAGTTGACATTTGTAGGTAGATCATCAGTTCTAGAGCTAAAATTAGCATGTTTAAAGTGATTTTCATGCTTCCAGGGGCCCGGGAAGTGAATTAAATACCATTTGGAGGCATTTAATGTTCAAGCAAAAACAGGTGATTTTTGACAAAAGAGATAACACCCCCCCATTACGTCATGCTTCAGAAAGGTGAAAAATGGTCCGTTTTCAAATGTTTTATTTTTGAATGCCAGTTCACATTTGTAGGTAGATCATCAGTTTTAGAGCTAAAATTAGCATGTTTAAAGTGATTTTCATGCTTCCAGGGCCCTAAACACAAGATTTGTGGAATGGGTAAAAGTGCATGAAAATGGCCAATTTACTCACTCTGAGGTCTCAAAAAGTGTTTCTTCACCCCGGGAAGTGATTTAAATACCATTTGGAGGCATTTAATGTTCAAGCAAAAACAGGGGATTTTTGACAAAAGAGATAACACCCCCCATTACGTCATGCTTCAGAAAGGTGAAAAATGGTCCGTTTTGAAATGTTTTATTTTTGAACGCCAGTTGACATTTGTAGGTAGATCATCAGTTCTAGAGCTAAAATTAGCATGTTTAAAGTGATTTTCATGCTTCCAGGGGCCCGGGAAGTGAATTAAATACCATTTGGAGGCATTTAATGTTCAAGCAAAAACAGGTGATTTTTGATAAAAGAGATAACACCCCCCCATTACGTCATGCTTCAGAAAGGTGAAAAATGGTCCGTTTTCAAATGTTTTATTTTTGAACGTCAGTTCACATTTGTAGGTAGATCATCAGTTTAAGAGCTAAAATTAGCATGTTTAGAGTGATTTTCATGCTTCCAGGGGCCCGGGAAGTGAATTAAATACCATTTGGAGACATTTAATGTTCAAGCAAAAACAGGTGATTTTTGACAAAAGAGCTAACACCCCCCCATTACGTCATGCTTCAGAAAGGTGAACAATGGTCCATTTTCAAATGTTTTATTTTTGAACGCCAGTTCAAATTTGTAGGTAGATCATCAGTTTAAGAGCTAAAATTAGCATGTTTAAAGTGATTTTCATGCTTCCAGGGGCCCGGGAAGTGAATTAAATATCATTTGGATGCATTTAATAATCAAGCAAAAACAGGTGATTTTTGACAAAAGAGATAACACCCCCCCATTACGTCATGCTTCAGAAAGGTGAAAAATGGTCCGTTTTCAAATGTTTTATTTTTGAACGCCAGTTCACATTTGTAGGTAGATCATCAGTTCTAGAGCTAAAATTAGCATGTTTAAAGTGATTTTCATGCTTCCAGGGGCCCGGGAAGTGAATTAAATACCATTTGGAGGCATTTAATGTTCAAGCAAAAACAGGTGATTTTTGACAAAAGAGATAACACCCCCCCATTACGTCATGCTTCAGAAAGATGAAAAATGGTCCGTTTTGAAATGTTTTATTTTTGAACGTCAGTTGACATTTGTAGGTAGATCATCAGTTTAAGAGCTAAAATTAGCATGTTTAAAGTGATTTTCATGCTTCCAGGGGCCCGGGAAGTGAATTAAATACCATTTGGAGGCATTTAATGTTCAAGCAAAAACAGGGGATTTTTTACAAAAGAGATAACACCCCCCCCCCATTACGTCATTCTTCAGAAAGGTGAAAAATGGTCCGTTTTCAAAAGTTTTATTTTTGAACGCCAGTTCACATTTGTAGGTAGATCATCAGTTTTAGAGCTAAAATTAGCATGTTTAAAGTGATTTTCATGCTTCCAGGGGCCCGGGAAGTGAATTAAATACCATTTGGAGGCATTTAATGTTAAAGCAAAAACAGGTGATTTTTGACAAAAGAGCTAACACCCCCCCATTACGTCATGCTTCAGAAAGGTGAACAATGGTCCATTTTCAAATGTTTTATTTTTGAACGTCAGTTCACATTTGTAGGTAGATCATCAGTTCTAGAGCTAAAATTAGCATGTTTAAAGTGATTTTCATGCTTCCAGGGGCCCGGGAAGTGAATTAAATACCATTTGGAGGCATTTAATGTTCAAGCAAAAACAGGTGATTTTTGACAAAAGAGATAACACCCCCCCATTACGTCATGCTTCAGAAAGGTGAAAAATGGTCCGTTTTCAAATGTTTTATTTTTGAACACCAGTTCACATTTGTAGGTAGATCATCAGTTTTAGAGCTAAAATTAGCATGTTTAAAGTGATTTTCATGCTTCCAGGGGCCCTAAACACAAGATTTGTGGAATGGGTAAAAGTGCATGAAAATGACCAATTTACTCACTCTGAGGTCTCAAAAAGTGTTTCTTCACCCCGGGAAGTGATTTAAATACCATTTGGAGGCATTTAATGTTCAAGCAAAAACAGGGGATTTTTGACAAAAGAGATAACACCCCCCCATTACGTTATGCTTCAGAAAGGTGAAAAATGGTCCGGTTTGAAATGTTTTATTTTTGAACGTCAGTTGACATTTGTAGGTAGATCATCAGTTCTAGAGCTAAAATTAGCATGTTTAAAGTGATTTTCATGCTTCCAGGGGCCCGGGAAGTGAATTGTTATGTTATGTTAATTATCATTTTCTTAATTTGGAGGCATTTAATGTTCAAGCAAAAACAGGTGATTTTTGACAAAAGAGATAACACCCCCCCATTACGTTTTGCTTCAGAAAGGTGAAAAATGGTCCGTTTTGAAATGTTTTATTTTTGAACGTCAGTTGACATTTGTAGGTAGATCATCAGTTTAAGAGCTAAAATTAGCATGTTTAAAGTGATTTTCATGCTTCCAGGGGCCCGGGAAGTGAATTAAATACCATTTGGAGGCATTTAATGTTCAAGCAAAAACAGGGGATTTTTGACAAAAGAGATAACACCCCCCCATTACGTCATGCTTCAGAAAGGTGAAAAATGGTCCGTTTTCAAATGTTTTATTTTTGAACGCCAGTTCACATTTGTAGGTAGATCATTAGTTTTAGAGCTAAAATTAGCATGTTTAAAGTGATTTTCATGCTTCCAGGGGCCCGGGAAGTGAATTAAATACCATTTGGAGGCATTTAATGTTCAAGCAAAAACAGGTGATTTTTGACAAAAGAGATAACACCCCCCCATTACGTCATGCTTCAGAAAGGTGAAAAATGGTCCGTTTTGAAATGTTTTATTTTTGAACGTCAGTTGACATTTGTAGGTAGATCATCAGTTCTAGAGCTAAAATTAGCATGTTTAAAGTGATTTTCATGCTTCCAGGGGCCCGGGAAGTGAATTAAATACCATTTGGGGGCATTTAATGTTCAAGCAAAAACAGGTGATTTTTGACAAAAGAGATAACACCCCCCCATTACGTCATGCTTCAGAAAGGTGAAAAATGGTCCGTTTTCAAATGTTTTATTTTTTAACGTCAGTTCACATTTGTAGGTAGATCATCAGTTTTAGAGCTAACATTAGCATTTTTAAAGTGATTTTCATGCTTCCAGGGGCCCTAAACACAAGATTTGTGGAATGGGTAAAAGTGCATGAAAATGGCCAATTTACTCACTCTGAGGTCTCAAAAAGTGTTTCTTCACCCCGGGAAATGAATTAAATACCATTTGGAGGCATTTAATGTTCAAGCAAAAACAGGTGATTTTTGACAAAAGAGATAACACCCCCCCATTACGTCATGCTTCAGAAAGGTGAAAAATGGTCCGTTTTCAAAAGTTCTTTTTTTGAACGTCAGTTCAAATTGGTAGGTAGATCATCAGTTTAAGAGCTAAAATTAGCATGTTTAAAGTGATTTTCATGCTTCCAGGGTCCCGGGAAGTGAATTAAATACTGTCGTGTATTTCTATAGGTCCTGAATCGATCCCCCTATTCCTGACCCTATTCTGGTTAAACTACCTAGCTAGTTAACTAACAGTCAGCCCATGAGGCAAGAAATCCCCCATGATGCAGATACCGTTATCTGACGCAGTCACACTACGGCACAGGAACGTGTTATCTGATTAGGTCATAACGCTTGAGATCTAATTAGACAAGCGACATTCCTCCAGCCCCTGATAAGGCATACGACGTTCTCATAACAAATCAAACCTATGACAACCTGGATAATCCGTGCGGCCATTGTTTTGATTTCACAGAGAACTTTAGTAAAGAATGTGCTAACGAGCAAGTCGTATGACATCTTTATTGACGTATCTATGTCCATCCTTACGTCAATCTCGGCACCTTTAAGGTATAAATATTGCCGACCTTGCCCTATGCAAACACACGCGTGGTGACAAGACGGAGCAGCCATACTTGCCGAAGCCGAGAGCAGAAGCAGACCCCGCAGGCAGCAGCCCCGCCTTCCTGACGCGCTGAGAGACGCGCTGCTATCTCAAGCCGAGAGACCCAGCACCGGCGCTTCTGGGCAGCCCTCGCAGGCAGCCTGGAATATCGAGAGCAGAGAAAGAGATACCATTCCTCATTCATCCTAAATTCCAGGTACAGAACTGAATAACCCCTCCTAGAGAATTCTTTAGTTATTCACTTGGCAAAAACAAACTTAACTTAAACTGTAACTTTCTATTCCCGCCCACGCATTAGACTTAGGTCAGGTACACGGGGTAGGCGTATTTAGAAACACCAGTTGAGTACGTTTAGTCAAATGTATATGTGTATGTAAATATATTTTAATCATTTTAAACATCATATGGCTCAGAAACCATATCAATGTTTTTACAGTATTATTTTATACTATTGCTTCTAATGTATGCACTTTACTTAACTATAAGTATTGCAATAATATCGATCCATTTCTCTTGTACGAGAAAAGAGACTGATCAATAAATAACACCTTTTTATTGAACACGCCCGTCTCTTCCTTTTCTCTACATTCTGATGAGACTAAGAATGCACGTACTGACTGAGTAAAATAATTGCCTTGTGCTCACACGACTCATGAGATTGACTCTTGATTAGGGGAGAGCAAAGTTGTCATGTTCTATGGTTGTCAGAAACTAAATCCCTTCTTGTCTAATCAGGGGAGTTAATTCCTTCCTTGAACATTCGAGAAAGTTTCTAGCGAACTCTGAGCTTAGCTGGCAAACCCAAAAATTAAGTCTAGTATCGACAGTAGTAGACCTAGTTAACGTCTGGTCTAGGCCTTTACTGCTGTAGGTACTATTCCAATGCGCAGAGCCTATTGGGAAAATAGGAGCTACACTACATGGCGCCCAACGCATTTGGAAAGGGCGATAAAACTAACGTAAGACATTTAGAGTAACTCAGTCGTGCTTTCTCACTCAGACCCCTTTTCCCAAATACTCCAAAGACGTCTGGAGTGGGTGAAAGGTTATTATATCCTCCAAAACCTCGCAGGAGGGAACTCCTATGTATGGTTCTTGGTCTAGTCAACGTTGAAGGATAAAACAGTTCCAGAATATTGTGCATCTAATCTCTGTTTCCATAAGAAACCTGATCTGCAAACAAACATAATACCATCCTGTCTGTAAAATGGCAGAGAGTGATGATGAAAGAGAGGCAATTAGATTAGCTACTGAAATAGCAGATGCTGATGCTACCATGCAAACAGCAGACCCGGATATAATACTCATCCAGGTCGCCAAAAGGAGATCTATAACCTTAAAACTTATAGAAAATGGACTGACACCTAGAGGTGGCACAGTCATATTCGTAATTGAGTCACACGAATATCGGCAGACAGAGGTATACTATACATGGATACATTTTCCAGCAGCAAATGCTGTAACAAAGTACTTCCACTATTACAAAGTAGAGGAACCTCCTGAAACGTACACTCCTTTCGAGGAGGTGGAAGTACCACTCAAATTCCAAGAGCATTTGCTCTTATTTGATGGCGCCCTAAAACATAACAATCACATTACAAGGCTCGGTCCTTTAGGAAGACCAGGAGCAACGTGGCCGGTCCTAGCCGGATACACACCACATCCAGACATCGAAAGAATGCCTGCAGCAGAGCTGTTAATACAGCTAAAACAACTACTAAAAATTCATAGACAATTAGTTCAGTATGTAATGCGGACTTCAACAATTCAGCCAGCGATTAAACTACCACAGCTGACCCCTCACCAGGGGAACACAAATAAAATTACACCACAGAACATCCAATCCTGCCTAGGTAAAGTTCCAGCTAAACGGGAACAAATACCATTCTGGTTGGCACAGAAAATTACCCAAATAGAGGCGGTGTTTCCTGACACCACCCCATTAGAAAAACACAGGATTCTGACTATATGTCTCCCAATGGGAATCGCACCACACATTGAGGACTGTGACACTTGGGGTACAGTCTTTGCTTCCATCTACACAAAAACGCACGGTGTTCCATCCATTTCGGTGATACCAGATGTGCTAAAACAAATTCAAGATGAATACGGTCCAGAACCTGCTTTAACTCTTGGTATGAAATTACTGAAAGACTTCAAGCAGGTCTCGGCTATATTATTAGCCAACATAAAAGGTGAAGCAGCAAACATGGCGATCCGCCAGAGGTTAAAAGAGACAGATATAGCAGACCAACCAGCTGAAATTGCCAGAATCATAGAAAAATCCTATGAAGAACTAGGCAGAGATAGTCTAGGTGGAATACCAGTAAAACCGCAACTGACTACAAGTCCAGAAAAAATGTTTTTTAATAATAATAATAATTCACCAAAAAAGAACTGGGATGGGAACAAACAATCCAATCCTAAAGAAAAGAAATTCCAGTCCAGAGGAAGGTCTCCTAGGCGAAGAGAGAAATCTCCAAACCCGAGACAAAGGTCACCCCAGAGTGAACCTTCTGGGAATAGATATAACCTTAGAAATAGGGATAATATTAAAAAACCTGATAGATATCAAGACATTGATACACGTCCCTCTCAATCTTTTCAGAATTCCTCGCAGAAATCGGAAAGAAGAGGACGATCAGAAGAGCACGCCAAGTCCAAAGACAAGGAACCTGCTCAACTGAAAAAGAAATCACAATTTCCAAAAAAGAAGGTAGCCAGTATCAAGGTAGTTAACAATGCCGAGAATACTGAGGACACAACTGAAAAACGGAGAGTGGGCTCAGACAATGCTAGACAGCGCAGCAGAGGTGAGCATAGCTCGCAAAGTCCTTATGAATCATCTGGAGACAGTGGACACGAATGAATACCTTCAAGTGGAAACTGCAGATACCAGAGTTAGCAAGCCCCACAAAATATACGAGATAACATTACGTATAGAGGGAGATAAGACTAGGAAAATAAGGGGACTATTTTGGGATAACCTCTCCAAGGGTTATGACATCCTTCTAGCTGAAAAAGACTGGCCACCAGAGTTTGTCAGGGAGTGCCCTCATGGCGAAGAAGTAATTATGCCTGCCTTCTCGAATCAAATGCCGATTCATAAAAAATATACACTTGCTAGAAAGTGGGCAGTGGCCTTAGCACCTGCTTTATATAAAAATCATGTAGGATGGGATGAGGATTCTCCTCCTCACAAAATCCAGTTAAAATCACAACCAACTGCACAAAGGCAGTACCCAATTAAGCAAGAAGCTAAAAAACAAGTAAATGAAATACTAGATCAGCTAGAATACCAGGGGGTGATTGAAACTTGCACCTCACAAATGAACAATCCTTTGTTTCCGGTCTCCAAACCAGACAATTCATATCGCCTAGTTTTGGATTACCGACACCTTAACACATGTTGCAAAACTTTTGCAGTGCAAAACTCACACAGTGCTGCACTAATGAATAACATAGTGCGCAAAAAATACAAAACAACCTTGGACATCTCCAATGGATTCTTTTGTCAAAACATAGCACCAGAGAGCAGATATTTAACAGCTTTCTCAGTAAATGGCACTCAAAAACAATTCTGTCGGTTAGCCCAGGGGTACAAGAACAGCCCGGGGGTATTCTCAGCGAGAGTAACAGAATTACTACAACTATATGATGATGAAGCATTATCTTATGTCGATGACATTTACTTAACAGATGATGACTTGGAGACTCACTTGAAAAGAGTGAACACCATAATACTTGGTTTCGCTGCAGAGGGTTACAAATTCAACTTCAAAAAATCCAGAATTGCCCATCTGAAAATCCAGTACGGAGGATATGAATTATCAAGTATTGCCTGGTTGACAGTCTTTTAAGAACTAGAAGAATTAAAAAATCTAAAATATGAAAAGACGTATCCTCTGCCAATCGACATTCTGCCTCTACGACATTACGCCTGTGTAATCTATACAGACGGACATGCTCAACCCTCCGTTTGGGGAGAACATGCATACAATCCCACATGTGAGATCACAAAAGAAGTGTGGCGCGGAGGTAAACTAAGACCTCTATTAACAAAATCACACTCAGTAGAAACTAATTCAGAACTACAAACTGAAATAATAGCTTTGAAAATGGCGCTAGATAATGCGGATCGCGAATTCCCGACACTTATAGTGTCAGATTCATATTTCTGCGTCAAAGCATATAACAAGGATTTGCAGACATGGATTCAGAACGGTTACAAAGATGACACAGATGCACCAATAAAGCAGAGACTTCTCTGGGAACAAGTAGCTCTTTTGAAAAAAGAACTACCAAAGACTCACGTGACTCACTCACTGAGTCATCAGCGTGATGGCGTTCACGTTGTAGGGAATTCATTGGCTGAAACAGCCGCAGCGGCAGCCAGTAAACCGGCTCCCGTAGATCGAAAAAAGCGTACATTAAAATACATTGACGGTGAAACATTGCTGGCGGTGAAAACGTCATTAAAAGGCGACTGCTCAGCGTTACCGATCAACTATCCACTCAATTATACATACATAATCGATGCAAACTCCGTCCCTTTTGCTCGAATCCCTGGAGTGGGGGATAGAGTGATTCCAAACATGGACAGGAGACACTTGTTAATCGCAGACGCACACATGGGCGAGGGTCTCAGACACCTTAAATTAAAAGATTCTCTGGAAGAATTACAATCACGGTACTGGTGGCCAGGCATGAGCCTGCACTACACCATGTTTGTAAAAAACTGCCCAAACTGCAACAGAGATCGCAGTGGGGAGAGAAGCAGTTTAATACCTCGTCGTATCAAGGCAGATAATATTACCAACAAAAAGAATGGCTTGCGATTAACATACACAGGCTAGTTCCACTTATAATGTAGATCCACAGCACTCGGCTGACGTCCGGACTGTTATACAAGATTTGCGAGTCTAAATGGCATATACGCTAAGAGCATGCTACGTTCGACCATTTTTTTTCACTCAGGCAATCCAGCCTGGGGGGGGAAAGAATGGCCAAATGAGCACAGCCCAGCGGGAATCTTCTCACTTCCTTCCTGAGGGTATGGGATGGTGTAAAGAAAAAACCAAGGCAGAAAGCAATCTATAATGGAAAGGACATTAGGTTCGGGAGCTGGGTGGGTCAAACATCTAATAAGTGTCCAACGTAGTCTAAATAACTTGCCAAGAAATTCTCTGAAGGGATTCAGTCCGTACGAATTATTATTCGGAACTAGGATGTTGATCTCTGACCTTGATAGTCAGACTTCAGTGGTAATAGAAAAAACCTTTGATGTCAAAGACCGTTTGGCTATTTTGCAGGACTTAAACAAAACAAGAAAAGACCTGAGCAACATACAGTTGAAACAACAGCCAACAACCACTGAAGAATCACCACCTGTCCCAGCAAGACCTGTCTGGATTCTAAAAGTCGGGGATCTAGTCAGGGAGAAGATCGCGGTAAAGAAGGAATTTGGGCCTTCTTACAGAAAAGCAGTTCCTGTCTTGTCTGTCAACGGGACAAGATCAGTTGTACTACCGCCACTTGCTGGAAAAAAGGAGAACCGAGTTGTATCCATCGACCTGGTAAAACCACAACATGTGGCCGATAACAAACAGTAGGCCAAGTGGACTCCCAATAAGTAGCAGAACACCAAGGTTTGCTACCAGTACAGAGGTCCTAACAAAGAGGCTCATCACATTCGAAACGCCTAAAGAAGAACAACAAGGACTATGCAACAATGCAATAGAACTCAGACCTCTGAAAACCCAAATAAAGACATTTAGCAGAGACACACCAATCTACAATGAAGTTCCAAGTGAAAATGCAAGAAACAAAAATCCTGAACCAATTGGAACAATTGACAGAACTGCATCTGGTTACTTCATCAACTTCGATGATTCCTCTGAAGGTTTCAGCGAACAAAAGACACAGCCATCATCAAAATCCTTTAAAGACAAAGCTAAGGAACTTTTGAAACAACTGAAAGAAACATATCTGGTTACTCCATGGATTGAATTTTGGGTGGGTTTTGGTGCATTTATCCTCATACTTTGGCTCATCATGGTATTTACCTTGGGACGCTTCATTGAGGGAAAATATGCTAAAATGGACACAGCAAGTCAGAACATCAACTTGGTCCTCAAACCACACACATCTTCACACGTCGAGAAACGAGAACTTTCTTCAGAACTTTCTTCAGCCAACTTCACAGCAATTCCAATACCTGGTGGGGTAGCCTGGGACAACACTGACTATGAAATTTATGGTCCGGTCGAGATCCTGAAATATCCACACCAAATCAAGATCTCCTTGAGTGACTTTGCAAAACCAAACTCATTTGCTGATGATTGGGACTTTGAAAGTATAAACAATATGATGTCTGACTTAGTAATGTCTGCTAAATTTACAAAACATGATTATTTGCAAGGTTCTACAAATTATGATAGTATGTATTGCTATAACCATTATGGTAACCATTTCTTGCATAAATCTGCACAACCTAGAAATGTTTTAAATTATAATCAATGGGAACATTGTGCTACACCTCCAAAAGGGAGCTCTAGAACCGTTTATGACAAATATTCATATTTTTCAGGTTTTAACATAACTAATGCTGAAACATTTTATTACAAATTGTCAAACAAGACAGGGATGAAAACCATGATAACCAACACAAAATTGATATATTCAGATTCATTCTTTGAAAAAATGAATACATTTGGATTTGATTATTGGGACAAAAATGTTGATTTGAAAAGTGTTTGGGGTACAAAAGAATGGCAAGTACAGGGTATAGAAGCTTTGTTTAGAGCCTGCATGATCCCAGAACAAATGATATTTTTAAATGACACTGTTCAACAAACCACCTGTCTTGGCTTAGCCAAAATCAAAGATTTAAATAACCTGTCTATTCCAAAGCCAACAATGTTTAGCAATAACTCTGATACAGATGAAGAAATAGACATAAGCCATATACTTAACCAAAACAGAACACATCCTGATTGGAAACAATGGTTGATCTGGCCCACAGATACAAATAACTGTCAAGATAGATTCCTGAATAAAACACAGGGTTTCAAAATGACCAGGCCAGACCCTAGATATCCTCAAAGACATCACCCAGGGATAATAACAACCTACAGTGTGGGCAAATTATGCCTTCAATGGCTACAAACTTTTTTTTTATTTTTTTATTTTTATTTTTTTTTATTTTTATAAAGCGCGATAGTCACCCGGGGGTATCCCAGCGCTAAAGAACCATGAATTCACCAGGTCGAAGGGGGGGAACTGAAGCAGAAAAAAAAAAGGGGAGGGGGAGTACAGATTTAGGGAAAAAGATGGGTTTTTAACAGTTTCCTGAAGCGCAGGTATTGAGATTCAAGACGTAGATTACGGGGAAGTGAGTTCCAAAGGCGGGAGGCTTGTACTGAGAAACGTCTTCCTCCTGCTCGGGTTTTCCTGAATCTAGGGATGTTGGAGAAGTTTTCTGCATTGGAGCGGAGGGACCTAGAGTTCCTATAGGGAGTGATGATGTTACTGAGAACAGGAGGGCCTTGATTCTGCAGCGTTTTATGAACAAGACATAGGGCTTTGAATTTGACTCTCTCCCTTATGGGGAGCCAATGGAGGAGTTTAAGAGCGGGCTTGGCAGATGATCTGGCCGGGGTGTTAGTGATGATCCGGGCGGCCGTGTTCTGAATTATCTGTAGTTTGGTGAGGGTCGCTTCGGGGGCACCCATGTAAATCACATTGCTATAGTCCAGTCTCGATATAATGAGACCTTGGACTAAAAGTTTTTGGGATTTAGGGGGAAGAAGGGGCAGAACTTTCCTCAGAGATTTTAAGAGGCCGAAGCAGGTCCCTGCCACCTTCTTTGCTTGTGAGGTGAAGGAGAGATCGGAATCGATCCACACACCCAAACTTTTCACCTCTTTTTTTGGATCAGGGGGTGGACCCAAACAGGCTGGCCAGCTGTCCAGGGGAAGTGAGGCTCCTTCCGGGCCTAGTATAAGGACCTCGGTTTTTGTCCCGTTGAGTTTTAAGGCTGATCTGTTCATCCAATGATGGACCTGCGTAAGGCAGTTGAACAGATCAGCTTTCTGTTGCTTGGGATGGGACAGAGACACCACTAGTTGAGTGTCGTCAGCGTAGCTGACGACGCTCACTCCGAAAGGGATGATAACCTCCTCCAATGTGGACATATAGATATTAAATAAAGTGGGACTCAGGGAGGAGCCCTGAGGCACACCACATTGGAGGGGCATTTCGGAGGAGCGGGCGTTCTTTTCCCAGATCTGGTAGGACCGTTGGGCCAGGAAGGATGAAAGCCAGGATAGGGCTGTACCTTTCACTCCCACCCCAGCCAGTCTTTTGATAAGAAGTTGGTGGTCAACTGTATCGAACGCTGCACTAAGGTCGAGGAGGATCACTGCCACTGATCCTCCCCCATCCAATAGTGCTCTTGCCTCCTCTACAGCAGCCAAAAGGGCGATATCCGTGCCCTGTCCAGGTCGGAAACCTGTCTGGGAGCTTTTTAATTTATTATTGGCCTCTAGGAACTGAGAAAGTCTCCTATTGACCAATTTTTCTGCGACCTTGCTCACTCCCGGCAGTAGGGAGATAGGTCGGTAATTAGTTAGATTCTCGGGGTCCAGCGTAGGTTTCTTCAGCAGGGCTTTAACCACCGCCTTCTTCCAGCTTGAGGGTACGGTTCCTTGTTGGAGTGAGGTGTTAATCAGGTGGGTAAGGGAAGGGATGATAGTGGGGGCTACCTCTTTAAGGATACGGAGGGGAGCAGGGTCGCTAGGGGAGCCGCTCTTCATAGAGTTGAACACATTACTCACCTCGTCTACCGTGACCTGGCCCCACGTGGACAGGCAGGTGGTGGTGTGTGGACAAGTGATATTTTCCTCAGGGCTGGAGGGGGGGATAGATTCCAGAATTAGTCCAATTTTGTCGTGGAAGAAATTGGCTAGTTTCTGGCATTTCTCCAGATCGGCTTTAGGATCGGCCGTGGGTCCCGTTCCTTGTCCTTGGGGTTTAGACAGCTCTTTAAGGATTGCGTATGCTTCCTTACTGGAGCAGCCTGCTTTCTCTACTCTCTCCTGAAAAAACATGCTTTTGGTTTTATGAATGGCAGTTTTATAGTTCAGGAGAGAAATAGAGTAGAGGTTCTTGTTGGTTGATGTTTTGTCGCGCCTCCAGGAGCGTTCGGTTTTTTTACACTCTTGACGTAGAGTTTTAAGCTCAGGAGTGTACCATAAAGCTGGTGGTATTCTTTTAGGTTGTTTCCGAGTGGTAGTTATCGGGAGCAATGTATCCAGAGAGGAAGTGATCCAGTTGCTGAATTGACTGTCAGCTATATTGGGATCAGATGAGAGCGCAGGGGTGGACTCTGCAAGAGAGGTGGCCCAAGTCTCCGGGGATAGTTTGCGCCATTGTCGGTCGGTGACTTGGATTTTTTGGATCGAATGAGTGGAAGTGGGGATTTCCCAAGAAAAGGGTACCAAAAAGTGGTCAGTCCAGGGTAAGGTCACCGGTGGGTCAGTAGTCATAGTTGCTATGTTGGTGAGGATCGGGTCCAATAGATGGCCTTTATCATGAGTGGGCTCTTTATTCACTAGACGGATGTCTAGAGATGTTAAGTCGCTCCTAATGTCCGATGCTGCTCGATCCGTGGGGTCCAAGAAATGAACATTCAGGTCACCTAGTATGAGGAAATTGGGGGCAGAGGAAGCTAGTTGTGAACTGGATTCAACAACAGCATTGATGAAATTACCCGGGGCCCCTGGTGGGCGGTAGATAAGAAGCCCTGCCAGGGTAAGGGCTGGGGCGACTTGGATGGAGAATTGGCCGCTCTCGCAGTCCTCAATACCAGCATTGGTCATACGGCAGGTAAATTGTTCCCTGTGGATTATGGCTATCCCGCCTCCTCTCCCTCTAGGTCTATTAAGTGCTTGACAGATATACCCGGTGGGAAGGGCCGTGACAACATCCGAGTCGGTATTGTCAGAAAGCCATGTTTCTGTTATGAACAAAAGGTCAAGCTCCTGGTTCTGAATTAGGAGGTTCATTTCGGTGGCATGTTTGGGGAGGGAACGGCAATTAAGAAGTCCTAGTCTCAGGACAATGGTGGGTGGTTTCAAGATAGAGGTCAGATTACATTGTGAACAGGTCAAGAATGTCTTACCTGCAATCAGCGAGTGGTGGCAGGCTAAGGTATTCTTAGGTCGTAGGTTGTATAAGGTATCAGCTGTATACGTTATTCGATCCTGAGGGGTACCAGGCATAGTGACAGGGCCTAGGGCCTTCTGGGCCCGGACGGGCCCAGACGGGCTTGCCTTTGGCGCGCCTTCGGCGCGCTGACGGCGCGCCCGCTGCGCCCGTCCGCTGCGCGTCCGGAAGTTGCACATCTTAAATGTGCAAAGAAAGGGGCGGGTGGGCGTGGCCTGAAGTGGGCGTGGCCTCTCTCCCTCGCCGAGAATGGCGACAGGGAAGTTTGTTTGAAGCTTAACGTTGCAGCGAAGGAGTCGCTGTTTTGGTGACTGACAGCCCGCTTTAAGGAGAACGGGTGAGTGAGGTTCAATTAAAAGTACAAAGTATTTCGGCGCGTTAGTGACAACAAATACAATTTTAAAAAGTGGAGGTTTCTTCTCCCGGCTTCCGCCTCAGGAGCATTCAGGATTCTAAGAGAGTGTTGCGCTGAAGGCAGCGTTTAAGTACCGAGTGCGGCGGGTGGGCGTGGCCTGAAGTGGGCGTGGCCTCTCTCCCTCGCCGAGAATGGCGACAGGGAAGTTTGTTTGAAGCTTAACGTTGCAGCGAAGGAGTCGCTGTTTTGGTGACTGACAGCCCGCTTTAAGGAGAACGGGTGAGTGAGGTTCAATTAAAAGTACAAAGTATTTCGGCGCGTTAGTGACAACAAATACAATTTTAAAAAGTGGAGGTTTCTTCTCCCGGCTTCCGCCTCAGGAGCATTCAGGATTCTAAGAGAGTGTTGCGCTGAAGGCAGCGTTTAAGTACCGAGTGCGGCGGGTGGGCGTGGCCTGAAGTGGGCGTGGCCTCTCTCCCTCGCCGAGAATGGCGACAGGGAAGTTTGTTTGAAGCTTAACGTTGCAGCGAAGGAGTCGCTGTTTTGGTGACTGACAGCCCGCTTTAAGGAGAACGGGTGAGTGAGGTTCAATTAAAAGTACAAAGTATTTCGGCGCGTTAGTGACAACAAATACAATTTTAAAAAGTGGAGGTTTCTTCTCCCGGCTTCCGCCTCAGGAGCATTCAGGATTCTAAGAGAGTGTTGCGCTGAAGGCAGCGTTTAAGTACCGAGTGCGGCGGGTGGGCGTGGCCTGAAGTGGGCGTGGCCTCTCTCCCTCGCCGAGAATGGCGACAGGGAAGTTTGTTTGAAGCTTAACGTTGCAGCGAAGGAGTCGCTGTTTTGGTGACTGACAGCCCGCTTTAAGGAGAACGGGTGAGTGAGGTTCAATTAAAAGTACAAAGTATTTCGGCGCGTTAGTGACAACAAATACAATTTTAAAAAGTGGAGGTTTCTTCTCCCGGCTTCCGCCTCAGGAGCATTCAGGATTCTAAGCTCCACACTGCCTGAAATTAAGCAACACCTAACTTTACTTACTGATGGTGCTGACTTGCGTGATTTCATACTGGGACCACGCAAACAGCGTCAAAAGCGTTTCATAGCAGCCTCTGTATATGCAGCATACAATGAGGCCTGGAAGGTTACTCAAATTGAAACAGCAGAGAGAATACGTGAAATTGATCGTATTAATTTGAAAAAATCACTTTCTGTAGTGGACAATGGGTTAATGACTCTGTCCTCCAGAATATTTTCATTGGACAGCATTGTGTCTTCAGCAATCGATATATTATCGCAAGACTTACTGTTATTGCAACATGGTCAGTCACAATTGCGCTCTATTGTACAGCTTGGCTGGACGTTACAAAATCTGCGTTCAGGCTATGTGCCTTGGCGTTTAATCAACACAACGTCACTATTCCAAATCTTTAACCTTACTGATAGACAAATCGGTATGGCGCAGAAGGGTGCTGATTATACAATCTTGAGCATTGAAAAACTAGAAAGATTACCAATGACAATGTCAGAACGACCTGTCAGTGAATGGATAATCCACGGAATCATAAATATTCCAATCTCAACCTTCAGGTTTCAATACTGCCAAAAATATATACAGGCTGGCATGTACGAGAAATTGGGAAAGGGGTACCTTAAAACAACTTGGAACCTGCCCTATTCACATGCATGTGTCAGTAACAAAGGACAGAAAGTGTTTCTTAGTGGCAACAATTGTGCTATGTCACTAAGCGGCACGCTTCTGTGTAACGGTATTAGTTTGCACGGAGCCTGTGAAGGGAATTCATACAACCTTTCATGTCACCAGCAAGGCGCACCTGCAACTGAAATAGAACCATTCTTTCAAAGACTCTATAATGGAAGTTACATTCTTATTGTAGACCGCAGATGTTGTAGTCTTATGCCCGGGACTCCTTATCTCGTCACCACGACGGCGAAGGTCAAGTGCTGTGGACGTTCTTTGTTCCCCAGCTCCTTACCAGACAGGGAGGCAAGGGCATGGCCCGGTTTGAAAATTACTTCTATTCGAATAGACACTTTAAGCAGAATGAAAACAGTGCTTCTTCAGACGCCTACAAGGCTCACGTCATCTAAAGAAACGTATGATCTACAAGTCGCAAGGACGACTGCAGAGATACATACATTATTATCAACTAATTCCCCCGTACATTTCGCGGAAATCCTGAGCGAAATCTTAAATATTTCTGATACCACTGGGGTCTCAAAGGTATTTAAGACAGTATTTTCGATGGCATTAACACCATTCAAAGCCATACTGGGTATTTTTCCAGATTTCGTCCATTCGATTTTTGGCGGACTTCCCCTGATCCTGGGACTAATTGCAGGAATCCTATTCCTAGTCCTTATTTTTCGTTATGGCAACCCATGTCACAGATCAAACTCTCGCGACAATGGAAGATACGATCCTAGCCATTGGATACCGGGACCGGATATCAAAAATCCTGGGACTCTCCCGGCTTAGAGACCTAAACATGACTTGGTTTCTATCATTTCGACCAATGTGGCAAAGGTGTGTTTTACCTGTACTAAGGTGTCTGCTATGCGGAGAAGAATGCGTGTTAGACACCTGTCTGACCCTACAATCGGATGCGCCGGTGGATGCAGATACACTGTTGGTTCCTACCAAGGTTCACGCTTTGTGCTGCCCTCAAAGGCTGCCAATTCTGATGACGGCATTCCTGGAATCTTCACCACTACGATTGAAGAGTAGTGAAGTTCAAGATGAAAGCAGCATCGAACAGGTACGACCTTCTGTCAGCAATGCAAATCAGAATGTCAATGGAGACAATCATGCGCACGAATGCATGGTTACCCCTATTTCCGACTTAGTGGAACTTTCCCATGAAGCTGTTGACAGTTTTTTCGAAAGCCTGAATGATATGATGTTCTCTCCGGAACAGAAATAGAGACTTTTGAGTAAACTCGCACACGGCGTTCCCTGAATTCGGCCTTCAACCTTTAAAAATAAAGTCACATGAACAATTACAATCCAGTTCACGGACAGCAACTTTTTTCAGCAAGCCCTTAAAATATTTTTCTATATATTTTTTTTCCCCGGGACATTGATCTTCTGCTTAAAGTAAGAAACTATTCCTAGAGAACTAAGATTTCTATTTTAGATACTTTATATAGACTTTAGCTGCCCACTGGTATGTTCACAAATATTTTATTATGTGATGAAATGGTCTCGACCTTCCTTTCTGTATAGCTATATTAAGAGCCATTTCATGTGTATTTCTCATATACCAAAAAGCAATAATGCATTACAATGCGTGTTTACTTTTGCATTTAATTCATAGCTTAAGTGCGTACAATATATATGACTGCAATTTTTCAGTATATTTGAAAATTTTGAAATGCATTTATGTATTTTGGGGTGGTAAGGTATACACTATACTCTATAGTATGTTGTACTATGTTATACTATGCATAGATTAGTAGATATGACCATAGTTAGCGTGGAGTGGGTGTCGTGTATTTCTATAGGTCCTGAATCGATCCCCCTATTCCTGACCCTATTCTGGTTAAACTACCTAGCTAGTTAACTAACAGTCAGCCCATGAGGCAAGAAATCCCCCATGATGCAGATACCGTTATCTGACGCAGTCACACTACGGCACAGGAACGTGTTATCTGATTAGGTCATAACGCTTGAGATCTAATTAGACAAGCGACATTCCTCCAGCCCCTGATAAGGCATACGACGTTCTCATAACAAATCAAACCTATGACAACCTGGATAATCCGTGCGGCCATTGTTTTGATTTCACAGAGAACTTTAGTAAAGAATGTGCTAACGAGCAAGTCGTATGACATCTTTATTGACGTATCTATGTCCATCCTTACGTCAATCTCGGCACCTTTAAGGTATAAATATTGCCGACCTTGCCCTATGCAAACACACGCGTGGTGACAAGACGGAGCAGCCATACTTGCCGAAGCCGAGAGCAGAAGCAGACCCCGCAGGCAGCAGCCCCGCCTTCCTGACGCGCTGAGAGACGCGCTGCTATCTCAAGCCGAGAGACCCAGCACCGGCGCTTCTGGGCAGCCCTCGCAGGCAGCCTGGAATATCGAGAGCAGAGAAAGAGATACCATTCCTCATTCATCCTAAATTCCAGGTACAGAACTGAATAACCCCTCCTAGAGAATTCTTTAGTTATTCACTTGGCAAAAACAAACTTAACTTAAACTGTAACTTTCTATTCCCGCCCACGCATTAGACTTAGGTCAGGTACACGGGGTAGGCGTATTTAGAAACACCAGTTGAGTACGTTTAGTCAAATGTATATGTGTATGTAAATATATTTTAATCATTTTAAACATCATATGGCTCAGAAACCATATCAATGTTTTTACAGTATTATTTTATACTATTGCTTCTAATGTATGCACTTTACTTAACTATAAGTATTGCAATAATATCGATCCATTTCTCTTGTACGAGAAAAGAGACTGATCAATAAATAACACCTTTTTATTGAACACGCCCGTCTCTTCCTTTTCTCTACATTCTGATGAGACTAAGAATGCACGTACTGACTGAGTAAAATAATTGCCTTGTGCTCACACGACTCATGAGATTGACTCTTGATTAGGGGAGAGCAAAGTTGTCATGTTCTATGGTTGTCAGAAACTAAATCCCTTCTTGTCTAATCAGGGGAGTTAATTCCTTCCTTGAACATTCGAGAAAGTTTCTAGCGAACTCTGAGCTTAGCTGGCAAACCCAAAAATTAAGTCTAGTATCGACAGTAGTAGACCTAGTTAACGTCTGGTCTAGGCCTTTACTGCTGTAGGTACTATTCCAATGCGCAGAGCCTATTGGGAAAATAGGAGCTACACTACAATACCATTTGGAGGCATTTAATGTTCAAGCAAAAACAGGGGATTTTTGACAAAAGAGATAACACCCCCCCATTACGTCATGCTTCAGAAAGGTGAAAAATGGTCAGTTTTCAAATGTTTTATTTTTGAACGTCAGTTGACATTTGTAGGTAGATCATCAGTTCTAGAGCTAAAATTAGCATGTTTAAAGTGATTTTCATGCTTCCAGGGGCCCGGGAAGTGAATTAAATACCATTTGGAGGCATTTAATGTTCAAGCAAAAACAGGTGATTTTTGACAAAAGAGATAACACCCCCCCATTACGTCATGCTTCAGAAAGGTGAAAAATGGTCCGTTTTCAAATGTTTTATTTTTGAATGCCAGTTCACATTTGTAGGTAGATCATCAGTTTTAGAGCTAAAATTAGCATGTTTAAAGTGATTTTCATGCTTCCAGGGCCCTAAACACAAGATTTGTGGAATGGGTAAAAGTGCATGAAAATGGCCAATTTACTCACTCTGAGGTCTCAAAAAGTGTTTCTTCACCCCGGGAAGTGATTTAAATACCATTTGGAGGCATTTAATGTTCAAGCAAAAACAGGGGATTTTTGACAAAAGAGATAACACCCCCCATTACGTCATGCTTCAGAAAGGTGAAAAATGGTCCATTTTGAAATGTTTTATTTTTGAACGCCAGTTGACATTTGTAGGTAGATCATCAGTTCTAGAGCTAAAATTAGCATGTTTAAAGTGATTTTCATTCTTCCAGGGGCCCGGGAAGTGAATTAAATACCATTTGGAGGCATTTAATGTTCAAGCAAAAACAGGTGATTTTTGATAAAAGAGATAACACCCCCCCATTACGTCATGCTTCAGAAAGGTGAAAAATGGTCCGTTTTCAAATGTTTTATTTTTGAACGTCAGTTCACATTTGTAGGTAGATCATCAGTTTAAGAGCTAAAATTAGCATGTTTAAAGTGATTTTCATGCTTCCAGGGGCCCGGGAAGTGAATTAAATACCATTTGGAGACATTTAATGTTCAAGCAAAAACAGGTGATTTTTGACAAAAGAGCTAACACCCCCCATTACGTCATGCTTCAGAAAAGTGAAAAATGGTCCGTTTTCAAATGTTTTATTTTTTAACGTCAGTTCACATTTGTAGGTAGATCATCAGTTTTAGAGCTAAAATTAGCATTTTTAAAGTGATTTTCATGCTTCCAGGGGCCCTAAACACAAGATTTGTGGAATGGGTAAAAGTGCATGAAAATGGCCAATTTACTCACTCTGAGGTCTCAAAAAGTGTTTCTTCACCCCGGGAAATGAATTAAATACCATTTGGAGGCATTTAATGTTCAAGCAAAAACTGGTGATTTTTGACAAAAGAGATAACACCCCCCCATTACGTCATGCTTCAGAAAGGTGAAAAATGGTCCGTTTTCAAAAGTTTTTTTTTTGAACGTCAGTTCAAATTGGTAGGTAGATCATCAGTTTAAGAGCTAAAATTAGCATGTTTAAAGTGATTTTCATGCTTCCAGGGGCCCGGGAAGTGAATTAAATACCATTTGGAGGCATTTAATGTTCAAGCAAAACAGGGGATTTTTGAGAAAAGAGATAACACCCCCCCATTACGTCATGCTTCAGAAAGGTGAAAAATGGTCAGTTTTCAAATGTTTTATTTTTGAACGTCAGTTGACATTTGTAGGTAGATCATCAGTTCTAGAGCTAAAATTAGCATGTTTAAAGTGATTTTCATGCTTCCAGGGGCCCGGGAAGTGAATTAAATACCATTTGGAGACATTTAATGTTCAAGCAAAAACAGGTGATTTTTGACAAAAGAGATAACACCCCCCATTACGTCATGCTTCAGAAAGGTGAAAAATGGTCCGTTTTGAAATGTTTTATTTTTGAATGCCAGTTGACATTTGTAGGTAGATCATCAGTTCTAGAGCTAAAATTAGCATGTTTAAAGTGATTTTCATGCTTCCAGGGGCCCGGGAAGTGAATTAAATACCATTTGGAGGCATTTAATGTTCAAGCAAAAACAGGTGATTTTTGATAAAAGAGATAACACCCCCCCCATTACGTCATGCTTCAGAAAGGTGAAAAATGGTCCGTTTTCAAATGTTTTATTTTTGAACGTCAGTTCACATTTGTAGGTAGATCATCAGTTTAAGAGCTAAAATTAGCATGTTTAGAGTGATTTTCATGCTTCCAGGGGCCCGGGAAATGAATTAAATACCATTTGGAGGCATTTAATGTTCAAGCAAAAACAGGTGATTTTCGACAAAAGAGATAACACCCCCCCATTACGTCATGCTTCAGAAAGGTGAAAAATGGTCCGTTTTCAAATGTTTTATTTTTGAATGCCAGTTCACATTTGTAGGTAGATCATAAGTTTTAGAGCTCAAATTAGCATGTTTAAAGTGATTTTCATGCTTCCAGGGGCCCGGGAAGTGAATTAAATACCATTTGGAGGCATTTAATGTTCAAGCAAATACAGGTGTTTTTTGACAAAAGAGATAACACCCCCCCATTACGTCAGGCTTCAGAAAGGTGAAAAATGGTCCGTTTTCAAATGTTTTATTTTTGAACGTCAGTTCACATTTGTAGGTAGATCATCAGTTTTAGAGCTAAAATTTGCATGTTTAAAGTGATTTTCAGGCATCCAGGGGCCCGGGAAGTGAATTAAATACCATTTGGAGGCATTTAATGTTCAAGCAAATACAGGTGAATTTTGACAAAAGAGATAACACCCCCCCATTACGTCATGCTTCAGAAAGGTGAAAAATGGTCTGTTTTCAAATGTTTTATTTTTGAACGTCAGTTCACATTTGTAGGTAGATCATCAGTTTTAGAGCTAAAATTAGCATGTTTAAAGTGATTTTCATGCTTCCAGGGGCCCGGGAAGTGAATTAAATACCATTTGGAGGCATTTAATGTTCAAGCAAAAACAGGTGATTTTTGACTAAAGAGATAACATCCCCCCATTACGTCATGCTTCAGAAAGGTGAAAAATGGTCAGTTTTCAAATGTTTTATTTTTGAACGTCAGTTCACATTTGTAGGTAGATCATCAGGTTTAGAGCTAAAATTAGCATGTTTAAAGTGATTTTCAGGCTTCCAGGGGCCTGGGAAGTGAATTAAATACCATTTGGAGGCATTTAATGTTCAAGCAAAAACAGGTGATTTTTGACAAAAGAGATAACACCCCCCCCCCATTACGTCATGCTTCAGAAAGGTGAAAAATGGTCTGTTTTCAAATGTTTTATTTTTGAACGTCAGTTGACATTTGTAGGTAGATCATCAGTTTTAGAGCTAAAATTAGCATGTTTAAAGTGATTCTCATGCTTCCAGGGGCCCGGGAAGTGAATTAAATACCATTTGGAGGCATTTAATGTTCAAGCAAAAACAGGTGATTTTTGACAAAAGAGATAACACCCCCCCATTACGTCATGCTTCAGAAAGGTGAAAAATGGTCCGTTTTCAAATGTTTTATTTTTGAACGCCAGTTCACATTTGTAGGTAGATCATCAGTTTTAGAGCTCAAATTAGCATGTTTAAAGTGATTTTCATGCTTCCAGGGGCCCGGGAAGTGAATTAAATACCATTTGGAGGCATTTAATGTTCAAGCAAATACAGGTGATTTTTGACAAAAGAGATAACACCCCCCCCATTACGTCATGCTTCAGAAAGGTGAAAAATGGTCCGTTTTCAAATGTTTTATTTTTGAACGTCAGTTCACATTTGTAGGTAGATCATCAGTTTTAGAGCTAAAATTAGCATGTTTAAAGTGATTTTCAGGCATCCAGGGGCCCGGGAAGTGAATTAAATACCATTTGGAGGCATTTAATGTTCAAGCAAAAACAGGTGAATTTTGACAAAAGAGATAACACCCCCCCCCCATTACGTCATGCTTCAGAAAGGTGAAAAATGGTCTGTTTTCAAATGTTTTATTTTTGAACGTCAGTTGACATTTGTAGGTAGATCATCAGTTTTAGAGCTAAAATTAGCATGTTTAAAGTGATTCTCATGCTTCCAGGGGCCCGGGAAGTGAATTAAATACCATTTTGAGGCATTTAATGTTCAAGCAAAAACAGGTGATTTTTTACAAAAGAGATAACACCCCCGTCATGCTTCAGAAAGGTGAAAAATGGTCCGTTTTCAAATGTTTTATTTTTGAACGTCAGTTCACATTTGTAGGTAGATCATCAGTTTTGGAGCTAAAATTAGCATGTTTAAAGTGATTTTCATGCTTCCAGGGGCCCTAAACACAAGATTTGTGGAATGGTTAAAAGTGCATGAAAATGGCCAATTTACTCACTCTGAGTTCTCAAAAAGTGTTTCTTCACCCCGGGAAGTGAATTAAATACCATTTGGAGGCATTTAATGTTCAAGCAAAAACAGGTGATTTCTGACAAAAGAGATAACACCCCCCCATTACGTCTTGCTTCAGAAAGGTGAAAAATGGTCCGTTTTCAACTGTTTTATTTTTGAATGTCAGTTGACATTTGTAGGTAGATCATCAGTTTTAGAGTTAAAATGAGCATATTTAAAGTGATTTTCATGCTTCCAGGGGCCCGGAAAGTGAATTAAATACCATTTGGAGGCATTTAATGTTCAAGCAAAAACAGGTGATTTTTGACAAAAGAGATAACACCCCCCCCCATTACATCATGCTTCAGAAAGGTGAAAAATGGTCCGTTTTCAAATGTTTTATTTTTGAACGCCAGTTCACATTTGTAGGTAGATCATCAGTTTTAGAGCTAAAATTAGCATGTTTAAAGTGATTTTCATGCTTCCAGGGGCCCGGGAAGTGAATTAAATACCATTTGGAGGCAACTCGCCCCTCTGAGGACCCCGCCCAGCAGACCCGGCAGCAGAAAAGCCCCATGGTTCACCGACGAACTCAAGAGCTCCAAGAAGAACTGCCGAGCCCTCGAGAAAGTGTGGAGAAGGGAACAAACAAGGGACAACATGGCTACCCTCAAGCTCGCCACCCGGAAACACCACCAACTGATCCGCGCCACCAAGAAAAATGCATACAAGGACCGGCTTGACAACAACGCACACAACTGCAAGGAACTCTTCAGCATCGTAAAAGAGCTCTCCAACCCCAACGCCGGAAACAACGACATCACCCCGTCGCAAGACCTCTGCAACTCCCTCGCCTCCATCTTCCACAACAAGATCGCGGACATACACAACAGCTTCAGCACCCAACCGACGCACGCCACAACCACAGCAACGCCACCCACCACCACTCTCCGCGCCTGGACTCCGATCAGCACCGAAGACACCATCCGCACAATGAACTCCATCCACTCCGGATCTCCAACCGACCCCTGCCCTCACCACGTCTTCAACAAGGCCGACGCGGTCATCGCACCCCACCTGCGGGACATTATCAACACCTCCTTCGACACCGCCACCTTCCCGGAGAGCTGGAAGCACGCAGAACTCAGCGCTCTACTCAAGAAACCCACAGCGGACCCCACCGAACTCAAGAATTACCGTCCCATCTCGCTCCTCCCGTTCCCGGCCAAAGTCATCGAAAAGACCGTCAACAAACAGCTGGCCGCCTTCCTCGAGACGAATGGGTCCCTCGACCCCTCACAGTCTGGCTTCCGAGCCAACCACAGCACCGAGACCGCCCTCATCGCTGCCACCGACGACATCCGAACCCTGATGGACAACGGAGAAACAGCGGCCCTCATCCTCCTTGACCTCTCCGCGGCGTTCGACACTGTCTGCCACCGCACCCTAATACAGCGCCTCGGCAACATCGGAATCCAGGAGAAGGCACTGGAATGGATCACCTCCTTCCTCGACGGAAGAACACAAAGAGTCCGCCTACCACCGTACAAGTCAGAGGCCACCGAAGTCATCTGCGGCGTCCCCCAAGGATCCTCGCTGAGTCCCACCCTCTTCAACGTCTACATGAGCCCCCTCGCGGCCATCGCACGCAAACACAACCTCAGCATAATCTCCTACGCCGACGACACCCAGCTGATCCTCTCCCTGACCAACAACCCCGCCGCCGCCAGAACCAACCTGCACGAAGGGATGAGAGACGTAGCCGAGTGGATGACGACCAGCCGCCTGAAACTGAACTCGGACAAGACGGAGGTCCTCATCCTGGGCTCCTCGCCCTCCGCCTGGGACGACTCCTGGTGGCCCCCCGCCCTGGGCACCGCACCCAAACCGACTGACCACGCACGTAACCTGGGCTTCATCCTGGACTCCTCCCTCTCCATGACCAGACAAGTCAACGCCGTCTCCTCATCATGCTTCAACATCCTACGCATGCTACGGAAGATCTTCTGGTGGATCCCCACCGAGACCAGGAAGACCGTCACCCAGGCCCTCGTCACCAGCCGACTGGACTACGGCAACGCTCTCTACGCCGGAACCACCGCCAAGCTCCAGAAGAGACTCAAGCGGGTCCAGAACGCCTCAGCCAGACTCATCCTCGACCTCCCACGAAACAGCCACATCTCCGGACATCTGAGAGACCTGCACTGGCTCCCCGTCAAGAAAAGAATCACATTCCGTCTCCTCACCCACGCACACAAAGCCCTACACGACCAAGGCCCGAGCTACCTCAACAACCGAATCAACTTCTACGCTCCCAAGCGCCACCTCAGATCAACCAGCCTCGCCCTCGCCGCCGTCCCCCGCATCTGAAGAGCGACAACAGGAGGAAGGTCCTTCTCCCACCTGGCCGCCAAGACCTGGAACTCCCTCCCGACTGACCTGCGCCTGACCCAAGACCACCTCGCCTTCAGGAAGAAGCTCAAGACCTGGCTGTTCGAGCAGTAACGGCACCCCCCCCCCAGCGCCTTGAGACCCTACGGGTGAGTAGTGCGCTCTAAAAATGTCGTGATTGATTGATTGATTGATTTAATGTTCAAGCAAAAACAGGTGATTTTTGACTAAAGAGATAACACCCCCCCATTACGTCATGCTTCAGAAAGGTGAAAAATGGTCCGTTTTCAAATGTTTTATTTTTGAACGTCAGTTCACATTTGTAGGTAGATCATCAGGTTTAGAGCTAAAATTAGCATGTTTAAAGTGATTTTCAGGCTTCCAGGGGCCTGGGAAGTGAATTAAATACCATTTGGAGGCATTTAATGTTCAAGCAAAAACAGGTGATTTTTGACAAAAGAGATAACACCCCCCCCCCATTACGTCATGCTTCAGAAAGGTGAAAAATGGTCTGTTTTCAAATGTTTTATTTTTGAACGTCAGTTGACATTTGTAGGTAGATCATCAGTTTTAGAGCTAAAATTAGCATGTTTAAAGTGATTCTCATGCTTCCAGGGGCCCGGGAAGTGAATTAAATACCATTTGGAGGCATTTAATGTTCAAGCAAAAACAGGTGATTTTTGACAAAAGAGATAACACCCCCCCATTACGTCATGCTTCAGAAAGGTGAAAAATGGTCCGTTTTCAAATGTTTTATTTTTGAACGCCAGTTCACATTTGTAGGTAGATCATCAGTTTTAGAGCTCAAATTAGCATGTTTAAAGTGATTTTCATGCTTCCAGGGGCCCGGGAAGTGAATTAAATACCATTTGGAGGCATTTAATGTTCAAGCAAATACAGGTGATTTTTGACAAAAGAGATAACACCCCCCCCCCCCCATTACGTCATGCTTCAGAAAGGTGAAAAAAGGTCCGTTTTCAAATGTTTTATTTTTGAACGTCAGTTCACATTTGTAGGTAGATCATCAGTTTTAGAGCTAAAATTAGCATGTTTAAAGTGATTTTCAGGCATCCAGGGGCCCGGGAAGTGAATTAAATACCATTTGGAGGCATTTAATGTTCAAGCAAATACAGGTGATTTTTGACAAAAGAGATAACACCCCCCCCCCCATTACGTCATGCTTCAGAAAGGTGAAAAATGTCCGTTTTCAAATGTTTTATTTTTGAACGTCAGTTCACATTTGTAGGTAGATCATCAGTTTTGGAGCTAAAATTAGCATGTTTAAAGTGATTTTCATGCTTCATGGGGCCCTAAACACAAGATTTGTGGAATGGTTAAAAGTGCATGAAAATGGCCAATTTACTCACTCTGAGGTCTCAAAAAGTGTTTCTTTACCCCGGGAAGTGAATTAAATACCATTTGGAGGCATTTAATGTTCAAGCAAAAACAGGTGATTTTTGACAAAAGAGATAACACCCCCCCCATTACGTCTTGCTTCAGAAAGGTGAAAAATGGTCCGTTTTCAAATGTTTTATTTTTGAATGTCAGTTGACATTTGTAGGTAGATCATCAGTTTTAGAGTTAAAATTTGCATATTTAAAGTGATTTTCATGCTTCCAGGGGCCCGGGAATTGAATTAAATACCATTTGGAGGCATTTAATGTTCAAGCAAAAACAGGTGATTTTTGACAAAAGAGATAACGCCCCCCCCCATTACGTCATGCTTCAGAAAGGTGAAAAATGGTCAGTTTTCAAATGTTTTATTTTTGAACGCCAGTTCACATTTGTAGGTAGATCATCAGTTTTAGAGCTAAAATTAGCATGTTTAAAGTGATTTTTATGCTTCCAGGGGCCCGGGAAGTGAATTAAATACCATTTGGAGGCATTTAATGTTCAAGCAAAAACAGGTGATTTTTGACAAAAGAGATAACACCCCCCCATTACGTCATGCTTCAGAAAGGTGAAAAATGGTCCGTTTTCAAATGTTTTATTTTTTAACGTCAGTTCACATTTGTAGGTAGATTATCAGTTTTAGAGCGAAAATTAGCATGTTTAAAGTGATTTTCATGCTTCCAGGGGCCCGGGAAGTGAATTAAATACCATTTGGAGGCATTTAATGTTCAAGCAAAAGCAGGTGATTTTTGACAAAAGAGATAACACCCCCCCATTACGTCATGCTTCAGAAAGCTGAAAAATGGTCCGTTTTCAAATGTTTTAATTTTGAACGCCAGTTCACATTTGTAGGTAGATCATCAGTTTTAGAGCTAAAATTAGCATGTTCAATGCTTCCAGGGGCCCGGGAAGTGAATTAAATACCATTTGGAGGCATTTAATGTTCAAGCAAAAGCAGGTGATTTTTGACAAAAGAGATAACACCCCCCCATTACGTCATGCTTCAGAAAGCTGAAAAATGGTCCGTTTTCAAATGTTTTAATTTTGAACGCCAGTTCACATTTGTAGGTAGATCATCAGTTTTAGAGCTAAAATTAGCATGTTCAATGCTTCCAGGGGCCCGGGAAGTGAATTAAATACCATTTGGAGGCATTTAATGTTCAAGCAAAAACAGGTGATTTTTTACAAAAGAGATAACACCCCCCGTCATGCTTCAGAAAGGTGAAAAATGGTCCGTTTTCAAATGTTTTATTTTTGAACGTCAGTTCACATTTGTAGGTAGATCATCAGTTTAAAAGCTAAAATTAGCATGTTTAAAGTGATTTTCATGCTTCCAGGGGCCCTAAACACAATATTTGTGGAATGGTTAAAAGTGCATGAAAATGGCCAATTTACTCACTCTGAGGTCTCAAAAAGTGTTTCTTCACCCCGGGAAGTGAATGAAATACAATTTGGAGGCATTTAATGTTCAAGCAAAAACAGGAGATTTTTGACAAAAGAGATAACACCCCCCCCATTACGTCTTGCTTCAGAAAGGTGAAAAATGGTCCGTTTTCAAATGTTTGATTTTTGAATGTCAGTTGACATTTGTAGGTAGATCATCAGTTTTAGAGTTAAAATTAGCATATTTAAAGTGATTTTCATGCTTCCAGGGGCCCGGGAAGTGAATTAAATACCATTTGGAGGCATTTAATGTTCAAGCAAAAACAGGTGATTTTTGACAAAAGAGATAACACCCCCCCATTACGTCATGCTTCAGAAAGGAGAAAAATGGTCCGTTTTCAAATGTTTTATTTTTGAACGTCAGTTCACATTTGTAGGTAGATCATCAGTTTTAGAGCTAAAATTAGCATGTTTAAAGTGATTTTCAGGCTTCCAGGGGCCCTGGAAGTGAATTAAATACCATTTGGAGGCATTTAATGTTCAAGCAAAAACAGGTGATTTTTGACAAAAGAGATAACACCCCCCCCCATTACGTCATGCTTCCGAAAGGTGAAAAATGGTCAGTTTTCAAATGTTTTATTTTTGAACGTCAGTTCACATTTGTAGGTAGATCATCAGTTTTAGAGCTAAAATTAGCATGTTTAAAGTGATTTTCATGGTTCCAGGGCCCCTAAACACAAGATTTGTGGAATGGTTAAAAGTGCATGAAAATGGCCAATTTACTCACTCTGAGGTCTCAAAAAGTGTTTCTTCACCCCGGGAAGTGAATGAAATACCATTTGGAGGCATTTTATGTTCAAGCAAAAACAGGTGATTTTTGACAAAAGAGATAACACTCCCCCATTACGTCATGCTTCAGAAAGGTGAAAAATGGTCCGTTTTCAAATGTTTTATTTTTGAACGTCAGTTCACATTTGTAGGTAGATCATCAGTTTTAGAGCTAAAATTAGCATGTTTAAAGTGATTTTCAGGCATGTAGGGGCCCGGGAAGTGAATTAAATACCATTTGGAGGCATTTAATGTTCAAGCAAAAACAGGTGATTTTTGACAAAAGAGATAAAACCCCCCCCCCATTACGTCATGCTTTAGAAAGGTGAAAATGGTCTGTTTTCAAATGTTTTATTTTTGAACGTCAGTTGACATTTGTAGGTAGATCATCAGTTTTAGAGCTAAAATTAGCATGTTTAAAGTGATTCTCATGCTTCCAGGGGCCCGGGAAGTGAATTAAAAACCATTTGGAGGCATTTAATGTTCAAGCAAAAACAGGTGATTTTTGACAAAAGAGATAACACCCCCCATTACGTCATGCTTCAGAAAGGTGAAAAATGGTCCGTTTTCAAGTGTTTTATTTTTGAACGCCAGTTCACATTTGTAGGTAGATCATCAGTTTAAGAGCTAAAATTAGCATGTTTAAAGTGATTTTCATGCTTCCAGGGGCCCTAAACACAATATTTGTGGAATGGTTAAAAGTGCATGAAAATGGCCAATTTACTCACTCTGAGGTCTCAAAAAGTGTTTCTTCACCCCGGGAAGTGAATTAAATACCATTTGGAGGCATTTAATGTTCAAGCAAAAACAGGTGATTTTTGACAAAAGAGCTAACACCCCCCCATTACGTCATGCTTCAGAAAGATGAAAAATGGTCAGTTTTCAAATGTTTTAATTTTGAACGCCAGTTCACATTTGTAGGTAGATCATCCGTTTTAGAGCTAAAATTAGCATGTTTAATGCTTCCAGGGGCCCGGGAAGTGAATTAAATACCATTTGGAGGCATTTAATGTTCAAGCTAAAACAGGTGATTTTTGACAAAAGAGATAACACCCCTCCCATTACGTCATACTTCAGAAAGGTGAAAATGGTCCGTTTTCAAATGTTTTATTTTTGAACGCCAGTTCACATTTGTAGGTAGATCATCAGTTTGAGATCTAAAATTAGCCTGTTTAAAGTGATTTTCATGCTTCCAGGGGCCCGGGAAGTGAATTAAATACCATTTGGAGGCATTTAATGTTCAAGCAAAAACAGGTGATTTTTGACAAAAGAGATAACACCCCCCCATTACGTCATGCTTCAGAAAGGTGAAAAATGGTCCTTTTTCAAACGTTTTATTTTTGAACGTCAGTTCACATTTGTAGGTAGATCATCAGTTTTAGAGCTAAAATTAGCATGTTTAAAGTAATTTTCATGCTTCCAGGGGCCCTAAACACAAGATTTGTGGAATGGTTAAAAGTGCATGAAAATGGCCAATTTACTCACTCTGAGGTCTCAAAAGTGTTTCTTCACCCCGGGAAGTGAATGAAATACCATTTGGAGGCATTTTATGTTCAAGCAAAAACAAGTGATTTTTAACAAAAGAGATAACACCCCCCCATTACGTCATGCTTCAGAAAGGTGAAAAATGGTCCGTTTTCAAATGTTTTATTTTTGAATGCCAGTTCACATTTGTAGGTAGATCATCAGTTTTAGAGCTCAAATTAGCATGTTTAAAGTGATTTTCATGCTTCCAGGGGCCCGGGAAGTGAATTAAATACCATTTGGAGGCATTTAATGTTCAAGCAAATACAGGTGTTTTTTGACAAAAGAGATAACACCCCCCCCATTACGTCATGCTTCAGAAAGGTGAAAAATGGTCCGTTTTCAAATGTTTTATTTTTGAACGTCAGTTCACATTTGTAGGTAGATCATCAGTTTTAGAGCTAAAATTAGCATGTTTAAAGTGATTTTCAGGCATCCAGGGGCCCGGGAAGTGAATTAAATACCATTTGGAGGCATTCAATGTTCAAGCAAATACAGGTGAATTTTGACAAAAGAGATAACACCCCCCCATTACGTCATGCTTCAGAAAGGTGAAAAATGGTCTGTTTTCAAATGTTTTATTTTTGAACGTCAGTTCACATTTGTAGGTAGATCATCAGTTTTAGAGCTAAAATTAGCATGTTCAAAGTGATTTTCAGGCTTCCAGGGGCCTGGGAAGTGAATTAAATACCATTTGGAGGCATTTAATGTTCAAGCAAAAACAGGTGATTTTTGACAAAAGAGATAACACCCCCCCATTACGTCATGCTTTAGAAAGGTGAAAAATGGTCTGTTTTCAAATGTTTTATTTCTGAACGTCAGTTCACATTTGTAGGTAGATCATCAGTTTTAGAGCTAAAATTAGCATGTTTAAAGTGATTTTCAGGCTTCCAGGGGCCTGGGAAGTGAATTAAATACCATTTGGAGGCATTTAATGTTCAAGCAAAAACAGGTGATTTTTGACAAAAGAGATAACACCCCCCCATTACGTCATGCTTTAGAAAGGTGAAAAATGGTCTGTTTTCAAATGTTTTATTTTTGAACGTCAGTTGACATTTGTAGGTAGATCATCAGTTTTAGAGCTAAAATTAGCATGTTTAAAGTGATTCTCATGCTTCCAGGGGCCCGGGAAGTGAATTAAATACCATTTGGAGGCATTTAATGTTCAAGCAAAAACAGGGGATTTTTGACAAAAGAGCTAACACCCCCCCCCCATTACGTCATGCTTCAGAAAGGTGAAAAATGGTCCGTTTTCAAATGTTTTATTTTTGAACGTCAGTTGACATTTGTAGGTAGATCATCAGTTTTAGAGCTAAAATTTGCATGTTTAAAGTGATTTTCATGCTACCAGGGGCCCGGGAAGTGAATTAAATACCATTTGGAGGCATTTAATGTTCAAGCAAAAACAGGTGATTTTTGACAAAAGAGATAACACCCCCCATTAAGTCATGCTTCGGAAAGGTGAAAAATGGTCCGTTTTCAAATGTTTTATTTTTGAACGTCAGTTGACATTTGTAGGTAGATCATCAGTTTTAGAGCTAAAATTAGCATGTTTAAAGTGATTTTCATGCTTCCAGGGGCCCGGGAAGTGAATTAAATACCATTTGGAGGCATTTAATGTTCAAGCAAAAACAGGTGATTTTTGACAAAAGAGATAACACCCCCCCATTACGTCATGCTTCAGAAAGTTGAAAAATGGTCCGTTTTCAAATGTTTTATTTTTGAACGTCAGTTCACTTTTGTAGGTAGATCATCAGTTTTAGAGCTAAAATTAGCATGTTTAAAGTGATTTTCATGCTTCCAGGGGCCCTAAACACAAGATTTGTGGAATGGTTAAAAGTGCATGAAAATGGCCAATTTACTCACTCTGAGGTCTCAAAAAGTGTTTCTTCACCCCGGGAAGTGAATTAAATACCATTTGGAGGCATTTAATGTTCAAGCAAAAACAGGTGATTTTTCACAAAAGAGCTAACACCCCCCCATTACGTCATGCTTCAGAAAGGTGAAAAATGGTCCGTTGTCAAATGTTTTATTTTTGAACGTCAGTTCACATTTGTAGGTAGATTTTCAGTTTTAGAGCGAAAATTTGCATGTTAAAAGTGATTTTCATGCTTCCAGGGGCCCGGGAAGTGAATTAAATACCATTTGGAGGCATTTAATGTTCAAGCAAAAGCAGGTGATTTTTGACAAAAGAGATAACACCCCCCCATTACGTCATGCTTCAGAAAGGTGAAAAATGGTCAGTTTTCAAATGTTTTAATTTTGAACGCCAGTTCACATTTGTAGGTAGATCATCAGTTTTAGAGCTAAAATTAGCATGTTTAATGCTTCCAGGGGCCCGGGAAGTGAATTAAATACCATTTGGAGGCATTTAATGTTCAAGCTAAAACAGGTGATTTTTGACAAAAGAGATAACACCCCTCCCATTACGTCATACTTCAGAAAGGTGAAAATGGTCCGTTTTCAAATGTTTTATTTTTGAACGCCAGTTCACATTTGTAGGTAGATCATCAGTTTAAGAGCTAAAATTAGCATGTTTAAAGTGATTTTCATGCTTCCAGGGGCCCTAAACACAATATTTGTGGAATGGTTAAAAGTGCATGAAAATGGCCAATTTACTCACTCTGAGGTCTCAAAAAGTGTTTCTTCACCCCGGGAAGTGAATTAAATACCATTTGGAGGCATTTAATGTTCAAGCAAAAACAGGTGATTTTTGACAAAAGAGCTAACACCCCCCCATTACGTCATGCTTCAGAAAGATGAAAAATGGTCAGTTTTCAAATGTTTTAATTTTGAACGCCAGTTCACATTTGTAGGTAGATCATCCGTTTTAGAGCTAAAATTAGCATGTTTAATGCTTCCAGGGGCCCGGGAAGTGAATTAAATACCATTTGGAGGCATTTAATGTTCAAGCTAAAACAGGTGATTTTTGACAAAAGATATAACACCCCTCCCATTACGTCATACTTCAGAAAGGTGAAAATGGTCCGTTTTCAAATGTTTTATTTTTGAACGCCAGTTCACATTTGTAGGTAGATCATCAGTTTGAGATCTAAAATTAGCCTGTTTAAAGTGATTTTCATGCTTCCAGGGGCCCGGGAAGTGAATTAAATACCATTTGGAGGCATTTAATGTTCAAGCAAAAACAGGTGATTTTTGACAAAAGAGATAACACCCCCCCATTACGTCATGCTTCAGAAAGGTGAAAAATGGTCCTTTTTCAAATGTTTTATTTTTGAACGTCAGTTCACATTTGTAGGTAGATCATCAGTTTTAGAGCTAAAATTAGCATGTTTAAAGTAATTTTCATGCTTCCAGGGGCCCTAAACACAAGATTTGTGGAATGGTTAAAAGTGCATGAAAATGGCCAATTTACTCACTCTGAGGTCTCAAAAAGTGTTTCTTCACCCCGGGAAGTGAATGAAATACCATTTGGAGGCATTTTATGTTCAAGCAAAAACAAGTGATTTTTGACAAAAGAGATAACACCCCCCCATTACGTCATGCTTCAGAAAGGTGAAAAATGGTCCGTTTTCAAATGTTTTATTTTTGAATGCCAGTTCACATTTGTAGGTAGATCATCAGTTTTAGAGCTCAAATTAGCATGTTTAAAGTGATTTTCATGCTTCCAGGGGCCCGGGAAGTGAATTAAATACCATTTGGAGGCATTTAATGTTCAAGCAAATACAGGTGTTTTTTGACAAAAGAGATAACACCCCCCCCCATTACGTCATGCTTCAGAAAGGTGAAAAATGGTCCGTTTTCAAATGTTTTATTTTTGAACGTCAGTTCACATTTGTAGGTAGATCATCAGTTTTAGAGCTAAAATTAGCATGTTTAAAGTGATTTTCAGGCATCCAGGGGCCCGGGAAGTGAATTAAATACCATTTGGAGGCATTTAATGTTCAAGCAAATACAGGTGAATTTTGACAAAAGAGATAACACCCCCCCATTACGTCATGCTTCAGAAAGGTGAAAAATGGTCTGTTTTCAAATGTTTTATTTTTGAACGTCAGTTCACATTTGTAGGTAGATCATCAGTTTTAGAGCTAAAATTAGCATGTTTAAAGTGATTTTCAGGCTTCCAGGGGCCTGGGAAGTGAATTAAATATCATTTGGAGGCATTTAATGTTCAAGCAAAAACAGGTGATTTTTGACAAAAGAGCTAACACCCCCCCATTACGTCATGCTTCAGAAAGATGAAAAATGGTCAGTTTTCAAATGTTTTAATTTTGAACGCCAGTTCACATTTGTAGGTAGATCATCCGTTTTAGAGCTAAAATTAGCATGTTTAATGCTTCCAGGGGCCCGGGAAGTGAATTAAATACCATTTGGAGGCATTTAATGTTCAAGCAAAAACAGGTGATTTTTGACAAAAGAGATAACACCCCCCCATTACGTCATGCTTCAGAAAGGTGAAAAATGGTCCGTTTTCAAATGTTTTATTTTTGAACGTCAGTTGACATTTGTAGGTAGATCATCAGTTTTAGAGCTAAAATTAGCATGTTTAAAGTGATTTTCATGCTTCCAGGGGCCCGGGAAGTGAATTAAATACCATTTGGAGGCATTTAATGTTCAAGCAAAAACAGGTGATTTTTGACAAAAGAGATAACACCCCCCCATTACGTCATGCTTCAGAAAGTTGAAAAATGGTCCGTTTTCAAATGTTTTATTTTTGAACGTCAGTTCACTTTTGTAGGTAGATCATCAGTTTTAGAGCTAAAATTAGCATGTTTAAAGTGATTTTCATGCTTCCAGGGGCCCTAAACACAATATTTGTGGAATGGTTAAAAGTGCATGAAAATGGCCAATTTACTCACTCTGAGGTCTCAAAAAGTGTTTCTTCACCCCGGGAAGTGAATTAAATACCATTTGGAGGCATTTAATGTTCAAGCAAAAACAGGTGATTTTTGACAAAAGAGCTAACACCCCCCCATTACGTCATGCTTCAGAAAGATGAAAAATGGTCAGTTTTCAAATGTTTTAATTTTGAACGCCAGTTCACATTTGTAGGTAGATCATCCGTTTTAGAGCTAAAATTAGCATGTTTAATGCTTCCAGGGGCCCGGGAAGTGAATTAAATACCATTTGGAGGCATTTAATGTTCAAGCTAAAACAGGTGATTTTTGACAAAAGAGATAACACCCCTCCCATTACGTCATACTTCAGAAAGGTGAAAATGGTCCGTTTTCAAATGTTTTATTTTTGAACGCCAGTTCACATTTGTAGGTAGATCATCAGTTTGAGATCTAAAATTAGCCTGTTTAAAGTGATTTTCATGCTTCCAGGGGCCCGGGAAGTGAATTAAATACCATTTGGAGGCATTTAATGTTCAAGCAAAAACAGGTGATTTTTGACAAAAGAGATAACACCCCCCCATTACGTCATGCTTCAGAAAGGTGAAAAATGGTCCTTTTTCAAACGTTTTATTTTTGAACGTCAGTTCACATTTGTAGGTAGATCATCAGTTTTAGAGCTAAAATTAGCATGTTTAAAGTAATTTTCATGCTTCCAGGGGCCCTAAACACAAGATTTGTGGAATGGTTAAAAGTGCATGAAAATGGCCAATTTACTCACTCTGAGGTCTCAAAAGTGTTTCTTCACCCCGGGAAGTGAATGAAATACCATTTGGAGGCATTTTATGTTCAAGCAAAAACAAGTGATTTTTAACAAAAGAGATAACACCCCCCCATTACGTCATGCTTCAGAAAGGTGAAAAATGGTCCGTTTTCAAATGTTTTATTTTTGAATGCCAGTTCACATTTGTAGGTAGATCATCAGTTTTAGAGCTCAAATTAGCATGTTTAAAGTGATTTTCATGCTTCCAGGGGCCCGGGAAGTGAATTAAATACCATTTGGAGGCATTTAATGTTCAAGCAAATACAGGTGTTTTTTGACAAAAGAGATAACACCCCCCCCATTACGTCATGCTTCAGAAAGGTGAAAAATGGTCCGTTTTCAAATGTTTTATTTTTGAACGTCAGTTCACATTTGTAGGTAGATCATCAGTTTTAGAGCTAAAATTAGCATGTTTAAAGTGATTTTCAGGCATCCAGGGGCCCGGGAAGTGAATTAAATACCATTTGGAGGCATTCAATGTTCAAGCAAATACAGGTGAATTTTGACAAAAGAGATAACACCCCCCCATTACGTCATGCTTCAGAAAGGTGAAAAATGGTCTGTTTTCAAATGTTTTATTTTTGAACGTCAGTTCACATTTGTAGGTAGATCATCAGTTTTAGAGCTAAAATTAGCATGTTCAAAGTGATTTTCAGGCTTCCAGGGGCCTGGGAAGTGAATTAAATACCATTTGGAGGCATTTAATGTTCAAGCAAAAACAGGTGATTTTTGACAAAAGAGATAACACCCCCCCATTACGTCATGCTTTAGAAAGGTGAAAAATGGTCTGTTTTCAAATGTTTTATTTCTGAACGTCAGTTCACATTTGTAGGTAGATCATCAGTTTTAGAGCTAAAATTAGCATGTTTAAAGTGATTTTCAGGCTTCCAGGGGCCTGGGAAGTGAATTAAATACCATTTGGAGGCATTTAATGTTCAAGCAAAAACAGGTGATTTTTGACAAAAGAGATAACACCCCCCCATTACGTCATGCTTTAGAAAGGTGAAAAATGGTCTGTTTTCAAATGTTTTATTTTTGAACGTCAGTTGACATTTGTAGGTAGATCATCAGTTTTAGAGCTAAAATTAGCATGTTTAAAGTGATTCTCATGCTTCCAGGGGCCCGGGAAGTGAATTAAATACCATTTGGAGGCATTTAATGTTCAAGCAAAAACAGGGGATTTTTGACAAAAGAGCTAACACCCCCCCCCCATTACGTCATGCTTCAGAAAGGTGAAAAATGGTCCGTTTTCAAATGTTTTATTTTTGAACGTCAGTTGACATTTGTAGGTAGATCATCAGTTTTAGAGCTAAAATTTGCATGTTTAAAGTGATTTTCATGCTACCAGGGGCCCGGGAAGTGAATTAAATACCATTTGGAGGCATTTAATGTTCAAGCAAAAACAGGTGATTTTTGACAAAAGAGATAACACCCCCCATTAAGTCATGCTTCGGAAAGGTGAAAAATGGTCCGTTTTCAAATGTTTTATTTTTGAACGTCAGTTGACATTTGTAGGTAGATCATCAGTTTTAGAGCTAAAATTAGCATGTTTAAAGTGATTTTCATGCTTCCAGGGGCCCGGGAAGTGAATTAAATACCATTTGGAGGCATTTAATGTTCAAGCAAAAACAGGTGATTTTTGACAAAAGAGATAACACCCCCCCATTACGTCATGCTTCAGAAAGTTGAAAAATGGTCCGTTTTCAAATGTTTTATTTTTGAACGTCAGTTCACTTTTGTAGGTAGATCATCAGTTTTAGAGCTAAAATTAGCATGTTTAAAGTGATTTTCATGCTTCCAGGGGCCCTAAACACAAGATTTGTGGAATGGTTAAAAGTGCATGAAAATGGCCAATTTACTCACTCTGAGGTCTCAAAAAGTGTTTCTTCACCCCGGGAAGTGAATTAAATACCATTTGGAGGCATTTAATGTTCAAGCAAAAACAGGTGATTTTTCACAAAAGAGCTAACACCCCCCCATTACGTCATGCTTCAGAAAGGTGAAAAATGGTCCGTTGTCAAATGTTTTATTTTTGAACGTCAGTTCACATTTGTAGGTAGATTTTCAGTTTTAGAGCGAAAATTTGCATGTTAAAAGTGATTTTCATGCTTCCAGGGGCCCGGGAAGTGAATTAAATACCATTTGGAGGCATTTAATGTTCAAGCAAAAGCAGGTGATTTTTGACAAAAGAGATAACACCCCCCCATTACGTCATGCTTCAGAAAGGTGAAAAATGGTCAGTTTTCAAATGTTTTAATTTTGAACGCCAGTTCACATTTGTAGGTAGATCATCAGTTTTAGAGCTAAAATTAGCATGTTTAATGCTTCCAGGGGCCCGGGAAGTGAATTAAATACCATTTGGAGGCATTTAATGTTCAAGCTAAAACAGGTGATTTTTGACAAAAGAGATAACACCCCTCCCATTACGTCATACTTCAGAAAGGTGAAAATGGTCCGTTTTCAAATGTTTTATTTTTGAACGCCAGTTCACATTTGTAGGTAGATCATCAGTTTAAGAGCTAAAATTAGCATGTTTAAAGTGATTTTCATGCTTCCAGGGGCCCTAAACACAATATTTGTGGAATGGTTAAAAGTGCATGAAAATGGCCAATTTACTCACTCTGAGGTCTCAAAAAGTGTTTCTTCACCCCGGGAAGTGAATTAAATACCATTTGGAGGCATTTAATGTTCAAGCAAAAACAGGTGATTTTTGACAAAAGAGCTAACACCCCCCCATTACGTCATGCTTCAGAAAGATGAAAAATGGTCAGTTTTCAAATGTTTTAATTTTGAACGCCAGTTCACATTTGTAGGTAGATCATCCGTTTTAGAGCTAAAATTAGCATGTTTAATGCTTCCAGGGGCCCGGGAAGTGAATTAAATACCATTTGGAGGCATTTAATGTTCAAGCTAAAACAGGTGATTTTTGACAAAAGAGATAACACCCCTCCCATTACGTCATACTTCAGAAAGATGAAAATGGTCCGTTTTCAAATGTTTTATTTTTGAACGCCAGTTCACATTTGTAGGTAGATCATCAGTTTGAGATCTAAAATTAGCCTGTTTAAAGTGATTTTCATGCTTCCAGGGGCCCGGGAAGTGAATTAAATACCATTTGGAGGCATTTAATGTTCAAGCAAAAACAGGTGATTTTTGACAAAAGAGATAACACCCCCCCATTACGTCATGCTTCAGAAAGGTGAAAAATGGTCCTTTTTCAAATGTTTTATTTTTGAACGTCAGTTCACATTTGTAGGTAGATCATCAGTTTTAGAGCTAAAATTAGCATGTTTAAAGTAATTTTCATGCTTCCAGGGGCCCTAAACACAAGATTTGTGGAATGGTTAAAAGTGCATGAAAATGGCCAATTTACTCACTCTGAGGTCTCAAAAAGTGTTTCTTCACCCCGGGAAGTGAATGAAATACCATTTGGAGGCATTTTATGTTCAAGCAAAAACAAGTGATTTTTGACAAAAGAGATAACACCCCCCCATTACGTCATGCTTCAGAAAGGTGAAAAATGGTCCGTTTTCAAATGTTTTATTTTTGAATGCCAGTTCACATTTGTAGGTAGATCATCAGTTTTAGAGCTCAAATTAGCATGTTTAAAGTGATTTTCATGCTTCCAGGGGCCCGGGAAGTGAATTAAATACCATTTGGAGGCATTTAATGTTCAAGCAAATACAGGTGTTTTTTGACAAAAGAGATAACACCCCCCCCATTACGTCATGCTTCAGAAAGGTGAAAAATGGTCCGTTTTCAAATGTTTTATTTTTGAACGTCAGTTCACATTTGTAGGTAGATCATCAGTTTTAGAGCTAAAATTAGCATGTTTAAAGTGATTTTCAGGCATCCAGGGGCCCGGGAAGTGAATTAAATACCATTTGGAGGCATTTAATGTTCAAGCAAATACAGGTGAATTTTGACAAAAGAGATAACACCCCCCCATTACGTCATGCTTCAGAAAGGTGAAAAATGGTCTGTTTTCAAATGTTTTATTTTTGAACGTCAGTTCACATTTGTAGGTAGATCATCAGTTTTAGAGCTAAAATTAGCATGTTTAAAGTGATTTTCAGGCTTCCAGGGGCCTGGGAAGTGAATTAAATATCATTTGGAGGCATTTAATGTTCAAGCAAAAACAGGTGATTTTTGACAAAAGAGATAACACCCCCCCATTACGTCATGCTTTAGAAAGGTGAAAAATGGTCTGTTTTCAAATGTTTTATTTTTGAACGTCAGTTCACATTTGTAGGTAGATCATCAGTTTTAGAGCTAAAATTAGCATGTTTAAAGTGATTTTCAGGCTTCCAGGGGCCTGGGAAGTGAATTAAATACCATTTGGAGGCATTTAATGTTCAAGCAAAAACAGGTGATTTTTGACAAAAGAGATAACACCCCCCCATTACGTCATGCTTTAGAAAGGTGAAAAATGGTCTGTTTTCAAATGTTTTATTTTTGAACGTCAGTTGACATTTGTAGGTAGATCATCAGTTTTAGAGCTAAAATTAGCATGTTTAAAGTGATTCTCATGCTTCCAGGGGTCCGGGAAGTGAATTAAATACCATTTGGAGGCATTTAATGTTCAAGCAAAAACAGGGGATTTTTGACAAAAGAGCTAACACCCCCCCCATTACGTCATGCTTCAAAAAGGTGAAAAATGGTCCGTTTTCAAATGTTTTATTTTTGAACGTCAGTTGACATTTGTAGGTAGATCATCAGTTTTAGAGCTAAAATTTGCATGTTTAAAGTGATTTTCATGCTACCAGGGGCCCGGGAAGTGAATTAAATACCATTTGGAGGCATTTAATGTTCAAGCAAAAACAGGTGATTTTTGACAAAAGAGATAACACCCCCCCATTACGTCATGCTTCAGAAAGTTGAAAAATGGTCCGTTTTCAAATGTTTTATTTTTGAACGTCAGTTTACTTTTGTAGGTAGATCATCAGTTTTAGAGCTAAAATTAGCATGTTTAAAGTGATTTTCATGCTTCCAGGGGCCCTAAACACAAGATTTGTGGAATGGTTAAAAGTGCATGAAAATGGCCAATTTACTCACTCTGAGGTCTCAAAAAGTGTTTCTTCACCCCGGGAAGTGAATTAAATACCATTTGGAGGCATTTAATGTTCAAGCAAAAACAGGTGATTTTTAACAAAAGAGCTAACACCCCCCCATTACGTCATGCTTCGCAAAAGGTGAAAAATGGTCCGTTGTCAAATGTTTTATTTTTGAACGTCAGTTCACATTTGTAGGTAGATCATCAGTTTTAGAGCTAAAATTAGCATGTTTAATGCTTCCAGGGGCCCGGGAAGTGAATTAAATACCATTTGGAGGCATTTAATGTTCAAGCTAAAACAGGTGATTTTTGACAAAAGAGATAACACCCCTCCCATTACGTCATACTTCAGAAAGGTGAAAATGGTCCGTTTTCAAATGTTTTATTTTTGAACGCCAGTTCACATTTGTAGGTAGATCATCAGTTTGAGATCTAAAATTAGCCTGTTTAAAGTGATTTTCATGCTTCCAGGGGCCCGGGAAGTGAATTAAATACCATTTGGAGGCATTTAATGTTCAAGCAAAAACAGGTGATTTTTGACAAAAGAGATAACACCCCCCCCCATTATGTCATGCTTCAGAAAGGTGAAAAATGGTCCTTTTTCAAATGTTTTATTTTTGAACGTCAGTTCACATTTGTAGGTAGATCATCAGTTTTAGAGCTAAAATTAGCATGTTTAAAGTAATTTCCATGCTTCCAGGGGCCCTAAACACAAGATTTGTGGAATGGTTAAAAGTGCATGAAAATGGCCAATTTACTCACTCTGAGGTCTCAAAAAGTGTTTCTTCACCCCGGGAAGTGAATGAAATACCATTTGGAGGCATTTTATGTTCAAGCAAAAACAAGTGATTTTTGACAAAAGAGATAACACCCCCCCTATTACGTCATGCTTCAGAAAGGTGAAAAATGGTCCGTTTTCAAATGTTTTATTTTTGAATGCCAGTTCACATTTGTAGGTAGATCATCAGTTTTAGAGCTCAAATTAGCATGTTTAAAGTGATTTTCATGCTTCCAGGGGCCCGGGAAGTGAATTAAATACCATTTGGAGGCATGTAATGTTCAAGCAAATACAGGTGTTTTTTGACAAAAGAGATAACACCCCCCCCATTACGTCATGCTTCAGAAAGGTGAAAAATGGTCCGTTTTCAAATGTTTTATTTTTGAACGTCAGTTCACATTTGTAGGTAGATCATCAGTTTTAGAGCTAAAATTAGCATGTTTAAAGTGATTTTCAGGCATCCAGGGGCCCGGGAAGTGAATTAAATACCATTTGGAGGCATTTAATGTTCAAGCAAAAACAGGTGAATTTTGACAAAAGAGATAACACCCCCCCATTACGTCATGCTTCAGAAAGGTGAAAAATGGTCTGTTTTCAAATGTTTTATTTTTGAACGTCAGTTCACATTTGTAGGTAGATCATCAGTTTTAGAGCTAAAATTAGCATGTTTAAAGTGATTTTCAGGCTTCCAGGGGCCTGGGAAGTGAATTAAATACCATTTGCAGGCATTTAATGTTCAAGCAAAAACAGGTGATTTTTGACAAAAGAGATAACACCCCCCCATTACGTCATGCTTTAGAAAGGTGAAAAATGGTCTGTTTTCAAATGTTTTATTTTTGAACGTCAGTTGACATTTGTAGGTAGATCATCAGTTTTAGAGCTAAAATTAGAATGTTTAAAGTGATTCTCATGCTTCCAGGGGCCCGGGAAGTGAATTAAATACCATTTGGAGGCATTTAATGTTCAAGCAAAAACAGGGGATTTTTGACAAAAGAGCTAACACCCCCCCCCATTACGTCATGCTTCAGAAAGGTGAAAAATGGTCCGTTTTCAAATGTTTTATTTTTGAACGTCAGTTGACATTTGTAGGTAGATCATCAGTTTTAGAGCTAAAATTTGCATGTTTCAAGTGATTTTCATGCTACCAGGGGCCCGGGAAGTGAATTAAATACCATTTGGAGGCATTTAATGTTCAAGCAAAAACAGGTGATTTTTGACAAAAGAGATAACACCCCCCATTACGTCATGCTTCGGAAAGGTGAAAAATGGTCAGTTTTCAAATGTTTTATTTTTGAACGTCAGTTGACATTTGTAGGTAGATCATCAGTTTTAGAGCTAAAATTAGCATGTTTAAAGTGATTTTCATGCTTCCAGGGGCCCGGGAAGTGAATTAAATACCATTTGGAGGCATTTAATGTTCAAGCAAAAACAGGTGATTTTTGACAAAAGAGATAACACCCCCCCATTACGTCATGCTTCAGAAAGGTGAAAAATGGTCCGTTTTCAAATGTTTTATTTTTGAACGTCAGTTCACTTTTGTAGGTAGATCATCAGTTTTAGAGCTAAAATTAGCATGTTTAAAGTGATTTTCATGCTTCCAGGGGCCCTAAACACAAGATTTGTGGAATGGTTAAAAGTGCATGAAAATGGCCAATTTACTCACTCTGAGGTCTCAAAAAGTGTTTCTTCACCCCGGGAAGTGAATTAAATACCATTTGGAGGCATTTAATGTTCAAGCAAAAACAGGTGATTTTTGACAAAAGAGATAACACCCCCCCATTACGTCATGCTTCAGAAAGGTGAAAAATGGTCCGTTTTCAAATGTTTTATTTTTGAACGTCAGTTCACATTTGTACGTAGATCATCAGTTTTAGAGCTAAAATTAGCATGTTTAAAGTGATTTTCAGGCATCCAGGGGCCCGGGAAGTGAATTAAATACCATTTGGAGGCATTTAATGTTCAAGCAAAAACTGGTGATTTTTGACAAAAGAGATAACACCCCCCATTACGTCATGCTTCAGAAAGGTGAAAAATGGTCCGTTTTCAAATGTTTTATTTTTGAACGTCAGTTGACATTTGTAGGTAGATCATCAGTTTTAGAGCTAAAATTAGCATGTTTAAAGTGATTTTCATGCTTCCAGGGGCCCGGGAAGTGAATTAAATACCATTTGGAGGCATTTCATGTTCAAGCAAAAGCAGGTGATTTTTGACAAAAGAGATAACACCCCCCATTACGTCATGCTTCAGAAAGGTGAAAAATGGTCCGTTTTCAAATGTTTTATTTTTGAATGTCAGTTCACATTTGTAGGTAGATCATCAGTTTTAGAGCTAAAATGAGCATGTTTAAAGTGATTTTCATGCTTCCAGGGGCCCTAAACACAAGATTTGTGGAATGGTTAAAAGTGCATGAAAATGGCCAATTTACTCACTCTGAGGTCTCAAAAAGTGTTTCTTCACCCCGGGAAGTGAATTAAATACCATTTGGAGGCATTTAATGTTCAAGCAAAAACAGGTGATTTTTGACAAAAGAGATAACACCCCCCCATTACGTCTTGCTTCAGAAAGGTGACAAAAAGTCCGTTTTCAAATGTTTTATTTTTGAATGTCAGTTGACATTTGTAGGTAGATCATCAGTTTTAGAGTTAAAATTAGCATGTTTATAGTGATTTTCATGCTTCCAGGGGCCCGGGAAGTGAATTAAATACCATTTGGAGGCATTTAATGTTCAAGCAAAAACAGGTGATTTTTGACAAAAGAGATAACACCCCCCCATTACGTCATGCTTCAGAAAGGTGAAAAATGGTCCGTTTTCAAATGTTTTATTTTTGAACGCCAGTTCACATTTGTAAGTAGATCATCAGTTTTAGAGCTAAAATTAGCATGTTTAAAGTGATTTTCATGCTTCCAGGGACCCGGGAAGTGAATTAAATACCATTTGGAGGCATTTAATGTTCAAGCTAAAACAGGTGATTTTTGACAAAAGAGATAACACCCCTCCCATTACGTCATGCTTCAGAAAGGTGAAAAATGGTCCGTTTTCAAATGTTTTATTTTTGAACGCCAGTTCACATTTGTAGGTAGATCATCAGTTTGAGATCTAAAATTAGCATGTTTAATGTGATTTTCATGCTTCCAGGGGCCCGGGAAGTGAATTAAATACCATTTGGAGGCATTTAATGTTCAAGCAAAAACAGGTGATTTTTGACAAAAGAGATAACACCCCCCCCCCCATTACGTCATGCTTCAGAAAGGTGAAAAATTGTCCTTTTTCAAATGTTTTAGTTTTTGAACGTCAGTTCACATTTGTAGGTAGATCATCAGTTTGAGATCTAAAATTAGCCTGTTTAAAGTGATTTTCATGCTTCCAGGGGCCCGGGAAGTGAATTAAATACCATTTGGAGGCATTTAATGTTCAAGCAAAAACAGGTGATTTTTGACAAAAGAGATAACACCCCCCCCCATTACGTCATGCTTCAGAAAGGTGAAAAATGGTCCGTTTTCAAATGTTTTATTTTTGAACGCCAGTTCACATTTGTAGGTAGATCATCAGTTTGAGATCTAAAATTAGCATGTTTAATGTGATTTTCATGCTTCCAGGGGCCCGGGAAGTGAATTAAATACCATTTGGAGGCATTTAATGTTCAAGCAAAAACAGGTGATTTTTGACAAAAGAGATAACACCCCCCCCCATTACGTCATGCTTCAGAAAGGTGAAAAATTGTCCTTTTTCAAATGTTTTAGTTTTTGAACGTCAGTTCACATTTGTAGGTAGATCATCAGTTTGAGATCTAAAATTAGCCTGTTTAAAGTGATTTTCATGCTTCCAGGGGCCCGGGAAGTGAATTAAATACCATTTGGAGGCATTTAATGTTCAAGCAAAAACAGGTGATTTTTGACAAAAGAGATAACACCCCCCCCATTACGTCATGCTTCAGAAAGGTGAAAAATGGTCCTTTTTCAAATGTTTTATTTTTGAACGTCAGTTCACATTTGTAGGTAGATCATCAGTTTTAGAGCTAAAATTAGCATGTTTAAAGTAATTTCCATGCTTCCAGGGGCCCTAAACACAAGATTTGTGGAATGGTTAAAAGTGCATGAAAATGGCCAATTTACTCACTCTGAGGTCTCAAAAAGTGTTTCTTCACCCCGGGAAGTGAATGAAATACCATTTGGAGGCATTTTATGTTCAAGCAAAAACAAGTGATTTTTGACAAAAGAGATAACACCCCCCCTATTACGTCATGCTTCAGAAAGGTGAAAAATGGTCCGTTTTCAAATGTTTTATTTTTGAATGCCAGTTCACATTTGTAGGTAGATCATCAGTTTTAGAGCTAAAATTAGCATGTTTAAAGTGATTTTCAGGCATCCAGGGGCCCGGGAAGTGAATTAAATACCATTTGGAGGCATTTAATGTTCAAGCAAAAACAGGTGAATTTTGACAAAAGAGATAACACCCCCCCATTACGTCATGCTTCAGAAAGGTGAAAAATGGTCTGTTTTCAAATGTTTTATTTTTGAACGTCAGTTGACATTTGTAGGTAGATCATCAGTTTTAGAGCTAAAATTAGCATGTTTAAAGTGATTTTCATGCTTCCAGGGGCCCGGGAAGTGAATTAAATACCATTTGGAGGCATTTAATGTTCAAGCAAAAACAGGTGATTTTTGACAAAAGAGATAACACCCCCCCATTACGTCATGCTTCAGAAAGGTGAAAAATGGTCCGTTTTCAAATGTTTTATTTTTGAACGTCAGTTCACTTTTGTAGGTAGATCATCAGTTTTAGAGCTAAAATTAGCATGTTTAAAGTGATTTTCATGCTTCCAGGGGCCCTAAACACAAGATTTGTGGAATGGTTAAAAGTGCATGAAAATGGCCAATTTACTCACTCTGAGGTCTCAAAAAGTGTTTCTTCACCCCGGGAAGTGAATTAAATACCATTTGGAGGCATTTAATGTTCAAGCAAAAACAGGTGATTTTTGACAAAAGAGATAACACCCCCCCCATTACGTCATGCTTCAGAAAGGTGAAAAATGGTCCGTTTTCAAATGTTTTATTTTTGAACGTCAGTTGACATTTGTAGGTAGATCATCAGTTTTAGAGCTAAAATTAGCATGTTTAAAGTGATTTTCATGCTTCCAGGGGCCCGGGAAGTGAATTAAATACCATTTGGAGGCATTTCATGTTCAAGCAAAAGCAGGTGATTTTTGACAAAAGAGATAACACCCCCCCATTACGTCATGCTTCAGAAAGGTGAAAAATGGTCCGTTTTCAAATGTTTTATTTTTGAATGTCAGTTCACATTTGTAGGTAGATCATCAGTTTTAGAGCTAAAATTAGCATGTTTAAAGTGATTTTCATGCTTCCAGGGGCCCTAAACACAAGATTTGTGGAATGGTTAAAAGTGCATGAAAATGGCCAATTTACTCACTCTGAGGTCTCAAAAAGTGTTTCTTCACCCCGGGAAGTGAATTAAATACCATTTGGAGGCATTTAATGTTCAAGCAAAAACAGGTGATTTTTGACAAAAGAGATAACACCCCCCCCATTACGTCATGCTTCAGAAAGGTGAAAAATGGTCCGTTTTCAAATGTTTTATTTTTGAACGTCAGTTCACATTTGTACGTAGATCATCAGTTTTAGAGCTAAAATTAGCATGTTTAAAGTGATTTTCAGGCATCCAGGGGCCCGGGAAGTGAATTAAATACCATTTGGAGGCATTTAATGTTCAAGCAAAAACTGGTGATTTTTGACAAAAGAGATAACACCCCCCATTACGTCATGCTTCAGAAAGGTGAAAAATGGTCCGTTTTCAAATGTTTTATTTTTGAACGTCAGTTGACATTTGTAGGTAGATCATCAGTTTTAGAGCTAAAATTAGCATGTTTAAAGTGATTTTCATGCTTCCAGGGGCCCGGGAAGTGAATTAAATACCATTTGGAGCCATTTCATGTTCAAGCAAAAGCAGGTGATTTTTGACAAAAGAGATAACACCCCCCCATTACGTCATGCTTCAGAAAGGTGAAAAATGGTCCGTTTTCAAATGTTTTATTTTTGAATGTCAGTTCACATTTGTAGGTAGATCATCAGTTTTAGAGCTAAAATTAGCATGTTTAAAGTGATTTTCATGCTTCCAGGGGCCCTAAACACAAGATTTGTGGAATGGTTAAAAGTGCATGAAAATGGCCAATTTACTCACTCTGAGGTCTCAAAAAGTGTTTCTTCACCCCGGGAAGTGAATTAAATACCATTTGGAGGCATTTAATGTTCAAGCAAAAACAGGTGATTTTTGACAAAAGAGATAACACCCCCCCATTACGTCTTGCTTCAGAAAGGTGACAAAAAGTCCGTTTTCAAATGTTTTATTTTTGAATGTCAGTTGACATTTGTAGGTAGATCATCAGTTTTAGAGTTAAAATTAGCATGTTTATAGTGATTTTCATGCTTCCAGGGGCCCGGGAAGTGAATTAAATACCATTTGGAGGCATTTAATGTTCAAGCAAAAACAGGTGATTTTTGACAAAAGAGATAACACCCCCACATTACGTCATGCTTCAGAAAGGTGAAAAATGGTCCGTTTTCAAATGTTTTATTTTTGAACGCCAGTTCACATTTGTAAGTAGATCATCAGTTTTAGAGCTAAAATTAGCATGTTTAAAGTGATTTTCATGCTTCCAGGGACCCGGGAAGTGAATTAAATACCATTTGGAGGCATTTAATGTTCAAGCTAAAACAGGTGATTTTTGACAAAAGAGATAACACCCCTCCCATTACGTCATGCTTCAGAAAGGTAAAAAATGGTCCGTTTTCAAATGTTTTATTTTTGAACGCCAGTTCACATTTGTAGGTAGATCATCAGTTTTAGAGCTAAAATTAGCATGTTTAAAGTGATTTTCAGGCTTCCAGGGGCCTGGGAAGTGAATTAAATACCATTTGCAGGCATTTAATGTTCAAGCAAAAACAGGTGATTTTTGACAAAAGAGATAACACCCCCCCATTACGTCATGCTTTAGAAAGGTGAAAAATGGTCTGTTTTCAAATGTTTTATTTTTGAACGTCAGTTGACATTTGTAGGTAGATCATCAGTTTTAGAGCTAAAATTAGAATGTTTAAAGTGATTCTCATGCTTCCAGGGGCCCGGGAAGTGAATTAAATACCATTTGGAGGCATTTAATGTTCAAGCAAAAACAGGGGATTTTTGACAAAAGAGCTAACACCCCCCCCCCCCCCCATTACGTCATGCTTCAGAAAGGTGAAAAATGGTCCGTTTTCAAATGTTTTATTTTTGAACGTCAGTTGACATTTGTAGGTAGATCATCAGTTTTAGAGCTAAAATTTGCATGTTTCAAGTGATTTTCATGCTACCAGGGGCCCGGGAAGTGAATTAAATACCATTTGGAGGCATTTAATGTTCAAGCAAAAACAGGTGATTTTTGACAAAAGAGATAACACCCCCCATTACGTCATGCTTCGGAAAGGTGAAAAATGGTCCGTTTTCAAATGTTTTATTTTTGAACGTCAGTTCACATTTGTAGGTAGATCATCAGTTTTAGAGCTAAAATTAGCATGTTTAAAGTGATTTTCATGCTTCTAGGGGCCCGGGAAGTGAATTAAATACCATTTGGAGGCATTTAATGTTCAAGCAAAAACAGGTGATTTTTGACAAAAGAGATAACACCCCCCCATTACGTCATGCTTCAGAAAGGTGAAAAATGGTCCGTTTTCAAATGTTTTATTTTTGAACGTCAGTTCACTTTTGTAGGTAGATCATCAGTTTTAGAGCTAAAATTAGCATGTTTAAAGTGATTTTCATGCTTCCAGGGGCCCTAAACACAAGATTTGTGGAATGGTTAAAAGTGCATGAAAATGGCCAATTTACTCACTCTGAGGTCTCAAAAAGTGTTTCTTCACCCCGGGAAGTGAATTAAATACCATTTGGAGGCATTTAATGTTCAAGCAAAAACAGGTGATTTTTGACAAAAGAGATAACACCCCCCCATTACGTCATGCTTCAGAAAGGTGAAAAATGGTCCGTTTTCAAATGTTTTATTTTTGAACGTCAGTTCACATTTGTACGTAGATCATCAGTTTTAGAGCTAAAATTAGCATGTTTAAAGTGATTTTCAGGCATCCAGGGGCCCGGGAAGTGAATTAAATACCATTTGGAGGCATTTAATGTTCAAGCAAAAACTGGTGATTTTTGACAAAAGAGATAACACCCCCCATTACGTCATGCTTCAGAAAGGTGAAAAATGGTCCGTTTTCAAATGTTTTATTTTTGAACGTCAGTTGACATTTGTAGGTAGATCATCAGTTTTAGAGCTAAAATTAGCATGTTTAAAGTGATTTTCATGCTTCCAGGGGCCCGGGAAGTGAATTAAATACCATTTAGAGGCATTTCATGTTCAAGCAAAAGCAGGTGATTTTTGACAAAAGAGATAACACCCCCCATTACGTCATGCTTCAGAAAGGTGAAAAATGGTCCGTTTTCAAATGTTTTATTTTTGAATGTCAGTTCACATTTGTAGGTAGATCATCAGTTTTAGAGCTAAAATGAGCATGTTTAAAGTGATTTTCATGCTTCCAGGGGCCCTAAACACAAGATTTGTGGAATGGTTAAAAGTGCATGAAAATGGCCAATTTACTCACTCTGAGGTCTCAAAAAGTGTTTCTTCACCCCGGGAAGTGAATTAAATACCATTTGGAGGCATTTAATGTTCAAGCAAAAACAGGTGATTTTTGACAAAAGAGATAACACCCCCCCATTACGTCTTGCTTCAGAAAGGTGACAAAAAGTCTGTTTTCAAATGTTTTATTTTTGAATGTCAGTTGACATTTGTAGGTAGATCATCAGTTTTAGAGTTAAAATTAGCATGTTTATAGTGATTTTCATGCTTCCAGGGGCCCGGGAAGTGAATTAAATACCATTTGGAGGCATTTAATGTTCAAGCAAAAACAGGTGATTTTTGACAAAAGAGATAACACCCCCCCATTACGTCATGCTTCAGAAAGGTGAAAAATGGTCCGTTTTCAAATGTTTTATTTTTGAACGCCAGTTCACATTTGTAAGTAGATCATCAGTTTTAGAGCTAAAATTAGCATGTTTAAAGTGATTTTCATGCTTCCAGGGACCCGGGAAGTGAATTAAATACCATTTGGAGGCATTTAATGTTCAAGCTAAAACAGGTGATTTTTGACAAAAGAGATAACACCCCTCCCATTACGTCATGCTTCAGAAAGGTGAAAAATGGTCCGTTTTCAAATGTTTTATTTTTGAACGCCAGTTCACATTTGTAGGTAGATCATCAGTTTGAGATCTAAAATTAGCATGTTTAATGTGATTTTCATGCTTCCAGGGGCCCGGGAAGTGAATTAAATACCATTTGGAGGCATTTAATGTTCAAGCAAAAACAGGTGATTTTTGACAAAAGAGATAACACCCCCCCCCCATTACGTCATGCTTCAGAAAGGTGAAAAATTGTCCTTTTTCAAATGTTTTAGTTTTTGAACGTCAGTTCACATTTGTAGGTAGATCATCAGTTTGAGATCTAAAATTAGCCTGTTTAAAGTGATTTTCATGCTTCCAGGGGCCCGGGAAGTGAATTAAATACCATTTGGAGGCATTTAATGTTCAAGCAAAAACAGGTGATTTTTGACAAAAGAGATAACACCCCCCCCATTACGTCATGCTTCAGAAAGGTGAAAAATGGTCCTTTTTCAAATGTTTTATTTTTGAACGTCAGTTCACATTTGTAGGTAGATCATCAGTTTTAGAGCTAAAATTAGCATGTTTAAAGTAATTTCCATGCTTCCAGGGGCCCTAAACACAAGATTTGTGGAATGGTTAAAAGTGCATGAAAATGGCCAATTTACTCACTCTGAGGTCTCAAAAAGTGTTTCTTCACCCCGGGAAGTGAATGAAATACCATTTGGAGGCATTTTATGTTCAAGCAAAAACAAGTGATTTTTGACAAAAGAGATAACACCC